>NC_090921.1:1409948638-1411232048 GCF_040938575.1 Ambystoma mexicanum | reverse complement strand
CCCCCCCCGCTCATGCCCTGTGTCTCTCTTGTTTCTCCCCAGCCCCCGCTCATGCCCCGTGTCTCCCTCCTGTTCCCCCCACCCCCCGCTCATGCCCCATGTCTCCCTCCTGTTCCCCCCACCACCGCTCATGCCCCGTGTCTCCCCTGTTCCCCCCAACCCCCCCTCATGCCCGGATCTCCCTCCTGTTACACCCCTTCCCCCGCTCCTGCCCCGTGTCTCTCTCCTGTTACCCCCACCCCCTCTCATGCCCCGTGTCTCTCTCCTGTTGCCCCCCAACCCCCCGTCATTCCCCGTGTCTCCATGCTGTTGCCCCCCAACCCCGCTCATGCCCCGTGTCTCTCTCCTATTACCCCCCGCTCATGCCCCGTGTCTCCCTGCTGTTGCCCCCCACCCCCTGCTCATGCCCCGTGTCTCTCTCCTGTTACCCTCACCACCCTCTCATGCACCATGTCTCCCTGCTATTGCCCCCCACCCCCTGCTCATGCCCTGTGTCTCTCTCCTGTTACCCCCACCAACCTCTCATGCCCCGTGTCTCTCTCCTGTTGCCCCCCAACCACCAGTCATGCCCTGTGTCTCCCTCGTGTTCACCCCCACCCCCGCTCATGCCCCGTGTCTCTCTCCTGTTCCCCCCACCCCCTGCTCATTACCCGTGTCTCCCTGTCTCCCTCCTGTACCCCCCCACCCCCCGCTCATGCCCGTGTCTCCCTCGTGTTCCCCCCCGCTCATGCCCTGTGTCTCTCTCTTGTTTCTCCCCGGCCCCCGCTCATGCCCGTGTCTCCCTCCTGTTCCACCCACCCCCCGCTCATGCCCCGTGTCTCCCTCCTGTTCCCCCCACCACCGCTCATGCCCCGTGTCTCCCCCTGTTCCCCCCACCCCCCCTCATTCCCCGGGTCTCCCTCCTGTTACACCCCATCCCCCGCTCATGCCCCGTGTCTCTCTCCTGTTACCCCCCACCCCGTCATGCCCCGTGTCTGCCTCTTGGTGCCCCCCCACCCCCTGCTCATGCCCATGTCTCCCTCCTGTTCCCCCACCTCCCGTTCATGCCCCGCGTGTCTCTTCTGTTACCCCCGCTCATGCCCCGTGTCTCCCTGTTGTTGCCCCCCCACCCCCTGCTCATGCCCCGTGTCTCTCTCCTGTTGCCCCCCACCCCCCGCTCATGCCCCGCGTGTCTCTCCTGTTACCCCGCTCATGCCCCATGTCTCCCTGCTATTGCCCCCCACCCCCCGCTCATGCCCCGTGTCTCTCTCCTGTTACCCCACCGACCTCTCATGCCCCGTGTCTCTCTCCTGTTGCCCCCCACCCCCCAGTCATGCCCCGTGTCTCCCTCGTGTTCCCCCCACCCCCCGCTCATGCCCCGTGTCTCCACTGTTCCCCGCCACCCCCGCTCATGCCCCGTGTCTCTCTCCTGTTCCCCCCACCCCCTGCTCATTACCCGTGTCTCCCTGTCTCCCTGTCTCCCTCCTGTACCCCCCACCCCCCGCTCATGCCCGTGTCTCCATCATGTTCCCCCCGCTCATGCCCTGTGTCTCTCTCTTGTTTCTCTCCAGCCCCCGCTCATGCCCCGCGTCTCCCTCCTGTTCCACCCACCCCTCGCTCATGCCCCGTGTCTCCCTCCTGTTCCCCCCACAACCGCTCATGCCCCGTGTCTCCCCTGTTCCCCCCAACCCACCTCATGCCCGGGTATCCCTCCTGTTACACCCCATCCCCCGCTCATGCCCCTTGTCTCCCTCCTGTTGCCCCCCAACCCCCGCTCATGCCCCGTGTCTCTCTCCTGTTACCCCCACCCCCGCTTATGCCCCGTGTCTCCCTCTTGTTGCCCCCCAGCCCCCGCTCATGCCCCGTGTCTCCCTCCTGTTCCCCCCACCCCCCGCTCATGCCCCGTGCCTCCCTCCTGTTCCACCCACCACCGCTCATGCCCCGTGTCTCCCCTGTTCCCCCCAACCCCCCCTCATGCCCGGGTCTCCCTCCTGTTACACCCCTTCCCCCGGTCATGCCCCGTGTCTCTCTCCTGTTACCCCCCACCCCCTCTCATGCCCCTTGTCTCTCTCCTGTTGCCCCCCCAACCCCCGGTCATGCCCCATGTCTCCCTGCTGTTGCCCCCCACCCCCTGCTCATGCCCCGTGTCTCTCTCCTGTTACCCCCACCACCCTCTCATGCACCATGTCTCCCTGCTATTGCCCCCCACCCCATGCTCATGCCCCGTGTCTCTCTCCTGTTACCCCACTGACCTCTCATGCCCCGTGTCTCTCTTCTGTTGCCCCCCAACCACCAGTCATGCCCTGTGTCTCCCTCGTGTTCCCCCCACCCCCCGCTCATGCCCGTGTCTCTCTCCTGTTCCCCCCACCCCCTGCTCATTACCCGTGTCTCCCTGTCTCCCCTCCTGAACCCCCCCACCCCCCGCTCATGCCCGTGTCTCCCTCGTGTTCCCCCCCGCTCATGCCCTGTGTCTCTCTCATGTTTCTCCCCGGCCCCCGCTCATGCCCCGTGTCTCCCTCCTGTTCCATCCAACCCCCGCTCATGCCCCGTGTCTCCCCTGTTCCCCCCACCCCCCTCATTCCCCGGGTTCTCCCTCCTGTTACACCCCATCCCCCGCTCATGCCCCGTGTCTCTCTCCTGTTACCCCCCACCCCGTCATGCCCCGTGTTTGCCTCTTGGTGCACCCTCCACCCCCTGCTCATGCCCCGTGTCTCCCTCCTGTTCCCCCACCTCCCGCTCATGCCCCGCGTGTCTCTCCTGTTACCCCCGCTCATGCCCCGTGTCTCCCTGTTGTTGCCCCCCACCCCTGCTCATGCCCCGTGTCTCTCTCCTGTTGCCCCCCACCCCCCGCTCATGCCCCGCGTGTCTCTCCTGTTACCCCGCTCATGCCCCATGTCTCCCTTCTATTGCCCTCCACCCCCCGCTCATGCCCCGTGTCTCTCTCCTGTTACCCCACCGACCTCTCATGCCCCGTGTCTCTCTCCTGTTGCCCCCCACCCCCCAGTCATGCCCCGTGTCTCCCTCGTGTTCCCCCCCACCCCCCGCTCATGCCCCGTGTCTCCACTGTTCCCCGCCACCCCCGCTCATGCCCCGTGTCTCTCTCCTGTTCCCCCCACCCCCTGCTGATTACCCGTGTCTCCCTGTCTCCCTGTCTCCCTCCTGTTCCCCCCCACCACCCGCTCATGCCCGTGTCTCCATTGTGTTCCCCCCCGCTCATGCCCTGTGTCTCTCTCTTGTTTCTCTCCAGCCCCTGCTCATGCCCCGCATCTCCCTCCTGTTCCCCCCACCCCCGCTCATGCCCCGTGTCTCCCTCCTGTTCCCCCCACAACCGCTCATGCCCCGTGTCTCCCCTGTTCCCCCCAACCCCCTCAAGCCCTGGTCTCCCTCCTGTTACACCCCCATCCCCCGCTCAAGCCCCGTGTCTCTCTCCTGTTACCCCCCACCCCCTGTCATGCCCCGTGTCTCCCTCTTGTTGCCCCTCACCCCCTGCTCATGCCCCGTGTCTCCCTCCTGTTCCCCCACCTCCCGCTCATGCCGCGTGTCTCCCTCATGTTCCCCCCACCCCCCGCTCATGCCCCGTGTCTCCCTTGTTCCCCCCACCCCCCGCTCATGCCCCGTTTCTCCCTCCTGTTCCCCCCACCCCCGCTCATGCCCCGTGTCTCCCTCCTGTTGCCCCCAACCCCCGCTCATGCCCCGTGTCTCTCTGCTGTTACCCCCACCCCCGCTCATGCCCCGTGTCTCCCTCTTGTTGCCCCTCATGCCCCGTGTCTCCCTAATGTTCCCCCCACCCCCCGCTCATGCCTCGTGTCTCCCTGCTGTTGCCCCCCACCCCCCGCTCCTGCCCCGTGTCTCTCTACTGTTGCCCCCCACCCCCTTTGGTCAAGACCCGTGTCTCCCTGCTGTTGCCCTCCACCCCCGGTCATGCCCTGTGTCTCTCTCCTGTTACCCCCAACCCCCCCCTCACATGCCCCGTGTCTCCCTCGTGTTCCCACCACCCCGTTCATGCCCCGTGTCTCCTTGCTGTTCCCCCCCATCTCCCGCTCATGCCCTGTGTCTCCCTCCTGTTGCCCCCCAGCCTCCGCTCATGCCCTGTGTCTCCTCTCCCTGCTGTTGCCCCCCACCCCCCGCTCATGCCCCGTGTCTCCCTCGTGTTCCCCCCACACCCCGCTCAGGGGCCCGTGTCACCCTCCTGTTGCCCCCCACCCCCTGCTCATACCCCGTGTCTCTCTCCTGTTACCCCCAACCCCGCTGATGCCCCGTGTCCCCCTCTTGTTCCTCCACCCACCCGCTCATGCCCCGTGTTTCCCTGCTGTTGCCCCCCACCCCCGGTCATGCCCCGTGTCTCCCTGCTGTTGCCCCCACCCCCTGCTCATGCCCCGTGTCTCTTTCCTGTTACCCCCACCCCCCGCTCATGCCCCGTGTCCCCCTCTTGTTGCCCCCAACCCCCCGCTCATGCCCCGTGTCTCCCTCTTGTTCCCCGCACCACCCGCTCATGCCCGTGTCTCCCTGTTGTTGCCCCCCACACCCGCTCATGCCCGGTGTCTCTCTCCTGTTACCCCCCAACCCCTGCTCATGCCCCGTGTCTCTCTTCTGTTACACCCCACCCACCTCTCATGCCCCGTGTCTCTCTCCTGTTGCCCCCCACCCCTCGGTCATGCCCCGTGTCTCCCTGCTGGTGCCCCCACCCCCCACTCATGCCCCGTGTCTCTCTCCTGTTACCCCCATACCCCTCTCAGGCCCCGTGTCTCTCTGCTGTTACCCCCCACCCCCCACTCATGCCCTGTGTCTCTCTCCTGTTACCCCCCACCACCCTCACATGCCCCGTGTCTCACTCATGTTCCCCCCACCCCCGTTCATGTCCCGTGTCTCCCTGCTGTTGCCCCCCACCCCACACTCATGCCCTGAGTCTCCCTCCTGTTGCCCCCCAACCCCCGCTCATGCCTCGTGTCTCTCTCCTGTTACCCCCCACCCCTGCTCATGCCCCTTGTCTCTCTCGTGTTCCCCCACCCCCGCTCATGCCCCGTGTCTCCCTGCTGTTGCCCCCCACACCCCGCTCATGCCCCGTGTCTCCCTCGTGTTCCCCCCACCCCCCGCTCATGCCCCGTGTCTCACTCCTGTTGCCCCCCACACCCTGCTCATGCCCCGTGTCTCTCTCCTTTTACCCCCACCCCCCGCTCAAGCCCCGTGTCTCCCTCTTGTTGCCCCCCACCCCCGATCATGCCCCATGTCTCCCTCTTGTTCCCCCACCACCCGCTCATGCCCCGTGTCTCCCTGCTGTTGCCCCCCACTCATGCCCCGTGTCTACCTCCTGTTGACCCCCACCCCCCGCTCATGCCCTGTGTCTGTCTCCTGTTACCCCCCCACCCCGCTCATGATCCGTGTCTCCCTGCTGTTGCCCCCCGACCCCTGCTCATGCCCCGTGTCTCCCTGCTATTGCCGCCCCAACCCCCACTGATGCCCGGTGTCTCTCTCCTGTTACCCCCCACCCCCCACACATGCCCCGTGTCTCCTTCGTGTCCCCCCCACCCCCGCTCATGCCCTGTGTCTCCCTGCTGTTGCCCCCCACCCCCGCTCATGTCCCGTGTCTCCCTGCTGTGGCCCCCCGCTCATGCCCCGTGTCTCTCTCCTGTTGCCCCACCCCCTGCTCATGCCCTGTGTCTCCCTGCTGTTGCCCCCCACCCCTCGCTCAAGCCCCGTGTCTCTCTCCTGTTTCCCCCACCCCCCGCTTATGCCTCATGTCTCTCCTGTTACCTCCTACTCCCCGCTCATGCCCCGTGTCTTTCTCCTGTTGCCCCCCGCTCATGTCCCATGTCTCCCTGCTTTTGCCCCTCACCCCCTGCTCATGCCCCGTGTCTCTCTCCTGTTACCCCCACCCCCTTCTCATGCCCGTGTCTCCCTTGTGTTCCCCCCACCCCACGCTCATGCCCTGTGTCTCCCTGCTGTTGCCCCCCACCCCCGCTCATGCCCCGTGTCTCTCTCCTGTTAACCCACACCCCCCTCTCATGCCCCGTCTCTCTCTCCTGTTACCCCACACTCCCGCTCATGCCCCGTGTCTCCCTGCTGTTGCCCCCCGCTCATGCCCCATGTCACTCTCCTGTTACCCCCGCTCATGCCCCGTATCTCCCTGCTGTTGCCCCCCACCCCCCGCTCATCCCCCATGTCTCTCTCCTGTTACCCCTAGCCCCCTCTCATGCACCGTGTCTCTCTCCTGTTGCCCCCCACCCCCTGGTCATGCCCCGTGTCTCCCTGCTGTTGCCCCCCAAGCCCCGCTCATGCCCCCTGTCTCTCTCCTGTTACCCCGACCATGCCCCGGGTCTCACTGCTGTTGCCCCCCACCCCCGCTCATGCCCCGTGTCTCTCTCCTGTTACCCCCACCCCCCTCTCATGCCCTGTGTCTCTATCCCTTTGCCCCACCCCCCGGTCATGCCCCGTGTCTCCCTGCTGTTGCCCCCACCCCCTGCTCATGCCCCATGTCTCTCTCCTGTTGCCCCCACCCCCCGGTCATGCCCCGTGTCTCCCTGCTGTTGCCCCCCACCCCCTGCTCATGCCCTGTGTCTCTCTCCTGTTACCCCCCACTCATGCCTCGTGTCTCCCTGCTGTTGCCCCCCAACCCCCTCTCATTCCCCGTGTCTCTCTCCTGTTGCCCCCCACCATTCGGTCATGCCCTGTCTCTCCCTGCTGTTGCCCCGCACCACCCGCTCATGCCCCGTTTCTCCCTGCTGTTGCCCCCGCTCATGCTCCATGTCTCCCTGCTGTTGCCCCCCACACCCCGCTCATGCTCCATGTCTCACTCCTGTTGCCCCCCACCCCCGGTCATGCCCCTTGTCTCCCGCTGTTGCCTCCCGCTCATGCCCCATGTCTCTCTCCTGTTCCCCCCACCCCCTGGTTATGCATTGTGTCTCCCTGCTGTTACCCCCCACCCCCCGCTCATGCCCCGTGACTTTCTCCTGTTGCCCCCCGCTCTTGTCCCGTGTCTCCCTGCTGTTGCCCCTCACCCCCCGCTCATGCCCCGTGTCTCTCTCCTGTTGCCCCCACCTCCCTCTCATGCCCCGTGTCTCCCTCGTGTTCCCCCCAACCCCTGCTCATGCCCCGTGTCTCCCTGCTGTTGCCCCCCACCCCCGCTCATGCCCTGTGTCTCCCTGCTGTTGCCCCCCACCCCCTGCTCATGCCCGTGTCTCTCTCTTGTTACCCCCCACCCCCCTCTCATGCCCCGTGTCTCCACTGTTCCCCGCCACCCCCGCTCATGCCCCGTGTCTCTCTCCTGTTCCCCCCACCCCCTGCTGATTACCCGTGTCTCCCTGTCTCCCTGTCTCCCTCCTGTTCCCCGCCACCCCCCGCTCATGCCCGTGTCTCCATTGTGTTCCCCCCCGCTCATGCCCTGTGTCTCTCTCTTGTTTCTCTCCAGCCCCTGCTCATGCCCCGCATCTCCCTCCTGTTCCCCCCACTCCCCGCTCATGCCCCGTGTCTCCCTCCTGTTCCCCCCACAACCGCTCATGCCCCGTGTCTCCCCTGTTCCCCCCAACCCCCCTCAAGCCCTGGTCTCCCTCCTGTTACACCCCATCCCCCGCTCAAGCCCCGTGTCTCTCTCCTGTTACCCCCACCCCCTGTCATGCCCCGCGTCTCCCTCTTGTTGCCCCTCACCCCCTGCTCATGCCCCGTGTCTCCCTCCTGTTCCCCCACCTCCCGCTCATGCCGCGTGTCTCCCTCATGTTCCCCCCACCCCCCGCTCATGCCCCGTGTCTCCCTTGTTCCCCCCACCCCCGCTCATGCCCCGTTTCTCCCTCCTGTTCCCCCCACCCCCGCTCATGCCCCGTGTCTCCCTCCTGTTGCCCCCCACCCCCCGCTCATGCCCCATGTCACACTCTCTTGTTACCCCCTCACCCCCCGTTCACGCCCAGTGTTTCACTCTTGTTGCCCCCACCCCCCACTCATGCCCTGTGTCTCCCTAATGTTCCCCCCACCCCCCGCTCATGCCCCGTGTCTCCCTCCTGTTGCCCCCAACCCCCGCTCATGCCCCGTGTCTCTCTGCTGTTACCCCCACCCCCGCTCATGCCCCGTGTCTCCCTCTTGTTGCCCCTCATGCCCCGTGTCTCCCTCATGTTCCCCCCACCCCCGCTCATATGCCCTGTGTCTCTCTCCTGTTGCCCCCCACCCACCGCTCATGCCCCATGTCTCCCTCTTGTTGCCCCTCATGCCCCGTGTCTCCCTTTTGTTCCCCCACCCCCCGCTCATGCCTCGTGTCTCCCTGCTGTTGCCCCCCACCCCCCGCTCCTGCCCCGTGTCTCTCTACTGTTGCCCCCCACCCCCTTTGGTCATGACCCGTGTCTCCCTGCTGTTGCCCTCCACCCCCGGTCATGCCCTGTGTCTCTCTCCTGTTACCCCCAACCCCCCCTCACATGCCCCGTGTCTCCCTCGTGTTCCCACCACCCCGTTCATGCCCCGTGTCTCCTTGCTGTTCCCCCCCATCTCCCGCTCATGCCCTGTGTCTCCCTCCTGTTGCCCCCCAGCCTCCGCTCATGCCCTGTGTCTCCTCTCCCTGCTGTTGCCCCCCACCCCCCGCTCATGCCCCGTGTCTCCCTCGTGTTCCCCCCACACCCCGCTCAGGGCCCGTGTCACCCTCCTGTTGCCCCCCACCCCCTGCTCATACCCCGTGTCTCTCTCCTGTTACCCCCAACCCCCGCTGATGCCCCGTGTCCCCCTCTTGTTCCTCCACCCACCCGCTCATGCCCCGTGTTTCCCTGCTGTTGCCCCCCACCCCCGGTCATGCCCCGTGTCTCCCTGCTGTTGCCCCCACCCCCTGCTCATGCCCCGTGTCTCTCTCCTGTTACCCCCACCCCCCGCTCATGCCCCGTATCCCCCTCTTGTTGCCCCCAAACCCCCCGCTCATGCCCCGTGTCTCCCTCTTGTTCCCCGCACCACCCGCTCATGCCCGTGTCTCCCTGTTGTTGCCCCCCACACCCGCTCATGCCCCGTGTCTCTCTCCTGTTACCCCCCAACCTCTGCTCATGCCCCGTGTCTCTCTTCTGTTACACCCCACCCACCTCTCATGCCCCGTGTCTCTCTCCTGTTGCCCCCCACCCCTCGGTCATGCCCCGTGTCTCCCTGCTGGTGCCCCCACCACCCACTCATGCCCCGTGTCTCTCTCCTGTTACCCCCACACCCCTCTCAGGCCCCGTGTCTCTCTGCTGTTACCCCCCACCCCCCACTCATGCCCTGTGTCTCTCTCCTGTTACCCCCCACCACCCTCACATGCCCCGTGTCTCACTCATGTTCCCCCCACCCCCGTTCATGTCCCGTGTCTCCCTGCTGTTGCCCCCCACCCCCCACTCATGCCCTGAGTCTCCCTCCTGTTGCCCCCCAACCCCCGCTCATGCCTCGTGTCTCTCTCCTGTTACCCCCCACCCCCGCTCATGCCCCTTGTCTCTCTCGTGTTCCCCCCACCCCCGCTCATGCCCCGTGTCTCCCTGCTGTTGCCCCCCACACCCCGCTCATGCTCCGTGTCTCCCTCGTGTTCCCCCCACCCCCCGCTCATGCCCCGTGTCTCGCTCCTGTTGCCCCCCACACCCTGCTCATGCCCCGTGTCTCTCTCCTTTTACCCCCACCCCCCGCTCAAGCCCCGTGTCTCCCTCTTGTTGCCCCCCACCCCCCGATCATGCCCCATGTCTCCCTCTTGTTCCCCCACCACCCGCTCATGCCCCGTGTCTCCCTGCTGTTGCCCCCCACTCATGCCCCGTGTCTACCTCCTGTTGACCCCCACCCCCCGCTCATGCCCTGTGTCTGTCTCCTGTTACCCCCCCACCCCGCTCATGATCCGTGTCTCCCTGCTGTTGCCCCTCGACCCCTGCTCATGCCCCGTGTCTCCCTGCTGTTGCCGCCCCACCCCCCACTGATGCCCGGTGTCTCTCTCCTGTTACCCCCCACCCCCCACACATGCCCCGTGTCTCCTTCGTGTCCCCCCCACCCCCGCTCATGCCCTGTGTCTCCCTGCTGTTGCCCCCCACCCCCGCTCATGTCCCGTGTCTCCCTGCTGTGGCCCCCCACTCATGCCCCGTGTCTCTCTTCTGTTGCCCCACCCCCTGCTCATGCCCTGTGTCTCCCTGCTGTTGCCCCCCACCCCTAGCTCAAGCCCCGTGTCTCTCTCCTGTTTCCCCCACCCCCCGCTTATGCCTCATGTCTCTCCTGTTACCTCCTACTCCCCGCTCATGCCCCGTGTCTTTCTCCTGTTGCCCCCCCGCTCATGTCCCATGTCTCCCTGCTTTTGCCCCTCACCCCCTGCTCATGCCCCGTGTCTCTCTCCTGTTACCCCCACCCCCTTCTCATGCCCCGTGTCTCCCTTGTGTTCCCCCCACCCCACGCTCATGCCCTGTGTCTCCCTGCTGTTGCCCCCCACCCCCGCTCATGCCCCGTGTCTCTCTCCTGTTAACCCACACCCCCCTCTCATGCCCCGTCTCTCTCTCCTGTTACCCCACACTCCCGCTCATGCCCCGTGTCTCCCTGCTGTTGCCCCCCGCTCATGCCCCATGTCACTCTCCTGTTACCCCCGCTCATGCCCCGTATCTCCCTGCTGTTGCCCCCCACCCCCCGCTCATCCCCCATGTCTCTCTCCTGTTACCCCTAGCCCCCTCTCATGCACCGTGTCTCTCTCCTGTTGCCCCCCACCCCCTGGTCATGCCCCGTGTCTCCCTGCTGTTGCCCCCCAAGCCCCGCTCATGCCCCCTGTCTCTCTCCTGTTACCCCGACCATGCCCCGGGTCTCACTGCTGTTGCCCCCCACCCCCGCTCAGGCCCCGTGTCTCTCTCCTGTTACCCCCACCCCCCTCTCATGCCCTGTGTCTCTATCCCTTTGCCCCACCCCCCGGTCATGCCCCGTGTCTCCCTGCTGTTGCCCCCACCCCCTGCTCATGCCCCATGTCTCTCTCCTGTTGCCCCCACCCCCCGGTCATGCCCCGTGTCTCCCTGCTGTTGCCCCCCACCCCCTGCTCATGCCCTGTGTCTCTCTCCTGTTACCCCCCACTCATGCCTCGTGTCTCCCTGCTGTTGCCCCCCAACCCCCTCTCATTCCCCGTGTCTCTCTCCTGTTGCCCCCCACCATTCGGTCATGCCCTGTCTCTCCCTGCTGTTGCCCCCCACCACCCGCTCATGCCCCGTTTCTCCCTGCTGTTGCCCCCGCTCATGCTCCATGTCTCCCTGCTGTTGCCCCCCACACCCCGCTCATGCTCCATGTCTCACTCCTGTTGCCCCCCACCCCCGGTCATGCCCCTTGTCTCCCGCTGTTGCCTCCCGCTCATGCCCCATGTCTCTCTCCTGTTCCCCCCACCCCCTGGTTATGCATTGTGTCTCCCTGCTGTTAACCCCCACCCCCCGCTCATGCCCCGTGACTTTCTCCTGTTGCCCCCCGCTCTTGTCCCGTGTCTCCCTGCTGTTGCCCCTCACCCCCCGCTCATGCCCCGTGTCTCTCTCCTGTTGCCCCCCACCTCCCTCTCATGCCCCGTGTCTCCCTGGTGTTCCCCCCAACCCCTGCTCATGCCCCGTGTCTCCCTGCTGTTGCCCCCCACCCCCGCTCATGCCCTGTGTCTCCCTGCTGTTGCCCCCCACCCCCTGCTCATGCCCGTGTCTCTCTCTTGTTACCCCCCACCCCCCTCTCATGCCCCGTGTCTCGCTCCTGTTACCCCCACCCCCTCTCATGCCCCGTGTCTCTCTCCTGTTGCCCCCACCCCCCGATCATGCCCCGTGTCTCCATGCTGTTTCCCCCCACCCCCCGCTCATGCCCCGTGTCTCTCTCCTGTTACCCCCACCCTCCGCTCATGCCCCGTGTCTCTCTCCTGTTAGACCCACCCCGCTCTCATGCCCCGTGTCTCTCTCCTGTTACCCCCCACCCCCCTCTCATGCCCCGTGTCTCATCCTGTTGCCCCCCACCCCGGTCATGCCCTGTGTCTCCCTTCTGTTGCCCCCCACCCCCCGGTCATGCCCCGTGTCACTCTGCTGTTGCCCCCCACCCCCTGCTCATGCCCCGTGTCTCTCTCCTGTTACCCCCACCCCCTCTCATGCCCTGTGTCTCCCTCGTGTTCCCCCCACCCCCTGCTCATGCCCCGTGTCTCTCTCATGTTGCCCTCCACCCCCCGCTCATGCCCCGTGTCTCTCTCCTGTTACCCCCCACCCCCTCTCATGCCCCGTGTCTCTCTCCTGTTGCCCCTCTAACCCCCCGGTCATTCCCCATGTCTCCCTGTTGCCCCCCACCCCCCGGTCATGCCCCATGTCTCCCTCCTGTTGCCCCCTGTTAGGCGGAAACCTGTGCAGTTCCCTCTGGGACCACTGCAAAAGATTTAGGACTACAGGTGTTTGGCAGTAAACCCACTTGGTAGCAGTCTGTACCACACAGATTCACTTGGTAGCTGTGGCTGAGCAGTCAGACTTCCCTCAAGAAGAGTTAGGCAGTATGTGGAGTATACACGATAGGGCAATCTACACAGTAGAACAAGCAAACACGGAACAAGGCTTCGGTGTAAAGATATAAAGGTATTTATTTATAACAACACATCTATAGAAAAGCACTAATACGGCAAACAACTTCAATCACAATTACTATACAAAGAAAAAGATCAATCCCCCTAACAATAGTTCGACAAGTCTAGGTTCACCGGCATCACTTATTTGCAGACAGAGGTGTATGCTTTTACCTAGATGGCACTCTAGTATACGTTAGGACGGGAGAGAAAAATAAGGCAGGTTATGAAGTCAACTCGGTACCAATACTTTACGGACAAATGCAAGGCAAGTAAGGCAGGGTCTACTGCAGATCGCAATAGTTCAGAGGCCAGGCCCACTCGGAGAGAGGCAAGGCGATATGTCCCAAAAAGTGTCTCAGTGGAAATGCGCTTCGAGTCTTTATCGCAAATTGTTATGGAAGATTGGACCAGTTCAGAACAACACGTTAAAGAAAGCTTGGAGGCGACCCAATGGAGAGGCGAGGATTAAGACACCTCACTCTATCTGGCAGAAAGGGAAGCCAGGCGGACACGGTACCTTGTTTGTGGAGAGACAGCTCCGGCGGGGGCAGTTGTTCCTGGTGGTGGATGCACGTCGGGTCTTTGCCAAGAGTAGAGATGATCTCGTCGTCGAAGAAAAGTGAAGTCTGGTGCACCACCAGGGAAGAGACCAGCCGCGGAGTGCTCTGTCACAAGGCACCACCTTTTGGTCGCGGTACAGGGGTAGTGGCTATCTGGTTGCCGAGGTGCTCTGCACGGGCAATTCGACCACTGCGTCCTGGAGCGAAGAAAAAGCAAAGGGGACTGGTTGTTCCCACCAGTCAGGGGAAGAGACTCTCCGGCAGGGAGATCTCCTCTGTCGTCGGGAAGTGGTGAGTCGGTTCCGCAGGGCTCCACCGGAGGTGTCCTCGTTGCAGGTTGGCTCAGCTTTACCCTCGTCGGATTCTTAGGTCCTGTGGCGACTTCTAAAGATCCAGTCCCAAAAGCCCTGCTTTTATGCAGAAAACCCGCATTCATTCAGCCTAGCTGTCAATCAAAACACTCTATGTGGTGAGCGGGGTGGCTCACCACTTGGGCCAATCACACTAGAGTGCGACCGGAGTTGGCAAGGCAACTCGGTCCAGGGTGCCTAAACCCCCTCCCACACTGGGATAACCCAGACAGAATGGCACCACTTTGGAGGGTCTCTGTACAGAAGCCCGCCAAAACTGGAACAAAGGGCTCAACCTTTGGTTTAGGAGTCACAGAGACTAACACAGACGCCATTTTACAAACTGAGTTCTGGCAGAAAATACCATCCGATAGACCTATTTAAGATAAGTAAATTGGTGGTATGTTAGAGATTAACGAGAGGAAAAGTATTAATCTCCAACAATGGGAAGAATCCCATAGGGTTATATTCGGGGTCGAATATAACAAGTAGTTTCCACTGCCACCAGCCAAAACTCGACGAGGGGGGACGGGACAGTGCCCCCTCGAATAACAGACCCAGGAGTAATCGAATTACCCCTACTAGTACGTCCACAATAGGATGGTTTGTACTAGTCCTGTTCGTAAATGTAGGTCTAGTAAAGCCAATGGTGACTTTACATGCCCGGGGAGACAGTAGTCAGTCCCCGGGTATGGAGTCTATGATGGAGGTCCGCTAGGACGCCCCAGTGCTACGGCACGGAGGGTGCGTTGTAACACACATAGTAAAACATATGAGACCCTATGGAGTAAAAGACCCCATAGCCCATAGAACACATGGACATTCAAAGTAATTACACACATTCATGTCCAAGAGTGGGAGAAAAAGAGTCTCACTCTTGGCAGGATGGAAAAAACACAAACTCCAGAAATCCAGCAAAGCTGCTGGGGGACTCACTAGGTTAGGAAATTCAGCCTAAACAGAGAATTCTCCCTAACACTCGCCCCCCCAGACTAAGGGACAGGAGGATTTAATCCACTCCTGGATGAATCTCATACCTCTATTCGATGACATACATCCTAGAGAGACCATCAGCATTTTGGTGGTGACATCCTGACCTGTGCTCAATGGTGAAATCAAACCCTTGCAGGCAGATCGACCATCTCAATAGTTTCGGGTTTTCCCCTTTCATTTGCATTAACCATCTCAACGGTTGGTGGTCAGTCTGAATAACAAAAGTAGAACCATACAAGTACGGCCTAAACTTCTTCAGAGCCCACACGATAGCAAAGCACTCTCTTTCGATTGTTGCCCACCTTGTTTCAGGATACTTCAGCTTACGGCTGATGAAGCAAACGGGGTGCTCCCTACCTTTCCCATCCAGTTGACTGAGTACGGAACCTATTCCTACATTTGAAGCATCTGTCTGCACAATGAAGTGTTGGCGGTAATCAGGAGCTCTGAGTACTGGGGCTTGGCAAAGAGCCTTTTTCAGGTTTTCAAAAGCCTGATTGCACTCCTCGTTCCATCTAACCTTTTTAGGAAATTTGGGCGAGGAGATGACATTCAGTGGAGAAGCTATGGTCCCATAGTTCTCGATGAAATTCCTGTAATACCCAGTGAGGCCTAGGAAGGCTCTCACTTGGGTTTGAGTAGTAGGTGTTGTCCAATTTTGCACAGCGTCAATCTTACTGAGCAAAGGCCTTATTTCTCCACCTCCTACCTCATGTCCAAGATAGACTACCTTACTCTGTCCAATTTGGCATTTACTCGCCTTTATGGTCAGATTGGCTCGTCCAAGAGCCTGCAAAACATCTCTCAGGTGGGTTACATGTTCTTCCCAGGAATTGCTGAACACTGCTATGTCATCCAAGTATGCCATGCAGAAGTCCTCCATCCCGTTCAGAACCTGATTTACCATCCGTTGAAACGTAGCAGGTGCATTCTTCAATCCGAAAGGCATTACCTTAAACTGGTATAAGCCAACGGGGGTAGAAAATGCCGTTTTCTCCTTGGCATGGTCTGTCAGGGCTATTTGCCAATAGCCTGACGTCAAGTCAAATGTGCTGAGGAACTTGGCGGCACCAAGTTTATCCACCAACTCATCTGTTCTTGCAAAGGGTGGGCATCAGTCTTGGTGACTGCATTAAGAGCTCTATAATCCACGCAGAATCTAAGCTCTTTAGATCCGGCCTTT
The DNA here is from genome assembly GCF_040938575.1 of Ambystoma mexicanum. NCBI lineage: Eukaryota > Metazoa > Chordata > Amphibia > Caudata > Ambystomatidae > Ambystoma > Ambystoma mexicanum. The sequence continues at coordinate 1,411,216,478 of NC_090921.1, read as the reverse complement.
GGTACTAACACAACTGGACTAGACCATGGACTAGTAGAGGGCTCTATTACCCCGAGATCAAGCATCTTGCTGACCTCACCTTTGATGTGGGTTCGTACGTTTTCTGACATTCGGTATCCTCTGCTTTTGACTGGCAGACAGTCACCAGTGAGTATGTCGTGCTGGCCCCAAGGGGTCAAGCCTGGTGAAAGCGAGAACAGAGAGGCAAACTGATTCAACATGGATTTGCACTCTTCTTGTTGCTCGGGTGTCAGATTGGAAGAGAGATTTACTCCTTCAATTTTTTCGTTCAAAGGTAAGCCTCTGAGGAGATCCGGAAGAGCTTCACTCTCTTCTTCTTCCTCGGATGATGCTAGAAGCAATGCTCCTACATCAGGTCGGGAGACATACGCTTTGAGTCGGTTGGTGTGGAAGACTGTCGGAGCCTCCTTGGGATTGCCCAAGTCCACCAGATAGTTGACCTCTCCGAGTTTACCCACAACTCGGAAGGGTCCCATCCATTTGTCTTGCAAGGCCCTCTGCCTTGTTGGGATCATAACGAGAACGAGCTGGTCTTGAGCGAACTCAACCATGTTAGCCTTTTGATCGTACCAGTGCTTGACCAATGCTTGTCCAGCTTTCAAGTTATCGCTTGCTTCTGTCATCATGTGCGACATTCTCCTCCGGAGACCTATCACGTAGTCAGTCACTCTGACTGGCTTGGGGGAAGGAGCACTCTCCAACCCCTCCTTAATCGGGGCCAATGGACCTCTGACGGGATGACCATAGAGAAGTTCGAAGGGAGAATAACATGCTCCCTCCTGAGGGACTTCTCTATAAGCAAAGAGAAGGCATGGCAGTAGAAGGTCCCACTTACGCTTAAGGGTTTCCTCTAAAGCACCTATCATGCTCTTCATGGTTCGGATGAACCGTTCTACCAACCCATTGGTTTGGGGGTGGTAAGCTGTTGAGAACTTGTAAGTAACTCCACAGGTTTTCCACATGGCCTTCATGTAGTGGGACATAAAGTTTGACCGCCTGTCAGAGATTACTTCCTTAGGAAACCCGACCCTGGTAAAAATACCAAGGAGGGCCTTAGCCACAGCCGGAGCTGTAACAGTCCTCATAGGAATTGCCTCAGGATACCTAGTAGCATGGTCTACTACAACAAGTATAAACCTGTTGCCTGAGGAGGTTGGAGGATCAAGGGGACCAACAATGTCAATCCCTACTCTCTCAAACGGGACTCCCACAACTGGGAGAGGCACTAAAGGTGCCACATTCTTGGAGCCAACCTTACCAGAGGTCTGGCAGGTGTGGCAGCTCCTGCAGTGTTTTTCTACTTCGGCCCCCATCTTTGGCCAATAGAAGTAAAGAGATAGCCTTTCCTTAGTCTTCTTGAAACTCAAGTGACCAGCCAAAGGAATCTCGTGGGCTAACTGCAAGAACTGTGGTCTGTTCTCTTGGGGTACTACAAGCCGCTTGTAGTCTCCAGGTGCAGACTCGGTTGGTTCACTGTAGAAGAGGCCATCTTCCCAGTGCAACCTGTATTTCCCAGGGTCTTGCCCTTCAGCCTGAGCTTCGGCCTAGTGGCGAAGACCTTCCAGAGTTGCACATTCTCTCTGTCCCCTACTGAAGTCTGCCCTGCTGGGTCGACCTTCTGCCAGTAAAGACTGCAGCTCAGGATGGTCAACAGGATCCAGATCTCCAATGAGTTCCTGGCCTTCCATTAGCTCTTCGTCAGAGTCTAATTCTACCACACAGGGTTGTACCTCCCTCTCAGCCTCAGCTGGAGGTGGAGTTACGGGTGTATTTTTGGACAACCGCGGGGAAGTCCTTGTTGGCTGCACTGAAATGCGGGCTGCTGGTTTCAGGGTAGAAGTCTTAGGTTTCCCTTTCGCTTCTGGTTTCTTCGAGACAGCGGCCGACAATTCCAGTGGAGCAGGAGTTATTTCTTTCTTCATCACCTCCTGGAGAGTACCACGCATGGTCCTCTCTCTTGCAGGTCTGGTTAGCTCCTGTAACCGTTTACTAGGAGGTCTGGGAGTATGCGATACAACTCCGAGAGTTTTCAAATCGTTACCCAACAGTACGCGTCCTGGTACCTCACTCTGTATGCTGACAGGTATCTTTACAGTCATGTCGTTACACTGGATGAGAACTGGTAATTGGGGAAGCATCTGCACAGGCCCTCCAGCTAACTTGGTGAGGCATTTGGGTGCCTTAGCAACATCCTCAGCCTGAAAAAACGATGTATCCACCACAGTTATGCTGGCCCCAGTGTCCCTAATGGCAGGAGTCTCCTGACCATTCACCTGGACACTGTCCTTATAATACTCTTTAGTATTATCGGGGATAGAATTATAGACGTCTAAATTCTGTTGTACCCACAACCCCAGAGATACTAAAGAAACGCTGGCTGAGACTCCAATGGGTTCATCAGCTAGCAGTAGAAAGTTTCCACTTGCCATTTGGACTTCCTCCTCTGGAGCGAAGGCTAAGGAGACAAGCAGGACCCCTGAAGGTTTACCCTTACATCTGGGATCTCCTTTCACGTGGTCAGTCGAGCCACAAACAAAGCATTTACCGAATGCTTTTTGGAATGGTGGCTTGTTCTGGCATCCTTCCGGTTTGGCACCAGAAGACACACTATTCTGCTGCGGTTTTCCTTGTGGCTTACCCTTCTGGTTTTGTTTGGGGCCCTGTTTGGAATTTGAGTTATTCGAATTCTCTTTTGAGTATCTTTTTGGCTGTTTTCCCTCATCCTTTTTCTGAGTTGCCCCAGAATCCTTATGAGTAGCCCTGTTGGCAACCCATAAGTCAGCAGCCTTAGCTAGCCTCCAGGAATCCAATTCCTTCGAATCAGCCAAGTGCTGTCTGAGCTCGGGAGAACAGGCATCATAAATCGACTCCAACATAAAAAGATTCTTCATACCCTCATAAGTGTTCACTTTGTAACCCTTAATCCATCCCTCTACGTTTTTCAACCCTTCACTCACCCAGGTGGTCCAAGGGGTACCGTTGTGCTTTTTGAGGGTTCTAAACCTCTTAAGATACTGGGAAGGGGTTTTCCCGAATCTAGCTATCAAAGCTAGTTTCACACTTTTGTAATCCGTCTTATCCGCCTCCCCCAACTCCATTACCACATCAGTCGCAACAGGGGAGAGCCTAGAGAACAACCAGGGAAGTAGATCAGGGAACCTAGAAGAGCCAGAGACAGAAGCAGTTTCGAAAGACAACTTTTTCATTTCTAACTCATGCTTGAGCTCCATTTCTCGGAGCCTAAGAATTTGTTGCATTCCTTGGTGCTTTTTTTTCAGTTTGAGCAGTAATCCTTCTGAATTCCAAGTCTATTTTCATTTTTTCTAGTTCAAGGACTTGAGGACTTAATGTGGGACCTGTTATAGGCCCAGTAGGTACAGCTGGTAAGGCAGGTAGAGGAGCAGGGGAGACAGTTCCGTTAGCCTCTCCTTCCTCTTCAGCCTCTTCATCACTATCGTCAGAATTATGATTTAGATCAACACCATCACTATTATCTACATCTGCTGGAGAAGTTGGTTCCTCTGAACCAGTACCCGGACTTTGGTTTTCCAGCAATCTCGCTATCAGTTCTAACTTCTTGCCTCTTACAGAAAGATTCTCTTGCCTACAGAGAGCTCGTAAACTCTCAGTATTTTCACCTGACAAGGATTCTCGATTGTAAGCTTCCATAGTAGACATGTTTTTGAAAGTTGCTTTTTAGTGCTAAGCTTTGTGGTTAGTTATCCTAAAGTGTCGAAAAGCACTCTGAACTGTATACTCGATACAAATCCCACCGCTGTACACCAGTGTTAGGCGGAAACCTGTGCAGTTCCCTGTGGGACCACTGCAAAAGATTTAGGACTACAGGTGTTTGGCAGTAAACCCACTTGGTAGCAGTCTGTACCACACAGATTCACTTGGTAGCTGTGGCTGAGCAGTCAGACTTCCCTCAAGAAGAGTTAGGCAGTATGTGGAGTATACACAGGGCAATCTACACAGTAGAACAAGCAAACACAGAACAAGGCTTCGGTGTAAAGATATAAAGGTATTTATTTATAACAACACATCTATAGAAAACACTCTGGCACTAATACGGCAAACAACTTCAATCACAATTACTATACGAAGAAAAAGATCAATCCCCCTAACAATAGTTCGACAAGTCTAGGTTCACCGGCATCACTTATTTGCAGACAGAGGTGTATGTTTTTACCTAGATGGCACTCTAGTATACGTTAGGACGGGAGAGAAAAAAAGTGTCTCAGTGGAAATGCGCTTCGAGTCTTTATCGCAAATTGTTATGGAAGATTGGACCAGTTCAGAACAACACGTTAAAGAAAGCTTGGAGGCGACCAAATGGAAAGGCGAGGATTAAGTCACCTCACTCTATCTGGCAGAAAGGGAAGCCAGGCGGATACGGTACCTTGTTTGAGGAGAGACAGCTCCAGCGGGGGCAGTTGTTCCTGGTAGTGGATGCACGTCGGGTCTTTGCCAAGAGTAGAGATGATCTCGTCGTTGAAGAAAAGTGAAGTCCGGTGCACCACCAGGGAAGAGACCAGCCGCAGAGTGCTCCGTCACAAGGCACCACCTTTTGGTCGCGGTACAGGGGTAGTGGCTACCGGGTTGCCGAGGTGCTCTGCACGGGCAATTCGAGCACTGCGTCCTGGAGCGAAGAAAAAGCAAAGGGGACTGGTTGTTCCCACCAGTCAGGGGAAGAGACTCTCCGGCAGGGAGATCTCCTCTGTCGTCGGGAAGTGGTGAGTCAGTTCCGCAGGGCTCCACCGGAGGTGTCGTCGTTGCAGGTCGGCTCAGCTTTACCCTCATCGGATTCTTAGGTCCTGTGGCGACTTCTAAAGATCCAGTCCCAAAAGCCCTGCTTTTATGCAGAAAATCCCCATTCATTCAGCCTAGCTGTCACTCAACACACGCTAAGTGGTGAGCGGGGTGGCTCACCACTTGGGCCAATCACACTAGAGTGCGACCGGAGTTGGCAAGGCAACTCGGTCCAGGGTGCCTAAACCCCCTCCCACACCCCTGTGGTAACCCAGACAGAATGGCACCACTTTGGAGGGTCTCTGTACAGAAGCCCGCCTAAAGTGGAACAAAGGGCTCAACCTTTGGTTTAGGAGTCACAGAGACGAACACAGACGCCATTTTACAAACCGAGTTCTGGCAGAAAATACCATCCGATAGACCTATTTAAGATAAGTAAATCGGTGGTATGTTAGAGATTAACGAGAGGAAAAGTATTAATCTCCAACAATGGGAAGAATCCCAGAGGGTTATATTCGGGGTCGAATATAACAAGTAGTTTCCACTGCCACCAGCCAAAACTCGACGAGGGGGGACGGGACAGTGCCCCCTCGAAAAACAGACCCAGGAGTAATCGAATTACCCCTACTAGTACGTCCACAATAGGATGGTTTGTACTAGTCCTGTTAGTAAATTTAGGTCTAGTAAAGCCAATGGTGACTTTACATGCCCGGGGAGACAGTAGTCAGTCCCCGGGTATGGAGTCTATGATGGAGGTCCGCTAGGACGCCCCAGTGCTACGGCACGGAGGGTGCGTTGTAACACACATAGTAAAACATATGAGAACCTATGGAGTAAAATACCCCATAGCCCATAGAACACATGGACATTCAAAGGAATTACAAACATTCATGTCCAAGAGTGGGAGAAAAAGAGTCTCACTCTTGGCAGGATGGAAAAAAACAAACTCCAGAAATCCAGCAAAGCTGCTGGGGGACTCACTAGGTTAGGAAATTCAGCCTAAGCAGAGAATTCTCCCTAACAGCCCCCACCCCCCCGCTCATGCCCCGTGTCTCTCTTCTGTTACCCCCCAACCCCCTCTCATTCCCCATGTCTCCCTCCTTTTCCCCCCGCCCCCCACTCATGCCCCATGTCTCCCTGCTGTTGCCCGCCACCCCGCGCTCATGCCCCGTGTCTGTCTCCTGTTACCCCCCACTCCCTGCTCATGCCCGTGTCTCTCTCCTGTTACCCCCCAACCCCCTCTCATGCCCCGTGTCTCTCTCCTGTTGCCCCCCACCCCCAGTCATGCCCTGTGCCTCCCTGCTGTTGCCCCCCACCCCCGCTCATGCCCCGTGTCTCTCTCCTGTTACCCCCCACCCCCCTCTCATGCCCCGTTTCTCCCTCGTATTCCCCCCATCCCCCGCTCATGCCCCATGTCTCCCTGCTGTTGGCCCCCACCCCCGGCTCATGCCCTGTGTCTCTCTCATTTTACCCCCATCCCCCTCTCATGCCCGGTGTCTCTCTCCTGTTGCACCCCACCTTCGGTCATGCCCATGTCTCTCTCCTGTTGCCCCCCACCACCCGCTCATGCCCCGTGTGTCTCTTCTGTTACCCCCACCCCCGCTCATGCCTCGTGTCTCCCCTGTTCCCCTCCACCCCCCGCTCATGCCCCGTGTCTCTCTCTTGTTACCCCCCACCCCCCATTCATGCCCCGTGTCTCCCTCCTGTTGCCCCCCACCCACCGCTCATGCCCCATGTCTCTTTCCTGTTACCCCCCACACCCCGGTCATGCCCCATGTCTCCCTGCTGTTGCCCCCGCTCATCCTCCGTGTCTCTCTCCTGTTGCCACCCCACCCCCCGGTCATGCCCCGTGTCTCCCTGCTGTTGCCCCCCACCCGCTGCTCATGCCCCGTGTCCCTCTCCTGTTATCCCCCACCCCCTTCTCATGCCCCGTGTCTCCCTCGTGTTCCCCCAACACCCGCTCATGCCCCGTGTCTCCCTACTGTTGCCCCCCACCTCTCGTTCATGCCCCGTGTCTCCCTGCTGTTGCTCCCCACCCCCTGCTCATGCCCCGTGTCTCTCTCCTGTTACCACCCACCCCCCTCTCACGCCCCGTGTCTCTCTCCTGTTGCCCCCCACTCCCCCCTTATGCCTCGTGTCTCTCCTGTTACCCCCTCCCCCCGCTCATGCGCCATGTCTTTTGCCTGTTGTCCCCCCGCTCATGTCCCGTGTCTCCCTGCTGTTGCCCCTCAGCCCCGCTCATGCCCTGTGTCTCTCTCCTGTTATCCCCCACCCCCTTCTCATGCCCCGTGTCTCCCTCGTGTTCCCCCAACACCCGCTCATGCCCCGTGTCTCCCTACTGTTGCCCCCCACCTCTCGTTCATGCCCCGTGTCTCCCTGCTGTTGCTCCCCACCCCCTGCTCATGCCCCGTGTCTCTCTCCTGTTACCACCCACCCCCCTCTCACGCCCCGTGTCTCTCTCCTGTTGCCCCCCACCCCCTCTCATGCCCCGTGTCTCTCTCCTGTTGCCCCCACCCCCGATCATGCCCCGTGTCTTCCTGCTGTTCCCCCCACCCCCCGCTCATGCCCCGTGTCTCTCTCCTGTTACCCCCACCCCCGCTCATGCCCTGTGTCTCTCTCCTGTTACCCCCACCCCCCTCTCATGCCCCGTGTCTGTCTCCTGTTACCCCCACCCCCGCTCATGCCCTGTGTCTCTCTCCTGTTACCCCCACCCCCCTCTCATGCCCCGTGTCTGTCTCCTGTTACCCCCCAAACCCCTCTCATGCCCCGTGTCTCTCTCCTGTTGCCCCCCACCTGCAGTCATGCCCTGTGTCTCCCTGCTGTTGCCCCCCACCCCCGCTCATGCCCCGTGTCTCTCTCCTGTTACCCCCCACCCCCCTCTCATGCCCCGTTTCTCCCTCGTATTCCCCCCATCCCCCGCTCATGCCCCATGTCTCGCTGCTGTTGGCCCCCACCCCCGGCTCATGCCCTGTGTCTCTCTCATTTTACCCCCATCCCCCTCTCATGCCCGGTGTCTCTCTCCTGTTGCCCCCCACCTTCGGTCATGCCCATGTCTCTCTCCTGTTCCCTCCCACCCCCCGGTCATGCCCCGTGTCTCCCTCCTGTTGCCCCCCATCCCCGCTCATGCCCCGTGTCTCTCTTCTGTTACCCCCCACCCCCTTCTCATGCCCCGTGTCTCCCTCGTGTTCCCCCCACCCCCGCTAATGCCTCGTGTCTCCCCTGTTCCCCTCCACCCCCCGCTCATGCCCCGTGTCTCTCTCTTGTTACCCCCCACCCCCCATTCATGCCCCGTGTCTCCCTCCTGTTACCACCCACACCCCGGTCATGCCCCATGTCTCCCTGCTGTTGCCCCCGCTCATCCTCCGTGTCTCTCTCCTGTTGCCACCCCACCCCCCGGTCATGCCCCGTGTCTCCCTGCTGTTGCCCCCCACCCGCTGCTCATGCCCCGTGTCCCTCTCCTGTTCCCCCCACACCCCCTTTATGCCTCGTGTCTCTCCTGTTACCCCCACCCCCGCTCATGCGCCATGTCTTTTGCCTGTTGTCCCCCGCTCATGTCCCGTGTCTCCCTGCTGTTGCCCCTCAGCCCCGCTCATGCCCTGTGTCTCTCTCCTGTTATCCCCCACCCCCTTCTCATGCCCCGTGTCTCCCTCGTGTTCCCCCAACACCCGCTCATGCCCCGTGTCTCCCTACTGTTGCCCCCACCCCGCGTTCATGCCACGTGTCTCCCTGCTGTTGCCCCCCACCCCCTGCTCATGCCCCGTGTCTCTCTCCTATTACCCCCCACCCCCTCTCATGCCCCGTGTCTCTCTCCTGTTGCCCCCACCCCCCGATCATGCCCCGTGTCTTCCTGCTGTTCCCCCCACCCCCTGCTCATGCCCCGTGTCTCTCTTCTGTTACCCCCACCCCCCTCTCATGCCCCGTGTCTCTCTCCTGTTACCCCCCACCCCCTCTCATGCCCCGTGTCTCTCTCCTGTTGCCCCACCCCCCAATCACGCCCCGTGTCTTCCTGCTGTTCCCCCCACCTCCCGCTCACCTTGTCTCTCTGCTGTTGCCCCCCACACCCTGCTCATGCCCCGTGTCTCTCTCATGTTACCCCCCACCCCCCTCTAATGCCCATTGTCTCCCTCGTGTTCCCCCCACCCCCCGCTCATGCCCCGTGTCTCTCTGCTGTTGCCCCCCACACCCCGCTCATGCCCCGTGTCTCTCTCATGTTGCCCCCCACTTCCGCTCATGCCCAGTGTCTCTCTCCTGTTACCCCCACTCCCTCTCATGCCCCGTGTCTCTCTCCTGTTGCCCCCCACCCCCCGGTCATGCCCTGTGTCTCCCTGTTATTGCCCCCCAGCCCCCGCTCATGCCCTGTGTCTCTCTCCTGCTACCCCCACTCATGCCCCGTGTATCCCTGCTGTTTCCCCCCAAACCCTGCTCTTGCCCCGTGTCTCTCTCCTGTTCCCCACACCTCCTGCTCATGCCCGTGTCTCCCCTGTTCCCCCCAACCATCGCTCATGCCCTGTGTCTCTGTGCTGTAGCCCCCCCGCTCATGCCCCGTGTCTCTCTCCTGTTACCCCCCACACCCCTCTCATGCCCCGTGTCTCCCTCCTGTTGCCCCCCATCCCCCGCTCATGCCCTGGGTCTCTCTCCTGTTACCCCCCACCCCCCGGTCATGCCCTGTGTCACCCTGCTGTTGCCCCCCACCCCCGGTCATGCCCTGTGTCTCCCTGTTGCCCCCCACCCCCTGGTCATGCCCCGTGTTAGGGAGAATTCTCTGTTTAGGCTGAATTTCCTAACCTAGTGAGTCCCCCAGCAGCTTTGCTGGATTTCTGGAGTTTGTTTTTTTCCATCCTGCCAAGAGTGAGACTCTTTTTCTCCCACTCTTGGACATGAATGTGTGTAATTCCTTTGAATGTCAATGTGTTCTATGGGCTATGGGGTCTTTTACTCCATAGGGTCTCATATGTTTTTCTATGTGTGTTACAGTGCACCCTCCGTGCCGTAGCACTGGGGCGTCCTAGCGGACCTCCCTCATAGACTCCATACCCGGGGACTGACTACTGTCTCCCCGGGCATGTAAAGTCACCATTGGCTTTACTAGACCTAAATTTACTAACAGAACTAGTACAAACCATCCTATTGTGGATGTACTAGTAGGGGTAATTCGATTACTCCTAGGTCTGTTATTCGAGGGGGCACTGTCCCGTCCCCCCTCGTCGAGTTTTGGCTGGTGGCAGTGGGAACTACTTGTTATGTTCGACCCTGAATATAACCCTATGGGATTCGTCCCATTGTTAGAGATTGATACTGTTTCTCGTTAATCTCTAACATACCTCCGGTCTACTTATCTTAAATAAGTCGGATGGCATTTTCTGCCAGAACTCGGCTTTTTAAAATGGCGTCTGTGTTCGTCTCTGTGACTCCTATACCAAAGGATGAGCCCTTTGTTCCAGTTTTGGTGGGCTTCTGTACAGAGACCCTCCAAAGTGGTGCCATTTTGTCTGGGTTACCACAGGGGTTTGGGAGGGGGTTTATGCACCCTGGACCGAGTTGCCTTGCCAACTCCGGTCGCACTCTGGTGTGATTGGCCCAAGTGGTGAGCCTCCCCGCTCACCACTTAGCGTGTGTTGAGTGACAGCTAGGTTGGCCGCTGTCTCCAAGAAATCAGAAGCAAAAGGGAAACCTAAGACTTCTATCCCGAAACCAGCAGCCAGCATTACAGTGCAGCCAACACGGACTTCCCCGCGGTTGTCCAAAGTTACACCCGTAACTCCACCTCCTGCCGAGGCTGAGAGGGAGGTACAACCTTGTGTGGTAGAATTAGACTCTGAGGAAGAGCTAATGGAAGGCCAGGAACTCATTGGAGATCTGGATCCTGTTGACCATCCTGAGCTGCAGTCTTTACTGGCAGAAGGTGGACCCAGCAGGACAGACTTCAGTAAGGGACAGAGAGAATGTCCAACTCTGGAAAGTCTTCGCCACCAGGCAGAAGCTCAGGCTGAAGGGCAAGAGCCTGGGAAATACAGGTTGCACTGGGAAGATGGCCTCTTCTACAGTGAACCGACCGAGTCTGCACCTGGAGACTACAAACGACTTGTAGTACCCCAAGAAAACAGACCACAGTTCTTGCAGTTAGCCAACGAGATTCCTTTGGCTGGTCACTTGAGTTTCAAGAAGACTAAGGAAAGGCTCTCTCTCTACTTCTATTGGCCAAAGATGGGGGCCGAAGTGGAAAAACACTGCAGGAGCTACCACACCTGCCAGACCTCTGGTAAGGTGGGCTCCAAGAATGTGGCACCTTTAGTGCCTCTCCCAGTTGTGGGAGTCCCGTTTGAGAGAGTAGGGATTGACATTGTTGGTCCCCTTGATCCTCCAACCTCCTCAGGCAACAGGTTTATTCTTGTTGTAGTAGACCATGCTACTAGGTATCCTGAGGCAATTCCTATGAGGACTGTTACAGCTCCGGCTGTGGCTAAGGCCCTCCTTGGTATTTTTACTAGGGTCGGGTTTCCTAAGGAAGTAATCTCTGACAGGGGGTCAAACTTCATGTCCCACTACATGAAAGCCATGTGGAAAACCTGCGGAGTTACTTACAAGTTCTCAACAGCTTACCACCCACAAACCAATGGGTTGATAGAACGGTTCAACCGAACCATGAAGAGCATGATAGGTGCTTTAGAAGAACCCCTTAAGCGTAAGTGGGACCTTCTACTGCCATGCCTTCTCTTTGCTTATAGAGAAGTCCCTCAGGAGGGAGTAGGTTACTCTCCCTTCGAGCTTCTCTATGGTCATCCCGTCAGAGGTCCATTGGCCCTGATTAAGGAGGGATTGGAGAGTGCTCCTTCCCCCAAGCCAGTCAGAGTGACTGACTACATGATAGGTCTCCGGAGGAGAATGTCGCACATGATGACGGAAGCAAGCGATAACTTGAAAGCTGGACAAGCATTGGTCAAGCATTGGCACGATCAAAAGGCTAACATGGTTGAGTTCGCTCAAGACCAGCTCGTTCGCGTTATGATCCCAACAAGGCAGAGGGCCTTGCAAGACAAATGGATGGGACCCTTCAGAGTTGTGGGTAAACTCGGAGAGGTCAACTATCTGGTGGACTTGGGCAATCCCAAGGAGGCTCCGACAGTCTTTCACACCAACCGACTGAAAGCGTATGTCTCAAGACCTGATGTAGGAGCATTGCTTCTAGCATCATCCGAGGAAGAAGAAGAGAGTGAAGCTCTTCCGGATCTCCTCAGAGGCTTACCTTTGGACGAAAAAATTGAAGGAGTAAATCTCTCCTCCAATCTGACACCCGAGCAACAAGCAGAGTGCAAATCCATGTTGAATCAGTTTGCCTCTCTGTTCTCGCTTTCACCAGGCTTGACCCCTTGGGGCCAGCATGACATACTCACTGGTGACTGTCTGCCGGTCAAAACCAGAGGATACCGAATGTCAGAGAACGTACAAACCCACATCAAAGGTGAGGTAAGCAAGATGCTCGATCTCGGGGTAATAGAGCCCTCTACTAGTCCATGGTCTAGCCCAGTTGTGTTAGTACCAAAGGCCGGATCTAAAGAGCTTAGATTCTGCGTGGATTATAGAGCTCTAAATGCAGTCACCAAGACTGATGCCCACCCTTTGCCAAGAACAGATGAGTTGGTAGATAAACTTGGCGCCGCAAAGTTCCTCGGCACATTTGACTTGACGTCAGGCTATTGGCAAATAGCCCTGACAGACCATGCCAAGGAGAAAACTGCATTTTCTACCCCCGTTGGCTTATACCAGTTTAAGGTAATGCCTTTCGGACTGAAGAATGCACCTGCTACGTTTCAACGGATGGTAAACCAGGTTCTGAATGGGATGGAGGACTTCTGCATGGCATACTTGGGTTTTTGGGAAACTAAGAACTGAATTAGCCAAAAGTTGGTTTCGAGGCGAGGGGACTCAGTGTGATTGGGTCATACGGGTTGACCAAAAGATCAAATTTGAGACTAGAACCGATTGAAGCTGAATTATTTGTGTGGTTTTAGAATTGATTGTTTGTTCCATGTGATATGATCATTTTTTATGATAAATTTTCTATTTTTAAAATGAATTTTGTACGATTAATAAAATTTATATCTATTTTTGCCTAAAAATTTATCTGTGAGACAGGATACCCATGTAAGTGGTGGCACTTTCTTCCCTTTTTTAAGAAATAACCTTAAACTTCTTTTTGTAGATATTAGACTTCACTCCACGGAGTAAGAGGTTTACCAATCCCCAACTGTGGTTTTCCACTGTCTTGAGAATAGAATACTTGGATGACATAGCAGTGTTCAGCAATTCCTGGGAAGAACATGTAACCCACCTGAGAGATGTTTTGCAGGCTCTTGGACGAGCCAATCTGACCATAAAGGCGAGTAAATGCCAAATTGGACAGAGTAAGGTAGTCTATCTTGGACATGAGGTAGGTGGTGGAGAAATAAGGCCTTTGCTCAGTAAGATTGAAGCTGTGCAAAATTGGACAACACCTACTACTCAAACCCAAGTGAGAGCCTTCCTAGGCCTCACTGGGTACTACAGGAATTTCATAGAGAACTATTGGACCATAGCTTCTCCACTGAATGTCATCTCCTCGCCCAAATTTCCTAAAAAGGTTAGATGGAACGAGGAGTGCAATCAGGCTTTTGAAAACCTGAAAAAGGCTCTTTGCCAAGCCCCAGTACTCCGAGCTCCTGATTACCGCCAACACTTCCTTGTGCAGACAGATGCTTTGAATGTAGGAATAGGTGCCATACTCAGTCAACTGGATGGGAAAGGTAGGGAGCACCCCGTTTGCTTCATCAGACTCAAGCTGAAGGATCCTGAAACAAGGCGGGCAAAAATCCAAAGAGAGTGATTTGCTATTGTGTGGGCTCTGAAGAAGTTTAGGCCGTACTTATATGGTTCTACTTTTGTCATTCAGACTGACCACCAACCCTTGAGATGGTTAATGCAAATGAAAGGGGAAAACCCGAAACTATTGAGATGTTCGATCTGCCTGCAAGGGTTTGATTTCACCATTGAGCACAGGTCAGGGTGTCACCACCAAAATGCTGATGGTCTCTCTAGGATGTATGTCATCGACTAGAGGTATGAGATTCATCCAGGAGTGGATTAAATCCTCCTGTCCCTTAGTCTGGGGGGGGCGAGTGTTAGGGAGAATTCTCTGTTTAGGCTGAATTTCCTAACCTAGTGAGTCCCCCAGCAGCTTTGCTGGATTTCTGGAGTTTGTTTTTTTCCATCCTACCAAGAGTGAGACTCTTTTTCTCCCACTCTTGGACATGAATGTGTCTAATTCCTTTGAATGTCAATGTGTTCTATGGGCTATGGGGTCTTTTACTCCATAGGGTCTCATATGTTTTTCTATGTGTGTTACACTGCACCCTCCGTGCCGTAGCACTGGGGAGTCCTAGCGGACCTCCCTCATAGACTCCATACCCAGGGACTGACTACTGTCTCCCCGGGCATGTAAAGTCACCATTGGCTTTACTAGACCTAAATTTATTAACAGAACTAGTACAAACCATCCTATTGTGGACGTACTAGTAGGGGTAATTCGATTACTCCTAGGTCTGTTATTCGAGGGGGCACTGTCCCGTCCCCCCTCGTCGAGTTTTGGCTGGTGGCAGTGGAAACTACTTGTTATGTTCGACCCGAATATAACCCTATGGGATTCGTCCCATTGTTAGAGATTGATACTGTTTCTCGTTAATCTCTAACATACCTCCGGTCTACTTATCTTAAATAAGTCTATCGGATGGTATTTTCTGCCAGAACTCGGCTTTTTAAAATGGCGTCTGTGTTCGTCTCTGTGACTCCTAAACCAAAGGTTGAGCCCTTTGTTCCAATTTTGGCGGGCTTCTGTACAGAGACCCTCCAAAGTGGTACCATTCTGTCTGGGTTACCAAAGGTGTGTGGGAGGGGGTTTAGGCACCCTGGACCGAGTTGCCTTGCCAACTCCGGTCGCACTCTGGTGTGATTGGCCCAAGTGGTGAGCCTCCCCGCTCACCACTTAGCGTGTGTTGAGTGACAGCTAGGCTGAATGAATGGGGGTTTTCTGCATAAAAGCAGGGCTTTTGGGACTGGATCTTCAGAAGTCGCCACAGGACCTAAGAATCCGACGAGGGTAAAGCTGAGCCGACCTGCAATGACGACACCTCCGGTGGAGCCCTGCTGAAACCAACTCACCACTTCCCGACGACAGAGGAGATCTCCCTGCCGGAGAGTCTCTTCCCCTGACTGGTGGGAACAACCAGTCCCCTTTGCTTTTTCTTCACCTCAGGACGCAGTGGTCGGATTGCCCGTGCAGAGCACCTCGCCAACCGGATAGCCACTACCCCTGTACCGCGACCAAAAGGTGGTGCCTTGTGACGGAGCACTCCGCGGCTGGTCTCTTCCCTGGTGGTGCACCGATCTTCAACTTTCCTTTGATGACGAGATCATCTCTTCTCGTAGCCAAGACCGGACGTGCATCCACCACCAGGAACAACTGCCCCCGCCGGAGCTGTCTCTCCACAATCAAGGTACTGTGTCCACCTGGCTTCCCTTGTTGCCAGATAGAGTGAGGTGTCTTAATCCTCGCCTCTCCATAGGGTCGCCTCCAAGCTTTCTCTAGCGTGTTGTTCTGAACTGGTCCAATCTGCCGATAACAATTTGCTTCAAAGACTCGAACGCATTTCCACTAAGATACTTTTTGGGACATATCGCCTTGCCTCTCTCTGAGTGGGCCTGGCCTCTGAACTTTATGATCTACTGTGGTTCTTGCCTTCTTGCCTTGCATTTGTCCGTAACATATTGGAACCGTGTTGATTTGGTAACCTGCTTATTTTTCTCTCCCGCCTAACAAATACTAAAGTGCCATCTAGATTGAAGCATACACCTCTGTCTGCAAATAAGTGATGCTGGTAAAACCTAGACTTGTCAAAATATTGTTAGGGGGATTGATCTTTTTCTTCATAGAGTAATTGTAATTGAAGTGTTTGCCGTAATAGTGCCAGAGTGTTTTCTATAGATGTGTCGTTATAAATACATACCTTTATATCTTTACACTGAAGCCTTGTTTCGTGTTTGCTTGTCTTACAGTGTAGAATTGCCCTATGTTGTGTACTCCACATACTGCCTAACTCTTCTTGAGGGAAGTCTGACTGCTCAGCCACAGCTACCAAGTGAATCTGTGTGGTACAGGCTGCTACCAAGCGGGTTTACTGCCAAACACCTGTAGTCCTAAATCTTTTGCAGTGGTCCCAGAGGGAACTGCACAGGTTTCCGCCTAACACCCCGTGTCTCCCTGCTGTTGCCCCCGCTCATGCCCCGTGTCTCTCTCCTGTTCTCCCCACCCCCGCTTATGCCTCGTGTCTCTCCTGTTACCCCCCACCCCCCGCTCATTCCCTGTGTCTTTCTCCTGTTGCCCACCCGGTCATGCCCTGTGTCTCCCTGCTGTTGCCCCCCACTCCCCACTCATGCCCCGTGTCTCCCTGCTGTGGTCCCCCACCCCCCTCTCATGCCCCGTGTCTCTCTCCTGTTGCACCCCACCCCTGGTCATGCCCAGTGTCTCCCTTCTGTTGCCCCCCACCCCCAGTCATGACCCATATCTCTCTGCTGTTGCCCCCCACCCCCCGCTCATGCCCCATGTCTCTCTACTGTTACCCCCCACCCCCCTCTCATGCCCCGTGTCTCTCTCCCCTTCCTCCCACCCCCCACTCATGCCCCGTGTGTCTCTCGCATCCCCCCACCCCCTGCTCATGCCCTGGTGTCTCTCCCCTGTTCCCCCCCACCACCCGCTCATGACCTGTCTCCCCTGTTACCCCCACCCCCCGCTCATGCCCCGTGTCTCCTTTGTGTTACCCCCTCACCCTCACCCCCGCTCATGCCCCGTGTCTCCCTTGTGTTACCCTCCCACCCCCCGCTCATTACCCGTGTCTCCCTCGTGTTACCCCCCACCACCCGCTCATGCCCCGTGTCTCCCTCGTGTTACCCCCATCCCCTGCTCATGCCCTGTGTCTCCCTTGTGTTACCCCCTCACCCATGCCCTGTCTTTCTGTTACCCCCCCACCCCCCGCTCATGCCCAGTGTCTCCCTTGTGTTACCCCCCACCACCGCTCATGCCCCATGTCTCCCTCCTTTCCCCCCCACCTCCCGCTCATGCCCCGTGTGTCTCTCCCCTTCCCCCCATCCCCACCCCCCGCTCATGCCCTGTGTGTCTCTCCCCTTCCCCCCCACCCCCCGCCCATGCCCTGTGTCCCCCTCCTTCCCCCCCACCCCCGCTCATGCCCCGTGTCTCTTTCCCCTTCCCCCCACCCCCCGCTCATGCCCTGTGTCTCTCTCCCCTTCCCCCCACCCCCCACTCATGCCCCGTGTGTCTCTCGCATACCCCCACCCCCTGCTCATGCCCTGGTGTCTCTCCCCTGTTCCCCCCCACCCCCCACTCATGACGTGTCTTCCCTGTTACCCCCACCCTCCGCTCATGCCCCGTGTCTCCCTTGTGTTACCCTCCCACCCCCCGCTCATGACCCGTGTCTCCCTCGTGTTACCCCCCACCACCCGCTCATGCCCTGTGTCTCCCTCATGTTACCCCATCCACCGCTCATGCCCCGTGTCGCCCTTGTGTTACCCCCCACCCATGCCCTGTCTCCCCTGTTACCCCCCACCCCCCGCTCATGCCCCGTGTCTTCCTTGTGTTACCCCCTACCACCACTCATGCCCCATGTCTCCCTCCTTTCCCCCCCACCCCCCGCTCATGCCCCGTGTGTCTTTCCCCCCACCCCCCGCGCTTGCCCCTTGTGTCTCTCCCCTCCCCCCACCCCTCCGCTCATGCCCCGTGTGTCTCTCCCCTTCCCCCCACCCCCGCTCATGCCCCGTGTGTCTCACCCCTTCCCCCCACCCCCACCCCCAGCTCATGCCCTATGTGTCTCTCCCCTTCCCCCCCACCCCCGCCCATGCCCCGTGTCCCCCTCCTATCCCTTCACCCCCCGCTCATGCCCTGTGTCCCCCTCCTACGCCCATCCCTGCTCATGCGCCTAGTCTCCCCTGTTCCTCCCCACCCCCCACACATGTCCCGTGTGCCCTGTTCCCCCAACCCCCGCTCATGACCTGTCTCCGCTGTTACCCCCCACCCCTTGCTCATGCCCCGTGTCTCCCTTGTGTTACCCCCACCGCCTGCTCATGCCCCGTGTCTCACTCGTGTTACCCCAACCCCCCGCTCATGCCCCGTGTCTCCCTCGTGTTACCCCCAGCCCCCTCTCATGCCCCCTGTCTCCCCTGTTACCCCCCACCTCCCACTCATGCCCCGTCTCTCCCTTGTGTTATCCCCCACCCCCCGCTCATGCCCCATGTCTCCCTTGTGTTACCCCCTCACCCCCCGCTCATGCCCCGTGTCTCCCCCGTGTTACCCCCCACCCCCACTCATGCCCCGTGTCTCCCTTGTGTTACCCCCCCACCCATTCCCTGTCTCCCCTGTTACCCCCCACTCATGCCCCGTGTCTCTCCCCTTCCCCCCACCCCCCGCTCATGCCCCGATTCTCCCTCCTTTCCCACCACCCCCGCTCATGGCCTCTGTATCTCTCCCCTTCCCCCCCACCCCCCGCTCATGCCCCATGTGTCTCTCCTCTTCCCCCCAACCCCACCCCCCGCTCATGTCCGTGTCTATCTCCCCTTCCCCCCACCCCCCTCTCATGCCCCATGTCTCCCTACTGTTCCCCCCACCCCCGCTCATGCTCCGTGTCTCTCTCCCCTTCCCCCCACCCCCCGCTCATGCCCTGTGTCTCTCTCCCCTTCCCCCCACCCCCCACTCATGCCCCGTGTGTCTCTCGCATCCCCCCACCCCCTGCTCATGCCCTGGTGTCTCTCCCCTGTTCCCCCCCACCCCCTGCTCATGACCTGTCTCCCCTGTTACCCCCGCCCCCCGCTCATGCCCCGTGTCTCCCTTGTGTTACCCCCTCACCCTCACCCCCGCTCATGCCCCGTGTCTCCCTTGTGTTACCCTCCCACCCCCCACTCATGACCCGTGTCTCCCTCGTGTTACCCCCCACACCCTCTCATGCCCAGTGTCTCCCTCGTGTTACCCCCATCCCCCACTCATGCCCTGTGTCTCCCTTGTGTTACCCCCCACCCATGCCCTGTCTCCCCTGTTACCCCCCACCCCCCGCTCATGCACCGTGTCTCCCTTGTGTTACCCCCCACCACCGCTCATGTCCCATGTCTCCCTCCTTTCCCCCCCACCCCCCGCTCATGCCCAGTGTGTCTTCCCCCCCACCCCCGCGCTTGCCCCGTGTGTCTCTCCCCTCCCCCCCGCTCACGCCCCGTGTGTCTCTCCCCTTCCCCCCACCCCCCGCTCATGCCTGTGTGTCTCTCCCCTTACCCCCCACCCCCACCCCCCGCTCATGCCCTGTGTCCCCCTCCTTCCCCCCATCCCTGCTCATGTGCCTAGTCTCCCCTGTTCCCCCCCACCCCCCACACATGTCAGGTGTGCCCTGTTCCCCCACCCCCCGCTCATGACCTGTCTCCGCTGTTACCCCCCACCCCCCGCTCATGCCCCGTGTCTCCCTTGTGTTACCCCCCACCCCCTGCTCATGCCCCGTGTCTATCTCGTGTTACCCCCCACCCCCTGCTCATGCCCCGTGTCTCCCTCGTGTTACCCCCATCCCCCTCTCATGCCCCCTGTCTCCCCTGTTACCCCCCACCTCCCACTCATGCCCCGTCTCTCCTTTGTGTTACCCCCCCACCCCCTGCTCATGCCCCGTGTCTCCCTCCTTCCCCCCCACCCGCCGCTCATGCCCCGTGTCTCCCTTGTGTTACCCCCACCCCCGCTCATGCACCGTGTCTCTCCTCTGTCCCCCCATCCCCCGCTCATGCCCCGTGTTTCCCTCGTGTACCCCCCACCCCCGCTCATGCCCCGTGTCTCCTGTTGTCCCCCACCCTCCGGTCATGTCCCGTGTCTCCCTCCTGTACCCCCACCACCCAACCCCCCGCTCATGCCACGTGTTTCCCTCGTGTTCCCCGCACTACCCCGCTCATGCCCCGTGTTACCCCCCCACCCCCCGCTCATGCCACGTGTTACCCCCACCCCCCGCTCATGCCACGTGTCTCCCTCATGTTACCCCACCCCCTGCTCATGACCCGTGTCCCCCTCGTGTTCCCTCCACCACCCGCTCATGCCCCGTGTCTCTCTCCTTTCCCCCACCCCCCGCTCATGCCCCGTGTTTCCCTTGTGTTCCCCGCACTCACCCGCTCTTGCCCCGTGTTACCCCCCACCCCCGCTTATGCCACGTGTCTCCCTCATGTTACCCCACCCCCCCACTCATGCCCCGTGTCCCCCTCGTGTTCCCCCCACCACCCGCTGATGCCCCGTGTCTCTCTCCTTTCCCCCCACCCCCCGCTCATGCCCCTTGTGTGTGCCCTGTTCCACCACCCCCGCTCATACCCCGTGTGTGCCCTGTTCCCCCACCCCCGCTCATGCCCCGTGTGCGCCCTGTTCCCCCACCCCCGCTCATGCCCCATGTGCCCTTTTCCCCCCACCCCCGCTCATGCCCTGTGTGTCTCCCTCGTGTTCCCCCACCCCCGCTCATGCCCCGTGCCTCCCTCGTTTACCCCTTCACCCCCCGCTCATGCCCCGTGTGTCCTGTTGTCCCCACCCCCGCTCATGCCTTGTGCGTCTCCTGTTGCCCCCACCCCCCGCTCATGCCCCGTGTCTCCCTCGTGTTCCTCCCCACCCCCGCTCATGCCCCGTGTCTCTCTCGTGTTCCCCCACCCCCTGCTCACGCCCCGTTTGTGCCCTGTTCCCTCTCACCCCGCTCATGCCCATGTGTCTCCCCTCTTCCCCCCTGCTCATGCCCTGTTGTGTTCTCTTTATACACCCCGCCTTCCCTTTCCATGGTGGTCATCTTTTTTTTTTACCACCCGGCGGTTCCCACTTTGAGGACCTAAGATGCTAGTGGTTTTCATCTATTGAAAAGGATGTTATGGTGACGTTGCACTAATAAAAACCTATGAAATTCAATGAAAAAACTTTGTTAAAGGGACGTTATGGTTAAGTTGCGCTACTAAAAACCTATGAAATTCAGTGAAAAAACTTTTTTAAAGGGACGTTATGGTTAAGTTGCGCTACTAAAAACCTATGAAATTCAGTGAAAAAACATTGTCAAAGGGACGTTACGGTTCCAAGTAAAACGGAAAAACCCTTGAAATTCGCCAGTTATGGTAAACTAAGCAACCATAACTCGCGCCACCACCGTGCACTGCTAAGACTAACACCCAGGACATCAAAGATGACATCACAAATGTCATTGATGACATCACTGATGACATCACATGTCTGTCTCACTCTTTTTTCTTTTGCTGACATATCTAGGCCACATGGTTTTCTTCAGTAATTCCCTTAGAGTCCAGTCACATCATATGAAACATATACATACGAGAAGACACAAGCTTGAAAGACAGCAATCCTTTTTGTGCATAAAGATAATCAATAGACTTATGAGCACTTTCTGATAGTTCTGTTGTTTTTTTTAATGGCTGTACTTTCCCTGTATATGGTCATATTTGTATAAATTGTACTCACACTAATATCCTTAGGGTCCAATCACATCAAGTGATTCATATACATAGGGTAAATAGCAGCTTTGAAACAGAGCAATCATTTATTTACATGAAAATAATCAGTTAAGTTATGAATTGTTTCTGCTACTACTTGTGCTTTTTTGCTAACTTCACTTTCCCTGTATATACCCATATTGGTATGTGTTCTTGTATCTTTGTGTTTTATCTATAGTAATGCAATTATGCAATACATGTGTTTTATTAGTTACTTATTACATATTTCACAGTACACAAAAATCTATTAAAAAAACAATTATCATTTCATTATTCAACATATTAACATTACGAATATTATACCTTCATCTTGTATGCTGCACACAATGTTATGTTTCTGTATGAGTAGCTTAGTATACTAGATAGAACCCCACAATAGAATGCTATTTATATCAATGCATCGTTCAATGCACTAATTAGGGTATGATATTTATTGCAATGATCCTTGACACTTTTTTCGCAACATTATAATAAGAATCCCTTGTACACGTGTTTCATGAAAAGTACATACACATGTGATGTCATCAGTGATGTCATCAATGACATTTGTGATGTCATCTTTGATGTCCTGGGTGATAGTCTTAGCAGTGCACGGTGGTGGCGCGAGTTATGGTTGCTTAGCTTACCATAACTGGCGAATTTCAAGGGTTTTTCAGTTTTACTTGGAACCATAACGTCCCTTTGACAAAGTTTTTTCACTGAATTTCATAGGTTTTTAGAAGAACAACTTAACCATAACGTCCCTTTAACAATGTTTTTTTTACTGAATTTGATAGGTTTTTAGTAGCGCAACTTAACCTTTACGTCCCTTTAACAAACATTTTTTACTGATTTTCATAGGTTTTTATTAGCGCAACTGAACCATAATGTCTACGAACATCTGACTTCATTGTACACCTTCCGGAAAATACCACATGACCATATCCTGGCACACAGCATGAGGACGTGTCTGAGAACTCATACGCACTTAACAATAACATCTATGCTTCATGCACAGTTTGGAACTACATTTGCTACTAATGTAAGAATTTGCAACTTCAACATATCCCTTGCACAGCTCCAACACCTATTCATGCTCATCCAATCTAGTACACAGTACATACTTTTGGAAAAACGGCTATTTACGTTAAAATGACATCAGCTACGCCATCCCTCCTCCCCATGAGACACCACCACTGCTGTAATCAAGGAGCATGAGAAACACTGCCCCCTAGGGTGGTGAACTCTTTGATAGTCTGTCACGGGACACTTGGCCACAAGCCGGTGATGACGTCACATTATTCACGTTTGGCCCGCCTCTTTTAAAGTAATTTTTTTGATGGCTCTTAATTCATGGCTTAATTTAAATACAAATGGTTTTTCCTGGGGAGGTGATGTTCACGTATTTGAACTGCAAACAATACCATCACGACCCCAGTAGCAAAGAAAGCAGCAGGCGGCAGCGCTGTGCTGAGCAAATGGCCATTTCCGTTTGTGTTCTAAGAACAGTTCCATTTTGTTTGCGGACATCACAGACAGGTATAGTGTTCTTAGGACACCTCCATTTTGGTTAAGTGTGGACATTCAGGACACCCGTGCTGTCCGCGGACACATTAACTGCCTTTAAAAAAAAAAAAAAGACACAGAGGACTGAATTAAACACACATAATTTTTTTATTATATACAAATATAACATTTATCAAAGAGAGGGGGAAGCAGAAACTGACACAAATACAGGGGAATTAGGGGTTTGGAGAGGATGGATGGGAGGGGATGAAGGGATGGAAGTCTCATCATAACCGTTTTCTTGGTGGTGAGGGTTTGGAGTTCTTTTATAACCCCTGAGTTTTTGGGTAGTGTTGATGTTGTCCGCATCCGTCCACGGACATACGCACAGTCTGCAGACATCAAAATCACTAGCAGGGGGTTCAGTATATTCTATGTTACATGTATATGAAATAAGGGTATCGTAGTAAACATCTATCAAAGTCACACTATGTATATGTATATTTAGTTTAAAAAAACTTTGATAAAGAGAGGTTATGGTTAAGTTGCGTTATTAAAAACCTATGAAATTCAGCAAAACAACTTTGTTAAAGGGACGTTATGGTTAAGTTGCGCAACTAAAAACCTATGAAATTCAGTAAAAAAAACCCTGTTAAAGGGATTTTATGGTTCCAAGCAAAACCGGAAAACCTGTGAAATTCGCCAGTTATGGTAAGCTAAGCAACCATAACTCGCGCCACCACCGTGCACTGCTAAGACTAACACCCAGGACATCAAAGATGACATCACTTCTTTGGAAATATGTGTATCTTTCAAACACAGTATTGGTTCTGGGGCCAAAGTCATTTTACAATTTATTTGCACAGCATAGTTGTATGTATCCCATCTCTTTCTTCATCTAAATCAGGTAATCCATCATATATGCTGTGAGCCTCAGCACCTAGATTGTGTACAACTATTCCCTGTTTCCTAGTTGTGGAAAATGTCTCCACTCGTATAGCAATCAAGTAGGTGTCCAATATAAGGAACCTTCTCATTCACAAAATTGGAGGTGAGCATGGTGTAAGATAAAAAGTTGGAGGTGATGTCATGCGAGAAACTGCCATGGTAGTTTATTGCTTGGGGGAGGTTCACTGGATGTGTATTTGATGTCCAGTAAGTGTAATAAAAGAATTGTACAGACTACATTTCTTTTATGTGATGTTTACTTCATGAGAAACATCCCCTAGGAAGTCCATGTGCAGCATAGCTACAGTTGCACATCTCGCTACCCATTCAAACCTGCTTGTTGCTGGCTCAGGCAACCTGACATGTGTGTCCAAACGTCCGAAAAGCCTCCTCTAATGATTCTTCAACCAGACTTGCCTGCCTGCTTTGGCTCTGCATACCTCAGACAACCCCCTTGATTCAGAATGCTGGGCTGTCCACCCTGAAAAATGCACACATTGATCCTAGTAGACACCCACAACCTGGGGTGTGGATGACGGTGCCTGGATGGTGTCCCCTGAAGCGGTCCTCATTGCCTGTATTTAGGTACCAACTGGTATGATATGATATGATATTTTATTTATATTGCACCCATACGCAAGTGTTTCAGAGCGCGACAAGGCAAGTGAGGGGTACAAGGGAGGACACAAACAACAATCTTATTATGCCCAGTGAGATTGAGATCACGCAAGTGCAGGCGAGAGGGAAAAGGGAAAGTGCTAGGGGGGAGTGGAAAGTGCTGAACAAGTGATCAAAAACAACAACAGATTGTGCGGCCAGCAGGTGGCAATTGCAAGAATTAAGCGCAGACAACAGTTGTCTCATAAGTACAGTTAAGTGGACTGTAGGGTTGCAGATATTGCCAGGAGGCAGTGCTGGTGCAGCTGGATGGGCAGGGAACTGGTCCCGTAATTCAGAGGGTAGCCAGGAGCCCAGTGCAAAATAAGCAGATCAGCAAAGGAGAGGAAGAGAGAAGGCAGAGGCAAAGAGGAAGGTCTTGAAGTGCTTCTGGCACCGAAGATGGTTCTCCTCAAGTTTCAAAGAGGCAGGGAGGTTGTTCCAGACGGAGACCCCAACTGAAGAAAGAGATCTACCACCAACTTGTTGCTTGGAGAAGCGACTGACCTTGAGGGAGTTGGAAGTGGAGGAGCGAAGAGCTTGAGTGGGAAGGTATTTCCGAAGTGAGATTTGAAGGTAAAGCAGATCCAGGCCCCAGAAGGCCTTGTGGACAATGCAGAGGGTCTTGAACTTAATCCTTGCAGCCACTGGGAGCTAATGAAGAGATTTCAGGACTGGAGAGATACGACCCCAGTGCTTGTGGCCAAGGAAAAGTGTTGCAGTCCTGTTCTGGATGAGTTGCAGAGGGTGGAGAGTAGTAGTAGGCAGATTTAGAAAGAGACTGTTGCAGTAGTCAAGCCTAGAGAGAACCAGAGCTCTAGAGACAGTGAGATTCTGGGGGAAGGAGAGGAAAGGAAGAATACCCCTGAGGCGGTGCAGTGGTTGTTTTATTTTTTTTGAGACGTCAGTGATGTGTGGGGAAAAAGAAAGCGTGGAGTCGAAGATGACCTCGAGGTTCTTAGCCTCACAGGTGGGAGTAGGAAGAGGGCCAAGGGAGGCCAGCCAGAGAGGGACACGAAAGGAGGGTGCAGGAGTGCCGATGAGCAGGATCCCTGTCTTACTTGCATGAAGTGTTAAGACGGATTTCTGAACTCTGTCCTGGTGGCGCAGAAGTTCAGAAGGCCAACCTAATTACTTGGAACAGGGTAACCTCTGGACGAGCCAGACCAATCAAGGTAGCGATCGCGGCGGTCAAGACTAGGTCTCAAGAGGGGTGAGGGTGACTGAAAGCCCGCAATGAGCACACAAAGCAAGAGCGCTTACAAACTACTCCAAACAGTTGTTATATCAAAAATAGATACACATTTATTTTAAGGCCTTTAAAACAATGACCGTAGCGAGAAAATCACAATATCACAATACTAAACCAACACATACCATATCAACACAATATATATACAAATACAACAGTCGCTAGCGTTATAAGCACGAAATGTGTAGTCCACCTGAAAGGGAAGGAAAACAGGCAGTGCGATAACGCTTTAGACTCAGTTCGCCTTCAGAGGCACCTAACTAGATGGAAGTCCGAGCCCTGCGAAGAGTGGAGCCTTGTGCTCAAAGTACCTGCCACGCCGGTGCCAACGGGCAAAAGGAGAAGCTCTTCGGAGGAAGTCAGGCAGTTCGGGTTAGTGCACAGCAGAAGGAGAACAGGTTCTGCAACTCAAGCGCAGCCTCCACAGCGGGCAGAAGCAGAGCGCGAGTACGGCCAAAAGGGTGCTGTTTTTACACAGCGGGGAAAAGCAATGGGCTACTGCAGGAGGGCGACCAGATCCTAGCTATACTACTCACCGGTCCCCAATGCAAGCAGACCCAGGCTTCTCCACGTTAGTTTCAGCAGCTGGCAGGTTCAGAAGAGTCGGGAAATGCCTCGTCGTCGTGTAGAGCAAAAAGACGTCCGAATCGAAGAAACCTGCACAGTTTTGTCACCACCGCAGGGCAACGGAGCGGCCGTGTGTATTCGAGCCAAATGTACACTCCTCCCTTCAGACTTGGGAACGCCAAGTGTACGAAGCGTGGGAGAGGGACAAGGACTCGGAATACAACACAACCTGGCGGCGGTTACAGAGCAGGACTCCCTTGTAAGCTGGTCAGTCAACTGGATGGCCCAGAGACACTTCCGAAGGCTTACTTGGCAGGAGATGATGAAGTCGCCGGGAATAGCTGTTCCTGCTATTCCAAAGGTCGAAGCACCAGTACAGGCCTTCTGGTTCGATCAAAGGAGGAAAGGGTTTCACAGGACGACAGCAGTGCAAAGGAGGATTCCTTCAGCGGGTCACCAGCGATTCCTCGGTCCAGCCTCTTGGTTGCAGGATACTTGGCTCCTGTATTCCTTCGTTCGTGAGAACTCAGGAGATCGACATGGTAGTGGTGTTTCCAGCCCCCTCTTATCCACGGTTCCCTTCGCGCCAAAACGGAGGGAAGCCAATGGGAGATCCGCTCATCAATACACATACCATACGTGGACCAATCACGGACCACGGTGGTCCCAGGCATTCACACTACCCTAGACTCTCTGGCACCCAGGATGTGTATTGGGACCAGACATCCAGCCCACACCCTGGAGGCACACAAAAGACATGTAGAAGCCCGCGAAAGCAATCACGTTTCGCGGGAAAGTACATGCCCAAATAAGGAAGGCCCCGGGTCGCTCGACCTGGGGAAGGTGAAGGGAGCAAGACGGTCAGTGGACAGGACAAAGGAGCCTCGTGGTCTGGCCATTTTGGGAGCCAGGCCACCATTTTGGGTTCAGTGCGAAAAACGTGCTCAGAACGCCAAAAGGAGCTCAAAATAAACAAAACGATCGCTGCCACCATTCCAGTCCCTGAATGACTTGCACCGATCAAAATACCATCCTAAAAGAGTATCTAGGGCCTGTAGAAGGCTAGAGACCCAAGAGAGCTGTAACTTAGCTTACAGTGCCCTCTTGTGTCATGTTGCACTAAAGCCGCAACACGATAAAAGAAACTACGGGAAACAGCGTTCCCCGGTACTGACTGTCTTAAGGGCATGTCAGTTTCCCCGTAAGAAAAGGAGCGAAAGCCCAGAGGAGTGCGGCAGAAGGCTGCACTTCTCTGGCAAAGTCAAGAACAAGGTGAAAAACAACAGCAAAAAGTTTAGGGGTTGCCACATGGAAGGAAAATTACCTACAATTACGAAATCTTTCCTAACGTGAAGGCAGTAAGTTAAACTCCATTTTTAATTTCCACAACCCACCTGCACCAACTTGTAATGGACCCTACGTTACCTTTCCCCCCATTCCAACCACAAATTTCTACAGCTTAATTCCTTTGCAGAACATTAACCCACAACACAAGCTTCTGGACAAATAACAGTTTAATTAATTCTTTATTTAAAGACTCACGTCCCCAATATGCAGAGGTTTTCATAATTAGCTTGCCAACAACATACTGGAATTTGTCTGCTCAAGTGATTCATGTCCTCACTTCAATGAGCCAGTTTTACTTCCTTGACACCTGGAGATTCTTGTTCTTTCCACTTTCTGAATATATTTGCTCTCAAATTCCCAGCATGAACAGTTTTAGACACACAGGTATTAGTGCCATATTGGATTTCGTCAGCTAATGGTGCTTCTGTCTCTGCTATCCTGCTTTACAACTATACTTTTTCTAATCTCATAGATTCAGGCCTTGGTACAATCGCTCTCCTCCGACCTTGGTCTTGTGGTCTGATGGAATTTCTTTCGCACTCATCTTGGCAATCTGTTCCCCTCACTTTGCACTTTGGTGTGTTTCTCTCAATTGTTTATCCCTCGTGTAGTTTACCATTATTGAGCCATGTGCACAGCTGCCCTGCTGCCAGCAGTGTGTCTTGATTCATTCTCCTCTCTGCAGTGCTTTCTCTCTTGTCCTCCCTTGAAGGCATGGCCACGGCATGCGACAATGAAGGATACTCTGCTCATCAGCACCCACTTCCTAGATCGTCTCTTCTTCAGCAGCTCAGACCCTGACCCTCCATGCGATACCACATAAAGGGAGTGGTGTTTAAAGTTGAAGATGCTTTTAAAGTTAATCAAACAATGTGTCTTAAAGACAATCCATGCAGAAAAACTTGATCCACTTTAGCGCAATAGCGCATTACCTTCTCTGATGTAAATATCACACAGACTACTAACAATAATAATCTTTCTATTCTCTAATTGACCATTTTTAGAACATTAAACCCATCAGAAGATGTTGCTAACTATTGACAAGATGTATAAGAAAATGTAGGCTAAACCTTTTCAGGGTCTTTTCCGAACTCTTGCAAATTAGATCTGGATCCTCATAATTGATATCCGTGCCACCTGAACAAAAGGCACCCGGCACAATTTATTTTGCAGGGAACACAGAGCGGTATCAAAGCAGGTAGGAAAAAGCACTACCTTCTTGGCAGCACACTCCAGGGGGCGCTGCTCACCTTATTTATATGGGGGAGAAGGCATCCTATTTCCTGTGCCTATCCTTGGTTTTCTCAAAGGACATGCACAGCAAGCAGGCCCTGTTTGAGGGCCAGCTAAAAGTTGGCCAGCATGCATCGTGATCTCTAAGAGTCAACATGTGAAGGGGGCATGCTGGTCCCAGAGATATTCAGGTTTTGTATGGATCTCTTAATCCGCCACAGTATTGACATTTAGGGCCCAATTCTCAACTTGGTGGTAATTGCCGAAAATGTTGTTAAAAGGGCTAACAACATTTTCGGTAATTGCACCCTATTCTAAAGGTGGTACAATATTCCGAAGTCGGATTCGTTGCGCCACTTTTGGAATAAGGGTGCTGGTTGCTAGGAAGGGCTGGAAACCGACCTAGCAATCAGCTCCCTCGTTAATCATGCCTTCGCATGGTTATTCTTGTGGCACTCCTCCAATATTGCAAGCGTTCGAAATTGGCGCAGAAGTACGGCACACAATTGGTGCCGTACGGAGGAGTGCCACAAGAACCAGTTTGTTTGGTGTGTGAAGTGGGTGAGAAATGCCCAAGTATGTAGCCTGCTCTCTACATACTTGCCAACATTCTGTGACCATAAAGATGTAGGTTTTTCAAGTTTCAAAAATAATACCTAGCATAACAATGACATAACAGGAAATTACGAAACATACATTGTTGGCACCACTCGACCATTCTAAAATGCACAACCAATCAAACAGCACAACATAGAAGGATGCTCAAATGTTTAAAATGTAAAATTGAGCACGGTAAATTAACACCAAATTCAATCAGACAGAGTTGGTGGGCAACGTTTGTCACTGCTCTGTAGAAGCAGCCCAGGCAGTACATATTTTTTCCTGCAGTGTAGGCTGAACACTGAACAACACGGTGGTACGCTCTGCCAATTACCTTCACTGATGCACTGAAAGCAAAAGCACGTGGTTTTGTTTTCATTCTCGGCAGCAGTTTCGTTAAACAACGATTTCCTCGTTATTTTGCGAAACTGCTGCCGAGATCTTCATCCGCCTGTTTCCAAAGGAAACAGGCGGATAATAACAAAAGCACTATCGTGCTTTCTGAAGACGCCCAGGCCCACTTCAGAATAGCAGTGGTGCCTGGGCGTCATGAAATGGCGCAGTGAATCATGCTATTTAGCACGTTCACTGCGCCATGTTGAGAATCTGGCCCTTAGAGGGCCATACGAAACAAGATCATATTCATTTCTGCAGAATTCCCAGTAACCTTCTGATTTATTTCCATAGCAGGACCACTATCCTTCTGAGCTGTTGTGCTTATTGTGGAAGCTCTGCCATACTTGTCACGTGGATATCTGCTTCTGGTAGAGTAACTGAGCTTCTATCTTAGCACCACACACCGTGGGTAATAATAAGCAGCGCTCGGATACCTGAGGGTTTGTAGCGCTATATAAAAGCCTAATTATTATTATTATTATTATTATTATTGTTCAGAGCTTTGACATGACGGTGCAACATGACCTCTAAACACAGCATAAGAACCCACCAAACTACCGGATCAGGATTCTCACGAACAACATAAAAGGTGTTTAAATATTCGGCATGCCTCGATGTCGATAATACATCCTTGTAATATTACTTCAGGGTAACGGTTTTACTTTTAATCTGTTTCCAGCCATATTAAGGGTTAAACATGTCTGTGACGAGAAACACGACTGCTCCATGCAAGCAGCTGTCAGAACTAATTTGACCAAGTGTCCATCCCACTGACCCATCCCTCGCATTTTGCTCTACCTTCCACAACAAGGCCAGACCACAGACTGCTCTTTTTTGTATACTTTGGCCATATTATGTAGTACTTACCTTCAATTGAGGAGGCCTTCGTTAGAGTGCCATATGCAACGCACATCTAACAAAGAAGAGATGTCCAATGGAAGATATTCTGAATTTATTGCGCAATTAAGGTGTCAGATCGCGTTCACTGTTTATGCCTTTACGTTCTTGTCCAACTCAATCACCGTACTTATTATTTTCCACTCTACACGTTCCCACCTTTTCCTCAAAGAAAATAATGGTGTTAATTCAGTGAGAAATCATGCCTCTCTTTTCTGCCTCAGTTTGTTGTTTGCCTAGCCCATGTTTTGTTCCGCATTTGTAAGTGGACTATGACAATAATATCATGATATACCGTAGGTCTGAAGGTTATTAAGTGAGTATTGAGTGAGTTTCTGGCAGACGAGGTTACATAATTATTTGTCTTTTCCACCTCCTTCCATTTCTTTTTTTTATGTATACATATATGCAAGACTGCAATTTCTGGTTGGTGCTGTATGGTGTTATGCTGGGACTTTGGGCTCTGGTGGGCTAGCATGTTGAACGGATGGTAGCTGAAAAAACGTAGAATAAAAACAACCCAAATGAACAAAATAACCACTGAACCTCTTTGCAAGGAAAACAAGGTTTATTACATGCAAAAAATGTTTCAGACGGTTCTTTGGAACCAAACTGACACAGAGTTTATCCTGTCTCAAGGCGCTACACCTTTTATTCCAGAAAAACCACAAAATAACATTTCTATGCATAATAATGAGTAACAGAATCCCACCACCCTCATTGGCTACCCCAAAAAAAACATTCTAATACCCTGATAGTCTTTTGACCAATTAGCCACATCTATGCTATCAACAATCCTCTAGACACATGGTCCCCTACATCGTCACTGCCAAACCCATTTGTGTAATTGGTGGGTTCTTATGGATAAACTCATACATTTGGGACCATTGTGTGATGTGCACCCTGCTGTTCCAGACACAATCAAAGAAACTTGGCGAGGCCATCCCTGCAATTGATGAGACAATAGGCTTCATCATTAACCCAGATGCCATGGCGCACACAAGTTGCACCCCTGACCTTGTACTAAATGTATTGACATCACCTCTGCTCCTCTTGTCCAGAATCACAACACGTTCCATACATGGATCCCACTTATATCCTCCTTACCCCAGGTGCTCAGGGAGATTGTGACCAGGGCTTTTACCATACTTACTTGCTGACTCCATCTTCGGCTTATTTAAATTCTTCCCGCACGTCACGGCAACCTACGCCATTACAATATATCAACCAAACACCAGGCCTATAATACTGCCCTATATTTGATCTCTGCAACCGCAACATTAATACATTTGTTGCTACTTCTGTGTAGCTACATGTGGGCATCTAAATGTATCAGACCTAACTAAGACAGTGTATGCTGTCTGTGGCACACCCTTCACCCAGCTCACATGTGTTTACCCTCTAATAGGTTTTCCTCAACCTGAAACCTTTTACCTGACTGGGATGCTGTGCTTGCATCCTAACATTAGTCTTAGGTTTCAGTGAAGCTGAGCTATGCATTCACGGCCGGGGCATCGAGCACCTATCTGCACATGACTGCCCATCCATCATTAGTGGATGTTGTGCATCAGGTCTGGTTATCCAAATATTGCTCTTGAGTAGATGCTGTTGCACTGGCATTTGGAGAACATGGTGTGATCTCTGTGTTGGTTATCTGTGGAGCCCTTCCTTTGCAGGTAATCCTGTTGGTTATGTGTGGGCTGGCGTGGACCTCATTAACCTCACTGATGGTGCACACTTAAAAGGTAATTAACCAAACCGGTAACTGAAAGGACTGCTGAAAACAGCTGATCAAAACCACTTACATTTGAAGGCACTTTGACTGCTCAACTACAGTTTTAAAATGTATTAAAATGGAACTGTCATAATTAGCAAAGGGAGTGGCACATTGTGATTGTACAGGACAGGGACAAACTTTGGTGTGGGTGACCTGGGAGGTCACCCGGGTTGCCAAACTGAGATAATTTACAAAGGGCACCATAGCCTCTGCAACACCAGCATGGAAGAGGCTTTCAAAAGCTCCTTTGTGCTGGTGCAGCAACGGCTGTGGCTCCCTATGCAAAATAAAATCCTCCCCTGTTGACGCTCCAGTGGCTTCCTATGTAGGTGAATAGTCCCCACGTGGGAGGAGCTTTTAACTCACATTGGACACCACTGCCGTACAAGCATGGGGAGCAGCATTTATATTACAAAGGGTACTGCTGCCATGCCATCTTTGGGGAACCTTTCAAGGGACTCCCCGAACAGGTGTAGTTGAGGCACCCTCTTTAAATGAAAAGTGCTCCGGTCCCATACTGGCCCCATTCACTCGAGCACGGGAGCGGGGAGCTATTCATTAGAATGGGGTACCTCTGCCATGACAGCACGGAGCAGCCTTTGAAAGGCTCCCCCAAGCTGGCCTGGTGGCAGCGCCCTAAATAAGTGAAAATCCCCCTGCTCCAGTGCTGGTGCGGGAAGCTTTTCACTTAAATAGCAGACCTCTGTCACACCAGCACGATGCAGCATATGAATGGCTCCCCCCGATCTGACGTGGTGGAGGCATCCTAGTTAAGTGAACAGATCTCCACTCCAGTGCCGGAGCAGAAGCTTTTCACTTAAATAGGGGTCTGTTGACACACCAGTATGGGGCTTCTCAAAGGCTTTCCAAAGCTGGTATGGTGGCAGCACCCTGTTTCAGTAAAAAACGCTCCTCACCTGTTTGTTGAAGCGGGGATCTTTTCACTGAAATAGAGCACCGCTGCAAACAAATAAAATACTCTGAGCTCCCCCTTCTCCTTGAGGGAGGAAGAGGGAGGGGCCGAGGGTCGTGGCCAAAATGGGCGTTTTGCATTAAAAGCAAATAACATTTTGGGAGCATACAGATTTCTAATCTTCCCATGTGTTCTCAAAATGTTCTTTGCAATTATGCAAAGTTCACGTTTCAAATTTAAAATTGTGGTTATTCTTAATAAGAATGCACACAATTTTAAATGTGAAACATGTCTGTGACAGTGATTGAGCAACAAATCCTTTTGAGTGAGTAATGAATATTGGACTCTGCAGTTTTCATTGGTCACAATACTCACCCTAAAAAAATATCTGTCAATTGCATGACAAGTATACCAATTTGGGATTTTTTTTAACAGCATGTGAGCCTGGTTGTTTCGGCATTCAGACTCGTGCCATGTCTTCTGAATCAAGATTTTCCAGCGTCAGTCCTGGTACCCAGGACAGACAAGCTTCCTGTGCTGGTGCAAGACTCTTTTATTTTACATAGGGCACGAGCTGGTGCCGTTGTGGAGCCAGCCACAGATTTATGTTTGAAGGAATGACAATTTTGAAAGGTCGTCATTATTGGGGTACGGTATTCATATAACCTGGGCAGGCTTTTGCCCTTTGCCACTGTAGTTTGCTGCTGCTGCCATGTTAATGAATGTTCAAATGTAAAAAATCTGCTCTCCCAGGTGACATATCTGGCAGGATCCTGGTCGCACCCTTTTCCCGTTAGAGTCCAGGGCTTAGCACTCAGGCGTCAAGGCAGAGTGTGGCCTTCTTTCTGCACCTCCTCAAAGTGGGGGGCTTAAGCCCTTCCTAGGCAGCAGCTAGCACCACCCTATTTAAGTGAAAAGTCCCCAGCTCCTGTGTTAGCTCTGGGCGCCAAATGTTGTTTCACCTGGGGCGCTGCTAGAGCTAAATCCGTCCCTGTTGCAGGGCGTGGACCAGCGCGTCCGGTGCAATCAAGCGTTTACATTTGTCCAGTGCAGCAGCAGTTCCTGGGATCCCTTGCTCTTCTCTCAACAGCTTTTGCCTTTTACCCATGGAACATGGTGTCCCAACATTGCAGCTTTCTGAAAGAGACAAAAAGAAACCTATGACCAGTTTTCTTATCGGTTTTATCCCTCAGTATAACATTGTACATCTCGAAAATCGGATCAAGTGTCTGCTGCATAAGAAAAATCCTCATTCAGTTATTTATGGCATCCCGATCATTTACACTTTGTTTATTTGGCGCTTCGTATCGAGGGCTGCTACTGATGTCATAAGCATGAATATTTAGATGAGATAAATATTGACAGAGAAAGTCCCACACTGCAATTATGCCCCGGTAATGATACACCTTGTGTGAAAAGATGCCACCTGCAACGGGGCTGCTTCTCCCAGGTGCGGGCACATCTGTTCCCCAGTGGGCTTATTTGTGCAGATGCAGCATTCGCGCTGGATTCTGGGACTTCATAATGAGGGAGATAACATTTGCTTGCGATACAGTGCGAGAGAAGGAGTCACGCATGTGTCCAATCTTCTAATTAGAAGAAGCTGCTTGTGCTACATTTGTTTCAAAGTTATGGAGATCATTCGTGCTGAAAATTACCCACATTTCCGCCTGTGGAAATCAAGCAGCTACCTTTTACAGAGGCCTTTACCGTAGGCTTTTCCGTACATCATTTTCCAACAGTGTTTCCATGGGCAGGCACATAGATAGCTGGCCAATTCGTGTTGACTGTTTATGGCCTATCCGTCATACACAATTGTACAACATATATTGTGGTCATTAAGAATCTTGACCCATAAAGAAAGCCCCATTTGTTACCCAATATGATAGTAATCGGCCTAGTATTAGTACTGAGACCACCAACTGGCACATGTTTGTTTTTCTCATCGTCTTTATGCTGGCATCCTGAGAAGATAAATAAACAAAAACAGGTCAGAATTTCACTGCAAAAGGTGATCCTACTAAATCGCAGTGCACAGGTGGGCGTGATTGCCTAATGTGGATCACGTGGAAGCCATGGCTTTTTTGATTTTTTTAAATATTAAAATGAAGCAGGTAACCCGTCTTAGAAAGGGTAGTAGGCTAGTGAGAGCCCCTTTCATAAAAGCCTTGTGACAAATGCATAGTACAAACACACGCCCTGCTGCATCAGTCTCCTGATCGGCAGCACCTGCCATCTGTGATACAGGGCAGGTATAATAGTCACACGTGCCCTGCGTGACACACGGTCATTGCAGACAGAGGTTGCCTTTAACTCCTGCACCACTGACCCAAAACATGATCATTGGTGGCCTATCTGTCTGGTGGCAGGGTGATCTCTAAGAATCAGATATACCTGGTGGCTATGGGGAGTGATAGTGCACACAGTTTTTAAAGCCACATCAAATTGGTATCGGATTCACGTCAACCCTTTGAGCTCAAGCCCGCTGTGGAACGGCTTTGTGGATTCATGGGCAGACTGCCTGCCTTGGCTTCAGCAAGTAAGAAAAGGGCACAAAGGCTGCTTTGGAAGATGGGTAATGCCTGTTATGCAGTCCAGGAGACTGTCATCAGTAGAGCCTCTGGGAACCATGCGTCAAAGAGGTACACTCATAAACAAAGGCCAGCCTCACACCAAGCTATGGCATGCCGGAGGACCCTTGATTCTTCAGGCTTGGGTAGGAGTTTGGGTTTGAGTAGCCCAAAAGAGCTGACAGGAACTGAGGGAAGGTTTCACCATAATGCTTTTCTGTGGTGGTCTCTCCCCTTCCTTCCCCCTCTATTTCCTGTAGAACAAAGCACTCTGGGTATGATGAAAGAAGGCAAGGGTCACAGGGACCAGACCAGTTATAACAGGCTGGCTGTTGTCCAATTCAGTGTGCCCTTTTGCCTTTATAAGGAAAGAGTCTCCCACAGCATCCTTGATTTATTTTGGACTTTTAAGAAGAATGTCAACCCTGTCGGGTGCACAGTCCATTTCAGAGCCCTCTGCCAGAGGTGAAGACACGTTTTCCAAGGCAGAGGAAAGCTCTGTTCCCTAACCATAACCAATGACTGCACTTTGCCAGCTTTGCAAGTATCCAAGCTCCTCACTGGAGGTGTCAACTAAAGCTCCTAAGACTGGGAGTGAAGTGAAAACAAACTCGAATTTTCCTCGATTGGCACTCACAGCCTCGAAAAAGCCAAACCAGCTAAATTCCTGTCTTTTGCCCCTTTGAGCCATCTTTGAGTCTGAGAACAACAGCAGTTGAAGTCTTTGAGACAATCAGAAGCTGCGTTGCTGCCTTTGGCACTCTCTTCGAACCTTAAAGCACTGTTTGCATCCATGAACCATTTTGACATTGCATTATCCGTGTGTGTTAATGATTGCCTCAAACAGAAGCCCCTATTTCTACAAAAGTCTTTGAACCACTACGTCTTCGAGCAGCACCTCGAACTGCCAGGATATTTGCACATAAACCAAGCACACCTCAACTCAAAGCACTAGTCGCATCATGTCACTGACGTCTCAAACCAGTGGTACACATCTTCTTGAACCAGCACGACCATCAAACCTGGCCTGGTTGGCTCCTCAAATGGCTCTGTTCTGTTGCTTCTTCAAAGTGCACTGAGCGTCACATTGACTCTGACTCGTCCCTTGGATCAACGCAAACTTGCTCTTCCGATCGTAATTAAAACCGCAGCAACAACACAGAGTGTTCCAGCTCAACTAGGTAAAATCACCAGCAACAGAATAAGGAACTTTGAAAGGCCTTGACCGCCCGATACACTTTTCAGACAATAGGGATTGATAATCCATACTTTTGCACCTTTTACAAAGACATATGCATTTTTGTTTAAAGCGTCATTTTTGCAATTTCTATTGCTTCACTCCTGCTACATTACCCAGCAGTGGCTGCTGGTGAATTTAAGTGGAGTGTAAATGTTTCCTGCAGAAATACACAACAATATTTCTAAAACAATGGGTAAATATGATGCATTTTATGGCATACTTTCTCTGGAAAACTGGGTCAAAAGCAACATAGGTTGTATTCGGGTTTGAAGAGTAACACAGCAAGCAATCAAACAGACACAAGTCGTCAACAGTGCACAGGAGCATTGTCCAACTAATGTTGATGATGCCTTTGCCCACAATATATGCCAGAATAAAAAAACATGTCCTTGCTTTCTGTACCCAAACCTGACCAGGCAGGATGCACATATGCCACTTTTATCATATAAGAACATACTCCAGTTAGTTTTGACAGTAAACAATGCTATATCTCAGTTATAAGATATATGAGGAGGAGGGCAACAATACTGCCAATCTACAAGAAAGGTGACAGAGAGATTCCCTCAAATTATAGACCCATATCTCTTATTGACTCATTAGCAAAAATGTACTCCAAAATGGTATGTTATCGCCTTGAAGAATGGGCCGAAAGGTCAAATATCCTTTCAAATGCACAGGCCGGATTCCAGAAAGGAGTCTCAACAATAGTTCAAAAGGAGTCTCAGCAATAGTTCAGTCACTTAGGCTACAACTTGTACTACAGAAATGTGTGATTCTGGAAACACAAATGATTTATTTGGCTTTTGTAGACTTCCAGACAGCATTTGACATTGTCCCGAGAAAGCTGTTATGGGAAACCCTTGATGAACTTCGGGTGCCTTCTAATCTTAGTAGTGCAATAAAGACTTTGTAGCATAATCATTTTGCACGTATTCAGTGAGGACCAAGTGGGTCCATTCATGTTGGAGTAAGACAGGGTTATGTGCTGGCCCCTTTATTATTTCTATTATACATCAATGATACAGCTCCATCGATAAATTCAGCAGCGATGGATGCCCCGAGCTAGGTCTGCACAAATGGCTTTTCCCCTCTTTGCATATGATGCACTTATTTTAGCCAAAAGCCCAATGGGCCTGGAGCAACAGCTCTCTGCCTTTGTATCTATTTGTAGGAATAAAGGTTTAACTATCAATATATCAAACACTAAAGTTATGCTATGTCGGCCTGTAAGCGGTGGTCGCCCTGCCCCTTTAAAATGTTATCTAAACAATATTTTATTAGAATCTGTCTATTCCTTTGAATACTTGGGAATTAAATTTTCTAGTAATATAAAATGGACCAAACAGGTTGACAAGAGTGGCCTGACAGCCACCAAATAAAGTGGTGTGGTTGCAGGTTTTTCTTCCCATTTCGGTGGGAGAACACTTGTATTTGCTACAAGGGTACACAAGGTCCCGGTTTCCCAGCCTTTACATATGGAGCTGAGTTTTGGGGCCATGTTCTGAGCCCTATGTTACAAGTAGATGAGAATCAATTTATTAAACTCATTTTCGGCCTTCTATGCAGTGCCCCCTCAACCCTAGCAGCCTTTGAACTAGGTTTAGCGGAGATAAAATATGATATTATGTTGAAACCACTCACATCTTTGCTTAAATTATGGAATACTGATGGGTCATGGCCTTTACAGAGAAGGCGTTGTAGATGTATTCCTCTGGAATGGTGGAAAATCACTTTTGAGGTTAACATATGCAAAATCCATGCTTCA
This sequence comes from Ambystoma mexicanum, assembly GCF_040938575.1. Taxonomy (NCBI): domain Eukaryota; kingdom Metazoa; phylum Chordata; class Amphibia; order Caudata; family Ambystomatidae; genus Ambystoma; species Ambystoma mexicanum. The sequence goes on along the minus strand of NC_090921.1, from coordinate 1,411,177,468 downwards.
AAATATTGGCCTCAGTGTGTATGGACAGACTCAACAAGATATGGTTCACTGTCTAAAGGTATTCTCAAGAGTCATTTGTATGATTGGGTCCTGAACCCTAGATTGGATGTTTATTATTCTCGTCGTTTATCACTTGAATATATGTTAGTTAAATCTAATCTGGCGATAGAACCATATCTTGACTACTAATGCCAGAGGCAGATGGAAAAACTATAAACCAAATGTTGTTTTGGCATCTTACCACTTGTCTTGTTTACTGTTCATTGGAGAAAGAATATGTTGACAAAAAGTTATTTAGGCACTCATTATGATGAAGATGAAACACTCGTTTTATTTGTGTGCCCCTCATATAATGGTCCTAGGTGAAAGTGGCTTAAGCCAATTTTTAATTGGTATAGTATGAGACTTTGAAGCGAGGCTCATATCCTAATGAAATCTTGTTCCTTTAGCAGTTTCTTTGTCTTTAAATAATTCTTTTCATAGGAGCAAGAGGTTTATGAGTAGCTATCTGGAAGTGCGTTCATGGGTTCTTGATTTTATGTGTGTACTGAAAATTGTTTGTCATTATTCAGTGGAATATTTTTAACACAACGATTTACTTGCTGACCAATCTAGTGTGAGTTTGTGATAAGAGGGTGAATTGGAATTTAGGAAAAGAGTATGATATTATAATAATAGCACTGTATTTCACTTTAAAAATCATCAGCTATGTGATGTTTGAAATGATTTGAACTTCCTTTCACAGTTGCATATTTGATAAATATGTGTTTTTTGTCTCATACTTTAATGTGATCATTCTATGGTATTGTATGAATTTGAACGCTTTCATGGCAGTGCACCAAAATAAAGTTATGTTTGATTTGATTTGAAAATATGTCAAATCGGGGTGCACCAATATAAGCCGTATTGAACGACTTTTGTGTTCTTCTATCACGAATATATCGAATCTAGTATCAGCCGAGGAGCTCTCTAGCGCTCTAGTTTCTTCCTTTGAAAACATTGCTAATTCTTTAGCTCTTTTAAAGAAGAAACGTCAAAAAGTTGCATGTCATAGGAACGCTTGGTTTTCAGAAGAACTTAAAAAACTCTAAGCTCATATGCTCAAGTGCTTCTATGCTTGGAAATTAACCATTCTTCTTTTACTTTAGTAACTTATAAAAGAGCAGTTAACGATTATAAACTAGCTATTGTTAATGCAAAAAAGAATAGCCTTAATGCGAGAATTCAGAACGCACAATCGGAAGTCAAAGTATTATTTAAAATTATCAACAAACAGGAAACCCCTTACAAGCAGGACACTGGCTTAGTAATTAAGGACGGGGCAAACTCTATAACATGTTATCAGATATTGTAAAAAAAAAGAGAGTATCGAACTATAACTCTGGGGGTCAGTGACAATGTTACTCAGTGACGAATCCCCTCATTCCTCCGTTCAGGTTCACAGGTGTAATGGCAGCTGACCTAGCCACAATTATAGAACAGCTTAAAACCACAACATGTAAAGGCGATCCCTGCTCAGCGGTCATTATTAAATCGTGTTCCTCCACACTGGTAGATGCCATTTGCAAATTTGTCAATGCCTCTTTTCAAGATAATTCAGTTCCTAGGCTCTAAAAAAGAAATGGATAACACCTATCCTAAAAAAAAACAGGCTTACCAGATGTTAATCCGCTGAGTTACAGACCCACTACTAACACTCAATTTCTGTTAAAGATCTTAGACTGGGTTGCTTATGTTCAGATCTCTGCCCATCTAATGCCTATCCTATTCTTAATATGTATCAATCAGGTTTTAGGCAGGGGTTGGAGGCGGAGACTGCCCTGTTGGAACTGAAATCTAGGTTAGTGGATCACTTGGATAAGGGTCTGCCATCTCTCCTCATGCTTTTGGATTTTTTGGCGGCCTTCGACCTGGTGGATCATTCCATTCTGATCCCCAAGTTGAGGGAGGTTTCCAATTTCTAGAATGGGGCAGCACAGTAGCCCTCCTCCTTCCTGAGTAATCAGGAGTGTAAGGTCTATTGTGGGGAGGCAGTGGCTCCTCCTGCAATTTTGGAGTGTGTTGATCACTGTGTGCTTATTTTTACAGTTCCATTTTTTATGCTCCTTGAGCAAAATGGTATAGCTTTCACAAACTACGCTGATGATACTCAGTGTGTCATCCCTCTCACAGGCAACCATGATAAAGACACATTTTATCTCAATAAAGTATATAACATCATTGAAAATTGGATGGTCAGAATAACCTTGCTGTAAACAGGGAGAAAACTGAGTTTCTGGTAGTGGGTACCCAGAATATGATTAGAAAACTTGAACTGGCTTATGAGAACTTTAGCTTAGAGGACACAAAGATTGCTGTACAAAGAACGTCAAGACGTTGGGTGTTGTTCTTGATCAACATCTTAGCATGAAGGATCATGTCAGTAGCCTTGTTTCATCTTCTGCCTATTACATTAAGCTCCTGACACATCTACGTCGCTTTGCCACTCAACCTAATGCCGAGACCATCACAAGGGCTATAGTGGGCGCGAAAATAGATGATTGTTGCAGCCTACTGTTTGGCATTAATAAAGGGGAGTTTAAGCACTTACAGGTTATACAAAACAGCACAGTTAGAGTAGTCACGGTACCGCATGGAGAGACCATATTCGGAGGCTCGACATGACCTACATTGGTTACCTATTGAATCTAGACTACTTTACCATCTGCGGCTAATTGTTCACAAATGCCAAAGATTTTTACAGGCCCTGATTGAAGAAAAAGTTCATGTAAGATCTCTTAGATGTAATAATACAGATCAGTTTACACTACCCAAATGTAACACCACTAAAGCCAGTAAAGGATCATTCTTGAATGAGGCTCGTAGAGCATGGAATGCAATCCCCCCAGAATTGATGGGCCTAAAATCGACAGAACCTTTTAGGAAGACATTTAAAAAATGTGCTTTTTAACTGAATTCATTCCTCTCTAGACGTTCCTCTTTGTTATTCTGTTACTTGTTGATTTGTTAGATGTTTTGTGTAGTGGCACTCTTAAACCTATGGGTTCATAGTTTGCGGGGTATAAAAAAAAAGAAAAAAGTCTAGACACAACTCATCATGTTTGGTTTACCTTTGATGTGCACCATGTAAGCAGGCAACGGACATATGCAAATGCTCAGGGAAGCCCTACCAGGACATCATACAAATGAGAGGCGGGGCTACGTCAGTGAGGGAGGAGGAATATGAATTTCAAATCGGCTGGTGCTGCCCAGCTGATGAGGTCCTAAATGCGCAGCATCCAACACGGAGAAGTGACCCAGTGAGGGGTATTAGCAGGTTCTGCTCAATCCATCGGAACAGGAGAAAACATCTTTCTTAACCTCTCAAGGGTTATTCCATTTCAAAGACCCCTATTTTGACTCCATGCACCTGTGACCTTTCAGCGTTTGATGAATAAGGTACTGTGACCATTTAGCTACTTCTGTGGTGCCTATCTTGATGACATAGATATCCATAGTAAAACCTGGGAAGACCACATGTTCCAGCTGTGTGAATTGGTCTGGGCCTTAAAAGAGTTTGGGCTAACTGCTAACCCACGAAAGTCCAATTTAGCACAATTGTCTGTAAAATACCTAGACTTTTTGGTAGCTAACAGGTTAGCCCAACCTCAAAGTGAAAAACTTAAGGCGTTCCAAGAAACATTGACACCCAAAACTAGGAGAGAACTCTGAGCATTCTTAGGCCTGACTGGGTATTATCAACGTTTCATATTGAACTATTCAAAGCTAGCTGCCACTCTCATGGACAAACTTAAGACTGCTCAACTGCAGAAACTCCTCTGGAGCAGAAAAGACGCAAACATCTTTGAGGGGTTAAAATCCATCCTGTTTAGTGAACCTATATTAAAGATTCTAGACTTTAACCAGGAGTTAATTCTGCAAATTAATTCCTCAAAAACTGAGCTATCGCAGAAATATGAAGGTGTAGAATACCCCATATTGTACGCTAGCTGTAAATCCTACCATGATAACAACACTACGCAACTGTGGAGCTAGAAGCTTTGGCAATGCAATGGGCAGTAAACCACCTCAAAAATTATTTGATGTGAAGGAAGTTTTGCCTGGTTACTGATCACTCTGCAATAACATGGATGAGCCTAAGAAAGGACACCAACTCCTGGGTTATGAGGTGGTTCTTAGACCTACAGCCGATCTGCTTCACAATTGACATTGCAAGGGGCAGAAACAAATGAATGTGGATTCCCTCAGTTGTTTTCCATTGAATGGAGAAGGGGAAGGCAGTGAATCAAGGATAAAGGGTATGTGATGAATTGTGGGATTCTGTCACTTCTCCCCAAGGAGAAGACTTTCCCTGTCAAGGTAGGAAGGTGATCCCGCTACACCAAACCCATCCTAGATTTAGAGGCAAGTGGAACTTCACTGGGAGAGACTTCCATTGCAGTGAGGAGCTCCCAAAGCCCAAGACATTTATACCTTTTTTATTGAGATCCTATGAAGAAAGAGAGGAAGAACAAGCCCAGGTTTGCTACTGTCAATCAAGTACTCCTTTACGATCCATAAGAGAAACTGGGACAAAAAAGATCACTCGAGTAATAATGAATGAACAATTGAAAGAGAAAACAGGCATGTGCAAATGTTCACAGAAGCCTGAGCTGGGACTCATATAAATGAGAGGCAGGGCCCTGTCAGTGAGAGAGGAGGACAGTGAAGTTCTAATTTGCTGGTGCTGCATGGAGAAGAGAACCCCGAGAGAATCCCATAGTGCCACTTTGGGGAAGGGAGCCAAGCTGCAGACCGTAGTGGGAATCAAATGGGCAGAGAGACCAAGACAACGGAATCAGGTTACCAATGCGTTGTGTTGGAAAAGTGGTGGGATGACCGCTGTAAAGATATGGTCAACACAGTGGTCCCTAAACAACACAGAGACCACAGAAATTAAGTGGACCAAGAACGAAGGGAAGGAAGGAGTAGCTGGGTGATGAGCTAGTCGGTTACCGGGGTGAGAAGCCATAGAGACCAGACACGAGGAGAACGAATCTCCAATCGTCACAGGACCCTGCTGATGTCACCCCAGCAAATCGGAGGTAAGGGAAGAATTGGGAGACCCGGAGGGGAACTAGAGAGAATAATAACCATTAGTGGAACACGCATACTCATCTCAGTACACAAGAAGCATTAACAATACAGAGCGAGAATAATAAGCCTTACTAGGACATGAATACTCAGCTCAGAATGCCAGAAGCTTTAAAGATACACAGAGAATAATACGCATTGGTGAGACACACATATAATTGCCTCAATACACCAGAAGTATGAAAGATAACAAGAGAGAATAATAAGCATTACTGGGACATGCCTACTCATCCCATTCCACGGCACACTTTAAAAATACCTGATGGATCCTGAGATGTCTCCACTTCTCGCAAAGTGAAATACGATTCTGTGAGCTGCAACCAGGAAAGAGGAACCTTACAAGTAATTTTCTTTGTGGCAGTACCTGGAAGGAGTGTGAACCAGGTCAGCCAAAATAAAGCAGCAGAGAATTGTGGGTCTAAGACCCGCACCCACAAGAGAAGAGGAGTAAAAATCATCGTCCTCATGGCAGTACTTGGCAGGGGAGTGAACCAAGTCTGCCCAATACTGAAGAAAGGAAAGCCTGGTTCTGAGATCCTTAAAGAGAAAGACTGAACGTGTTGAACTTTGAAAATAAAGTGAAAGAGAGGCCAGGGGAAGGAATTCATTCATACTGGTGATGTTGAACTGTCCAACCAAAGTGAAAGAGAGGCCAGGGAAAGGGAATCAGTCCCACTGGTAGTGTTGAACTGTGAAACAAAGTGAAAGAGGAGCTTAGGTAAGGGAGTGATTCCTGCTGGTGATGTTGAATTGTGCAACCAAGTGAAAAGAGACATGGGGAAGGGAGCCTTCCCCCCTGGTTGAAGAGAACTTTGAGGTCAAGATACAAGGAAAAGGGAGTCATTATCCTGGTAACCATTGCCAGGGGGAGTCATTCCCCCTGGTTGTGTTGAACTGTAACATCCAGATACCAGGAGAAGGGAATCATTCTCCTGGTAACCAGAGCTGAACATATGTTCTGATACTAAGTGTTAAAAGATAAGCACTGTGCCTGACAGAAAGATGTTCTGGAACTTTGTCTTTTGTGTTGGATTTCAGTTTTGACCCAGGGAAGGCAGTCATTCCCCTAAGAAGAAACCAAAACCTGGAAGTGAACTTGTATCCCCAGTCCAGAAGAAGGGAGTGATTCCTCTGCACCAAGAAGGTCTACTTTATCTCTTATTTAATTTTAAGTGTAACAGACAGAAGTAGGCTCTTTGACACAGGACGGTGGACTATTGAAGTCTAGAAGGAGGAATAAGAGAAAGTGGTAAAGGGTATTGCAACTTTACAGTTTACATTTCACAAGAGAAAAAGACAAAAGACAACACATACTGTTGTAAGAGTAGAACGAAAGGTATTGAAAGACCCTATAAGAGGAACAGGACAATTGATGGAACAGAAGAGCAAATGATAAAGAAGAACAGCCAAGTAGAGAGTCATCCTGAAAACTGGGAGAGTCCAGTAGATGAACTGTATAGATTAATGATAGTGGAGGCAAGAAGATATCTATGTGTGCTGTATTAAACTGAACTTGGGGAAACCTAGATGACAGGAGATGGTAGTCATTCTCCCGTACTCTATTTGTTATTATACTGGTAGGGTCAGGATAGAGTAATTTTGGACAGCAGACTGAATCTGATTTGGTACTTGTCTCGATTACTGATGAGCAGCTTAGTTAGTTTGTTAGGTAGGGAACACCCATAGTTTATGGAAAGATCAGCGTTTGCACCTTTGTGTTAAATAAAAACCTCTAAAAATGGAAAGTCACAGTCTGTGTCCTCCTTCTGACCCGACATACTAGCCACATTGCAACACATATCATGTTTATTCTACATTGATCCCCAGTTAAAGATGCCATGCCACAGTAAGAAAATGTAACCAGACTCTTAGCAGCAATGCAGGCCAGTCTAGTCATGTAATAACACGTATCATGTTTGCTTTAACCTTGAAGCTCAGCACAAACATGCCTTGCCACAGTAAGACAACTTAACTAGAGTGGCTTCAGTAATGCAGGCAAGTTTAGCATATGAAAGTAAGTGATAACAATAATCATGATTTCTTTAACCTTGATGTCCAGCAAAAAATGGCATGTCAAATAACAAAATATAATCAGACTTGCTGCAGCAATGTAAGCCAGTCTAGAAATGTGATAATACTTATTATTGCTTTACATTTGATGCCCAGTAACATTAGAACAAAGACATGCATTACTTAAGTAGTCATATACACACACTTGTTCAACCATCCTCATTTCCTTGTGCACCCATACACCATTCATAAACTCTTGTTAACGTGTTTTGTCTAGCCACTAAATACCACCTATCATGTTTACTTTAACCTTGATGCCCAGCAAAAAATGGCATACCACAGTGAGAAAATGTAACCTCACTGCCTGCATCAATATAGACCAGACGAGCAATGAGACAACAATTATCATGTAAATTGTAGCAATGATGCCCAGTAAAAAAATATAATTCCAGAGTAAAACCGAAAAAACAGAATGCTTGCAGCAATGTAGGCCAGTCTTGCCACATAACATCATTAATGATGTTTACTTTACCTTTAGATGGCCAGTAAAAAGTGACATGCCACAATAATGAAATATAACCAGACTGGCTGCAGCAATGTAGGCCAGTCTAGCCACATAAAAACCCATATCATGTTTGCTTTAATCTTGATGCCCAGTAAAATGTTGCCTTACCACAGTAAGAAAACATAGCCAGAGTGACTTCAGCAATGTCGACAAATCTATCAATGTGATAACAATAATCATGTTTGCATCCATCTTGATGTCTAGTAAAAAATGACATGCCAAATAAGAAAACATAACCACACTTGCTGTAGCAGTATAGGCCAGTCTAGCAATGTGATAACACTTATGTTTTCTTTACGTTTGATTCCCAGTAAAAAATATAATAAAACATTGATGACCGCTCCCCCAAAAATTACAATCTGGCTCCCCAGTGTTCAGGCAAACAAACACATGCATTCCTTCAGCAGTCATAAACATTCACGTGTGCACACATACACATTCTCTCAGAAACCCATGCACCATCTATACACTTCACTTGGAACTGCGCACCAATAACAAAGACAACTTACTCCACAAGCTGGCGACTACTGAAGTTCCAGAAGAAAATGTGGATGGTGACAGTTCTAGCGAGGGAACCCCCTGGAGAGCTGTTCTGTCTACTGTGTGGTCCAGGGACTCTTCCAAAGGCTCAGAAGAGGTTTATCCTTGAGAACGCATTGAGACTGGTTGGTCCCACCAGTCCAGGGGTTGAAGTACTGCTGAAGGACTTCACAGATCAGGGGGTCCAGCAGGGCTTCACAGGGCCCAATTTATTTATTTATTTATGTATTGGTATATAGTAATTAAACTTTTACAAACAATCATTTAACACATACAAATACATTTAAATAAATAAAACACAATGCATTATACTGCATATAAAAACTAACAAACTCGTATCGTCGAACCCATAGTATCATCAGCACAGTGATTCATCTGTATCAATATTATTCCCAGAAATAGCACAATTACACAATTCACATCATTCTTAAGATTATAAATATTAAAATTGTAAGAACCAGCTTACCTATTACATTCTCCCATAATCACTCCATGTGCCTAGCTCAGTTGACCACCCAACCTGACAGACAACTGTTAAGTACTATATGACATTACTGTTTTGGCAACATTTTCCAAATCATTTTCCACAGTCTAAACAGAGCAAGATGCACCTTACCACAAGGCCCAATGCAGGAAGGAATGCTGGACTTCTTTGGTAGTCATTCACGGATCTTCAGTTGGCTGCTCTTCTACACAGGTTACTTGGCTCCAATGCTGATTTGAAGAAATGGATGCAGAAGTGATCTAGAAGCAAGTCCAAGTCGACCACTGGTAAGGATCTGCACCCTTCAAACAGCCAGCAGTGGTCCACTATGATTTTCACTCATGCCACACACCTAGATTCTAAAGCACTATGGATGTGGAAGGAGACAAGGCAGCCCCACCGCCTTCCTGGGCCAAGTACACATAAAGGCACTATGTGCAGTAGCTGTCCTGAGCAAGTGCATGACCACATATGAGATTTCCCGACCTGGCAAGGCAGGAATCAGACCAAATAGCAATATGGCCAAAGAACAAGTGAACATCTAGTGGTGCAGCCATTTTAGGGTACTATCCCTGTTCAGAAGCCATACTTGGTAACACAAATTTGCGCACTAGCGATAATGCAAAAATGGCAAAAATGTAATGGCTGCATTTAGGCACATATAAATGTAACCAAAATCTCAAGTGTTAAAGACTGGGGTGATACAATCCGTTTCCCGGTAGCAAGATAAGCCAATACTGAAGACCTCACCGACCTGTAAAAAGCAAGGACAGGTTCAAAAACAAAAGAAACCATTTTTGGAGTCCATAGAATATGGAGTAAAAGTCACTACAATAAAGATCTTTCCTAGCACTCACCACTGAGGTGACTCTGCGCCACAGAAAGAGCTTACATTAAATTGACACAAATTTACCCGGGTTTGATTCTGTCTGACAGAAAGCCAGTCAAATCAGTTTTCACAAGTAACATAATGTTTAGAGTTGATATGGTATCACTCCATAATTTTGCAGCAGAAAATGACAAATCCCAAAATTCCGAATTTCAGGTGCCCCATTTCACTGCATATATATGTGGGGGCGAAGGTACAGTTAATTAAAAAAAATGGAGAGGGATATGGGGGCAGCTGTGTCCCCCCGAATATATATGCAGTGAAATAGGGTGAAATAAAAAAAATCATCATTTTGGGATTCAGTATTTTATTAAATACATACATTTGTTTTTATATTGCACTTCACGCTGCACTGCAGCCTCGAAGCTGTGTCCCCCTCTGAATATATGCAGTGAAATAGGATGACATTTAAAAAAAAGTATTTTTTGGGATTCAGTATTTTATTTTCGAAAATATCACATATATCCACTTCACACTAGCCACACAAATCCCACTCGATTACATGATGCAACAAGAAGGTGAACTTACCTGCTTTGGTCTTGTCCATATTTTATCATACACAGTACCATTATTAAATAAATAAATGCATTTATCTTTAAATTGCCCTTCATGCTGGACTGCAGCCTCTAAGCGAAGTTCGGGGGCTGGGTAGCATGAATATACGTGGAAATTAACCATGATAACATATTTGTTGCAGACATGTCTTTGCAGATAGTGCCTGGACATCACAGGGTCACTTGAGGGGAATAAAGTGCCACACAGTGTAGCCAGTGTTAGGCAGGTCAAATAATATGAATACTGATAGGGGGTCTTTATCCAAGGCAGATACACATTCTAATTACTATCAGGCATACAAGCTTATTAGCAAACTTGGATGATGATCTGTGCCTCCATGTCTTCTCATAGTTCGTTGTTTGTCTTCGTCTTTTGGATCTTACTGGATGGTTCAAGCTATGAAATCAGGAATTGGTTGGATCGTTTTGTGGGCTCGGCACAACGTTTCTTCATTATTGGGGTTGAATTAGAATGTTTTAAAGCTTCACAACACCTGTTAATATACAAGGATGTTTTAATTAATGATGAATGATCAGCAGCAAGTGTGCTGATTAAATCCTTCCTGCCTTAGGACAGACATGGCTCCATTGGTTTAGTCGAGGCCTATATTTTCCTTGCCATGTAGTCTACTTGGGCGATACCTCATGGTCGGAAGCACTGGTGGGGCAGTTGAAGGAGCAATGAAGGTAACTTACATATTTGTACATTTTCAGATATGTTTTAGTTTTATCCATGAAAATAAAACCGAATCAGAGGTGAAACAATACCTGTTTCGAGTCCATTGTGTTCTGAGCTATCCTGCCAACCAACCAACGTGTTTGCTGCCTGCCTCTGAGAGAAAGGAAAGTAGTTGTTTCTGCAATAAGTTCATATCAAAGGAGAACGAGTCGATTGATAATGTGCTTGAAGTTCGTCTTGGTCTAGATTTAGGCTGCATTCCAAATGTTGTCCCATATCATTGGAAAATTGAAAAACCAGGAAGTTGGGTTTCATTTTTAGGCAGTCAGTGGTGATATTTTGGTAAGTCCAGTGTATCACAGCTTTGTGTGTAGAGACCACCTTATTTTAAAACAAATAGATAACTCCCTTCTATTTAGCCTGTCATTGACCTGATCCTTCTTTTTTTATCTCGAGCCCATTTAGAAGTCACTCATTATGATAACTGTATGGCATTACGGGTGCATGGTGGTAACTGATTTTACGGACTCTAAGAAAGGACACCCTACATCAACCATACAAGCTTGATGGTTGATGGTTGATGCAGGGTGACTAAGAATAGGGATTAGTCTGGGTTGAGAACACGCGTACGGAAGGTCTGTCCTGTGGATACCAGCTACTCTACTGCCTACTTAGTTCCTTTTATTATACATGAAGATCTTGTGGCACTCAGGGATCAGATCATCCAACATGGTGATTTGGTGGTCAATGAGAGAAGTTTTACTGTGGTCAAAAGGTCACTTCATAAGAGTGCTCCACCTCAGAGGTGTATGGTTTTTGTAGCCCGATGTTGAAGGGTAATTTAGAATGGTCTGACCAGTGACCAGAATTTCTACTTTTTAAATCTTCTTTAGATTGTATGACTAGACAGGTTGTGCATTCCATCAGTGAATTGTCTCATGATTGGTACTCAACACCTATTTGGCGGGTGCAGTGTATTGAGTTAAGCACAGCTGTATCAGAATGAGTGCTGAGCAAGGTGGTGATTATTTGTCTCAGATGACTTTGCTTATTTGATTGTGGCCTTCCCTGTAGGCAGAGAAGGGTGGGCCACGCAAAGTGAGATCCTTGTTCCCTTGGTGGTTGCCTTGTTCCTGATGAAGCTGTTGTTTCTATGCTACTATTATATCTAGTATGTTGTGTTCATTATTATAGGGCAGTCAAGGTGGGCCATGTCTGTATCATGCATGGAACTTTGTGTCTGCCACTTGGACTGCTGGGCTCGAGCAATTGCTGGTGGCAGGTCATTTGATTCTTCCACTGATGTGAAAGTGAATGTGCTTCATCTAAATGTGGCTATTCAAAATTATCCTTACTGCTAGAAATGCTTATTTGATCAATTGAATCATGACTTTGTGTGTTGGATATTGTGTGGCTATTGGAAGGTGGGAAAAGATAAAATCCAGATTGTCAGTCTTCATTCTTGATACTCAGGGGAATTGAGAAGAGATGAACACGTTGTTATCCAGCTTTATCCATGTTATGGGTGCACACTTAGCAGTTTAGAACAAGGCCTCGTTTTAAAATATAATTGTACAATAAAAAATACAAAGATAAGGACAGGGAAAATGCAAAGGTTGAGTAGCCTAAAAACATTATCTAAAAGATGAATTAATTCATCACAAACCCACCCTTATCCCGATGACTAACATATATCCCAAAATCCTTCTGCTAATTCTCACAACGTTCCCAGGACAGGGTTTCCTATACCCATCATTCATAATGGCATGCTTGCATGAATTCCTCATTCTGTTCTGGCTACCTGTGATATGATATGATATGGCATTTATAATGCGATTATACACAAGTGTTTCAAGGCGCAACGAGGCAAGGGAGGGGGAAACAGAGAGAAGACAGACAACTATCCCACTAGACCAGGTGTCATTCGGACCGCGCAAGGGCGAAGGAGGAAAGTGCGGGGGCAGGCGGCAGTGCAGTACTTGGGATGATAGAATAAATAACAATAAGTAAAAAGTAAGGCCAGCAGGTGGCAAGTGCAAGTTCTGACATCAGGTGTCAAGTGCTGGTAGTGGGGCTGTAGGGATACAGGTAACAGTCCCCAAGTGCAAGGGTTTACAGGAAGGCAGTGCAGGTGAGCGACTGGCGGGGGAGTGGACCTGTGCCCGAGATCAGAGGGTGGCCAGGTAACCAGTGCAGTTTCAGTTTCTGCCTCGAAGTCAGCAGGGGAGAGGAGGAGAAAAAACAGAAGCAAAGAGAAAGGTTTTGAGATGATTCTCCTCAAGTTTCAGGGAGGGTGGGAGGGTGTTCCAGAGGGAGGACCCAGCTGAAGAAAGAGATCTACCTAGTTAAATATAGTTCTTCCAGTTCTTTGCTATTAACATTCGAGCAACAACTATGACTTTGTTTATCAACGATGCATCCAGGTCAAACAGCAGAAGGTACTCCAAAGATATAGACCACTAGTTCAGTAAATATCTCTACCTTAACAACATTATTTCCAGTATGTAGTGAATGCTGGGCAATTGAATAAGATATGCCCCATCGGCGCCACCGATACGCTGCGTGGTGGGCAGGTAGCAGACATAGCATTGAACCAAAAATTAATATATCTAGGTATCAAAACGATTTAAAAGACGACCTTATACTGAACAAATGGTCCTAACGTTTCTTAGGAAATTTGCAACACTCTCCGGTGTCGAGTCACGCTACCTTCTATGAACATAACAGAAAAAAACAGCTAGGTTAAGTTTCAGAGAATGAAAAGGAAAAGATCTACTGACTGCATTGTCTTGTAAAAGAAATGAATAGCATCCCATCCTAAACCCGCACCCTCCACTAACCCGCACCAGCTTCCAAGTTGCCTGTCCTTATACCCCTCAAGTTGTCTGATCACATATCTTCAAAGGCCTTCAGGCACAATGTTTCTGCCTCTCTGCGACAATAAGCACCAAATCCGTCACCCATCATCGTCACGTGATATAGCAGTTCCAATTCATATCGGCAGCGACAATAAGCACCAAATCCGTCACCCATCATCGTCACGTGATATAGCAGTTCCAATTCATATCGGCAGCCGTGTCGACTTCCGGTCACATCCTCCTCATATGATGAATATCCGGTCCTAGTCAAATTCTTTTTTTTTTTAATGGAGGATGGGGCTAGCGTATTCCAAACATGGTGGCTGGGTGTTCTTCAATCAGTTGCTTTAAGCATCCCAGAATAGCTTAGCTCAGCACCTCTCACTGCATATACTCAGCTTACAGTCATTATCATGCAATGCCACTATCCAGCAGTTCATGGGGCAACCATAGGCATGAGGAAGGTATCCATTAGTGAAAGTACTGTGTATAAACATTAAAAATAAACCCAGTCATGTTCATTTGCCCTCCCTGCACTTATCAGGTGACTATGAAGACATAATTTTATTTTAGTAAACCAGATGTCAAAGCTGGCAGTAGCCATCCCGGAGAAAGCCTCTGCCAGCCCCCTAACGCCTTCTCTTTTTCTGGGCCCAGCTAGACCATAAACAGACTGAAATACCTGGACCAAGCCCCCATAGTTGCAATGTCCTGTACTAAGACCATCTCTAATCATTTATTTGGTGTCTCTTTTTTAGTATTATGTGTATGAAAAAGCTGCAAAGCTCCACATATTTAAGGAATACAGTGTACATGTGTGTATACCCACGGTCGTTGGCCAAGTCACTGTAGCCCAGCCTGTTCCATCTGCGTGCTTTATTGTTAAGACTCTCAGGTCAAGCCGAGCTCCTCCTTCGACTACTGGCTTGTGAGAATGTTTTTAGTGCAGCACATTGTAAACCCGGCCGCATATGGAGTATACAATATGTAGTTTCCCCCACAGCTGTTCATTGAGATTTTTAACGGCCTAACACATATGTGCACTGCATGCCATTGCCCGATCAGCATTATGGTGAACTTCAGGAGGCTGGCCAGTTATAGATTGTAATATCTGGTAAGGAAAGTCCCCCTTCCATATAGTCTTGAATAATGAAGAAAAAAGATGTTAAGCTAAAGTGAATTAACAACATCCTCGATTGAGCAAAGGGGCTAAAGTATAGCTTTAGTGATATCCTGTGCTGATATCTCCTTGGGTTCCTTTGTTGAAGTAACCAGTAAATATACTGCTGAATTTGTGGTAACACATGTATGATCCTGGATATTCCAAGTCATAAGCTGTGTTCTAGACACATTCATTGTCTAGGTTGACATAGTCCCAATCCTGCTGTCAAGAGCATTCATCTCTAACATTGCCAACTCAAGGTCTAACCTAACCATCATTATGTCAAATGCATAGTTCCAATTAAATCAGAAATTGCAGTGTGTGTGTGTGTGTGTTCCCTATATGGACACACCCATGCTAGCCATGTGGAACCACTAGCCCAACCAGCCTTTACAATCTCAAAAACAGCACTTAAGAGTACATTTCACAATAATTGTTAATTAACACAGTAAGCCAAACGTCATGTGCTTTAATGTAAAGTGGTCTTATATAGTACACCTCTGCCAATGCTATGCACTTGTTGTGCTTGTTGCTGAAAGAAATGGGATGCTGGTGGAATAGAGCGAGAGGTGTGTATGAAATCTGTGGTGTTGATGAGTTCAGACCAGAAGTAACCTTATTGCTGATATGGTTTTTTCAAGAAACTGTGTGCATTGACACTTGAAAATATATTTTGTCTGGAAGGGAAATCCATAAATCTCTTAGATGGGCACTGCTGGGACATTTTAGGAGCTGAAATGTTCGAGTGTGGCAGTGGTTTATTGGAGAGTGACAGAGCTAGGGGGACATGCAATGAGTTCCGAGCGGCTATGCTGAGGTTAATGTGGTGTGATTGGTAGAAGCAGGCATACAACTGATAGTGTGAGTGGGACCTATGGATAGTGTATGTGTGCTTGTAGATTGAGGGGCGAGTACATTATTCAGGAAATAGGGTTGATTGGAGCTCTTAAGGAGTCCTGTGTTTGAATTATAGTGTTAGACTGAACTTGTAGAGCAGCAGGCTGTTGTGTTTCTTACTGTTCTGGGACCCATTTTTGTTAATTGAAGCAGGGCTATTGAGACCAGGGTCGGACGGGCCTGTTGGCCATTCGGCCCATGGCCGGGCCGATGCAAAGCTCTGGGGCTGGTCTACTATATGTGGGCCGGTGTTGTCCAGGGCTGGCTGGCTTGCCTGCGGGCTGCAGGCTGCAGCCCGCCCAGCAGCCAGCTTGCGCCTCGCTGTGGCACTACGCACAGCGGATGCATTCAACACAGAAGTTTTACCTTTCTTTGATGAATGAATCACCTAGGCATGCTGGCCTGGCAGTGCCCTCGTCCCTGAGCTGATCCAGCGACGGAATGGCACCAGTTGTTGCAAATGCAATGAATCGCAACGAAAGGAGCAGCTCCTGGAGCCGTTCCTTTTGTTGCAATTCAATGCATTTGCACCGATGCCCCTAAAAAAAAAAAAAGTGTTTATGCTTGCCTGTTCTCAAACCTACAGAGCACTGCTAAACTTTTAGATGTGCACAATTAGTCACTGTACATTCCTTAAGAAATGACTCAGAGCTGCTCTGCGATCACTCCAAGGGCATGTGGAGAGTTGTTTTTATCAGGAACTTTCTTTCAGCGGGAATTACTACTGCGCATAGGACTACTGCCTAAAGAGGTAATGCAGAGGTTCGCATGGGAAGGTCCTTCAAAAGAAATTGCTTTCACTGCCTCTCACTCCTCACTATCCTCAGTGTTAGAGAGGGCAAACCTTCCAGCCAGTGGGTGCTAGCTCACCCGGGAATGCATATGTGGGGGCAGCAGGGGTTAAAGACTTTGTCCGGTGCACACGCAAAGGTCGCGTCTTGCTGCTGCGTGTAATCGGTTTAGCAGCGGCCTCTGTTTACCTGTCACGTTAATGCTGGGGATGTGCCACTGCTCGCGGATGCTGCGGCCCGCGATTGATTTACATTGGAGGGCAGAGCGCCTTCGAAAAATGACATCTGAGCATTGAATTAATACGAGCGAATAAATACTGAGGAAAAAACATCTTCCACTGCCTGCGCGTTATGCGGAGGTCAGGGGGCACCGGATCCAGGCTCCACCAACACCCACCTTCCGGAACTGTGGGTACAGAGTATTCTGCCGCTCCACTGTATGATTTCACTGTTATCTGTACTAACCATCGGGCAGCACAGGGAACGGAACAGACCGCCCGACCCCTACGCTCCCTGCTTTGCCTGTTACTAGGGACGCTACTGGCACATGGGGCACTCCCCTGTTGTTCCAATCCTGCTCCAACCTACTGGCGGAACAAGCTCGACACTCATGTGTCTGTACTTTACTGGTAGTATCGATTAAACTAGTGGTAGTGTGTGCTTGGGGTGGGGCAGTGGAGGCCACCCCTAGCTATGACGGCCCTTGCTGTGACTGCAGTAAACTAGTGGGTGTTCTTCTTCAGGTGTGCCGGCACTAACAATGTGCTAACAGGTTGAGAGAAACGACCCAGCCTCCCCCTGCTGCGCCAACACAGGTACTCAGGACTAGAGTGGAGGGGGTTTACAGACCACTGCTGCCAGTTGCCTGCAGGGCCAGGGAGGCAGGGGGAGATTTGGGATGGGTGGTTAGGGGCCACCGCCACAGCTGGCCATGGGGGAATGGGAGCTCCAGCACCTGGGTCCCTCTGATAAGATGCAGCTTATTGGGAACTCGTCCACATGACGGGGCAGGGTAACAGGACTTGGTAGTCAAAGGCACAAATTACACTGGTGTTACCAACCCGACCTCCAAGCTTATCGCGCCATCTAATTGATCAACTGCTCCTTGCTCAGGGCTCGACAAAGTCTATTTGGTTAATGAATAACTTGGCGACATCGCCCAGCCGCACAATTTGATTCTCGCCCAGGTCATATTTTAGGGTTGGGTTTTATTGCTACTGAAGAGGATGTTGGATTTGACTTGAGGTTGCTGGCTGTGACCGGTTTGCTGCTACCCTGTAGCCGGTCCACTCAAGTTTCTGGCGCATTGTGGAGTCGAGACCCTTCTGGTGACCAATGCACCATGGCCTTGAGGCTTATCGGGTAAACAACAAAACAACACGCGATGACACCAACAAGACCGTATTGGTGTGTATCCTTAGAGCAGACTCCATCTACCTCTCGATAGGGATATGCAACATTTAGATTCTGCCTGCGTTAATGTGCAAAGTTCTTGGATTCACTGCTATGTGAAGTTGTGCACGTGGATGGGATGTTTCCCACTTGTGCAGGAGGTGACTTTTTTTGCATGAACCATTCATTGAACAGTTGAAATAAATTTCTATCCACTTCTGTTTGGTCGTATTCTCTGGATTTATTTTCATACCTCTTCTTGTTATTGGATTGAACCTCCGGGAGATGTTGGTGGTGATGGATTTTTCAGGCACCGTTTGGTGGGGGATGAGCAAGAACCTGGAGAATAATATGGGTACCAGTCACTCCCACAAAACCCCAGTGTTTGACAGATTGACACCAATGAAGACGGTAAGGAACTGTCCCTGTGTACAGTGTAGAGAACTTACTGCTGCGATGTGTGTGTGATCTGCAGGTTGCAGGTTCGAATCCCAGCAAGTCCATCACAGCTTTTCATCCTTCTGAGGTCGATAAATGAGTATCAACACAGGTTGGGTGGTATTGTATGCATATTTGTTCCATGAAAAAGAGTTAAATTGCAAGTGCTATACAATAACATATTATCATTTGGCCTTGGATGTCTGCTTGCATTCACAGTAATTTGACAATATGGGTCTATACACACAGATATTAATGATACAAATGGTGATCCATTCCTGTATGCAAAGTTATTTTATTTTATGAGTTGTGTTGTAATGTAACAGACACATGAACCCTCCATAAGTAGCATTTTCTGCAAAACAAAGTCATGAATTGACGTGATTCACGGATGATGGTTTGGGGGCCATTGATTTTCAGGCAAGGGGTAGGCCACTTTTTTGAGGTGAGGGGTGGGCCACTTTTTTGAGGCAAAGGGTCTGCCACTTTTTTTTGGGTGTCCGGGCCTATTTCTTGTCCAAGTCCGACCCTGATTGAGCCTTATATCTGATGGGGAGTACAGTTGGGGTGACTAACCTGAATGAGTCTGATCTCAAAGATGATCTTCTTGATTTTATCATTCCGGGCACGTATATTGGACCTGAAACTGAGGATGACCAGAATGGGTCATGCCTCTATTTCCTCCTGGTTTTCGATAGTGTTCTTCCTATCAGTCTCGGGGTCTATGTTTTTTATGGCCATTTGTTGTTAAAGTCTGAGTGGTACGCTCTACGAGAGTGGAATGTCTGTGGTGGTTTGTTTGAGTTTTTATATTATGTCAGTATGTTCCACCCAGGGTGGCTTGTAAATTTAACGATTCAGAGTGATTCAGTCTTTCCTGGGTGCTGTATTTGTTACTTTATTGTGGTCTTCTGAACATCAAGATTTTGAGGGACTTCTGAAGACTAGGAGATCTTCATCACTGTAGAGACATTGCGGCATGGAATTCAATAACTTGTTTCAAAGAAATGACAACAGGGATCTTCCTTGCCATTTCTGAATGAAGCATGGTGCTACTACAAGGGCTGTACTTCAATGGAAGGCATCCTAGGTGGTCTAGAGAGTTTTGAATTGGATCCTGTGTTTGACTGTGATCCAATGGCATGCTCAGAGTCCCTGGATGATGTGTCTCCATCTTTGCAGTCTAGCTGTTGGCTCTATGCAAGGGGGTATGCAAATATTGTTCACACCCCTTGTAGAGGCTGGTTGCGTAATGAACCCTACAGAGTACTAAACTGATGATTGTGATGGTCTGGGTAGGAAAGTCAGGTATGGTATGATGCATCAGGTGTTCCGGAATTGGAAGAAAGAGGCTTGTGATATGACTTTATCTTGGGGTTTGCGTGTGAGGGCCCTATCGTGAAGAGACTGGGGTTTTGTATTGCACAGTCAGCTGTGAGTAGGTTTCCATTTCTTCAGGCCAAAGGATGAATGAAGATGAGGCTGCTTGCCGCATTGCTGCAACTCATGATTTCTGCATTGGTTGGGTTTAATGTTAGTCAATTTGTTCTCTGCCACGAGCCAATTTGTGACAGGCTGGTGCCCAAGTCCTGTTGATTTGTGGTTGAAGTCTGGCTGAGTGTCTAGATGATTTGAGTGCCCCAATATAGATGAAGCCTTTGAGGCCTGTGTTATTGATGATTTGCAAGAAGGGGGTCATGTGGACGTTGAAAACTAAGGGCAATAAACTGTTCCCTTTTGGTATTTCACAGGAGATTTTTTGGGGGCCTGATGTAGAGGTGGCCAGACGGGTAGCCGTTTCCCTGTCCATAAGGATACATGTGATTCAACATAGCATGGCTCCTACTTATCCAATGTCGATATGTCTGTTTGAGCAAGGTTTTGTAACAGATGGTATAGAAAGGTGTAAATATGTCTAAAATTATAAGCCCACTTGAAGCGATTTCTTCATTTATGCTATTTTAATGTGCTTCATAGGAAAGACCAGGTGGACTTAATTTGCTCATATGTGTTTTGATTCATGCAAGATGTTGATTGTTTCCACACGGTTCTAGAATTGCTGTCAGCGGTCAAAGAGGGCTGGAGAAGTTGGGAGCAGTGCTCCTCTGCTTTAAAAAAAAAAAAGAAACCATTCCAGATTGGTTTCGTTTTAAAATAAAAGTGTAGGAAGAAGTTGAAACTTGCTCTTCAGTGCACTGCACTAAACATGCTCTTAAATGTCAGGTCTGTTTATTTGGAGGGTATGGATTGCGCGCAAGAGGAGTCATGGTGATGGGGTTTCAGGATGAAGCTACCAAACTAAAATTGTATATGCAATTGATAACTGAGTCAAGGAAACAAGGTGAGATCCAACTATACCTTCGCAAATGCCCAAATCCTAAAATACGGTCAACCTTGATAAGGATCCAATTTAATCTGTGTAGATCTAATGAATTCATTGCAGTAAGATCCAAGAGAGAATTAAGTAATTCATTGTGCAGGTATTGTAAAAGGGCAGAACTTAAAGAAAATCTCTCACCTTGAAACGTACTGAATACTTTGGTCACTTTGTGGAGAAGTTCCGAACCGTAACAAGGGAAGACTGGTGGAGACTCCTATTAGGAAGAACCAAAGTATCATTGATAATTGCAATGGTTCGATTCTATTGGAATGTATTGGAACCTATGAAGTAAAGGAAATCGGGGTACCATTGTATTAACCATTATGTTGATTACATGGAGAAGTGATGTTTATTTTATATATAATTGTAATGAATATTTTTTACATGATATCGTTTTGCTAAAATATTTAATGTAAACATAAAAATGCAAATAAAAAAAAATATATAAAAATAAAACATGGATTTGTGGGGAGCAGGGGCAGGCAAGCAGTGAACATAGTTCCACTACTTCTTTGCCGGAACGGCTTGCTGTTTATCCTCAATTTACTGCATTTGCAACACTGACGCGTCACTTTTCATGAACAGAAAGTTTACTTGTTTTTCCAAATGTCATGTGTAATACAGTTGGAGAGTGAGAGGTGGCAGTAGCAAGGGCGTGCCACAGAAGACTGGTGAGTGAGAAACTTTGCAGCGCAGGACCAAGAGACGGCAGGGGAGTAGCCGAGTTGTGGCAAAAGTAGCCTGGACTGAACGCACATAACCAATTTGTTAGTAGATTAATCTAGAAGATAATCTTTATCTGGGATTTTTACCTTTCTTTTAATACATGCATATTTATGATTCTGGACAGGTATCAAAAGTAAAACCATGAGAAATGCCCACAATGTTGGACACATCTATACTTACAAATGCCATGCCTCCTTTTAGACTATTTCATTGGGCTGAATGAAGATCCGTGGGAAGCCGTTTCTGAAATGGGGCAGTTGTGTGCCTTCAAAAGAGGAAAATGGTCATGCTAGGGCAGTGGGGGCAGGAGGGGATGCTCTCGAAACCCTGGCCTTATTTTTCTGGAGTCTTCATTGCTTGATGAGACAGCAAGACACTCAGCATTCCTGATGTTCTGACAATGTTTACAGGAAAGGCCATTACTTTTCGTAATTTTTAATTGGGTTTTAAGTGCTGTGGTCTGGCTAAACATCGGAACATTGCTTCACATCTCATAGCTTCACCACAGATCTCCTGAATCTAAGAATACCAAGATTTCTCCCTCAAGAGATGTCATACGTAAAATGACCTTGACCAATGCAAACACGCGTAGCAATCGTTTATCATACTGCAAATAGTGCCTATATGTCTACTGTATACAAAGTACTTATTTTCATCAATTTATTTTTGTCCATGTCTTGCATGGACCATTCTGTCATGGAAGTTCTGATTCTCTGATCTCATAAGAGAACTCTTAAGGCTCAGCTGAATGCAGCTATGAAAAGCTTTGTGTTTCAAGTGAACTAATGGAAGCTGTCTTTGAAGCAGTGCAGTGCCACTTGAACGCTTACAATGGATCTGACCTTGATGTGCTTGCTTTATGAATCTGACTAAGCCCTTGTCCTTTGCTGAGGCAGAACTCATACACACAGCAATAAGGAATAGTCCACAAGCCAGAGTGTTCTCTAATTGACTCAAGAATACGCAGGCCACGTGCACATTGAACAGGAGCCTGCTGGTGAGTGGTAGGTCATATAGGAATGTTGAAACATTGATAAGTATGTTTCAACCATATAGGTTGGATTAAAACAAACAACCCTAAATGGCACCCATTCACTGTGTTATATTGACAGCAGCACTACATGCAATATATACTGTTTATGAATTCTGAATTTTGCTGTGAAGTGCATCTCTCATTGGCACAGTTGCAAACACCTCTCTTCTTAGCATGTGAGGAAAAGTTGAATATTTGTGGATTTCTGATCTATTAGCTCTGGTGATGATCTGATCAGCAGATATTGAAAGCATCAATAACATATCGGACAGGGCGAGCAGAGGGTCTTCTGATTTTGGGTGACCAGGTTCCTCATCAGAGAGGGGGGTGATCCTACTCAAGCAAGCAACGGGTACATGGCTCTTTTGCTCTATATTTGAAAACCTGGAGCATTTAGAAACCGACCACCTTGGAGTTATGACGCGGTGGGCTGTGGCATCTGTGACAGACAGACCAACAGTCTATCAAGGCATTGCATGTGGTTGCCAACGCTTGAACAGTTTACCACCAGATAGCTCACAGAAGCTGACTTCCTGGGGTGCCAGTGCTTTTCCATGCATGTAACATGCAGCGTCACTTTTATGCAAGGTAATAGCTTAGCATACTGCCAGCGGGTGGTATCCAGCGGTTGCCAGATTGCCTCTACACACACAGCAGAATTGACCTCATTGTGAAGGAAGTGTGCAATTGACCGAATGCGACTTGGTATGAGGGAGCAACAAACATGCCATTGGCTCTGAAACTACCCCCTCCCCCTTTCCCTACATTGATTGCACATGTCAAAGGATCCAAACACTGCTATACACAACATGCAACGCGTGCATGCATTAGCAAATGAATGTTGCAAGTTATGAATGCATGGCGCACGGATGGATTTTCACTGCTGTGTCGTGCATGCAGTTCATATTGTTAAGCAAAGCCCACCATTTCCTGTGCACCAAAGACCTACGGCGTGGAACTCTAGAATGGATGTATACAATAAGAAAGACGGCAGTCAATATATTTTCCAATAATAAACGAAACAAATGATTTCAATTTCACAGTCGTCAGCGGCCTTGGGAGAAATATTAATCCTGGGGGCAGAAGAAGTGTTTTACCTTGAATTCCTGTATAAATGTAATGTAAACATCCCCGAAATAACTGTGTAAATGGATTGTAAAGCAGGGGTGATCTGTCTCAGCACGCTGTGACCTCGGGTTCGCGCTTACTATATGCAATAAAAACAATAATGTCCAACATGATTAATTAAAACTGCTTTGCCCGCAAGTAAGAAAAATAACAACACATTAGAGTCTATTAAATGAACAAAAGGGAACAGAATTGTAATTACTTTATAAACCATTGATTTTTCGGAAGTGGGAGAAAAGATTTATCACGAAAGGCATTTAGATCATTAGTGAAAGTTAATTATTAAAGAATTGTGTTTCCTCTGGCTACAGTATAATCTATTTGTTTACTTTCTTTGCATTTTGCGAATGATGCTTTTAGTTCTTCGGGCATTTAACAGGTATGTGTTTGCTAAACCAGCAGAAAGAGAGTCCATGAGTCTGATGTAAAACTCGTAACATTCATGGCAAATCTTAGCTTATCCGATGGAAAATGGAAATACTCTACTAATCAATTGTGCTTTGATGATCAATTTAGAAAAGTCCTTGACGTCTGAATTATGAATATATTAAAAAATATGTTTTTTTTTTTTACAACCAGCTGGTACAGATATTGCATGAATAATTGTATAAACCGTTAAACAGTCAATTTCCTTTTAGAGGTGGGTGTGAATTTGTTTGCATATTTTTCAGATTTTGTATGTACACAGTTGCACCATACATATAAACATACCAATGTGTGCTGTGCCGCCCTTGTGGAATTACACAGGTGATTCTCTTGGATCCTTCTCTTCTGGTTTTGGGGCACTTGCGGTTTTTATTTATAAGAATGCCACACAAAAAAACAACACATCCAAAATAGTGAAGCAAGGCTACTCCTGAGATTTAATAGAAGAGACCACATTACTCTGGTCCTGAGAAGTCTACACTGGCTGCCAGTAAAAAAAAAAAATTCATTTCAAAGCCCTCTCGATTACCCATAAATCACTAGAAGGAGCCAAATTCATCCAAGCTACAATTGCCCGTTACCAACCAGCAAGAGACTTAAGACCGAGCAACGACCTCCAAATAGAAGCAATACCCTATGAGAAAAATTAATTCGGAGGAACCACCTTCTCCTAGCCGATAGTCAAATTATAGAACTCGATATCAAAGTAAAGAAGAAAGACAGAAGACCACCTAACATTCAGAAAACAACTAAAAAACATGTCTATTTAACTCACTAAAATAAACATAGAAGCACACCCCCACAAATAATACTCCTGAACCAAAGCAAACATGGGAAAATACAGAAAAGAAAACTGACAATAAAACTCCTCAACACCCAGAGAATACCAGCAGCCAACTAACAAAGCCCCACTTCTCTTTTCCACCCCCTTCAAGCTCTCACATACTACAAACGCCCAGAGGGCTAGTGAAACAACCCACCGGAATACTCAAACCATACACTCCTCTCTAATCATGTTACAAACCCAATATCTACAAACAACAAACAACCCAGACACTGGACCACCCTTCAGGCCACAATAAGCCCAGTGCACATAACAAATCACACTAAAAAGCTCACACAAACAGACCCCAGTTTCTCTGGGTTCTGCAAACATCAACATATGAGTACAACCTCTATCCTATCACTCTCTCCCCCACTAACTAACCCTAGCCATTTTTCTTACAGAGCCACATACGCACTAGCAGACCATGCAAATGGCAGCAGTGTGTGGTATAAACCAACATAACATAGCAAAAGTGAAACCTCCTGCCATAATTTCCTTTGGACCGCTGGAGGAATTACTTCCTCCTCAGTGGATGTCCAGAAACACACATAATGTTGCTTCACTCTAATGTATACTGAGTTTAATGCATTCTGTGTGGTATGTACATTTGTGTAATTGAAACTATTTTTTCATTGTCTCAGCGTGGGAAGGTCAGTGGTATCTGTAATGTCATGATCCAGTTCACTATACATGTACATGAAGCACTATCCAGTCCAAAGGCTACGTGTATATTGATCTTTGCCAATTTCATGGTGGACTGGGTTGATAAAGTAAGAATCAGTTGAGATTTGATGTAAGAACTGTGCTTGCTGTTTACTCATGAGTGAAGGAAAATGTAGGTTTAGGTGGTCAGTGTGTACCTACAACTTGCCGTATTGTCACTACGAAGCCTGATTGTTCACCTCTCACTTGTTGTGGACAAATTGCTGCATAATGCCTTTTGCCAGGCACAGGTACACATGTCTGCCAATATGAGTATATTAAGAAAAGACATTCATTTGTGTCTTACCTGAGCACCATTCAGATGAAGTAAAATTGCACTTACCCTGAGGAAGATTGGGCAAAAACAGCAATCAAATTCAGTTTAAAACATATCAGAGTTAGAGGATGAAGGGAATTCTAAACTGTAAGTACTTTTAGGGTCTTATTTTACCACAAAAAAGTTTTAGAAAATAAAATAAGTACTTACTATTGTATCATTAGAATTGGCATAAACGGTAACTGTATATTCAATAATCAATATATATATATATCAGTTATGTTGTGTTTTATAAATTATTGTTTTGCAAAGGATCCTCAGATAGTACGAATGAGGGATGATTTTTGGAAGCCTTATAGATAGGTTGTAGCAGCCACTTTTACTCCCTAAAAATAGGCAAATACTCCCTAAAATAAAAATAGGGAGTACAAATGCTCCCAACAAAAAATAGCAAACAGACACATAGAACCGTGATCCTCTGATTCACCCACAAAGCCCCAAAGATATATTTGGACCGGTAGGCATGTAGTACCAAATGAAGAAACTACTATCATAAATGTCTGATCGGAACAAGTAAACATGTTTCCTTTAATGTGCATAAATAACTAGGTGCAAAGAATAAATTACTACAAAAACATTTCTGTTTTCAAGTTAACACATAGTTTTACTCACTTATAAAATACTCTCTTTGGGAATTGGACTTACATTTTTACTCCCTAAAATTAATAGTACTCCCAACTTCAAAAAAGCAGGGAGTTAAATACTCCCACTTCCAAATCTTAGCTGGAGCATTGATTGTTGGAGAATGCATGAGGCTATTGTTCATGCTTTGCCATGACTGCATGCTCTGTATATTCCATTGCACTTTGTTTTTATTATAATAAAACAACGTTCTTTTCGCCAAAACCTTTGAAAGGGTGGAGCTCTCTGTAGCTGTGTTTGAATTTGTGACTTGATTTAGAATAATTTGAAATTGTTTTGGAACTTAAGGGCCCAATTCATGGAAAAATGCGCACAGATCCTACAAAGGCCACGTGCGGAGAACAGCTCTGTGCGAGCCTGTGTGCAGAAGTTATTCTGCACGCTCCGCTTATTCATGTAATTGTTTGCACAAAGTGACCGCACACACAAGTCGCATCACGAAGGCCCAACAACACGCTCCCATGCAAAGCAAAATGAGCCAGATACAGCTAGCTTTTCATGCTCCATGGGCTGAACACACGCATCCTTGAAACTGTGTGTGGGGTCCCCCGCAACCAGGTCTGCAGCACAGGGACACTGCACGGTGTCCCGCATAACTATTACTGGCACCCCGACAACATGCATAGAAATTTCAGTTTTTCTAGTTAAACTCTGGAAAATCTGCATGTGAACCCCCGTAAACCATTCCTGCAAGCCGCTACAATGCTTATGCGCACCCTTGACTTCTATCAGAAACCCTACTGCATGTACACATCCCTAAATCCACAATGCAGTCTCACCGCTGCGCAGTGATTCCTATACGCAAGTGTCTGCACGCCTGCCTTTGAGTGGCGGTTACATTAAGAGCTTTGTGTGGTCATTTCCCTGTGAGGTTGAGCGGTCAGATACATGAATACGATTTTACCTGCACAGTTGTGGGCGTGCGAGGCGCCCACTTTTCCCCTTGTTCCTCCCGTTTTGTGTGTTCCGCCCCCTACTCGGGTCCATGTGCAGGCCACGACCATGCTCTGTGAGGTGTCTCGTGCAAAAAGAGTTATGTGTAGTCGATTCCATGAATCGATGAATGGGGTTTCGTGTGCGGATCGGCCCACAAAGTCCATATTGACCGTGCAGAACATTCCATGAATTGGGCCTTCATTTTAAAGTGCAGTAAAAGCTTTTTAGTTTCATAATAAATATAAATGTCCAGTCTGTAGGAAGAGACAGATACAGCCCCAACATTAAAGAGGTTACTGATCTGGGTCCTCTGCAATCTGATCAAGTTGTAGCATTAAAGTCACACATTAACTTCAGTTCAGAGCTTGTCTCAATTTGCAGTTACATCATCTGCTCTTAGTTTAGGAAAGTAAGTCCCCATTGGGCTTCCATGCCAGTGGCATGCATACCTTTTCCAAATGATGAAGAGAAAGATGATCTGGCCCAGGCGCCACCTCTTGTATTATTGACACTCCTTTCCTGAATCCCTTGAGCTGCATAATGAAGATAGAACAGGGACCCAAAACAGAACTTGATTGCCGCTTCTGCTCTGCGCCTGATTCATGGTCGTTATCAGCGTAGTGTTAACTGAACACTGACATACAGTGCATTGTGTGAAGTTCTTAAGTGTTGTGTTGTCCTCAGACTTTCTTCAGTAAGTGTACAGGTGAGCTGTCTGGCAGCATGTGCTTAGAGGAGGTATCAATATGAGGAGGCGTTGCTTCAATTAGGATCGTGCTCTTTTGAACTACGTGATATGCCTTCCCTAAGAATATTATATTGAAGGAGGAAAAAGAAAAGGCACGTTCCACATACCAGCTCGGATTTAGAATGTGTTTTCTGTATTTTTACAGAGGAACACTCACAACTAACAGTACGTGCATGTGAACAAGTCTATTATAGCAAATGAGATCTATCCAATATATGTCTTAATAAATCTGTAACTTGTGGTGACACATGGGCGATGGGCGTTACTGTGCTTGCTGACATAGTTTTGAGACTCAACGTTCATTGACAAATTAACAGCACCTCACACAGAGGGTTATTAGCTAGATTGCAAGAAGGGCACTGTCTGAGGTAAAACACGTCTGATTATCCATTTTGCACATATTTAGTGGTTTTATTAGATGTCC
This sequence comes from Ambystoma mexicanum, assembly GCF_040938575.1. Taxonomy (NCBI): domain Eukaryota; kingdom Metazoa; phylum Chordata; class Amphibia; order Caudata; family Ambystomatidae; genus Ambystoma; species Ambystoma mexicanum. The sequence continues at coordinate 1,411,148,768 of NC_090921.1, read as the reverse complement.
AACTACATTTCAATGCATTTAAAAAACCTTATGCTAAGCCCTCATTTCTGTAAACTAAACCTTTAGCACTGATTTAAACAAAAACATTTCAGGCACACGAAACTCTTGTTGCATTTGGTGCATACCAGATGGGCAGCCAGTGTGATGTCACTCTACATGTGATGCCTGTGGGCGTGTGGAACCTGTAAGACATGGTATGGTGCATATGCTCCTCCACCTGCAAGCACGAAGATGGTGTGTGAGCAACCTATTTTCTGGGAAATACAGGAGATGTGCTACCGCATTCATTCAGCCCGATTCTTGATAAAGTTCACAGAGATCCCGCAAGCCTTCGTGCCGAGTTTCTGCATGAGCCTCCGTGCAATTTTACTGCATTCTCTGCGTATTCATGGATTTGTCTGCACAAAGTTACCATAGTTGCTAGTTGCAGCAGGAATGCCCGGACAACCCCACATGAAAAGCACAAACAGCTACTTTGCATGCTCCTCGGGCGAATACCTGCACCCTTGACACAGTGCGTGGGCCCGCCAGCAAACAATGCTTGCACCTTGCGGACACTGCACAGTGTCCCCCATAACTGTTACCGGCACCCTGACAACATGCGTATGCATTTCTTAAACTCAGGTAAAACTCAGAAAAATCTGCATGAGAACCCCCGTAAACCATTCGTGCACCCAGTTAAACTACGTATGCGCCTCCCTAGGTTTGGTCAGAACCTCAGCTGCATACACGCACCCCTATATCCAACGTGCAATCTCACCTCTGCGCAGTGAATCCCATGCGCAAGTGTCAGTACACCTGCCTTCGGGTGGCGGATAGAATGAGGGATTTGCATGGCCATTACCCGGATGAGAGGTTGCGCAATTGGATCCATTAATACGTCTCGTTCTGTGCATTTGTGGGCGTGCAATGGATTGCCTGCATGGTGTTTGTCGTAACGCCAACATTTTCCCTTGTTCTTCCTGATTGTCTGAGTTCCGCCCCCTATCCTGCTCTCTGCGTAATCCACGCCACGTTCTGCGTGGTGTCTCGCGCCAGGCACTTGGCTGCTCGCAGAGATGTGCCGAGCCTGTGCAAAGTCCCCACAAAGTACAAAATAAAAGTCCTGGGCAGTCGATTCCATGAATCGACAAATGGGATTTTGCACAGTTTGGCATGTAAAGTCCCTATTCTCTATGCAGAAAATTACATGAATCGGGCCCATAAAGTGTTACAGATTTCTTTGGGCGAGGTAATTTAGCTGCCTAGGAGGGGCTGTACCCACAAAGAAACACAGGGGCTGGCTTGTAACATGTTTGTAAACAAATGTGCTTCAACACGCAGTGGACATTAGGAGAAAACTCCAGGAGCCTCCTGTTAAAAAAATAAAGGAATATGCAAATGAACAAAATGTGATAAAGAAGACTTAACACGTTATTAACACTGGGTGGTGGGTAAGGCATTTATCCCCAATCTGATAACTGCACAACAAATATGAAGTAGAAGCTTTTGGCCTAAATTCCCCTCTGTCTTATATGTGAAACGTGCTTGTTTAAAACGTTTCAATAAAAATGCACTACGGGCAGATATAAATGCACTTGGGCTAATAAATTATTACCTTGAAATTCTTCTAGGCAGAGATTATTTGGCTAAACTGTAATACATGCAAAACAAATACGGTTTGTATTAAATAAGCAAGTGTGCATTAAAACAGTGTAATGCATATACAAATGCATTCCACGTGCTGTCTTTTGTACATTATGCAGACTGCTTGTCCTTGAGTTTAAAACAGTTTCCGCTGGATAAAAAAAATAAAAAAAACGGAAAAGAAAAAAATCTCTAAAAAGGAGTGACAAAAGAAGAAAAAAAGAAGTAATATATGCGATCCAAATAAAAAGAAAGGCGAGATAACAGGCTTACACGTCCCCAACATTACCCCTCTCCCCTGGATTTGGTATGCAAAGGCCTGCATATTGCAGCCGCACAGTGACGGCAGGGAAGGCTGGCAGGGCTGGGGAGGCGACCTAGTGATGTACCTACTCCCTACATCTATAGCCCATCTGTTCCTGGAATGTGTAGAGTCAGAAGTCCTGGCGACCACACTGGTGGGAGGCAGATTGACTTGCTTGTTCAGGGTGTGGGACTATATGGCCTACACAATCGAGTTTTGTTCCCTCCACCTGGAATCGGGCAATGGTTTGACTCTATTTCGAAAGAACAAGGTAAAGGGGAAGAGCATGACAACAGCCATTTGGGAGTTCTTTCAAAAGAGGTGAGATTCTGAACGGTGATGCTGCATCATGGGTTGGGATTCTAGTCCAGAGTATTCCTGGTGCTCAAGCCCGACTGCAGTAAACTCAGGCTCATCACAGATCTCAAGGATCTGAACAAGTTTGTGTCTCTCTGATCATTCAAGATGGAGGTCCTGCACAGAATCCTTCAGGGCATTTTGACGGGGGACTGGCAGGTGTCAGTGCATCTGCAGCATGCTTATTACCATCTTCCCAGTCTCCAGAAACATCAAAGGTTTTTGAGGTTTACGCTTGGACATAGCCACTTCCAGTTCTTTGTTCTGTCTTTTGGCTTGAAATCAGCCTCTAGACTGTTTCCTAAGCTGCTGGCCCCTAAGTGGTGACCCACAATTGGGAGGGTGTCCAGGTGTACCCCTACTTGACTGATTGGCTAATCAGGGCAGCACACAGGGGGGTGCTCCTCACAGAGCCCCAAAGGGTCTGCTAATCCCTGATCCAGTGGGGATTTTTGTTAAAAATCTCCATTTCACATCTGACTCCTTCCCAGCCTCTACAGTTCATCGGGGCCCAGTTCTGCATTAGAGAAGGGAAGGTCTGACTTCCTCTAGACAAGGATCTTCAGCTTCAGGGACTGTTATTCAAACTCCTCACCAAGGACTGGGTTATGGCGTGGGAATTGTGAACACTGCAGGCACACATGGTCTCTGGTTTATGTAGCCCGTTGGGCAATACACCATCTAAATCCACTCATAGTCCACCATCACTCATGTTGCAAAAGGCATCACAGTTCTACAACTGCCACTCCCCAATTACCAATTGTTTGAGGGGAGATCTCGAGGAGTGGTTCTCTCTGGCTCACCTTTGCGGGGGTGTAAGCCTATCTACATACAGTTGGATCACCCTTCCCACAGATGTCAACAAACTGGCTTGCGGTGTGACTCTGCAGGGCAGGGTTCATCAGAAGAGGTGGCCTCAGGAAAAGCTTGGGCACTCCTCCAACTTATAAGAAAGTAACTACCATTAGCAGAGCCCTGATAGTCTTCAAGACTGTGTTACAGAACCTGGCAGAGGACAGACAGCACCATAGCCCTGTCATACATAAATCATCAGGGAAGTACGAGGATACAGCATTGGGGATGCTGGCAAGACAGATTCGGTTTCTCGGTGTAACGCCATCTGTCTTTCCTGGAAGTGGTCCACATAAAAGGCATAGACATGGCAACTGCAGACCATTTCAGCAGAGTGTTTCTATTATCAGGGGAGATGTCTCTGAATAAAGAGATGTTTGGCAAAATCTGCAGAAGGTTTGAGACACCAGTCATATATCTGTTTGCGTCCCCCAAAATGCTTGAATTCCAGACTCCAATGAGCAGTTTGTAAGTTGAGAGGAGGGGGTTGGAGAATGTTGGACTATCGGGACAAGTAGGAGGGGTGGTGCAGGGGGCAGGCAGACCTGTGTGCAATCATAATCTCGAAAAAATAATATCAAATTGCAAAAATGTCTAAACAATAATGTCGCAAAAAAAAAAGTCGATTTTTTTTTTTTTTAATTTACATGTTTTTTTTGGGTTCCGGGGGTAAAAAAAAAAAGGGTAAAACAAAAAAATTTTAAAAAAAGGAGGTTTAGGGGGGAATCCCCCATTTCGAAGAAAAAAACAACCAAAAAAAAGAATTCAACATTTTTTTTCTTCAACTTTTTGTTTTAGACATTATGACTTTCAATATTATTGCATTCAATTTTATGACTATAAACCAGGCAGACCATCTACAATTAAATTGTATGACCGTCACTGGGTGAACTTTGTAGCCTAGTGCAGTATAAAAGACCTACCAGCTCTAAACTGTAACATTCCAGAGATAGTACAATTGGTCCATGAGGGGGCCCTAAAAGAGCTGACTGTATCCTCCATAAGAGGGAAGCCAATGGACATTGATTTAAGCCTTTTGAGAACATTGGTCAGCTGCTGCGGTGGGGCCAGGCAGGGTTAGGAGATGGTTATGGGTATTATTGTTAAGGGTTTCAATCAGGCGGCACACACCGTAGTCTCGGCCTAGTATGCAGCGTGCAATTGAAATGCTTATGTTAGATTAGATTCAATATTGAGATGATACGCTACTCATATCACACCGCTTTTTCAAATACCCCGGATCACAATGGACCAGGAACCAGGCTGGTTGTTAAAGGTAATATTTATTTATTTATTTATTTAAAAATTCAAAGCAATCATACACTTTTTAATATGGGGCAGCAATCACCAATGTGGTAACAATAACAATAGGAAGGTGAACAATGCACTTAAATGAACCCTTTAGTAACACAGATAGACTTTTGCAAAGATATCACACAAGTTAGGATTTCTCCCTGCAATGTTCCCTCAACCCACAAATAATCAAATCTGAATGTATATATAGAAGCAGCAGGTAATCAGGAATAAGGAATAGGAAACACAATTCGAATCCAACCCCTAAATGAGAGTGAAAAACCGATTTTAAACCTTTACAATGTTTGAATGACATTCGGAAATGGCTGAATAAAACAATGAATGTGTGCAAAAATCCATAAATAAGTACAATTCTTTACTGGAGCAGCATTGGAAAGATACTAGCAATCATAAGCAATAGATTGAGCAAAATCATAGAATTAAAAATTGAATGGAATGTTTAAAACAATTTATAATCGAAATAACACGTGTAAAACTTTGCAAAAATGTAAATTCCTGCCTGAAATCAACCAGGCGGTTTTTGATTAAAATAATGGGTGAAATTCACTGATTTGAAGCTCATATTCTTAGTAGAGGGATAGCTATGGATCTCAGGTACAATCCGCAAGTGAAATAAAGTCTCTAGCTATTAAAGTGAGAGAGATATACACGATAGTATGAGGTGCGCTTTTGGAATAATCAGGCCGTGAAAAAGGAAAGAAACTCAGTGTGGACAAGAACAATTTTACTCTATACTGGATAATTCAGGCTAGAATACCAAAGAGGGACACAGTAAGCTCTAGGGTTGATTCATGAATTCAACCCTGGTTCCCCAGCGCCCGCCCTGGCGGAACCAGTCTGCTCACTCATAATAGTATTGATAGCTTGGGATTTACACAAGATAGAGTTATTACAGTTGTGGCACTAGCAATATAAATCAATGATAGGTTTTCAATAATGATTCTGCCAATTTTACAAGCTATTAAGGTAAGGATAGGATGGTTTAGAGATTGGGATAGGACAAGGCAAGGCAAGGTATGCTATGGTTTTCTATGGTTCCTATTGATACTCACAGTCCACTTTAGTTTAGGATATTTGACAGTCAACGGTTCTGGTCACGACAAGACAAAGCTCCTGGCGAGACAGTTGGGCAGTTCAGCCACTGGAGGGCACTGGACTGGCACTGGACTGGCACTTCTGGTTACTGGATACTACAGATCAGCTGGACGACATGGTTTCAACAGGAATGCATTTAATGAGCAGCAAGCCAGGTTAAATTCAGGATGCTTTTCCCAAAACACCACAGCTTCCCTTTGGTTATTGGGATAATTAAACAATGAGGCCTAGCTGAAGCAGGAACAGAAATGTTTGGCCTTGTGGTTGGGAACTGGATTCTAGATGGATAATTGCAAGAAGACAGGAACAGACAGGACGCCGGGCAGGAAATCAGGACTCAGTCTGGAATCAGTGTGTGTCTGTGTGTTATCAGGGGCTCTTATTTATAATGCCAGGTGACATCATCACAGTATATGACAGGGGCAGGCTTTACTACACACACCCCTAACAATAGGATTGGGTAAGGGTAGCAATCCCTGCCTTGCTCTCAGTTGGTTGGATATCAGAAAAGGGATGTCAGGTTTATGAGGTGATTTTTACAGTGTCTAGAAACCTCCCAGAGCTACTGGAACTAAAATCGAATTTTGCGACAAACAGATATTTATGCAGTTGCAACCTCTTAGTAAATCAGATACACGGTTACACATTTTGTGTGTCACATTTCAAACCAAACCTCAAGTCTGAGGGACCTGGTTTCACCTTTCTGATACATTTTGGTAATTTTAAACATTAAAAATGTGGACTAAAATTCCCCAACTTTGTACACAGATGCGAATTATCCCCAGGGATGTATGTACAAAATGTTATGTTTGCAACATGGATGCTTTTCTTGTAATACAACATATATCACCATTTATCTCCAGAATGTGTCAAGACATTCTACCAAGTTTTAAAATACAGGCCGGAATTCCAATTTTACGCTTTGAAAATTCCTAATTTTTACCAATTTTGGCATCTGAGATATACGTCTTTTAAAGTTCTTTATAAAATAGTCTTACAAACAAATGGAAGTCATTGTCTGTCATTTTTTTCTTCCCAGCTGACACCAACTTGCATTTCCTTTCAAGCAGGATAGGGGTTTGCTTCAGCCCGAGTAAAGTTTTATGGTCTTTGACACCTCTGGCTTCCTTTCCTGGGGAGCTGCATTGTCCTGAATTCTAACGGAGATGAAAGTCTGCTCCACCCTATAATTATCAGTGGGTTGGCAGGATCTGCTGGCAGAGATAGCCCTTTTGACAGAAAACCTGTTTTTAAAGATGGTAACACAAGCCACACTGGGTTAAACATCTTTCACTTTTGACCTTAAATCCAGGATTAAATAAGCCTGTTACATAAAATAAAACGTGATATATTTTCCCCAGTAACAAACCACTTTATGTTTCTAAAGACAAGTAAAACTTTTATTTACCAGACATTTGTTTTTCCTTATTTTGTAAGCAGCCTATTTTCACACTTGGTGCAAACTGACATTTCTTTCTTTAATTCAGTTTTGGGCAGCTCACTCAGATTTCCACAATGTCCTTGCAGCTAAAGTCATTTATCTTTGAATGCATGAGTTTTATCTGAACACTGGTATATGAAACTGACCAGGCTCAGATAGTTAAAGTTCTTTTGAAGACAGCTGGTGTTTGATACATTGTGGAGAAATATGCGCGCTTTCCCATGCGAGTAAAAGCAGAGTTCTTGGTTACTTTTTCAAAGTTACTTTTGACAGGGGCTGTCATTCAGGAATTAGGCCCGGTTTTGCTGAGACACAATGGATGATCCTAGTCATGGCATGGCCTTTTTAATCACAGTGGTATCAAAATTAATGGACAAATTAGCGTCAAAGCAGCTTTTACAGAGTGTGAAAAAATGTCATTTTGAAAGGGAATTTGGGGGTTTTTCAGCAAGGAAATGCTGCTTATTTACTTAATTCCATGTTGAATGTTGCAGAGCACACTGGCACATGTTTGCAGTGTGTACTCTGTTCCCCCCATCTGAAATGTGTGTAGCAGGGTGGTGCAGCCATTTTTCTGGTGGTTGTAAAATGGAATTTTGAGATCATTGCGCACAAAGGAGTCAGCACAGCAATGTTGCTGTTTCTTGCACCAATACAGCAAAGTGATGTGGTGAAGCATAGCTGAGTGGGTCAATATATCGCACATTATGTTATCTAGACATTTTGCTCTGACCGCTAACCTCCTTGGGATGTACTGTTAGTTTTATTCACTTTGCTCTCACCCCATTTCACTGAATACTGTTTCCCTGCAATTTTCTTTACTTCAACAATGTAGATGTGGGTTTGGGTAATGTATATATGAAGGTAGGGGGTGGGTGAGTGCTGAGGTGTGGTGCAGAGGGTCTCTCCCACAGTTTTACATGAAAGGAATCCAGGGAAACGGAATTCAATGACATGGGATGTGATTAAATGTAGTTGACCCTACAAAGGACTCCCTTCGACCCAATAGAGTCTGGTGAGTTAAGATTATTGACCCTAAAAACAATATTTCTAATTGCTTCACTTCAGCCAGATGGTTGGGCAAGATGGGCACCCTGTTATGCAGGCCCCCATTTCTGAAAGTGCAGGATGAGTCACTTATATTGAGCTGTGACCTGTAGAATAATACATGACATTACAAAAATCCTATGTGGAGAAGTACATGTCATTAAATTGCTTTCAATGGAATCAGCAAAATGGATGGAAAGACAGCAGATCTAAATGCACTGAGCATGCGTAAAAAATGCTTCATGTTATAAGTGAATTTGCCATCTGTGTAGTTGCATTGAACAAACTAACCCAAATTAATCCATTAGCATGTCCTTATTAAATAATATTGAACCCTTTTCAATTACTACTCCTTTTAACATTGAAATGCAAAGTGACTCAGATGAAAAATTCTGTTTTTCATTTGGCAGAAGTAAAACGTGCAAGAGGATGAATTTGCTGTTTCATTCACTTTGAAAGCGTTATTGTCCTTGCAGGAAGAAAAGTTGATACATGTAGGCCCTCGCTGGGTGATTGGACAGAGAAATGCTATCGTTCTAGAAGCTTACTGGGGTGATAGAAGATATCAGGAAAGGGGCAGGAGGTAGTTTTGATTGACAGGGCTGATCTATAAATGTAGAAGGCAGATAGGGTGTGGGGCTCTTTTTGCTTCTGGCTCTCCGGAGAAGTAGGGGAGAGCAGCAGACAGGGGGAAGAGTAGAGCAGTCCAGGCCTGAACTTCAGCTGGGGCCGTGAGCTTAGCTTTGGGGGTAGGCAAAAGCAGTTTGGAGTTTGCAACACTTCCTTTGCTGATAAACCCATGGCAGACAAGAGGGAGCTTTTCCTGATAAAGCGTAGAGACTTTAATGCGAGTATCTGTAGAAATTGAGGAGTGTGGACGATTGCATGTGCATTTCCCATTAGATAGTTAGGACAAATGTTTATTTTTAACAAAGTGTTTGCTGTTTTTCTCTCACATGTTTAATGGTGACTTGCAAAAAATGATGGAAGATAAAAGTTTCCATATATTGTGCTGTGCTTCATATCTCTATTCTTAGATAACTGTGTCAGTTTGGAGGCATTGGTAAGAATAAACAAATGTTTTCATTGTGAACCGAAATAAGATGTATTATTGTAACTAGTGTTATTTTAACACATGTATAAAAATGGCAAAAGCTGAGCTGGTGGGATTGTTTTGTTGTGTCTCTAGTGATTATTTTAAAGGAGGGGGGGTAACAAGTAAGTGCCTTAGTGCATATACCAACGTAAAATATTCACAGCAAGCGGTAGAGTAAAAAATAAAAGTTGGAAAACTATATAGTAGCTAGAAAATCTGTGATGCACGTGTGTGTGTGTCTTCAGCTGTGCATGCTGGAAGCTGAACAGAACTGTTAAATACGGTAGGCTGATGTCATATATAAGTCATCAGCATAACAGATGGTGCTATTATGTTCCTATAAGTGTAAGGTACAGTGATTTGTATTTACAGTCAACCCTAAAACAGAATATAAATACAAAGGGGGAAAGGCTGGTCTCTTCATATAGGGCAGTATTATAAATATGCTCACCACTTTTATACTACAACACTAAACTACTGCCACTTTACTGCCAATTTACCACAAACTAAAATACCTCCCAAGTTATGTAATAGCCCTATGACAAAACCCGTAACAGACCCTTCCTTTATCCAAAAGGTAGCCTTGTGGTTTTACAGGTCACTTGAAATAGTGGTAGAGAGATCCCAGCTCTCTTGAAGAGGCTGCTTGACACTGTATGGATGCTAAAGGGCTGTTCTCGACTACCTGAACGGTACAGAGTTCCTCAGAAACACAGGCAATTTATTGGTGAGATTTGCAGTTTGGGGTGTAAGTAAAAAAGGCCTCCCTGACAAACATCAGTAGGTAGATCACTGCCAGTAGGTGGATCGCAACAATCATTCTTATGGCTTATGCGATGGTAGACCTGCAGCCCAGGGGGCCCATTCAGGGTAGATCCACAAGGGGGTAGCACCTGCATGGGCCAACTTGCAAAATGTATCATTGTGGGACATCTGCAGAGTTGCTACATGGATTTGTCCAAATATGTTTATTGAGGTCTTTAAGTTGAATGTATATGATCCAATGTCTACCTCCTTTGTTGTGGGAGTGCTGCAGTCTGGGGCTCGCTAAATATGTCTTCTTTTTTTCCTTTGAAACTCAACAAAGTGGTGGTGGTTGGCTAGACATTCTATTGGAGTGTCCAGGTGGTTTGTCATAGGCCCCTTCCCCATCAACTTGGCGTTGGTAATTCTCAAAGAGTGGTCCTGGGACACAGAAAAGAGAAGTGGAGGTAATGATTAGATAAAAACAAAGAGGTGATGGCTGGGAGGTTTAGACTGAATCTTAACCACTGGCATTGCTCTGGGCAAACTTCCAGACCATCGTTCTTCACCTGCCAAGCCATTACAGAAGGGGAAAGACCATATGCAAATCAGGCCTGGTCCCAGCCCAAAGGGGTCTAGCCCGAACTGCTCGGTCACATCCCTTCTGCACGAGACCACAAGCATCCCCAAACAGGTTTCAGCCTTGTTGTGCCTCATCAGTGAGGAGTAGCTTGGGTCTCTAGGCCCAGCAGGCACGGGACCCACGTCTGGGCATACCCGTCCCACTCGGGGTGACAAAGCAAAAACAAAGAGGTGATGGCTGGAAGATTTAGACTGAACCTTAACCGCTGGCATTGTTCTGGGAAAACTTCCAGACCATCGTTCTTTGCCTGCCAAGCCATTACAGAAGGGGAAAGACCATATGCAAATCAGGCTTGTTCCAACCACAAAGGGGGCAGTCCAGCCCGAACTGCTAGGTCACATCCCTTCTGCACGAGACCACAAGCATCCCCAAACATGTTTCGCCCTTGTTGGGCCTCATCAGTGAGGAGTAGCTTGGGTCTCTATGCCCAGCAGGCACAGGACCCACGTCTGGGCATACCCGTCCCACTCGGGGTGACAAAGTAAAAACAAAGAGGTGATGGCTGGAAGGATTAGACTGAATCTTAACCACTGGCATTGCTCTGGGCAAACTTCCAGACCATCATTCTTCGCCTGCCAAGCCATTTCAGAAGGGGAAAGACCATATGCAAATCAGGCTTGGTCCCACCCCAAAGGGGGCAGTCCAGCCCAAACTGCTAGGTCACATCTTTTCTGCACGAGACCACAAGCATCCCCAAACATGTTTCGGCCTTGTTTTGGCCTCATCAGTGAGGAGTAGCTTGGGTCTCTAGGCCCAGCAGGCACGGGACCGACGTCTGGGCATACCCGTCCCACTCGGGGTGACAAAGAAAAAACAAAGAGGTGATGGCTGGAAGGTTTAGACTGAATCTTAACCACTGGCATTGCTCTGGGCAAACTTCCAGACCATCTTTCTTCGCCTGCCAAGCCATTACAGAAGGGGGAAGACCATATGCAAATCAGGCTTGGTCCAACCCCAAAGGGGGCAGTCCAGCCCGAACTGCTAGGTCACATCCCTTCTGCACGAGAGCACAAGAACCCAAACATGTTTCGGCCTTGTTGGGCCTCATCAGTGAGGAGTAGCTTGGGTCTCTAGGCCCAGCAGGCACAGGACCCACATCTGGGCATACCCGTCCCACTCGGGGTGACAAAGCAAAAACAAAGAGGTGATGGCTGGAAGGTTTAGACTGAATCTTAAGCACTGGCATTGCTCTGGGCAAACTTCCAGACCATCGTTCTTCGCCTGCCAAGCCATTACAGAAGGGGAAAGACCATATGCAAATCAGGCTTGGTTCCACCCCAAAGGGGGCAGTCCAGCCTGCCTGCTAGGTCACATCCCTTCTGCACGAGACCACAAGCATCCCCAATCATCTTTCAGCCTTGTTGGGCCTCATCAGTGAGGAGTAGCTTGGGTCTCTAGGCTACTTACTCATTTTTCATTACTCCTAACCCTACTTTTACTTGTCCCAGTAAAGACGTCCCTCCACTCTCTTCCCCTGGGGGGAAAGGTCCCATGATTTGGCTTGATACTTTAAACGGATTACTCATGGGTAGCAGGGAGGTTATTCTTCCAAATGGGGGGCAGGGCCAATGAGAAGAAAGCTTGGAAGAAGGGTTCCTGAAATGGATAATGATTATGATTGGTCATTTATAGTGCACTTAATACCCAAAGGTTTCATCAAACATGTGTTGTTCTGCGTCGTCTTGCTTCCAAGACAAACGTGTTGCCCCTGAGCTATCCTCCCAATGCCTAAATGATGGAAAGCTACTTCAACTTCCTTTGGCCAATCAGATGCATCTTTCGGCCCTATTCAGTGGCTATTTAGTTTCACAAAGTTTCTAATCATTGGAGGCATGGGCCATCACAAATATGAGCCCTACAGTTAAACCTTTGTCTTCATCATAGGGGGTCTATTTATATTGCCTAGACAAGCTTTTGTGTTGTGCCATTGTTTTCGGCTGCTGCCATCACGTTTATGTAAGTCAATAAACCGACAGGGAAGTGAGAAATTTGACAGGCTGTTGCTGACAGAGCCCCAGGCCTCTGCCTCAAAGTGGGAGATTTAAGTTGTGCCAAGCCCTATGCTGGCACCGCCAATTGCTGGGACCTATGCTTTTGATGGTGTTCTTCAAGTAACTCCTGTCTGGTACTATTTTAGATCCCTTCATGGGCAGTATCGGCCAAGCAGGATCTCTTTTCCTTTTCTTTTTTCATTTAGGCAGGAGCTTTGCTGGTGTACTGAACCTCCATCTCTTTCAATAAACACGAAGCACCATCACAGCTTCAGCATCTACCTTTGTCTTAAGGTGGCAGGAGTTCCAAGGAATGTCAGGACCACTGAAGGCCTTTAATTGTCCTTTTTTCTCTTACTACTTTACAGCACATCCATATGGATGAAGCAGGCTGCAGACTAGCTGATTACTATTTCCTGTGCTGAGGAGAGATATGAGTCACCAGCTTCACTACTCACCCCTCAAACACTGATCCTGCTGCCAGTAGTAGGGACACTTGTGCAGTACTTTCTCAGCTACCAGCAATGGCAAGGGGAGCACACATAGACTTTTGTTTTCTCTCTTCTTTTCATCATGGGGTAATATACTGTTACCACAGGGAGGGATAGAACACCCAGTGGGGGACTCACATAAAAGTTTGTTTTTTATTTTATTTCTGCAAGCTAATGATGCAACGCTTTCATTTACATTTAGTGAAAGACAATGACCAGCAGTGGCTGAGGTTCAGAAGTATTTTCTCAGATCTCCAGAGCATCAACATTATTGAGGCAGCAGACTGAGGTACGCAGGTCCAGGCTAACAAGGACAAGATCAGGGCCTGATTGTAAATGCCATCTTCCATCGCAACTGGAATAGTTTCTTTCGTTGCACTCCCGTTGGAATTTGAGTGCATCAATATGGCTCAGCTTGTGCTGGAACCCCTCAATTGGGACTCACCTCAACCTGAAGTCCATGAGCATCTGGACTTCTGTTTCATCACTCCAAGGCATCTTCACACCACTTCAATTGTGCTTGATGTCCTTCGAGCTGACATATAACGTACGTAAGCTGCTTACTTGCATCTTTGAGCTATCTCGACCAGGTCTCACACCAGTGAAGATCACAGCCGCCTCCACTCGAACACAGGGCCTCATTACACGGATGGCGGTCGACCAAGGTGCTATTAGCACCTTGGTCCATGCCGGTAAAATACCGGCACCGCCTTGGTGGAAAGGGGAATTGCCGCCCTATTCCAAGGTTGGTGGGGCAGTAATTCCCCCTTCCCCCATTGCCCTTCCTCATTCCCATTTTTGCCCCATAGGGCTCTATGGGAATGGGGAAGGCACTAATTATGGTACCGCAAATTGCCGGTAAATACCGGTACCGGTAAACCCTTACCGCCTACCATGTAATGAGGCCCACAGACTTACCACTGTTGAAGCGTCTAATTCACTGCACTTTAAGCATTGCATCCATATAACAGAAACATGTCTCAAAGCTACTCAAATGCCAACTGGAACCGCTGGAAGCCGTCACATTACTCACAGACACAACTCAATAGGAGCATCGGTTTGACAGTTGACTCAAACATGTGGGAACCCTTTCGACTCACATTGAATTGAGTGCCATCCAAACTACAGCGAACCCCATATCTACGCCAACAAAATACTGTCTTGCCACTGGGACAACGCTGCTTGCATTGTTTCAACACCGGATCAACCACAGGAAAGCACCGAAAATCCCACTGTGGAGCCCTCAAGACAAAGATATAAGCTACTGTGAAAGGGCCCTGTCCCCAGAGCATACCTTTTGGACCAGAGTGACTCTTAAGACCCTCTAGCTGCCTTTTTATTACAAGACACTGAGTTTGTGCCAATTGAGTGCCTGGTACCCCTGCGTGTCTGCCCACAATTCTATCCTTAAACAGCTCGCATTTTCTGTGTTTCTTTACAGGGGTGGATTTTTGCCTGGGTTTTTAGTTTGTTATTTGCATTTTGAATGTTTTATTCAATTCCATAATTTTGGAGAACATTGATTTACCATTTGTTTAGTCTATCGTACTTAAGGTGTTTGGGCTTCTACTGTTATCACCTCACACCCATCCTGGAGGGTATATATAGCATGACCATGGCATATTACTACAAAAGGAAAAGGTGATATACCCACTTGGCAGTCTCTGTTTGATTATTGGGCTTGGGATCACTGCTGATTTATCATTGCATTACCACACAACTCCTGAGGCCCTACAGGGTGAATTACAGGCACATTAAGGAATATTTTGGAGCTTACTAGATGGAGATCTGATCAGTAGTATCATCTTGGCTCAGGAGGCTGAAACCAGAAGCTCCCAGTGTTCTTTGAAAAGGAATCTGTGACACACGTCTTGGCTTTACTACTTTCAGAGTGTCCAAGAGGGCCAACCTCTAATGTGGTTTTTGTGAATTGCAATTTCTGCATGATCCATCAGAAGGAAAAGGGGAATCCACACAAACTGAAATTCGAAGATTCTTTTCACAAGCTTTATTCAGTAGTATGTACACGATTAGGCAACTCAAAAGAGGATCAGAATGCGGAAAAGTCTTCTCAAATAAAAAAGGCTCTCTGAGAGTCCCTCTGGTTTTCCTCCCAGTGCAATTCACAATCTCGTGTATAAGGTTGCTCAAGTGGTTGATGTTGTGGTGTGTCAGTGGTCTTCTTTGGCTGGCATTGGATAGATGTTGCAAAATGTCTCGGGCACTGGGAACCATAACAGTATTTTTAACATTAAGTGCCTGAGCCCATTACTTACATATTTACAAATTATATAAAGCAGTCCTGAGGGCAAAGAATTTAGGTTATTTTTTAGCAGGTTCCACACCATCTCCAAGAGGGCAGTTCACCATCTCTATTCCTCCACCAGTCCTCAATCCCCTTTCCCCTATCTATCATTAAACAAACATCCAAGCCTGTTTCCATGGCCCCTACCTAGCTCAAGCCAACATCTCACTCCACGCTCTTTCTCCTCCACTTGCTCAATCCATTGGACTTGACTTTACCAAATTCAATGTTGCACTGTCTCCCGCCATCAGTAATCAATGCCCTTCTGTTCCTTCACCCCTTCCCACCTGCATCGTCAACCATGGGCCTCCAGCTTCTAAGGACAAAAATGCATGCATTGCTGACTCAAAAATCAATCCCCTAGTGTTCTCACTGCCTACAAGGACTTTCTACGGGTTCTGACCATAACTGTCAACACCCTGTTTTCTGCAGTTTCCATCTATAATCCCTCTCTTTTCCCCTCAGACACCTGATTGTTGCTGCTGTGTAAAATAAGAGAGAGCCAAGGTGGAAAGTTGTGATCCCGTTGTCACAGTGTAAGAATAAATGAAACCCAAGACTATGGGCCTCATTATTAGTTTGCCGGTGCAGAAACAAGGGTGCTGGTAAGCTCACCGGCATCCTTGTTTCCAGACTGGAAAACTACAAGTCTGACCTTGCCGGGCGCTACAGCCACGGTAGGCAGACTTTTCACAGGAGCACCGGCACCATTTGCAAAGGTTCCGGTGCTTAGAGTCCAATAGGACTCTATGGGAATGGGGATTTACAAAGGTAACAGCACCTCTCTTCCCGGCCGATGGACTTGAAATAGCCTGGTGGCACTGGAAAGTCAGGGTCCGGTAAATTATTCCCTGTCCAACGGCAACCCGCCAGTAGCACCGACAGGGTTACCGCTGGACTTGGAATGAGGCCCTATCTCTTTAAAATAACTGAATGCCAACAACTGAGAACTGCACTGCTCCTTGTAAATGTGAGGCAGATGGCTGAAGTGTAGGAAGAATACAACAGCAAAAGAGACTGTTTCATGTTTTATTAAGAGAGAGGCCAGAAAGAAATGCAACATATTCTTCATGATGTTGCCTCTTACTCATTACCATGACAAGGCTGAATCTGCAGGATAGGGCTAATCACCTGCACACCTGAGAGATAACACTCAGAGGCCGATTCATGGAATTAATGTGCGCTGAAATTTTAGGTGCAAGCGTGCGAAAGTGTGCGAATCGCAGTGCAAGTGTGAAACTCGCAGCGAAACCCGCGCACAGCGATTCATGGAAGTCCACGCATGTGTAAATCTCTGGATGTGCGCTAAAATTCTGCGAGGTGCACGCTGGCGCACACGTCTCCATATAGTGTGCGCTAAGTAGGCGAAACAGGGGGCGTAACAAGCGGAATGGGGAACAACGCGTGAAAATGTGGGCGTCACGGGGGAAGTACAGGAGGCAAATGCGCGGAACGCCCACACGCGCGTCTACAACACGTATTCATGGAATTGAACGGGGCTAATGCGTGCGCCAAAAAAGACGCGCTAATCCGGAAACACGTACGCCAGAAGGAAGCAGGCGTACGTGGACCTGCACAGCATAAAAGTGCGTGCAAACAACAATCAAGCCCAGACGCCAAGATGAATATAGCGTTCCTAGCAGCAGTGGTCGTGGGATACCGCAGGAGGAGGAGGAGGATAGTCAGGCCCAGAATTATTACACCCAGAACCAGCCTTTTTGGGATGCCTGATGACCAGGTGAATGGGAGGTACAGGTTTCCACCTCACATGATACTCGACCTGGTGAGTGAGTGGGAGGATGACCTCACATCACCCACCCTGTGCTCCCAAGCACTCAGCCCCCTGGAGAAGGTCCTCAATGTACTGCACTTCTTGGCCACTGGATCATTTCAGCGGACAAGTGCTATAGTGGGGGGGGTGTCACAGGCCACGCAGTCACGCTGCCTACACTAGGTGTTGACCATCATGACTGCACGCCCATCAGTCCGCAGGCACATATACCTGCCCAGAACACCTGCAGAAAGGCAGGCTGCCGTCCAGGATTTCTATGGGGTGGCACAATTCCCCAAAGTGGTAGGTGCCATTGATTGCACCCATGTGGCTCTACGTCCCCCCAGGGCATCTGAGCACATCTATAGAAACCGCAAGCACTGGCATTCCATCAACGTGCAGGTAGTATGTGATGCCAAGGGAATCATCACCTCAGTATATGCCAACTATCCAGGGTCCACCCACGACAGTTTCATCTACAGAATGTCAACCCTAAACCGGGACCTAGAAGCTGGGCGGCATGGCGATACATGACTGCTTGGTGAGTATAAATGCCTCTGCACATGCATGCATGTCAGATACTGAGTAATGTCACAACCCCACTAATGATACACATCACCACCTCCCCAGAGGACAGTGCCTGCCCTCTGAGCCCCCACATGATGACGCCAATTCGGAACCCCACCACGCCACCCGAGGTAAGATACAACACAGCCCATATTGCAACCCGGGGCATATTGTAACGCTCATTCGGAGTGCTCAAGTCACACTTTCGCTCTCTTGACCGCTCTGGTGGGCAGCTGTTATATTCTGCCCCAGTAGTGTGCAAGATCATAGTGGCAGCATGTGTCCTGCACAACGTTGCAACACGCAGGGGCCTGCCGGTGGACATGGTGGTGCCCCCACATCCCCAACCACATGCACGCCCGCTGCGCATGGGAGGGGAAAGGGCACGTGGTGAGGCAGCCCGTACGCAGCTGGTGGCTAATTACTTCTCATAAAATCACACCCCTCTGGAGTGCACACAGCCCTGGCACATACCAGCTGACAATCAATGATGATGACATAAGGGACACTAAACTGTCACAACCATACCAGCCTGAGATTGGTCACCTGGAAATGTTACATTGTGTGCATCCCTACCTACCCAAACACCACCAATGCTGTGTCAACAAAAGACATACATCTATGCTGCTAAATTAATTACCCCCTTGCTAAATACAACATGAGAACAGCGCCATGTCACCCAACCCTTCCCCAGCTCCACCACCAAACACACCATGGCATGTCATGCAATGTGAAAGCAAAAAAAGCAATGCGCAAGACCTGACACAAAGTACACTGTCCCTAATGGAAACTGCCCACAAACAATATGCTCCCAGTAATGTATAACTAACAACACACATTACCAAATACCACCAACACAATGCTGCAACACAACATGGAAAAATGCTAAAACATGACAGTACTAAGTTCAAGTAGTGGTAGTCTTACAACCTGAATACGCCAGCACATCGACCCCTTACAATTGTAGAGTGTTGCTGCCACGCAAATGTCTCAGTGTACTGCATACAACATGAACTGCATCTGCAAAGTAGACGGCCTTGTGAAGATATGAGGAAGGAACCTGCAGATTAGGAGGAAGACACGGATGCACAAGCACATATCAATACATCATGCAGTGTACAATACAACAACAATATCGACTAGGGATGTCTACACAATATTGACTACAGACTGCCCACACAGCTCATGGGAGCCCAGCGTCACTGTGTAATTCACTGTCACTTGGTCACACCCTTTGCAAGCCCGTGGAAACGGGAAGCAGGAGGGGTGTGTGTCTCATGAACCCAAGCATCTAACCCAAACTCAGGACAAGCCTGCATGTGCCCAGCAGGAATACAGTGGATGCCCACGGGAGCCATACAAGGCAACACACTGTAAAAAAAAAAAAAAATCAAAAATGGCCATGTGAGGGCCAGGGGGGTGGGGGAGGCCACCCAGGAGTTTGAGGACAGGGTGCACACCAACACCCACCTGCGTGGATGTTGGGAAAAAAAAAATACCTCCTTGGGCTCATGGCCTGCACGGCTATGCCATTGTGGGAGAACTGCTGTCGCTCTGCTCATCCTCTGCTGCTGCATCAGGAGGCGGTGGCACTATGGGAGGCAGCCCACGCAAAGCCCTGGTATGGTCCTCCATGGCAGCAAGCATGCGGGTCTGGAAGGTCTGATTCTGGAGGATTAAAGTGCGGAGATCCCCATGCAGCACATCACGGGTTGCCTGCATTTCTGCACGCATGGCCTCGCGTGATGCATGCAGCTCAGCTGAGAGCGAACGTGTGAGCTGCTCCAGCTGCTGTTCTGCCCTTAAATTACTGGAAGCCTCAAGTGCAACCAGAGTCTGCCTGAGGTTATGTAGTTCTACCCTCAGGGCTTCCCTGTGGCCCTGGGACTCTATTGATATGGATTCACGCAGAGTCTCCATTGCCGCCCGTCTATCCCTGTTGGACGCCAACATGTCTTCCCTGTGTGATTGGCAAATGGAGTCTGTTGCCTGCTGTTGTTGCTCTATCTGCCTTTCAGGGGGGATAATGGAAGTGGCCACCCTCTCCATTGCCTGAGCCATCATTTCTACTGATGCTGCCTGTTGGGTTGCCATACTGTACATGGAGTTTTCCCATACAGTATTGCCTGGTGGGGCACGGCCACCGCGTCGACGGGCACCACACCTGTTTGGGGCAAGGCGATCTGCACCTTGCTGTGCTGGCACTGCCTGAGGCTGCAGGACTGCATTCCCCCTCTGATCTGCTGGCCCATGAACAGGATCAGATGCTGTGGAGTGTGACCCTGCATCCGTAACCGCCAAAGGCGGACCTACCAACACTGACATCCCCATAGAGGGTTCTACCCCTGGTCCAGGTGGGTTGGACTGAACAGAATCCCTGCCAGAAACACTTACCTGCGACTGCACATAAGTCTCATAATCCGACTCAGCACCTGAATAGAGATCTGGGGAGGTGCACCCAGAGGCACCCCTGAACATTATGGTCTGCAGTAACATTGGGTTTTCACCCACCACCACACCACGTCCCCCACTGGTGCCCGGTCGTGCCTGAGATTCCTCCTGGGTCTGCACCATCTCCTCAACCTCTACAGCACCAAGTGCATCATCACCTGCACAAACATGAAAGACAAAACATGGAAACAGGCATGAGCACCATAGCACACACCTAGGTCGTGACAAGCCAGAGATCCAGTACATGAATTACACATGTCCCACATGACTATAACCCTGCCATGCATGCACTGTCAAAGAGTTGGAAGTGGAGTCAAAAAGACAGACACTGGGGAGAGCAAGATGGATGTGCAACACATTTGCAGCATGTTGGGTAGCACTAGCATCACACACCAGGCTATGAGTGGCATGTCCAATACACATATATGACACATGCCACCACACAGATGTCATGTAGCATAGCCACGTTAAATTACAAAACTACAGCAATACGTCAGTGAATGAGTACTGTCACACATCCATGTCACATCGACATGATGCGACGATTGATGCTGAATAGTGTTGCAAAATATGCATGTGCCACACACTGAAACACATCCAGTGTCCAATAACACAGTCATTGTGGGCTGATCAATGGTTGGTCACTTTAACATTACAGGAAACACCTGTCATCTTCCACATGCAAACAAGCCGTAATAAAACATTTCTGCAGCCCAATACTCCATCGGCCTGAATGGTGTAATCATTAACATAACCAGGTAAAAGTAGTGGCCCAGTGTGGGCTGTAAACAGTGACCGAAGCATATCACATATGTTGCAATAGGGCAGAATAATGTGTACTAAAAATGGGAGAGTGGAAACAATCAGCCTGAATGAACACTTACAACATCTGACCAATGTAGTTGCAAGATGACAGTTCAAGGTAAAGTGCACTAATCTGGGCGTAATTGGCAACTGTGGGCAGAAGGGATGCAGTCATACCCAAATCCAAGGCATGTGAATATAAGGGAGGAAGCAAATGGGTGACCCATAACACTCAGGAGTACACACCCTCACCTGGAACTCAATCAGAACCCGTCACCCAAACAACATACACATGGATTACACACACACGCATGGGCATTCACCGGAAAATGCCTTGTAATCAGGTAGTTCTCCCACACCTTGGATCTGTTCCTCTGTGACGTAGGTCCCAGCAACAGACTCATGTTCAGTGAGTTTGTTGTCCTCTTGTGGAGACCCACCGCCAGTCACCAGAGTAGCGCAATTATTTGAGGCCAGCTTGTTCTTTGCACTGCGTTTCAGGTCATTCCACCACTTGTAGCAATCATCAGCTGTGCGCCTCACAATCCAATCACAATCCAAGGGCACTTATGCGGTCCGCGATGGTCTGCCAGTGTGCCCTATGTTGACCAGATGTGGTCTTGCACCCTGCAGTCGCCAACATTTCGTGGCTATGTGCCGACACATAGGTCACAAGTGCATCAAGTTACGGGTCATTAAAGGTAGGCTTCCTTGATGTGCCGGAATGTGTAGCCATGTCTGGGGTCTCAGCCTGTTGTGCCAGAGCACCCTTCTTCCTCTTTTTCAAAGGTGGAGCAGAGCCTGAGTGGCTTACGCCGCTCTGGTCAGTAGGGGCAGAAGCACCGCTGGACTGGGTAGAAGGAGTGTGTGAATGCACAATGACCATAGGCCTTGGTGCAGGCATTGGCAGAAGTGTGATGTTGGCAGGGGGAACGTCAGTTTGATGGACCTGGACCGACACTGTCCTGGCTGGGAGACTCAGAGCTGGGGTGGATGGAGCTGCAGCTGCCCTGCAGCCTCCCCACCCTGCCTACTTGGGCAGCAGATGACATAGCTGCCCCAGATCCATGTGGCTTGGTGACACCAACTTGCACCGCCACACGTGGCCTAGACTTGCTGACCTGGAAGTCAGCCTGGGAGTCATCCTGTGCGAGGTCAGGTGCCACAATGGGCTGGTCCAACAAGGGCTGAGATGGGATGGTGTCAGCCACGTTTCCCTCAACCATGGGTGGGGGGCATGGGTGTCCCTGATTGGTCCTCCACACATGGGAGTCTAGGGGCACCCTGCAAATCCTGGCCACGTCCCCTACCGCGCCCACCACGCCCACCTTTTGAAGGTCGGCCACCTTTGCCTCCCTTACCGCTTGGTCGCCTCCCAACCATGGCACAGATGTTGTTGTGCTTATGGGAGTAGCAGTAAACTATTGTCCTGGGCAATTGGGGGTGAAAGGGGTAGGGTACTAGATGGAATTCGTACCCCAGTGCTCTAACAAGGCTGTCTGTGACCCCTGGGGGAAGATGACGGGTCACGCAACGCACAGGCAGCCCAAAATCAAAAAATAACGTGCACGCAACCCCTCGTAGACCACATGTGTGAAAAAATTAACCTGCACCACGCTGTGGCACCCAGAAACACAAAAATAAGCATACGCGTAATACACGCAGCCTACAATGACCTCTGAAGGGGTATGCGACACATGGGGCAAGCACATTTGGTAAATACGTGCGCGACTCACCGTCTGCCTGGAAAAAGAACGTGAAAAAGATGCGCGTGTGCGCGTTGGCAACACCCCCGCCAAAAGAAGAATTGTACGCTGTCTGAGGAGACAGGACAAAAGAAGAAGTGAACGCTGTTTGTGGAAACAGGCCCAAAAAGAATAAAGAACGCTGTCAGAGGTAACAGGGAGTACGAACTTGAAACGCTGTGAAGTAATCGCGTGTAAACCGACAAGAAGTACAGAATTCACCCACTCGCTCTCCACGAAAAGCACATACAAGGGAATGGGGTCCTACACGTACCTTTTAAAGCGGCCCACACATACAGCGTCACTTACGCGTGTACGCGCTAAGGCCCTTTCCTCCAATTACACGAGCTGACACTCGGACGTGCAGTTTTAGGACGTGTACAATGAACCTGCACCCGTGTTGATGTAAACGCACGCGCGCGTTACGTCACTTATGCGCGTAGGCCCTTTCCTCGGATTACACGCATCCACATGCGGACATGCAGTTTTTTCATGTGCGCTGAACCACTATGCCCACGTCACGAGGGAAACACCCGCACGAGTCACGTCACAGAAGCGCTTACGCACTAAGGGCCTTTGGTCCAATGAAAACGTGTACGTGTGCTGAAGCGCTTACTCGCGTAGGGCCTTTCCTCGAATTACACACTGACGTGCAAGATTTTCACGTGCCAAATCACTCCGTATCAAGCTGGCCATGCAACAACACACGGAAGACCACGCTCCTGCCCAGAAGGCTGAATTACTGCCCCCCAGACCTCCGAGCACGCTCCCACCTGCCATCTGCTGCTGCCTGCCTGCCTGCTGCCCACGTGCCCTGCTATTTGGTGCCTGCACGTCAGCCAGGGTTCCAGTTGCTGTGTCCACCCCTGCTGGAACAGAAGACTCCTGACTGGGATACGCCAGGACCCAGTTGTCCACCCACGCCTGCCTCAGGGGTCGCCATGTCGGGGCAAACACCATCTGAGACCACTGGCGACCCCCAGCCAGAGAGGCAGAGGGCCACCAGCTTCAGTGTGAAGGAAGTTTGTGTCCTGGTGGAGCGTGTCCTGGGGCATTTTGATGCCCTCTTCGGAACATCACGCGCCAACAAGGAAGGACGGGAGAGGATCTGGGACGACGTAGTGGTTGCCATCAACGCGGAGGGGGTGGCAACCCGCAACATCAAGCACGTCAAGAAGCGCTGGGAGGACTTGAGGTCCAGGACCCTCTACAAGGCCCAGCGTCTCGCGGAGGGGGGCCGGGTCAGCATGAGTGACATCCAGATGAGGGTCCTGGAACGCGTAGGCCCAGCGCTCCACGCACAGATCCTGCAGAGGAAGACCCGTCTGAAGTTGAGCGGTAAGTGGCCAAGCATTGGTGTGTAAGAGAGGGCATGTTGAAGTATGCTGGTAGTCTGATACTTGCCTGTATGTGTGACATAGGCCATGTATGCATGTGTGTGCGCAGGGACATCATGGTCATGCATGTGAGACCAGTAATGTGTGAACCACATGGTTGGTGCATGAGTTACAATGCAACATGGGTAGCTGTATGGCAAATTCACACATGAAAGCATGCCAGTGTCTGTTCTTGCACATGGCGGGGGTGTGAGGGATGAGTGCTGCTGTCATGTACATGTATGGTGCACATGTGTGTGTGTCTGAGAATTGTGTGTGTGACTTAGGTACGCCATGTATTCATGACACATGTATGTGATGATGTGTACATTCACTCATTCAGTGCGGTCACCGTTGTATGCACTGTGTCTATCCACTGTGTTTGTGGTGTGCAAGGCATGATGCATGACCCTCCGGTGATGTGTGTGCATGGGATCAGTGTGAGCCATGATGCATGTGAGTTCGAAGGCAAGATTTTGGTTAATAAAGGCCCTTGTACATGGATGCTGGTGTTGATTGCAGGCACCGTGCCTGTTCATGCATGTGTGTTGTGTGCATTCACCCATGTGTTGTGGAGGGACAGGATGGAAGTGACGTTATACACTGCAACTCATGTGTTGTTGCTTCCTGTCTAGGGGAATGTTGTACTGTACCCTGATGCTTGTGTTCTATGTCTCCCTCTACGCAGCGTCAAGTGAAGACGCTGGCTGTGGAGCCAAGCGGCGGGGATACCTCCACCGGGCGGCGACGCATGGCCCAGCCACCCTCCCAGGACTTGGCATCATCCGGGAGCAAGGGGGCTGGTGCCGCGTCTGCCACTACGGCTGTGGCGGAAGGGCCGGGTGAGCCCCCACAGGGTCTTGCAATGGCGGAAGACGGTACAGAGACATCCAGGTTGGTGGTCTCCACAGAGGAGGAGGAGCCCGCTACTGAGCCGCACATGGGGCCTGGTGGGGGTAGTACCACTGGTGCAAGTGGTGCAGTCCAGGGCCAGGGTCAGGAGGCAGCACAGGTCACTGTGGAGGGGCCTGTGCATGTCCCTGTCCTTGACCCTGTGACTGCACCACCATGCACCAGGGATGCCCCGTCCCAGGCCCGTCCGCAGGTAGTGGAGAGTGCCATGTCATCTGCCTCTCCACTACCTGTGGACGAGGGGTCCCATGACCATATGGGCTCTGTCCTGATTGGTGTCGTGTTGCGCACGCGTGACATTCGTGATGACGTGCGTTCATCCTGGGTGGAGAACGCACGACATCACGAACAGCAGCGTCGTGACGTGGCACTGTTTGGAGGGGCCCTGGTCGGTGCGTTCCTACATGTGTCGCGCACTCTGGTGGACCTCTCCTCCTCTGTGGAGACTATGAGCCAGTCGTTCTCCCTGCCGTCTTCCAGCCCAAATTTCACCAGGGCCCCCTGTGGACCTCGCCCGACCAACACAGCCAGCTTGGTGGAGCTCACATCCCTGCCACAGTCGGGAGTCGGCGGTCCAGCAGGGGTGGACACCAAAACTGGAGACCAGCTGATGGAGGATGTGCAGGCACCATCGGACAGGGCACATGGACTGCAGCAGCAGCAGCAGCAGGAGCAGCCTGTAGGTGGGAGCAATGATGGCTCGGGGCCATCAACATCGGGGGGGCAGGCATCGGCCAGAGGGCAGGAGGACCCAGGAATGGGAGTGTCTTCCGTGTGGCAGCGCTTGGGTCAGCGGATAGATGCGGAGCAGCGGCGGGCGGAAGAGGCGCGGCTCACCATGGTCAGGACGGAGTTCTCCATGCGTTGGCCGTTGAGGCGGGCAGAGTGCCTCGAGGCAACTCACAGGGAGTTGGAACAGGCCATGAGTGTCTCCTTGCGAGACCTCGGGGCCAGGGCAGGGGCCCACCTCCGGGACATCGACATGGAGTTCGATGATGCCCTGGCCCGGGACAGCACAGAGTGAGCCGCAGGACTTGCCCGCCGCCATTGTATATAGTTAGATAATGTTAGGTTTCCATTCTGTTTTTGTTTATTTTGGGGCGATTAGACAATGCACCACGTTTTTGTATATAGTTCTTTATTAGGTAGTCTTTTTTGTAGGTTTCATTTCATTTGTTGGGCTCATGGACCCTCGATTGGTGATTTGTATATAGTTGAACAGTGGATTTTTTTTTTTTTTCTTTTTCATTTCACCATGGAGCAATGAATTACACTTATTTTTTCCCTTGGATTTGCTTTGTTGGACTGAGACTTTGGACACATTTTCATTTGGATTTCTTTGAATTCTGATTTCATATTTTTGATTATTTTCTGGACATGCTGTGTTTTATTTCTTCTTCACATTATTGTGTGTTTTCTTTTCATTACATTCATTTTGGGTTCAATACATTTTTGTTTCATAATTCAATGTGTGGGATTCTCTCATTGATTTCATGCATGTTATGATGTGGGTTTTCACATTCACCTGCACCCATTGTGTGACGGACATGTGTTCATTAACATACTTGCCATTCGGGTTTTATCATGTAATGGGCATTTCTATGTAGGTGGATGCAATACTTGGTTGGGTCTTTGGGCTGGGGTGGCGTGGGGTGTGATGTGGCTGACCATTAGGCCCATGATTGAGGATCGTCATGACGTGGGGGCAGGGGGACATGTGTGGGGGCCTGCTGGCAGGTGCCCCCGACTGCTGGGGCATGGGGGTTCTGGGGGACATGTGTGGGACATGAGTGGGGGCTTGCTGGCAGGTGCCCCTGACTGCTTGGGGGTGGGGGTGCTGGGGGACATGTGTGGGACATGAGTGGGGGCCTGCTGGCAGGTGCCCCTGACTGCTGGGGGTGGGGGTGCTGGGGGACATGAGTGGGGGCCTGCTGGCAGGTGCCCCTGACTGCTGGGGGGTGGGGGTGCTGGGGTCATGTGTGGGACATGAGTGGGGACCTGCTGGCAGGTGCCCCTGACTGCTGGGGGGTGAGGTGCTGGGGGACATGAGTTGATGATCAGTAGTGCAAGTTGACATGTGGCTTGGCTGGAGGGCATGCCCATGGTGGAGGGGCTGCCTGCGGGACATGACCAGGGGTGCAGGGTAGTCCCCTGTGGTGTGGGCTGCCTGCAGGGGCCGTGGAGGGTGTAGAGGGAACTCCTGGGAGGACCCACACTGCCAATTCACGTGTAGGACTCCCCGCGCACCCCCGAAAATCACGTACCCTGCTCTGACAGCAAAATCACGTGTGAAACTTCCCACGCACCCCAGACATACATGTACCCCACTCGCACAGGGCCAATCGCTTGTGTAACTTCCCGCGAACCCCAGTAATCCACGTACCCCACTCGCACAGGGACAATCGCGCGTGTAACTTCCCGCACACCCCGGTTATACACGTACTCCACTCGCACAGGGCCTATCGCATGTGAAACTTCCCTCACACCCCCAATTTACACGTACCCCGCTCCGATCGTGTGTGAAACCTCTCACGCACCCCAGGTATACACGCACCCCACTCGCACAGGGCCTATCGCGTGTGAAACCTCCCGCGCACCCCCGAATTACACATACCCCGCTCCGATCGCATGTGAAACTTCCCGCCCACACCCGAAATACATGTACCACGCTCCGATCGCATGTGAAACTTCCTGTGAACCCCAGTAATACACGTTCCCCGCTTGCTGTGTGCTGTGTGGCGGCCCTCTATGCTGGTACAGGGTTAGCGCAGCCCTTTGCGCTGGATTGGGGATTTTGATGGCTTTTCCTTGTGCGAGGGGCGTTCTTGCGGGCGTAACTGGCGCTGCTGCAGGGTCGCTGCGCCACTGTGCACCACGGCTGGTTTTGGTAGCAAAATCCATGAATACACTGTGCGCAGAAATGGATTTTAGCTCATGCGGCTGGGGCAGAAAGTCTCACGCACACACTGTGCGCCAGCCGCGTGCGCCACTTGTGCGCTGAATACTATGAATTACCCTGTCAACCTATAGAGCCTTTGAGTACATTTCAGCCACAGTTAAATTTAAATATCTTTAAGTGGATTCTGCATTCATGGAGAAATGTATCTGCCAAACTGGAACTGCACATGCAAAAATGCTAAGGCTCAAGTATGCAACATTTGAATCAGCATGGAATTAAAATCAGCCAACACTGTAGAAATATTGTTGGTAAACAATGCACCAGCTAATGTCATCACCTGTGATTTTCAAAATGAAAATATTATCGGCAATTAAATGGTGCACAGTTAATTGATCATTTAAATCATGTGAAATAATCTTGGATGTAAAAATGATACTACTATAAATGAGGAAACAAAGGATCAATAGTTCTATTGATTTGAATAACACTATTATCAATTCAGCTTGAAATTGTGTTGACTGCAAATTGTCTTGAATTTCGACTCACAGCAAAATCCCTCCACCTTTGGAAGTCTTCCAAGAGATGATATTAAACAAAATACCTTCTAATTTCAAGAATATAAATAATCTATTGGCTTCACACAAAATATGATGTGTAATTACCAGATTATTGGAGTTTATGATGTTTAATGGTCAGCTTCAAAGACCAAATAGTGCATTTGATGGAACCACACTGAGCCTTAACTCATAACATTTAACAAGTATGAGCAGAACACAAAGGACCCTATCAACTGACTAACATTAATCTGTAATCAAGTCCCCACTGAATTTGTGCTGTGGGTCTGTTTACCAGACATCATGTGCTGATCACAAGACTATTGTGTGAATTACAGGACACATTTGGGCAGGCCAAATCAAATGTTTAAAGCAGCACATAATTACCATTGACTTTATATCCAAAAGCAAATATCACTCATAAGTCTTGAATTACAGAACCTGCAAACATGAAACCAAGTGGAGCTAAAACAACAAATACACTGCTCTTTGGTGTGACACCAAATTTGAGTTGTCTACAAATTTGAATAATTCATAAAATCACTAATCTTACCTAACCAAATGTAGAGTCCAAATATTTTGGTTTAATTGAGTTTGCATATTACTCTCATGAATTATACATTGCTGCTGCAATAGTATGGAATAGGTTTGTCCCCCACCTTTTTTGACCACATATCTATAAATCATAACCATCTAATGGGGACTGAAGGGGATATTCACTATGGGTATCTAACTATGAGGCAGACCAATGAAAGAGCTGTGCCTGTCACATAATGGGACACAATTATGACATAAACATGGGGATTATGTAGAATTTAAAACAGTGTGAGTACAATGAAGAGATCTGTTGACACTGGGAAGAGTGCAGGAGAGAACACCACCTTTTTCTATCAGACAGATTAAAGAGGGAGAGCAGCTTAAGGGATGCTGCATGAAGGCTCCTCTTCCAGGGGATTTTGCCTGGCCTCATACCTCTAATGATTAACCATAGGTCAGTTTGAGATTTCCTCAAAAGAATTGATATATTCTCTCTATAAATATTTTCCTACTAAGTCCTGAATAAAGGGGGTGGCTTGGAAAGTTACCATTAAGTATATTGCTTTAAATGGTAAATAAACAGTGCAATATCACTGAATGTAAAAATAAGTGAGTCAATTAAGTCCAGGACTTCTGTGAATGTTGGTGTGCCGCTCTTTTTAATTCATAATCCAAGTCAAATTGAACCTGGGTCGTCCCACAGACATGGTTGAAATTGCAGAACATGAATCAAACATGAAATTTCATAGTATGGCAGAGAGTTAATGATAATTTGCAGCAAGTGGAAGTCATAGTTATTTAAACTAAATTTGAAAATGAGAGCATGTTTAAAATAGTTTTTTCTATTCCCATAAAAATAGTGTGAATGTAAATTCCAAGTAAACCTGATTCTGAAATTAAACAGTGAAATTCATATTGAGTGTGAAAGGGGAGGGCTATTTATATGTCTTCAATAGAGTTTGAAAACCATTTTCTGAGGTTGGGTGGGTGAGTCATAACGGTCTTTGCATTCTAAATTCAAAACATGTTTTATTTAACCCAAAACCTATACAATTTAAATGTAAGCTATTGTAAGCCTATTTTAAACTTCACACACGTTAGTTAGTAGCCCATAGCACCGCATAAAAGTAAGAATTATGGAAGCTGAAATAGTTCTTTGATTCTAGCATACATATGAGTCAATGTCGGAAGCAGACTTTTTGCATAATTTGCAAATGACATTTCAACTGTAATTGCTCAAGTCAAGGATTTTGATATATGTCCCAACAAGCGTAGACGTGTAAATACAATGCGTAGTGTAATTCAGAACTTAATTTACATATATGGAACAATTGTCGAAAGTAACAGGTAATGCTAGAGGTAGGTTGCACACGCATGGGGCATGCCAGAAAAAAAGCTGCACTGCTTCGCCAGAGGAAGACACGAGGAAACATGTTCTAGTAAAAAGTGTTGGGTGGAGTCACGGTTTTAGGATGCACAGGTGTGCCTGCACTTGAAATGATGGCAGTACCTGGACACAGCATGATGCTACTGACTCAGAAGAGCCGTGGAAATCCCAGTAATCCCTTTGAAATCCGGGTTCAACTTTTCATATTCTGGCCTAATTTACACATTACGCACTGTGGCTTCATTCTGGTGACTGTACCTGGTGTGTGAAACATTAAAAGCTATACCATGAGAGAAATTGGGAATTTGAGTCTGCAGTTGGCATATAAAGGGACCGCATGTACATATGAGAGTGTACTTTCTGTATGATAACTATACCAAGCATATGAAGCCACAGCTGACATAAGATGCTGTGTTTTGCATATGATGACAACAGAGCATGGCAAGTGTGGTTTCAGCTGGCAAACAACAGTGCTACATTTACATGAGGCTGTATTGTCACATGAAGGTGGTGTCTCTGGTTTATGCCATGTCAGGGCATATTAAGGTTTCAAGGCAGTGCATTGGTAATACATTTAAAAAAAAAAAATGTTGACAACTGCATTTGATTTTTGTTTGTTGGAGTAACTCGTTCTCCTTTTTTTAAAATATCATGCATACTAAAGACGTGTGTCATCTGTGATATCACGACCTGTGATCTACTGCACTGATGAGGTCGTGTGAAATCACTTACTGTGAATTGATCCTAGTCAAATGTCATACCACGTCATTTCGTATGATGCCATTGTGCAAGCGAGATCCCTTTCGCGGCCACTGGCATTTCCATGCAATGATTTCCATGTGCACAGTGGTTGATGTCAGGTTGTTAGTGAGGGCTATACAGCCCGCCCACATCGTTGTGTGGGCAGACCGCCATCGCGGTTTTACCTCCCGGCACAAGGGAAGTGACATTGGGCTAGGGAGGGGGCGGGATGTTGGGACGGGCAGTTCCTGTTGGAGTAGAGATTAAAGAGGTTGCACCGTACCCCGGCTCCCGTGTGATATTGTTCACCGCGGTTAGGGGACCCGCGCAAAACCCTACATTTGGCGACGAGGGGTACATCGTACCCACTCGCAACCCCGGAGGCCCGCAGGCGAGCAGAAGCAGCGCATCGGCGCACCTCCGCTCCAAAAGCCAGGGGTGCCACGGAGGTCCGCGGTCGAGCGGCATGGTGCGTCGGCGCACCTCACGGACGCAGGGACCCGCTGGAGAGGTCGCAGGCACGGAGTGCCGAGGAGGGTGGAGGCCCCCCCCCACAAACACCGTGTGAGAGAGGCCAAAGCGGCCGAAGCAGAGCGGCCGCAGCCGCGCCCGACGAGGCGAACGCGGGCCCGCGGGCACACTGCTGCTGGCCCCGCCCCCCCCGCGTATCAACCCGCGATCGGCGGGAGGCCCTGAAACGGGCCAAGGACCCAGGGGACAGTACCAAGAATCACGCACCAGCCCGTGAGGAGGCCAAGGACACACCATAGCCTGTGAAGAGGCTGATCACCATCACACGTGCTGTGGGTTGCCGCACAGCACGACAGAAGGCAGCACAGAGGTGCCTGGAGTCCACCACCGTCGCAGCGGACATGTCAGCCCCAGCGAGCCCCGTAGCCTCCTCGTCGGACGGAGCTGGAGCCGTGGCTGATGGCCCTCAACAGGCACCAACGTAGTTAGGTGGCAATTTAGGGTTTGTCACTGCGATAGAAGTTTGGGTACATTTCAACGTGTCTCTGTCTTCGTCATTAATGTGACTCGTGTGCAGCGCGGGCGCCCTCATATGTCACACGAGCTACTGTATGCTTTGTTAGTCTGCGATCAAAGCGCACTTGATGTGATGCCAATCCAACTTTCTTTTACAAACCGTCACAGTGATTATGGACCGTTGCCTTTCCAAGCCTTTTAATATGCCATTTCCTGTTTTTTTGGATACTTAATCTATTTTTATTTGTAACGACAATATGCAAGAACACATTTGCTTCCAGGTGTTAGTAGATGATGCAGGAATGGGGAGAGCTAAGAATACATCTATTCCAACAGTGCTCTTCATATGCTGCTATGGGGATGTTGGCGGCATTTTTGCAGTTCAGGTCAATATATCATAAGAAAGCCTACACGAATATTTATGTTCTTCGTACTTGTAGTTCAATGAATCCTTCACACCCACATCACCGTATTTGAAACAATTCAATTGTGGAGACATTGAATTCCATTACTACACCACAAGTGATACAGAATACTTAAAGCAAAAAAACAGTGTGGGTCCAATTCATGGAAATTTGCGCGAAAATCCTGCAAGGGCCGCGCACCGAGAAGGACACAGCGCGAGCCTGCGTGCAGAAAGAAAAATGCGCGCCCCGCGGGTTCATGGAAATTTCAGCGCAAAGTAACAGTATTCGCAATTAGTGCCCGGAACGCCCCTGACATTCTTACACGAAAAGTATAAACAGCCAGAACAGCTACCTTTGGGCGCTCCCCCGGGCACAAATATATGCACTCTTCAAACAGTGCGTGGGGTCCCCCGTAAGCATGCCTGTGACGCGGGGACCCCCGTAACTGTATCTGGCACCCTGACAACATGTGTATTAAAAATCATAACTCTGCAATAACTCAAGAAATCTGCATGCAAGCAATTGTAAAACGTTCATGCACCCTGCTACACTGCTTAGGCGTACCCCTATGTTACATCAGAATCACTAATGAGTACACACCCCCCGAAATCTGGCATGCAAGTGTATTTACGCCTGTCTTCGGGTGGCGGATCATATGAAGGATTTGCGTGGCCATTTCCCAGCTGAGTCATTGCGTGATCAAATCCATGAATACATCTAGTGCTGCACAATTTTGGGCATGCGATGGAGCCTACAGGCCTTCCCTCAGAACTCCAAATTTTTCGCAAGTTATTCCCCATTTTTGTTGTTATGCCTACTTCATAGCCCTCTGCACAAGCCACACCCACGCTCTGCTTTGAGTCTCACCCAAGGCCATTGAAGGCTCGCACAGATGTGCCGAGCCAGTGCAAACTCCATGCAGGTCCAGGTAAAGTAGTGCGCATTCGATTCCATAAATTGATGAAGGGAGATTTGCGCACAGTTGCACGCACAAGTACCCTATTTTCGGTGCAGATAGTTCCATGAATCAGGCCCTGTGTTACTTGGGTAACAGAGTGTATGGAAACGGTTTGAAAGCCAAAAAGCACTTCGGTGGGACGGGCAGTGGAGGTCAGCTGCGAAAGCCGTTGCACGAGGTAACAGTAGCAATCATTTTCAAAGCTAGTTTGTAAGTTGTATGTGACATTGGCTCAGCTTAAGACAGTGCTGTGTGACATGATGGGTGCATTTTAACTTTTTTTTCGAAACTACGTTGTCATTTGAAAATCTGTTGAAACGTGCGTGTTAGTGAGCAATAAAAACGCAAACATCTGATTCTGTTCTCTACATCCTTGCCTTGTTTCAGAATTTCAAGAGGGACTGAATTTGCTGCGAATGAGTCCACCACTCAGGCATGATTCCTGATAGATAAACCCTGTACAGAGCCAGCGGCCTGTGCTTCCGAAGCAGAACACGGCCATCCAGCGACAAGGTGGTAAGGAGCAGAGAAACATGGTAACATGGTTTATGGTCCATGAAAAGGGGACACACACAAATAACTGTCAAGGAATTTTGAAAAGGCTGAACTATTGTATTTTAAATTTGACAAGGAGTTCTGTAAAATCAGACTTTTCCAAACAATACACCCGGCGAGTCTTTTGAAAGTTTGCATGTTATTTTCTGACACACCTTGCCTCTGCAAGGACCGGTGCCAGCAAACACAGGTGGGACCAAAGGAGTGACAACAAAAGTGTGAAGCCACTCTTTATTTCACACCGAACAGTGATTCTTTCGCTGCAGAACACCTCCATGAAACACCTGCCGTGAAAGTAATTACAACACAAATAAGCAGGTTACTTTTTATAGTACAACAGTTTCAAATCCATCTGTCCCAGTATGTGTTTCTTTTTTCTTTATTTTTTCTCACAACCAGATTTGCTACCCCAGTAATCAGAGGCATCAGTCGCTAGTGGATCGAGGCGTGATGGGCTGGGTGCGATATAGCCCTGTGTCTTTTGGTTGTAGCCCTGCATAGAAGCTCATGGGCTACAACCAAAAGGCTAGCTAGCCCCGAGTCCTGACAGTCCTGACATTAGCGTAGCTCTGGATCTTTTCTAGACCTAGCAACACCCCTGCCAGTAAGGGTAATGTTCTTCCATTATGAGAGGAGTGTGAATCTTCACCGTTAATTTTAGGCCTCACAGGAGACATATGTGGCCAGCCTGGGATGGTCATTCTCTGCAATAGGATATACCCCTCATGGTATTGTGGTGATCAAGCTGCATTTTCTTTTCTGAGGCACCTGCGCATGTTATCATCGTGTGTTGTGGGATAGGGTGTTTACAGTGATGCCATTGCAGGAACCCTACACTTGGAATAAGAGGTCCTTGTGTGACTGGATACATGCATGCAAATACATGAAGTCATGTAGGTGTTGGGGACTTACTTCAGAATTTTGATTGTCCATAGACATTTATTCGAACTGTTTCCCCATCCTCTAGCTCCCTTTCCCCAATTTCCGTGTCAATGCAGCCCAAACTGAAACTTTGAGGGGTGGATAAGTAAAATGTACAACTATCCCTATTTCACATTAGGAGACAACAGATTTTGGGAAGGCCCATTCCCATTCCAAGTTGGTAACTTGAGTACCAAGTCCTTGCTGGACTTAGGAAGTGTAAAGGACACATTAAGAAATGTACTTCAACCTATCATCTGTAAAGTACAGGCCAGGCCTATTTCACTGAAAAATCATTTGCAATAAGCCCATGATACTGAGATTTTGTTCCTAGACACTCAGCCTGAAAAATCAGGATAGACGTTTGAGTGTAAGGGCCCGATTTATGGAAAAGTGCACAGAGATCCCTCAAAGCCTGCGCGCCGAGAATGACTCTGCACGTGCCTGCGCACAGAAGTTTTCCTGCGTGCTCTGCATATTCGTTGAATTGTTCATGCAAAGTAACCGTATACGGAACTCACAGCAGCAACACCCCCGATATGACCCCACGCAAATCAAAACCATCCAGAACAGATAGCTTTGCGTGCTCCACTGGGTGCAAAACATGCACCCATCAAACACTGCTTAGCATCCCCTGTAAGCAGGCCTGCATCACAGGCACCCTACACGGTTCCCCCGTAACTCTTACTGGCACCCTGACAACATGTGTACAATTTGGAAAATCTCTGTGCAAACCTCTGTAAACCGTTCCTGCACCCTGCTACACTGCGTACACGCACCCCTAAGTCAAATCGCAACACCGGCCGAGTACACACACCCCTACATCTCCCGCCTGATCTTACCTCTGCATGGTGAATTCCATGCGCAAGTGCCTGTGCACCTGGCCTTCGGGTGGTGGATAGTATGACGGCTTTGGATGGGCATTTCCCTGCCGAGAGGTTGCAGGCTCAGATCCATGAACATGCAGAATTCCACGCAAGAGTATACATGTGATGGACTGCCTGCACGCCGTCCCTCGTAACGGCCACATTTTCCCTTGTTCTTCCTCATTTTTTGAGTTCTGACCTCTAACCTGTCCTCTGTGCAAGCCACACCCATGCTCTGCGTGGTCTCTCGCGCAAGGCACTCGGCCTCTCGCAGTGACGTGCTGAGCCTGCATGAAGTCCTCGCAAAGTATGAAAAAGTACAGCGCAATCGATTCCATTAATAGAAAAACAGGATTTTGCGTGCAGTTTGGCGCACAAAGTCCCTATTTTTGGCACATATATTTCCATGAATCGAGCCCTAAGTATTTGGGTTTTATGCCATGCACATATTTTGCTGTTTGTCTGTCTTAACATCACCAAGGCACTGTCCTGGAAACAGACATTGCTAGACAGACTGCTATGGAATTACCTCTGAAATCTGCGCAACTTGGCCTTTTCTTTTTTAATATCATTTGTCTATCTCCTATGAAATATCGTCTGTCCACTGACCTATGTGGAGCAGACCATTACCTTAAATGGATGTCATGCAACAGATGAGATCAAAGAAGGCATAGTGATGCCCTGATGACATGGACCAATCACGCTTATGGTCACATCTAAGGGAAACCACAAAGCAGAAGGAGTAGTGTGAGTAGTACTTTAGCAGAACTGGTTGATTTCTTTGGAGCTCATACAGCAGGATAAGGCACCGTCTGTATCCAGTGAAGATAAGCTCAAAGGGGAAATGAAAGGGACAATCCAAACGATATTTCATACAGTTCGAGTTTAATTAGCATAATTAAACACCAGAGAGCATCCACCTGCTATGCACTGATAGACACATTGGGCCTTATTACGAGTCAGGCGTTAAGGGGTTAGCGGCGCCGTAAACGGCGCCGACCCTTAATGCCTGATTACAAGGTCCCTTAGCGCCATGGTGATTTTAACGCCTGCTTTTTGCAGGCGTTAAAATCCATGGCGCTAAGGGACCATGGTGCTAATTACGCCACCGTAATTTACGGTGACGTAATTAGCGCCTTCCCCACTCCCATTATGCCCTATGGGGCAAAAATGGGAATGGGGAAGGGTAAAATGGGAAATGGGGATTTACCGCCCCACTCACCTTGGAATGGGGCGGTAAATCCGCCATCCACCATGGTGTAAACATAGTTTACACCATGGTGGTAAGGGTACGACCCAGGCGGTAACTTACCGCCTGGGTCGTAATGAGGCCCATTGTTAGTGAGAATTCTCAAGAATGTGCTAATTTCCTTTACCTTTTGAGACCCCCAGCAACTTTGCTGGATTTCTAGGGTCAACATTTTTACCTGGAAAGAGTGTGAGCCTTTTTTCCAACTCTTTCATGTATTTTGATGTGTGTTTTACTTTTGTGGTCTTTGGATATGGAGTTTTAAAACAACTCCATAAGCATCATCTTTTTCTGGTGTGTCACACAGCACCTTCAGTGCAGTGGCACATGGGTGTCTTTCAGACTCCCCAAGGTTTAAATACCTTCTCTGGGACTGACTACTGTCTCGGAGAGCATTTAAAGTTAAATTGACTTTACTAGTCTTTTTAAATGTACAGACCCAGAGCACACTATCTTCCTATAGAGTGCTGGTGGGGTTGGTTAGCATCTCCTGAGTCAAAACACTCATGTAACAGTCAAATGTTACCCCTTTCTACTTGAAATGGCTGGTGGCAGTGGTTTTTAACAAACTTCCATGATATTTCCTGACCGTGAACACCGGTAGCTAAAAATCATGTCAGCCATGTTTTCCAATATGGCGCTTAAGACCTATCTGTAAAAACAGACTGCGGTTGACTTTTTTCACCGTTTCTTTTAGAAAAGGTCCTTCTTGTGTTTATCTCTGCATGCCAAACCAGGTTTGGTCCCTTTGTTCGTTGGCCTTTGGCGGGCTTCAGTGCGGAAGCCCTCCTCTGGCGCCTAAGTGTCTGGGGTGGACAGGATGTGAGGGAGGTGCCCCAAACTCAATGTGCTTAGTCTCCTAGGAGACCTGAATGCACTATAGAGTGATTGGCCAGCTGGCTCTCTGGCAAGGACAGCCACCCTGCTGTGTGAGTGACATCCAGGCTGCAATGAATAGGTAAAAACTGTTTAAAAGCAGGCCTCTGGGACTTGGAAAGCAGAGTCGACCATTGGAATGAAAGAACCAAAGACGAGCTGAAGGAAGACAACTGCTGCAACTCCTGGTCCACCGGTAAAGCCCTGCTGCAGTTCCAAATTGCCTGAAACTCCATCAACAGAGAAGCCCTTCAAGGTTAACCTCTTCCTTTGAGTCTGGTGGGAACAACCAACTCGCAAGTCACCTGAAAAACGTCCCTATACTGGTTGAAATGTCTTCAGAGTGCTGTTGAAAACCGGATAGCTAGTGGGAAGGATACCTGTTTGTGGTCTTTAAGACACTCACACCTTAAACCAACGTTTTGCTAAGCTTGTGGGCTCTTCCCTGGGCAGTGCAGGAAACTCCTGACGTCCTCCTTCTTGTCCCCACGAGTGAAGCTCAGGAACAGCGCAAGCTGCAGGAACTGCCAGGAACAACTGCTTCTGGTTCAACTGCAAATGTGGTTCAGAACTTTGTTCGGCCGCAGTGAAAGTTTGTGAAACTTTCCCAACTTTGAAGGCTTGTCCTTCCCTAAACCAAAATCTAACTTTTCGTCTGACCAACTACTTCTAAAAATCGTGGCAAAGACTTAACCGTTTACTACCAGAACTGTGCTATCCTATCCAAGACTCTGAACCATTGACTTTGGCCCATGCCTATTGAATTGATTTGCTGGTTGTAGTGAACTGAAATTATTTTCCCTACCTCTGAAAGTGTGTGTGCTGTTGATTCTTATAACCTTGTCTTTTTACCCCTTTCTAAAGTAACTGAAGCGCCATTTTGCTCCCACTTCAGGGGAGCTGAACTTGTTCAGAAACGGATTGGTTGTGTATGGTAGTATATTACAGTTATATTATATTAGTATATCTAATATATTAGATTGTGATATTGAGCTGCTCTTACTGGTGGAATGTTTTCCAACTGACTGTGTAAATAAATGTATATTCTTTTATCAAGAAACCTTGAGTAAGTGTTTGTTTGAATCACTGTGATTGCAAGTCCTTTGTGAAACCTCTTGTACTGCTCACTTTACTCTTGAGATAAGTCTGGCTGCTCAGCCATTCTACCACATTACTGTGTAATGCAGACTTGTAGCAAAGGTGAAATTGTACTGACACTTGTAGTCTTAATTGTGTCTAGTGTTCTCAAAGGGTACTGCATGTGATTCGGCCTAACACAAATTTGGCTGCTCGTGTTATTGTCTCTAGTCTTCCCACATCCCTCAGCAACCTTTTGGCAATAGTTCAGCCAGCAATGTTTCCGGTCAAGTTACTTTCCCCCCTCTGTAAGTCTCTAGGGAGGTTTTCATTTCATCCCTTTTTTATGCAGTAAACATGACTTTTCGACCACTATCGAATGATGGATGTTACAGCCCATTTATCCTCACATCCACAGACTGAAGCTGTTTGATTCGGTAGGTATGCTTCAATGTTAGAAGCATATCAATTGTAGGGTGAGCGTTGTGAAAACATTAATAAACACCAAGCCCAGGGTGCATTATCTATTTAAGGGCTAAAGCATACAGCTCTTTTATCACAGACATATTTGTCAAATATAAAGATGTTTGGTCTTTCTTCTTGTCTCTTAAATGTTCTTTGGTTTTATGCAAAGAAGGGTTGCATCCCTCACTGGTGTGGTTTGTCCCTTACCCCTTTCTAAATGAAGTATTTTGAAAGTTTAATGTCGGAGTGCCCAAGACTGTAAGTCCTGGAATTATAACCTTTTATCAGAAAATTATGTTTATGGTTATTTCTGGTTTTGGTAATGGGCTTTCCTTGGTAAGATAAGTGGAACATGTTTACATGACTGCAATACAAACTGGAAGGGATCATTAGAAATAGTAATTGTAAAAGCAGTTTACAAATTAAGTACACTTACCTTATGTCCCCTTTCTTTCAGTTTGGGTTATTAGGTTTCTCTTGCGACACCTATAAGCCAAAACTATTGCACAGATAGGGAGGAATGGGGCTTATGCGAAGGGACACAGAGGGATGACATATAAGGAGGGACACAAGGCTCTTCGGTGTTGATTGGTTAGGTGCTCACACATTTCCTGTCCATGCCCATGCAAATCCATATGGCCATACCCACCCATTCCTGCCTCTGCCTGCCCAAAACACCTCCTTCTCAGAACTCTTTCTGCTTGCTGTCATCAAGCCTTACCATCAGACTATGCATCCAAAGTGCCTGCCAGGATTTGTTCAAAGCAGTCTTCTCAGGGTGCATGACTTATTTGGAGTTGTGACCACCACAAGTCCCAGGGTCATTCATTAACCCAAGTTTCCCCTAAGGTGTCGCCATCAGGCCATTCAAATTCATTATTTAATTTACTTCCATGCAGCCTACCAATGTAAGTGGTGACAAGCACAATATCGATTGTAGGAGCGATGGGATGCAGCTGAGGTTTCTGGGCATTTGCTTTTTGACAGTTGGCTATGAAACACGTATTTCTGCACCTCCTACACAGCGCTCGTGCGGCCTGCCACTGCAAATCACCTCTTCACCATTGCAAAAAAGAACACAATGTCGCAGGCAGGAACGTCATTTCACCAAAATGCCAGGGGTAGCAGAAGTGACATCACCCGACCCTTGACTTCTGATGACATCTCGGGAAGTTATGTCATTTGACCCCATCCTAAAGTGACATCACGGGAAGTGATGGAACATGAGCTTTCACCCCACAACAAAACCTGAAGTGGCATCACATAGGATTGTTTCTGAGAACTAAATACGAAAAATATGATTACGATATCATTGTAAAGTGATATACATTTCATACAAGAATGGATCACCATATTTATAATTAATATCAAAGCATATAGGCCCATATTACCAAATCACTGTGATTGCAAGCAGACGTCCGAGGCCAAACGATATTAATGTGTTATTATATCGCACTTACGTTTAAGTGCTTCATATAGAACAAATATACAAACAATATCACCCAACCTGTGTTGGTACTCATTTATCAACCTCAGCAGGATGAAAGGCTGAGTTGACCTTGCTGGGAGTCGAACCAGCAACCTGCAGATCAAACACACATTGCAGAAGCCAGTGCTCAACCCACTGAGCTATGTTACCGGCTATAGCCATCAGAAAACCAGCCACTCCAGAAACAAAGAGCCACATGCTGCTGGCCACAGCCCATGAGCCTCAATGTAATAAAGAAAAAAAAGAAAATGAAAAAAACTTTTTTTTCTCCATTTTTTTTAGGGGTAGCAAGGGAGACCACAGTTGCGACCCCCTGGCAAACCTCTAAATGACGTCCATGGTCGCAGGGAGTGTCAGTTGTCGCTTAGGAACATAATTCTTAAAGTGGATGTATTCAGCAAGGGTCGAGAAAAGGCAACATTTTATGAAACGTATCAACATTACATGTATAATCACGGACTTCTTTAATGGGCCTGCTTTCAAAATATGTGTTCACGTGTCTTGTCAGGGAGCAAAAGGTTTTGGAAAGAGAGGCCAACTTTAAGTGGCCTTCCGTTTAAAACCATTACACACACTATGCATGGCATACAAATAGATAATTTCACAATGCTGCTTAGAAACAGCGCCAAACTACCATTTTGGGTGGACATTAACCAACGCTTTACAAACGCAGATGCATGACGTCACCGAACAGTGAAACGATGTCAGTTACAAATAATGCATTTTTATGGAGATCACTTATATTCGTGTCGGACATGCTAGGCCTATGGAAACTTCTTGAAAGCACTGCCAGTGAGTATTCACTATTTCTCGATAATATGCAACTTGCTTGAACGTTCCCCAGTCACCCAGACTCTGGACTCAGCCTTAATCTTGCTGCGGGATTCGAGATCCCTGGGAGACGGGAGCCTGACTCCCACATGCTAGATGCAGATGTTTTACTTTGGGCTACTAGGAGTTGCGTGTGACATCTATAGGCCCAACCTATGGCAATACAGTACAG
This sequence comes from Ambystoma mexicanum, assembly GCF_040938575.1. NCBI lineage: Eukaryota > Metazoa > Chordata > Amphibia > Caudata > Ambystomatidae > Ambystoma > Ambystoma mexicanum. Next base: position 1,411,106,865 of record NC_090921.1, on the reverse strand, counting down.
ATAGGTACGGAATGGCATATGAGGAGGGACACAGAGTCTGTAGGTGTTGTTTAGTTATGATCCCACGAATTGACTGCCCATGGCTATGCAAATCCTCATGGCCATTTCAACCATTCCTGCCTCTCCCTGCCCAAAACCTCTCCTCCTGGGAACGCTTTTAGCTTGCTTTATTCAAGCCTTGCCATCAGACTTTTCATTCACAGTGCCTGCTAGGGTTTCTTGAAATCAGTCTTCTGGCAGTTATTTACTAGAGTTGCAAACACGCTGCTGGTGTAATAAAAACATCTTACCAGGTCAGCCTTCAGCCACTCAATTTATAAGCACTCTGCATGCCCTTCACGGAAGTCATCTTAAAAAGCCCAGGTTAACCAGGGCTGGACAAGCATCGTAGGCATGAAATGGAAGTTCCACTGGGAAGCTCAGCCTCCATCGTTCCCACCACCATTCTTTGGGACATTCTTACATGTTGTGCAGGGGGAGGAGTGGGGCATCTGAAAACAATGGCTGAGGGCCCTCTTACCTACAGCTGTGAAAACCTGCCTGTATATGTTCATATTGAAAAGGCTTTGATTGGGTCTAGTCTTAAGATTTAAAATGCGACAAGGCAGTTCAAAAATGGTAAACATGTGTTTTGGGGCACAAGCAGTTTCAGTTGCTGAGTTTGCTTTAAATCCCAGGAGCACATATCTGATCACAATATCCATGCACCATAAGGAATGGGAAGTGTGAATTCAGTGCATGGGGAGGCAGCTGTGGGGTGCATAGATTATAATAGGAACATCCATTTACTAATGTAAATTGAATGAGTGATTTCCCTGGTTTTAGATTGAAGGTTGGAATGCTTGATAAGCAATACTGTTGAACTTTATTAATTTCCCAGCGTAGTAGATACCCCACTCCAAAGAGCTAAAAGAGGGGTGAAACATTGAAAAGGTATGCTTTAAGTGTACAATTAAAGTGCACCACCTTCCACTCCAACCTGTGAACATATCCTGTGGCAAACCCAAGATGTAGCAACAGAGAGGATGTTAACTACAGATTATCACAAGATATTTTTATTGACAGCTGCATAGCAAAACAAAGAAAGGCAGACAGCAGGGGTGATTTAACCCCCAAATGGCCACTTAAGAAAAGCCATTAAGCTTTCTTGTCTAACCGAAAGGGGCCCCCTCGTTGCTGGTTTCCGGAATTATTTCTAGTTTTTGAAGTACCATAGTGGCTATTGGTGGTGCAGTGCAGTCTCTAGGAAGGGCTGGTCAGACCCCTTCCATAAAGCTGCCCTCAACCTCTTTACCCTTCCCTGCACTGAGCAACAGGAGGTCTGGCACTGGGGACATGCAGCACACAGAAACAGTGTTTGCTACAGGTTCAAGTTAGGTTAAATGTGTGCATATTGCATTTAATGCAGGCTCAGTTTGAAATTTGAACCACAATTCCCTGACCGGAACATTCCTCATTTCACACAAGTTTTGGCTTTTTTTCAGTGGCTAATGTGCTTACAAGGCTACAGGTAGAGAGTATCACTTGTCTATTTAGGGCAGGCAGACTGGATGATAATGATGTGTTATTTATATAGCGCCTTTATCCAAAGCGCTTTACAGAGCACATATTTACATACAATATCACCCAACCGAAATTGATGCTCCCATTTAAGAGCTTCTTATATAGAATCAATTTGACTGTCTTATCTTTCTATGGCCTATCATTTTGGGCATGTCTAAATACTCAATTTTGACGCTACTATGGACTAGAGTTTCCCTAATGTTGTGAGGATATGTTATTATATCACATGTTTATGTATAGCATTTCATGCTTGAACCCTCCCACTTCTAAGTGCTGTAACAGTGGTGTAATTTCCAAATATAATGGTACTCAATTTATCAGCCTCAAGCATGAAGAGCAGATTTGTTGGTGCCAAGATATGAACATGGAAAGTGCATGCAGGCACACGCCACAGTTGAGCATTTAACTCACTGAGCTAAACAATTAGTACAGATAAAAAGAAACATGTATATTTGCCGTGAACCCTCTCTTGACCCCTGTCCCCTCCAGTCCTTTTCAATACAAAATATATCATTAATAATATTGCATTTATAAGACGAGTGCCACGACATATGTGTCCTGCTTCTAAGCACTGTAATAAAATGTGAAATAATAGGTGTTATATCTATTAATAAGAAATGTAATTCCCACAGTCAAAGCATTACCAAAAGTAGTGGGTGTGCACATGTAAGGAGAAATGTCTAAATGTTAGCATCAATAAATCCATACCAAGGCTCAGAATGATGTCATAGTCTTAAATTAGGGTTGCCATTGTTGATTTAAGTGCCACTGATGTGATTCTGACTAAACTTCCAACATTCCCCGCCAAAAATCATATCCCAAGCAGTATCTTTGATTCCATGAGATATGTACTAATTAATTTGTTTAGGCTATTAGGTGGCACTTGTGCCACCTATAAGCTGAAACTATTTAATAATAGTACAGATAGGGAGAAATGCATATGCAGAGGGACACACAGATTGTAGGTCTTGCTTGGTTGTGTGCCCACACATTGACTGTCCCTGGCCCAAAACACCTCCTCAAGGGAACTCTTTGTGCTCGCTTTAATCAAACCATCCCATAAAATGTTGCACTTGAAGTGCCGGCTTGTGTTTTTCCAAAGCAGTCTTTTGATAGTTAATGGCTTAATTAGGGGCTGTAAATGTTTACTCCATTTATAAGCACTATGTGTGACCTTCACTGAAGTCCTGTTAAAAACAAGCAATGGCAAAGCAGACAGTTTTGGTTATACGTATTAGGCCTATGCCAGGCACAGCTATTAAATGCCCAGGTACTTGAACCATGTTGCATCTGCTACCATGAATGGCCAGTTAATACCACTATAGCAGCTCCTGGCAAGTGCCTTTCCTACACCTACACAAAGCTCAAACTATTATTATTGCCAGTGCTTGTTTTGAGTAGGTGCTTTTTCAAAAACAAAAAGCACAGCCTCATCAGATGTTTGTTTTCTTCTATGGTTGTACAATTTTCAGTGACGTCTTGGGTGACTTTTCCAAATGTGCACCTGCCTGTACGACTCTAATCAACATCGACAGACACAGAGACATACATTGAGACAAAGAGAGAGAGAGTGAGAGAGAGAGAGTTGTGATACATCTGGCATAGCCATTTATAAGTGGCTATGGGTTACACACTATTATTAAATGGTATTATTTGTGTGGCTTAGAGCTTGCTTACATTCATATGCGAGAATGTGTTAGGTGAGGGCAAATGTCTGCAGGCATGCAAGCACACCACCTCTCCCTCCTGCTGCATGTTACACTTGCCCATGCATCTGTGCTCTAATAATGACTGGAACCAGATAACTGGATGGATTACATTTCAGTCTGTGCCTTCTGAGGCATTACAGTCGGAATCCCTCCTCCTACCTCACATCAAACGGTCTTTGTTCAAGGGCATGTGGAATGATTTAGCAGACAGAAACCAAAGAAGGTCGTATGGGAATGTATTACTGCTCTCTGTCATAACAGTCCTTTTCCTCAGATGAAAGGTAACTCCCTGTTTAGTTTCTACAGATGATGGAGAACTACATTATCTGCTATCCCTTATTCCTATTCCTCTCTAGAATTCCTAGTGCCTGGGAAGATAAAGAGAAACGATTAAAGGAATCTATTGGGAAATCTATCTCTATACAAGCTTTGGAGAATCCTTCGTATGGCTTTTGCAAACTGCAATGTACCTATGTCATGCCCGGTAGAAAAGATGCAGCCATTTGCACGAGTAGCATTAAAGAACAATTTCAGGCCACTTGAATCTTCTCTTGACTCCAACCATCATCTCTCACCTGACACCATCCATCCAGGAGTGTGTGTATGCTTCTGGAGGAACCCCCATGATGGCTGTATGACTCCTCAATGATGCTGGGGTAAAGAACAGCTTCCCCTTTGGCATCTTTACGGCACATGGTGTCATCTGTCCCACAGGTCATAGCCCGTTTTAAAACTAAGGCGAAGCACTGCAAACTAACTCTTCGATGGCACTCTTTTATACATTCATTTTGGCCCTCATTCCGAGTATGGTGGACTGGAAATGAGGGTGCTGGTAGCAATGTACCGGCACACTTTCCGAACCTGCATACTACAACGATGCCGGTAGGGGCCACAGATCCCCCGGCAGGCCTGACCTGCCCTGTTTTTAGGCCCTACAAGCATAATTTTCATGGTAGCACTGGCACCGTTAGCAACAGTGCTGGTTCTTCTGTGTGATTTAGCGTTCCCGCCGCCTGCCGTAATATCCCGGTGGCACCGGGAAGTCAGGTGGCGGAAACGGTGTTACAGGGTTGCCGGGAAGCCACAGCCTACCGGCAGGTTTTCCAGCATCCGGGTAATGAGGGCCATTGACTCAAAAACACTTCATGGAACATTATAGCAAAGGGTAGTCTTTCTGTTTGAATTCAGTCAACACGTCAAACACAACATATTTATTCCTATCTTGCCCCATTTTGGACCAATTTCCATGTGAAAATATTAAGTCGAAATGTAAAGTTCAGACACCCTGCTGGTCCAGCCAGGCCTTACCGATTGCAGCTTCCCCATGCACCTACCATCCAGTTATTTGCACAATACCAAATATACTGCCACCTCTTTATGAATCACTCAATAACAAAGAAATAGGTGGAGACAGTATTAGTGCCTGTATGTTTGGTCTTCCTTATTACGGGTTGTAAATACATAGGGCCTCATTAGGACCCAGGCGGTAAGGGGTTTACGGCGGCGTAAACAGCGCCGACCCTTACCGCCTGATTCTGAGGTCCCTTAGCGCCATGGAGGATTTAACACCTGCTTTTAGCAGGTGTTAAAATCCATGGCGCTAAGTGACCTTGTTGTTAATTACGCCACCGTAATTTACGGTGGCGTAATTAACGCCTTCCCCACTCCCATTATGCCCTATGGGGCAAAAATGGGAATGGGGAAGGGTAAATGGGTTAATGGGGACTTACCGCCCCGCCAACCTCGGAATGGGGTGGTAAGTCCGCCAACCACCATGGCGTAAACATAGTTTACGCCATGGTGGTAAAGGTACAACCCAGGCGGTAACTTACCGCCTGGGTCGTAATGAGGCCCATAGTGGGAAAAATAGCTGCTCAAAACAAATATGGCTGTAATGGTGCCAATTTCACAATGAGACAGAGATGCCACTGCTAGAACCTGTACCAAGGATAATTCAGTTTGCAGCACTAATTCCATAAAACATGTATTGAGGTCCTAAGCTTTATGTGTTTTTTCACGAAATCGCCACATTAAAGATCCTAAGCCATACAGTGCACGTTTGGTCCAATTCTCAAAACATTTTTTCACACAGGTGAAGCAATTGTCAAGTGCCTCTTCGTCACTTGCCTAACTACAACAACCGGGAATCCAAAGTGTGCAAAGCCCACGTTACTACTCCAAGGCCATCGGTCTGTAATACATTTCTCTTACCAACAATTGTACTCTGCATTTCATTTGCACTCCGTCTGCCCAGCGAGTGTACATTGAATCAAGTTCTCATAAACTGGAAAAGGGTGGTGTAGGCATTCGCAAAGTTAATTATAAAAAAATCCGACATCTTGCATATTTCCTATGTCTGTCGTCTATTTTGCATGGGATCTCCTGCGCAGACCAAGCACGTGTACAGTGCCCCCTACTGGGACCATGCAAGTGAGGCGGTTTCTACAACCGATGACCCTGGTAAGAAGAAGACTTTGCTGGAGTACAGTTTGTGGGTTTCTTATCTTTTCATTTCTCCACTGAACTTCGGCTACCTAATCAATTAGGCCACTTGCCTGAATAAACCTATAGTTGGAGAGTAACTTGAATGACTTAAACGTTAATGACTTACACTTGACATGAACTGTTTGTTATTGGAAGCTTTGCAAACCAATTTAAATGAGGATTCAAGATGGCAGCTTTATCACATTGCACTCTAATACCTCTCATAGATCTGCACACATTGGGCCTCATCACGAGTTGGGCTGTATTGCCGGCTGTAATACCACCGACTGCAATAGCTCTAGCACCGACCGGTCTGGTGGTATAACCACCGGATCTCAGGTTGGGCCTTAACAGTAAATCCCCATTCCTGATTGGGTCCATTGCATCCAATGGGGAATTTTCGGTGCTAATACTGCGGGATAATACAGCCAGCTGTAATACCGCCGAAAAGAGGGATTTTCACCTCCAGAAAAAAAGCTGGCAGTAAAACAGCCGATTTAGCACCCAACTCATGATAGTGCCCTTAAATGCAGCAGTAATACCATTACCGACGCATTTAAGGTCCACAGCCTAACTCATGATGAGGCCCGTTGTGTCCTGAGCAAACAAGTGAAATTCATCATCAGAAAATGGTTTCTAGCCACATCCTGTGCTGATCTGCCCTGAAAGAAGCAGTTAGGGAAGTATAGCACACATTTCCAAGAACAGCACCCATTGCAAAGAGCGGAAGGCATGCAAAATGCAAAGGTGCACTACTTCAGCGCATTGAAACACTTGTGTATAGGCGCGTTATAAATGCCATATCATATCAGCAATGCATCAGAACATGATGAAAACTTCAAAGCAAGCCTAAATCTGATGAGCGTGTGTTTGCACGAACACATGTTTTTGCACATCATAAGCCTCTTCATCAGAATGCGGGCCAAAAGTTTCAATTGACAAGGAGACCGTGGGCATCACTCTCAGATGACCTTGTGTTGTGTTTTTGTGTACTTTTAATGAAAAAGAAAAAATACTTCCCTGCCGCTGTCATATTGAAACATTTCATACTAGTTCAAACTTGTGGGCACCTAGCACTTGTCTTATTTGTTTAAAGAAAGTACTTGTTTGAAGTCATCTGATATTAATCTTATTTGTTAAACGAAGCACTTGTTAAATCAAGTGATTGTAGACATTTGTCTCATTTGTTGAAAAGAAACATTGGATTGAAACACAAGTTAGATGTGTTGTGTGGTGAAACAAATCCACAATTTTGAAACAGTGTAATGTACACACCAGGGATTCATTTAACAGAAATGCATTGGGTAGTGAAAGTGACATCACATGGCCCTTGAGCTCTGATGACATCACAGGAAGTTATGTAATGTTGACCCCACCCCCAAGTGACATCACAGGGATTGATGGAACGCGACCTTTCCCCCCTTGACAAAACAGGCGGTGGCGTCACATAGCATTGTTCCTCAGTACACTAAGAAAAATATGGTTACAATATCACTGTAATATGATGCACAATTCATCACCATATGTAGCGTTAACATCAGTGTGTACAGGCCATATTCCCAAGATCTTTTAGTTGTGTGACCACCAAATGGGAGGGTACCATGTTCCCCTGCCCAATTTGCCTTGACAAATACCCACTGGCTACTGGTTGCAGCCAATTATGTTTTATTTTTTTGGCCAGGGATAGCGAGGAAGACAGCAGTGTTAGCAAGGGGGTGGGGGGGGCTGCAGAGGTCACAGCTGCGACCCCTAGCGGCCCCGAAATGACATCCCTGGTACACACCCCTGACATGGCACCATTATCCCTAATGGGTGACAGTCGATGCCATGTCCGGACACATCTATTCAGCCCTCACAGGTATGCCTCCAGTGGGCAATGAGCTGTGTCCGTACAATGCAGCACACACCTGGACCTGTCATTCCACAGAGAAGACAATTTGATTCAAGGCTTCCCAGCTTGACTCATTCATGAGACTTTCTCATGTACAAACACACCCCAGTGTGTAGTGCAGTGACGTGCTCTGCACAATATTGCTGTGCAGTAGGTGCTGCAGATACCTGTGAAAAAGGACCTGCAACCAGAGGCGTTGCTATGGGGGAGGGCTGAGGGGGCTATAGTCCTGGGTCTTTTGGTTGTAGCCCCGGATAGAAGCTTGGGGATTACAACCAAAAAGACTAGCTAGCCCCCAGTCCCGACAGTCCCAAAATTAGCATAGCCCCGGATCTTTACGAGACCTAGCAACACCCCTGCCTGCAACCAGAGCCAACGCTCTCTAACGCTGTTTTTCTTTTCAATTTCTTTTTTGTTTAGTGCATGTTCTACCCAGAAAGTCTCGGAGCAGCTTTCAAGGTTAAAAGGTTAAAAAGGGAGGTGAAACTGACGCGCCGATGGTTGTGCATTGCTCAACTTTATACCAACCTAGAGTGTCTTCCCTGCTTCCACTAGACTGTCCCTTTCAGCATGCATAATGAAAGTCCGCACACAGACAACACACACCCTTCCTTCCAAGTTGTGCAGTGAAATCTTTATGAGCTGAAAAATCACTTACTTGCATAGAAGCATTACAAGAAACAAAGTATAATGTGTATCGCAATCTACATCGTTCAACATGTACAAACTAATTGGACTCATGTGTTTCCTTTCACAGAAGGCGTTAATTGCATATTTACATGGAGACTTGTTTTGAAAACAAAATGATATGAGGCGCGAAACCCTAAAAGTGAAATCTTTCACGTCATGTAAGGAAACATACAACACATTTATTAATATTTATACCGAAAGGTCTAGCAGCCTCTATAAAGAAAACGAACACAGCCAAATAACCAGTTCTATGGGCAGGTGTCCACTCGGAAGTGTCTACAACCGCATTCTAGCTCCCTACACCTTTCAGAGAAGAGACTTATCGATTTTCATATTAGTCTGGTCCCACCCTCCTGGCAGTCCAGCACTGAAATTGTAAGAAATACTCCTCTGAACAAGAGTAGCAACAGCAACCAGGACACATGTTTTGGCCACGTTTGGCCTCATCATTGGGGTGAAGCTGTGCATCTCTAAGCATAGTAAACAAGGGGTCAACATCTGGATTAACCTCAAGTCCCAGAATATTCATACAAAATGGTCTGCAAGCTCCTCTAATGAGAACAAACACAGCCAAATTGCCTGTTTTCTGGGTAGATTCCCACTCGCAGAGGTTCAACATCCACATTTCTGCTCACTACAGCTTTCATAGTGGAGAAATAACCATTTGCATAAGGCCCCCAGCCCCCCTTGGGCAGTGCAGCTCCAAAATGCATTCGGCCGAGTATTTCGGTGCTGCAATGCTGTTGTGGGTGGTGTTAGGGAGAATTCTCCAAATGTGATAATTTCCCTTACCTTTTGAGACCCACAGCAACTTTGCTGGATTTGTAGGATTTGATTTTTTACCTGGAAAGAGTGTGAGCCTTTTTTCCCACTCTTTCATGTATTTTGATATGTGTTTTACTTTGGTTTCTTTGGATATGGCGTTTTAAACAAACTCCATGGCATCATCTTTTTCTGTGTGTCACACAGCACCTTCAGTGTAGTGGCACAGGGGTGTCTTTCAGACTCCCCAAGGTTTAAATGCCTTCTCTGGGACTGACTACTGTCTCCCAGAGCATGTAACGTTAAATTTACTTTGCTACTCTCTTTAAAATTACTGACCCAACACACACAATCTTCCTATAGAGTGCTGGAGGGGTTGCTTAGCTTCCCCTGAGTCAAAACGCTCATGTAACAGTAAAATGTTACCCTTTCCTACTTTAAATGGCTGGTGGCAGTGGTTTAGATCAAACTAACATGATTTTTTGCGACCGCTAACAACAGTGGCTAAAAATTGGGTCAGTCATGTTTTTCAATATGGCGGCCAAGACCTAGCTGTAAAAACAGACTCCGGTCATCTTTTTTCACCATTTCTTTTAGGAAAGGTCCTACTTGTGTTTGTCTCTGCGTGCCAAACCAGGTTTGGTCCCTTTGTTCGTTGGCCTTTGGCGGGCTTCAGTGCGGAAGCCCTCCTCTGGCGCCTGAGTGTCTAGGGTGGACAGGATGTGAGGGAGGTGCCCGAAACTCCCTGTGCTTAGTCTCCGAGGAGACCTAAATGCACTCTGGGGTGATTGGCTGGCTTGCTGTCCTGCAAGGACAGCCACCCTGCTGTGTGAGTGACAACCAGGCTGGAATTAATGGGGGAAAACTGTTTAAAAGCACATCTCTGGGACTTGGAAAGCAGAGTCAACCACTGGAACAAAAGAACCGAAGAGGTTAGGAAGGAAGAGGACTGCTGCAACTCCTGGACGACCGTTGAAGCTCTGCTGCAGGTCCGCATTGTCTGAAACTCTGACGACAGAGAAGCCCTTCAAGGTTAACTTCTTCACTTGAGTTTGGTGGGAGCAACCAACTTGCAAGCCACCTCGTCACCATCCTATTCTGGTCGAATTTTAATCACAGTGCTGTTGAAAACCGGATAGCCAGAGGGAAGGAAACCAGCTTGTGGACTTTAAGGCATTGACACCTTAAACCGACATCTTGGTGCAGCTTTTGGCCTCTTCCCTGGGCAGTGCAGGAACATCCCGACGTCCTCCTTCTTGTCCCCACGACTGAAGCTCAGGTACAGCGAGATCTGCTCGAACTGCCAGGAACAACTGCCTCAGCTACAGCTTTCTTCATTGACAAGGTACTGTGCAAACGCGGTCTGGAAATCTTTTCAGCCATCGAGAAAGTGCATGAAACTTTTCTCAACTACAAAGGCTTGCCCTTCCCTTAACATTCGTCAAACGTTTCGCCTAGCCAAATCCTTTAAAAGCTTGTGGCAAAGACTTAACCGGTACTTACCAGAACTGTGCTATCCTATACAAAAGACTCTGAACCATTGACTTTGGCCTGGGCCTATTGAGAAGAATTGCTGGTTGTATTTAACTGAAACCCTTTGCCCTGCCTATGAATATATTTGGGCTGTCTATTCTCATAACCTTGTCTTTTCCCTCCTTTATTAAGTATCTGAAGTGCCATTTTGCTCCCACTTCATTTTGGAGCTAAACTTGTTCAGTTACTTTCCGGTTAGATTTTTGTGGTGTATTAGTGTGTGATATTGAGCTACTTATGCTAGAGTAATGTTTTCTAAATGACTGAGTAAATAAATGTATATTCTTTTACCAAGAAACCTTGGGAAAGTGTTTACTTGAATCACTGTGTTGTTTGGACCTTTGTGTAACTTGTTATACTGCTCACTCTTGAGATAAGTCTGGCTGCTCAGCCATCGCTACCACTTTACCGTGTAGTACAGGCTTGTACCAAAGGTGAAATTGTGCCTACACTTGTAGTCCTAATTGCCTATAGTGTTCCCAAAGGGTACTGCAGGTAATACTGCCTAACAGGTGGGAAGAATCTGATATGCATATTTCTCCTCTGTGAAGGGTGCAGTGAGCTAAAACGTGGTTGTACATCCTCCCGAGTTGGCTCCTTCCCATAGAACAGGTCATAAGCTTTGAATATAGGTATCAGCTTCCTGGTCTCAACCGTAAAGTTCAGGCATTCCCTTTCACTAGCTATCTGCCAAATCCAGCAGCTAAATTCATGAGGATCCATGAATGGGTTTTCAGGATTTTCACCTTAGCATATAGTTTTATCAAATGATACACTCCTTAGACAAAATTGTATTAATACAAATTGATGTACTTATGTATTAGTATATATTCATATGTTGGATTTAGCTAAACATATTCTTTAAATGAAACATGTTGGCTTTAATGTTTCCTCAGTGGCGTCTGAATGCCATCTCTCCATATCTATTTTGCCAGCTTCTGGCAAAATCAGGAAATACTCCAGCCTTTTTCTTATTGACTTCAATAGTGATCTGGGATAGGCCCTCCTCAAGGGTCCCATTAGACCCTCCCATTACTGTTTTTATTCTCCCCACCACCCCTCCAGCACTATCTGAAATGTCGTCAGGCCTACTATGATAGTCGCTTGTTTTGTTCCTCCCCTCCCTTTCTGCATACCTCTCCCTAACCTTTTGTTTTTCTCCGGCTCTACCAGAAATGTCATCAGGCCTAGTACGGTAGTCGCCTGTCTGTTTCCATTTCCTTCCCACTCTTCCCCCCCCTTCCTTATCTATGTTTTAGCTCTTGCACCATCTGAAATGTCATCAGGCCGAGTACAATAGTTAATTTCACATCCTTACTGTTCATGGCCTGTAAGAATGTGGTTGTATTTTCCCTTGTTCCCTCCCTTGCCTTGAAGCGCTTTGAAACACATTGTGTATAGGCGCTATATAAATAAACAATCATATAATAAATAAACGGTCATAATGTTCTCGATAAAATCTAAATAAAGAGGTTCTATTCATATTGTCTGACATGGACCACCATTGTGTCTTGATAGGGTGGCCTCTTTAGAATATTTCTGCTATTTATTGTGAAGGTAGAAGAGTTGTATTCCTGATACGTTTTGTATGCCTGAAAGGATTGTACATGGTCACAGTTCATTGTCCTCTGTTCTCCCCTCCCTACTTCCCTTCTCCTTCAGAATTCCTCCAGCTCTCTGCGTTCTGTGTCCCCTGATCCTGAATGCCCCATTTTCCTTCCAAGATGTGTGGGGAGAAGACAGGCCAGGTTCAGTCCAGTATAGCAAATAACAAGAGGGGGTCCTGGGAGACTCTCTGCCAGACATTAGTACTGGTTACAAGAGCCATACCCAGAGTATTTAGCTCACTATCTTTCACAGAGAAGAAATATCCCAAACTTATAAGTCTTTTTCCTGCCCTGGGGCAGTCCAGCACCGAAATGCTAGGCAATTCTCCTTTGAACAAGAGTACCAACAGCAACCCCAGACACGTGTTTCGGTCTGGTTGAACCTCATCAGTAGGGTGTAGATGTGCCTTTCTCAGAATAGTGAGCAAGGGGTCCACGTCTGGATTCCCCTAGTAACTTAGGGTGAGACCCAAAGTTACTTGAAATATGCAAATAACAAGGGGGGTCCTGGGAGACTCTCTGCCAGACATTAGTCCTGGTTACAAGAGCCTTACCCAGAGTCTTTAGCTCACTATATTTCACAGAGAAGAAATATCCCAAACATATCAGTCTTTGTCCTGCCCTGGGGCAGTTCAGCACCGAAATGCTAGGCAATTATGAAAGATAGTGGCTAAAGATTGTCATTTGCATATTGTATGAAATACAAGCATTCCCTCAGCTGTTTTTTTCAGCTGAGAGGGCACTCTTAACTGTGAAAGGGAAACAATATTTCCCTTTGACAGTTACAGTTCCCTAGCCATGCAAACTCAATGAGCCATGCAAGGCTGGGGTGTATTGCTTCCCCAGCTTTGCAGGGCTCATTGGAAATTCTGGCTGAGGAACTGCATGTCTGTATGTGCAAGGAAGCATTCCTGCGCCTCCTCGCACACACAGACAGAGCAGGCTGGAGTGGGGCATCTCGTCACCCATGCTCAGGCCCCTGCATGCATGTGCAGAAACCAAAAATCTTCCTGATTCCTGTTCATGATAGCAGGTGCTTGAGCGCTGGAGAAGAAAGACCTGTGGCACAAGGTAAGTTTGTTTATGTCCTTCATTTTTTCAATTTAAATAATGTGTGTGGATGCGTGCATGCTTGTGTAGTTAGGTGAATGGATGTATGATGGTGGATGCTGGTGTGAATGAGAGCGTGATTGCTGCGTGCATATTGTGTAAATGTGTGTGTGTTTGATGTTCATTTATTTATTAAATAAATGTGTGTATGTAAGCGTGTAAGCTTGTGTTATGAGTGAGTGCATGAAGCATGTTCGTGTGAAAGAAACAGAGTGCTTGCTGTGTGTATGTTGTGTAAATGTGTGTGTGTGTGTATGTTCATGTATTTAATATTTAAATATGTGTATGGATGTGTGCATGCTTGTGTTATGAGTGAGTGCATGATGGGTGCTTGTGTGAATGAGACAGCGAGTGCTTGCATTGTGTGTGTATTCCGTAAGTGTGTGTGTTTGTGCTGGTACAAGGTGATTTTGGCGAGTGGGGCTAGGAGGTTTGTACAACAAAGTCCTTTTAAAAATGGCTTTGCTGGACAATCCCCCTCCCCTCTGGCCAAAATTAGCTCTCTGTCTGAGGTGCTGTGGGGCCCAGGGGACAGGGATGGTATTTTTTTACTGGACACCTATAGTAGATGTGTAGTCAAAAATACCATCCCTGACCCCTGGATCCCTAGTGCATGGCATACACACATAACCACATTGATTGTGTGTGTGTGAGGATCTCAGGTCCTAGGGGACATGCGTGTCACTTTTTCCTACTGGGAATCAATGATCGATGTCTAGTAAAAAAAAAAAAATGTGCTTGCCCCCAGTACCCCCCAGCACCTCGCATACACAGAATCACATTCATCATATGCGTGTGAGGCACTGGGACCCAGGGGGCAGGCATGGCATTTTGGGTATGCCGAGTAAAGAATGCCAGCCCAGTCCACTGGAATTCCTAATGCCTCGCATGCAATGTCAAGCCTGACCCCTAAGCCCCCCAGCACCTCTCATGTACACACAATTGATTATCTGTGCATGTGAGGTGCTGGAGGACAATGAGGGAAGAAATGCCATTTATTAAAGGGCATCTGATAGATGCACAGTAAAAAATACTAAGACTGGGCCGCAGAGAACCTTGCACACACATAATTATTGTGTGCCTGTGAGGTGCTTGGGGCCACAGGGGGCAGGCATAGCAGTTTTTCCTTGGCATCGATGCCAAATAATAAATGCCATGGCTGTACCGTGGGACCCCAGCTCCTGACACCATCTGCCCCCTGTGCCCCCTGTGCCCCCCAGCACCTTGCAATCGCACATAATCACATTCATCATTAATGTGATAATGTCTGAGTGCAAGGCGTTGGCGTACCATGGACCAGGCATGGCATTTTTCACTGGCCATGGTTGATAAAGCAAGCATGTTAAGTGTTATTATGTATCTAGAGTTGGATTTTAATGCATCCAGTCTAGCCATTTCTTATTTTGGTATGGCATTTTATATTGGACAGCTTTGATAATGCAAGCATGATCAGTGGTAGTATTCTTTCTGTGGCATGACGTTTTGTATTGAGCATATTTGATAAAGCAAGCATGATAGATGTTATTATATAGCTAGACTGGCATTTCAATGCAGCCAGTCTAGCCATTATTGCGGTATGAAAGTTTGTTGTGGGCATCGTTGGTAAAACAACCATGATAAATGTTATTCTGAAGCAAGGCTGTCATTTTTTAGGCAATCAGTCTAGTCATTTCTTACTGGAGGCATGACATTTTTTATTGGGCATCTTTGATAAAGCAATCAGGATCAGTGGTATTATTCTTACTATGGAATGACATTTTGTATTAGGAGTCTTTGGTAAAACAGGCATAAGTGTTATTATGTAGCTATTCTGGCATTTCAATGCAGCTATTCTAGTTATTTCTTATTGTGGTATGACATTTTGTAATGGGCACTTTTGGTAAAGCAAGCATGATAAGTGTTATTATGAAGCAAACCATCACTTTTATGCAACCAGTCTAGTCATGTCGTATTGCGGTATTACATTTTGTATTGGGCATCTTTGATAACGCAAGCACGATAAGTGTTATTATGTTGCTCGACTGGCATTTTAGTACAGCCAGTTTGGAAATGTTTCATACTGGCACATATTGTTCGAAAAGGCATCATGAAAATATGTTGGACAAATGCTCCTGTGCACTGTTGGTGACTTGCATCTATTGGATTTTTCCATGAGTTACCCTACAAAACCAATTGCAAACTGTTTGGCTTTTTACCCAATTTTTCTAAAAAAAAGTGTGCTATAAAATGCATCATTTTAACCCATTATTTCAAATAAATTCTCGGGTGGAAAATCCACCCAAACCCCCCTTTATTGGTGCAGGCTCCCTAACTGCGCATGTTTGCTGTGACATATCTGGGACATATATTTACACCCCTTCAGTTAAAAAATTTACCAGCCACCACTGGTTGAAAGGGTTTTTTTCAGAAGGGAACAATTATACAGAAGGTTTCAGGATGGAGAATTGAATTTGGTGCACGAATTTAACTAAGGGGACTGTTTGTCCTGAGTTGGGTTCTCTAAAACTTTATACACATCATCCAAGCTCAGGATAGCAGTCTATGGGGGTCATTCCGCGTTGGGCGGTAAGGGTTTATGGGCACCGGTAAGGATGCCGGTGCCAGTAAACCCTTACTGCCCTATTCCGAGGTCCCTTAGCGGGTCCCAGCAGGAACGGGTGGTCTGACCACCCGTTCTCTGCGGTTCCCGTTAAGGGACCTTGGAGCTAACAACGGTAACGCAATTTGCGGTACCGTTATTAGCGTTTTGCCTATTCCCATTGAGCCCTATGGGAGCCCAAATGGGAATGGGGAATAGCACCATGGCTACCTCCAAACTCGGAATGACCCCCTATGAGTTTGACAAACACACACACACATTCTCAGTGATATTGGACCAAGTTTGTTTCTTGTCTTTTCAGTCCGAGTCACATAGTGTCCAGCACTCTTCTTGACCTCTTCCTACAATGGATATAACGGCCTCCTTCATGAGCTCAGTATTCTTCCAGGCATATGTATTTTAACCCACTGGCCCTGGGTCACCATTCTGACTTCAGACGGGCCAAGAGCAAAGCACAAGCTTACCATCAGGTATTTCTTTCCCCCTTGATTTAGGGGCTAGTTTAACAATATGAATGTCTTCCTCACTTCCCAGACCATTGCACCAGTTAACCAACAGGTATTTCTTCTTTCTTGATAGAGTTGTTGTGAGGCTGGAATTATTATCACCCATCAGGCGATCTATCTTCTCTGTTCTCCTTCATGGTCTCCTTTTCCTCTGGTCTCCACTGCTGTGAATCTCAGATTTTTATGAGGCGAACAATGTCGATGAGACAGTTTTTCTCATGTAATGACTACAGCTCTGCAATATATATGGATGAGTAGTGGGTAAACAGCCTACTCATTCCTCACACTGCTACACACCAACAGAGATCCCCATCATAAAGGAGAAACAGACACTGTCAAGAGATATACCTGCTGCACCCTTTGTGTAAATGTGGACCGAGGGCAATCTATTATCTTAACAGAGTGTGAATGTGATGCGATAACTGTAGCAACGCAAACAGCCATCGTCCAAAGACTCTAAACTAAAGGAATGTCCTATCAAGGTTTTATAACATATATATACTTTAATTAAACAAATGAATATGCAAAAAAACTATCTAGCAAACACTAACAAAATCACACTTCTGTGGAGAGAACACAGAATGTTCATAACATGGATGTGATATCACTCTCAGTGCTTTAGCCAGTGTGAAGAGGCAGAACATTGCAACATTGTTACTTGCAAGAAGGATATTTATTTGAAAAAGGTACACAAGATTGGCTTATCAGTCACCGTGGTCACAAAAGGGGACCAGGGAGCCTGGGCCTCTCAAAAGTACTTTATTATGTGCTTGGTGGTTCAGCACCATTGAAATGGGCTTCATGTTGCTGTTCTTCTGGGTTGAACCGAATGTGAGTGCAGCAAGTCAAATCTACCCAGGTGGTGAGTCAGCATTGAGTTGGGTTGGAAGCAGAGTTTGGTGCAGGTGAATACAGCATCAGAACAGGGAACTTTGATGAGTCCTTACGATTAGGCCTGACGGTTGAGCTGAATGATGGGTACGGCTAGGTTCAAGCTGCTGAGTCGCACAATGCTTTTGGCAGTACAAGACGAGGTGTGGGTTGGGTCAGTCAGAAAATCTTGGCAGTTTGTTTAAGGTGTTGTTCAATTATGTGGCAGTTCAAAGAATTCCACAGCTGTAAGCTTCTTTTAGAGACAAAGTGGCGATGAGTGTGGCATGTGCAATGCTGTGTCAAACTGATTCAATGATACAAGCATTGTGAGGTTTGTTGAGAGTGCCAAAGGCAGCACCATGGGCCCTATATGGTTTGAAGTCTTTAAATGCAGTCAACTCTATTTGCAGATAAAGACCAAAGCACCAGAAAACAGGGATCCAGCTGCTATTGGATTTTCTGGGTGTTGTGAGTCCCCATCCAGGTGCTCTGGGACAAAGTGAGTCCATCATCTTGCCAATTCCAGTTCAGGAAGCTTGGATGGCACTTGCAGGATTCCTTCACCTTGGGTGAGGAGACTGGTTCCACTGCAGCATGAAGAGTGCAGGTCTTGGTCCGTTTGCTGCCAATGTTCCTTGGTGATGGTTAGGGGACAGAGCTTGCCTCTGTCTTGAAAACACTTTATATTCACCTCTGGCATAGGGTTTGGAATTGACTGCACACCTGATAGTGGTCCAATGGTTTCTTCTGTTCTTCTTAAAAGTCCACGATGAATCAAGAATGAAGACCCCTTACATATAAAGTAAATAGGTACAGGGGATTGACACAATCCCGCTTTAAGCGGTCCAGTTCCTGTTGTTGTGACATCTGACCCTTGCCTTCTGCATCATACCCAGCATACCTTTGTTCTGTAGGAGGTGGAGGGGACAGGAAGGAAAGAGAGCCTCACAGAAAAACAAGATGATAAAACCCTGGTCAGTTTTCCGCTGCTCTTTCTAGCTAATGTAACCCCAACTCTTTCCAAGGCCTGCAGCTTCAAATGCCCTTTGGAAGGCAACACCCTAGATTGGGTTTGCCCTTGTTATGTGTGTGCCTCTATGAAGGATGGTTTCCAGGATAACTCATGGTTAGGACGCATGCAGAAGAGGGCAGGTGTTGCTCCTCTTCACAGAGACTCAAACTATGCAACATTCTTGCCTTTTCATCTCACTTGCTGAAACAGAGACAAGCAGGATCGCCATGGATCTAGCCTTTGAAGAGCTGACCTGAGCTCACAGGGTTGACATTTGTGTGATACAAATTTGAAGTGGCTTTAATAATGTTGGACACTTTCAATCACCATAACAAAACTAGAAATGGCTTATTCTTGGAGTTCACTCTGCCACCAGACAGATAGGGACACAATGATCATATTTTTGGGTCAGCCTAATTTAAATTGAACCTCTGCCTGCAGTAATATGGTGTCCCCACAGCTGTTAAGAAGGCACATTTGATCTTTCAACCTGCTCTGTAACCTTAGAGGGCAGATGCTGCAGATCAGGAGACTAACGCAGCAGAGCACACATTTTCACTATGTTTTTGTCAGGCAGCTGTAATATATGGGGGTTTGATTATCAGATCACCATTTCTGAAATGGATTACCCCATCATTTTATTATTTCATTCAAAGCAAAAAAAGCTAGAGCTTCTACGCCATCACCAGATGGCAATCCTTCACATTCTTCTACTGTGATAATTCATTTATAACAATGTGTTAACTCAAATAGATTATTTTATCGCAAAACAAAAGTGTTTATTCTAACAAGAGCATCTGACACAACTTGGGATTTCAGACACTGCCATGTCAAGTAGTGAGGTGGCACAGCACGCACAATAACTTTACAACAGCAATATATTTAAAACATTTACAAATGAACAGTACACAGCTTCCTGATGCATACATGAAAAAGAGTATTTAGAATGGAATGTCACATTAAGATAAGTTAATTATAGGAATGCAAATTGAAACATGTCTTTCAAGAAATAACATGATGGTTTTGTTGGTCTTTTGCATGCTCTAGTGTAGAAAGAATGAGAAAGCCTCTCTCTCTCTCTCTCTCTCTCTCTTTATTGTTTTCCAGCTGAAGAGAAAACTGGAGGTTGGCCAGGGCATAGAGAGAGCATAGTGCCAAAAGTGTTTGGCAATCAGACGCTTTGGCCCTCATAACAAGTGAGCCAGCCTGGAAATAGTGTACCAGTAAAAACGTTACCGCCAACTTTTCTAGACTGGCTCACTCCGAGTCTGCCGGTAGGGACTGTGAACTACTAGCAGGCCTGACCATTTTAACACGTACTTTGCAGACGCCACAATGATTCACCTAGCTATGTATACTACATTTTTTCTTTGCATTGGAAATCAATGCATTTATTTCACAAGCTGGCTATGATTGTTTAAATCCGCATGATACACTGATTTGCTGACTTTTTAATAAAGATTAAAATAATGTGAGTGTCTGGATTGTTTGATAAATACACTGTGCAGTCCTACATTTTATGTGAGCACTAAACCCGTGTTAAGTCAATACGATTTCTTTTAAACTCTATTAGCCAACTATGAAACCCCCCTAATAATTAGTGTCAAGAGGTAACTAATTAATGGGATAATCAACTACGTGTTACAGATTGGATTTTGAAGGATGTTTGAATTGAGTATGAGGTAGGCCCTGCTTGCTTGGACAGCAGGGACTACCTTTTCTTTAATAGGAGATGTGCAAACCGAGGTGGTTGGCTGGCTGGGGCATGCATATGAAGACTGGAGAAGCTGCGAGCAGAAGCGAGCTCTTGGCACTTGCTGGAGATGATCAGCTGTGAGCAGGAGCCTGTCAGATGTTGCTGTTGACAGAGCCTTTAGTGCAGCTCTGAAGCACAATTGCTTGTGAAGGTAGCCGATGCACATACTCATCAAGTTGTGCATGAATTGTGTAGGTCAGCCGGGATATGTTTGTCTTATTCTCCCCATCGGAGCTGAGATACACTTCCTATGCCCATTCGACACTTGGGAGCTGGGAGAGCTTGAGTTGGGGTTGACCTCGGTATGGTATGTCAGTGTAAGTGACAGTACATCCACTTATTAGTGGAACATGTGTATCTGACATGTAACATCTTTTATAGAAGAGAAATTAGATTTTAAAGGACTCAGCTTTAAGAGACATGCTTTTTAATATGAAGTACTCCGAGTTGTAGTAGAGATTCAAATTACTATTTCTGCTAATTCTGAAAGCAGACACATTTCAGCCAAGGAATTTTGATACAAGATTAGCCCATGTTATGTCTGAGGTCGGGCTGCTCTTCTACATGAGTATAGTGGCACAATAATCTTCAGAGTGACGGAAGCTGCCACGTGTTGTGCGATTTGACAGTCAGAGTACAGAGTATGCAAAGTATGCTCCTTGGTCCTTTCCTCTAATATCACAGTGGCTTGTAGAAGAGGTGGAAGGAGCAAAGAGCGGACCGGTGCAGCAGAGAATAGGAGGGGGGCTACCAGAGGGTGATGGGCGAGCATTTGTATCTGCACAGAGCTTCTGAACCCTGAGCCCCTGAACCCTGGAGCCCCGATCTATTGATATAGCAGTGTATTTGGTTGGATTGCTGCTTTGCTACTGTGCTTTGCCATTAACAGACACACCTGTAGCTGTTTTTTTCATGTCTACAGGCTGTGGCTCAGAGCATTGCTGTTAGGAAGTACCGTTGTATCCTGCAGTGGGTCTTCTGCTGGTGCCGCAGTCCTGCGCAGTACTATGCCACCTGAAGCAGCGTTAAAACCTGTACGAGCTGTGTCGACGCGCCAACCTACTTTTAGCTTTGTTCTCATGTCATGCTCGCCTTCCTCCTCAGAGGAACGGAATTTTACACCTGGTACTTGTTGATCATCTTTTCTATATCTATTGTTTAAGTTAGACTATTAACATTTTCTACTTCATTATAACCACAACGAATATGAATATGAATACGATCATGAGCACAGAAAAAGATCAGTGAGATACGGGTTAGGTAGTACCGTTCTCCTCCTCTCTGCAAAACTAAATGCATCCTAGCACGTTTTGTGGATGTTATTCTTACTACAATCATGTACTGACATGCAATATCTAACTCTGACTGTGAAATCTCCTCTCTGAATCTTGGGAGTAATTTAGATATATGCTACAGCCTGCTTGTGGAAAACGGGCACATAGTCCCCCGCCTGGCATATTGCACAAGAACTGAATCATTTAGATCTAAGAAAGCAAAAAAGGGAAACAGTTACACAACAACCTCTTCCCAAATGGAAATGACTTCATTTCTGGGCTATACGGATCCTGCTCCTGTGACTGTAGTAAATCACCATGAAACCTCCTTAGCTGTGAGGGGTCCTTGCAACATCTCTGCGAAACTAAATGCACCCTGGTGTGTGTTCGGATGTTAAACTCGCTACAGTCATGTCCTCACATGTAATATCTAACTCTGACTGTGAAATCCCCTCTTTGAATCTTGGGACTAGTTTCGAGATATGTGGCACCCCTGCTTGTGGAAAACGGGGATGCCAGTATACCCTCTGAGGCTGAATGGTCTTACAAACAGTCCACTCCCCAATCCTCAGATTCCGAATATGTGGTATTACTTAAAGACTTGCTAAAAGTCACTGCAGCAATCAAGGCACCTGCCATAGACGATTTTAATATGGGACCATCTCTGCTTAAAAGTCCCACTGCTACACCAAAGAAAAAGAGGTGCTGATTGGCTCTAGCTGCGCGTATTTCGCTGCAAAACAAAGAGCCCCCTCCAATAATGCCTACTCTGGGGCTGCCAACAGCAAAATGACATTCACTAAAAGAAGGGATTTAATCGCTGGTAAATCTTTTGTCACCAATGAGTAACCTGATGGTTCTGGAAGACAAGGGTATATTGCACGGCACCCTGGATAAATGGATGCAGTCTATCTGCCCTGATACTGAGACAGTCTCTCCACCTAAAGCAAGTGTGAGCACTACCGAGGAGATGTCGAACAATGAACAGGCTATTGCCCCATCTCCTTTGATGGCAGTTTCCAATAATCCATGTGTGGGCCTGTGGACCACAGTGTGCCATGCATCTCTGGCCCATGTTGTCTAGCACCCGCGTGTGGTTTAGCAAATAATGCCCAGGGGCAAGTGATAGATCGTGCCACATGAAGTGTTAATAGCCTGGCCCGTGCAAGTCATAAATGCCATGTCAAACATGTACCCCCATCAAGCAAGGGGGGCGGTAATGCAGGATCTAGTCTTAATCACATGACCTGGCTTGCTCATGCTGAAGCCTTAAGTGCGAAAACATTAGATAAGACACAGTTTGCAAAGGACTTCACGGGGGTTACAGGCTCCAAATACATAAAAATTGGAGAAATTCCTAGTGTAGCCAGTCCTTATCTAAATCACACTTGGTTACTCCACTCAATCCATCTTGTTATAGATTCATGTGTATAACTTTGGAGGTCATTGTGAGTCTAGAACAGCCTACATATCATAGCAACACCAATTGAATGCTGGTATCATTGGTTTCTCCTCTGTTAGCCAATCAAATATATAACAATGTAAAACCTCTTTATGATTTATGGTTTGAAGGGTTTTTTTTATTTTTTTTAACATTCTTCTGTACACCTAGTTCCCAAGGTCAAGGCCTACTCATAACAGGACAAACCTTAAAGCTTTACTATGCCAAATATGGTGTTGAGGCAGATGGGCTCAGAATATGAATAAAAGAGAGTTGTTGGATCTTGGATGAGAGTTGCTGATTACGCGGGTTGTGATCCGGGGCCCATGGAACCATTTGCTTTCAGTCCCTTCAGGGAACATGGGTGGCCATCGCTCCCGCCCTATTAATCAGCCTGATTGCAGTGAGTCTATGCTAGGAAACATGCAGTCCAGTGGCTGAATAGTAAAGCGTCCACCTATAACGAAGGACAGGCATCCAACTACACGATGTTATTTTTAGTTGGATTATAGCAGGTGCTGGACCCAAATTTAAGGACCCATACAAAATGGCTCATTTAGAACTACATGATGATGTATTATTGCAAGAAACATGGGCTTTGTCATTGAGGGGGTTTGTTTCCTTTCAGATAAAGGCTTCCAAGAAGAAAAGGGGCCATTGTTATGGAGGTTTGGTTATACTAATTAGGTCTTCTCTGAATTACAGGATTAAGGTAATGGCAACCAACTCTGAATTTGTACAATATGTGATTCTGGCTCCTGACCATGGAAATACAATACTATTTGTTAATGTTTATAACAGCCCCCATGCTGCAGAGATCAATAAGCTTGAGACACTGGAACATCTGATAGAGGGTTTCATTTTGGATAGTCTTGCCATATGGTGTTGGTCCTTGGGGGCGATTTTAACATCAATTTGGGACTGGGGTGCTAGCAGACGTGCATGATGCCTGGAAGGACTATGCTTATTGCATTGTTGAACTGAAGCTGGTAGGCTACAGGTCATGCCTCAAGGACTTAGAATGGGGTAGGTGGTTGTTGGATTGGGATGTGTGATCTCTGAATGGCCGCATTAAGTCTGATATACCTGGAGCACTGACATCTATTATTGACTATTTCTTTATTCACGTGTCTCTTAGGAAGTTGATCTTAGATTTTAAGGTGCTACAAAATATTTTTAGTGATCGCTTTCCATTAAGGTTGACCATTAAGCGGGAATGGGTTCAGCTGACCTCAATCTCTAATCCCCATTTGGATTTATGTGGAACAAATGCTCATTGCAAACGCAGGTTGAAATGGGCAAAATATAACCCTGGGACCTTGCAGCAAAAAGCAAAAAGTGCTGTCATCAAACTTGCACCTTGTCCTATCAATTCCTGAGCCAAATTCGTCATCAGACTATACTTTACATTTGTTTACAGACTTGATGGGGTCGTTGTCTCACCTTTTTCAGTGTGATTTCAAGCTCACGAACAACTGGAAGAGAGGTTGGTTTGATAAGTCTTGTAGGAGGGCAAGAATAAATCTGATGAAGGTAGTAACGGATCTAGCCAGGCTCAAAGGGGATATCATTAGGGCAAGTGCTGATTATAATAAAAGCTGTTCAATGTAGAAAAAGGCTGTTGGATAACCAGACCTGGGAGGATTTTATAACTACACTATCCTCTAGAAATTCAAACCGGTTTTGGGATTGTGTGGCAGGAGGTTCTGCTTTGGAGAGCACAGACTTATAGGGAAAATCATGTGGTGGCTAGAACGTGGGTTGACTAGTTTTCGTCCATGTGTCAGGGTCCTGAAAATGAGGGTATGAGTGGAGGACGGGGTCCTCCGATCCTTCTGTTAATAGGTGAGGTGAAGGAGGCAATCTCTCAACAGGCAATAAATCAGGCATCTGGCCCTGATGCAGTGACTGCTGATATTTACAGGGAACAGGTTGATTTGTAGGCACCATTGTTGACCATTTGTTTAACTCATTCCTCCGAACAAGGATTTTAACTCAGTCTTGGAAAAGGGCAAATATATATCAACATTTTAAGAAAGGTGACTGCAGGAGCCCCCTAGTTTATAGGGCAATATCTCTATTGGAAACCATGTTTAAGATTTTTTGACATATTATACTGAGGCATGATGAGGAATGGATATCCACTGAGACCATCCTCACAGATATTCAGTATGGCTTTAGGCCAGGTCTCGGGACGTTAGATGGGGCGCTCAATTTGTGTTTGGCGGGGCCATACTCTGTCTTTATTAAGGGGAAACCAATTTATTTCGCATTCATGGACTGAAGTACTGCCTTTGATAAAGTTAATAGAAGGAAATGATGGCAGGTGCTGGAGTCCATGAGTTGTCCAACTGAGGAAGTGAGGATTATATCGGTAATTCATGAGGGCAACAGCACTTTGGTGAACAAGGGCAGTGTACCAAATATTTCAAGGTGGCATCGGTACTTCACCATGGGTGTGCTCTGGTCCCTGTCTGATTTACGTTATATATTAATGGCCTGTATAAGGCACTGGTTGAGTTTGGTCAGACTTTCCACGGATTGGTAACAAACGATTTCCGCTTTTAGTGCATGCTGATGACACTGTCATTCTTGCCTGTACACCTAATGCTCTTCAGAAACGTATTAAGGTATATACTGACTTTATGTCAAACTTGGACCTAAAAATAAACACAGGCAAGTCAGCAGTGATAGTATCTACACCCGGGGATAGCAAATAAGTCAAAGATGCCCAGTATATTTAATAACGCTTCTTTTATTCTGCGGGTAACAGAATTTGATTATCTGGGCATTCGCTTCTCAGAGAAATGGAAACAGTCTGCACACATATGTAAACAATATGCCAAATTGAGTCAGGCACTGGGGTGTGTAGCACATTTTATAAGGATGTGTCAAGGGCAACCACTTTGAATGATTCTGGAAGTCATTATGGGGGTTTGAAAATGTATATGTGCTTGAGTCTACAGAAAATCGATTTTTTAAAGAAATGGCAATGTTTGTCCTTCTCCCCCACCCCCCCCAAATTATGCAGTGCATGGGGAGCTTGGGCTCCCCACATTGGGGATGAATGGTAAGGGGTCGCACTCAAGCACTGGCTGAGTATCGGGTCGAACCCAAGAATTTTTTTGACTCAAGAACTAGTAAGAAACTTGATGCATGGTGAGGTTTAGAGGAGGATGCCATGGCTGAAATTTATATATGAATGTCTAATTCAAGTCAATCTTTAATATCTCCAGTGTCCTGCAAACCTATTAACTATGGAGGAGAGGATATCCCGCAAAATGTGTATACTTAACTTCATTAAACTTAGACATGTGTGAAGGGGTGGTTTTTAGGCTCAAATAGGAAATATGCTACTATTTCAAGAATAGACACTTTACAGCTTTACCTGATACAGAGCAATAAACAACTAAATCGCGTGATACTGATGAGAGCCCGCTTTGATGTATTGCTGTTACGGGACATTACAAAGAATTGGAAGGGCTATGTTCTTAATTCGGTTTGTCCGTGCTGTGAGGCCGTAACTGAAGATCTTTTGCATTTTGTCATATTCTGCCCCTGCTACACTGAAATTAGGAAAAAGGACTAGTCTACCACTGTTAAAACAAGTACCACTTACACAATGTTGTCTGGCCCTTACCTTTTTGCTTCAGGCTGATTCGGTTATTGTTGCCTGAGGATTTCTTATATATCTGCAGAAGGCCTGGAACTTGAGGAAACGCATTGTGGACATTGTGGTTTAGCACTATTGTTTACTATAAGCATATTTCTCATGAAGTATTCTAATTTTAGGGAGTTTTGTAGATTGTCTTAATCTTCTTTGATGTTTTATGCATATAGATAAGTAGATGTATTTTCAGTTGTTGTTTGGTATTGAGATCTGCACTATTTATGAATAACAGTAAGATTTTAGTCTGTTTATATTTTTGTATATTATTGATTTCAAATAATCTGTGCAATTTGTACATTTGATTTAAATTGACAATAGCTTGAGATTTTCATTTAGGCTGTCTGCTCCTCTGTGCCCGAACTGGTGGAAATGTACAGAACCTTTGTCTTTAGAGAACATCTAGAATGTTAGGGATAACAAGAGGAGAGTCAGGCAGCACTGCACACTACCAAGATTGCAATTATGCCACTTGGAATAAAAACTATATTCGAGTTGAAAATGACACACCATACAAACACGTTTGTAATTTTTCATTTTTAATTCTTACATCTAGTAACTGACAACTGAGCTACAATATGCTAATTAACAAATGACCCATGTGTTTCAAAATACATCATTTAACTCAACATTTCTAAGCAAGATGATTTGTGAATTTAATCCAGCACTCAATGTCTTCTCATCTAAGTGCTGAGAGGATGTGAGGACCTTAGAGAGAAATGAGGTGGCGCTAACTTTGTCCAGACCGTTGTGTAAGGTAAAGCCCTCAGCTGGTAAGGGATTTCCCCCCTCACTTTTGATTAAGAATTGTACAGTTGCCCTCGGAAAGCTTTAATTTCTCTCCTTTTGACTACACCTCCTCTTGTCATCTACACTGTCTTCCGTTTGCAGCCCACACCTTTGTATTTTGATCAGTTCCCCCTGGGCCGGAAATTGGATGGGAATTTTGGAGGTTCCTTTGCCATTGTGAAGGATTGCCGTCTTGCAAGGATGTAAAAGCCCTAGCTTTTTTGATTTGTCTTAATAATAAAATGATACGGCTAATCCATCTCAGAAAGGGTGGATTGCAAAATATGACCACTTATAACACTCCATGCCAAAAAGCATAATATACATATGTACCGCACTGCACCAAATCTCCTGACATAGCTGCAGTACTGGCTCTGCAGTGGCACACAGATCAGGTTTCAAAGGTCAAATGTGCCTTTTTGACACCCGAAGGTCTCCTGCAAGCAGAGGCTGCACTAACTTCAGAACTTCTGGTTTCAAATATATCATTTCTAGATCTGTCAGTCTGGTGGCAGGTTAAACTATAAGAGTAAGCCATACTGCTTTCAGAATGGTAACTGATGGAAACAGGATTTTTAAAGCCACACAAAAAAGGATTCATACCAGTGTCCGCTCTGTGAGTTCTGGGAGGATATGTGGATTTCAGGCAGTCTAACTGTCTGTATTTCAATGAGTGGGAGAGAAGACAGGATGCCTCGCTCTATTGGCTCACTCGGAAGATGGATAACTCCTACCTGCCAGGACCAGTAGATCACACCAGGCAATGTTCGTGTAATTTGGCTTCAAAGAAGTGCTTCCACAAGGGGTTGGTAGCAGAGAGAGCCCCTGAATTTGCAAGCAAGGAAAGGGGTTCTGTTAGATCAGTAAGAGAACATAAGTGGGATTGAGGAAGAGATACTACATTTTGCTTTACTGTGCACTTTTCTTTCCTTACAGTCCCCTCCTCTTCATGTGGAAAGATTTACCCTGAATATCACATCAGAAGACAAGGGTCACTTGTTTTAGGGACAGGGTGTGTACTCCTTTAAGCAGACTTGATTTCTATGCCCTGTGAACCTTTACCTATAAAAGAAGGGGTCTCCACTCTTCTTGGATCCACGTTTAGCCACCAAGAAGAATTCATTTGAACCTGGCTAGGAGATTAGACCCCTCCTAAACCCCATGAGAGAATTGAAGACCAATGTTCTACTGTGCTACTTACCAATCCCCAAGGTCCATCGGTGGTGACTTTGCTGCGAACCACGGCCTGTCACTTTGCTAGCAAATCAGCTTTTGAACCACCAGCTATCTTTGGCACCCACCTTCGAACTTTGAACCAATGATATTGCATCTTCGAACTTGCTCGACACCCTTTGCCCCACTCATCTGTTCGGCACCAGCGCATCATGCCAGGAACTTCGAATTGCAGCGGCATCCGTCGTAAAAAGCATCAAACTGCCTGGACTTTTCACCAAAGCTCAACTCAAACCACTTCATCATTGTGTCACTCATCAGCCAGCAGTACTCATTTCAAACTGTGCGCAGTCATCGAAATAATCTTGGTGATCCATTGACCTGCATTGCTCAATTACACTTTCAAACATGACATGACTTGATGCTGACTAGCCACATTGGATCAAATAGACTAGCTACATCCGGACCCAGTTTCGGCCTGCATACATCACATCTTGAAGCTTGGTCCAACTCTGTCAAACGGCCTGAGAACTGGAATCAGGTACTGTTGAGAGGCCCTACCCCCCATGTACATTTTTAGGGCCTAGAGACTGGTTGTCATGATGTCTACCCCCGGGGATCCAGACCAGGTCCAGCAACCCCAGAAGCAGGCATCAAGTTATTTTGGGCAAGCCCAAAAACACCTGCTAGGGGCTGATTGGGTGCGGTCCTGGCGCCTATGGCGCCAGGCTCATATGGAGAGTCAGTCAGGCTCATAGAGTAGAACTTACCTGATGCAGACCATGCTGCAAGCTTACCTGATGCAGACCATGCTGCAAGAGCTCTAAGCCAAATGAGGCTTGGAAGGGACTATTTTACCTAGGGACTATTTTTTACTTGGGTGGGGCTGGAGAGGAATACCTACCTGGGACTTCTTTGGTGGGCTATTTAAACCATGCCCAAAGAGCAGCACATGCTTCGTGTTATTCTGCATCCAGCAGCGTAACGCTCACCGTGCCTGCAAGTCTGCATCCAGCCTTCTGCCACGCCCGCCTCGAGTTTGGAGCTCCTAGAAAAAGGGAGAAAGAAGGAAAAAAGGTTAGAACAAGAGCAATACCTTTGATCCTTACCTGAATTCCCGATCCATCGTGCCTTCGAGCTGGTAGAAAGAAGTTATTTTATGCACGTCGCCTCGCCTGCTGCAGCGCCGCGCTGAACTCACCGGCCTTCGCAGCATCTTCACATTCCACCGCATCCTCCTGCATGTTCCCGCCGCATTCCTGCACCTAAGGAGTAGACAAGAACAGCAAGGTGAGCCAAGGGAATACACAGAGGAATATTAGTAACCCCCCCATAGACTTACCTGATTTTACTACCGGGGGTACTATTCCTCTTCACAGGTCGGCGCATCTTCCACTGCATCTTCGCCGAACCCCGGACCCTAAGGGGAAACAAAAGGACAGCAAGGTGAAACAAAGGGACTATCAAGGGCAACCCTCTTCACCACATTAGACTTACCTGATTTTACCGCCAGAGGTATTATTCCCCGAGACTTCATACTTTCTCTCAGTGCCTGAATAAGGGAGAAAGCAACAGGTTACATATTGACATTATTTATCGAACTGTGTTGGAAATACAAATCCTTACCAGAATATTACCGGTTGCCAGGAGGAACTCTTCACTAGGGTCAAGCTGCAATCTGCAAGGAATCGGACAAGAGTGAAAGTCAGGCATTTGAACTCTTACGAACTACATACTTTTCGGAGTCAATATTGTTCTGGAACTCACCAATTCCTTCGAGCCAGTGAAGCAACTGGTTATCAACGCGCCCCTGCGCTCAATGCAGGATGGAGAGCTCATTTTTTCAAACCATCAGGTGAGACTATAAGAGGGGACATCAAAGGTGATCCGTGGGGAGAACAGCGGTGGCGTGGGGGGATTTATACTCAACTCCACTGGTGGTTAATTCCCTTTCTCCATTTGCAGAAGAATATTCCTACAGGCCAAGCAAACGGAGCTAGGTGGGCCAGTCCAGTCCGTCATCTCAGACCTACGTGTCACATTGGTGGAGACCGCAGCTGTCCAGTTCAGATCGACGCCTCTGTGGGAGCCAAGTGAGCGTAACACTCGTTGCCTTTATTGCTTCTTTTCCAGACTGAGCATCTACTCCTGATTGACATTACTGCAATTTTTCCTCACTGCTACGGTATTCAGAGGGTCTACACATTCTTTTCTTCATTTCCTGCCCTCTTTTACAGGGCTGGATTTTTACATGTTTTTAATATTTAGTTATATAAATGATTTCATTATGTAAATTCTGTTTATTGTTTAGAGTACCTTGAATGGACATTCTTTTAGTTTTTAACTCCTGTACTATTGCTGTTTGGGTTGCTACTGTCTCAGGTGCACCCCCCTTCTCTGAGTATAGACTTCCCTCGGGCCAAGTTGCACAAAAGGCGAATGAGATATTTCTCTCGGCTGTGCCTGTTTTACCTTTATGAATGTGTGGGCTCACTATTGGTTTGTAGACTTGCGCAGGCTGAGCAGGCAGTTTAGCTGTTACTCATCCTTGTACTCTTGAAAATAGAATTCATTTAGTCACAGCCATTATGTGCCATAGTTGGAAAATGCACAGTTCCATGAATCAGGGTTTGTGTCGGCAATGCAGTCACTTTTCATAAATGCAAAGTCACTTTGAACCATGCAAATATTCCATGAATCTGGCCCATAATCGCTATCCTGCTCCACCACACCACATCTAGATCACCTCCTATCACCCATCCACAAGCCAGCTCAACATGGGTGATTGGCAGGGATTTGGCCACCCCTCATACTTTAAGCACTGACCAATATGCACACACACATACTAGCACCTCCTCTATTTTTTTCCCATAACTGGACTCCGGTTCATCGAGGACGTTCAAACTACAGCTCGTTGTGACCATACTAATGGTAAAATGTGCTATACAAATGATTCACTACTGTTACTAGTAATACTAATAGTGTTTGCCTCACATGCATAGTAAGAGGTTTGATCTGAACAAGAGATGCACAGTTATATGATGTGTTGCCTACAGGATGGTTTAGGTAATCCCTGTTGATCAAAGCAAGCAGGTTACTTTGAAAAACAGGAAACATCTGAGACATAGCTTCAACATGCTGTTCTAATCAGTTTAGTGTAGTACCTGAGTGGCAAGTACACAAAGGCTGTCAAAAATATCCACAGGCCATGCAGCTGGAGGAGTAGTCTTCCCTTTCGTTGACCCAGGCAGGGGACCAACCAATTCGTGACAATGAGTATGGCTGTGAGGCAATGTTTATGCAAGTGGGAAAATACTACAAAAGTAAAACAGGAGAAACTAGACAGCAGGGAAGAAAGAGACATACTGATTTGAATATTCAGAGGTTTAGCAAAGTACAAGTAACCCAAGAAAGACAAAAAAAAGCACAAATCGTCCAGGTAAGCCTCTAAGGTTTGGGAAGGAAACCGTGATTTTAAGGCCTAGAGAGTCACTGAAGGAATGGTGAGATTAAGAAATAGAGGTTGCTGCTGATACAGTGAAAACATAGACGCTGATGGACAGCAACATAACTTTATAGAGAATCCCACGAGATTGGAAAAAAAGAAATAGTCTAGCAGGAACAAAACAAGAACAAGGCAAGCATGAAAGATAGAAAGCCTAAACATAAGGCACGGCACTGCAGAGGCAGCAGCGCTAATAGAGGGCAGGGGTTAGAGATTACAGCACAGACAATGAGTAAAGAGCTGTAGAAGCTGCACAGAAAGCAAAGGGAGAAAATGCAGGGACAGCACATTAAAGAAACTGGAGAATACAGAAAAAGCTCTGAGGGCATCTTTAGGATTCACGGAACACTGGGTCACTATAGAGTGGCGTTTAGAGCATCAAACCTGGAAGTTTGCTCCTATAAACTCTGCGAGTTACAACGCCAACAGGGTGGGAATTGCAGCTACTGAGACCAGTGCAGAAAAGATCCCAACTCCCAATTCTAGCCTCAAGGATGTCCTGCATTTATCACCATGAGACAGCCACATGGACCCAAAACCGTGAAGGGCTTGTTAAATAGATACAGTTCCAAATCGAGGTCTCAGAAGGACCCAAGGTGCCGCCATACAGCAGCAGGTTGGAAGACCCTGACATTTTTCATGTGAAACAGCCTGGTGTACATGCTGCCACATGATAGGCTGCAAAAGCTTAAGGCACATGTCTGTTGGCCATGAGCAAATGGCTCTTCCCAACAATAGTGGTCTTCCCAAAGCTTATTTTAATATGCTTACATGCACTTTTGTGCAGTCACATTTTATGTATGCACACATATCATTAGCCCCTTGATCTCGGTTTGATGCATACAAGAACATTAGTTGTAATACTGAGTTATGCACCAATGTGAAGGGAGGCCCTATTTCTCTATTTCTCAATGTAGATCATGGCTCTTTCAGATACATTGGTAAGCATGCTTTTCTCCCTAGAGGTCAGCAATCCTCTGCTTGGCAGGGGATGCTGTGTGGTGACTATGTTGGTGGTTGTGGGGCCAAATGATATGAGTTTGAATAATTCCTTGCACGTTTGACAACATTGTGTAATCTGGGACCAATTTCTTAAGCCTCCTTCACCCTACCGCTCCTGTTACAGAAACTTTGCATCAGCGCAGCTCGGTGCAAAAAATGGCACCCATGCAACCATGGAATGATTAATTACACTTTTTTCCCTGATGCTATTT
This sequence comes from Ambystoma mexicanum, assembly GCF_040938575.1. Classification (NCBI taxonomy): domain Eukaryota; kingdom Metazoa; phylum Chordata; class Amphibia; order Caudata; family Ambystomatidae; genus Ambystoma; species Ambystoma mexicanum. The sequence continues at coordinate 1,411,073,707 of NC_090921.1, read as the reverse complement.
TGGACCAGGACAAAATATGTTCTCTGACAGCACAACATTTCTGTAATATGGGCTCATGCCAAAATAGTGAGTACTTAGAAATACACGCTTTACAATTAGTTGAGTGTGACAACCTGGAATGTTAACAGGATTAACAATTGGGTTAAAAGTAAAAACGATCTTTAATTGTCTGGATGACATGAAAAGTGATATATGCTTCCTACAAGAGACTCACATACTGAAAGTTGAGATTAAAAGTATGGAAAAGGAATGGATTGGGAATGCCTATGGATCATGATTTTCTTCACAATCCTAGGGTGTCGCTATTCTTAATCACAAGAATGCGCCTGTGAAGGTTCTAAAGGAAGGTTCAGATAAGAATGGAAGAATAATTGCTTTAATGGTGGAAATTCAGGGGGTAAATGATCCTGTGCAATATTTATGTGCCATCCAAAGAAGAGGGATCATTTTTTTAAAAAGTGTCTCAAATAATTCAAGATTTAGATTCACCGAACATTATTCTGGGAGGTGATTTTAATATGGTAATGGGCGCCCTCATGGACCAAGGTGGTTCAAGGGTAACGAGGAAAACCGATAATCATAATTTATCACTCGAAGCTCTAGTTCAGGAACACAACTTGAATGACTGCTGGAGGCTAGAGCATCCTGATTTGAAGGAATATAGCTTCTATTCTGGTTCACATGTAACATATTCTCGACTCAATATGTTACTCACTGGTGGAAGAATGACTGAGAATTACAGATATGGCAATATTGGGAATATTTCAATAACGGATCATGCACCTGTGTCCATGAACCTGAAGTTAGATTTTGAGCTGTGCAAGTCATTTACCTGGAGAATGAACACATCAGTCTTATATGATTATGACATATTTGAAAAGATTGTCTCTGAGGTGAACCATTTTGTGGAAGAAAACTGCTCAGATGCACAAAGTCATTTGGGAAGCTTCTAAGTGCACAATGAGGGGTGTAATTCTTGACCTGTCCAGTGGGAAGAGGAAAAGTTCGGAAAAAGCAAGACTTTACTTAGTTCTGAAAATCCGAGTTCTTTCTACAGATCTCATGATGGATCAAAGGAATCTGGATAAGAAAGAAGAGTAATGGAGATTGAAAAAGGAAATGGATATGATCCTTACGGAGAGGGTTGAGAGAGAGTTATATCGAGTAAGATGCTCTTATTTTGAGAAGGGCTAAAAATGTGATTGATGGTTAGCGTACAGGCTTAGGAAGATGAATGCTAAAGGGGTAATTACATCTATCATAAGCCCAAATGGCTCAATCACATTTAATCCAAGAGAGATTAATGATGTTTTTAAACATTATCACATTATCTTATATCGCAATGAACCTGGTTGCGAAAACCTTCTTTCAGAAACTCGGAATCCCTAAAATGTCTTTACGGGCCAAATATCTCTTGAAAGAGACTTGTTGATTGATGAACTGAGGTACGCAATTAACAAACTGAATGCATATAAGTCAACGGGTCCCTACGGACTCTTGGTGGAATTTTACAGAATGCTGCTTGAGTCCGCCCTTGAGTTAATGAAAGATATTTTCATTGCTTCAAGAAGAGACAGCTTATTGCCTCACACTACTAATCATGCTATGATTTCAGTGTTCCTTAAAAAACGGAAAGATGGAAACTTACCCTCTAGCTACCGTCCGATTAGCCTGATCAACACCGACAACAACATTCTGGCCAAGATCCTGGCTATGAGGCTCAAACTTTTGCTGCCGACATTAATTCATGATAACCAGTCCGGATTTGTAAAGAATAGGAGGACATAAAGCAACATGCAGAAATTAATTCAAACAATGTCTCAGGCCCATGACTGTGTTGAAGATATTTCAGTCTTTTCACTTGACTCCAAAAAGGCATTTGACCGGGTAAATTGGGAGTATCTATTCTCAGTCTCGCGTGAAATGAATCTAAGTGAGAGTTATATCTCATGGATAGCTCTATTATATGTGAACGCAACAGCAGATGTTAAAACCAACGGATTAAGATCAGAGTCATTTAGGATGGAGAGCGGTACCAGAAAGGGGCTGCCCTTTTTCGACACTCTTATTCTTTATTATGATAGAACTTTCACCCATCGTGTTTAGGTGCAAACATGGATTAAATGGTGTGAGCTACCAGGGAATAGAACAGAGGATATGGTTTTACACAGATGATCTTCTGTTGGTGCTGTGGGATCTAGAACTAAACTCATTGCCCATTTTGATGTATCTTTTGTCCAAATTTAATGAGGTTGCTAGTGTGCAACTAGTGTCCAACTGGCCCATAGAGCTCGGGGTTTCCCAAAAGCACTGTAAGATGAGCATCAGAACCCTTGATATGGATGGGGATGCAGACTAATACTCTGGCATCAAATCAATAATGACAACTCGATAGATTGGCAAAGGCAGTCAGTTTAATGACAAGTACAAAAAACGGGGAGTTCATGAATATCAGCAATTGCTCGATCTTCCTTCTCGCTTCAACTCCAATTAATCTCAGTCAAGACATTGTATTTATAACAAAAACTCATCATCACTGACGTGTAACTCTCAAACTTTAGCATGCATCTCTATTGGTTCTAGGAAGGTAACTTTAATATAGGCACTATATCTGTATATGGTAACAGGGAGTGGGAATTGGATAAACACTGTCAGGTGGGGCATCAAAGCCCTTCCTTCAAAATGGCTACTGTAGACAACACAAAAAGTATGATGTCTCATTGGTTCTACTAACTATAGGACCCTAGATTACTTGGTCCACCATGATTGGGTTGGCATCGACCCCACTCATACTTTTCCACTTGCTTAGCAGCGTGCAGAATAGCTGGCCAGGTGCAGGGAGTTTTGTCTGTGCCCCCAGCTTCCCTCCAATTATTGCTACAATCAGTCATCACCTCAGTGGTCAAGTGTCAATTATTTCTTTGTGGTTGGCCTCGAGACTGCTTCTTGATCTGGAAAAGTTAAGGCGTCTGTGCATGGCACGGGTCCATGTGTAGATGTGAAAGTTTCATCCCTTCTTGCTCGTCTGGTCACGTGATTCCGACACCGTGAAATCATCTTATTCTTCATGCAATTCCTGTGGCGTATCTTGACCTTCCTGAACAGGATTCTCTGTTCTTCTTTTCATAAATTGTATCCACTCTGGGTCTATTTCAGCCAATACGACCATGGCTTCTTGGCACGATTTGCCTTTGTCTGAGTTTCTCTCTGTCTTTAATTCTCAATTTATTTGCTGAAAAGCTCTTTGCTTGAGACCTTTAGTAACCTTTGGTTGATTCTGCTCTTGTGCATAGTGGAAGTATACTTATATAAAGTGCTCCTTTTTGAGGTAGATATGTATAGGTGGTGCTTGCCACAATCTATTTTACTGCTAAGCATAACCAAGCCTCACAATTTCTTGCTTCTTGCGGTTACTGTGCATATGTACACGTTTAAACTAACTGAACATCTTCATTGCGCATATGGCATAATTTCTGAAATCTTGACATCACTTATTTCACTTTAGGCTCAGCATGTCACTTATCCATGGTGTTTCCTCTCTTTTCATCATTCACAGGTCGTCATATCTTCTATATGTGAGTCAGTCTGATGTGAGTCATCACCATTCATCTTCCTTTAGTATCTTTTTAGCTTCTTCAGGTATTGCATTCTGACAATAGTCATTCTGTCTCATTTGTTGATATGGTTTTCTCAATGGGTACCATACTGTCCTGGTTTTCTTGCATGTCGGTATTTCAACAGGTGCTGTTCTTCGGATAGGTACGGGACAGAGCCCAACTGCGGCTCTCTGCTGGTTTATTTTTTCATTATACATCACATATTACGGCGTGAACATTCCTGGTACTTCAAAGTGGGTGGTTGGAGTGTGAATCGAGCTTGGCACCTCCTCTACACTCCCCCCTCTGGACGATTCAACAACCACTTTCATTTTTTCCTTGGTATCCACCTTTACTTCATTCTTTGTATCCACTTTTACTTCCTCCTCTGGATACACCCATAAAGGTTTGAATAAATATATCTTTGGGGTTCATATCTTTATGACTCCCGTCAAGCTTCCTGCTGTTCTCACGTGCTCATCTTTGTTCTAAGTCATTAGTGGACATTGTCCACTGGGACTACAATAGATCCATTTTCCCACATAATTTCTATGTTTTCTTGGATATCGAAACTTTGTTCCTTCTGGTGCATAAATGCTGGCTTTCACAAAGTCCCTTATTTCTTAATCAGTCAGGCCCTCAGGGCTCCATCCTGGTTCGACATCAATCATGATCTTCATCCCTATGGCCTTTTTCGCAGTTTTCTGGCGTTGAGAGATTATTATCTTGAAAACACAGAATCCAAGCAATATCATCACTAGCAGGGCACCTAGGAATTTGAATGCATCTTCCATCCATTGTGGAACCCATGAGAATAGTGATAAAAACTAACTGTTGTTGTCTACTTCGTCAGTTTCATCAATCATTTGATTCTGTAGTTTCGTCAGCATACCTATGGCTTTTAAAGTTCAATTTTCATCATCATGAGATGGTATAAATGTGCGCTGGCCTCTGGTCTTGCACATTGCTGTGTGTGATAAACAGTGCGCCATCTGCACATCTATTTCAACAGCTACAAAGATCTTTGACTTCCCCATGCTGTAAGGTACGAGTGCACAAACAAAGCATTCCTCCTCAGAATTTCGTCTTCCAACTTCTTTCATATGTTGGTACCAGATGTTATTTCCCAAGTGTGCGGTGCTGTCCAGGTAGTCGTTTAGTTTGTTATTATCTTCTTGTGTGCTTCTCTTGATTCTCAAGATTTTCATGTAGTTTGCTATCATCACATCTTTGATCGCATCCATTTAGCTTCTTCTTGCTGGAGGATTCTCAGGCCTCTCCATCCATGGTTCAGGCATCTTCATCTGTACCATTTGAGTAGGAGAAAGTCTGGTAATTTGTTCCTTGTCCTTTTGTCTTCTTCTGGCTCTGGCTATGTCCAGCCATATTGATTCTGCTATCATCTCTGCACGTGATTGTTTTGCTGGACTTGCACTTGCCCCTTTCAGTGCTGGCTCAGAAGTGCTTATTAATGCTGTCTCTGTTGGTTCATTCTCAAAATACTTTTGTCTCTTTAAAAGTTCAGCTTTCTCCATTTGTCTTTTGACTTCACTTATAGTGGAACTTCTCATCGTTGATTGTCCATCCTTCTCCCATTCTTTGGATTTTGGTTCAGCAGTTATTGACGCTAGACCTGTTGTATGTGCACTCATCGTTTGCATGTGTGTGTCTTTCATTAACCTTTTCTCATTCTTACTCTGCCAACCCTGTCTCTGGCTTTTCAATTTGCTTGTTACCAAGTGTGTGTGTGTCGTTGCTAATCACATCCATTTCAAGTTCACTCACTCCTCTGTCAGACCTTCTAGGGACTGGAATGACAATTTAATGACAATTTTAAGGTCTGGGTTCCTTTGTGGGTTTCATGTGTACATCATTGGGTGGGTGCACTGGAATTGGAACACTTTGTGCACCAATAAAAATGCTATTTGAATCCTCAGTGACAGTAAATCAATGATGAATATGATACATAGGTACATGATTCCTCTATAGGTTAACCTACAACACTACTTTGGTTGCCCATCTCGATCATTTAAGGAAAGAAACCTAATTTTTTTAATACAATCTAGGTGATATTATCTCTGGATTCTGCTGTCTCTGCTCATAGGTTGCAGGTACTGGAATAATTGTCCTTCTTTGCCTGAATAATAGATTGTCTCTCGTCTCTGGAAACAGTTCTCTTTTCTGTTATACGAAAATGTCAAAATAAGGTAATGAGTTCAGCAAGTCTCTAGTTTGTGTGTTCAAAATTAACAAGCTCCCAGTCAATGCCTCTTATCTGTTTCACTCCAGAAGACATGTCGTGTCCTTGTCAGCATAAACAAGAATGCCCCCAGGTAACCTAGGGTGACCAACCCCAAGTTCCTTCAACAAAGGTAGCAGGCGCTCCTCTCTCGGAAGAACAAGGCATGATAACCTGTTCAGTGGTTGTTAACCACATTGAGAGTTCGCAGCCATCTGCTTTTTGCTCACTGTACCTTTCATAGATGGGAAATATCCAAATGCTATGGCAATTCCTCTCTGAACAAGAGTACCACCAGCAACCCCATACACGTGTTTCAGCCTAGTTGGGCATCATCAGTAAGGTGAAGCTGAGCCTCTCTAAGCACAGTGAGCAGGGAGTCCACGTCTGGTTGCCCCCAGGTAACCTAGGGTGACCAAGCCCAAGTTCCTTCAGATAACCCTGCTGGTGGCTAGAAAGTTGGACCTGCATTATAATGCCACGCAGGAGCATGCTCATCTGCATAAAGTTTACTGGGTCTCTGATAAATGTGAGGACGTCAACACCAGCAGGTCTCCCACAAGCTCTGGAAAGTCCTCAAATCAGGCGGAAAAAGACTTTGCTTGTCAGCCTGCAATCTTCTGGTGACAGGGACATTTGGCTTGTCCTCCCTGTATTCCGGAAGCAGAAGGAACTGCTCTGCAATCACAATGAGCAGCCTCCTTATTGTATTTTCGTTTTCAGGGTTTTTAAGAAATTCGTGATGTTAGTGAGCCTTTCCACTAACGACGGGTACAATCTCAATACTAACTCAAAATATATTAAAACGTCTTTCGTGATGTCACCTCTGTGGGACACCATAAGTAAGTCCAAACAAGTCTCCTGTATGAAAAGAGTCTGGACATTGTATTTCCTTCCAAATTATGTGTCCTCGATCAAAATTTGGCATATCCTTTTCTCTTCAAGGCTTTAGTGTGCCTCAGTCCAAAGTTCAAAGTCAATAAACTATGTTGTGGCTTATACGTGCAATTTTCTTCTTCGCGCTGCAACTAGGATGCACAGAGTGTCCGTGTTTATGTCCTTATGCCCTTATTTTGCTCTGAGGAAATGTCCAAAATTAAGCCACAACTTTGCACAAAGGTTTTTTGCATTTGCTTTGCTGGTCATGCATCCTTCTTCCTCATCATGGATAATGTCTGCACGTGCTGTGGTTCTTCCTCATCATCTGTAGTCTCTACACATTGGGGTGCGGGCAGGGGGCATTCTCTGTTGAATGGCTTGATATCACCCAGGAATATCCGTGCTCTACTTCCCTGTCGCTTGACTGCAGAGGGAGTAACATCCTCCATGCTAAATGGTCCGTTGAACCTTGGCTCGTCCCACTTTTTTCTCGTGTGGTTTCTCATCAGGACCATGTCTCCAGGGAACAGTTGTGGTAGACAAAAACCTTGAATTGGGTCTGTTGCAGTATCTCCTTCTGTGTTCTGTGCTGCCCTGCACCCTTTTCGTCGTCACTGCAGCTGTCCTGAAATTACAGTAAGACAAGGTGTCGTGCAATTCAAGTAATTTTGCATTTCTTATCCTAAAACTTCCCCTGTTGGCTGAGCATCACATCTAGATCTATCTCGGGGTGTCAATGGTCTGTGCATTCTTCTGCCTGTCGCTATTTCATGCGGCGTAAGATGGTGGTCAGAACCAGGCTGGTTTCTGAGCATATACAGTGCCAGTGGAAGGCAGTGCAGCCATCCCTTCTGTAGAGTAAGCATCAACTTGGCTACCCTTTTCTTTAACAAGCCGTTGGGTTTCTCGCATATTTCATTACCTTTGGGATGATACGCCAAAGAAAACTTGTGCTTTATACCAAGCAGCGAGCTAATCTGTTCAAATGCTGCATTAACAAAGTGAGGACCAGTATCTGACTTCATGACCTCACACACTCCCCATCTGGGAAATACCTCCCTCACCAGAAATGTGGCCGCACAGGTAGAGTCTGGGTGTGTACATGGATCTGCTTCTATCAATCTAGAGAATGGACACACCACAACAATTAGATACTTGTACCCATTACATACTTGAATCATATCACCATAATCAACATGCAAGTGCTGAAAAGGTCCATTGGGCCTTGGGATGACTCCTCTAATTACTCGTAGTGTATGCCCAGCCGTGAACTGTTGGCAGATTATACAGCTCACCATAAAAAAGGTAACGTGCTATGCTAAATTCGGGATAAACCAGTCTTCAGCAATCGTTGCTGCTAGATTCTCTTTTGTCATGTGCGCTGGATAATGCAATTGTTCCAATGCTATTTTCAGTAGGGCTACAGGCATCACCTGTTTACCAGTGCTGTCTTGTTGCCACAAGCTCTCGGAGGGGTTTAAAGAACACCCTTGCCGCTTCCAAAGAGTTGTTTCTTCCTGTGGTGCCTCCCCTTGGAGTTCCATTAAGTGGGTTTGCCCCATGTTATTATAACAATCATTCTCTCATGCACATCAGTTATTTCCACATTCATTATTATTTTGTCCTTGGTCGCCATATGCTTGACTTCCATGTCTGCTGCATGAGTTCGATGTGAGATAAAATCTGTCCCTTTCGTGTGGGCAGCGAATTTCACGACCGCTATGCCCACTGGGAGTTGTAGTGCCTTAATGAGCCTATTCAATAAGGCTGCGTGCTACATTGCTGTGCCGTCCGCTCGGAGGTAGCCCCTCCTTTTCCAGCATGCTAGGCCTGCGTGCACTGTTGATGTCACATAGGCGCAGTCACTATACACTGTCATTTCCTGGTCTACGTGATTCTCAATCGCAAGTATCAACGCCAATAATTCTGCAGCTTGCGCTGAGTAATGTAATGGTAATCGTGCACTAATGAGTACTCGAAATTCTCCATTTGCAGTGTGCTTCATCACAGCGGTGCCTGTATATCTTTGACCGTCATTTTTATGGATTCACGAAGAACCATGAATGAAGACAACATCCCCTTCTGCCAATGCATTTTCTTTCACTCTGGGAATCTCACTCTAGAATTCTTCATAGTTCACGCAGTCAATGACTGGCTCTCCGTCAGTGACTGGCTCTGCTATAAACATAGCTGGGTTCACTATCTTACATCAAACTATCTTAATCGATGGGTTAGATACGATCACTTCATAAGCAGAATCTCTCTGAGATATCAATGTGCCTTTCGGTTTCTCTAGAATGGCAAATAACGCATGCTCGACAAACAACGTCATTCAGCATCCCATCACAATGTTTGTAGCCTTCTCTATGGCGAACGCTGCAGCAGCTAAACTTTGTTCACACGGGAAGTTACCCCTCATCACTGGGTCTAAATTTCCACTTTAGTACGCTAGGGGCTTGTACTGCAACGTGGTTCTCTGTGTGAGTACTGCCGTCATAACACTGCCATTTGTTTGTGAAAATAGGTAGAATTCCTCTGCATAATTGGGAATCCCTAGAACTCGTGCCGTGCAAATGGCCTTTTTGAGTTCAACAAACCCTTCTTCCATGGTGTCGGTCCATTCCATTTTTTCTTTCATCACCTGTGCTTTCTTTAGGGCTTGTAACAAGGGCTTGGTATAAGAGCTGTAGTCAAATACCCACGCCCTAACATAATTGCATAATCCTAGAAAACTCTGCATCTGTTTTATCGTGTGTGGCTTGGCTGTGTTTAATATGGCCTCAGCCCTTTCAGGGGTAACCCTTTTCCCCTCATGTGAGATTAGCTGGCCTATGTACAGCACTTCTTGTGACAATACTGTAACTTCTCTTTGTCAACTTTATATCCTTTCTCAGCCAATATAGTCAATAGATGAATAGAATTGTGTCTGCACGTTTCCTCTGTCATGATGCAAATTAAGATGTGATCCACATATTGCAAGACAACACTCTCTAATGCAATGTTGCACAAGTCCATCTGCAGGATTCTTTTGAAAATCGAAGGAGACACACAGTACCCCTGGGGTAACCTTGTGCTTTTCAGACGCATTTGCCTGAATGCAAATGACATCAGATCTTGGGAGTCTTTGTGCAATGGGATTGAGAAAAATGCATTTTTCAAGTTAATCACTGTGAAATATTTTGAATGGACTTCCTCCATCACCAGTGTTATTTCTCTTTCCAGAATTCAGTACCTGTCCTGTACTTGTTATCTGTGACAGTTGCATCAGTGACTGTTGAAACTGTCCTTACGGAAAATGTGTCATATTCTGAGGTTGCAAGCTTTGCTGTGCTCCCGGCGCTTACTGCTGTACCGTGTGATTTTGTGCAACTCAATTTCCACCCTGCTATAAAAACACAGGTCTATTGACCATCCCTACCCTGGTTCCTTGTTCGTTTTGCACCATTCCTTGGCTTCTGCATGTGCATGCTAGATGCCATGTCATCCCACACGTCCAACATATTGGCAGTGGTCTGATTATTTGCCCATTTAACATGTCCTGATTGCCGTTTTGCCTGATTACTCTGCCATCCTCTTCCTCAAATGCCTCTCCCCCTTTGGTAGAACCCGTTATTGCCTTGATCACCCTGCCCTTGATTATTGGCCTGCTACATGTTTGATCCGTCTGTGTTAGTTATTATTGCCCCTTAAATGGCATATTTTGACAATTTTTTCTGCACTAACTTTGCCTCTTGAGCTTTTCGTGCAGCCTCTTTTTTGGGATTTTTCTCTTGCAGCAGCCTGCAATAGTGTGCTATGGTCAACTGTATTTCAGACCACGGTTTGGCCTCAATCCCTTCCAATTTATTGAGCTTCTTCTGTACCTGATCTGGCAGCCCTTGGCACAATATATGGTAAAACACGGTTATGGATTTCCCTCAAGATTTGCTAGTTTCCAGTGTTGGGGAGAAGTTGCGCATACACCTAACAGCCCATTGCTTCCAACCCCACACAAAACCCCACAAATATCCCAAACTAAAACCCCACAATCCCGCAGCTGTCTTCCCACTCACCAGGGTGGAGTATTCTCTTTATTCCCTTTTGTTTGTTTTAAACTTCACCCGTGGTGTCGCCTCACAAATGATATGCCTCTCTCCAGGAGACTTAACCAGTCAAACACCTTCCGCAATCTAGGATAGCTCGAGCTAATCAATCGCTACGGGAATACATCATCCATGCTCCAGACTACAACGCCTGACTCACAGGTATACATTTATTTATATAATTCTGCAGGCCAAGCCTGTCAAGTCTATAGTCCTGGTTGTTCATCAGAAACTTTTACCTCGAAGACCGAAAACTCCCTACACACAAAAGCTTCAGTCCCTATTCAGACCATACACTTAACAGTTCTACAACAAACTGAATTAACAATATTTCCTAATACTTAAACAGTTCCCCATTGTTACCCCACCCAATCACACCCCCCATCAAAGCCCATGTTGCTGGTTGCTTGAACTTGTACTTACATTTCCTATGCTGCACTGACACTTGCTCTACTACCGGACCCTCCATCAAGGCACTTCACCAGACCCCTTCTTCTGCAGGGCTCTCACCTGCGCTTAAGCAGAGTATTTCCAAGTGGCCCCCAATGCCTTTACCCGGTTACACATTTTCCGGTGGTCTTCAAGTACAGGTGAGGGTCCCTCAGCTTCTTTGGGTCGGCGGCAGGGGGGCAGGCAGTTCAATGCAGGGCTTGTGGAGGCAGTGCCGATCCACCGAGGGTCTTACAATGAGCAATGAGCCTCACAGAGGGCACCAACTTGTTGGGGAGAAGTTGGACCCCCACCAGGGCTTCTGGGGGTCCCGGGGTATGGAAGGCACCAATACCTCCCATTTTGCCCAAGAAGGAAATGCAGCAGAGTCCAAGAAAGAAACAATATATTCCAAACTGTTTTATTTCTGGGCAGCAAAAAAAATACACAGGGCTTCGTGCACAGCGAAAATCCAGGCACCGTCTCCGAGAGCCTGGCTTGCAAGCCAGCTTTGTAACTCACTGGAGGCTGACATCACAAAATTGGACCAGCTCACAGAAACCTATCTCATCCTGAGATTGGCTGCTAAGTGATTGGTCACATATAGTCCCCTTATAGGGACTCTGATCATTGGACCTTTGGACCTTCGTGTCAGAGGGCTGGCTTGGCTGCTCCTCTCCATTACCTAATTCTAAAATTGTTGCATTGTGAATTTGTTCTCATTAGTTTTAGCTGGGCAGGCTTTTCGCCCCTGGGCCCTCAGCGTTCATTGGCCAGAGCTGAGCCATTCTTGTTACAATTATGTTTCAAATGATGTCTGGATCTTGCGGAAATGTCTTTCGTTCTTAGAGAAAAACCACTGGGTCCTGCGTGTTTTGCTCTGAATTACTCGTATTTATGAAGAATTAAAAATGCTTGTCTGTCGTTCAAAGAAAAGAATCTTATTTTACTGCAAGGTCTTGAGCTGCTCCTGGGTTTGTGAGGCACATTGCTGAATCCAGCATGAATCCCCACTGCGGCTGGTGTTCAGTGAGACAAGTGTACTTGGCTGTAATTTTCCTGAAGCATGGCTTTACACTGTGACATTTGATAATGCATGAATTGATAAGTCATAGTGCTGTTAGGTCATGTCAGCATCTGCAAGCCTTTAAACAGGGATTCTTGTCTTTTGTAAATTCTGCATGGCAGTACTGCTGCATTTGAGGCATGTAGGTTGCAGTGTTGGTGAAGTGGGTGTCTTTCAGCACATTTGTCACCCATGGGCGCACTGGGGCCTGGTGCAAAATGATGAGTGCGCTCATTATTCTTCCTGCTGTTCTTTCTGTTGATGTGCCTGAGATAGGGGCCAGGAGTTTGATCTCGATTTTCCCTCTTCACCAGCACCCATGTGTCTTGGAAATTCTGTATGTAAAGCAAAGGATCCTCTGACTCCTTCATTTTACATGTCATTATAGCTCCCATGTCTGAAGTGTTCGGGTATAGCAATCGTAATGCTTTTCATACCGCGGCTCTGCAATTATTAAATGGTGCTCTATCATGCACAGTATTAACTGTAGTCATGCCAGGGTAACTTGCACGTGTCCATACATTGTCAGCTCTGTCACGAAGTATGGCGATTAAAAGACCCTTAATATTCCCTATAGCTAACGTGTACCCTCCCGTAATTTTTTCTAACTCATGTATCCATTTTCCGGCTCCTGATGTTAACTTTGGAAGCTTATTTTTCAGATTTTCTTGATCCATGTGTGGCCAGGGTATATACTGTGGCCTCGTTCCTCCTTTTTCAAGTAACAGGAATTGTAACACATGGTACTCCTTTTCTTCCCTCATCATTTTCCTATCCACTGCAGGGGTAGTATGCACGCATCGACGTCTACCTGGCAATGTCCTTAGTCGTGCAACTCCTCTCATCTTCCTCGTTCCTATTTAGCGTCAACCTATCTAGGGACAGCTCTCTATTTCTGCTACTTCTAGAAGCGTCTTCAGTATCGTACAACTGAATGTTCTCCAGACGCTCATCATCACATTTCCCTTGGGGTACCTGTTTTAGGCCCATTTCGATCGTTTCTCCGATGATTCTGGTGTCGAAGTCATCTTCCATATTTGCCCTAAACGTGCCTGGTACTGAATCATACTCTATATTTCTATATCTTCCATATCTTTCCAGTCTACTACTGGGTCAGATGTTTTAACCCCCCTCTCTCTCTCTCTCTCTCTCTCTCTCTCTCTCTCTCTCTCTCTCTCTCTCTCTAGATATTCAAGATCTCATGCTCTCTGTCTTCGCTTATGTTCTATGTCGTCATCAAACTCTCTACGCTTCCTCACTTCCTCTCTGACCCTATCTTCTTCCTGTTTCTTTGCATCTCTATGTTCATTTGCCCTTCGTATTTCCTTATCCCTTCATCTCTTTATTCTCTTTTCTTGTATCTTTTGTTCTTCTTCTTCTATTCTTGTTGTTCCTGCCTGTCCTGATAATTAGCTGCTCTCTGCTTATGATCATGTTTCCTTTCTTGCTCTTCGCGATACAACTTCTATCGTCTCTGTCTAGCTTTTTTCATGAATCCTTTTTCCTTGTCCTTCTCTTTCCCTTTCAATCATCTGGCTCTCCTTTCGTCTCATGTCCTCAATGCCTTTAGCATCAAGTTTCAATAGAATCTGACCTCCCATCCAATCGTTCTGTGTGAATGCCATCTCATCAGTTCTGTCCTCGTCTCCTTTCCATCTCTTTCCCTCTCTATCTGTATCTAAAGATGTACTTGCTTGTGCTTGGTCTCCTTTTTCCTTCGGTACTTTGGAGGTAATATCTCTTTCTCCATCCTTCTCTGGGTTTTCGTCACTACTTTGCGTAGGTGACTCATATGATGGGCTGCTGTATCCCGTGGCTGCTTTAAGCTCCCTCAACGGGTATAATCCTTCGTCTTTAATAGCTTTGCTTTTCGTTTCAGACGGGGCGGGTGGCACAGAAGACGTTTCACCCCCCTCTGTGCATATGTTACGTATCCAATCTGGATGGTGGCTCCTCCTCCTTTTCCTCTTGGTACATCTTCCAAAGTTATAAACTATCCAGGCGTTTGTCTAACTTTTTGCCAGTGTATGTGGCGTGCAAAATGTTGTCATGTGTTGCAGGATCGTTTTAGATAGCGATCCGCCCTGGGGCCATGGCATAAACATTTTGTGGGCGGTTCCTTTAACCCATTCTGCACTTTACTTTTTCAGCTTAGGTGCATGTTTTGGCAACTGTTTGCACAGGTGTACTAACGGTGTAACGCCTTCCATGCTTACATCTGTTAATCTTCTCCTCCTATAACACTTTGTTATGCTTTACGTTTCTCAAACCAAATCAACAATATGAGCGAGCACCAATCGTCGCAAGCTCCAATCCCGTTTTTTCACAAAAAATTATTTTTACCTTTTCAAACAACACCCATCAATTTATGTCATACAACATCCTGGCTATACAATCGCACAATCATGCTAATTCCCCTACAAATGTTCGTGACGTCAGAGAAAAAAAAAACACAAGACAGACGCGACAGACTAGACGGACACCGGCCGACTACACAAATTTCATACCCCTATCACTATTCAGACATGGAATGTAAGCCCATCCCTTTCAAAACATCTTTTTTTTTTTAAACTTTAGTTTTTATTAGCATTTTTAGAAATAACAAACACTTTCAAGAACCCAAGAGAAACCCCCCTCCTACCCTCCCAACCCCCTACCCCAGCCCCCTACCCTCCCCCTTACCTTATGTCCAAAAACCTATATTTGCCTTGGGGGAATGTCAATGATCAGTCCATCGCCTATACCGTGGAGATGATGCAAGTTGTGGCCTTTCATTTGACGGTCAGATGCCGCTTTTCCCTGGGTCGTGGGCTCCCTGGCACGTAATCTCACCTTTCGGGGTCCGTCTTGGTTCATTCAGGTCGGAGGCCTGGCGTCAATATCAATGAACGTCCCAGCCCCAAGACTTCTGAACACCATACCAGTTTGTGAGGAACGTGCTACTTTCTTTGTTCACCATCTCAGTTAGTTTGTCCATCAATAACATGTTTTTCACTTTTAGCTGCCAGTCCTCTTTGGAGGGGGGCTCGGGGCTTTTCCACTTCTGGGCAAGGGCCACTCTCCCCGCCCTCAGCATGGTTTCCCACATCCTAGGGTATCGATATAGCTCTGTTTCCTCTGGGGGGAGACCCAACAACATTGTTAAGGGATTCAGTGGCAAGCACTTTTCTATTACCTCTGCCATCCAATCCCGCACTGAGCCCCAGTAGTGCTGAATTTTCGGGCAGAGCCACCACATGTGTCCCCTGGTGCCCGGTTGTCCACAACCTCTTGGACACTTAGGCGAGACCCCCGTGAACATCCTCGACAACTTCGTGGGGTCCCTGTGCCACCCCTGTAGCTCCTAAAAGTTGTGTTCCATGTCCAAGGTGAACAAATTTCCATGAAATGCTATTTTGAAGATTCTGGCCCAGGCGTCCTCGGAGATCTCCTCACCTGCTAGGTTGTTCCAAAATGTACGAAAGTTTCTTCTGCCTTGAAGGTCAAAGGTGTTTAAGATCTTGTACATGTTGGACACCGCCCCTTTCCTTGAGGTCGCCAGATCGAGGAGTTTTTCAAAGGGGGTCAGCTGTCTCCTCAAGTTCGGGCCCCATGATGGGTTGCAGAGGATGCCCTTCAGGCGGAGGTATTCGAAGATGGACAGCAAGTCTCTTCCGAGAGCCTCCCTGATGTCCTCATATGTTACAAATTCCCCTTCTCTGAACAGCTGCCCCGCCCATTCCATTCCCTTGTCCGACCATTCCTGTGAGTGCCAGAACCCCCTGCTTCCCAGTCTAAGGGGGTGGCCCCAGAGAGAGGTCATTGGAGACGGCAAGGTGGTGAGGTGAGCGGTCCGGGGGCCCTCTCTCCAGATGTCCCAGAGGACTCCCAAGTTCGTGTGGGACCTCAAGTGTTGAGGGATCGACCCGCGAGGGGCCCACAAGAGGTCTTGTACCTTCAGGGGATGGGTGTCCATGTCTTCCAGGTATGTCCGATACGTTCCCATTCCCTCTTTCATATGCTCCAGAAGGACACGTAGTTGGGCGGTGCAAAAGTAGAGGTAGAAATCCGGGAGCCCAAATCCCCCCTCCTCCCTAGGCAGACACAGAGTGGTCCTCCTTATTCTCGGGGTTTTCCCCTGCCACACAAAGTCTTGGACCCCCTTTTGTAGTTCTCTAAAAGTCTGAGCGGGGATGTTGGTTGGGAGAGCTGTGAAAAGGTAGAGAAGCCATGGTAAAATATTCATTTTTACTGAAGTCATCCGGCCATACCACGATAGGGTCATCTTGTCCCATCTCCTCAAGTCTGACTTGATTTCTGCCATCATGGGGTCATAGTTTGCGGAGCTCAATTTCAAAATGTCTCTGGTGAGGAGAACACCCAGATACCGTACAGCGGCCTTCTCCACTTTGATCCCATGAAACCAGTCTAGAGGGTCGAGCCCTGGGTCTATTGTCCTCATAGGAAGCAGGACAGATTTAGAGGCGTTTATCTTCAAGCCTGAGAAGCGACCAAATGCAGCTACCAATGCCAGGAAGGGGGGAAGTGATGTGCCAGGGTCCACCAAGTATGCCAGGATGTCGTCTGCAAACAGGGACAGTTTGAACTCAACGTCCCCCCTTCTGATCCCCTTGATGTCCGGATGAGCTCTAATTGCTATTGCCAAAGCCTCTATTGTGAGGACGTATATCAGGGGGGAGAGAGGGCAGCCCTGCCTTGTCCCTCGGGAGAGGGGAAATGGTGCGGACAGGCTCCCATTCACCTGTACCATTGCTGTTGGTGCCCTGTAGAGGGCGGATATCCAGCTCATAATGTGGGGCCCGAAGCCCATCCTCTGGAAGAGGAGCCCCATGTATCGCCACTCAACCCTGTCAAAGTCCTTCTCCGAGTCCAGGGAGAGGACACTCGCGTTCAGCCCTGACCTCTGGGCAAAGTGGAGGAGGTCTATTGTCTTGCGAATATTATCTGACCCTTGCCTACCCGTAATAAAGCCCACTTGGCCACCATGGATTAGCTTTGGCATAATTTCCTCCATCCGCCTCCCCACCTCCTTGGCCAGAATCTTAACGTCAATATTTAACAAAGATATGGGGCGGTACGAGGGGCATTCCACGGGGTCCCTCCCCTCCTTGGCAGGACTGCTATTATGGCCCCCATCATGGACTCGGGGAGGATGCCGTCTACCAGGACAGCATGGAAGACTCTCGCCAAGAACAGGGCCAGGGTAGAGCAAAATCTTTTATAGAAATAGACAGTGAAGCCATCATCCCCAGGGGAGGTTCCCACCCTCATCCCGCCTATCACCTTATCAATCTCATCCTCTGTCACTGGGCCCTCTAACCCCTCTGCCATCTCCCGCGAGAGGGATGGGATTTGTATGGAGTTTAGGAAATCCTCTATCTGGGAGTCGTCCCCCTCGTACTCCGAGGAGTAGAGGGTTCTGTAGTATTGGCGAAAGGCCTCTCCTATGTGGGAGGAGTCGCGACCGAGATGTCCCTGGGTATCCCTCACCTCTTTCACCCTTCTACTTCTCTGGACTTCCCTTAGCTTCCAAGCTAGGATTTTATCCGCTTTGTCCCCTTTCTCATAGTATTTTTGTTTCACCATTAAGAGGCTCCTCTCGGTTTTGTGTAGGTGCAGATCTTTAAGTTGAAGCCTGTAGTCCTCCAGTGCAGCCACCCGGTCCCGCTCTACAGCTTGGTCCAGGGAGCCCCCCGGCTGGAGACAGGCTATTTTACCCCGCAGGGCTTTCTCCTGAGCTTCCCTCTCCTTCTTCTTCATGGAGCCTATTTTTATGAGGACTCCCCCTAGGGTTGCCTTAAAGACGTCCCAAAGTGTGTGCATGGCCCCTCCCCGTTGTCGTTGAACTAGAAAAACTCTGTTATGGAGTCGAGGATTGCCTGGGCCAGTACCTCGTCTCTTAACAGGGCATCATTGCATCTCCAGCACCCCCTACGTTCTTCACCCCAACCCAACGCTAAGGTGATTCGGACTATGTCGTGGTCCGACCAGGGGACTGGGTCTATCCGGTAGCCCGCTACATATGGGGTGAGGACCTCGTCTACCAAGATGTGGTCTATTCTCGAGAACGAGTTGTGAATAGTTGAGTGGTAGGAGAAGGAGGGAGTCCCCACCCTGGGAGATGGGATCGTATCCGACAGTCCCAGGTCTCTGTTAACCCTTTGGAAGTGTTGCGCCATGACCTCATCTGTGTGTCTGAGGTGCTGGGGGCCAACCCGTCTTCTATCAATAGTCGGGTCTAGGACCATGTTGAAGTCTCCCCCCACCACCAGTGGGCCCTGACCGAACAGTCTCAATTTGTCCCCTATCTCCTCCCAGAATTGGGCCTGGCCTTCGTTGGGACAATACACTACTGCTAGTGTCAAGGGGGACCCCTGCAAGGAACCCCGCACCATCAAGTACCGACCCTTGGGGCCTCTCTGGATGGCCTCCTTTTCAAAGACTGTATCCCTTGCCACCAATATGGCCACCCCTCTTTTTTTGGTCTTGTGGGAGGCATGAAAGACTTCTCCAATTCTGCCCCCATGCATTCTGGGCCCTTTCTTTTGCAGAAAGAGCAGGTCAAGATTCGCCCTCCTGAACTCCCTATGGACCAGGGATCTCTTCATGGGGGTATTCAGCCCCCGCACGTTGAGGGTGCCCACACCCAGGGCCGGCCGGACATCAACCATGATCTGTGTTTTCCTCTCTATTTGCCCCTGTCATTGCATTATTGGTCCCTTCCTGCTCCCCTTGTTTCATCTTTTGGACACTTTCGGGGCCTTCCCCCAACTGCCTCCTAGACCCTTTCCCCAACAAACAAACCCCAACTGATTCGAACTCCCCCTTCCCCCACCCCGGCGTCCAGCCAGATAGTTCCGCCATTTCTGGCATTTTGGCCAGACCACCAGCCCGCCTTCTACGGCCAGGCAATCTTTTCACAAGCACCTATTTTCTTGAGCCCCCCCCCGTTTGTCCCCCCGGTCGGCCCTGCCTTACTTGCATTGCCCAGGGATTCAGGGCACTACTTAGACTGCAGTTTCTCGTTTCCAGACCACCAGGTGGTCATGCCCCATTTCACGCCCCATGGTCTGAGCTCCCGTGCCGAACTTGGCCGGGATACACTGCGCTCATCCCTCAGAGTCATTCCGTTCTCCCTCCTTTGCCGGGGAGGGAGTGTTCATCTTCCTGAATTTCCTTGAGCTGGATTTCTTCCTCCTTTCACTCGACGGGACCTGGCCGTTCGCTCTACCCAGGTCGGGTCCCGTTGGCCCCCTCCGAGGGGCCGGGTCCGTCACGTAGTCCTGGATGGTACCCTTGATATCCTCTTCGGTGGTCAACGTCGTCCGCTGGCCCATGTATTCGAAGGTTAGAGAGAAGGGGTAGCCCCATCTGTATCATACCCCCTTCTCTTTTAACAGGTGTGTGAGGGGGCGGCACATCCTGCGCTTGGCTAACGTATATGCGGAGAGGTCCTGGAAGATGGAGACCTGGGAATTATTATATGTGACTTCCTGAGCTTTTTGGCGGCCTCCAGCACCCGAGTCTTGTCGGCGTAATAGTGGAACCGGACCAGAATCGATCGAGGTCCACCCGCCCGTCCTCCCGCCCTGTGCACCTGGTCAAATATGAGTTCGGTGGTCATCTCCTCTTCGAAGAGGAGGGCTATAATGTCTCGCACCACTCGAGTGACCTCTCGCTCCGTCTCCCCCTCTGCCTCAGGAACCCAAAGAATCTGAGGTTGTTTCTCCTTTCCCTGTTTTCAAAGTCGTCCATTTGTCTCGACCTCTCCTCCTCCCGTCTTTCAAGGGCAGATAACATCATGTCCATCTCCACCTCCAGAGTCGCTGAGGATGACTGGCCGGATTCCACCTGAAGGAGCCTATCCTCCACTTTGTCTATTCTTTGGCCCATTTTATTGAACTTTTGGGCAAAGTCCGAGCGCATGTCTCTTATCTCCTGCAAAATGGAGGCAAAGCCCCTTTCCATTGCCTCCGCCGAGGACGCCGAGGCTTCAGACTGGGCCATTGCACTGTAGTGGGGCGGGCTGAGAGCGTGGGGCCTGGATTCTTGGTAACGGTATTTTTGTAGCTTCCTCTGCCAGCCCATCCGTTTTCCCGGCTTACCGTTAAGTGTGCCACGCTCCTGCGGGGACTACAGAGGTACCTGGCGGGTCCACTGATAACTCGCTCTCCCCTTCCCGGGCCTCCTGGGTGCTCGAGCAGATGCTGTCGGGCGGGCACACGCCCCGCCAGCCTCAGGCGGGGGCCTCACACCCAGAGCGGGGTTCTTTGGGGGTCCACTGCGCACTCCAGGTGGGGGCACCTCGTTCCCTCCGGGGGGGCCGATGCTCTGATCCGCCTATGGTGCTGGTGGTCGTCGGGCCCGGGGAAAGGCGGGAGGGACCCCTCCTCCACGGATCCTCAGCAGTTCACCCGGCCCGATCGGGGGCCTCAGGAGAGGGTCGTCGCCGCACCTGCAGGTGTTGAACTCGGTCAGCGGCGGGAGACAGCTTCGCTGTTCTTCTGGTCTCTCGCGTGGGGCTCCAGTGACGGCACGGAGGTAGGCCTCTGGATTAGGCAGCCTACTGCTCTTCCCCCGCCCAACTCTCCGGAGGCGGTTTTGCCACTGAGGCCGCAGCTCTGGATCTCAGCCTTCTGGGGGGCTACCGAAACCGTTGTTTTTCTTGGTGGGGGCCCCAGGGGTGAACTGCTCGTGTCGGCTCCTTCGTTCTCTGCGGGGGAGTCTCGGGGGGGGCTCAATCCCCAGTTCAACCTGGCCATTGGCAGAGCGCGAGTTTCAGGCTGCCATTGCCTGTATGCCCCCTGGTGGCCTCCCAAAACATCTTTTTAATCGTTTTGGTCTCCAATAGCATCCTATTTTTTCCGGACTTTGAATGCAGGCTTCTTCTAGTGCTATATTAAAGTGTAGGTATCTGGGCGTATCCTCTAGCTCGGGTATCCTCCCGGTGTCCTCTCTCTAGCTCGGGTATCCTCCCAGTATCCTCGCTCTGTTGCTCGGGTATCCTCCCGGTATCCTTTCTCTATTGCTCGGCCACTCTCGAGTCAATTTTTCTTTCCCCTTATATCTACATTATACTCTTACTCTGACATTATTTTTGTCCCACCTCCCTCCGTTACCTTCCCTTACTTGTTCTATGGCATTTTTTCGGGAGCAAACGCGCTGGGAACACTTCTGTCCCCAGCACCTCTGCGACAGGCCGTCATGGAAAGGAAGAAGGGATTATGTGTAGTCCCTTCTCCCTTCCCATGGCAGCCATTTTATTTGTTTACTTTTTTTGTTATCTTTTTAATGGCCGCAATGGAAAGGGAAAACGGACTCTATTTTTCCTTCCCTCGCAGCCATTTAGAAAAAAAAATGTCTATTCCTAAACGCTGCAGCACTTCGGAATAGAAAAAAATGCTTTTAGTACCCCTGTTTTACAGGCCGGGTACTAATAGCAATAAACCCCTCGTAGGGGGGCATTACCACTTCAGGTAATGCCCTGGGGCTTTCATTAAGGCCCTTGCTTCGCTCTGACCTGTAACTATCGGCCCTGGGGCATTAACAGAAGTGGTAACCCCCCTCCCCCTCCCCTGCACGGGGCTTATTGCTTAAGTGGCAAGGCACTCGTCTTGGAAGCTGGAGAACACAGGTTCAAATCCCAGGTCCACCTCTCAGGGCGTCATAATGAACTTATTATATAACACAGTACCCGCTGTTTCCAGGAAAAGCCGCTCTGCACTGGAACAGTGCTGCATGTTGAGGCAGAGCTGTTAGACTGTGCCCCTGACTAATATTGACTGTACATCCCCTACTGCGCAGACTTGGTTCACTCGCCCTCATTTTGCACGTGGGTGGTTCAGTCTGCAACTGCACCTCTTTGTGGGCTTCTGAAGGGTTCCTGAGACCATTGT
This sequence comes from Ambystoma mexicanum, assembly GCF_040938575.1. Lineage (NCBI taxonomy): Eukaryota > Metazoa > Chordata > Amphibia > Caudata > Ambystomatidae > Ambystoma > Ambystoma mexicanum. The sequence continues at coordinate 1,411,051,520 of NC_090921.1, read as the reverse complement.
TTCCCGCTCCTAAAGGGCTCCATGGCAATTCACTTGGCATTTGTGCCAGTTCCAGGATAGCTGACATGCAGAGAGCACAGTCAGGGCCTGATCACGTGCTATATTTATATCAAGCATGCACACAGACCATGGATATTCCTTCATTTGCATGCCAATGTCAAGGCAGCCACTGTCCTATTTTTGCCTGGACATCCAGCTCTCTGGGTAACGCCAACAGACAGACACTGCGTTGCTTTGCATTGCTTGTACATCCTGAGATCGGTCCCCAGGCATGTGATTGAAACCCATGTTTTAATGAAGAAATCAGAATGTTACATTTTTCGGGCCCGATCCATGGAATATTTACCTGCTTCAAAGTGAATTTGCACTGCCGACACAAACCCTGATTCACGGAACCGTGCAAAGGGTATGTTTGCTGTGCAAAGACCGGGCAAAGTCATTTTGTACTGCAAAAATGTACTGCAAAAATGACAATGCCCTGACTTTGCCCGGCTCTTGCACTGCAAAGATACACTTTGCACGGTTCCATGAATCAAGGTTTGTGTCGGCAGTGTAAAGTCACTTTTCAGCAGTGCCAATTCATTTTGAACCCTGCATATATTCCATGAACCGGGTCCTTCATGTACATGATTGTGTACTAGGGCGGTGAAGTATTTGCAGAATGCCTTTGACAATGATGGATATAGAATTCCTTTTTTTATAATGGATTATTGCATGCTTGAGATGTGCCCTATTTACATTTTGTTTTGCCTCATCCAATAAGATGCTATGTTTGGCATGCATTTCACCCCCTTTGTTCAGAATGCTTTTGATGAATAGATTCTTAGTATCAAACATTAATAATGAGACATTTGTTAATGGCCTGCTGTGTGCTCTCTTGTTTAGCCGGCAAAGCGATGAAGGCAAAAATCATAGAGCTTCCTCATTTTCGTCCGCGCTTAGTCAAACATCACCACTAAGCCTCAAATATCAATTCATGAACATCTTAAAACATTTTGCCAACGTTGTTACAGGAAGCCAAATCCAAAAACTCTGCACAATTCTTGATTGTGTTGTTGAAGCTCATCCGCAGATCTGATTTTGAAGCTGTTGAACATAAAGCAACAAAATACCACTTGCTTCTGAGGAAAAGGGTATTATTTTCAAGAACGGCTGCGCATTTGACTTTACATCGCTTTCAATAAATCATGACAGTTTCGTATCGCAATGTTCCATTTTCATCAGGTAAGGCCACTTTCACCGGCCCCCACTCTCCTATAGTCAAACTAAGACGTCCTGCGACATCCACTGTATCACTACGGCGACGTTTCCTAAGTGGCTTGTGGGCACCACTAAAGCCGAGCTCTTCTACTTAAAGAACCCTGACCTTCGAGGACTGTACCTCTCGCGTGATTTCACACCGAGGCTGTGGGGGATGCTGCATTGGTCATCAATCTTTCTCGCTTTTCTGATGAAACCGTTTTGCAAGCTTTAGCTTCATCATCGTAACAGAGAAAATCAATATGCTGAAATCAGGCCTGTAGGGATCATAATGGACGTATGGATTAGCACGCTGACAAACACAGCATACTGCTAGGAAAACAGCCATAACAGCAACATGTTACTCGCTGCCATAGAGTCGCGGAGTAAAAGAAGAAAAATAAGGTGGCAGATGTCTGCAGGAGCATACCATTTTACAAAATAGAAGGGATGCTCTTCAATCCCAAACAGGACATGTGTGGAAACAAGTAGGGCCTTAGGGTGTGCTGTTTAATTAACACTCACAGCGAGTACTTTAGATCAATCATAGGTACCTCGACATAAAGTCAAGCATTTATTCTGATCAGAAGTGCCTTCTCTATGCCTGCTTTCAATAGCAGAGCCTGCATGCGTCGTGTCTTCACTCTTCGGTTCCGTTGTCCAGGTTCCGTTGTCCACCCATCACTGCCTCACGCAACGGGAAAGAGCGCCACTTCAGCAAAGACGTGGCTTCAACCTTTAGTGAAAAACCTGGGGTCATATTTGATGCTTACCTCTCCTTCAATCCTCAGATTAACACAGTCGCAAAAACATGTAGTGAATGAAACAAAGGAGGGAGTTTAGATGATGAGGGGATGAGAGACCATGTGGATCCTGTAACTACTGTCCAGTCCTGCAATGCTGGCCCTGGGGGCACTGAATAGGCATTGCCGTAGTACACTGTCCGATCCCTTGCCATGTCTGCTAGATATCTTAAATTGCCCCAAGACTCACATTTCACATAAGAAAAGGGACCTCTATCCTGAGAAGCGAACGTTGGGAATTTCAATGGCTTATGTTCATGCACCTGTGATTACGGTGCTGTGGGAGGCACGTGATGGTCAGTAGTGCATGTGAGCCAGCAGAGAGGACTACACACACAAGCTTGATTTGTGAGAAGCTGCAAGAGCTTAGCCTATAGTCAATTGCAGGAGCTTGCAATTATTCAGGGAATGGAGGAAACTGTATGACATCACACCTACCATGGAGTTGAGGCTTAAAGGAAAGTGCCATCCGATTCAACGCTGACAGTCATCATCCATTACCTAACCTCAGTGTAGGAAGCTGTGGGGTGGTCCTTTGCACACGGTAACTCAAAAGGGGATATTATATGTCGAACAGCTCTAAACCAATTAAAGGGCCAACTCATGCTCAATTTACAGCTGCTGCCATCTCACAATCGCAGAGACACTATCAAGCCCTCGTAGAACATGAGAGATGTGCAGAAATGGAGACGAAGGAGAGAGGAGGGAGAGTTAAGAGCAGAGAAAGGGAGAGACAGCGGAGCAGAGGAGACGTAGTGGAAACGAGGAAGGAGAGAAGGAGGAGGTGAAGTACATAGATGGAGAGAGGACGAAGTGGGAGGAGTACCATCAAAGGAGTTAGAAAAAGAAAGGGTTTGCTCTCAAACTGCGCACACACATAGAATAGTAAGCACAATGCACGTGTTTCGAGCTTTCCGCTCTTCTACTGAGGCTTAGTACACATAGCAGTGAACGCACTGCAATTGAATAATTTACTGAAACGTTCTCCGTGCAACTGCAAAATATTGGGAGCCCACGTCTAACTTTGTCAGATTATTCAACCTCTATCAATGTACCCAGACTTTATACAAGCCAAGATCAAGCCTCAGTAGAAGAGCGGGAAGCTCGAAACACGTGTCAGGCTGCACCAGCACTGATTAAAACCACTCATTTAAATTGCATTGTGCTTACTATTCTATGTGTGTGCACAGTTTGAGAGCAAACCCTTTCTTTTTCTAATTCCATTTTCTAGTAGGAATTTGGCAGGCTCCTACTCAAGCTCTCAGCCGCAGCCCTTCCACAGCCACATAAGTTGCCGCCCTATGCGCTGTACCCTGCTGGCCCCTTTCTGCCCCTCTTCCCTCGTACCATCAAAGGAGTACAGAAGGGAAGGAGGGGTATAGCTACCATCAGAAAGGGAGAGCAGAGACAGCAAAGTATGAGGGGAGAAATTGGGAGACAGAGAGGAAGAGGTCGACAAAGAACTGGGGGAGAGTGGTAAAGACCTTAAGGGAGAAAGAAGGGACCTTAGTCCAGATCAGTAGAAAGGACAAAGAGGTGTGTTCCCTATAAAACCGAGATCAGAAGAGCAGTCATAAACTATTCAATAGGGGCCAGATGGAGGGCAGGAGGCAAGCCAGGAACTAGAGCTTGAGTGACAATGAAGTTACCACTACATTGGGGATGGGGGCATGTTCTCAGCCAAACAGCAGGGACAAGGCGAAGGTACTATGAGGTGCAACTGCTGCTGTGTCTGATACCAGATCCCATTCAGACAACCTAAGAGTGTGGTTTAGTGGTGCCTGGAAGTATAGTCCAGGAGGACACGCACAAGAGCTGGATAACTCCTGAACCAGCCAAGAAAGACACTGGACCAAGAAAGACATGATCAGAACATTATAAAATCCCAGACACTGTGAGCAAATCTTTAAATCTCCGGTGAAACGGCCGGAACCTAATAGAGAAATAAAATATTCAATGATGCATCATGGGACTTCAGGTAAGAATCACATGGAGCAGGAACACCAGGATACACGCAAGTATAAAAGGGAACTTCTTTATTTTATGTTAGAGTTCAGTTATGAAGTTAGGCAGGAGAGTACAGGCTATGCATCAATCATGTACCAGCTCCTATCCTGAAGTCCAGTACAACAGACTTCACTCGAATCTGGGGCTTCCCAGAATGCCACATAACGACGAACCTTCAATTGTACACAGATGCAGTAAGTCAGCATGCTACACATCTCCATTCTTTACACAAATGTAGAACACAGCAATAACACCACTCAGGATGTTACACATCTCCCTTCTCAAAACGAAGCCCAACATAACAGATGTTCTCATGTCACACCTCTCACTACAGAAACATCCAATACCACCAAGTAATAATCAAATAACTTACGGAAGAAAAGCCTGAGACAAAACAGCATCATCTCAAACATCAAAAATGTACTGAACACTTTTTATCTGACACTGCCATTGCCACATCTACAGCCTGCCACGATAGAGCACTGTCATTCTCACTAGGGACTACCACACAACATTCTATACCAACGTTAAAGTCAATTACTCCTTTTACTGGATCTGCCACACTCAGTCTCAAAGCTGCCCCTTTGAGCGCAAGCCAGTAGACAGGCGGAAAATGCGCAAAATGCCTGATCGCGAGCATACCGCACAATCAAAATCAAAATAGCACCCATTCTTTTTTTCTAAGTTTCTTTCTTGGTCCCTTGGTCTATTGTTCCATGCAACTTACAACAACCTATGTTCCAATGTCACCCATGACCTCTCCTAAAGAAAATACTGAAAAGACAAGACATGTAAAGGAAAGCAACAAACACCACAAAAAAGTATTCACAATACAAAATAGAACGGTCCGTTGTCCATCACACAAACAAAGAGTAGTTAATGGAAGGTCGCTTCGTTTGCATAACAATCCACACAAACAAGACGTAATTTGAACAATCACCCTCATTTGCATGAAATATGGAAGTAAAAAAACAATTGCTCACATTGTGCACACCACATTCTTCCCTGCTAGCATTCTCCTGTATGCCTCATCTCTAGCTTTCTCTTTAAATCTCTTTAAATCTCACTCCTATTAACTCAGTTGTGTATAACATCGATTCCTGCGCTTATGGGCATTTCACAAACTTCTGCACGTTGGGCCCGAAGTATAAACATCAATTTAACAACTTCTGCAACCTTAGTCCCAGAGAATGGCTGTCTATTCCTCACATGCCATTAATTAAAATTAAAACACTACTCTCAGCATCCTTAACGCCAGAAGATAGTGTCAAATCCTCGTATACAACTGGTTAACTTTCCGCTCTTATTCAATATTTCATAAGCACAGCAAACGGCACCATTGGTGCCAGACCAACAACACATCACTCGCACCCTAACATTTAAGTGCCCTTCACAACAAAAATCGCAATCTCATCTTCATATTCACACTGGCACTTTAAAGATGCATTGCCCTTTACACCGAGTACTCTATCAGGTACTTCACATTAACACTGCCACTTAAAGGTTTGCACCCTTTATTCTAAAATAATTCATTGTTAACTACATCATCAATGTAGCACTGGGAAGTGCTAAGCTATGTATGGCATTTACACAATACCTTAACTTCAGTCACCTATGTGTATTAATTTTATCTTCATCCATTCATATGTATAAACTTCATCTGCCTGTGCATTACTGGGCGTGCATGCCAGTATGCTGGCCTAATGCTAAAAACATCATCCGCACAAAATCATTCACACAATTGATCAACTTCATCTGCTTTGCAAATTACTGCACTGTAAATGACTCACTCCAATTACAGTGAGTTGTACGTAAAGTAGACTGCAACATTGAACTTTAAACGTATGCAGTATGGCATGACATGTTTCCACATGTGCACTCTCCATAGACCATAGTTTAAACTCCACTTACTTTTAAACGAATTCCAAAGGTGGTAGTGCTCAGTTACCTCCCTCAGTACCAACATATTACCAAGAGGTATTGCTGATCAGACATCACTCTAGGTAACAGTTCATTCTCATCATCATGTTTCAAAATTGCATTGCACTTATATTCTCTCCTTTAAACATTATGTTGCACATGTAGATTGTGCATTGCTGTCTATTGTTGCAGCTAGTCATTATGTTATTTACACCACAGTATATCACACTGTCGTGGACTGCTATACTACAATCCACCACAATATCTATTATTTTTAACATATGTGCATGCATTTTTGCGATTACTCTGATTACAGCTAGTAATTTACTGCAAGCAATTTCACAGTCTCCTATTGTTACGCCTATAATCAACACTCTAATGTCAAGTATAATTGCTGCCTCCCGTTATCAACACTCCAATGTCCGGTATAATTGCTGCCTTAAATAACGTACCACTTGTGCGAATTACACTTGTAAACATTTCCTCTTTTAGCATGCACACATGCGATAATTGCACTCCATCCACGATGTGCCCTCTACCGTAAATAATTAAAACGCTGCAAACTGTAATCATTTCACATGTCAATATGATGCAGGGTATTCGAACTGCAAACTGCAGTTAGTCATTTGTACCTCTGTGCTTTTTAACTGCACTCCGGTCACGCAGTACTGCCCTTCATAAACCACTTTAAAGTTGCTTAGTTCTTCAAAGGCTGCTGTAAATAAAGCATCTTTAAAGCACCTCTGTTATTATGGCAACTTTATCCTTTATCAGATCATATCAAAATGAATGTCCTCAACGCCGAGCAAAAGTGCTTCTCTGTTTAATGCTTTCTGCCCCATTAATGTTATGCTTTCTAAACATTAAGCACCAGCGCATAATCTGCTCTTTGTGTACTATTATCACGCAAGGCACGTTTATAGTGCCTCTCCTCTAGCCTCTTCTCTGACGTCTCTGCCATAAGAAACTCCATGGAACTCCCAACAGCCGTGCCTTGGGATTCTTGTTCCAGAGCTTATGTGTCGCCAGCACCTCCAGCCACAGGCCAACATCATCATACTGCTGTGAGCAGTTGAGCCACAAAGAGATCTCTGATGAGCAACTGTCAAATGGAGAACACACGTACATGGAGCACCAGAAGCAATGTACTGCTGTAGACCTTTGGGACCATAAGGCACAGGGCCCAATCTCACTCTGCTAGTGATCGACTAATTGAAAAGATGCACAGCTGGCTGTGAGGGGTCAGAAATGTGAGGCGGACATTTTTGTGAGGATTTCTCAACAAATGCCATTTTATTGTGCGATAAGATTTGATGAACGCCTCACTATCCTACCCTGACTAGGATTTCTCTGCCTAAAATAAACTAAAGGAAACACTAACAAAGGATATCTGTCCCTCACACTTGTAAATACAAAAAATAAACAAGGAAATATATATAGCAATTCTCAACAAAAAATGATGATCAAATTTGACATGTCACCACAGTCTCTCTTTGTAACTTGGCCAAATTCCCCTTCCCCAAGTAAATCCTGATTTATGATAATGTTAAACCACAGTTTGTTTCCACTTCAATTTGGCTATATAAAATTCCAATTCAATTTGGTATAGTTCCACTTTGTCAACAAAACCTCCAATTCCACTTGCTATAACTTTAATTTGTTAACAGTTAGTTCCAATTTAGGAAACAAAAGGTTCCTTTCCTTCTTTGACCACTTCTTCAATTCATCAATAGCCACAATAAGTATCTTCGTCAGTATGATTTTTACTACAAATGTCTTGAGTCGCTTTGACTTGTCAACAGAAGGTTCTGTATACCTTTATCAGCTTCAACTGGTTAATAGAAAGTTTGCATTCAATTTGGTATACCTTTAGTATCACAGCCATCATAAATTGTGCTTTGGTCAGGATGATTTTCCACAAAAATATTTAGTCTCACCTTCAACATGTATAGTATTGGTCAATACTCCTTTTTTAAGCACATATCCAGCTTTTACCTGCTGCACTCCCAGGCCAGGCCCTCTTCTTCAACGACTTGCAGTGCAGGTATATGCCCCTGCCCAAACAGCAATTCACAACACAAGTGCTTTTGGCGAGAAATATCATTTGATGAATGTTATACAACAACTTCAAATTGTTCAACGAATAGCTGCTTCAAAACATCGAACAGCTCTTCAAGAAAAAAAGACATATTAGTATATACTGACACTCTTTTCACAATAATGCTCCTCTACCTTTGGATCTCTCTCACAGAGGGACAGCCTTTGTGACACTCTTGTTTCCCCACTACACAAGTAACCTATTACTGGCTTGAAAATGGTCTTTTAATTCCCTTCCTTCGACTTGGATATTGTGAGTTCAAACCAATTTTCACCACTGTTTTGATTAACATCTGAGCAACACTTGTCACTGTCTACATATCTTTCAATGGCCCTGTGCTGCAATTGGCAATATCTGTTATTTTGTAACTGCCTTGTTTTAGCTCTTTTTTGGCTTGGGCAATGCTTGTATGTCTTCCCTCTTAGCCATGTTGCCTCTTTATATTGCGGGTCTTTCCATAGATTGACATGTAGAATATCACAGTCTATTGGTTTTTGTATGATGTGGTTCTGCTGCTTTTTAGAACTTTGGCAGTCAAAAGTACCTTTTAAAGCATTCATGATCACTCACCAGTACTGCTTTCACTTTGTTTTGGTAGCACAAATTTCAAAAGTGCTTTTGCAATCACGTTCAGTCACACGCAAATGTCTCTCACTCGCTGAACACTTTACTTGCATGCACGAGTGGGAAAGGAGCACTCTGTGGTCACACACAGGCTGAGAAAAAAACGGGTAAGAGGGGCTCTTCTCTTCCTCATGCCGCTTGCAGGATTCATCTTCTTTTGGGTTCCCACAATGCAACAAAACTCTTCTTTCAGTTATCCGCCGCCAGCGCCAATGGGTAATGGAGCCCTCTTTGCTCCTGAAGTTGTCTGGTGCTCACCAGCCACCAGAAAAGTCGAGGCTCTCAGGTGCATGTCAGGCACCTGTCACAGCCTCTGGGAAGGGAAAACATCCCTCTTTGTCACTTCCCAATGTGCAGTCTCTGCAGACTTGATCACCAGAGGGTAAAATTCCCTCGTGAGCGCTTCCTGCTATGTGCCGTCTGCAATTTAGGATTTAAAAGGCACAGACCCTCTCAGGGCCGACGGTTGAATTCTGACATGCAATGTTCCTGGCGTCTTCTCTCTCCTCCAGCAGTTGAAATGTCTGCATAGACCATGCTGCTTCTGATTCCTGCTATTGCTTTCCCGTTCTCGCCTGCCACTCATGCAATGCACCTGAGGGGTTTTTTAAGCCTCTCAGTCTCCCTCAGGTGTGGGTCATTTACTTTAATGAACTGACCACTCCCATAGCAGTGCACCTCTTCAGTCATCTTCCTCGTACCAGTACGTAGAAGAGTATGGGACTTTTAGACCCTAATAACAAAATTAGGTTTTCTTACTTGATTTTAACTTCCACACCTCCATTTGCTCTTTTTAGCACCTCTCAGGAATAGCATGAAGATTGGTTACTAAACCTAATTGAAAAGGAAAAGGCAATTCTCCAAATTGTTTATTCTCTTTGAATTTGCTTTCACTGTACCCTTGGGTGTAATGGAGGTATTGAGTTTTACAAGTTTCTGGGGTTATAAAAGGGCTTTTCTTTCCTCTAAATTCTAGGGTTTCGTGAGTGTTTTTACCCTTGTTTACATGTGGATTTTGTGATACCACAAGATAGTTTTTACATTTTACAACAAGCCATTACATATTTTGGCATTACATCGGGGGTCATTACGACCCTGGCGTTAAGGGTTTAACGGCGCCGTAAAAGGTGTCGGCGCCGTTAAACCCTTAATGCCTGATTACGAGGTCCCTTTGCGGAACCCGACCTTAGCGGCCGGTTTTACCAGCCGTTAAAGTAGGGTGCCGCAAAGGGACCTCGGTGCTAATTACGGTACCGCAATTTGCAGTACCGTACTTAGCGCCTTCCCCAGTCCCATTGAGCCCTATGGGGCGAAAATGGGAATGGGGAAGGGCCATGGTGAAGTGGGGAAATACCGCCCCGCCAACCTTGGAATGGGGCGGTATTTCCCCATTCCACCATGGCGGACTCGTTACAACACCGGCACCAACCATGGTGCTAATAGCGCCATGGTTTAGCGCCGGGGTTGTAATGAGGGCCATCGTCATCCTCTCTAGAGGAAGAAAAATGAAATATTTCATAACATGGAATGCTCTCACTCCCCCAAGCCTTTTCTCCTCCCAGGTGATGTTCTCACAGAACACAACCCCCAAGGTCAGGATCAGGAAGCATCTGCCTGTCCCTGGCCATCTGGGAGGAGAGTCTAGGCAGGGGTTAGTGAGGGATCCATCGGTTTCATCACATGGCCCTCTGCTTACCAACAGCCATACAGGGAGTGAAACCATAGACCTTGGTCCTTTCAGAAGAGGTAGAAATACTTAGAGCTGGATGGGGATGCAGAAATTACTAATGCATCAATAATCAAACTGACTCAGGAAGTTGGCAAAACGTAGTGCTGTTTTATTTGCAAAAATAGGGAGCTACAACGGACATCAACGGACGTCGTAAAGCACGATCTCAATTAATTTAATAAAAGACATTTATAGTCAAAATTCATCATCATTGACGTCACACTATGTGACAAGCTACACAAACCTACTTGGGGATGTGATAGGCGTACAGAGAACATCTAAGTGAATGGGTCTCTAATATCAGTGGGGCAACTAAGCCCTCCTATAGTGCAAGTCATCTTCATCGGCACAAAATACACAATGATTCATTGGTTACACAAACTATAGGTCTCTCTGTTACGTGACCCTCTACAATTGTTTGGCACACTTGTACCCTTCTGGAATATTCCACACGTTAGCAGCACGCAGGCTGGTACCCCAGGTGCTAGGAGGGTCAGCCTGTTTGTGCCTCCCCACCCAATTAGCCCAACATCTATCATCACTCTTGCGGTCTGCCATTCAATTAAGGCTTTGAACTTGGCTTCCAGAAGCTCTCTGTGCCCGAGTCCAAAAGGGAGTGTGGCATGGTCTTATCTTTTGGTTTGGTGTCGCTCGACCCAAAGTCTATTTTCATCTGACCATGTGACTGGAGACCCCGTTTTCCAGCTCTTTGCTGCATATAATAATATTTAAATGATGAACTCTTGACTCCTAGAGTGTTTTTCCATCCCACCTCAAACAGAAGTTTGTTTCTTTCTCATGTTCATGTAACTAGTTGACAGACAACCAGGCTCACCGTGGCATAGACTCTTGGTTCTGGGCCAGCCAGCCTTTCTTGAATTCTCCTTCGCCATTGGCTGTTTTCCAACTGCGCCACCCTGAAGCCCTTTCCATTCACTGGGGTCAAGTCTTGCTAAAGTGCATCGTGGAACATCCAGGTTCTATCCATTCTTATGTATATACAGTGGTGCTTCGCCGCAATCTTTTCACTACGTAGCCAGCCTCACAATTGTTTTGTCTACTTGCATTACAGCATCTGCACAAGTGTAAAATTACTTTAGCATTTTCTCCAGCATTTCTTTGCACAAGTATCTTCCTTTCAATCCCAAAATGCTGCTTATGTTTGACACCTCCTCTTCAGATCTTATAGAATGTCTATGTCCTTTCATCTTGTGTATCTTTTCAGGGTGCGTCAGTTCTTCTTCGTATGACGTCACCATTCCTCTTTCTTGTTCATTTTCACACTTCTTCCGGGACTCTATCTAGAAGATCATCATTTCTTCGTGAATGCATATAGGTTTTTCTCAATGGATACCTTGTTTCAGGAATTCTTTGCGGTATAGACATCCTCACTGGTACTGCACGTGTCACAATTTTCAGTTTCCAACAGATAGGCAACATGGGGGCGGAGCTTCTGGTAGGTGCTTTTGGCCCTTCCTCTACAATCCCCCCTCTGAGTGATTCATCGACCACTCTTTCATCAATCTTCACATCATGACATCCTTGTCTGAAGAAATGCTTCTTTGGAGTCCATACCTTTATTACTCCTTTTGGGCATTCAGCTGATTTCACATGCTCATCAACGCTCCCGGTCATAAGGCTGCATTGTCCATTGGGACTGCAGTAGATACATCTTACCACATACTTCTTGTGGTTCTTCGGATACAGGAACTTTGTTCCCTCAGGTGCATGAATGCTGGCTTTTAAGTAGTCTCTGATTTCTTCATCTGTCAGCTCTTTAGGTTTGAATCCTAAATCCAACATCAATCACAATCTTCATTCCTACCGTTTTCTTTGCAGTTTTCTTGCATTGTGTGATTATTATCCTGATCACACATAACCCAAACATGATCATCACCAACAGGGCTCCAAGGACCTTTGAAATGTTCACCATCCATTGTGGAACCCATGAGAAGATTGACACAAACCAGCTGTCATCAGCAATGTCTTCCACTTCGTCTTCCATTTTGATGTGTAGGTTTGTCAGCATTGTTATGGCCTCTGTCAAGGTGCCATTCTCGTCAACGTGAGAAGGTTTGAATGTGCAACATGATTCTCCGATTTTGGCACAAACACCTCCATCCATAGCTGTGATCATATACAAGACATATCTATTCTGCAGAGTCATCAGTCATTTAGCTCTCAGCTCCTCCCTGATAGCATTAAATCCTTCAATGGTGGTGTTGATCGTCTGCAGAAGCTCCCACCTGGTTATATGTAACCATTTGGTATTCACCATCGTCTGGATCCCCGGCATAAAGATAACAGTAAAAACTGAAGAAGTTTTGCTGAACAATCTGTGTTCATAAGGAATAGCATCAAAGGCTTCTATTGAATTGGCTGAGAAATAATTGTCTATCTTCATTAGATTTAGGAGTTTAGCAGATCTCTTTTTCTTCAGGTGAGCATCTGCTTTAAGAAATTTGCCAATGTTCAGATCACTCTTTGGAATCACCAATGCTGAAACATGAAAAGGCCCAATAGCGAACCATTATTACCACTGTCACGTCTTTCATTCCTGGCACATCAAAGATTTGTCTGCACGGTTGATTCTCTCCAACTATTCTTGTGCCATTGTTTCTGAAGCATAGTTCTGCACTAGCCAAAGGAACTATCTGGAGTGGACCTCCTCTGTCTTCGACCCACGTCAGAAGATTTGCAAGCCTTGGTCAGAGAGGTTTGCAGACAGTTTCTACTCTTTCAATAACTGGCTTGTGATGACCAGTTACTGCCACAGCTCTGCACACGACTATGCCTTCTTCCCATCCGTCTGGAGAATGTACTGTTCCACAGATACATACCTGGCCTCTTTCCTTGCAGCTTTGAACTTCTTCATCAGTCTTCTCTTGACAGTTGAGTAGTTTTCTGTTTATCTCTCATCTGATTCCAGATCCCTTTATGCCAGGTTGTTAATACCTGATGCCATGATTTCTAGTGTGTGCTCTTTCTCTTGTCTTTAAGTCTTGAACATAATAATCTTCATTTCTGGATGAGCATTCTGTCACCCATACCAAGGATGCCATTCGGCCCTGGAACTGACCTCTTGTATGACAGAGTGCAAGGTGAGCTAGGCAATGAGCTGCTTGAACATCTATTTCAATAGCTATGAATATCTGAGACTTTACCACAGCATAAGGCAGGAGTGCACATACATAGAAATCCTCCTTAGAAGTTTTTTTCCCACTTCTGTCATGTGCTGATACCACATGTTGTTCCCCAATAGTGCTACACTTTCTAAATAATCATTTAATTCATAATCATCCTCTTTTGCACTTCATTTAGGTCTCTTTCTTTCCAAAAGAATATGTGTGAAATGCTCATGAAATACATCAGACATCATCCTCACTACAGGGGGAATCATAGGAACACTTGTCAGAGAAATCGATGCCTTCACATGAGCTACTGGAGTAGGAACCATCACTTAAGGCCTTGACCTTCTAACAGTGTCTAGTTCTGCAAAAATTACTGGAGTGGGAAGGATTAACAGAACTCCTTCCCTTCTGGAACCATTAAGATTAACCATGTGGATCAATAGAAACAGACAAATTATAATGGATGCTGAACAGGCATAGATTATGCACCAATACGCTAGACTCCACCATCGATGTGTCTCCACACATCGTTGACTCTGCTCACTTTCTGGAACTGCAAAGTGCTCAATAGACCACATGATTGCCTGCAATTTACTTTTAAGGAAGGAAACACTTGTTTTATACAGGCAATCTGGTTAGATGTTCCGGTATCTGTCGAATTTGCTCTATGATCTCCGCAAGTAATCGGCTGATTGCAGGACAATTTATAGAATCTCGCATAAACACATAAGTGTTAGTATTCTGCCATACAAATAGGGGTTTACTTGAAGCAAATAGTAAGAGGACATGACAAGTAGTTTGTGGGCATCATCGTTAGATAGGACCATCTGTGCATCTGGAAAGATGTTCAGGTAATTGTCTAATCTGCTCTATAATTGCTGTCAATAATCGTCAAATCGCCAGGCCATTTTTAGACAAAAGTAAGTACATCAGTGCTCCTCACAACAAGAGCAGGGTAATCTCTGGGTATAAATATGAATGCAGCAAGAAGTAGTCTGTGTACATCAACATTGGACAGCACCATGGGCACCTCCAAAGAGAAACTCAGTGAGAAACGAATCGGGGAACTGCTCTCTCTTCCAGTCGTCAAACATGAAGTCTAAATCGGGCCTTTTTCCATTTACTTCAGCACTCCACAGTCCCATATCAGCATACTCCTTTGGCTCAAGAACAGTAGCTTTCTCACTCCTTACTATAGCAACTACAAAGAGTGTCTCAGTGAAGCCACAGTCCAAATGTACATTTTCGTCTGTCTACTGGATAATCTTTGCATCCTTCTTCCTGTTCATCGATCAAGTCTGCACGTGCTGAACTTTTTTTCGTTTCTTCTTGACTTGCTTCTGAATGGGTTGGGGGTGTGACGGTCTCTCCAGCGTAGATTTTCCCATCTCCTAGGTGTATCCAAGCTCGTCTCCCTTGGACTTCAACTGCTGATGGAGTAATGTCCTCCAGAATGCAAGGACCGCTTAATATGGGCTTGTGCTACTTTCTTGTGAAATTCCTTATTAGAACCTTATCGCTAGCAAATAATTTAGGTTCACATAGTCCCTCAGGTCCGGTTGCTGTATGGTCTTCATCTGTGTTCTGAGTCCGCTTCACTTGATCTCTATCTCTATCACTACCTTTGGTGTCCCCCAGGTGTCTAGTTTCTCTCCCTGGCTGTTCAAACAATACCTAGCACTTCTTGCCCACCACATTGCTGCGCTTTGCCCAAACATCCAGTGCTATGTGGATGACACTCAGCTCATTTTCAGGCTACCCTCAGCCACCTCTTCTACCTCTCTCATCTCTGACTGTCTGTCCACCATCCAGGAGTGGTGTGCCGCCAATGATCTCTGCCTTAATGTCAGTAAGACCGAGATTCTCCTCATCGGCACACCCACTCCCTACTTTCCTGTCACGCTCTGGCCGGCCTCTTTTGGCCCTCTTCCTGCTACCAATTGTGAGGCTCCACACTCTCCTTCTCTCCTCACATCTCTGATGTCTCTAAGAAGTCACATTATCAGCTGCACCTCCTCAGATGTATGCTTCCTTTCCTCTCCTTCCCCCAGAAGCTCACTGTCTCCAGAGCTCTGGTTCTCTCTAGGCTGGACGATTGCAATAGTCTCTTTCTAAATCTGCCTGCTTCTACTCTCTGCCCTCTACATCTCATACAGAACAGGACTGAGAGACTTGTCCTTGGCCTCAAGCCCAGGGATTGTATCTCTCCAGGACTGAAATCTCTGCACTGGCTCCCAGTGGCTGCAAGGATTACGTTAAAAACCTTGTGCATTATCCACAAGGCCTTCAGGGGCCTCATTACCTTCAACTCTCTCTTCCTAAATATTTTCCTTTTCGAGCTCTTTGCTCATCTGCCTCCAACTCCCTCAGGGTCAGTCGCTTCTCCAAGCAACAAGTTGGCAGTAGATCTCTTTCTTCGCTGGGGCCTCCCTCTGAAAGAGCCTCCCTGCCTCCCTTAAGCTTGAGGAGAACCATCTCTGGTTCCGGAAGCACCTCAAAACCTTTCCCTTTGCTTCTGCTTTTTCTCATCCTCTCCCCTGCTGACTTCCTGGCTGATACTGACACTGCACTGGTTACCTGGCCACCCTCTGACCTTAGGCCCAGGTCCCCTCCCCCACCAGTTGCACACCTGCACTGCCCTCCTAGCAACCCTAGCACTTGGTGACTGTTTTCTGTATCCTTACAGTCCCACTACCAGTACTTGACACCTGATGTCCGCGCTTACCCTTGCCACCTGCTGGCCGTACTATTTACTAATTGTTATTTATTCTATTATCCCATATACTGCACTGTCCCCTACCCCCGCCCCAACACTTTCCCCCTCGGCCCCTTCCCATGAAACTTGCACAATCCGAATGTCAACTGGCCTAGAAGGATTGTGTCCTGTCTTTCCTCTGTTTCCCCCTCCCTTGCCTCGTCACGCCTTGAAACACTTGTGTATAGGCTGGTATGAATGCCATATCATATCATATCTGAAATGACAGATATACTAGCGGTCATACATGTTGAGTACTTACTTAACTCACTTAACAATTCTGCAGTAATCAGGGCATGACTCCAAGTCCTCGATGGAGGAGTCAGAAGCGTTCTCATTCGCCTCCCTGTAACTAATTTGTGGGGTGTGAAAGCCGGGCTGATTTCTCATTGCATATAATGTAAGGGGCAAGCAATGCAGCCACCCCTTTTTCAGTGTCAATTTCAACTTTGCTATTCTCTCTTTGAGTAGACCATTGAGTCTCTCACTAATCCCATTCGCTTGCAGGTGATAAGCAGGAGAAAACTTGTTTTTAATGCTAAGCAATAAGCTAAGCTGCTGAAATACATCATTCACAAAATGAGGGCCATTATCTGATCTCAACACCTTACATATTCCCGATCTAGGAAATACTTCTCAGACTAAAAACTTGGCAGCGCAAGTGGCATCAGGATGTGTGCATGGACCAGCCTCGATCCATCTCGAAAAAGGGCACACTACCCCTATCATATACCTGTATCCATTACAAACCTGCAGCATATCACCATACTCGATATGTTAATGCTGAAAAGGACCATTTGGTCAAGGAATAACTCCTATGACTGTTTGCACTGTGTGTCCAGCAGTAAACATTTGACATACAATGCAATTTACTACATAAAAAGCAACGTGTTCTAACAGGCTCGGTACAAACCAGTCCTCCGCAATGGTTGCTGCAAGGCTCTCCCTAGTGATATGCACAGGGTAGTGTAGCTGTTCTAATGCCACCCTTAACAAGGCTACCGGCATCACCGGTTTACCAGAGTGCTTAGAAAGGGGATAAAGAACAACCCCTCTGTGTCTACAGTTATTTCTCTTCCTGTGGATCTCCATCTTGAAATTCCATGAACTGTGTTCATGATAAATGATTAAAAGTTTCATTCACATCCATTATTACGACTACTTTCTCTTTCACATCAGGAGTATCAAAAATGAAATATCAGAAAAATATGCAACTCTTTTGGCTTCTTCGTCAGGGCTTTGTTTCTGTGTGAAATAAAGTCAGTTCTCTTAGTATGTGCTGCGTACTTAACTATTGCAATGTCTACCGGGAGTTGTAGTGCTTTAATAAGCCTGTCTACAATGTGGCATGTAGCACTGGACTGCCGTCCACTCGGAGGTAGCCCCTCCTTTTCTAACTTGCTAACCCTGTGCGCACGGTTGACGTCATGTAGGCAGAGTCACTGTACTCCGTCACTTCCTGCCCTGCATGATTCTCGAGCGTGACAATAAGCATCTCCAATTCTGCAGCCTGTGCTGAAAAATGAGATGGTAGTCTCACACTTGCTACAATTTCAGATTCCACATTGGCTCTGTGTCTTACCACAGCTGAGCCTGAATGCATTTCTCCATCGGTTTGATTGATCTTCAAAGAACCATCAAGAAAGATAACCTCCCCAGCTGCTAGTGTATTCTCCTTTACCCTTGGGATCTCGTCATAAAATTCTTCATGGTTTGAGCAATCATGCACTTGCTCACCTACTGCCAGTAGTTCAGCTATAAACGTGGCAGGATTCACAATATTCACCTGACTATTTTGATTGTGGGATTTGATATAAGCACCTCATAAGCAGAAGCTCTTTGAGATGTCAGTGTACCCTTAGGTTTCTCCAAAACAGCAAACAAAGCTGCCTGTAGAAATTGGGAGGGGAATTCTGTGAAAGAGGGACCCATCCCACCTATCTCGTTGTGTCTTGCAAGAACTTATTTTTGGCCGCTGTCCACAGTATGCCTCGCAGTTCTCCAGCTAAATGGCAGAGGATATCCGATATTCTGAGACCCTTCAAAGCCTACTGGATCGAGGGACCTTCAACTATCCTACCTCTGCTACCACATGAATTCATAGACCTGAGTCCTTTAAGACGAGGTACCACTACTTAGAGATGGATGGGTGTTAGGAAAGATTTCATAATTGTATATAATTTTCCCTCCATGTGTATACCCCCAAACTTTTCTGCTGCTATTTAGACATAATAGACTGACTTTTCCAGAGAAGCACAGCCTTCAGCTGCACTCCTCTGGGCTTTCGCTCACTTTTTATGGGGTAACTGGCATGCCCTTAAGACAGTCAGTACTAGGAGACTTTTTAGCCCTTAGTCCTTTTCCCATGTTGCAACTTTTCTGCAACATGTAACAAGTACACAGTGTACCTTCCAATACAGTGTACTTGGGTCTGTAGTCATTTTCCAAAGGCCCTAGATACTCCTGATGGACTTTTTGTGAGATGTGCAGATGTGTCATGGACAGGGCTAGTGGCAGCTATCTTTTTGCATTATTTGTAACCCTTTCCTGTGATGTTAACCGCATTAACCACGTTTGGCACAAATAGGTGGCCTGGCTCCAAAACGGCCATGCCACGAGGTTATTTGTCCTGTCCTTTGGCCATCTTGCCCCTTTTCCTTCCCCAGGTCGAGTCAACCCGGGTCAGTCCTTATTTGGAAATGCAGTTTCCCATGAAACACCAAGCTTTCGCGGCCTTGTGCATGCCTTGTGTGTGTGCCTCCAGGATGTGGGCTGGGGTGTCTGTCCCCAATACACATACTGGGTGCCACAGAGTCTGGAGTGTTGTGAATGACTGGGACCGCCATGGTCCATGATTGGTCCACGTATGGAGTGTGTGTTTGTGAGCAGATCTCCCATTGAGTCCTCTCCGTTTTGTCGCGAAGGGAATTTTGGATAAGAGGAGGCTCAAAACACCCATACCATGTCGATCTCTGCAGTTCTCACTGAACGAAGGATAGGATCCAAGTATCTGGAAACTACGAAGCTGAGTCGAGGAACCGCTGGTGACCTGCTGGAAGGTTTGGCACCCTGAGCCCACTGTTGTCCCATGGGACCCCTCTGCATCTGGTCGTCCTAGAAGATCTGCGAAGATGCTTCACCCCATTGGACTAGTGGGACCAACTATTCTCTGGACCTTCATCAAAACTTGCAAGTAAGCTTTCTCGGAAGTGTCCCTGGGCCAACCAGTGGACTGACCAGTTTACCCGGTTGCTTTGCTCTGTCACCACCACCATTTCGAGGAGGCCCTCAAAACATGGTATACTGTTACTATGTGTCCGCGACACCCTCACACCGAATTTTGTACACTTGGCATTCCCAGATCTGAAGTGAGACGAGTGCGCCAGGACAGGAGCATACACGGTTACTGTGTTGCCCTGCCGCGGCAACAAACTTTGCAAGTGTGCTGCATTTGTGACCCACTTGCCCCTGAAGCCTGCTTCAGTGAAACCAGGTCGATTCATCCACCCACAGCAGAGAAATCACCACTGTCCTGTTTGGGAATCCTCACTGTATCTCAGGAACTGAAAGCCGCAAAGAAGTCCTTTTTGCCGTGTTCGAACCTGCAAGCAAAGTGGACTGAACTGGCAAAGTTTGGGTCTGAGTGTGCCTTGGACCCGTGATTACTTCCAACACTAACTGGTGACCCCTAGTGCCAGGGTTCCAATTTACACACTAGTGGCCCCTGAGGGTTCCTCTCCTTTCTACTGCTAGTGCGAACTAGCAACTCCATCCCGCTCTCTGGAACTGCCTCTGCCTTCAAGTGGAGATCCTCCCTGAATAGTGGGAACTTATTCTTCATCGCCTCATCCACCTTTCTGAGCTGCTAGAGACCCCTGAAGAGACCCCGTTTTGCCCATTGGAACAACCGCGTGCACTTGCATTGCATGTACTATTGAGCACAAGGCTCCTCTCTTAGTTAGGTGTTTTGCTGATGTTGTAGGGGCCTAAAGACTACCTGCACTGCCTGTTTCCTTCCCATCTAGGTTTGTTAACATATTTCGTGCATTTAACCCTTTATACCCCAATGGTTTTGTATATACATTCTATTGATAGTGTTGTGTTGATTCACTTAGTATTGCTGTGATTCTTTTGCTATGGTCTGAGTTACAAAGGCCTTGTAATAAATGTGTTTATATTTTTGATATAACACCTGTCTGGGAGTAATTTGTAAGTGTCCTTGCTCTGTGTGCTCATTGAGGTCTTTCTGTCACCCTCACCCCTCCTGGGACTTAGTCTTGACTGCCTTCAATAGCTACCTTGATTGGTCTGGCTTGTCCAGAGGTTAGCCTGTTCCAAGAAACTAGACTGGCCTTCTGAACCTCTACCCACCAGGTCAGAGTTCAGAAATCCATCTTAACAATGGGGATGCAGAAATTACTCATATATTAATAATCAAACTGACTCTGGAAGTTGGCAAAACTTAGTGCTGTTTTATTTGCAATTGTCTAAAACGGAGTTACAACAGACATCAATGGATGTCGCAAAGCACAATCACGATGGATTTCATAAAAAAACATAAATGTATAGTCAAAATTCGTCATCATTGACGTCACACTATGTGGCAAACTACAAACCTACTTGGGAATGTGATAGGCTTACAGGGAACATCTAAGTATAGGTTCCATACTGACGGGGGTTGTGATTGGGTCTCTAATAGCAGGTGGACAACTAAGCCCTCCTCTAGTGCAAGTAATCTTCATCATCACAAAATACACAACGATTCATTGGTTACACAAACTCTACCGCTCTTTGTTAGGTGGCCCTTTACAATTGGTTGGCACGCTTGTACCCTTCTGGAATATTCCACATGCTAGCAGCAAACATACTGGTACCCCAGGTGCTTGGAGGGTCGGTGTGTTCGTGCCTCGCACCCAATTAGCCCACTATCTATCATCACTGTTGCGGTCTGACATTCAATTAAGGCTTTGAACTTGGCCTTGCAGAAGCTCCCTGTGCCTGAGAATAAAAGGGAGTGTGGCATGGTCTTATCTTCTGGTTTCGGTGTAGCTCGACCCAAAGTCTATTTTCATCCGACCTTGTGACTGGAGACCACGTTTTTTAGCTCTTCGCTGCATTTAATACTATTTAACTGATAAACTCTTGACTCCTTCAGTGTTTTTTCATCCCACCTCAAACAGAAGTTAGCATCTTTCTCACGTTCATGTAACTACTTGACAGACAACCAGGCTCATGGTGGCCTTGACTCTTGGTGCTGGGCCAGCCAGCCTTTCTTGAATTCTCATTCACCATTAGCTATTTTCCAACTGCGCCACACCGAAGCCCTTTTCATTTATGGGGTTCAAGTCTTGCTAAAGTGCTTCGTGGAACATCCAGGTTCTATACATTCCTAGTTATATACATTGGCACATCGCCGCAATCTATTCACAACGTAGCCAGCCTCACCATTTTTTCATTTACTTGCGTTACAGCATCTGTTCATATGTACTATGACTTTGCATTTTCTCCAGCATTTCTTCGTACAAGCATCTTCATTTCGATCCCTAAATGTTGCTTATGTTTGACACCCCCTCTTCAGATCTTATAGAATGTCTATGTTATTTTGGCTTGTGTATCTTTTCAGAGTGCGTCAGTTCTGCTTCATATGACATCACCATTCCTCTTTCTTGTTCATTTTCACACTTCTTCGGGGACTCTGTCGAGAAGACCATCATTTCTTCATGAATCCATATAGGGTTTTCTCAATGGATTTTTTGTTTCAAGAATTATTTGCGGTATAGGCATCCTCACTGGTATTGCATATGTGGCTATTTCCGGTTCCCACCATATAAGCAACATGGGGGTGGAGCTTCTGGTAGGGGCTTTCTCTACAGGAGAAACAGAGCTTCCTCAATTTCTCACGCTGCATTTGGGCACATAACAACATGTACACAGTCCTACTCACTTCTGGTCTTGGACTCACTGCATTCTTCTAATGTCCTCTGAAACTCGGCATACCCATCGCACTTTCCAATGTCAATTGAATGCTCCAATCAGCTGCAGCCAGGATTTTGCTGTCCTTTGACAGGTGGTGCTGTCAGTGCCATTTTCATCTACAACTGGCTGCTTAGCACTGCCATCTCATCTCTGTGACTGGCTGGCAAAGCACAGTGAACCTCAGCTCACTGGGATCTCAGCTCACTTCATCCTCTCAGCACTTGGACAACACCTGCACCTTCAAACAACATTTTCCTTCATCCTGAAACTTTGGCCAGCACTTGTAGATTATTTTAAAACTCCTTACCAGTGAAATTCTCAAGTATGCACCCTGGGACTTCAGGTAAGAATCACACAGAGCAGGAACACCGGGATACACATAAGTATAAAAGGTACATTCTTTATTCCATGTTGCAGAGTTCAGTTATGAAATTAGGCAGAAGAGTACAGGTCATACATCTATCATGTTCAAGCTCCTATCCTGAGGTCCAGTACAATGGACTTCACTGGAATCTGGGGCTTCCCAGATTCAGCATTCCAATGAACCTTCATTTGTATACATATGCAGCAATTCAGGATGCTGCAAGCTAATGAAGGAATGAGGGCAAAGGCCTAAAGAAAATTAAGGTTATGTTTTCAGGTGTGTTTCAGCTGGCAGAGAGAACCAGAAACATAAGAATTGATTGGAAGTCTCTTCTCAAGCTCAGTCCATATTTAACTACAAAGTACAGTACAGTAGTATTTGTGATTCTGCAGGCCACACACTAAAACATAGCACAGGACAAATGAGTCCAGAGCAAACCCCATTGAGGCCACTATCATGTCATGTGTCTGAGAGGAATGTGTCTCCTTATTCCAAGATGGCAGCCAGTCCTGAACTTACCTAAGTATGGGGAGTAATGGGGTGGCCCCCTGCAATATCTAACTCACATGGGGAAATTGTACTATTAACAGCTCCTGCCCTGTGTAAAGCTACAGTGCATGTCACAATTACAGGGACTTGAAACACTTGTGTATAGGCTCGTTACAAATACCATATCATATCATATCAGGGACAACAAACAACCCTACCAAACTATAAAGGTAGATCTAACCAGACAAGTGGTGTGTGAATTAGGAGAGGATTTGTGAAATCGAGAAGAGGTAAGCAGCACAAGAAGCAAAGGTGAGAGGAGGTAGATGTCCGAGCTGAGAAGGAGAGAGACAGAGTGGAAGAGGGGGTGAAGGAGTGGTTATAAAAATAGGTAAGAGTTAAAGAGGAGATCAACTACAAAGACAGAGAGCTACCATCAGAAAGGGGAGAAAGGAGAGGACAAGGTACAAGTGGAGAGAAAGGAGGAGGTGAATAAAGAAGTGGGGGTGGGAGTAAAAGACCTCAAGGAAAATTGAAGGGGATTACTTCCAGGAGAATAGGCAAAGGGAGATGAGCTGTTTAAGATCTGATTATGGAGTGTTGGGATCAGCGGCCAATGTCCCACACGTGAAAGGAAATACAAACTTAGAAAACCCATAAAGCATGAGTCTGAAACAACAACAAAGCCCAGAGGCCCAGACAGCATGCCCAATACACGGACACTTCCACCATCTCCCTTTGAAGTAAAATAGACAGTAGCCAGCAAGACACACACACCTACATTTAGAATTTATGTCATGTAGAATGATGGCAATGACAAGTAACATATAGGAAAATATTATGCTTAACCAAACATGCACACACAAGCAAGCAAGACTAGAGACACGAGGAGTGCTTCAGGTAGTCATGTAAGCATTCAGAAGAAACACTGAAATGTAGTAAATCTAAAACACAATATATATATATATATATATATATATATATATATATATATATATATATATATATATATATATATACATATATATATATATGTATATATATATATATATATGTTCAGTGAAAAAAAACTTTGTTAAAGGGGCTTTATGGTTAAGTTGTGCTACTAAAAACCTATGAAATTCAGTAAACAAACTTTGTTAAAGGGACATTATGGTTCAAAGTAAAACCAAAAAAGACCCTGAAATTCGCCAGTTATGGTAAGCTATGCAAACATAACTCACACCACCACCGCGCACTGCTAAGACTAACACCCAGGACATCAAAGATGACATCACAAATGTCATTGATGACATCACTGATGACATCACATGTCTGGCTCCCCCTTTTTCCTTTACTGGCATATCTAGGCCACATGATTTTGTTCAGTAACAGTCAGGAACTAAAAATTGAAAAGGTACTATATTTGTAGACTTATACTTCAAGTATGTTCTTACAGTAATTCCCGTAGGGTCAAGTCACATCATATGAAACATATACATAGGGGAAGACAAAGGGTTGAAGGACAGCAATCCTTTCTGTGCATGAAGATAATCAGTAGGATTATCAGCACTTTCTGATCATTTTATTTTATTACTGTACTTTCCCTGTATATGCTCATATTTCTATACATTGTACTCACACTGCTTTCCTTGGGGTCCAGTCACATCATGTGATACACATACATAGGGTAAGTAGCAGCTTTGAAACAGAGCAAGTATTTCTCTGCATAAAGATAATCAGTTATGAACTCTTTCTGCTACTACTTCTGCTTTTTTGCTTACTTCACTTTCCCTGTATATTCTCATATTTGTATGTGTTATTGTCTCTTTGTGTTTTGTCTGTAATAATGCAATTATGTAGTAAGTGGGTTTAATTAGCTACTTATTACATGTTTCACAGTACGCAAAACTCTAATAAGAAAGCAGTCATTATTTCACTATTCAACATGGCAAGATTATGAATATTGCACCTTCATCATGTATGCTGCACACACTGCCTATGTTTCTGCATGAGTAGCTTAGTATACTGGATAGAACATAATAGAATGCTATTTATATCAATACATTGCTTAATGCACTAATTAGCTCATGATATTTATTCCAATGATCCTTGACACTTGTTTGTCAACATTATAATAAGAATCCCTTGTCCAGAGTTTTCATGAAAAGTAAATGCACATGTGATGTCATCAGTGATGTCATCAATGGCATTTGTGATGTCATCTTTGATGTCCTGGGCGTTAGTCTTAGCAGTGCACGGTGGTGGCACGAGATATGGTTGCTTAGCTTACCATAACTTGCGAATTTCAGGGGGTTTTTGGTTTTACTTTGAACCATAACGTCCCTTTAACAAATTTTATTTTACTGAATATACATATTCATAGAGTAAATTTGATGAATGTTTACTAGGATTCCCTTACTTTATATGCATGTAACATAGAACATACTGAACCCCCAGCTAGTGACTTTGATGTCCGTGGACTGTGCGTGTGTCCGCGAACGGACGCGGACAACATCAATACTACCCAAAATCTCACGGGGTATCTTAAAGTGTTCTATCATGCCATATGAACACTGCACAAGTTAAAAAAGCAGCACACATACACATTATGTATAATAATAAATAAGAAGTGGAACCTTTATATCTAACACATCAACCACCCATTTAAATACCATATGTACTAAAATGGAATATACCAAAACAAAAAAGATATGCTTCCAACATAATTACCTAACAGAAACTGCACAACTAGGAGCAACAGCAGACCTACAGAACAGTAAGAACACAATTTACCAGAAGCTAGTAAGTAAACTTCATTGTTCTTATATATTTCTAAACTTTCTGTATTGGATACAATAAAAGTAATATATATAGTTTTTTTTTACACAGAAATGTCCAGTACTGTAGAATGGCTTGAGGAAAATTTCCCACGTGAGGAAATGTCTGAAGATAGTGATACTAATGGTAGACACTTATTGTTTATAAGCAAATTAAAAATCATTACTTTATGTGCACTTAACATATATACTTTTTTCTTTAACAGACCATACAAACATTGAAAATAATACACCAAAAGACACATTGGAAAATATTCTGCAGCACATGGAAAAAATAAATTAACATGCTCATGGAAAATTTCAATCTTTTGAAACATTCTGTGGAGGACCACATAAAAGAAAAAATAAAATACCATTGTCCCGCATGTACCTGTTCCCCCTCTCCATGTCCCAGTCAACTATCTCCAAACCCTCAACACCAAGAAAAACATTTTAATGAGACTTCCATCCCTTCATCCCTTCCCATCCATCCTCTCGAAACCCCCAATTCCCCCGTTTTTGTGTCAGTTTCTGCTTCCCCCTCTCTTTCATAAATTTTACATCTATATGTAATAAAATAAAATATTATGTGTGTGTTAATTCAGTCCTCTGTGTCTTATTTAAAAAAAAAAGGCTGTTAAGATGTCAGCGGACAGGACGGGAGTCCTGGATGTCCGTAATTATCCAAAATGGGGGCGTCCTAAGGACACTATACCTGTCTGTACTGTCCGCAGGCAAGATGAAACTGGTCTAATAAAACACACGGTGTCCGGAATGGCCATAACCAAACAAAATGGAGGTGTCCTAAGGACACTATACCTGTCCGTGCTGTATGCAAGCAAAATTAAACTGTTCTTAGAACACATTCGGTGTCCAGCATGACCGTAATTAACCAAAATGGAGGTGTCCTAAGGACACTATTTCTGTCCGTAATGTTCGCAGGCAACTTGAAACTGTTCTAAGAACACACGCGGTGTCCAGGTTGTATGTAATTTAACAAAATGGAGGTGTCCTAAGGACATTATACCTGTCCGTAATGTCCGCAGGCAAGTTGAAACTGTTATAAGAACACACACGGTGTCAGGGCTGTCTGTAATTAAACATTATGGAGGTGTCCTAAGGACACTATTTCTGTCCGTACTGTTTGCAGGCAAGGTGAAACTGTTCTAAGAACACACACAGTGGGCCTCATTACGACCCAGGCGGTAAGTTACCGCCTGGGCCGTGACTTTACCACCATGGCGTAAACTACGTTTACGCCATGGTGGTTGGCGGACTTACCGCCCCATTCCGAGGTCGGCGGGGCGGTAAGTCCCCAATCCCCATTTACCCTTCCCCATTCCCATTTTTGCCCCATAGGGCATAATGGGAGTGGGGAAGGCGTTAATTACGCCACCGTAAATTACGGTGGCGTAATTAACATCAAGTTCCCTTACCGCCATGGTTTTTTACTCCCGCTAGAAGCAGGTGTAAAATCCGCCATGGCGGAAAGGGAACTCGTGATTGGCGGTAAGGGGTCGGCGCAGCTAACGCTGGCGCTAACCCCTTACCGCCAGGGTCGTAATGAGGCCCAGTGTCTGGATTGTCCGTAATTAAACAAAATGGAGGTGTCCTAAGGATACTATACCTGTCCGTAATGTCCGCAGGCAAGTTGAAACTGTTCTAAGAACACACACAGTGTCTGGGCTGTCCGTAATTAAACAAAATGGAGGTGTCCTAAGGACACTCTACCTGTCCGTAATGTCCGCAGGCACGTTGAAACTGTTCTAAGAACACACACAGTGTCCGGGCTGTCCGTAATTAAACAAAATGGAGGTGTCCTAAGGACAGTATTCCCATTCATACTGTCTGCAGGAAAGTTGAAAGTGTTCTAAGAACATGCACAGTGTATGGGATGTCCGCAATTAATCCAAAATGAAGGTGTCCTAAGGACACTATACCTGTCCGTACTAACTATATAACAACTACACGCATGAGCACCACAGCCATAAGTTCTACGAACATTGTGCCTGTCCGTAACTGTCCGTCTCACTTGTGTCACACTTTTAATTACTTTCAGGACCCGAACAGTGTCCGTAGAACACCCATGCGCAAACGCACAACCGTTCCTGTCCATTTGGTGTCCTGCGGACACCCGTTCCCTTCGCGGACGTGTTCGTTGCGTCATCATGTGACCGCACCCACGCTGAGCGTGTGTCCTGAATTGAGGACAGTGTCGGGGTCCCCGAAAATTTCAAAAGTACCTTTTCAGACAATCCAATGTATTTTATAGTAAAAATTTGCCATATCATATGTCCCAGACAATGACCCTGACATTCTACATACTTTTTGAGACTTTTTTGGGTGTTCGATCTGTCTGCGGACAGTGCGGGAGTCCGTGAAGCGTGCACCCGCACCCCTATAAAAGGCCACACCCCAGAGCTCAGTCTCATTGTTCTTCTGGCTATCTGACAGAGCATTGTCTACTTTGGCTGCTAATCTTCCAGATTTTGCTGCTCTTGCTGCTTTCCATCAGACCTGATGGCATCAATACTTGCTGCTGTAGCTGGTGCTACATCTGTCTCAGCTTCACCCCCACCCCCTCCACCACCACCTCCTCAAGGGCCTGAATAGGGGAACATGCATGAGGATGTATAGCAGGAGTATGAAGAGGATGACGAGGATGAGGTAGTGGAAGTCCCTACTACTAGCACTCGCCGTGAGTCTTGGGTGTGGCGGTTATTTACCATTCATGGTGACCTACCAAAAGCACATGCGAACAAGGTCACCTGCAACCAGTGCAAAATGGTGCTGAGTCGTGGGAGGTCTGGTTCGTACAGCTTTGGTACGGCATCTATGAAGCGACACCTAAGGTCGTTCCACGGTGGGGCCATTCGCAAGGTTGTACCTTGTGATCAACATAGTAGGTTGAGTTCCTCTACCACATCCTCTGTTTCCGCTCCTCTCACCACAAGAGACACTCCTGTGGGAGAGCGCATCCCTCCAGCTGCCTCACAGGCCATCCATGATGCTGTTGACC
This sequence comes from Ambystoma mexicanum, assembly GCF_040938575.1. Lineage (NCBI taxonomy): Eukaryota > Metazoa > Chordata > Amphibia > Caudata > Ambystomatidae > Ambystoma > Ambystoma mexicanum. Next base: position 1,411,022,568 of record NC_090921.1, on the reverse strand, counting down.
CTTACCTTTCGAGGGTCACAGTTTTGTGTATGTACTGCGATGAAGTACTCTGCAGGGGGGAGAGTCTTCCGAGTGCTTTTTGAGACTACGGTCAAGAAGCATGAGTAGGTCTGCCCACTACCTAAATAAGGCTCACCCTACATCTTCCTCTCTCCACCTTCCCTTTCTTATCCCCATGGTTGGTGTTCCTTCCTTGCCCTCCTTTCCCCTCCTCTCCTAGTGTGTCGTGTTTAGATAAAAATTAAAAAATAAAACAAAAATCCCCCAAAAAAAGGCTCTTTTCAGAAAATAGAAGTGGGAAATAAATTGAGCAAGACCCTGTGCATTTTTTAGAAGTCTGCGGACAGTTCGCGAACATCTAACATTTTGGGGTGCTGCCCTATCAAAACCTTTGCACTTTTCTCTGGGAGGAAGTGGTGGCTCTGAAAAGAGCCTTTCGGTGGTGTTTTTTTGTGTTTAAAAAACTTGAAATAGTAAACACCTACTTCAAAATGGATGGCTGTTATTCCGAAAAAGGTTGCAATGCATTTTGTACATTTCTCAGAAAAATCTGATTACCAGCATAAGAAAGATGGACTCCAAATGTATGTGCTACGAAACATAATATTTTCATTGTGAAAAGAGGCCATGCCAACATCTCTTAGAAAGGCACAAACAGCCTTATTGACATTGCGCCTCGCTTGTCTCTGCACAATACGAGAAAAAATTACTTGGGAATTTGGAAACATGTCCATAACCTTCGCAAGTCCTTCTTTTATGACAAATTGCAAAGAAATTCCAGACACATGCCCTAAACTGTTCCCTCCACAATGAATTATAATTATGTCTGGATGATGCTCTGTCTCCAAAGTAGCACAAATAGGTACCAAGTCCAGCCACTTCATTTCACGCACGGCATGCCAGTACACTTCACATGTGGGAATCCAAGATCTACAGCTACTCCACAGCGTTCTGCATGCACCTCCAACCAATGTATCCATGAGTCTCCCAAAATCCAGATAATCTGTTTTCTGAAACACACAGCCATAGCTATCTGTTCTTCTCTCAGGAAAAAATACTTTCTGACAAACTCTCTCCTTACACAACACACACAGTCATCTTTACTGACCAATCCCTTGCTCTGCTCATTTGCATTTGCATGCCTCTCCACCCCAAAATTCCTGTATGTAATATGCGGTGTCTGCAGACTACCGCCATGTCCACACACATATCGAACGTGGTGAATGTAAATTTAAATACTGTGCCCCATTTCCCCTTTGAGGTTGGCTCTGAAAAGAGACTTTTTTTTTTGCAGATGCTTGACAAACACCTGTTATTTTGTATTTTTTTTTCTTATTACTTTACTACTAAAATCTTCACATATCCTTCTCCAAAGCAATCCTTACATTCCAAAACAGCAAAGCATTTCCCAAAAAAGATAAGGAAATGCCATCTTCTTTAAAATAAACAGCATTACTGGAATCAATATTCTCATTATTACAGAAGAACATACCAGCTCTAAGCACGAAACCACACATGCCTCGGTTGATTGCACGCCTAGCAATGTTTTGCTGAGGACAAAAAACAGAACTATTGTCCCATATTGCCCTAGGTAGTAATCCAGAAAAAAAAAAAACCTTTGCATTTGGAAGGATGTTCATTACTGCTTGAACCAAGTGTTGAAAATCTGCCAACAAAGTAAGGGCACGGACATAGCCCAAATGGAAAGTACTATAGTGTAAAACTACCACATGGGGACTGTTCATCCTGCCCATATCTTCACAAACGTATGCAGTCCCCTTTCCATGCTGCATTTGCTGAAGAACCCTGGATGTGGCATGCCCTATCCACAGACAGCCGCGGTGTCCGCGGGCCGCGTCACTCTTAGACAGCCCTTCTACCCTTTCCAGTTCACTCTCTCTGCCATTACCTCATTGAATACAGCTAGGCAGTCACACAACCATCCCCCAATCAAATACAAGACCTCTACATCTAACTCCATCATCAGAGTTCAGCACTTCAAATGTACCGTTGATCACTCTGAGTACAAGTCTCATATGAGTGGAAAGCACCTACTACAAGAACTACAGTACAAAGATTTCTACTTACAGCTGCATGCATATCCACATGCATGAATACAAACTACAGGTATGCATATTTTATTCAGAGTACATGTAGAACTCTTATGAATGCATATAAAGAGAGTAATGCCACTTAACCTGTATAACCTACACAATGAACTTATTGCAATTTTTCCCATCTGCAATAATCAACTGCCACTTCCAAACGTGTCTTCTATCTACAACACAGCTTTAAAAAAACAAGTGAATTTCATACACTTAATATTCTACCCATTTGCAAAGCATGTTGAACTAACATATTGTAAATAAAATATAAAGGCTGCACATAGTCAAATGAAATGCATGCATACACTATGTTCAGATATCAAACAAGAACACTACTACAAAAACATAAAAATCAACATCTAAATTAACATCAGTGCTATAAACACACAAAACTACTAACTTCTTTCTTTTACAATTGCAGTGAAGACCGCTCTCCTGAAAAGCAGCAGCATCTGAACTTCAAACAACATCTCCGAAGAAACCTGCTCATTACACAAAAAAAGAGTAAGTACAATACTACCTTAATATTCTTACTGTTACTCAAACACACTGTGTGGTTCATTCATGTAATTTGTGCACCAATAAAGCGGAGATTTCTGAACCATTGTGCCACAAATCCCCATTTATTAAACAGGGATTAGCAGGCAGAATGGCACACAAATCCCCATTTTTGGAACACAAATAACATAATTCAACCCCATGAATGTTAGTATTACAAACAAAAAACTGTTTTAATGTTATACCATTAGATTTTCTATTAGTGCTTCTCCTCACCACTAGCTCACTTTCTACTGTCATCTGAACCACAGTATAGTAACACACAAATAGAAGAATAGCTTTCCCAACTAATTGTAGCTGCCCAATGCACAATCACACACCATCACATACATCTTTACCATCATATTCAGACACTCATGCACACAGCACACATACATTGCAGAACAGCCCAACCCATACCTTCTTTTTTTTTTCATCAGACCCCAAAGAATGCCTACCAAAAAGCAAGTCCGTAGAAAGCAAAGCAGAAATAGAGCAAATGAAAATAAGTGTCCAAAATAAGCATCCATCTCTAGCAGAGTTTGTACAAAATGTTCAAACAAAACAGCTAATACAGTCATTTAGCGAAACAAAACAAGATTCCAGTACAGAAACTTTGCCTCCTCTAGCAAAATGTAAAACTAAACAGAAAATGATTAACAAGAATTCAGCTACCACTACTGCTAAAACTGCTCCTATAAATCTTGATTTAGTGGCAAGTAACAATACCAAAAAAAGTATTTTAGCAAAAAATTTTTCACCACACAGTCCTTCAGAATCTTATAAAAACAGGAGACAAATCATGCACAACCCTTAAAATCTACCGTAGAAAATTAATCTTAGAAGCGTTGATAGACAGTGCAATCCTTCTAAAAAGAAAGTTATTTATTTTAGTGTTAAACAGAATGAAACCACTTAGAAAACTAACTACTAAATTACAAATAAGACTTCTCAATAAACGCAATGTCAACAAAAATAACTTCTTAAATATCTGTGGAGGTAAATGGAGTCACACAATGAGCACAGAACCATATTTTAATGAAGAAGCATACAAACAAAAGCAAACAAACAGAATTGCCATACAGAGCAGTGGACGAGGTTATGAAAAACCTAATAATACCATAATGCAACAAGAAATACTGCTTACAAAAATATCCCAGAAAACTCAGTATTACCTCTCCATTCGACTGAACCAGAAAGTCCAGTATACAAATGGCCATGCACATCAATGTGTAACATTGCCAAAAAGTCTTTCAAATCTTTACGCCAGTTCCTCAATCAGTATGTGAAAGGCAAGGACAAAATCAAAATGAAACTGCTGCAAAATATGGATACCTGTCCAGTGCGCAAATACACAGGACTACAAGGACATTCACTAGCCTGCATTTTAGGACCTATTTGCAAAAGCACCTTCCATCATATCAAAATGATATCAACACTCATTACCATTCAACTATAAGAAATCTAGTCTATGAACTGTACTATGCTAAAAGTCCTGCTTTAGCACTGGACAATTTAAATAACAATCTTCTACATGGTACAGCCAAAGACCTATTCGAAGAAATGCAGCATATCCAGAAAAAAATATTTTGGAAGTGAAAGACACTTACAAAATACATTAGCTTTACAAAGGACTGGCAACAATTGTACAGATGGCAACCTTCTACTACACACATACAAAAAAGAAATACTAAAATTTAAAAGTACATCTGCTGAAGTGGCAAACCATCTGTGTGTGTGTTGCCGCAGAACTTTTTATAAAAGGAACACAAAAATTATAGACGTAACATACAAAATAGAAAACAATGAAGATTCCCAAATGGTTTGAATTAGCTCTCTACCTTAAAGCAGAAAAAAATACAAAATAACTGACCCCTTAATACTTTGAAGTTACTGCACTACAAAACTTGACAACAATCAAACTCCTTCACATGCTATCACAAATAATTTGGAATTATACCCACTATCAAAACCCCTGCAACAACTGAATTTATATGAGAGCATCATAATTCAAACAGTGCACCCATTTCAAGCAATAATACGCCTTCAACCAAAAACAGCACAATTAACTCCCTCTGAATTGGTGAAAGGCATTTCGTGGCAAAGTAGTTTATTTACCATTAGATCTAAAAGAAAATATGCACACTCTGGGAGTGCAACGTCCAATAGACCAATCTTTAATTGTCTTAGTAAATGGTGTACCTACAAAAGACAAAAGAAATTGGCAACAACTCGTAGACTTACATAAAGTTAGACAAGCCTTGCAATATCTAAAAGACAATAATGAATACTACAAAGAAATAAATATTGAAGAAAACTTAAGGGAAACAGTTCAAGAGTCACAAGAAACTGGTCAATTTGAACTTCTAGATCCTGCTACAGTATCCAATATTTTAGACCATTATACAATTCATCCATTACACTCTAATGACACCATAGATGATGCACTAGCAACGTACCAAATGCGACAAACCAAAGGATCACCAATCAGCATATGGGAAAAAAGTATACAAGCACGTGCTTTTCCTCTACTCTTTCCTACTGGCAAAGGAGGAAGGTACGATGATAGACCTATTCAGATAACAGCATCAGAATACCGCTCATTACGAATGTATTCTGAAGATCCCAGATTAAGACAAAATGTGGAATACATATTCCACCTACTCTTTGAAAGTGAACTAGCAACTCTATGTTATGGAGTTGTACACACATTGAAATCAGGAACCCACTTTCAAAATATGTCAGCTATGCAATTAATACAAAAAGTGCAAGAAAAAGATGAGGTTTTACAATCAAGCATTACAAACCTGTTAGCAAACATGCATGGTAAAGAGTACTGGTTCCGACATCAGGGAGATGTACGTTGTATGATGAGAAACCTTGGCCCACCCACTTGGTTTGTTACATTAAGTTGTGCAGAATATGCATTGGAAGATTTACATGATTTCCTATGCATATCATACAAAAACAAAACAAACATAGATATATTAACACCTGGTGAACCTTTCTCTCTAGATCCTGTTAATGTTTCAAGATATTTCCATCCTCGTTTCATTGCTATGCTACACTTTATTTGTAATAAAACTGTTCCTCCCCTCGGAGAAGTGCAACATTTCTTTTGGAGAAAGGAATACCAGGCCAGAGTAGAACCACTTATCCACATTCTTTAATGGATTAAAATGCTCCTAAATTTGGTCATGACAGTGATGTCACTGTTTTACAGTTTATCGAAAAATATGTCACTTGTGAAATTCCATCAGAAGCAACAAATAGTGATCTTCATGCACAAATTGTAAAATTTCAAAGACACTAATGTGGCAAATATTGTCGTCGTAAATACAAAAACAAAGGGAAATACTACACCAAATGTCACTTTGGTTTCCCTAGACCAGTTACAGAAACAGGTGAAATGAACAACTTCATGTCTTCAGTTAGACATAGTGTTAAAGATAAATCACCTAAGAACACATATTACATAAAAAGAACAGAAGAAACCAAATATATCAATGATTACAATGCAATATGGCCCTCTTATGGAATGCAAACATAGATGTGCAGTACATTGCAGACAATTCCACTGCAGTTGCACGATATGTTACAGCCTACTTCACAAAAACAGAAAAAACAGCGCTTCAAGACCTCTGGAATGACCTTTCATCGGACAAAACACTATCTCAGAAATTGTACAGGTTAGGCATAAAAATGCTCTCTCATAGAGAATGTGGCTGCTATGAAGCTGCAGATCGTTTAACTGGTACTGCTTTATATGGAAAATCTGAAAATATAGTACGGCTAAGTCTTGGTCCTGCTAAATCTAGAAAAAGAGTTCTCAAATCATATGACGACATAGAAACAATAGGCAACAATTATCCCAACAGCCAAGACATTTTGAAAAATAATTTACTGGACACATACTACCCAAACAGGAGTACCACTTTGGAAACCATGTGTCTATACCACAAAGCCCAAAACGTCACATTCAAAAATAATATAAAACCCGATGAAAAAAAAGATAGATACAGAGTGACAAATTGTGAAGGCAGCTTAGTGAAACTTACCAAACCAAGCTTAATTAATCATATCAAATTGTCATTAAAAACTCCTCAACATAAACAACTATATTACACATCCCTGCTACAACTTTTTAAACCATGGAGAAAAGAAGTAGAGATACTAGAAAACTATGGGCCTCATTACACGGTAGGTGGTAAGGGTTTACCGGTACCGGTAAGGGCACTGGTATCGGTAAACCCTTACCGCCTTACTACGAGGTCCCTTTGCTGGACCCGACCTTAACGGCTGGTGTAGACCAGCCGTTAAAGTTGGGACCCGCAAAGGGACTTTGGTGCTAATTACGGTATCGCAATTTGCAGTACCGTAATTAGCTCCTTCCCCATTCCCATTGAGCCCTATAGGGCAAACATGGGAATGGGGGAAGGGCCATGGAGAAAGGGGGAATTACCGTACCGCCAACCTTGGAATGGGGTGGTAATTCCCCTTTTCTCCATCGTGGTACCTGAATGGTACCGGCGGCAACCATGGTGCTAATAGCACCATGGTTTACCGCATTACATGTAATGAGGCCCTATGACTCCTATGAAGATGCTTACAAAGCAAATGAAAGCACTATAACCGATGTAAACTTTACACAGTACAAAACAATGTTGCACAATGAACAGCAACACAAAGAAGAACTCCAGGCCCAACTAGATAAGGACACTCCTGACAGTAGTCAACCTTCTGTAACAGGAAGCCAAGAACCACTGGGACAGCCACTAATAGCAAATGAGGCAGAATTAGCTATGACAGAAGTAGAAAACACAGTGTGTCACTATGAAAAAGATACAGAAGACTTAACTGTACTACAATCAAAATTTAACAAAGAGCAACGTACCATTTTTCAAGAAGTAACAAAACAAATTGCACATGGTGTACAGCATGAAAATAAAGAATGTACCTGCCAAAATTACAAACCTATGCTGCTATACGTTAGTGGTGAAGCTGGTTCAGGCAAAACATTCTTAATCAAAATCATCAGCAAGTTCCTTCAACAATTGACAAACAATAAACTGTCAGCTGTTGTAACTGCCCCCACAGGTTTAGCTGCCTAAAACATAGGCAGTGTCACTTTACACCGACTACCACTCCTTCCAGTAGAACATGAAAAGAAATTAGAATATTACAAACTTTCTACAGAAGCTACAATGGAACTACGCATAGTGTTAACACAAATGAAAATGCTACTAAGAGGTTAAGTGAGCATGGTCTCCAACCTAATGTTGGCTTTGATTCACCTCAGATTACAAGAAGTACTTAAAACAAACTACGAAGAGCTCTTTGGAGGAAAACACATTATTGTTTTCGGAGATCTTCTTCAATTGACACCAGTGAAAGGTGAACCTATTTTTAAAACCTTAGGACACAAACTCTGCCGTAAAACTGTTGGCAGCATAGGAAATGTCAACCTTTGGAAACATTTTCAATACAGAGAATTAACAGAAAATATGCGCCAATCTGCAGACCGCACTTACACCAACATTTTAAAAAGTATTAGAGTTGCTGTACTATCTCAAGAAGCACAAGCAATATTAAAAACCCGGCACATCCATGCACTTTATGGCCCTAACTCATGTGCTACTGATGTCATGGAACAATTAGCACACAAAAATGTCAATTGTATTTCCTTAATGCCAAGTCTTGCAAGCTGTTCCAAATTCAATGAAACAATGTTGAAAAAAGAAATGCAACCAATAATTGAAATTTGCTCCACAGACAAACTGGATGTACATGGTATTACACTACCCATGTGTCAACAAACCACAACAAGACTAAAGACCTTAGAAAATTCTATCTCCAAAACAGCTGGTTTGGAGAAAATAATACAAATTATCTTTAAACTGTAGAGTAATGCTTCAACGTAACCTTGACGTGGAGCAAGGACTAGTTAATGGAGCACTGGGTACTGTTGGTGGCTTTCAAACATACCCTTTTGACAACAACATTCAGTTTGTCAATATTCTCTTTGACAAACTTTCAGAAGTAAAAAGGATAGGGCGATCAACAGCTCGATTCCTTCTTTTCAAAGACACGTATGTAGGCAGAGAACAATTTTCTCTAACTCTAGCATATGCAGTCACCATTCACAAATCACAAGGTCTTACCCGAGATAAAGCATTGATAGATAGTGGGAACACAGTCTTTAAAGAAGGTCTGAGCTACGTAGCACTATCACGCTTACGTACACTTGACGGTCTATTTCTATTTGATGCAAGTAAAGTAAATGCTGATATTCCTTGCATTTTAGAATACAATAGACTATGTTCACTATACACCCCATCTAAAAACATATCCTGTTCCACAAAAAGGAAAATGTTGTAAAAGAAAACTACTTCAAACAGAAATGCAACAGGATCTCACTGAAAATCCTCCAAAGAGAGTAAAAGAAGCTAATACTTCATCAATTACTACAACCAAAGAAGAATCTATTACTCAAAGTAACTCAGGTACTTCTTCAAAGAAGCAACATACACTACGAAAAATTTACTTGCACACAGAACTATCTGGTCCATTCAAATTTTTAAATATAACTGGTGTAAATTGCTACGCAAATGTAGCAAACAATATTCTATTTCAATTGCCACCAATTGTTGACAACCCACCCTTCCTCATCGTGGGGCGAGGGCAGGAGCCCCCCCAGCACCACCAGCCCAGCAGAGGAACCACGCGCCGAGCGGGGAACTCGGACAGGGCCTGCCTGACCCTGTCCCCACACGGCGCCTGACTCGCCCATGCCGGGCGCAGTGCGGCGTGAAACCGAGGCTGAGCCTCAAGCTCATCAGCTGGAACCACCGGCAGGCGGATTACGCCGGCGGCCAGCTCGAAGGCCATTCTAAGGCCTGTTGGGTGCCTGCTAACCCCCCACTCCACCCTTCCTCATCGTGGGGCGAGGGCAGGAGCCCCCCCAGCACCACCAGCCCAGCAGAGGAACCACGCGCCGAGCGGGGAACTCGGACAGGGCCTGCCTGACCCTGTCCCCACACGGCGCCTGACTCGCCCATGCCGGGCTCAGCGCGGCGTGAAACCGAGGCTGAGCCTCAAGCTCATCAGCTGGAACCGCCGGCAGGCGGATTACGCCGGCGGCCAGCTCGAAGGCCATTCTAAGGCCTGTTGGGTGCCTGTTCGGAGCCAGGGGCCAGAAACTCTGCCCTTATCAATCCAGAGCCACCATGAGCAGGAGCTCCTTCCATCTACTGCTGGAGCTGCTGACACCATGTATGTCACGAGTCCCTAGCTACAGCACGAGCGTGCGTCTTGAAGGCAACACGTGGCAAATTATTTAGTAACATCCGCACTGCTCCAGCGTTGCCCAGTGCGGCCTTTCCTGCCAGGATCTGCCCCATTAATGCACTCAAAGTGCATCCAGCCACCAATCGAAGCCCCGAGGTCCACACCATTTAAAGATGGCTGTCCGCCGCATCTTTAGCCCTCCATCCGGCCCCGCAACCCTGCAAACATCGTGATTGGCCCCTCTCCTCTATTGGGAGCCAACCACAAGCCAGCAGGTTCCGAACCGGCCCACCTCGAAGGCACTGTGCACTGTGCCTATCTCTAGCCTGTATACGCCACCGAGCATAGGGCTAGATCCCCTGCCCATCTCCTCTGGGGTAAACATACCGCCCCTTACAGCAACCTTTTTTCAACTGTTCCAGCCAGCAACCTGAACTGTTTCAAGCCTTCACTGAACCCTGTTCTTGCAGTACGGTATAACACAGACTACTGCTCACATTGTGTAGTGCCTTATGGTCGCTTAGAGACCACTGTGACATTGTGTAGTGCCTTATGGTCGCTTAGAGACCACTGTGACCACTTGTGTTGTGCCTTATGGTCACTCAGAGACTACTGTGACATTGTGTAGTGCCTTATGGTCGCTTAGAGACCACTGTGACCACTTGTGTTGTGCCTTATGGTCGCTTAGAGACTACTGTGACATTGTGTAGTGCCTTATGGTCGCTTAGAGACTACTGTGACATTGTGTAGTGCCTTATGGTCGCTTAGAGTACACTGTGTATTAGTACTGGGTATCAGCACTGTGCACTAGCATTTCTCCGGTTCTCTGCGCTAGTACCCTCACTGCAGCACCATTGTGTACTAACATTGCGCACTAGCTTCTCTCTGACGATTTTGTGCGTCAGTTCCCTCTAAACTCAGACATGATAACCTGGACCTTCCTCATTATGTTCCCATTCTGCCTGGTCCCCCATGACACCCCTTGTACAGGGCCACACTTTTGCTTACACCCCAACGGCCTCAGCAGACTAGCCTGCCCCAGACATTATCCCATACCCTGCCCCACCCCCTTCCTACCCAACATCAACCCCTTCCAGCCTACCTCCTCCATTGACTCTCATCGCATAGCAGACACCCCCAGCCCCCAAGAAGCATCACAAACTACTCCCTTCGGCCAACCCACTATCACGAACCTCACTACCAGCAGATCCTATCCCTGCTCAGGATTATCGAGATTCACCCGACTCAGATCCAGAACACACACACCCGCATCCTTCCCCAATCTAGGCAACAAACAAAACATAACCTTAACCAAATCTGCCCCTCTCTGCACACGCCCTACACTTCCGACAGACCAGATATCACACGGCCTGATCGCACCCTCCCCCCGCACCCACACCAAAAAATCATGCATCACCACCGAAACCATTAAAGGTGCACTCATCAATGCGAGATCTGTAGTCGCCCATGCCTTAGACATTGCCGACATTATTACCGTCAATGATCTCGACTTCATAGCTATTACAGAGGCCTGGCTCCACCCAGCATCTGGCCCCTCTCTATCACTTGCTATACCCAATGACTATACCATCTACCGTGCAGACAGACAAACAGCTAAAGGTGGTGGAGTAGCCGTTATTGCAAAAAGTTCCATCAACATTAGACACATACAAAACCAATCACTGACATCAGCGGAATTACTCACCCTCAAACTATCCACAACGCACACAAGCACTATCACCATCCACCTCATTTACAGACCGCCAGGCCCCATACTATCCTTTAATGACGACATAGCCCTTCTACTCTCTAATAATATCAAACCTAACTCTCGACTACTCATCCTAGGAGACTTTAATCTAGGTCTCAATGATGAGAAAGATGACAAAGCTCACACTATCGCCAACACTATCTCAGAATTAGGACTCACCCACCATATCGCACAACCCACACACAACAAAGGCCGCATCCTTGACTGGATAGCTGACCTCAATTGCAACACTACCATCCTCTCCAACACTCCATGCGCCTGGACCGATCACCACCTTATTACCTTCACCATCAACAAAGGCACTCAAACACCAGTGCCCTCCTCCAATGCCCCACCCACACTCACAAGAAACAACAAAAATATCACACTAGAGAAACTCCTCCCGCTACTCCAACCCATCATCGACTTCTCACCCACCATGACCAACCCTACTGAACTAGTAGATTTATACAACACAACTATCCTTAAGGCCATAAACACCATAGCACCACTCAAGCTTCGGAAAGCCAAACCACGAGCACACCTCAATTCCTGGTTCACCCCCAAACTAAAAACACTCCGCAAAGCCAAAAGACAAGCTGAATTAGCATGGAAACAGTCACCATCCACTATTAATAAGACATCCTACGCACTGGCCTCGAACATCTATAAATCAGCCATCATCCAGTCTAAAAAAAACATGTACAATGAAAGAATCAGCAACGCCAAATCTAATACCAAAGAGCTCTTCAATATCCTGAGAGAACTCGAATCACCCTCCCCCATTCCAGACACTTGCAACAAAGACATCCACTGGTGCACGAATATCCAGGAAGCACTCCTAGGCAAAATTGCCACGCTACAAGCCAAAATCCTGACAAAGAAAGAAAGCCTCACCCTCTCCGATAACACCACCCCCTCTACACACACCCACACCACCCCCCAAAATGATGACAATAACCTCTTTGAGTTTTCCACCATAACCATTAAAGAGGTTGAAGAAATAATCTACTCTCTTAAACCGTCCAAATGCCAAGGCGACACTTGCCCAGCCCCTATCATTAAAGATGCAGCCAAACAACTTGCTCCCTTCATCACCTCCCTCATCAACGCATCTTTCACCTCCAACATAGTGCCCAACAACCTCAAGGACTCCTGGGTTCTTCCTTTACTTAAGAAGCCCACCCTTGACCCTAATGTCCCCACCAACTACAGACCCATAACGACTGTACCCTTCCTACTAAAAATCCTCGACAGAGCTGCCTATCTCCAGATACAGAACCACCTTGAGAAAAATAACTTACTAGGACTCAGACAATCAGGATTCCGCCCCAAACACGGCACTGAGACCGCCCTGATTGACCTTAAGACACAGATGGACAACATTAAAGACAATGGTAAACTAGCCCTCCTTCTCCTCCTTGACTTATCGGCCGCCTTCGACCTGGTCAACCACGACATCCTCTGCAAACATCTATCCTCAGCAGCCAAATTTTCAGATAACGCCAACGCATGGATCCATTCCTTCCTTAACAACAGATCCATGAGAGTCTTCGCACCCACAGCCTCTGCCATCCCAGCCCCAGTCACTTGCGGTGTCCCCCAGGGCTCCTGCGTCTCCCCCACTCTATACAATGTATTCACGAAACCCCTCTTTGACATACTGGACCGCTTGGGTGTCATCTACACCAACTACGCAGATGACACCCAAATACTGATCCCTTTAACAGGCGACTACTCCACCGACCTCACTGCTCTCAACAACATTTATTCCATTATCCAAGAATGGATGGCCAAGCATGGCCTATGCCTTAATGACGACAAGACCGAGCTTCTTCTCCTAGGTTCCCAACCCAGACTTAATAAACTCGACAAACTCTATCAAGCATTCACTATAGACGGCAATAACATCATCGTCTCTAACAGCGTCAAAACCCTAGGAATCTACCTCGACTCCTCCCTCACACTGACAAGACAGATCAATTCCATCTCATCAGCCACTGCTTACACTTGTAAACTCATCAATGCCAGCAGACCTTACCTCTCACCATCCAACTGCATCACCTTAGCCAGAGCGCTAGTCCTTTCCAAAGTTGACTACTGCAATGCGCTATACTTGGGAACCAGTCAGAAAAACATCAACAAACTACAAGTCATACAAAACAACGCCTTGCGAGCAGCCCTGAACATACCCAAACATGAACACATCTCGGACGCCAGACGCACCTGCCATTGGCTATCCATACCACAAAGAATTGAATATAAAACCATCTCACTCACACACAAATGCCTAGCTAACCAAGCACCCAGATACCTATCCGACAACCTCAAGCACCACACCCCAGCGCGCCCTACCAGATCAGCTCAAACACACTGCTTAAATATCCCAAGATTTAAGCTCCAAAAAGCAGGTGGCTCCAGCTTCCCCGTGCTTGCCTCCAAACTTTGGAATTCACTTCCACTCGAGCTGAGATCAGAACCGTCCTTTCACAGATTTAGACACAACACCAAAACTTGGCTTCTATCCAAAGAAACTGCCTAGCCCTACCTCACTAGCATGCACCAAGACTGTAAATTTGTAAATATGTAATCGATTTGTACATTTCTGCTGCATTATTCTTGTTGTATTCATTATTCTTGTTGTATTCTTCGCAAGCGCCTGGATGCCCTAGGGCCAGGCGGCGCTATACAAATAATAAACTAAACTAAACTAAACTAAACAACATTTTCTTACACAGTACAGACCAATTTTGTTTGCAAATGTTAGTCCTTCATAGAAATGCAACCAACAATCCTGCTAACACATATTGGGCCTCATCATGACTTGGGCATTACCGCTGGCGGTTTTACCGCCGGCAGTATTAGCCCTACTGCCGAACTCCCCAGCGCTAATAGCACCGGATCACGAGTTTGGCGGTAATGTTAATCCCAATTCCCTATTGAGCCCATTCGGGAATGCCCCATTCCCCATTGGGCTCAATGGGGAATTTTCACGCTCTTACCACCGGCGGATTTCCTGCCGGCGGTAATAGCGCACATTTTTGGCAGATTTCCCCCCAGCTAAGAGCTGGGGTGAAATCCGCCGAAGCCCTGATTTGGTAGAACCTTAAATCCAGCGGTAATAGCGCGACCGCCGGATTAAAGGGTTACCGCCAAAGTCGTGATGAGGCCCATAGTGTTCATGGAATAAGATAAGAATTGGACTACTGTGCTGGAATGGTGAAATTCACTATAAACTCACACGAAGATCCACAAGAATGTCTAATGTACTTACTACAAGTACTGGAAAACAAAAACATACCTATGAATGAAATCTTCCAGATTGCATGCATATGGAAACATACATGCACTCTGTGCAACAATATGCAACAAGAAGAAATCCCTAATGAACGTTTTGTGTATGTATCGATACCTAACTGTGAATCCGTTCCATTTCAGGAACTTGTACAAAATGCAAACCATGGCAGATTATGTACTACCTGCAATTCAGATAATCACTCCACATTACTAATACAAACACATAGTAAATACGTAATACTAATTCTTCTACGTTACAATGCAGATGGTACCAAAAACAACTGCAAGATGACTGGATTCACGCATGGTCAAGTAGCACTTGGTAAGAAAACCTTCACAACAATATGTATAATCTACCATGCAGGAGCCACAACCAATGCAAAGAATTGTGGATGGTTTGAATGTAATGATAGTACCATTACTTTAAAGCAATGATTATCAGAAAATCTTATAAACACTTATTTAATATTCTTAAAACCAAAATTTAATAAATAATCTGTGCATAAACATTAATAAAACTTCAATTAAAAAAACTATAAACAGTTGGAATAGACCAACAGGTATCTAACTGCCCCAAGATTTTGCAACAACCAAACAGATAAATCAAAACCACTGAAAAATAACAAGAAATAAACAGTTAAAATATGTCAACATGTAACTAACTGCCCCAAGAATCTGAAACAACCCAACAGATAGATTAGCAATTTGAGAATATAAATAAAAAACTATAACCAGTTACAATTCAACAAGTATCTAACAATCTGCAACAAGCTAACAGATAGAACATTAGCTAGAAACAACAAGTAAACACTGAAAACACAGAAATAAATGTACTGTACCAAAACAAAAAAAGTTTTTTTTTAATCCAACATGGATTTGTTTTTCCACAGACCCAATGATTTTAGCAACAAACACAGAAACTGAGCAAATTGCACAGTACACTGGTTTGTAATCTACTATATATGAGGGTTGAAATGAATCAGAAATGTCTATTATTCAATGTTATAAGTCTTTATAAACTACCAACACTAACATGATCTTTTCTTTTATCACAGAAATTGACAAAGAATATATGTACTCCAGTTACCAAACCAAACAGTAAGTATATTTTAATAAATACAACTCATAAATACTGCTCCATAACACAACCATTGAAGCAAACATGTACCGTACACCACAATACAAAATGTTTACTTCCATGGAAATGTTATACTACAGTTCTTGTTACCAAACTCTAAAATCTTAATGACATGACGTAGCCAACTATTCACATACAAACTATACAAATCAAACAGTACATAAACTGTAGATTTGAAAATATTTCATAGATATTCAATTCTATGGGTGTGATCTATGGGTGTGATCTTCGGCCATGCACCCAAGACTCTAGGCCCTGACCACAACCACCACAGCATATCACACCCATAGATCACACCCATAGAATCAAACATTTAAACTATGCCATATGGGCATGTTTTATGTCCGCGGACACCGCACGTGTTCTAAGAACAGTTTCATTTTGCTTGCGTACAGCATGGACAGGTTTACAGGCCGATTCATGGAATCCATGTGCGCCGAAAATTCCGGCACAAGCGTGCGAAAACGTGCGATTCGCAGTGAAAGAGCGAAAATCGCAGTGCAAGTGCGAATATCGCAGGGAAACCATCGCACATCTATTCATGGAAGTCCGTGCGCGAGTAAAATCAGGGATGTGCGCTGAAAAAGTGCGCGGCGCATGCCAGCGCACAGGTCATCTAACGGCGTGCGCCAAGGCCACAGCGAAAGCGCACATAGCGCGGCGCACATAACAAAAGTAGGTGGAACACGGGGCGGAACACTCGGAATGGGGAACAACTCGTGAAAATGTGGGCGTCACGAGGGAAGTACAGGAGGCAAGTGCGCAGAACGCCCACACGCTCGCCTGCAACACGTATTCATGGAATCGAAGAGGGCAAACCAGCGCACGGGCAAAGACGCGCACTGACCCCAACCCGTCCGCCACAGGAAGGTAGGCGGTAGCATCCCTGCGCAGGAAAAAAATGTGCGCCAAAATGTGCGCTAACAAAAAGCACGAATAAACAGCTCTGATGAATGTCCCATATTGTGGCCCCCTAGGACAAATGACGTGCAAAGGTGTACGCGACAAACAGCGACACCCGCTGTGTGAAAAATTAGCTTGTGCGTTTATTTCGTGTGTGCGCGTGAAGTTTCACACGCGCTCGGGCATGGGGGAGCGGGGTACATGTATTTCAGGGGTGCGCGTGAAGTTCCACACGCGATCGTGCTTGGGGGAGCGGGATGCGTGTATTCCAAGGGTTCGCGGGAAGTTTCAAACGCGATAGGCCCTGTGCGAGTGGGGTCTGTGTATTCCTGGGGTCCGCGTGAAGTTTCACACGCGATTGGGCTGTGTACGTGTAAATCTGGGGTGCGTGGGAAGTTTCACACGCAATTGGCCTTGGTCGAGCAGGGAACGTGTATTTCGGGGGTGCGCGGGAATTATCACAGGCGGCAGGCCCTTTACGAGTGGGGTACGTGTATATCTGGGGTGCAGGGGAGTCCTACATGTGAATTGGCAGTGTGGGTCCTCCCAGGTGTTCCCACTACACCCTCCATGGCCCCTGCAGGCAGCCCACACCACAGGGGACTTCATGTTCCGCAGGCAGCCCATCCACCATTAGCATGCCCCCCAGGCAAGCCACATGTCAGCTTGCACCACTACTACTACTGATCACCAACGCATGTCCCCTTGCACCCCCACCCCCCACCAGTACGGGGCACCTGCCAGCAGGCCCCCACTCAATTCCCACTCATGTCCCCCTGCACCCCCACCAGTGTGGGGCACCTGCCAGCAGGCCCCCACTCATGTTCCACTCATGTCCCCCTGCACCCCCACCCCCCAGCAGTGCGGGGCACCTGCCAGCAGGCCCCCACTCATGTCCCACTCATGTCCCCCTGCACCCCCACCCCCCAGCAGTGCGGGGCACCTGCCATCAGGCCCCCACTCATGTTCCACTCATGTCCCCCTGCACCCCCACCCCCCAGCAGTGCGGGGCACCTGCCAGCAGGCCCCCACTCATGTCCCACTCATGTCCCCCTGCACCCCCACCCCCCAGCAGTGCGGGGCACCTGCCATCAGGCCCCCACTCATGTCCCCTTGCACACCCACCCACCACCAGTGCAGGGCACCTGCCAGCAGGCCCCCATCCATGTCCCCTTGCACACCCACCCCCCACCAGTGCAGGGCACCTGCCAGCAGGCCCCCACTCATGTCCCACTCATGTCCCCCTGCACCCCTACCCCCCAGCAGTGCGGGGCACCTGCCAGCAGGCCCCCCCTCATGTCCCACTCACGTCCCCCTGCACCCCGACCCCCACCAGTGCGGGGCACCTGCCAGCAGGACCCCACTCATGTCCCTCTGCTCCCCCACCCCCCACCAGTGCGGGGCACCTGCCAGTAGGCCCCCACTCATGTCCCCTTGCACCCCCACCCCCCACCAGTGCGGGGCACCTGCCAGCAGGCCCCCACTCATGTCCCACTCATGTCCCCCTGCACCCCCACCCCCCAGCAGTGCGGGGCACCTGCCAGCAGGCCCCCACTCATGTCCTCCTGCACTCCCACCCCCCACCAGTGCGGTGCACCTGTCAGCAGGCCCCAACTCATGTCCCCTTGCACACCCACCCCCCACCAGTGCAGGGCAGCTGCTGAACCGACTCACCACTTCCCCACTCATGTCCCACTCATGTCCCCCTGCACCCCCACACCCCAGCAGTGTGGGGCACCTGCCAGCAGGCCCCCACTCATTTCCCACTCATGTCCCCCTGCCCCCCCAACCCCCACAAGTGTGGTGCACCTGCCAGCAGGCCCCCACTCATGTCCCCTTGCACATCCACCCCCCACCAGTACGGGGCACCTGCCAGCAGGCCCCCACTCATGTCCCACTCATGTCCCCCTGCACACCCACCCCCAGCAGTGCGGGGCACCTGCCAGCAGGCCCCACTCATGTCTCCTTGCACCCCCACCAGTGCGGGGCACCTGCCAGCAGGCCGCCACTCATGTCCCACTCATGTCCCCCTGCACCCCCACCCCCCACCAGTGCGGGGCACCTGCCAGCAGGCCCCCACTCATGTCCTCCTCCACTCCCACCCCCCACCAGTGCGGTGCACCAGCCACCAGGCCCCAACTCATGTCCCCTTGCACACCCACCCCCCACCAGTGCAGGGCAGCTGCTGAACCGACTCACCACTTCCCAACGACAGAGGAGATCTCCCTGCTGGACAGTCTTCTTCCCCTGACTGGTGGGAACAACCAGTCCCTTGCTTTTTCTTCGCTTCCAGGAAGTCCAGTGGTCGAATTGCCCGTGCTGAGCACCCCGGCAACCGGATAGCCACTGACCACTGTACCGCTACCAAAAGGTGGTGCCTTGTGACGGAGCACTCCGCGGCTGGTCTCTTCCCTGGTGGTGCAACGATCTTCAACTTTCCTCGATGACGAGATCATCTCATCTTCTGGCAAAGCCCCGACTTGCATCCCCCACCAGGAACAACTGCCCCCGCCGGAGCTGTCTCTTCACTCTCAAGGTCCTGTGTCCGCCTGGCTTCCCTTGAAAAGGTTAGCGTGAGGTGTCTTAAATCCTTACCTTTCCCTTGGGTCGCCTCCAGACCTTCTTAAACGTTTGTTCTAAACTGGTCCAACCTTTCTGTGACATTTTGCTACAAAGACTTGAAGTGCATTTCCACTGTGATACTTTTGGGACATAGAGCCTTGCCTAACTCCAAGTAGGCCTGGCCTCTGAACTTTGTGATTTACAGTAGACCCTGCCTTGCTCGTCTTGCATTTGTTTCTTAAAAGTGTTGGTACTGAGTTGGTTTCATACCCTGCCTTTTTCTCTCCCTTTCTAACGAATACTAGAGTGCCATCTAGGTTAAAGCATGCACCTCTGTCTGCAAATAAGTGGTGCCGTTGAACCTAGACTTGTCAAAATATTGTTATGGGATTGATATATACTTATAGTAACTGTGATTGAAGTTGTTTGCCATATTAGTGCCAGTGTGTTTTCCATAGATGTGTTTTTAAATAAATAATTATATATCTTTACACCCAAGCTCTGATCAGTGTCTGCTTGTTCTACTGTGTAAATTGCCCTATCTTGTATACTCCAAATACGGCCTAACTTTTCTTGAGGGAAGTCTGACTGCTCAGCCATAGCTACCAAGTGAATCTGTGTGGTACAGACTGCTACCAAGTGGGTTTCCTGCCAAACACCTGTAGTCTTAAATCTTTTGCAGTGGTCCCAGAGGGAACTGCACAGGTTTCTGCCTAACACCTAGCGGGGTACGTGTACTTCATGGGCTCGTGGGAAGTTTCACACGCGATTGGGCCTGGGCGAGCGGGGTACGTGTACTTCAGGGGATCGCGTGAAGTTTCACACGCGATTGGGCCTGGCTGAGCGGGGTACGTGTATCACTGTGGTGGGCATGGAAGTACAGGAGGCAAATGCGCGGAACGCCCACACGCACACGCAAAAAAGTCACGCTAATCCGTAAACACGTACGCAAGCACGAAGCAGGCAGACGTCGACCCGCGCAGCATAAAAGTGCGCGCAAACAACAAACAAGCTCAGACGCCAGGATGAATATACCGTTCCTAGCAGCAGTGGCTGTGGGATACCGCAGGAGGAGGAGGAGGATAGCCAGGGCCAGAATTTTTACACCCAGAACCAGCCTTTTTGGGATGCCTGATGACCACGTATATGGGAGGTATAGGTTTCCACCTCACATAATACTCGACCTGGTCAGTGAGTCGGAGGATGACCTCACATCACCCACCCTCTGCTCCCAAGCACTGAGCCCCCTGGTGAAGGTCCTTAATGTACTGCACTTCTTGGCCACTGGATCATTTCAGCGGACAAGTGCCATAGTGGGGGGGGTGTCACAGGCCACGCAGTCATGGTGCCTACACCAGGTCTTGGCCATCATGACTGCACGCCCATCAGTACGCACGCACATATACCTGCCCAGAACACCTGCAGAAAGGCAGGCTGTCGTCCAGGATTTTTACGGGGTGGCACACTTCCCCAAAGTGCTAGGTGCTATTGACTGCACCCCTGTGGCTCTACATTCCCCCAGGGCAACTGAGCACATCTATAGAAACTGCAAGCACTGGCATTCCATCAACGTGCAGGTAGTATGTGATGCCAAGGGAATCAACACCTCATTATATGCCAACTATCCAGGGTCTACCCACGACAGTTTCATTTACAGAATGTCAACCCTAAACCGGGAAATAGAAGCTTGTCGGCTTGGCGATACATGGCTGGTTGGTGAGTATAAATGCCACAGTACATACATGCATGTCAGATACTGAGTAATGTCACAACCCCACTCATGATACCCATCACCACCTCCCCAGGGGACAGTGCCTACCCTCTGAGCACCCACATGATGGCGTCAATTCGGAACCCCACCATGCCACCCCAGGTAAGATACAACACAGCCCATATTGCAACCCGAAGCATAGTGGAGCGCACATTCGGAGTGCTCAAGTCACGCTTTCGCTCCCTTGACCCCCCTGGTGGGCAGCTGCTATACGCTCCCCCAGTTGTGTGCAGGATCATAGTGGCAACATGTGTCCTGCACAACGTTGCAACACGCAGGGGCCTGCCAGTGGACATGGTGGTGCCCCCACATCCCCAACCACATGCACGCCCACTGCGCATGGGAGGGGAAAGGGCACTGGATGAGGCAGCCCGTACGCAGCTGGTGGCTAATTACTTCACCTAAAATCACACCCCTGTGGAGTGCACACAGCCCTGGCACATACCAGCTGACTATCAATGGTGATGATTCAAATGACAGTCAACTGTCACAACCATACCAGCATGAGATTGTTCACCTGGTAGTGTTCCATTGTGTGCATCCCTACCTACACAAACACTACCAATGCTGTGTCATCAAAAGACACACTTCTATGCTGCTAAAATCATTAACCCCTTGCAAGATACAACATGACAACAGTGCCATGTCACCCAACACCTCCTCCAGCACCGCCCCCCAACACACCATGGCATGTCATGCTATGTGAGAGCAAACAAAGGAATCCCCAAAGCATGACACAAGTGTACAAAGTACAGTGTCCCGATGGGAAAATGGCCACACACAATGTTCTCCCATTAATGTAGAACTGACAACACACATGACCAAAGACTTACCACAATACAATGCAGCTAGCCACCCCAAACATATAATTCACATTAGAGTACTAAGTTAAAGGATACATAGACTTACAACCTGGTGATGCTAGCACATCGACCACCCCCAACTGTACAGTTTTGGTGCCACGCAAATCTGGAAGTGCACTGCTTACAACATGAACTCGATCTCCAAAGTAGACGGCCTTGTGAAGACATGTGGAATGAACCTGCAAATTAGGAGGGAGACATGGATGCACAAGCACACATCAATACACCATGTAGTGTACAATACTACAACAATATGCACTAGGAATGTATACACAGTATTGACTACAGACTGCCCACACATGTCATGGGAGTCCAACGTCACTGTGCAAGTTACTGTCACTTGGGCACACCCTTTGCAAGCCCATGGTAACGGGAAGCAGGAGCGGTGTGTGTCTCACCAACCCAAGCATCTAACCCAAACTCAGGAAAAGCCTGCATGTGCTCAGCCGCAATACAGTGGATGCCCACACAATCAAAAATGGCCATGTGGGGGTGAGGGGGGGTGGGGGAGGCCACCCAGGAGTTTCGAGGACAAGGTGCACACCAATAGCCACCTGTGTGGATGTTGCGAAAAAAAAACACCTCCATGGGCTCATGGCCTGCACGGCTACGCTAATGTGAGAGATTCTGAATCGCTGTGCTCGCTCTCATCACCCTGTGCTGCTGCCGCCACAGGAGGTGGTGGTGCTATGGGAGGCAACCCACGCAAAGCCCTAGTCTGGTCCTCCATTGCAGCAAGCATGCGGGTGTGGAAGGTCTCGTTCTGGAGGATTATGGTGCGGAGATCCCCATGCACCACCTGACGTGATGCCCGGACCTCCTCCCGAGTTGCCTGCATCTCTGCTGAGAGCGTACGTGTGACACACTCCAGCAGCTGTTCTGTACTCGTGACAGTGGAAGCCTCAAGCTCCACAAGAGTCTGCCTGAGGTGACAGACTTCTACCCTCAGGGCTTCCCTCTGGCCCTGGGACTCTAAAGAAATGGCTTCCCGCAGAGTGTCCAAGGCCGCCCGTCTGTCCCTGTTGGATGCCAACATGTCGTCTCTGAGTGATTGGCAAATGGAGTCTGTTGCCTGCTGTAGTTGCTCCATCTGCCTCTCTGGGGGGACAATGGAAGTGGCCACCCTCTCCATAGCTTGAGCCATCATCTCAGATGCTGCTGCCTGTTGGTTTGCCATACCGTATATGGATCTCTCCCATGCAGTATTTCCTGGTGGCATACGGGCACCACGTTGGCAGGCACCACATCTGTCTGGGGCAAGGCGAACTGTGCCTTGCTGTGTCGGCACTGCCTGAGGCTGCAGGACTGCATTCCCCCTCTGATCTGCTGGCCCAGGAACAGGATCAGATGTTGCGGAGTGTGGCCCTGCATCCGTAACCACCAAAGGCAGACCTACCAACACTGACATCCCCATAGTGGGCTGTACCCCTGGTGCAGGTGGGTCGGACAGAACAGAATCCCTCCCAGAAACACCTACCTGCGAAGCCACATAGGTCTCATCATCCGAATCAACACCCGAAAAGAGGTCTGGTGAGGGGCACCCAGACACACCCCTGGAGATAACGGTCTGCAGCAAGAGTGGGTTCTCACCCACCACAACACCCCGTCCCCCACTGGTGCCCGGTCGTGCCTGAGATCCCTCCTGGGTCTGCACCATCTCCTCACCCTCAACAGCATCAAGTGCGTCATCCCCTGCAGAAACATGAAAGACAGAAAATGGAAACAGACATTAGCACCATGGCACACAATTAAGCCTCACGAGGTACAGAACCAGTACTTGATTGACACATGTCACACATGACTATAACCCTCCCATGCATGAACTGTCACTGAGTTTGAAGGGGAGGAAAATGTCAGACACTGATGACACCAAGATGGAAGAGCAACACATTAGCTGCATGCTGGCTAGCAGAGCCATCACACATTGGCCTGTGAGTGGCATGCCCAATCCACATACATGACCATGCCATCACACAGATGGCATGTACCATAGGCATGTCACATATCGTTTGACAATAGGGCTCAGATATGCGTAGTGAAAGTGCGGGAATCGAAACAATCAGCCTGAATGAACAATGAGAAATGCGGAACAATGTTGTTGCAAGATGCCACTTCATGGGCAACTGGCGTGATGTTGCACAAAACGTCTACTGTGGGCAGAAGGGATACTGTAATGCCCAAATCCAGGGGCCCAGAATGTTTTGGATGAAGCACATGGGTGACCCATACCACTCAGGCACACACACCCTCACCTGGAACTCAATCAGAACCCCTCACACACACACACACAACATACACATGGATCACACACACATGCATGTGCATTCACCGGACAATGCCTCGTAATCTGGCAGATCTCCCACACTTTGGATCTGTTCCTCTGTGACGTAGGTCCCAGCAACAGACTCATGTACAGTGAGGTCAATGTCCTCTTGTGGAGACCCACCTCCAGTCACCAGAGCAGCGGCATGACTTGAGGCCAGCTTTTTCTTTGCCCTGCGCTTAAGGTCATTCCAGCGCTTGTAGCACTCACCAGCTGTGCGCCTCACTGATCCAAGGGCACGTATGATGTCCGCGACAGTCTGCCAGTGTGCCTGACGTCGGGCAGGTGTGGTCTTGCACCCTGAAGTGATCAACATTTCGCTGTTGTGTGCGGACACATACTGCACAAGTGCATCACGTTCGGCATCATTGAAGCTAGGCTTCCTTTGCATGCCGGATTGCGTAGCTGTGTCTGGGGTATCAGCCTGTAGTGGACGAGCACTCTTTCTCTTTTTTTTGGAAGGTGGTGGGGATCCTGATTGGCCTATGCCGCTCTGGCCACTCGGGGCAGGAGCACCGGTGGACTGGGTAGTTGTAGTGTGGGAATGCACACTGAGCATGGGACTTGGTGCACGCATTGGCTGAAGTGTTATGTAGTAAGGGGGAACGTTAGCAAGATGGACTGGGACCAACACTGCCCTGGCTGGATGAGTCAGAGCTGGGGTGGATGGAGCTGCAGCTACCCCTGCAGCCTCCCCACCCTGCCTACTCGGGGCAGCAGATGACATAGCTGCCCCTGATCCACGTGGCCTGGTGACACCAACTTGCACCACCACACGTGGCCTAGACTTGGCGACCTGGAAGTCAGCCTGGGAGTCACCCTCTGCCAGGTCAGGTGCCACAATGGGCCGGTCCAACAAGGGCTGATCAGAGATGGTGTCAGCCACGTTTCCCTCAACTATGGGGGGGGGCATGCGTGTCCCTGACTGGTCCTCCACACAGGGGAGATAGAGGTACCCTGCAAATCCCGGCCATGTCCCCTACCGAGCCCACCATGGCCACCTCTTGAGGCTCGGCCACCTTTGCCACCCTTACTGCTTGGTCGCCTCCCAACAATGGCACTGATGTTGTTGTGCGAATGGGAGTTGCAGTAAACTATTGTCCTGGGCAATTGGGTGTCAAAGGGGTAGGGTACTAGATGGAATTCGTACCCTAGTGCTCTAGCAAGGCTGTATGTGACCCCTGGGGAAAGATGACGGGTCACGCAACGCACAGGCACCCCAAAATCAGAATATAACGTGCACGCCACCCCTCGAAGACCACGTGCGTGGAAAAATGAACCCGCACTATGCTGTGGCAACCAGAAACACAAAAATGAACGTACGCGTGTTACACGCAGCCCACAATGACCTCTGAAGGGGTACGCAACACACGGGGCAAGCACAGTTGGTAAATAAATGCCCGACTCATCGTCTGCCTGGAAAATGAGCGTGAAAAATATGCGCGTGTGCGCGTTGGCAACACCCCTGCCAAAAGAAGAATTGTACACTGTCTGAGGAGACAGGACAAAAGAAGAAGTGAACGCTGCTTGAGGAAACAGGCCCAACAGAAAATCAGAAAAAAGCTGTCAGAGGTAACAGGGAGTACGAACTAGAAACGCTGTGAAGTAAATCGCGTGTGAACCGACAAGAAGTACAGAATTCACCCAGTCGCTCTCCACGAAAAGCACGTACAAGGAAGTGATGTCCTACACGTGCCTTTTGAACTGGCCCACACGTCCCACGTCACTTCCGCGTATACGCGCTAAGGTACTATCCTCCAATTACACGAGCTGACACTCGGACGTGCAGTTCTTGGACCTGTAACATGCACCCGTGTACAGGGAAACGCCTGCTCACGCACATCACAGACGCGCTTACGCGCTAAGGGCCTTTGGTCCAATGAAATTGCGTACGCGTGCTGATGCACTTACGCGCTAAGGGCCTTTCCTCGAATTACACGCTGACGTGCAAGATTTTCACGTGCCAAATCACTCCGTATCAAGCTGGCCACGCGTAAGCACACGGAAGACCACGCTCCTGCTCAAAAGGCCGAATCACTGCCCCCCAGACCCCCGAGCAGCCTCCCACCTGCCATCTGCTGCTGCCTGACTGCCTGCTGGCCACGTGCCCTACTATTTGGTGCCTGCACATCAGCCATCTGCAGGGGTCCAGTTGCTGTGTCCACCCCTGCTGGAACTGAAGACTCCCGACTGGGATACCATCGCTCCACAGCCCAGCCCCAGGACCCAGTTGCCCACCCACGCCTGCCTCTGGGGTTGCCATGTCGGGCACACCACCATCTTGCAGCACTGGCAACCCCCAGCCAGAGAGGCAGAGGGGCACCAGTTTCACTGCCACCGAAGTTGGTGTCCGGGTGGAGCTTGTCCTGGGGCATTATGATGCCCTCTTCGGATCATCACGCGCCAACAAGGAAGGACGAGACAGGATCTGGGACGACTTTGTGGTTGCCATCAACGCGGAGGGGGTGGCAACCCGCAACATCAAGCAAGTGAGGAAGCGCTGGGAGGACTTGAGGTCCAGGACCCTTATGAAGGCCCGGTTCCTCGTAGAGGGGGGCCGGGGCACCATGAGTACCATCCAGTTGAGGGTCCTGGAACGCGTATGCCCAGCGCTCCACGCCCAGATCCTTGAGAGGCAGACCTGTCTGGAGTTGAGCGGTAAGTGGCCAAGCATTGCCGTGTGAGACAGGGCATGTTGCAGTGTGCTGGTTGTCTGATACTTGCCTGTATGTGTGACATAGGCCATGTATGCATGTGTGTGTGCAGGGACATCATGGTCATGCATGTGGGACCAGTAATGTGTGAACCACATGGTTGGTGCATGTGTTTAAATGCAACATGGGGAGCTCTATGCGAAATGGACACATGAAAGCATGCCAGTCTCTGTTCCTGGACATGGGTGGGGGTGAGGGATGGGTGCTGATGCCATGTACATGTATGGTGTCCATGTCTGTGTGTCTGACCTGCATGTCTGTGACTTGTAAATGCCATGGATGCATGACACATGTCTGTGACAATGTTTGGATTCACTGATGCAGGCTAGTCACCTTGTATCCACTGTGTCTGGGGTGTACGAGTCCAGATGGATGAAACTACGGTGAGGTGTGTGCATATGATAGGCATGACCCATGATGCATGTGAGTTTCAAACCAACATTGTATGTTTCAAGAGTCCCTTGGACATGTATGCTAATGTCCATGGCATGCACCATGCCTGTTACTGCATGTGTTTTGCCTGCACTGACCCTTGTGTTGTGGAGGGACATGATGGAAGTGATGTTTGACAGTGCCACTCATCTGCTATTGCTTCCTGTCTAGGGGACCATTGTACAGTACCCTGATGATTGTTTTCTATGTCTCCCTCTACACAGCGACAAGTGAAGAAGAGGACGGAGATGGCGCTGTGGAGCAAAGCGGCAGGGATGTCCCCACGGCTGCAGCGGAAGGGATGGGTGAGCCCCCACAGGGGCTTGCAATGGTAGAAGATGGTGTGGAGCCATCCAGGTTGGTGGTTTCCACAGAGGAGGAGGAGGCCGCTACTGAGCCACACATGGGGCCTGGTGGGGGCATCCCTGCTGGTGCAAGTGGTGCAGTCCAGGGGCAGGAGGCAGCACAGGTCACCAAGGAGGGGCCTGTGCATGTCACTGTCCCTGATACTGTGACTGCACCACCATGCACCAGCAGGGATGCCCCATTCCAGGCCCGTCCGCAGGTAGGGGGGATGTCCATGTCATCTGACACTCCTCTACCTGCGGACGAGGGGACCCCTAGCCGTATGGAGAAGGTCCTGATTGGTGTCATGTTGCGTACGGGTGTCATTCGTGATGAGGTGCGTGCTTTCCGGGGGGAGCACACACGTCATCACGAAAAGCACCGTGCCAACGTGGCCCAGTTGGGAGCGACCATGGTCGGGGGTTTCCTACATGTGTCGGGCACTCTGGCGACCCTCTCCTCCTCTGTGAAGGCTATGCGCCAGTCGTTCTCCATGCCGTCTTCCGGCCCAGATGCCACCAGGGCCCCCTGTGGACCTGCCCCGACCAACGCAGCCAGCTCGGTGGGGATCCCATCCCTGCCACTGTCGGGAGTCGGAGGTCCAGCAGGGGTGGACACACCAGCAACTGGATCCCAGCAGATGGAGGATGTGACGGCATCATCGGGCAGGGCACGTGCACGACGGCGTCGGTGGATTCCATCAGCCTGGATGCCGTCGTGCAGGCAGAGGCAGTTGCGTCAGAGGGAGGCATCATGGCTCGGGGCCATCAACATCAGAGGGGCAGGAGAACCCTGGAATGGGAGTGTCTTCCGTGTGGGAGCGGTTGGGCCAGCAGATAGGTGGCTCACAATGGTCAGGGCGGAGAACTCCATGCGGAGGGCGCTGAGGCGGGCTGAGTGCCTCGAGGGTATTCGCAGGGAGTTGAAGCTGGACACTGCATTATCCCTGCGAGACCTCGGGGTCAGTGAACATGCCCGCCTCCAAGCCATTGAACAGGAGTTCGATGATGCCCTGGGCCATGACATCAACCAGTGAGCCGTCGGACTAGCCTGCCGCCTTTGTATATAGTTATTTAGGTTTAGGTTTCATTTCTTTATTATTATGATTTGGAGTCCACGGACTTTGCTCCACTTTTTGTATTTAGTTGTATTTTTGATAGGGTTTTTGTTAGGTTTCATTTGCTTTTGGGATAATGGACCCTTCAGACTTTCTTTTTCAATTTTCAGGACATGTATATACTTTCTTTTAGTCATATTCACATGGAGTAATGTTTTTTTATGCTTTTCATCTTTGGATTTCGTTCTATGGACTTTGGGGATGCACCACTTATATTTTTAATTTTTGGATTTCTTTTCTTGCTTGGATTTGACTTTCTTTTTCTTATTTCAAAAATTATTTCTTCTTTTGCATGTGTGCTTTTCATTTTGACATTTGTTGTACTTTTTAATACATTGATTTATTCTACATTATTGGTGTGGTGTACAGTGATGGTTTGGTGCATGTCTCCATGAGCATTGGCACAGTCATGTATTGCAACTGTGTGGCTCTGTAGGACATTTGCTGATGGGCATGCTGGTTCTTTTCAGACTATCATGGAATGGGTGATTTACTAGGGAGTGGGTGCAGTGGATCGTTGGGTGTTTGCACTGGGGGGTGGAGGGTTGGGATTTGGGTTGGCATTAGGGCCATGGGTCTGTATAGTCATGGCGTGGTGTTTGGGGGACATGTGTGGGGGCCTGCTGGCAGGTGCCCCTGACTGCTGGGAGCGGGTATGCAGGGGGACATGAGTGGGACATGAGTGGGGGCCTGCTGGCAGGTGCCCTTCACTGCTGCGGGGTGGGGGTGCAGGGGGACATGAGTGGGACATGAGTGGGGGCCTGCTGGCAGGTGCCCCTCACTGCTGGGGGGTTGGGGTGCAGGGGGACATGAGTGGGACATGAGTGGGGGCCTGCTGGCAGGTGCCCCTGACTGCTGGGGGTGGGGGTGCAGGGGGACATGAGTGGGACATGAGTGGGGGCCTGCTGGCGGGGCACGGGTGGGGGTGCAGGGGGACATGAGTGGGACATGAGTTGGGGCCTGCTGGCAGGTTCCCCGCACTGCTGGGGGGTGGGGGTGCAGGGGGACATGAGTGGGGGCATGCAGGCAGGTCCCCCGCACTGCTGGGGGGTGGGGGTACAGGGGGACATGAGTGGGGGCCTGGTGGCAGGTGCCCCACACTGCTGGGGGTTGGGGGTGCAGGGCGACATGAGTTGGTGACCAGTAGTGCAAGGTGACATGTGGCTTTGCTGGGGGGCATGCCCATGGTGGATGGGCTGCCTGCGGGACATGACCAGGGGTGCAGGGTAGTCCCCTGTGGTGTGGGCTGCCTGCAGGGGCCTTGGAGGGTGTAGAGGGAACACCTGGGAGGACCCACACTGCCAATTCACCTGTAGGACTTCCCGGCTGCCCCGAAATACATGCACCCAGGCCAATCGCGTGTGAAACTTCCCGCGCACCCCTGAAATACACCTACCCAGGCCAATTGCGTGTGAAACTTCCCGCGCACCCCTGAAATACACGTACCCAGCCCATTCGCGTGTGAGACTTCCCACGCACCTCTGAAATACACGTACTCAGCCCATTTGCGTGTGAAACTTCACACGAACCCCAGGAATACACGTACACCACTCGCACAGGGCCTATCGCATGTGAAACTTCCCATGCACCCCTGAAATACACGTACCCAGCCCATTCACGTGTGAAACTTCTTGCACACCCCTGAAATACACGTACCCAGCCCATTTGCGTGTGAGACTTCCCGCGCACCCCTGGAATACACGTACCCAGGCCAATCCTGTGTGAAAGTTCCCGCGAACCCCAGTTATACACGTACCCCGCTTGCACAGGCCCTTTTGCGTGTGGAAGTTACCGCGAAACACGTAATACACATTCACCGCTTGGCGTTTGCTATTTTGCAGTCCGGTAAACTGGTTTTGGGTTGGCGCAGACCTTTGCGCTGGATTGGGGATTTTGATGCCTTTTCCTTGCGCGAGGGCATTCTTGGGGGCGTAACTGGCACTGCTGCAGGGTCGCTGCGCCACTCTGCGCCATGGGTGGTTTTGGAGGCTAAAATCCATGAATACGCTGTGCGCTGAGATGGATTTTATCGCACGCGGCTGGTGCAGTCTATCGCACGGTAACACTGTGCGCAGCCGCCTGCGCCACTTTTGTGCGAATTTCCATGAATTACCCTGATAGTATCCTTAGGACACCCCCATTTCGGATAATAACAGACATTCGGACACTGTGCATGTTCTTAGAACCCTTTCAACTTGCCTGCGGACAGTACGGACAGGAATACTGTCCTTAGGGCACCACCATTTTGGTTAAATACAGACATCCCGTACACCGAATGTATTCTAAGAACAGCTTCATTTTGCTTGCCTACAGCACAGACAGGTATAGTGTACTTAGGACACCCCCATTTTGGATAATTACGGACATCCCGGACACTGCGCATGTTCTTAGAACACTTTCAACTTGCCTGCGGACAGTACGGACGGGAATACTGTCCTCAGGACACCACCATTTTGGTTAATTACGGACA
Organism: Ambystoma mexicanum; assembly: GCF_040938575.1. Classification (NCBI taxonomy): domain Eukaryota; kingdom Metazoa; phylum Chordata; class Amphibia; order Caudata; family Ambystomatidae; genus Ambystoma; species Ambystoma mexicanum. The sequence continues at coordinate 1,410,990,954 of NC_090921.1, read as the reverse complement.
TCCCGGACACAAATGTGTTCTAAGAACAGTTTCATTTTGCTTGCGTACAGCACGGACAGGAATAGTGTCCTTAGGACACCTACATTGTAGTTAATTACGGACATCCCGGACACAGAATGTGTTCTTAGGACAGCACAGACAGGTATAATGTCCTTAGGACACCCCCATTTTGACAAGATGAACACAACGGGGGTGCCTGCCACCTAAATAAATACAGCATTTGACCCATCTCTTACTCCTCCACCCTCCCCAAACACTCTTACACACCAACACACTTGCCAAAGTTGTATTTCCCCCCTCCATTTGTCACTGCGCTCACCACGGATGTCTGCGGATACAAGATGGCGGGCACATTGGAACAATCTGACGCACTTCACGCTCTTCACCATCCAATCAGCGAACACGTTTTATGTAACACATGACGCATGCCGATTAGCCAATCAGTTTCCTGACTGCGGAGCGAGCAGGGAAATGTGTCCACGGAGAGGACATAAACATCACACATTTTTTGAGACCTACTTTTTGATTCTTTTAAAAAAGAACTACTGGATGGATTTTCACCAAATTTACAAAAGCACGCTTTCAGGACCAAGCCACTGCTCCTGCCGCAAATTTGGTGAAAATCCGTCCAGCGGTTTGGGCTGTAGGCATGAGCAAAGTTTTTTCCCTATTCAGTCTATGGGAAAAAAAAGAAATGTTGAAACCCCCCTATAACTTTGCCCCCCCCTTGACCACTCACCAAACCTTGTAAAGAAATTCAGAGTGGGCCATATACTTTTTTTGCAAAGTTTGGTGAGGATTCGTCCAGGGGGAGCAAAGTTATGAGCCACCCAAAAAATGCTCTTCCTATGGGTTTAGCAACTTAACCATAACTACATGGCCGCTACCGCAGGCCATGTAATATATTTAACATCTCTTAGGTGTGTGACACACAGAGTAGGTCTCATAATAGAGGCAGTTGTATGAAACATTGTGATGCACTAGACCTCAGAAATCCATGGTTAATTCCACAAAGTAAATTGCATTTGGTTTCAGCCCATGCAAAAGAGACACACGGACAAGATCACTGGCCTTGATGCATGGTGTAAAGTCATGCTGCGATTGGTCACAGTATGAGGATGAGGTGAAGTTCCTTCCCAGGCACAAAAGAGGAAGGCATGATGTAATCAGATGTTGCAACTATGAACAGACCCCATGAGAGGATGGTGTACGTATTGGTTACGGATAGGAAGGTGCAGCAAAGTCCCACACATCTAACAAATGAAACATAATACCAATGAAGTTCCTGCCCATGTTCATAGAAACTAACAAATGCAAGGTCATAGTTTGGTGGGAACGAGGCAATGTGCGAGTCACATAGACAGAAGATTTTCACTGCTCCATGTAGGAAAATATTCACTTAGCAGACAAGCAAAAGCAATATATAGTATAAGCACCTTTCATCAAGAACACACATAGATGATTAACATAAGATTGTAGAAACTACGGAATATGTATATGTATCAAGTCAGGTAGGAACATAACATGTAGAGTTTCCTAGCACTTATGAAAGTTCACCTATACTTAGATATACAAACAAGGCACACCCACCAATTCATTGAATGCACATGGTCTCAGAGCAAGAGGTCAAAAAGCTAGTCCCACGAAGTCATGTAGGCCCATGATGAGAAAGGAAATAGAACAGAAACATGTTTCGAACAACAAGTCGCAACATTAACTGCCGGTTGTGCTGTTGCAAAAATGAGAATGGTAAGTTTGTGCCAACCTTTTAGGTCTCATGAGAAAGGATGCAGAGTATTCTTTTTGTTGCCACACTGTTCACAATTCTATTGGTCACTAATGATCAAAGTGGCCCACCCCAGGATAACCAACAGGGCTACACCAATCAGCAGTCACGTTGTATATGAAACATTTTAATATGTCAAGTGTCCAATTACATTTGTGTAAAACTAGATAGTCCCACCATAAGATCATTACCATGAGGTAGTCATAAGATTGGCAATGAAGGATAGGGTAGGCCAATAGGGCTAGGCATTATATAGAATCACCTATGGAGCAACCAATTCTGTCCAGTCAGCAAATATGAATTTGTATGTATAAATGCAGCCATTTTGTGACGTTACTTCAAATGATTGCAGATTGTTCCCAGCTGCGGTTGCTTATAATAACCTTTGTTTTTCTTGCTCCCATGCACTTTTTATTGGGTAATTGAACAATTTGTTATTATATATTGATTTTTGGGCCTTACCCTACAGGAGAGTATTCATACATCAGTGGAGATGGGGCATGTTAAGGTCAAGAGCCAAGACAGTGACCAGAGTATGAGAGAGGTTACCGTTTAGAAACCCATACGTTGAGAGAGTAGTTTCCTGAGCCAAAGTGTATGAGAAAAGCTCAAGTACAGTGGTGTCCATCTCCTGCTGTGCCTACCACCTGACCCCTGACAGATAAATTTAGCATGCTAGGTGGTGGCACCTGGTAGCAGCATCCACAAAGACCAAAGCGAGAGCTGGATAACCCCTGCACCAGCCAAGAAAGACATACAGCCGAAAAAGAACACTGTAAAAGCCCACAGACTGTGAGTGACTGGTTTACCTGCTTACAAGCGTGCCTTAAAATAATGGAGAGCGGAATGGACTTGGGGCCCCATCAACCATTGTGTTGTCTAACAATAAACATCTGTTACCAGTGACAAAGTGCCACACCAGGGTGAATGTGTACTCAATAGGTACACATGTTGTTATGTTTATGTTTCAGCTGTTTTCATTCCAATCACTTTTATTTCAGTGAACCCTAATCCCTCTTGTGCTAACAATAAAACAAAAATAGCACTTCAAGTTACGTTCTAGTCATTGTTTGATCACTTGGCCTTCACAGTGCTCTTCCAGCTCACCAGATAAATGCACATTCTTATATTCCTCTAATGCTAGCATACAATCAATGCCACACAGGAACTGGTGGTCCCGAGGCTGCACTTGGTGACAGTCTTTAAAAGAGTAACCCAACATGCCCCTTGAGATAAATACGAGGAATCCAAAACAGCGCAGCTCAAACGGTAGTCCATTTTAGCAGAAAAATTCATATCCAAACAAGACTAAATGGTCTCTAGTCAACCAAAGTAGAACAAAGGTTGTGTTGAAACTCATACCCCTAGTCCGATGTGACAAATGTTAAATTGGCCCTACTTACCTCATTACTGAACTAAACTGCTACTTCTATTGAAGAATTCTAAGCTGCTACTTCTATTGAATAATTCTAAGATCCTGCAGCACTGGCCTATACTGTAGCCCTAGATTCAAGCTCAACCTGCGAGAGGGCATTCAGTTCAGCAGGCTAGGCCTACATTAATGGAAAAAGACTCCTCCATCCTGTAGACACAAATATGACCATTACCTCTTCAAAATCACCCGAAGACTTTCCTCCTGACTAAAGTATTCCAGTAATGGACACCCACTTGACACCCTTCTCCTGACTCATTGTGAAATGCATAACCTACTAACTCCTCCCCCATGAACCCAAGGAGGAGGGGTCAAGCATCTTTGCACTTGGACAATCACCCCACCGGCTGAAGCCAGAATGTAGGCTCACCACTTGAACTACCATTAACCCTTATTATCCTTTCACTGGAATTTCAGGACTGCAGCCTTCAAGCCTTCAAGCCATATACCCCCATTCTTCGCCCTCCCTTATCATGACCCAAAGTGCTGGGAAGCATGTTCTCTCTATGCAACCCTGCACAAGTAAAACACCAAATAAAAAATAAAAAATATAAATTAAATCACGTCTATACCTTTCCACGTGTGAATTTATGTACACACATATTCCCTCCTTCTTGGAAATTCGGTATCATTGTTCAAATTTATAAAAAAAAAAAAGGTGACAACATTTCCATTTGGCAGTTATCAGTCCATTTCATGGTTAGACTGTTCTTTTAAAATATTTGTTAAACCTATTTTGGATAGACTGACTGAATGGCCAAAACTAATGAGACATTGTCCCCTGTTCCATCAGGTTTTAAAAAAGGCATTGGAACACAGCACCAAGGTCTGAAATTATATCTGTTGGTGGCATCATGGCTGTACAGGAAGGAATACTTTATTCAGGCTGCCTTTATGGACCTAGTAAACACATTTCATTGTGTTGACCAACCTAAGCTTTGGTTGGACTTGTACAGAATGGGAGTTCCCTGGGGAGTTTTGAAAATGTTAATTAGAGTACATGAACGTAAGACTGTAGTGGTCTGGTATCTCCTGGTTGTCTAGACTACTGACCGTTTTCCTGTGCACTGTGGGGTTAGACAGTGGTGTGTTCTTGAACCCATTTAATTTGATGTATTTACTAACGATTTATATAATTGTCTCACTGTAGTTGGTGCGGATGGCCAAAACTGGAAGGTTTTCTATACTGATTTGTATATGTTGCTGGCTAGAGCCTGTAATTCATTGAAGCTTTAATTGCTTCATTCCCTCATATATGAAGAAACCAGAGAACTACATAGAAATGTCTTAAAAGACCAAATTATCCAACTTGTAACATTTGACAAGCAAAAGGTGACGATGAACCAGGCAATGAGGTGCATTTTCACAGTCTAAGGAAACTAAAAGCACAGCCAGTAAACCATTTACTAAAAAATATACTTCATACAGCACTTCAGTTTGGATTTTTAAAATTCAGAAATCTGTACAAAACAGTTTTTGCAATTGTCTTTTATGCCAATTTACCTTTGCCCCAAACTATGCAACACACCTAGAATGTGGCCTTGATTACTTAGAGGAATGTCTTTGTATTGCCCCAATCACTGTTTTTAAATTCTCTGAGCAACAACAATGCACAATTATCTGAATTATTATTAAAATTTGTTTGGGTAATGGACAGTGCCTATAACTTGCAGTGGCTGGCGTATGTAAGTAAGACATTGCTTTCAGTGAATATGAACTACAGGCTACTTCATTTACTATAAGTAAATTGCCTGGATACAGCCAACTTGCTAAGATAGCAGCAGCAATTCAGGATATCTTTATAGAGTTCCGGAAAATAAATGAACTGTCCCAACCAGCAAATACACTCCTCCCACTGATTATGAATCCTGGGGTGCCCAAGAGTATTTGAATTAGTCTCTCTTTGCTGCACATAGGATGCTAATGACTACATCTCATTTCAACGGTCTTCAGCTTACATCTGTATGTGTGAAATGGTATGGCAATCTTGTTCTGACGAGTTGTTGTCCCCTTTGTGTGACTGAAATTGAATCACTTCTTCATTATATATTATTTTCTCCACTTAATACAATGCCAGAAAAGAAATGTTTAAATACAATTTTACGTGAACTACATTTTTATCACTTCCATCCTGTACTATTTTATTTATTATCTGCATTCACCCCCTGTTATGGCTGGGCTGTTTTGCAATTGTTATATAATGCGCTTAATAGTCGAACAAACTTGTAAACATGTATAAATGGAGATTAATATTTGAACATCACTCTGCTATTTATTGTTATGGACTATTTATTTATATTGTTGTTTTTGTATACTTATATGGTAAACTAAAATTACCGAAATCATTTTTTTGAATTAAATACAAATTATGTTTTTTCGCGAAAAGAGACCCTTTAAGATTATCTTATATCTATTTATATCCCTCAAATCTGAGCACTCTTAATCGTAGTTGGGACCTAACATGCTCACTAAACCCAGCGCTCTCACTGATCAGCTATAAGACTCCCCAGGATCATGATACTACATCATCAACTTCATCATAAAAGTTGTGCTGCTTTACAGAATATGATCCTTCCATCGCCAAAAGTAATTACAACAAGATCCACTCAGGCACCTTCACCAAAGCACTGAAGACAACAGAAGACCCAACTTTGTGACCCCATGTGCTATACTGAGACACCTAAAAACAAACATCACTTTCACTCCCAATAATTTGGCTCCTTTCCAGACACATTCCACCGGATCAATGCAAAAGGAAATTAAATGGCCCATGAACATCCCGTGACGAGTAAAATGTAAGGTCTGTGTGCATGGACGATAATGAATGCCAACACAGTCAATAGTAGATAACACAGTTTTAAATCCAGTGTTGTTTTTTATAGAGTGTATTGTCCATGTGCTAAGACAAAAAATTCCTGGTCCACATTAAGATTGCTAGCAATTCTACTAATGAGCATGGTCCACTTATTATAGCAAACGTAGAATATTTTAGAAACATTTTTGTTAAAATGATTGCGATTGAAATCATATGAGGACTTTTGGGTAACCACAAACGTTGCAAACCTCATTGCCTCTCATAGCTACAGAAAAAAGGAACTTATAGCTAAACTTGCACTGCTGTTCATTGATTGGATCAAATTACAAACCTTTTGTGGCTTTCTGTAGAGCTTTCTTACAAAAGATACTACATAGAATACATGTGTATAGATGTATTGGAGGATGTATTCGTGAACATTTCTGAAAGTTGTATTTTTACTTTGTGAACTGACAAACCAGGCTGGCATGCTGATGTTCATGAATAATAATCAATGCTTGAAAATATATATATTTTTAAAGTTCTGTTTCACCATCAGTAGCAATAGTCAATATTTATGTTTTATTTGTAATATGTGTTTCATTAAAATAATAAAAAAACACATTGGAAAAGTCTTAGGTCAGATCTTTCCCATCACTAAATGGTCTGTAAACCAGACTAAACACATATGAATATATGATTCCTTCTTTTTCTAAATGTCATGTATTGTTGCTTTAGACTGAGCTTGGAAAGTAATTAATTTTAGAATTGAAGTTGTATTTAGAATTTTTCTGGCTCACAATTCAAAAGATTAAGGCCCAGATTCATGGAATTTTCTTGCACAGTTCAGAGACTTTGCACTGCTGAAACGCGACTTTGCACTGCCAACGCAAACCCTGATTCATGGAACTGTGCCAAGTGTATTTGTGCAGTGCAAAGTCATTTTTGTAATACAAAGTCACTTTGAACCGTGTAAATAATTCCATGAAATGGGCCCATAATGTTCCAAAATAGTTAAGAGTGGCACAGATACTTTTTTTGCCAAGTTTGGTGCAGGTCCATCAAACAGTGCCAAATGTATACGCTTCTAAAAAATACCTCTTCCTATGGCAACACCAACCATAACTGTGGAGTCACTGTTGCCAATGCTGTAAACCCACTCTGTAGTTCTGGCTAAGTTCATGTCTTGCTAGGAAGAAGCACCATTATTTTCTATTAGTACCCGGTGAGAGTCAAGCAAATGCAACACGCATTCTGATTGGCTCTCGCGGGTCCTTACCCGGCCGAGAATCCTTTGATTCTCGGCCGGGATTCCAGCCACCTTGTCCTCAGTGGGGGGCGTGGCAGCCCCTCAGCCAATGAGGAGGCTCGAAGTGGGGCCATCCCCGCTCCGAGCCTCCCCACGGCTGAGAGGCTGCCATCTCCCCCCATCGCGGACTCAGCTAAGGTGTTTTTTCTTTTTTTTTTCCCTTCCCTCCTCCCTGCCCTCCCCACCCCACTTACTTTCATGCTCCTTCGTCCCTGGTGGTGGACGATGGCAGCCTCTAGCCGTGTGGAGACTCGGAGAGGGGCCATCACCGCTCTGTGCCTCCACTCGGCTGGAGGCTTCCATTGTCCCCCGCCAGGGGACGCAGGTATGTTTTTTTTTTTTGTTATTTTTTTTTTCTTCTTCCCCTCCCTCCCTTCCACCCTCCCAACCCACTTACATTCTGCTTCTTTTTTTATCGGGAGCGGACGCGCTGGGAACACTTGTGTTCCCAGCGCATCGCTCCAGATGGCTGCCATGGAAAGGGAAAACAGACTCAGTTTTCCCTTTCCCGGTGGCCATTTTCTTGGTCGTTTCTTTTTTTTTTCTGCCCCAAAACGAAAAAAATGCTTTTAGTACCCCAGTGATGCAGATATTGCAGGCTGGGGTAATAATAGCTATATGACCCTCGCGGCGGGCGCATTAGCGACTCAGGTAATGCCCCGGGTCCTTTGTTACGGCCCTCACTTCACTCGGGCCTAAAACTATGTGCCCTGGGGTATTACCTGAGACGGTAATGCCCCTGCAGCTCGGGTCATATTGCTTTATTATAGTTTAGATGTTCTTAGCGATACAGTTCACAAAAATACAACATTGATTGGGCGATGTAATAACCAGTATTACTCTACGTTTATTCACCAAAGATCTGGTTGATGCCAGAAATACACAGGCAAATAAACAATTGAAATCCAACCAGATAAATTGACGTTTTCAAACAGAAGTAATAATGTAAGGATAGATTAGGAGAGAGAAAGAGAGAGAGAATATGTAGACATTTGAAATTTAAACATTGCTTGGGCAATACAGTGAATACTGTATGTTGTGACCATCAATCAGTTTACTAGTATTATCTATTATCCTGTGAAAATGTACGCGCACAGACTTCATATTTATATGTTCATACTAAATTAGTACACAAAGCCGTCAGGCAGGCTGTTCAAACTGAGTAAAAAATCTAGTAGACCATGTGGACCCACCATGTGTGACCATTGGCCTATCTATACTCTATCACCCAGGCGTGGGGATTTAGTTTCCGGGAATTCCGTAATAGGAGTCATACAACCCTGCCTCCCTGATAAAGAAAGGGGAAGCATATGAATAACAGTAAGCTCCAGGCTTCATGTGTGCCAGACTATGTTCCAACAAGTGGTGTTATTGATGCCAAAGACGCTTTACAATATTGAAAATTGAATCTTAGCCCCACTACCAATAACACTGCCAATAATTTAGCACAAGGGTCTTGTGGAAAGCAGATAATTGGTGAGTAGCTTGCCTGCATGATAAACCACAAAAGAGGCACATCAATGTCAAACATGGAGCACGCAACATTCTCTATTGCTTCCTAAAATATCTACAGCAGGCCAGGAGAATACTGCATGTTTCAGTGACCCAGTTTCTTTGAAACAGAACCAAGAATTGTAAAGGTTCAATAGATTAGCTATATTCATTTTAAAGGGAGTCCACGCAATCCTAGCGTACATGTAGAACTTGGTCTGCATGAGAATGGGATCATACCAAAATGAAGAATTATATCATTTCGAATACCAAAATACCACATTTTGGAAGCCCCATTTTATCCTATACATATGTGGAGAATGGGTAAAGTTAATAAAAAAGGTGGATGGGGTGTTGGAGGGGACTACAGGGGGTTCCTCCCCCGCATACATATGTGGTAAAAAGCAAATATCTAATCTGTATTTTTGCAATAATCACATAGATGCCATGAGAATCACTGATTTGGAAGACAATAGGCAACCCACTCAACTTTTTCTCGTTTGTAGGTATTCAAAACGCTGCTTCCACTCCTCTCAAGTTGACTTTACTTCTGGCTTAGATTGAGGTTTTATAGTGAACAAAATAGGATCACCCAAGAATTCTTCAGAAGATAAGCTGACAGTGTGCTAATAGGTTTGATATTGCTGGGACCCATACACCGAGTTACATTCATCAGACTTGTATACATTTGTGCTTACAGGTGTCAGCCTCAACTACGTATGCTCTTAACTCAGCCATAGGGAAGCTTGCTTAGAATCGGGCAAAGTCTAAATCTCAAAAAGACCTGAGTGTGTTTATCTAGAAAATAATCACATGCCTATCTGTCAGGCACCACTGAGATGGCATCAATAGCAACACTTTTGAAGTGAGGATTTTTTTAATAGCCCTTTTGACCAGCAACCAAGAAGGTTGGTATGCACATATCTTCCCCACCCCTACCTGTGCCAGTCTTCTCAGACCATGTGTGTTTGGATGGTTGATGATCCTTCCAAGCTTCAACACCCACAGGTGGCCACTTCTGGGTCATGCACACTAGAATCAGCAGATCCTGCGAACACATTGTGGGATATACCCCAAGGAAGTTGCATGCTTTCTACCCATGTGGGATAGCATTCCAGAATCAGGCAGCAACACTTTGAACTCACATCACATCACATCACTGTAACATGTAAATATGGTTACGTACTTTCTGATGGTTGGAAATGACACACTTTAGGCACACAGGGGGTCATTCCAAGGTGGGCGGTATGGGATACCGGGCACCGGTAAGGACACCGGTGCCGGTAACCCCTTACCGCCCTACTACAAGGTCCCTTAGCGGGTCCCACCAGTAGCGGCTGGTCTGACCAGCCGTTCTGGACGAGACCCGTTAAGGGACCAGGGCGCAAATAACGGGCTTGCTATTCGCGAGCCCGTTATTTGCGCCCTCCCCATCCCCATTGAGCCCTATGGGGGCTCAAATGGGGAATGGCATTTCAATGGGGACTTACCGATCCCGCAAAGGTCAGACTACACTGGTAAGTCCCCATTGAACTATACCGGTGCCGGACCCGTTATTGGTGGCAGTCATGGCGCAAATAGCGCATTGACTACCACCAACCTCGGAATGAGGGCCACAGACTCTGATCGAAGAAATTAAATGTTGGATGTTTTGTGATGATAGCCCAACCACTTGACTTTTAAGAGAGGACTGAACCTCATATGGCAAGGTAACAGGGTGTCACTGTTAGGTGTAGGGTTCCGCCTGGTTCCCATAGTGGCATTGAGATGTATAATTTCTAAAGACTTATATATGCAAAGCCAGAGTCTCAAAAATGACTGTAAATGAAAAAGCGGAGAATATGTTCTTTTTCTTTTGCACTCATTGCAGAAACAAACAGGTCACCTTTTTCTCGAAGGTGACCTGTTCTTTTCAGGGGGGCTGTACAGTAGAGCAAATATGCACTGACCACCAACCTTGCCTACATTAGCGGTTGGGAGTGTGCTCCCAACGTTAATGTACAACTGACCACTTGGTATCCAGAAGTGCTTCCATATCCGGTTGCAGTCTACTGAAGCATGTCTCTTTCAGCCGGATCTGTTCTTTCCGGTGCCAGAAACTGTTGTCATGTCTGTGCCAGAAGGCAGACCATGTCAATACACTATTTTAGTGGCATTATTTGTTTTAATTGTAAGAAGGGTTGTGAAGCATAAGGGGGACAAATCATGACATTGGGGGATCACTTTGCCAGCCCACTGGATTGAGCTCTTCTTTGTCTGATTAAGGCTCCAAAGCAAAATGTGACTTTTGCAACTAGTTACTTTGTCACATAGCAATCAAGCGAAGTCCTGTCATGACTTTGGATTAGTGAGGTCATCAAAGTTGGAATGTGTTATTTCATATAAGATATCATCAATGAAGTCTTGAACTGAAGAATGGGGGGGGCTGTCATGTAGGTTCCATTGTTACCTTAGCTAATAAATGTATGTAACCTTACTATCCCTTCAACTAAAATAATACAGGTTACTGATTTGTCCTGAACTGAAAGTGGTGAAATAGATTACTTAAAATCCAGCATTAATATCCTTCATAGTAATGAAGTGAATATCAGGTAGATTGTGATGATACAAATGCCTTGTGGCAATTTCACCTGGGGAAGAGCCTGTGGCCAAACTATACACACTCTGCCAGTATTACCTGAATGATACGGATGAGTGTACTACATCCCCCAGCAGTATTTGCAGAGCATGGCCTGTGGCCATGTGCTGTTAGTTGTGAACACGGGTCACCACCTACTGCCATGCCCCTGGTGCACTTTCTCTGCTTCACTTCCACTGGTGCCCTGCTCATATCAACACACATGCCATGGCATCTTGCCAATAGTAACATCTTTGGTGATGGCACGTTTGAGGAAATATCCTTTACATGAGGTTGGATTGGGTTGCTACTCTATCTGGATAAGATTGATCTTTTTCACTTCCCCTGAATATTTGTGAGAGGCCACAAAATGTATTTCTTCTTCAATGCTCATTTCCACAAAATGCAGATGTTCACAGATAATCAAAACCTTGTTAGGTTCTGTTGTTCAGGATAAAGAAAACACAAATACCCACTAGATGGCTTAATGTTGCTGAACCCATATTCAGCATACCTGGAAAAGCCAGTGAAAGGCATAGAGTATGACAGGATATGTTTTCAATGGATTCCTCTCTACCTTCTGAGAGAATTTCCTTTGACACTTTCTTTTTCCTTTGACACTTTCTTTTACATGAACACTATTTGACCTATCCTGAAATACTTTTCTCCCAAGTCTTGCGAAAAATATTTCATATTCTGCAGTAGTTTCTCGGTTGTGAATTTTGAACAGAACATCACTTCATAGATTCATATTTTCATGAGAAAGTTATCGTTTTTTACATACTATGTATGCTGTTTGTCCTTATAAGAGAATCATAACTACACTTATAAAAACAAAGGGGCTGTTTCATCGAATTTATAGCGCAGAGAATAGGCTACTTGTGCCCAGTCTGCACGCGCAACTCTGTCGATTCATGGAATCGAATGCACAGCAATTTTCATGGACTTGCGTTGAATTTGTGCTGGCCTGGTATGCCTGTGTGAGCTGTCGAGGGCCTTACGTTGGAGTCCGGATGGAGGGTGGGCATGGCATGCACGGAGGGCTGGGAAGGGGGCGGAACAACAGAAATGAGGAATTACTTGCAAAGAAGTGGACGTTGTGAGGGACGGCTTGCAGGCAGTTCATCGCATGCCCACTATTGCGCAGCAAGAGACGTATTCATGAAATCAATCGTGCAACCTCTTGCCTGGGAAATAGCCACACAAGTCCTTCATAGGATCTGCCACCCGAAGGCTGGCATAAGCACACTTGCATGTAGGATTTTCAACTTGCAGCTGGGATCGCATGTCAGATTTTGGGTTGTGTGTGCTAAATTGGGGTTCCAATGTAAAGTAGCGGTGTGAGTAAGCTGTGTAGAGGGGTGCAGGAACGTTTTACATGGGTTTGCATGCACAGTTCCTGAGGCCTTCGTACAGGAGAACCCACGCACTGTTTGAAGGGTGGTATTTTCCTGCCTGGAGGATCGTGCAAAGGTAACTGATCTGGCAGTTTACTGCCTTGCGTATGGGCATGTCAGGGGTGTTCCAGCCGTGACTTGCGAATACGGTTACTTTGCGCCAACAATCCCATTAATACGTGTTGCATGCAGATTTACTTGATCACGCAGGCTCGCGCAGTGGTCTTTTGGGTGCACAGACCTTGTGCGATTTCTGCGTGAAATTCCATGAATCAGACCCAAAGACTTGTTCAGTTAATTTGTTTGGTTTTGTAATGATATGATTTGGCTATGGTCCCAGACCACAGTGCCAACAGGTCTTGTTCTATGCTTCGGTGTCAGTACCTCATCTTCTATGCCCAGGGAATAACCTTCAGTCATGTCCTGGCAAAGTTAGCTTGTCTGCAGTGCCCATGGGCATTGCCTTTTGCCACATACACTTTAGTGACTCTGATTGCTGTGCACAGGAGCACTGTATCCAAGGCCTGGGCCTCCACATAATATTGAAACAGTGGGCCACGATGATCATGGCACATTGCTTATTGTGCTATAGAACACATTGTGAGGTTCCAGAATGCTTAGAGTTGTTAGAGAGCAACAGCACTTCCCGAGTTCTTGAACACTTTGTGATGTTTTTAAAATAAAGTTTGGTGCTCATTTTCTAAAAAGCAGTATTTTTCATGGAGGGTACCACTTCCATGATGTAGCATGCTCACTTTGCAGTTTTGCACAAGAACACGCTTAAGTCTAAAGCATTGGTGTTAAAACAGGTAAACTTTCTCTAACACCTTTGGTTTAGACTTTGTGTTGAACTAAATGTAAATACTGTCGGCCAATAATTCTTGGCAGGTGGCATTCCTATGGGAATCCATTCATTTTAAGCCTGCATGAACATCTCATGCAGGTGTAAAATCATGAGGTCCTTGGAGGCAGAGTAGGAATACACACCTGAATTTCTATTTCCACTTTGGGCTCATGGCCTGCCTCTAAAATAGATGAAAATCCCCATGAGAGTAAAAGAGTGGCATAAAACACTCAATTTTGGTGTTAACCCCTCACGTGGAGCCTCTTGGCCTCGCATAATGACCCCTTTGTGGTTTTATATAACTATTCTATCTATTCACTATTGTAAACGGGTATTGAAACAGTTAACCCCATGTACATCATTTTCTCACAAGACTTGGCCACTGTGTTGGGCCTATCTCCACTCTCCCCTGTTCATTGGCACATGGAAAATGTTCTCCCAAAGCTAGAGCATTTTCTACAAGTTGAGGTCAGAATACCTCTTAGTGTGTGATTAGACCATGACCTGGTGCACTGTCATGTACTGTACTGTGTTAGATCACACATCAGCAAGTAAATATCTATATTGGTGCACGCCCTAGGTAATCCCAGGCAAAAACCACGCTAGCACTAAAAGCTAAAGGTCTTGTATAAAATGTACACAAGCAGTGTCAGACTTCCAGGGGGTACACATCACACAAATGTTTCCATATCAGTTCATTGGGAGGTATAACTATGTGCAACTGGAAAACACTTATTCTTTTTTCAAAGAAGGCAGTAACTCTCAACATAATATTAAATAAAATAGTCCATGTGTTTAATATATTAACATTCAAAACACAACATCATTTCTATATGCAAATTTCAATTGTGAATGTAAGAATATCCTATTCTTAAATCTGTGAATTGTCCATTTATGAAGTCCAAAAAGTGCACATGTTCAACTCTGTTGTAGTGTAGTTCCTTCTTCAGGAGGAGTGTAATTTTTAAATCTGTGAATTGTTCATTTTTGAAGTCCAAAAAAAGTACACATTTTCAACATTGTTGTAGTGTAGTTGCTTCTTCAGGAGGAGTGTAGTTGTAACTCCTATAAAATATAGAGAATTAACGCAATTATAGTATGGTGTGTGTGGGTACATATATATTGTATTTTAGTTTAAAGAACATTTGCATTTCTGTATATGAGTTAACCCATTTCAGAAAAGAAACAGAATCATACTTCAAAAATTACATTGGGCTCAGTGGCCCATTTCAACTGATAAGGCTCCAATTATACATTAATAACTGAAAAACATAAATAGCACGAATGTAAATATTTTCGGCAACTGTTTTTCTTTTTATATAATACTCTTTATGTCTAGCCTACAAAGTTAAAAAGTTGCCCATATCTGAACTTTTAGTTCCAGAATTTCTCCATTTAGAGAATTATACCCATATCCTCATTGCCTAATCAATTATGTATTGATAGCACTGATGTCCCTCCAAATTCAATGAACATTGGTTAATTCTTCTTAAATAAAAACAATACCAAGAAGTGTAATGTGGGGCTACCATGTCATTCTGGAATGCATTCTAAGATGTATTTTAATTAACGTAACACTTAATAGCTTACACCTCTTAGCTTTCTCTGAAGTTTGAAATAAGACTGGCAAAATCTTAGTCAATATGAGTAATTATTGTATATGGCCTCCCAGAAAAATTTAATAAGCCTCATTTCGAGATTTCAGGTAATTAAGTGGTACTGGTAAATTACTGGTAAACTCGAATACAGTTACCTCGACTTGGTCCCACGGATTTACTAAGGGATTACAAGTGGTAGTATGGTGATTAAATGCTGCATTTTTGGATTTCTTGTGGATTTTGGCAGAATTACCACTAGCAATAATTACGCAGATATTTGGCAGTAAGATGGAAGATTTGCCTCCACCTTGTCGCCAAACTCAAAGTACAGTGGTGCAGTAATGTGGCAGCAAGGTGTCAGCAATGGAATCACCACCATTTTGCGACAACATCTACCTGCACCGATGTGCTTTTAATGAGGCCCATTAATGTGTTTTGTATTAAATGTGTCTACCATTACTGTGCGGTGAAACAAAGGTTGTTATCCTGTTCAGATTAACATGCCATTTATAAAGAGTAAATTCAGGGCCTAATTAATAGAACTTTAAGTGCAGTTCAAAATTACTACTTTGTCTCACATGTGCATGAAATGTCCTTTTTTTTCCGTTCCGGACCCTGCATCTCGGATCTGGAGGCTAGTAGAGTCTGTGTTAGTTCTCTCCAGCCTGTCCAGTAGCCCATAACCATACTGTTATTTCAGCTAGTATCCATTTTCCTAAATCTTTCCACCACATCTCCACAGCAGGCACACTCAGTGCCTTCCATGCAATGGCAAGTCTACTTTTCACCAATATGTAAGCTAGGTCTTTCAGCTTTATGTGTTTTTTCTTCCTATTTTGTGGGTATAATCCCATTAAGCAGGCTCCTGGAGTTTGTACCGCTAGTGCGACATTACCCATGGCCATTATATTCGCTATGTCTTCCCAGTACTGCTGTACCTTGGGGCACGACCACAGCATGTGATGCATTCCAGCATTAGAGGCTCCGCATTTTTGGCACCACTATTCTGCTGCACCTTTAAAAACAAGATCTTCCATGTTGTTGGATAGGCCCTGTGTGTAATATTTAACTCTATGAGTTGTGATTTATCATTCCTAGAAAATGTTTTGTGGTATCGCATCGGTGCCCATCTTCTCTATGTACATTTCCCATTTCTGTCTGATCCCTAATGGTTTGGTTGCCCCTTTGGCAATCAATTTATCATACAACCACGGCACTGCAGGTCCCCCTCAGCTATATCATATACTGTCTCTATTACATTGTGATTTGTGTCCGATTCGGGCGTCCCCGGCCACCTTTGTCTGACTGTATGTGTTATCGCTAAAACTGGTAAATATTGCTGGCTGTTTATGCCTACATCTTCTATGAGTGTTTTAAAGTCAGCAACTCTTCTTCTCGTATCAAATCCCCTCTAGTTCCCAGTATTTCCTTATGTGTAATCTCAGTTGTCTTTCTTCTGCCACCACTGCTGCCAGGGGAATCTGTGTCGAAAACGGGCCTGCTATGTCCCATGTTTTACATGCCCTTTTTCATATTTGTTTGCCCAGTGTTATCAGTAGTGAACATCTACCTTGTTGCAGGCTCCCTGTCCACAGTATTCCTTTGCCGGTTGTAACAGGCTGGTATCTATAGTTGGGTCGTCTGCCAACCACTCTTTTGCGAACTGCAACTGGCTCACTTTGTAGTGTAGCTCAAAATTCGGTAGTTTAATCCCCCCCTCTTTATGTGTTCTTTTGTTTTGTTTACCTTGCCATATACATTTCCTACACTCTGTATCTAGGTTTTGGAAAAAGAGTTTCGGTATATTATATGGGATCCTAGTGAAATAATGCAATAGTCTTGGTAACATTACCATTTTCAGCAGCTCTGTTGTCGCCATCAGTGTCAGCATACCGTTTATAAATCCTCCCATGGCTTTTTTTGTGTTTTCATTGTCCTCTATTAACTGGTCATGGTATATTTGTATCCCCAGGTACAGAAGGTATGTGGGGCTCCATTGTAATGGTAATCTTGGTAGGCCTTCATGTTTCATGTCTTTCAGGCCAGCTAGGGGAAACAGGCAGGATTTCTCTTTATTGATTTTAATACCTGATAAATCACTAAACTCATCTAACATGTCCAATATATATTGTAGATTGACCTCTGGTAGCTGCACGTATAGCAACATATTGTCTGCCTACATGGACACTAAGTGTCTGATCTCATCTATCTCTATCTATGCCTCTTCGAATTCCGCTCTTAGGTAAACTGCAATAGGTTTGAATGCTAAGATGAATAATAATAATAGTGGTGACAATGGGCATCCCTGTCTACTGCCTATTTGTAGCACAACTTCAGTCCTCAGTCTAGCTTGGGGGTTTGTATATAGAGGCTTATCCCATTTGATGAACCCTTTGCCTATACCGAATTTACCCAGGATCCTATACAGCCATTCCCATTTTACTGAGTCGAAGGATTTCATCACGTCAAGTGAGGCCATTGCACAGTCGTGTTGGTAGAGCTTTGTGTTATCAATCACATGATGCAGGCATCTTAAATTCCAGGCAATGTTCCTCCCTGGAACATACCCCGTCTGGTCTGGGTGTATCAGCTTCCGATTTTTGTCCGAAATCTATTTGCTAGTATCGCAATTAGTATCTTGCTGTCTTGTTTTAATAGAGAGAGGGTGCTATATGAGCCACATTCTGTCTTGGGCTTATTGGGCTTTAGCAATGGGATGGGTATGGCTTCTGTAAGACTATTTGCCAGTGTTTCTTCTTCATATGCTTTATTGAACATTTGCACCATTGTTGTTGTAAGGTCTTCAGCATATATGCTTTACAAAACTCACTTGGTAATCCATCTAATCCAGGTGTCTTCACAGTGGGGAGCGCCCTGATTGTGTCCCTTACCTCCTCTTCTGTTATGGGGCCCCCTATACTTTCTGCTTCATCTTCATTTTGGCTTCGTAGCAAAATTAATTCTAACACCTCACTTAAATCTTGTGTTCCTGTTTCCGTTTACAGGTCTGTATAATATTCGTAAAAGGTTGTATTCACTTCAGCCTGTGAGTTATAGATGTGGCCTTGTTTATCTTTAATAGTACTGGTAATATTCCAGAACTTGTCACTTTTATATAGCCATGACCAGAGTCTTCCGGTCTTGTCTTCGTCCGTGTGCTGCCTTTCCATGTATTGTGTATAATTTAGTTTCCCTAGTCTATCCCAGCACAGCATGCACTCATATGTTAGTTCTATTTCTTTGTCCCGATCTGTTCCCTTGGAGCTATATAATTTTCCGATGACCTCTAGTCCTTCCTCAGCCTTAGAATGTGTTCTGATTAGCTCAGCCTGCATACCTCCTGCCCTAGCTATGGCTTCACCTCTCACCACTATTTTAAAAGCCTCCCATAGCGTGCCCACAGATTTTACACTACCCATGTTCATGGTGAAGTATTGGCTAATGCATTCTTTAATTTGTGTTTTAAACACAACTCCTCTAAGGGCTTCAGTTCTTAGGTTC
The DNA here is from genome assembly GCF_040938575.1 of Ambystoma mexicanum. NCBI lineage: Eukaryota > Metazoa > Chordata > Amphibia > Caudata > Ambystomatidae > Ambystoma > Ambystoma mexicanum. The sequence continues at coordinate 1,410,972,185 of NC_090921.1, read as the reverse complement.
CAAGTCAGGACTGGTGGTCTGGGTTGTGTTATCTGCTATTCAATGGGTGAAAGAAGCATGGTCTGATATAACCGCCCTTTATATGTAGCTTCAGTAAATTCCCACAATGTTTACATTCCAGCAAAAAAAATGTCATTTCTAGTATATACATCATGTGGTGCCGAGAAATGTGAGTAGTTACGTATATCTGGGTGGAGCTTCCGCCATATGTCTGCCATTGCAAAAGAGTGGAATAAGTCTACAAAAACTTTTGTTGTGGGGATGTTTTTTTGTGTTTCGTTTCAGATCTGTCCATACTTGCATCCAGTGTACAGTTATGATCACACTGAGCCCACAGCTTGTCCCTTCCATTTTTTTATCAATATGTCCTGTCTGCGTCTAGTAAGGTATGTCTTCTGTGACAGAGCTATATCTACTTTCTGTCTTTGCAGTTACGTCAGCACCCTATTTCTCTCTATGAAATTATTCAGCCCCCTAACGTTCCATGTTATCAACTGTTAGGGACAATTCTCAGAAATGTGCTAATTTCCCTTACCTTTTGTGACCCCCAGCAACTTTGCTTGATTTCTAGTACTTTATTTTTACCTGGAAAGAGTGTGAGCCTTTTTCCCACTCTTTCATGCATGCTGATGTGTGTTTTAATTGTGTGTTCTTTGGATATGGAGTTTTAGACAAACTCCATAGGCATCATCTTTTTCTTGTGTGTCACACAGCACCTTCAGTGCAGTGGCACAGGGGTGTCTTTCAGACTCCCCAAGGTTTAAATACCTTCTCTAGGACTGTCTACCGTCTCCCAGTGCATGCAAAGTTAAATTGACTTTGCAAGTCTTTTTAAATGTATAGACCCAGCACAAACTATCTTCCTATAGAGTTCTGGAGGAGTTGCCTAGCATCCCCTATGTCTAAACACTCATGTAACAGTCAGATGTTACCTTTTCCTCTTGAAATGGCTGGTGGCAGTGGTTTTAGAATGAACTACCATGATTTTTCCCGACCAAGAACACCAGTAGCTAAAAATCGGGTCAGCCATGTTTTTCAATATGGCGCCCAGGACTCCTCTGTAAAAACAGACTCTGGTCATCTTTTTTTGCTGTTTCTTTTAGAAAAGGTCCTTATAGTGTTTGTCTCTGCGTGCCAAACCAGGTTTGGTCCATTTGTTCATTGGCCTTTGGCGGGATTCAGTGCTGAAGCCCTCCTCTGTCGCCTGAGTGTCTGGGGTGGACAGGATGTGAGGGAGGTGCACAAAACCTCCTGTGCCTACTCTCCTAGGAGACCTGAGTGCAATCTTGCATGATTGGCTGGCTGACTGTCCAGCAAGGAGAGATACCCTGCACGGTGAGTGGCAACTAGGCTGGAATAAATGGGAGAAAACTATTTAAAAGCAGGCATCTGGGACTTGGAAGGCAGAGTCAACCACTTGAATGAAAGAACCGAAGACGAGCTGAAGGAAGATGACTGTTGCAACTCCTGGACCATTGGTTTGCCCGGTGAAGCCCTGCTGCAGGTCCGAATTGCCTGAAAGCTCCTTCAAGGACAACTTCTTCCCTTGAGCTGGTGGGAACAACCAACTCGCAAGCCACCTGGAAACCATCTCCATACTGGTTGAATTTTCTTCAGAGTGCTGTTAAAAACCGGATAGGCAGTGAGAAGGATATCAGTTTGTGGACTTTAAGGCACTCACACCTTCAAACCGACATTTAGCCAAGCTTGTGGCTTCTTCCCTGCACAGTGAACCTCCTTCTTGTACCCATGACTGAAGCTCAGCAACAGCGAGATCTGCAGGAACTGCCAGGAACAACTGCCTCAACTACAGCTTTTCTTCATCCATAAGGTACTGTGCAAATGCGGTTTTGAAATCCTTTCTGCCGCGGTGAAAGTTTGTGAAACTCTCCCAACTTTGGAGTCTTGTTCGCTCCTAATCCGACATATAACTCTTTTTCTAGCAAACTACTTCTAAGAACAATGGCAAAGACTTAACTGTTTACTATCAGAACTGTTCTATCCTATCCAATACACTGAACCATTGACTTTGGCTAAGGCCTATTGAATTGAATGGCCCCTTTTAGTGAACTGAAACTATTTGCTCTGCCTCTGAAAGTAATTGTGTTTTGATTCTCATAACCGTTGTCTTTCTACCCCTTTTGAAAGTTACTGAGCTGCCATGTTGCTCCCACTTCAGGGGAGCCTAACTTGTTCAGAAACATATTGGTTGAGAACTGGAGTGTATTATAGTGTGGTATTGCACAGCTTCTTGTTAGTGGAATGTTTTCTAACTAAATGTGTAAATAAATGTATATCATTTTACCAAGAAACCTTGAGTAAGTGTTTGTTTGAACTACTCTGATTGCCAGTCCTTTGTGTAACATCTTGTACTGCTCAAATCACACTTGAGATAAGTCTGGCTGCTCAGCCATTGCTACCACATAACTGTGTAGTACAGGCTTGTGCCAAAGGTGAGATTGTGCTTGCACCTGTAGTCTTAATTGTGTGTAGTGTTCCCAAATGGTCCTGCATGTAATTCTGCCTAACAAAAACCTAAGGTTGTTCTCCGTATATGTGATGACTAGTATGTTTTATAGCCCATTTCTTGCATCCATCTCCCCTCTTCCCTATCCGTGTTTGGTGTTTTCTGTGTTTTCTTCCACTACAATAAACCTACTCCAACTACCACTAAACATTCCCTGATTGGGAGCTAAATTGCATTTAAAACCACAAAAACCAAATAAGACATCTAAAAAGCTTAAACCAATTGCCACTACCACCAACGATTCTACCCAAACAATCAAGGGAGCACTAATAAATGCTAGATCTATGATAGCTCATGCTACTGACATAGCTGACATAATCTTAGCCATAAAATCTTGACTTATTAGCCATAACAGAATCTTGGATGCACGCAGCAGCTGGCCCATCTCTCCTACTTACCATACCAGACAATTATTCAATCATCAGAGTGGACAGACCAGACTGCCGAGGAGGGGGTATTGCCATTATCTCTAAAACCAACTTAGACTTGAGATTAGCCACAGCACCTTCACTCTCTCCCTGTGAACTGCTCACAGCCAAATGACAGGTATTGCATACAAGTATTATCACAATTCACTTAATCTATAGACCTCCAGGATCCATCAGCTTATTTGAGGAAGACATGATGACACTACTATCCGACAATGCTAAAACTTCATCGACAATTGGAATACTAGGTGATTTCAATTTAGGATTTAATGATCCTAATGACCACCAAGCGTAATCATTAGCTAACACCTTTATTGAACATGGCATCAAGCAAACAATTACCCATTGCCCCAGAAAGGGAGGACCCTAGATTGGGTTAGCAGATCTAAACTGCAATATTGCAATTACCTACATCTCACTGCAACCATGGACGGATCACCACCTTCTCTCATTTGAATTTGCAACAAACAATCCATTAATCAAATCCAAACCTATAGCACCGCCGTGCCTGACAAGAAACAAATAAAACATTACCACAGATGCCATTATGTCACTTGTGATCCCTATCCTAAATTCCCTACAGAATACCACAGACCCTAACTTACTAGTGGATGCCTACAACTCCACAATGACCAAAGCCCTAGACACGGTTGCCCCCCTCAAAATGTGCGAAGGCAAACCAAGATCCCACCTGAACTCTTGGTTTACACTGGAGTTAAAAACTTTACGGTCCGAAAAAAAGAAAATGCAAAACCCTATGGAAACACACCCCATCCATGGAGAACAAAACTAACTTGACTAACCTTTCTGACAAATACAAAGAAGAGATTATCCGTACCAAACATGAGACGTATAATAACAGAATTAACCAAGCTAGATCCAGTAATAAAGAGCTCTTCATCATCTTGAGGGAAATTGAGAAGCCTAACCTTCCTACTGATTCATGCCCAAAAGACAACCTCTGGTGTACGAACATTCAGAATGCTCTCACCAACAAAATTGCTACCCTGCAAATGAGAATTGCAGACAAACAGCGTAACCTAATTAACCTAGCTCCGTCTCACACGTCTCAAGAACCTCCTACTAAACCTTCCCAAAGCTTCAAATTCTCGAAAGTCTCTGTACCAGAGGTACAAAAAATCATTGCTTCCCTGAAACCGTCTAAGTGCCAAGGAGATAGCTGTCCGGCACAGATTATCAAAGATGCCGCTAGAGACTTGGCCCCTTTCATAACCAAGTTAATCAATGTCTCTTTCTCAACAGGTATTGTACCTAGTAACTTAAAGGAATCTTGTGTACTCCCACTACTTAAAAAAACAATAGCTGGATCCCATTATTCCTACAACCTACAGGCCAATCACTGCAGTCCCATTTCTGCTAAAGATCCTGTATAGGGTTGCATACAGGCAAATCCAAGACTACTTAGAGGCCAATCAACTTTTGGGCATTCGACAATCTGGCTTTAGACCTCAACACGGTACCAAAACGGCATTGATTGACTTAAAAAGCCAGATTGATGAAATTACAGACAAACGAAAAATTGCAATTCTGCTCCTCTTGGACCTATCGGCTGCTTTTGACCTGGTCGACCACAGAGTTCTGTGTAATCACCTCGCCAGAGCAGCCCATTTTTCCCAGAATGCAATCACATGGATCAAATCCTTCCTAAACAACAGGACCATGTGAATCTTCTCACCGTCCGCAGCTGCTGACCCAATACCTATCACATGTGGAGTGCCTCAGGGTTTGTGTGTGTCCCCAACTTTGTATAATATCTTCACAAAGCTGCTATTTGATTATCTAAACCATCTGGGTGTCACCTAGACAAACTATGCAGGTGACACCCAGATACTCGTCCCTTTAACAGGTGTCTATGATTCTGATGTACGGCTTGTGAACAAAATGTATCTAATCATTCAGGCATGGATGGCCACCCATGGCCTCTGCCTGAATGATGATAAAACAGAACTCTTGCTTGTAGATTCATCACCCAACATGAACAGGTATAGCCCAAACTATGCCTCATTCATTATAGATGGGAACAACATCCCAGTGGCCAAAGAAGTAAAAACACTGGGTTTTTACCTGGATTTTACATCAAATTTACACAAGCACGTTAACATGACAGCTTCAGCTACTGCCTATATGAGTAAACTAATAAGGGCCTGTGAACCAATGCTCTCCACGGAAAGTTGCCTCACTCTAGCTAGAGCACTCATATTGTCCAAACTGGACTATTGTAACAGACTTTATTTTGGTGCCAACAAGTTTGTGCTTCACACTTCAAATACTGCAAAATAATGCACTTAGGGTTGCGTTAAATATCCCAAGGAGAGAGCACATCTCTATAACAAGAAGACAATACAAATGGCTCTCCATAAGGGAAAAGATTGAGTTGAAAACCTTGTTTCTTACTTTTAAATACTTGAACCACATAGCTCCACCCTACCTAACTGAAAAATTCACCATCAGATCTTCATCATAGGTCACCAGATCAGTTGAAAAGTCTTGTCTGATGATCCCGAGATACAAATTAAAAAAATCATGGGGAAGCAGTTTCCCTGTCATGGTGGCCCAATTGTGGAATACACTTCCACCTGCCCTTAAGATGACCCAGCTTTTCACCAACTTCAGGGGAACATCCGTTTCTTGGCTAATCAGTAAGAACTAACGTAGACCTTATGAGTTATACATTCCACTCACTCTCTCTGATCCCCTTATATGAGGGAACCTATAATTGTCTGTCTCTTCCTTCATGTATCTCTGCCTCAGGATACCAGATGCACACGATGCAACTTATAATCTGTTGTCCTGTCCTTCATGCGTTTTTGCCTACAGAAACCTTAGTGCTGCTTAATGTAAAGATGTAACCTGCCATATGCCTTCTTCAACAAGTGTAACTGTAATTTGAATGTTTGTCCATGTCTGTAACAATTGTACTTTTGCTCTAATGTGCCCAGATACCTCAGGGTTAGGTGCACTATAGAAATAAATAAAACAAGCAAACAAAGTAATATGCACTCCGTGTTTAGACAAAGGTACTAAATTCTTTTGAATACCCCAACCCGCTTATTTCCCCTTTCCAACTTTGCATCTAGCACTTCGTCGCCCAACCCTCATTTGGCTCTGTTGCCCTGCATGTTGGTGCTTTCAAACTAGCACCCTAAACTGGTATTAATCGGGGCAGCAATGCCAGTGCCTGCTGTACAATGTAAACTGCTGTGTTCTGACCCATGGTGTTTCCTGCTAAACCCACATCTTCTTCACTGATAAAGCTTACATAATTAACCATCCCAACCTGTTTTTTTTTGCCTGTATCTGTGACCTGTCTCAGGAGTGTATTACTGTATTTACCTCAAGTCTCATTCCGTATTTGCTTTCTTACAGGTCATCTTAGCTTCCTACCATCTAACACTCATGTCTCCAACTTTGCTCCAATGTCTTCTGATGTTGTCGCCAGTTTTTCTATGTCCAACCAGTCTTGTTTTTCTTCCAGGCTAACAAAGAACAGCGATCGACCATTGCGCAATATCTTGAGTTTTGCCAGATAAATAAGCATATACATGAATCCTGCTCTCCTCAGCCTCTCATTGGTGGGGCAGAACTGAACCCTGCATTTGTGAGGTCATATTTGATCTCATGGGTGTTAGTCTTGCTAGTGCACAGTGGTGGCGTAAGTTATGGTTGCTTAGGTTACCATAACTGCCGAATGTCTTTATTTTTTTTTGGTTTCCCTTGTAACCATAATATGGATAGGTTGTTATTAGTGCAAAGTAAGAGTAATCTTCCTTCCAAGTACTTGTTGCACTGAATTTGATAGATTTTCCCAAGGGCAACTGAAACATAGCATCCCTTTGAGAAGGTGTTTTTGCAGTAAATTGCATAAGGTTTTAGTAGTGGAACTTACCCATAAAGTCCCTTTAACAATGTTTGTTGTGCGTGAATTGCATATGTGTGTACTAGTGCAACTTAACCTTTAACAAGGTTTTTTGTCAGTACATTTCATAGCTTTTTATTAGTGCTGCTAAAGCATAATGTTCCTAAAGCAACATGTTTTCAGTGAATTGCAAAGGTGTTTAGCAGGATACTCTTACTTTTTGACGATGTACTGTACAACATACTGACCTGTGGGAACCATGTTACTGCACACAGCAACCTCGGAGTATGAGTCTGGTCGTGGACATCGGTTGGTATCCAACATGCTCAGAAAGGCATGGCCTCTCATACATAGTGGTACCATTCAGCAAACACAAGGAACATATGGAAGCAGCAGCATGTACATGCATTGCAAGGTAAAATAGAATAGGACTGTAAACAGTGTACTTATGATGCAAGCAGTACATAGGCATAGGGACTGCACCATAACGGATTACACCAACAACAGCAGTGACATCTCCCTTCAACAATCTTACCTCACTGCTACTGTGCATGGGAATAAAGAACGAATGGCCTGGGTGTGGGCACTGCTGAGCTGCTGATCTGAAGTGGCAGAACGTGGAACTTTGCATTGCTCCTTGGAAAGCTGGCAGCTTTCAGGACGTCTTTCTATGAAACACCAACTTCCTGGCCTGCGCTAAAGGAAACAGAGGTGTGTCCGCATATTTGGCCCCGCCCCGCTGGTGTGGTGACACCTCTCCGAGCTGTACAAAATACGTTCCCCCAGCGCACCGGCACGCGCACCGTGAAGTACTAAGAAGTACTGTTGACTGGGTGCAGGCACTGCTGAGCAGCTGATCTGAAGCGGCAGAACATGGAACTTTGCATTGCTCCTTGGAAAGCCGGCAGCTTCCAGGACGTCTTTCTATGAAACACCAACTGCCTGGCCTGCACTAAAGGAAACAGAGGTGACTCTTTTTTTCAAATGGGTGCAATTGCGCCGAACGGTGTCTCGGACTGAAAAAAACGTTGAACTTTTACGAAGTGTACACATTGTGTTTGATGGACTTACGCGTCGTGTACACGTTGTGTTTGGTGGACGCACCCGTCGTGTATACGTTGATTATATATGCCACGCCCCTTTGCTTGATACACTGATTATAGCAAACAGAACGTGGATTAACACGTCTTTATTTTTTCTTTTTGAAGGTGTGTCCGCACATTTGGCCCCGCCCCCCTGGTGTGGTGACGCCTCTCCGAGGTGTACAAAATACGTTCCCCTATCGCACCCGCGTGTGCACCGTGAAGTACTAGGACGTACTGTTGACTGTTCACGGTGCGCGGGTGCGTGGTTCGCGGGGAGCATGCTTATTCTAAATTGAGGTTTTCCCTTTTCCTTATTGGCCCTGTTTACAATCTGAGGTAATTCTGCTTGTAATGCTCTTTTTCTAAAATTACTCAACTGCGGAATTTACCTGGAAAACACGTCGATAGCAGGTAATGGCTTCGCTTTAACTCGAGGGCTGAAGGTTCTATCCATTCAACAAGGCTACTACTGGGTATCTTATTAGGCTTGCATGTTGAAAGGATGTTGGCAAACTGCCAGTATTAGCAACTTGGATTAGATCAGCAACTAACAAAAAAATAAATAAAAATAAAATAAAATCTAATCATTGAACGCACCAAACATTTTTGGCTCGGTCCATTATAAAGTGGTGGAGGGTTAGGTTGAAGTGGCATATTTTATAGAGGGTGCCTTGAGATGATAATATTGTTGCACCGATTAAACACATTGCTACGACTGCTTACTCACTTCATTTAAACGATAGTGTGGAAGATCATTTTTTTGCCCTTTTTATTACCACTTTGGACCTCACACGGAAGGGCCCATAGGGGGTAATTATCTTTTCTCTTAAATGGTCTACTCCTTGCGTAGTGGCTGTTTTCCATGCAAACTTGAAGAAAAATGTTTAAACCGAAAAAAAGCAATTAAGGCTGAAAGCATTATTCTTCCCTCTATTGCAGAATCAGTCAACATGGAACTTACTCAGGGGGTGCAGGGCTTCATACCCCAGTCGAATCCAGCATCTGCAAATGATACAATCCGTCACGAGATTGCTTTTGCATATGCTCGCTCACAAGCAGATGCTTCAATGACATGTTTTCCTAATTTGAATACTGCTGCTATGCAAGGGGTTCCGATTGCTTTGTCTGTTTCGTGAAAAAGCTTTCTGAGTATGAGGATGGATGAGCCCTCTAGCTCAGGGGAAAGCAATACTGATCTTCTGAATACCTCTCCCTCTGACAATTCAATCCTTGCTCCAGCAGTTTTAGCAGCCCTAGAGAAACATGTGCGCTTATCAGACGGACCATCTACACCGGTGACAGTGCCCGTACACAAAAGGGCTGATGTGCCCTTACATTGTAAAGAAAGTATTACATTAGATCTTTCCAACATTTCCTCCAACTCAAATTCCAACAAAAATTCCATGCCAACAACGGACTCTGGCAAATAGGTCCCCGGTCCAGAAAATCCTGAACCCTTGCTTCCGCCTTTAGGTGTGGCTTCCTCGCCCGCTTCCATTCATATGGGCCCTCCGCTAGGTTTTGATTTGTTGGATCCAACAGACGATATGCAGACCCTTGAGGCTTCATACCCGGTTCTATCACGGATTTTAAATCTACTAGATCATGCTCATGATTATACCCACTACAAACTCAGAGATTGTAAGTCCTCTCTGAACCAAATTCTATTCAAACTTAATAAATTAGAAGGGTTTATTTTTACTGATTCCTACCTTAGGGAACTGCGGTACGCAAACCGAATGCAAGGACCAGCCTGCTTCTACTGAAGCGGAGTGTCCACCTCATATTAATACATACTCCTTTTTGCAATCTTTCAAACAAACAGTGGCTGCACCAGTGGCTTCATCTCACCATCAGATACTCACACATGTGCAATTATGTCAAATGGTCATTAAAAACACCAAAAAAATGGATCATTTTTTTTTTTTTGTTCAGGATAATCCTGAAGATTCAATATTCCATCCTGATAGCCCGTCAGCCCTTACAAATTTTTGGAGACCACGAGTGCACCAACCATGCCAACAGACAAGGCAAAAGCTAAGAGCAAATATTCTGCTGGCGCTGGCCAATTATTTGGCTCACGAAAGGAGAAGCGCCTTTTCCTGAGAGCCCTCAAAAGGAAGGCCGCAAGAAATCCTACTCAAATAGTGGTGAAATTACCTGAACCTAAAACAAATAAAAAAACAGAAAAAGTAAATACCAAAAAAAAAAAAAAAAATCTTGAGATGGATGAAACCAGTCCCTCCCAGCAGGTTGCGCAATGGACTGCACAGCAGAAGCAAAGATCTGAATCAGAGGATCACTCTAATGCTACCAAATAGAGCAACAGGCTCTTCCTGGTAGGAAAGAAACTGGCACTGACTGCAAAAGTAATAGAGGGAAGAGCAATTTGAATCTACTAAAAGACTCCGTAGAATCAAATTTGGATGCATCTCCTATGCTACAAACTAAGTTAGCTAACAATGTCCAAAGCCAGTTATCAGCCTTCTTTAAACCAATAGCGCACAAAATTGTACAAGCTGGGAAGGAGATTAGTCAAGGCTGCTCAAACAACATAGTCTTGCAAAGCCCCACATTTCAGCCCCAGAAACATCTAAAAGGTTGCTCACAAGACAATATCTCACATGGAGTAGTGCCCATCCCGACCCAACGTGATCCAGAAACCCATCGGGAGACGGTCCTTTTGGTTGACGAGATGAAAGCAGGGAATATTCATGAGCAATTATCTCCTCCAAAATGCAAAGGTAAAGCGCCTCACCCATCCTCTACTATATTGGGATGGGAGACTGATCCAGAAACCTATGGAAATAAAATATTGAATCGCTCTGCCTGTTAAAAGCGTTCAGGCAAATTCCTGCTCTTCGCACTCTCCATTCTGATGATAATGAATAGATCACATTGCCCCCTATCCAAAATAACAGGATGGTGTGCAAAGTGCAATCTAGCATTATAACTGATCTGGTAAGGCAACATAGAAGCGACCTTCAAATGATTGGGTTAACACTGATTTCATTTGAAGTATTAGATGACGCCATAGCCTTCAATGAAAACCCAATTATTCAACCAGTTTCTGTTATTCCATCAGCTGCCATCCCTAGTGATCAAGGAGGGCTTAAACTGAAAGTAATAAATCATTTGGTCTCCTTATCTAACGCTAGTAAGGACTGGTCATGGCTGACCCCCCAGGCCCTTACACTGAATCCTGCAATGAATAACGTGCCCTCCTAACAACCTTCAAAACTTGTCGATTATTTCATGGAACTCATGTGGATTTAAAAATCTGTACACATGGTTCTCTAAAGAGCGCGATGATTTTAAATGCAATATACTTTTCTACCAAGAAACCATGGCCTTACAAAAAATTATATTACCCGGTTTCAGTGTTTATCAAAATTTAGCGGAACGTGCACCAAGTGGCCGCCCTTATGGCGGAATAGCTATCTGCATAAACACAAGTTTGAGCACTACCATTCATGAAGTTCATAAAACAATTCTGTTTGTAGCAGTCTTGATTTCCTTCCAGATTGTGTCAATAGAACCCTACTTATGCATATCCTTATATCATAATCCTGCCCGATTGAAAATCGCTTGTGCATTTGATCTTCTTGATATGTTTCTAGCCAATATTTTGATAAACCATCCAACATGTCGGATAATAATGGGTGGTGACTTCAATGCAGAATGTTTGGAACCTACAGATGGAAGCATGACTTATGACCTCTCTTCCACATCTGCTGGTAGCGGCAGTATGTGGAATGCTCATTTAGCATCGTGGGATTTAGCGCTTGTGCGATTTCAGAATCACTAACCAAAGCACACATGGAAGAGGGGTCTTCTATCATCGCGCATTGATCATTTTGCTATCTCACAAAATTTACAAGATGGTTGTAGGGATATTGTAACTCTGATGCCTCCCCTGGGAGATCATCTTATAAATAAGGTGTCTATTACCCTAATTACCGATGCACTCAAGTGTGATCCGCATCAAGCCTTTTTGGAGGATGACCGCCCAGGGAAATCTATCAGATGGAATAATCGACTGTGGGGTAGGGTTAATGTCTGTCTTGACGAATGGCTGGATAGATCTCGGGGCAGCAAAAAATGTGATCTACAATTGAATTTTGAACCAACCTTATACTTGGAAATTTTGGAGGTGATAAGGGCGGCTTTAAACAACGAAAAAGCTATAACCCATGTTCCAAATATGCAGACTGGCTGCCCCGAGCTTCTTCACACCAAACTATTCAAGAACTCTGAACTACGGAAGCTCAAGCATAAACTCTGTTCCATGGAGGATTACTCCAAGCAAAAAAGAATGATCTGTAATGTCTACCGTAATAAATGCAAAAACTTAAAACGTCACAAATTCAATCTTGATAATCAAAAGATTATTGCTTCCTCATGCCGCAATGATCGACGATCAACATGGGAAATCCTCAGATCAGATGCTGCAAAATTAATTGTAAATCAGTCCTCCTCGAGTTCTGCAGCAGTATGGGTCGATTATTATAGGAATAAATTTGCGCTTCCAGCACACTACTTTAACACAAATGGACAGGATTTGCCTCCTTCCCGATTACCCTTACCCGCTTGGTCGATGCAAGACATTGAATGTGATATTAGAGCCCTGAACTACTCTAAGGCCGCTGGCCCGGATGGCATTCCGCCTTGTGTCCTAAAGCGTAATCCCACACTATGGGCAAAACTCCTGAAACCCCAATTTGACAAGGTTTTAACATCTTTAGATATTCCTGTATCATGGTTGGGATCAATCATCGTTCCCATTTTTAAAAAGGGGGACAGGGAAAACCCTGCAAACTATAGGCCCATTGCACTTATAGACGCAGCAGCAAAAGTGTTTTCAATTCTAATATTAAGGGAACTTCAGATATTTCTGAAAAATAATAATACCCTATCGCGTTATCAGATTGGCTTTCGGGCCCAGATGGGGACTTCCCTTAATGCTACACTTATGGTGCATTTACTTGCAAAATCAAAAACAACTGACTCCGGGCCATTATATATGGCATCAGTGGACTTGACAGCGGCCTTTGTGTGATTCGGGAAATTCTTTGGCAAAAAATGTGGATGCTAGGCATTCCTGTTCATATTATATATCTAATATCCAAACTGCATACCAATACTGTCTATTACATCAGAGTTAACCAATCTGGAGCAACCACGAGTTCTATTCCAATTGCAATTGGAGTAAAACAGGGCTGCAATTTGGCAGCTACGCTGTTTAATCTATACCTTTGTGGTATAAATGATATCTGGATGACACAAATCAGTTATCCTGCTAGATTAGGCCACTTAAAGATCCAGTGGCTTGCGTTTGCTGACGACGTTGTAATATTTGATCGTACACCGTTAGGTCTGCAAATGAAACTTTGTTTATTTGCTGACTATTGCTCCACACATAACCTTGAGTTCAATGCAGTCAAATCGAGCATCTTTATCTTTAAGAATTTGAAAAGACGCTTGCGTTCATGGAAGTGGGCCATAGGCAGCACGCCCATTTCTAGGGCATCTACGATTAGATATTTGGGCTACTTGATAACTGACTCAAATTCAGCCATCATGTGGAAGAGCATTCTTAATCAAAAGGCAAAAATCCTTGCCACACAAATGCGTATGGTATTAACTAAATACTGTAAGTTTTCCATGCTTCCCCTTTTTGAATTTTACATCCTTAAAGTGGAGGCGATTTTGTTATACGCCCTAGACATGTGTTTGCCAAGCACATGTCAAGTTCCGCTTATTTGCGCACGATTGGTGCAAAACCATAAACGTCATGGGAAAACTCAAAACCTATAAAGAGGCAACAAATGTTGCTTCCGTACGCCTACCGCACAAACCATACTTACTGCAATTTCCCTGTCCAAAAGCCAGAGACTTATACTTGAGGTTCAAACTAAACCAATTCCCAACCTTAGAACGCTCAAAAAGTTGGGCTAAACAAAATGAGACTGTTGTGGCGGATAATTGCAGATTTTGCATGGTGCCTGATTTGCAGGAGTCGCTTAAGCACTTGATCACGTATTGTGCTTACTTTGAAGTGCAACGCAAAGAAATATTTGGAAATGAAATCTTGAGTACTTACGATGCCTCAAATGAGTGGTTATGGCTAACATGCATGTGGGGTTCTACTCCCAAAGCCATATTATGGTTCACGCGGTTCTTACACATATTGAGTTGTGAAACTGAAAATCAAACTGCCCACGATGAAAATCTTTTTGTGGTAGATATTGAATGAATCTTGGAAAATGTTCAACTTTGACCACATTTATGGATTGTTAATTGATTGAAGAGTGAAATATATGTTTTTGAGGAAGGGATTGTTACATTGCCAATGAAAAAGACATAGGGGTATGTATGGAAGGGATTGTATTGATTGAACCATATCAAGAAATCATTTTATAGAAATTACAAGGTGGAACCGTATGAGATGTCACTTGTGATATGTAAGACCATTTTTTAAGAGATCTTGCTTTTAAATGACTTTCCTTTTCCTTTCTCTTTTTTTTCTCTTCTTACTAATTTTAATTGTAAATATTGTATGTAATGAAGATACGAATATGTAAACTCAAATGGAATAATGAAAGTTGTAAAAGTTTGTTAATCAAACTATAAACAAGGGTTTGAAAAAAAAAATAATAATAAAAAAAAAAATGGCCAGAGTAAGGACGGGAAAGTACTAAGACTAGAACATCACTTCAACGTAGCAAGCGCAGAACATTTTGTCAGATAATTTCACAGGTGGTGCAGTATACAGTGGAACACAGCCAGAAGGTTTCATTTTTTGTACGTAGCAATGGCAAGCACCTCACAGTGAGTGGAACGAAATGTCCCTTATTATGAAGTGCGCACAGTAGTGTGAAATGTGATTTATGTAGTACATATTGCTTCATGGACACCTAACATATTTTCTTTTCTGTAAGAGAATATATTGGAAAGGAAAGCAAGGCAAGGCAGCGCAAGTGTCACCCCTTGCACAACAGCATGCGGGCATAGGAAAGGAACAAAACTCTGGAAATAGCAAAATGGACAACCTGGATGCCAAATTGGAAAAATTGGGGAACCATCTCTTCCTCTCCTCAGAACCAACTTGTGCAAATCCCCAATTGCCCAATATAAGTATCCACTTGTGCTACCCCTTTCCTTTCCTAATGGTGTGTATGAATGTGTGCAAGTAAACGTTGCTAATGAAATTGTTGTTGAGTGTATATGTGGTATTGTTTTTTTAAATGCCGTTATGACTCAGCGGTGCACAGTCCTCGTAGGAATGGCCGCAAGTAAGCAAAGGGGAGGAGCCCTGTGCACACTGCACCTGCCCGGCCTATCCGAAATGAAAATAGAGGCATCCGTACAACGCCACTACGACCCGGAATTCGGCATCTTGTGCACCACCGATAATTACGTGTGGGAACGGACGTTTCGTCGTTGTGCAATTGCACGGATGTGTATCTGTGCCTCTGTGTTCTGGTAACACCGCCACTGTGCAGCATATGTGAACAAACTTTAATGCATTTGAGCCACCCACCCACATTTTACAGGTAGCTATACACATAAACATCCAACCTGCTACACCCTATAAACACCCAGTGTCTCCCAAAATGGTCGGTGCACATGTGTCGCACTATTAATCAGTACACAAGCAGCAAAGGTGTGCATCAGACACCTATGCACATGTGCACAACGTATTCCACCCAAAACCCAACCACATCCACACGCATGGGCCCTTATTTCGCGGACACGACCCTGACCCTCGGACAGCGGAATAGTACAGTGTCGTGCAATGAACAGAGTATTTTTCTAGAAAGTACACACTTACAAACATGCCACAATGTGTCATTGCACATGTATTTTTGTTTTTGAACAATGTAGGCCTGTTTTCCAGGTGCAAGGTCTCCACAGCAGCCCTACAAAAGGCTGCACCCCATAGCTGCTCCGCAATCTGTTTGCGGCTTTTCAGAACAGAGTAGCAGGCCACATAGGTTTGACCTGTAATTGATGTTGGACCGAATCTGCTTTGCTGCACTGCTTTTGCAAGTAATGGCAACCATGTCAGTCCAGCTCACCATGCACGGAAACGGAGAAAAGTATTAATGGGCCTTCCTATGAATCACACCCTCAGTTGCGATAGTCCCCACTGTCCCATTCCCATGGGTAGCATGCTGAAAAGGGTACTATTTTGCACGTGCATTTCCCCAAATACGGCGAGGGCCGTGCCCCAATAGAGCAGAAACAGTCCTTCTTCCCTTTCCACTTCCTTCTTTCCAACACACCGTCATTGGGTACTGTTAGAATGTTCCACACACATCCACCAATCACATTGAAGAGCTCTCCATGTAACAGTATCATATCTGTATAGCTGTCCTCTGTGTACACACCACACCCAGAAACGGGATTGCGCAATACCTCAGCTGGCACAGTCGCATTTTTCATGGCCATCTTCAAAATCCCTGGATGTGGATTCCGTGCTTCGTGCGGGCATGGGGGAATACATTGCAACCAGGGTAGGGGAGTGTTTTTCTTTTGTAGGTGCCTCTAGTGAAATGCCTTCTTTTCAGTTTTTATTTGATTTTGTTTTTTCGTGTGCTCACAAAGTTACTGTAAACTCTTCATCGCATCCTGTAGACAGGCAACCAAAACACCATTACCAATGGGTGACAACAAAATGCCATTTGCTTCGAAAAACTCTGCATTTCCACAACTGATGAGGTCATTGTTGCAGAAGAACATCCCACGAGCGGACAAAAAAGTATATATGCTTCTGTTGATGAGACACCTTCCAACCTCTGGCTCAGAACAACTTCCAGGAGCATTGTCCCATACTCTTCTTGGTGTTATGGATGAGAAAAGCACCTTGGCAGTTGGAAAATGCATCTTCACTACAATTCAGCAACCTCTACAGTCGATGGAACAAACCTAAACAAGCCACGTAACCCATAGGCATGCTGCTGTAGTGGATGACGATTACAATGGCAGTAGCAAAAGTGGCCAGGACTTTGCAAAGTGCATGCATATCAGTGAAACTGCACTCATAGACAGCATTCCTCAATGCGTCCACTCCTTCCAAACCTAAATTGCCATTAAAGTGCCTTTCTAGAGGATACTTGTGCAGATCTATCACAAAGGCATCATTCAAAGTAAACACAATGCGTTTTGCCATGTCAGCCAGCCTCACTACGCAGAGTAATATACAACAGTATTTTCGTCCCTTCCTGTGAACCATAACCACATTGATTGAATAATCCCCACAGTCCCATTTCCATTGACCAGCATGGATAGAAAACCAAAGCCATCCAAAACGTTAGCATCTAACACTGGCAGTTCTGCACAACACTTCATATGTACCGTTACAAATTCATTCCGCAAGTGTCCTATCATTCGAAAGCACGTCCAGTAGAAAGTTCAGTAAAAGATTGCAAGATGTGTGCATCCACATTCATCCACATGAGCACCCATCACCTCAAAATGGAGGTATGAAAACTTTTTCTGCAGTATGTTTGCAACTGTATCTGGCAGAGAGCATCCATTATGTTCTTTAAAAGCATATTGTTTTTTCCCATCCTCTACCATCAAGTGGCACTTCAATGGTATGTGCTTGCAACGTTTTCATTTACCCATATCATACATTGTAATATCGGAACAGGAACTGTCTGCTTTCCTTCCTACAATGCTACCAATAGTTTTCCCCACTAACTCATCTTCTACATAAATCGTAAAAAAATGCCACCAAAAGCAGCACTGAATCTATCATACCAACCTAAATCAAGGTCCCAAAAGATCACTGTCTGCATAGCTGTGATTCTGTCTAGCCAGGAATATTGAAACAGGCTCTTTTTAAATCTGGCCACTTCTACTCTCCGCCCTCTGCAACTCATCCAGAAGAGGACTACGCAACTTGTCCTTGGCCTCAAGCCCAGGGATGGTATGTCTCCTACACTGAAATGTCTGCAATAGCTCCCAGTGGCTGCGAGGAATACAGTGAAAACCATCTGCAATATTCACAAGGCCTTCTGGGCCTGAGACCTCAATACCTTTAACTGTCACTTCCTATATATCTCCCTGCTCGACCTCTTCCCTCATTCGCCTCCCACTTGCTCAGAGTCAGTCGCTTCTGAAAGCAACCAGTTGGTGGTAGATGCCTTTTTTCGGCTGGGGCCTCCCTCTTTAACAGCCTCCCTGTCTCCCTGAAACTTGAGGATAACCATTGCCGGGTCAGGAAGCACCTCAAAGGCTTTCTCTTTGTGTCTGCTTTTCCTCGGTGTGGTGCATGCCTTGGCTTTTGGGCGTATGGCCTACAGCCTTTGGCCATGCACCCAAAGTCTAGGTCTTAGCCACACCCACCGCAGCAATGCAGCTTTGACTGCATTTCAGAATGCAAAATCATCCAGACCGGCACTTGTCACTCCTTTGACCATGCACAGAAGAGTCTACTGCTTGCCCAAACCCATCACGACATAATGGAGCCATGCATGCGAATATGTGCCCTGAATCCACAATCCAAAAACGTAACATAGGCAGCAGCACTTCTACCCAACCCCAGAACCATAACACAGCGATGCATGCAAACATGTACAGTTAGCAGATTCCCCAAACATACCACTGCCTCCGCCACCCCTACCCACTTCCATTCACAAAGCATTATGTCATAGGCACCCAAACCATACAATCTTCACAACATTGGGCCTATTCCCAGGAAGCTACAGAAACCAAAATACCCAAGGACATACAAGATTCACTTCAACCCTACCCTCTTCTATATTGACAGTGTTCCAACACAGCACCCAATGGGCACACTGCAAGACTTTTCGCTACACAATCTCCAGCCGTACAACGAATCATAGGATGTTCTAACAATGACCGCATCCATGGAACCAACAATATATGCATGTCAGAGCACTTCTGGTGCTCTATGCAGAGTAAAATCTGCTCCACAATCATTATGTAAGGTGACCACCCTCTGAGAGATGCAGTGACAACTGCATTGCTGCGGTGGGTGTGGTGAAGTCCTTGGCTTTTGGGTGCATGGCCTACGTCCTTTGGCCATGTATCCAATAGTCTAGGCCTTGCCCACACCCACCGCAACGTAATCCAGCCATGCATGGCAACATGTCACCAAGTACCACAATCCAAACATGTACCGCAGCCCCTGGCACTCCTACCCAACTTCTGCACCGTTATACAGGTATGCCTATAATGATTCATCTTTTAGCAGAATCTACAGACTTAACACAGCCACAGGCATCCCTACCCACTTTCATTCACATACCATGGTGTTACTCACAACTGAAGCAAGCAACAGTATATGCATGGCAGCTGACTTATGGTGCTCTATCAAGTCTAAAATGTGCTCCACAATCATTCAATAAAGGTGAGCACCCTCTAAGAGATGGAGTCTAAACTTCATTGCTAGGGCCGTGTGCGCAAGGCTTAGAGTATTGGGTGCATGGCCAAAGTAGGAAGGAAAATCTTTTACCAAGATGGCCACCATGGAAAGGGAAGGCGGGGTGTAAATAAGAGAACACAACAGGGCATCAGCAGGGGATGGGGGGCAAAAGGAGGGAGACACGGGTCATGAGCGGGGGGTGGGGGGAACAGTGGAGAAACGGGGCATGAGCGGGGGGTGGGGGGGAACAGTGGAGACACGGGGCATGAGCAGGGGGTGGGGGTAACACAAGGGAGACACGGGGCATGAGCGGGGGGAGGGGGAACAGGACGGGGCAGATACTGGGCATGAGCGGGGTTGGGGGGTACAGGAGGGAGATATGGGGCATGAGCGGCGGGTGGGGGGAAGAAGAGAGAGACACGGGGCATGAGCGGGGGGTGTGGGGAACAGGAGGGAGACACGGTGCATGAGCGGGGGGTGGGGGGTAACACGAGGGAAACACGGGGCATGAGCAGGGGGTGGGGGAAACACGAGAGAGACACGGGGCATGAGCGGGGGGTGGGGGGCAACACAAGGGAGACACGCGGCATGAGCGGGGGAGGGGGAACAGGGCAGATACTGGGCATGAGCGGGGTGGGGAGTACAGGAGGGAGACAAAGGGCATGAGCGGCGGGTGAGGGGAACAAGAGAGAGATACGGGGCATGAGCGGGGGGTGGGGGGTACACGAGGAAGACAAGGGGCATGAGCGGGGGTGCGGAGAACATGAGGGAGACACGGGGTATGAGCCGGAGGTGGGGGGAACATGAGGGACACACGGGGCATGAACAGGGGGTGGGGGGAACAGGAAAGACACAGGGCATGAGCGGGGGGTGGGGGGGAACACGAGGGAGACACGGGGCATGAGCAGGGGTTGGGGGCAACATGAGACACACGTGGCATGAGCGGGGGTGGGGGGTACACGAGGAAGACATGGGGCATGAGCGGGGGGTGGGGGGAACACAAGGGGGACACGGGGCATGAGCAGGGGGCGGGGGGGATAAAATGAGGGAGACACGGGGCATGAGAGGGGGTGGGGGAACAGGGGAAACACAGTGCATGAGTGGCGGCTGGTGGGAACGGGAGGGAGACACGGGGCATGAGCGGGGGTAGGGGGAAAAGGAGGGAGACAAGGGGCATGAGCAGGGGGTGGGGTGGAAAAGAGGAGACACGGGGCATGAGCGGGCGGTGGGGCGAACAGGGAAAACACGGGGCATGAGTGGGGGTGGGGAGTAATGGGAGGGAGACATGGGGCATGAGCGGGGGATGGTGTGAACAGTGGAGAAACGGGGCATGAGCGGGGGGTGGGGGGAACAGGGCACACACGGGGCACGAGCAGGGGGTGGGGGGAACAGAGCACACACAGGGCATGAGCAGGGGGTGGGGGGAACAGCAGAGACATGGTGCATGAGCGGGGGATGGGGGGGTAACACGAGGGAGACACGGGGCATGAGCAGGGGGTAACACAAGGGAGACACGAAGCATGAGCAGGGGGTGGGGGGGGAACAGTGGAGACATGGGGCATGAGTGGCGGGTGGGGGGAACAGAAGGGAGACACAGGGCATGAGCTGGGGCTGGGTAACACAAGGGAAACACGGGGCATGCACGGGGGGTGGGGGGAAACACGAGGGAGACACGGGGCATGAGCAAGGGGTGGGGGACAACAGGAGGCACATGGGGCATGAGCGGGGGGTGGGGAAGTACACGAGGAAGACACGGGGCATGAGCGGGGCGTGCGGAGAACACAAGGGAGACACGGGGCATGAGACGGGGGTGGGGGAAACACGAGGGAGACATGGGGCATGAGCGGGGGGGTGTGGGGTAACACGAGGGAAACACGGGGCATGAGCGGAGGGTGGGGGGAACAGGGGAGACACGGGGCATGAGCGGGGGGTGGGAGGGAACATGAGGGAGACACAGGGCATGAGCGAGGGGTGGGGGGCAACAGGAGACACACGGGGCATGAGCGGGGGATGGGGGGTACTCGAGGAAGACACGGGGCATGAACGGGGTTGGGGGGAACACGAGGGAGACACGGGGAATGAGTGGGGGGTAACACAAGGGAGACACGGGGCATGAGTGGGGGAACAGGGGAAACACGGGGCATGAGCGGGGGGTGAGGTGGGAACAGGGCACACACGGGGGGCATGTGCGGGGGTGGGGGGGAAAGGAGGTAGACACGGGACATGAGCGGGGGGTGGGAGGGAACAGGGGACACACGGGGCATGAGCGGCAGTGGGGGAACAGGGGAGACAAGGGGCATGAGCAGGGGGTGGGGGAACAGGGGAGACAAGCGGCATGAGCAGGGGTTGGGGGGAAAAGGAGGGAGACACAGGGCATGAGCAGGTGGTGGGGGGAACGGGAGGGAGACACGGGGCATGAGCAGGGGTGGGGGGAACAAGGCACACACTGGGCATGAGCAGGGGCTGGGGGGTCACAGGGCACACATGGGGCATGAGCGGGGGGGAGAACAGGGGAGACATGCGGCATGAGCGGGGTTGGGGGGAACACGAGGGAGACACGGGGCATGAGCGGGGGGTGGGGGATACAGGAGGGAGACACTGACCATGAGCGGGGGGTGGGGGGAACAGTAGAGAGGCACGGGGCATGAGCGGGGTGTGGGGGAAACAGTGGAGAAATGGAGCATGAACAGGGGGTTGGGGGGAATAGTGGAGACACGGGACATGAGTGGGGGGTGGGGAACAGGAGAGACATGGGGCATGAGCGGGGGGTGGGGGGAACAGCAGAGACACAGGGAATGAGCGGGGGTGGGGGGTAACACGAGGGAGACACAGGGCATGAGCGGGGGTAACACAAGAGAGACACAAAGCATGAGCAGGGGATGGGGGGAACATGGGAGAAACGGGGCATGAGCAGCAGGTGGGGGAACAGGGGAGACAAGGGGCATGAGCGGGGGTGGGGGAAAAGGAGGGAGACACGGGGCATGAATGGGGGTTGGGGGGGAACAGGGCACAGATGGGGCATGAGCAGGGAGTCAGGGGGAACAGGGCTCACATGGGGCATGAGCAGGGGGTGGGGGGAACAGTGGAGACACGGGGCATGAATGGGGGGGGAACAGGGCAGACACAGGGCATGAGTGGGGGGTGAGGGATACAGGAGGGAGACACAGGGCATGAGCCGGGGTGGGGGGAACAAGAGAGAGACACAGCCCATGAGCGGTGGGTGGGGGGAACAGTAGGGAGACACGGGGCATGAGCGGGGGTGGAGGGGAAAAGTGGAGACAAGGGGCATGAGCAGGGCGTGGTGGGAACAGTGGAGAAACAGGGCATGAGTGGGGTGTGGGGGGGAACAGTGGAGATACGAGGCATGATCGGGGGGCGGGAACAGAGTAGACACAGGGCATGAGTGGGAGGTGGGGGTAACACAAGGGAGACACGGGGCATGAGCGGGGGGTGGGGGATACAGGAGAGAGACATGGGATGGGGCATGAGCGGGGGTGGGGGGAACAAGAGAGAGACACGGGGCATGAGCAGGGGGTGGGGAGAACAGGAGGGAGACACAGGGCATGAGCGGGGGGTGGGTGGTAACACGAGGGAAACACGGGGCATGAGTGGGGGGTGGGGGAAACACGAGGGAGACAGGGGGCATGAGCGGGGGGTGGGGGGCACCAGGAGACACACGGGGCATGAGCGGGGGGTGGGAGAGTACACAAGGAAGACACAGGGCATGAGCAGGGGGTGCAGAGAACACAAGGGAGACATGGGGCATGAGCCGCGGGTGGGAGTAACACGAGGGAGACACGGGGCATGAGCAGGAGGGTGGGGGGTAACACGAGGGAAACACGGGGCATGAGCGGGGGGTGGGGGGAACAGGGGAGACACGGGGCATGATCGGGGGTGGGGGGAACACGAGGGAGACACAGGGCATGAGCAGGGGGTGGGGATAACAGGAGACACATGGGGCATGAGCTGGGTGTGGGGGGTACTTGAGGAAGACCCGGGCATGAGCTGGGGGTGGCGGGAACATGAGGGAGATACGGGGCATGAGTGGGGGGAGGGGGGTAACACGAGGGAGACACAGGGCATGAGCGGGGGGTGGGGGAACAGGGGAAAAACGGGGCATGAGCGGGTGGTGAGGGGGAACAGGGACACACGGGGGGCATGTGCGGAGGGTGATTGGGGAAGGAGGTAGACACGGGACATGAGTGGGGGATGGGGGAACAGGGGAGACACGGGGCATGAGCAGCGGGTGGGGGAACAGTGGAGACAAGGGGCATGAGCAGGGGGTGGGGGGAACAGGAGAGACAAGGGGCATGAGCGGGGGGTGGTGGGAACAGTGGAGAAATGGGGCATGAGTGGGGGGTGGGGGGAACAGTGGAGACACGGGGCATGAGCAGGGGGTGGGGGGAACAGAGGAGACACGGGGCATGAGTGGGGGGTGGGGGGTAACACAAGGGAGACACGGGGCATGAGCGGGGGTGGGGGGAACAGGGCAGATACTGGGCATGAGCGGGGGTGGGGGGTACAGGAGGGAGACATGGGGCATGAGCGGGGGGTGGAGGGAACAAGAGAGAGACTCGGGGCATGAGCGGGGGGTGGGGGGAACAGGAGGGAGACACGGGGCATGAGCTGGGGTGGTGGTAACACGAGGGAAACACCAGGCATGAGCGGGGGGTGGGGGGAAACACGAAGGAGACACGGGGCATGAGCGGAGGGTGGGGGGCAACAGGAGACAAATGGGGCATGAGCGGGGGGTGGGGGGATACACGAGGAAGACACAGGGCATGAGCGGGGGGTGCGGAGAACACAAGGTAGACACGGGCATGAGCCGGGGGTGGGGGGAACACGAGGGAGACATGGGGCATGAGCGGGTGGTGGGGGGTAACACAAGGGAAACACGGGTCATGAGCGGGGGGTGGGCGGAACAGGGGAGACACGGGGCATGAGCGGTGGGTGGGGGGAACACGAGGGAGACACGGGGCATGAGCGGGGGTGGGGGGGTAACACGAGGGAGACACGGGGCATGAGCGGGGGGTGGGGGAACAGGGGAAACACGGGGCATGAGCAGGGGTTGAGGGGGGAACAGGGCACACACAGGGGGCATGTTCGGGGGGTGGGGGGGAGGAGGTAGACATGGGACATGAACGGGGGGTCGGGGGGACAGGGAGACACGGGGCATGAGCGGTGGGTGGGGCGAACAGCGGAGACAAGCGGCATGAGCGGGGGGTGGAGGGAACAGGGGAGACAAGGGGCATGAGCAGGGGGTGGGGCGAGACGGGAGGGAGACACAGGGCATGAGCAGGGTTTGGGGGAACAGGGCACACACGGGGCATGAGCGGGGGGTGGGGGGATCAGGGCACACATGGGGCATGAGCAGGGGGTGGGGGGAACAGGGGAGACACGGGGCATGAGCGGGGGATGGGGGGAACACAAGGGAGACACGGGGCATGAGCGGGGGGTGGGGGGAACAAGAGAGACATGGACCATAAGTGGGGGATGTGGGGAACAGTAGGGAGACACAGGACATGAGCAGGGGTGGGGGGAACAGTGAAGAAACGAGGCATGAGTTGGAGGTGGGGGAATTGTGTAGACACGGGGCATGAGCAGGGGTGGGGGAACAGGGGAGACATGGGGAATGAGGCATGAGCGGGGGGTGGGTGGTAAGACAAGGGATGCATGGGGCAGGAGCGGGGGTTGGCGGGAAAAGGGCAGATACTGGGCATGAGCTGGGGGTGGGGGGTACAGGAGGGAGACACGGGGCATGAGCGGGGGGTGGGGGGAACAACAGAGAGACACGGGGCATGAGCGGGGTTGGGGGAAACAGGAGGGAGACAAGGGGCATGAGTGGGGGATGGGGGGGTAACACGAGGGAAAAACGGAACATGAGGGAGGCACGGGGCATGAGAGGGCTGTGGGGGCAACTGAAGACACACGAGGCATGAGCGGGGGGTGGGGGGGTACACGAGGAAGACACAGGACATGAGCGGGGGTGCGGAGAACACCAGGGAGACATGGGGCATGAGTGGGGGTGGGGGGTAACACAAGGGAGACATGGGGCATGAGCAGGGGTGGGGGGAACAGGGCAGATACTGGGCATTAGCGGGGGTGGGGGTTCAGGAGGGAGACACGGGGCAGAGCGGGGGTGGGGGGAACAAGAGAGAGACACAGGGCATGAGCGGGGTGGGGGGAACAGGAGGGAGACACGGGGCATGAGCGGGGGGTGGGGGTAACACAAGGAAACACGGGGCATGAGCGGGGGTGGGGGCAAACACGAGGAGACACGGGGCATGAGCGGGGGGTGGGGGGCAACAGGAGACACACGGGGCATGAGCGGGGTTGAGGGGTACACAAGGAAGACACAGGGCATGAGCGGGGGGTGCGGAGAACACAAGGGAGACACGGGGCATGAGCCGGGGGTTGGGGGGACATGAGGGAGACACGGGGCATGAGCGGGTGGTGGGGGGTAACATGAGGGAAACACGGGGCATGAGCGGGAGGTGGGGGGGAAAAGGGGAGACACGGGGCAGGGGGTGGGGGGAACACGAGGGAGACACGGGGCATGCACGGGGGTGGGGGGCAACAAGAGACACACGGGGCATGAGCTGGGGTGGGGGGGTACTTGAGGAAGACACGGGGCATGAGCGGTGGGTGGGGGGAACATGAGGGAGACACGGGCATGAGCAGGGGGTCAGGGGGGAAAGGAGGTAGACACGGGACATGAGCGGGGGTGGGGGAAACAGGGGAAACAAGGGGCATGAGCAGGGGGTGGGGGAAAAGGAGGGAGACACAGGGCATGAACAGGGGGTGGGGGGAACGGGAGGGAGACATGGGGCATGAGCAGGGGTGGGGGGGAACAGGGCACACATGGGGCATGAGCGGGGGGTGGGGGGAACAGGGCACTCATGGGGCATGAGCAGGGGGTGGGGGAACAGGGGAGACACGGGGCATGAGCGGGGGATGGGGGGGAACATGAGGGAGACACGGGGCATGAGCAGGGGGTAGGGGGAACAGGGCAGACAGGGGGCATGAGCGGGGGGTGGGGGAACAGTAGGGACACACGGGGCATGAGCGGAGGGTGGGGGGTAACACGAGGGAAACACGGGGCATGAGCGGGGGGTGGGGGGGAACAGGGGAAACACAGGGCATGAGCGGGGGGTGGGGAGGAACACGAGGGAGACACAGGGCATGAACAGGGGGTGGGGGGAACAGGATGGAGACACGGGGCATGAGCAGGGGTGGGGGGAACAGGGCACACACGGGGCATGAGCGGGGCGTGGGGGGAACAGGGCACTCATGGGGCATGAGCGGGGGGTGGGGGGAACAGGGGAGACACGGGGCATGAGTGGGGGGTACACAAGGAAGACACGGGGCATGAGCGGGGGGTGCGGAGAACACAAGGGAGACACGGGGCATGAGCCGGGGGTGGGGGGAACATGAGGGAGACACGGGGCATGTGCGGGGGGTGGGGGGGAACAGGGGAGGCACAGGGCATGACCGGGGGATGGGGGGCAACAGGAGACACACGGGGCATGAGCTGGGGATGGGGAGAACACGAGGGAGACTCGGGGCATGAGCGGGCGGTGGGGGGGTAACACGAGGGAGACACGGGGTATGAGCGGGGGCTGGGGGAACAGGGGAAACACGGGGCATGAGCGTGGGGTGAGGGGGGAACAGGGCAGACACACGGGGCATGTGCGGGGTGTGGGGGGAAAGGAGGTAGACACGGGACATGAGCGGGGGTGGGGGGAACAGGGGAGACCTGGGGCATGAGCGGGGGGTGGGGGGGAAAGGGAGGGAGACACAGGGCATGAACAGGGGGTGGGGGGGAACGGGAGGGAGACATGGGGCATGAGCAGGGGTGGGGGGAACAGGGCACACACTGGGCATGAGCAGGGGTGGGGGAACAGGGTACTCATGTGGCATGAGCGGGGGTTGGGGGGAACAGGGGAGACACGGGGCATGAGCGGGGGATGGGGGAACATGAGGGAGACACGGGGCATGAGCGGGGGGTGGGGGAAGAGGGCAGGCAGGGGGCATGAGTGGGGGTTGGGGGAACAGTAGGGAGACACGGGGCATGAGCGGGGGGTGGGGGGAACAGTGGAGAAACAGGGCATGAGCGGGGGTGGGGGGAACAGGGGAGACATGGGGCATGAGGCATGAGCGGGGGTGGGGAATAAAACAAGGGATGCACGGGGCATGAGCGGGGGGTGGGGGGAACAGGGCAGATACTGGGCATGAGAGGGGGGTGTGGGGTACAGGAGGGAGACACAGAGCATTAGCAGGGGGTGGGGGGAACAACAAGAGAGAGACATGGAGTAGGAGCGGGGGGTGGGGGAACAGGAGGGAGACACGGGGCATGAGCAGGGGGTGGGGGATAGCATGAGGGAAACATGGAACACGAGGGAGACAAGGGGCATGAGTGGGGGGTGGGGGGCAACAGGAGACACACGGGGGATGAGCGGGGGGTGGGGGGTACACGAGGAAGACACAGGACATGAGCGGGGGGTACGGAGAACACGAGGGAGACACGGGGCATGAGCCGGGGGTGGGGAGAACACGAGGGAGACACAGGGCATGAGCAGGGGGGTGGGGGGTAACACAAGAGAAACACGGGGCATGAGCAGGGGGGTGGGGGGAACAGGGGAGACACGGGGCATGAGCAGGGTGTGGGGGGGAACACGAGGGAGACACGGGGCATGAGCGGGGGTGGGAGGAAACAGGAGACACACGGGGCATGAGCAGGGGGTGGGGGTACACGAGGAAGACATGGGGCATGAGCAGGGGGTGGGGGGAACACGAGGGAGACACGGGGCATGAGCGGGGCATGGGGGAACAAGGGAAACACAGGGCATGAGCGGGGGTGGGGGGAACAGGGCACACACAGGGCATGTGCAGGGGTGGGGGGAAAGGAATAGACACGGGACATGAGCGGGGGGTGTAGGGAACAGGGAAGACACAGGGCATGAGTGGGGGTGGGGGAGCGGGAAGGAGAAACGGGGCATGAGTGGGGGTGGGGGGAAAAGGAGGGAGACACAGCGCATGAACAGGGGTGGGGGAACAGGGAGACACAGGGCATTAGCGGGGAGTGGGGGAAAAGTAGGGAGACACGGGGCATGAGCGGGGGTGGGGGAGAACAGGGGATACACGGGGCATGAGCGGGGGTGGGGGGGAACGGGAGGGAGATACATCGCAAATTTTGGGACAGTTAGATACCAAATGGCGTATTCTAACTGTCTATTTTTTGCTCTAATTTAGTGGTATTCATTTATCTGATTAGTTGTAGAATCTTTGGGCAGTTAGATAGCTTTTGGAATATTCTAACAGTTTACATTTTTTTACTACAAGTTTAATTAGGGTTTAAGTACAGTTTAGTTATCAAATTTTAGTTTTAAGAACATTAAATAAGCGTTTGTAAGATTTGCTGGTAATCTCTGCTTTAGGGTAATGATACTATCATTACATTGAAACCATCCACATTTCTTTTTTATATAAGCAGTGTAGTGCCCTGAATTGGTTGTGGCTCCTGCGTGGTAGATTATACCTATTGTTGTGAAGGTTTTCTTACCAAGTGATATTTGACCATATGTGAATCCAGTCAGCTTGCAGTTGTTTTTGGTACCATCTGCATTGTAACGTAGAAGCATTAGTATTACGTATTTACTATGTGTTTGTATTAGTAACCTGGAGCGATTATCCGAATTGCAGGTAGAACATAATCTACCATGGTTTGCATTTTGTACAAGTTGCTGAAATGGAATGGATTCACAATTAGGTATTGATATATATACAAAGCGTTCATTGGGGATTTGTTCTTGTGTCACATTGTTGCAGAGAGTTCATGTATGTTTCCACATGTATGAAATCTGGAAGATTTCATTTATAGGAATGTTTTTGTTTTCCAGTACATTAGAAATTCTTGTGGATCTTCCTGTGAGTTTATAGTGAATTTCACCATTCCAGCACAGTAGTCCAATTGTTGTCTTATTCCATAAACACTATATGTGTTATCAGGATTGTTTGCTGCATTTCTGTGAAGTACTAACATTTGCAAACACAATGGGTCTGTACTGTGTAAGTAAATGTTGTCAACAATTGGTGGTAATTGAAATAGAATATTCATTGCTACATTTGCGTAACAACTTACACCAACTATATTTGAGAGTTTAAATAGACCAGGTAGTTCTGTATCTGACTGCTTTTTTTGGAGTTTGTCTTCCTTCTTTGAAGAAGTACCTGGTTTACTTTCCCTAATTGATTCTTCTTTGCTTGTGGTACTTGATGAAGTATTAGTTTCTTTTACTCTCTTTGGAGGATTTGCAGTGACATCCTGTTGCATTTCTGTTTGATTTATCTTTCTTTTATAACGTTTTACTTTTTGTGGAACAGAATATGTGTTTAGATGGGAGGTGTATATTGAGCAAAGTCCACTGTTTTCTAAAATGCAAGGAATATCAGTGTTTACTTTACTTGCATCAAAGTTGATTAGAAATAGACGGTCAAGTGTACGTAAGCGTGATAGTGCTACGTAGCTCATGCCTTCTTTAAAGATTGTGTTACCAATATCTATCATTACTTTGTCTAGGGTAAGACCTTGTGATTTGTGAATGGTGACTGTGTATGCAAGTTAGAGAAAATTGTTCTCTGCGTACATACATGTCTTTAAAGAGATGAAATCGAGCTGTTGAGCGTCCTATCCTTTTTACTTCTGAAAGTTTGTCAAAGAGAATATTGACAAACTGAATTTTGTTGTCACGTGGGTATGTTTGAAAGCCAACAACTGTACCCAGTGCTCCATTAACTAGTCCTTGGTCCACGTCAAGGTTACGTTTAAGCATTACTCTGCAATTTAAGGATCATTTTATTATCTTTTCTAAGCCTGCTGTGTTTGAGATTGATTTTTCTAAACTATTTAGTCTTGTTGTGGCTTGGTCACACATAGGAAGTGTCATACCATGTACATCTAGTTTGTCTGTGGCGCTAATTTTCATTATTGGTTGCATTTTTTTACTTGGCATTAAGGCCATACAATTGACATTTTTGTGGGCTAATTGTTCCATAACATCTGTAGCACATGCATTATCGCCATAAAGTGCATTAATGTGCTGGGTTTTCAATATTGCTTCTGCTTCTTTATAAAGTATACCGACTCTGATACTTTTTAAGATGTTGGCATAAGTGAGATCTGCAGATTGCTGCATGTTTTCTGTTAATTCTCTGTATTGGAAATGTTGCCAAAGGTTGACATTTCCAATGCTGCCAACAGTTTTACGGCAGAGTTTGTGTCCTAATGTTTTAAAAATAGGCTCACCTTTTACTGGTGTCAATTGAAGAAGATCTCCCAAAAAAATAGTGTGTTTTCCTGCAAAGAGCTCTTCATAGTTTGTTTTGAGTACTTCTTTTTTTTTATCAAAGATTTTATTGGTTTTCAAGGTTAAAACAACATTACATTCATCTCTCTACATTCCAGGGGGGGGGACAAGGGAGGGGAGGGAAGGGGGGGAGGAAAAGGGGGAAGAGAGGGAGGAGGAAGAGAAGGGCAAGTGCCAAGGAAGGGTACTG
Organism: Ambystoma mexicanum; assembly: GCF_040938575.1. Lineage (NCBI taxonomy): Eukaryota > Metazoa > Chordata > Amphibia > Caudata > Ambystomatidae > Ambystoma > Ambystoma mexicanum. Next base: position 1,410,941,314 of record NC_090921.1, on the reverse strand, counting down.
GTGGGAAGAGAGCAAAGTAATCAAAAGAGAAAACAGTAACAGTAACTAACTCAGCTTCAGGGACCTTGGTCCAACAGACCGTCAAATTTAACATAGGATGACTTCTTGACAGAGGGTGCTCTTAACAGAGTCAATATTTCCCTTTCGGTGGGCCTCACACAGTCTCAGCGGCTACAGGGTCGCCCTTGGCCTTCAGCTATCCTCTTCCCATATTCTCCATATTTTCCCCGCCTTTTGCGGGCACCCTCTTGCTTTGTACACCCGGTGCTCCATTACCGCACATATGTCCACGTCCGTGACCCACTGGTCATAGCTGGGTGTGCGCTCCTAGCCCCACAGTTGTGCAATGTTCCACCTAAGGACTGCAAACGCGGTTGACCACAGCAGTTTCTCATAGCGAGATAAGTCAGTTTCCCCGGAGACCCCCAGAAGCAATTGTTTCGGGCACCTCTGTATCGTCTTTCCCAGAACGCTAGACGGTTTGTCTCAGCATTTCTGCCAGAGCAACTGAATATTACTACACTCCCACAGGATATGAACAAAGGTACCTTCCTCTCGCTTGCAGCGTAGGCACTTTGTGTCCGTGGCCCTGCCCCATCGGAAGAGTGCTACTCTCGGGTAGTAAGTGCGATGCAGGATCTTCAACTGGACGAGTCGGAGTCTTGAAGAGATGGTGGTTTCACGCTGGTACATCAGGGCCTCCGTCCAGTCCTCTGGGAAGGAGTGGGCCCACATCTCGTTCCCATTTCGATTTCAGACTGGATAGTTCCGATGTTGCGAAGGAAGTTATCACAGTGTACATGGTGGAGGTGACCTTCTGCTCTACCCGATCCAGGACTATGTTTCGTTCAAGCGGGGAGCTTTCGGGAAGGTCTTGTGTGATCTGTCGGTGGGTTGTCCAAGCATGATTCAGCTGCATGTGGTGGAACCTCTCTGTGTCCGGGAGGGAGAACCTCTCTTGCATTATCTCAAATGTTGCCAGGTTGTCCTTGTGTACCACATCTCCAATGGTAGAGATTCCACGCTGGGTCCACTCGGGTCATTTCGGTAGTTTTTGTACTTCGGGAAGGTTGAAATTGTTCCACAATGGTTGGGCCAGTGTTATTTTCCCACCCCACCCCAAGAATCGAAGCACTTCCTTCCAAACTCTCGTTATGTGGGATGCCATGTCAGATTTCGGAGGGCGATCCAAGTCTCTGTAGAGGTGCTCTATTGGCTTATTTGTAGTGTTACAGTGGAAGCCCTTGATGTGTGGGAGGCTCCCGTCACCGTGAAGCATGTCATTTACCACCTCCATCTGGCTGGCCCAGTAATATGATTGCAGCCTGGGCAGCCCGATCCCCCCTTCCCAGACGGACCTCTGAACGGTGGCAAGAGCAATTCTCGGGTGGCCTCCTTTCCAGAGCAGTTTCCGGAGGGTGCATTTGATTTTGTGGAAGTCCCGATGGTCGATATACAATGGCGCGTTTTGCAGGATGTATAGGAATTTAGGGAGGGCAATCATTTTGAACAAGGCTGCCCTACCCATTAGCGTCAGTGGCAAGGAGATCCAGTGGCGAGTGTCGTCAGCAAATTTTGCCACCAATGGGGAAAGGTTCAAGACAGTATATTCAGTAAGGTGCGTCGTGATGTGTATCCCCAGGTATTTGAACTGTTCCTTCCCGATCTGGTAGGGGCCGGTCGCCAGACTCACCAATGAGGTGTTCCCTATAGGGAAGAGGATGGACTTGGACCAGTTCACGCGTAGTCCACAGAATGCCTCATATTGGCCCAGCAGTTGCGCAACTCTGGGGCAGGAGGTGTTTGGGTCCTTCACGTAGATGAGTAGGTCATCCGCGTAGAGGGATATTCTGTCTTCCAAGGTCTAGGACCACCGGAAGCCCTCCCAGGTTAAATCGTTTCGGAGCAGGATTGCCAGGGGTTCGATCGCAATAGCGAAAATCATGGCCGATAGTGGGCAGCCCTGCCTTGTGCCCCTTCCCAGACCAAACAGTTCTGATCGCCAACCGTTGACACTGGTCCTAGCAACCGGGATTCATATAGCAGCCTCACCCAACTCATGAAGTTCTCGCAGAAGCCCATGCAGCGCATTATGGTCCAGACAGCCTCCCATCTCACCGAATCGAAGGCCTTTTGAAAGTCAATTGCTAACAGGGCCATTGGCCCCTGTATGCTGTCGGCTCTTTCCAAAGCTGAGAATAGTCTGCGGAGGTTCATGCAAGCTGATCTTTGTGGCATGAAACCGCACTGGTCCGGGTGAATCAAGGAGGGAATTACCTCTTGTAGGCGGTCCGCTAGAAGCTTTGCCAGTATTTTAGTCTCAGAGTTGATGAGTGAAATGGGCCTGTACGAGCTACATCTTTCCAGGGGCTTGTCCGGCTTAGGTATCACTACTATCGTTGCTTCTCCGAGATCTGGAGGGAGAATGCCCTTTTCACATGCATGGAGGTACATTTGCAGTAGCTGGGGGGCTATCACGTTGGTACCCACCCTTCGCCACAGCTCCACCGGGAAGCCATTTGGTACCAGGAGTCTCACTGGTCTGGAGTCCAGAAATGGCGGCTAGAATCTCATCCTCTGTGATCTCTCGCTCCAACCGTTGCTGCTGCGCCTCATTCTGGGTAGGGGTTTCAATTCAGTCCATAATCGTAGTGTCCATCAGAGTTGCGGATTCACTGTATAACTCTGCGTAATATTACGTGAAGCCCTGGGTTATTTCCTGGTCTGTCACCCTTGCGTTTAATCCGTCCACTCGAGTCTCCAGACATGGCTGCGTCCCTGCTCTTTTCTTTCCAGCCATGCCAGCATCTTGCCGGCCTTGTCACCCGTTTCATAGATCCTTGCTCTCATAGCAGTGTGCGCTTGGCGAGCGTTGTCCATCGCTATGCTTTGCAATCTTTTTTGTGCTAGTAGCAACGTCCGGTTAGAGGCCGGCGTATTTTCGTTTACATGCCTCTCCTCTGCCTGTTTGACATGGGGCTCTGCTTCAAGAATCTTACTCATGTGCAGCCTCCTTTTGGCCACCATCCATGATATTAGTTCGCCTCTTAGCACCGTTTTATAGGCTTCCCATAGCATTTCAGGATTCGTTGCCGTCTGTGTGTTTAACTCAAAGGAGGTTATTACGACCCAGGCAGTAAGTACACCAACTTCAACACCATGGTGTAAACTGCATTTACACCATGGTGGATGGCGGATTTACCGCCCCATTCCAAGGTGAGTGGGGCGGAAAATCCCCATTTCCCATTTACCCTTCCCCATTCCCATTTTCGCCGAATATGGGCATAATGGGAGTGGGGAAGGCGCTAATTTCGGCACCGTAAATTACGGTGCCGTAATTAGCACCAAGGCGGTTTAGCGCCATGGATTTTAACACCTGCTAAAAGCAGCCGTTAAAATTGGAATCAGGCATTAAGGGTTAACGACGGCGTTAACCCTTAACGCCTGGGTCGTAATGACCTCCAAAGTATGTGTTTGTGGCCACTTGTAATTTGTCTACCAGCTCAGGGTCTCCCAGATAGTAACTGTTCAGGCGCCAACATGGCGGTGGGACCATCCGGGACGTTATAAGTAGCATTTCTAGCGGAGATTGATCAGAGATGCCTCTAGGCAGCATGTTTATTTCCTGTGCCCTATATAGGTCAGTTGCGGGAGTGAAGAAGTAGTCCAATCTGGAGAGCGAGGCATGGGCCCCCGAGTGGAAAGAGTACGCTCTAGTGTCTGGGTGAAGTTCCCTCCACACATCGCACAGGCCAAGTGCGTTGGCGAACGTGGCAAGCCTAGTGGGGACTTTAGGGTTCCTGTTTCGTATGTGCGATCTATCCAGGGTAACATTCATGACTTCATTGAAGTCACCACCTAGTATCAGGCAATCGGAGGTATCATTAGCGATTAACGGGGTAATGTCAGTGAGCAGTGGTTCTAGAAGGGTCGGTGGTGCATAGATAGCTACCAGTGCGATGGATTGCCCCCATAAGTCGCCCATCACATATATGTATCTGCCGCATGTATCATGGGTCACCGTGTAGAGGTGGAGGGGGAGGTTTTTGTGTACCAAGATCATGACGCCTCTAGAGCCCATCGTGAAGCCTGAGTGAAATGTCAGCTTATGATTTGTACGCCTAAATAGGGTGCATTCTGTACCTGCGAGATGTGTCTCGGACAGGGACACTATGTTAGCCCCCCATCCGTTCAAAAATTGGCACACCAGGCAGCGCTTGATTGCATTGCCCAGGCCATTCACGTTCCAAGATATGAGCCTCAGTGTTCTGAGAGTGTCGACATTATTATGATACTCTGCCATGTGAGCATGTGTTGGTGGCTGCCCTGATTGTCACCGGCAGAGTTATGCGCCTGTTGGAAATATGCCCGTGGGGTACTGACATCCTTTCTGGCCATGTTCCTCTATTAGTTCGACTGGTCCCTGACGAAGCTGTGCTTAACAAACCCAAAACCCCCCACCCCATACTCCTCCCAACAAGAAGCATCGGTCGCCCAAACAAAGAATCTATGGTGTCAACTGGACACCTAACATGTACTGAACTTAATATCAAATAAAAGTGGCCTTCCCCCAGGAGGAACCCAGGGGGAAGGTAGTACTCCTCTAAAGGTGATCCCCGAGGGAGTCCACGCGTATACTCCGCCTGGAATGTATTGCACTCTCGGAGGGAATGGGGGGGTTCTCCTTCTATTGTAGGGCTTGTGGCATACCGCGGCCGCTACAGGTGGGTATGTGCTGCCTATCATTGTGTGTGTGTGTGTACTGTGGGAAGATCTATGGTCTGACTTGAGTATCTCAGTGTGGTCACAGGATTTTGACAGCCGTGGTTAGGGGTCGGGGGTTATCACCCCCCTAGGTCTTCCGGTGGGTCCTGCGGTGGTGGTTGGCGGGGTTCTCCCCGTTGGTCTTGCGGAGGTCTTCGATTTCTTCCCCTATTTTCTCGGGGGGTGGACCAATCTCCCTCTATGTTTTGCTCGGTCCAGCGCCAAGCCACCTTAGGGTCACTTAAATGGACTGTTGTGCCTTTGTGATAAATCTTGAGCTGTGCAGGGAAGAGCAGGCCATATTTCACTCCCATCGTGTGTAGCTGCCTTTTCAGGGAGTCGAAGGATTGCCTTGCCATTTGCACTTCACTCGTGTAATCCGGGAAAAAGGCGATTTTTGAGCCATTGAATGTGACAGCTCCTTTGGCGCGCGCATGTTGCAGCAGGGCGTTGCGGTCTCTGTAATTTAAGAATGTTGCTATTACAGTTCCCGGGCGGGCCCCAGGTGGTGGCCTGCCCGTGGGCACCCTATGTGCCCTCTCTATGGAAAAGAACTTGGAAAAGGCATCAGGCTCGTACAGGTAGGTAAGCCATTGTTCTAGAAAAAGTTCCATGCAGGTGCCCTCTGCCTTCTCGGGTATACCCAGGAAGCGCACATTGTTGCGTCTGGACCTGCCCTCTCCCTCTTCAATTCTGTCTTCCAGCACCTTCAATTTGGACATTGTGTTATGAAGCTGCAGTTGCACGGTGTTCATCCTGTCCTCTGTGTTGGAAATGCGCTGCTCAGCCTCCCCGGTGCATGCCGTTAGTTTTTGGAGGTCGTGCCTGAGGAGGGAAACATCCATGCTAATTCCGTCCATTTTCTGCTCCATGGACATGCGGGAGTCGGTAATGGCGGCCATGATGTCTTTGAGCGAGATTCCTTGGTCCGTCTCCATGTCGTCTGAAGATTGCAGGTGGTGTTCAGTGGGCTGGGGTGGAGGAATGGTGTACTGATCCATTTTGCTTTGGGCATGAAGCTTCCTCGGCCTGTCTTTCTCCATGGCACCAAGTCCACCTCGTACGCTATATGGGCCGATGTGGGTGCCCGTCCAGCAAGCTTTTGCCTGAGCACCATGCTTCCGGGTGTGCCTCTTGTCTCTTTTACCTTGTTGGCAAATCGCTCCCATTGTTGCTGCTGTGCTCCGGGGATATGTCCTCACTCCAGGGCTGACACAGCCACCCGCCGCCCAACAGCAGCATGCTTTCCGGGGCAAGGCGTATCCCTCGCTCTCGCACCGGCCCACGGGTCCGCACGTATGTCACTGAAGCAGCGGCTCCCACAGGGGCAGAAAGGCGGAAGGGCCTGTCTCTCCGGGCCTCCCCGCTTGCCTGTTATCGGAGGGCAGAGCTCACATTGGTGCACAATGCTTCCAGGTGTGCCTCTTGTCTCTTTTACCTTGTTGGCAAATTGCTCCCTTTGTTGCTGCTGTAATCCGGGGATATGTCCTCACTCCAGGGCTGATGCAGCTGGCCGCCGCCCAGCAGCAGCACGCTTTCCGGGGCAAGGCGTATCCCTCGCTCTCGCACCGGTCCACAGGTCCACACGTGTGTCACTGAAGCAGCGGTTCCCACAGGGGCGGAAAGGAGGAAGGGCCTGTCTCTCCGGGCCTCCCCGCTCGCCTGTTATTGGAGGGCAGGGCTCACATGGGTGCACGGCCCTCTCTCCCTTTGCAGGCCCTCTTGACTTCCCGGCCAGTGATGATGCTCCGGCCGGGCACCCCGAAGGGCGGGAGCCGGCGCGGGAGGCCTAGACTCCATTCTTCGGCAGGCTCTCCCGCCGCTTTCTTGTCTGTGCTGTCCTGCGAGAGCCTGTCCGCTGATCTGGGCCTCTCCGGGACTCCGCCTCGTCCGCACGTTTCTTCCACTGTGATCGACCAGTCTGTTGTGGATTGGACACTGCCTCAGCGCGGCCTCGCTGGATATGCACAGGAGGTTCAGCTGCGTGCGCCCGCGGCCATTTTGAAGACGGGCTAGTTGCTGTCGCGACAAAACTTCACACGGTCGTCTCCAGGGAATCCGACCGCGGTTCTACATCGATCTTTGCTCCGGGTGTGCCCAAGGATGTTCGCCGTCACATCGGGGTATTTCCAGCTCTTATTACCCTCGAAAACAGGCTTTTTTCTAAAAGGATGTTAGTGCGGCCGTGGGAGCCGAGCAGACGCATGTCTACTGCATCCCGCGGTTAGCCACGCCCCGTGTTTTGAGTACTTCATGCAATCTGAGGTGAATCAAAGCCAGCATTAGGTTGGAGACCATGCTCACTTCATCTATTAGTAGCATTTTCATTTGTTTCAATACTCTCCATTGCAGCTTCTGCAGAAAGTTTGTAATAGTCTAAATTGTTCTGGTGTTCTACTGGCAATAGTAGTAATCGGTGTAACGTGACAACACCTATGTTGTAGGAAGCTAAACCTGTGGGGCCAGTGACAACATCTGACAGTTTGTTGTTTGTCAATTGTTGAAGGAACTTACTGATGATTTTGATTAGGAATGTTTTGCCAGAACCAGCTTCACCAGTGACGTACAGTACTATAGATTTATAATTATGGCAGAGACATTCTTTATTTTCATGTTGTACACCATGTGCAATTTGTTTTGTTACTTCTTGAAAAATGCTACGTTGCTCATTGTTTAGTTTTGATTGTAGTATAGTTAAGTCTTCTTTATCTTCACACTGACACATGGTGTTTTCTACTTCTGTCATAGCTACTTCTCCCTCATTTATTATTAGTTGTCCTCCCAGTGGTTCTTGGCTTCCTGTTACAGAAGGTTGACTACTGTCAGGACTTTCTTTATCTAGTTGGGCCTGGAGTTCTTCTTCGTGTTGCTGTTCATTGTGCAACATTGTTTTGTACTGTGTAAAATTTACATCAGTTATAGTGCTTTCATTTGCATTGAAAACATCTTCATATGAGTCATAGTTATCTAGTATTTCTTCTTCTTTTCTCCATGGTTTAAAGAGTTGTAGCAGGGACATGTAATATACTTCTTTATGTTGAGGAGTCTTTAATGACAATTTGCTATGATTAATTAAATCTGGTTTAGTGAGTTTAACTAAGCTGCCTTCACAGTTTGTCACTCTGTATTTACCTTTTTTTCCATCAGGTTTTATATTATTTTTGTACGTGTAGTTTTGGGCTATGTGGTATAGACACATGGTTTCCAAAGTATTACTGCTGTTTGGGTAGTATGTGTCCAATTAATTGTTTTTTAAAATGTCTTGGCTGTTTGGATCATGTTTGGCTATTGTTTCTATATCTTCGTAGGATTTTAGAACTCTTTTTCTAGATTTAGCTGGACCAAGACTTAGCCATACTATATTTTCAGATTTACCATACAATGCAGTACCAGTTAAACAATCAGCTGCTTCATATGATCCACATTCTCTATGGGAGAGCATTTTATGCCCAAGCTGTATAATTTCTGATTTATCTGATGACCGGTCATTCCAGAGGGCTTGGAGCTCTGTCTTTTCTGCTTTGGTTAAGTATGCTGTGACATATCGTGCAACTGCAGTAGAATTGTCTGCAATGTACTGCACATCTATGTTTGCATTCCATAAGTGGGCAATGATTGCATTATAATCATTGATATATTTGTCTTCTTCTTTTCTTTTTATGTAATATGTATTTTTAGGTGACTTACCTTTAACACTATGTCTAACTGAAGACATGAGGTTGTTCACTTGACCTATATTTGTAACTGGTCTAGGAAAACCAAATCGGCATTTGGTGTAGCATTTCCCTTTGTTTTTGTATTTGCGACGACAATATTTTCAACATTTGTATCATTGAAATTGTAAAATGTGTGCATGATGATCACTATTTGTTGCTTCTAATGGAATTTCACAAGTGACATATTTTTCAATAAAATGTAAAACAGTGTCATCACTGTCTTGACCAAATTTAGGAGCATCTTTAATCCGTAAAAGCATGCGGATATGTGGTGCTCCTCTGGCTTGGTATTCTTTTCTCCAAAAGAAGTGTTGTACTTCTCCAAGGGGAGGAATAGTTTTATTACAAATAAAATGTAGCATAGCAATGAAGCGATGGTGAAAATATCTTGAAACATTAACAGGATCCAAAGAACAAAGTTCTCCAGGTGTTAGTATATCTATGTTTGTTTTGTTTTTGTTTGATATGCGTAGGAAATCATGTAAATCTTCCCATGCATATTCTGCACAACTTAATGTAACAAACCAAGTGGGTGGCCAAAGTTTCTGATCATACAACGTACATCTCCATGATGTCGAAACCATTACTCTTTAGTACCACGCATATTTGCTAATAGATTTGTAATATTCGATTGTAAAACCTCATCCTTTTGTTGCACTTTTTGTAATAATTGTGTAGCTATCATATTTTGAAAGTATATTCCTGATTTTAATATGTGTGCAACTCCGTAACATAAAGTTGCTAGTTCACTTTCAAAGAGAAGGTGGAATATGTATTCCACATTTTGTCAAAATCTGGGATCTTCAGAATACATTCGTAATGAGCGATATTCTGATGCTGATATTTGAATAGGTCTATCATCGTATCTTCCTCCTTTGCCAGTAGGAAAGAGTAGAGGAAAAGCACGTGCTTCTATACTTTTTTCCCATATGCTGATTGGTGATCCTTTTGTTTGACGCATTTGGTACGTTTCCAGTGCATCTTCTATGGTGTCATTAGAGTGCAATGGATGAATTGTATAATGGTCTAAAGTGTTTGATATTTTTACAGGATCTAGGAGCTCAAATTGACCAGCTTCTTGTGTCTCTTGAATTATTTCAGTTGTATCTTTCAAGTTTTCTTCAATATTAATTTCTTTGTAATATTCATTATTCTCTTTAAGATATTGCAGGGCTTCTCTAACTTTATGTAAATCTACCAGTTGTTGCCTTTATTTTTTTTGTCTTTTCTAGGTACTCCATTTACCAAGATAATTAAAGATTGCTGCATTGGACGTTGCACTCCTAGAGTGTGCACATTTTCTTTTAGATCTAATGGTAAATACACTACTTTTCCACAAATACCTTTTACTAATTCTGAGGGAGGTAATTTTGCAGTTTTTGGTTGAAGGCGTATTATTGCTTGAAATGGGTGCACTGTTTGAATTATGATGCTCTCATATAAATTAAGTTGTTGAAGGGGTTTTGGTAGTGGATATAATTCCAAGTTATGTGTGATAGCATGTGAAGGAGTTTGGTTGTTGTCAAGTTTTGTAGTGCAGTAACTGCAAAGTATTATGGGGTCAGTTATTTTGTATTTGTTTTCTGCTATAAGGTAGAGAGCTAATTCAAACCATTTAGAATCTTCATTGTCTTCTATTTTGTTTGATAGGTCTACAGTTTTTTGTTACTTTTATAAAAGGTTCTGCGGCAACATACAAACACGTGGTTTGGTACTTCAGCTGAAGTACTTTCAAATGTTAGTATTTCTTTTTTGTATGTGTGTAGTGAAAGGTTGCCATGTGCAGATTTGTTTCAAAATTGGTTTACAGCTAATTCATCTTGTAAGTCGGTTTCACTTCCAAAATATTTTGTCTGGATATAGTCGATTTCTTCTAGTAGGTCTTTTGCTGTACCATGTAGAAGAATGTTATTTAAATTGGCTAGTGCTAAAGCAGGACTTTTAGCATAGTACAGTTTATAAACTAGATTTCTTATACGTGCATGATGTGTTGATATCCTTTTGATATCAGGTATGGGTGTTTTGCAAGTAGGTCCTGTAATACAGGCCAATGAATGTCCTTGTAGTCCTGTGTACTTGCGTACTGGACAAGCATCTATATTTTGCAGTAGTTTAATTTTGATTTTGTCTTTGCTTTTCACATATTGATTGAGGAATTGGCGTAAAGACTTGAACATTTTTTTGGGAATGTTACACATTGACGTGCATGGCCATTTGTACACTTTTGTTCTGATTCAGTTGAATGGAGGGGTAAATCTACGTTTTCAGGGCACATTTTTGTAAGGAGTACTTCTTGTTTCATTATGATATTATTAACTTTTTCATAACCTGGCAATTGTATTTGTTTGCTTTTGTTTGTAGGCTTCTTCATTGAAGTATGGTTCTGTGCTTGTAGTGTGACTCCATTCACCTGCACAGATATTTAAGAAGTTATTTCTGTTGACATTCTGTTTATTGAGAAGTCTTTTTTGTAATTTAGTTATTAGTTTTGTTAGTGGTTTCATTCTGTTTTACACTAAAATAAATAACTTTCTTTTGAGAAGAAGTGCACTGTCTATCAACGCTTCTAAGATTACTTTCCTACGATAGGTTTGAAGTGTTGAACCTGGTTTCTCTCCTGTTTTTATAAGATTTTGAAGGACTTTGTGACGGAACATTTAGGCTAAAATACTTTTCTTGGTATGCTTACTTTGTACTATATCAAGATTTATAGACAAGGTTTTATTTGTAGTGGTAGTTCATTTTCTGTTAATTGTTGTTTGGGTTGTTTTACTTTTTGATAGAGGAGGCAAAGTTTTTGTACTAGAAACTTCTTCTGTTTCACTACATGACTGCATTAGCTGTTGTGTTTCAACTTTTTTTTTACAAATTCTGCTATAGATGGATGTTTATGTTGGAGACTTTTCTTTTCATTTGCTCTACTTCTTCTTTCCTTTCTACGCAGTTGCTTTTTGGTAGGCATGCTTTAGGGTGTCAGGGTACAGGGGGTCGTAAGGGGGAGTCAGGGCTTAGTGAGAGACCCAGGGCGCAGAGGAACCAGACAGAAAAACAAAGCAAACCCAAAGGAACAGCCTCCAGCCTTACAGGAGGCTTCTCTGTCCCTTTTGCAGGCATAAGGCTCACCGGACCACAACTCTGAGCAGCCGCCGTGCCGGGAACTACTTTTCCACTCCCAGGTTGGGAGGGGCTTGCGCACGCGCATGCGCGCAGAACAAAGGCACGGGGCTTGTGCTTAAGCTCCCGACCGGAATGGACACATCCTGCAGAGCTCCTGCCGACGGGGATCAAGCGAGGGGTCACGCCCCAAGGAACCAGCATTCCGGCCCCTGGCTCACAACAGATAAGTGCATGGGAATCAGAAGCGCAGCAGCAGGGGAGAGCGCAAATGAAGCAGAGGAGCATTGGGAAATCCAGTCCGTTGAGGGGCTCGCGCAGGGGGCACCACCCAGCCATATTACGTCCCCTGCAAGGGACAAAAGCTAAGTGCCAATCAGCGCTCCCCAGCGTATACCCAGCCCCGATTTTGGCTACCAAGACCCATTACCATTAACGCGTGCAGCGTTTAACTCCTAACGTGTTTTCGGCCATATGCGGCAAACTTTGGCAGCACGGAGAGCATTTCGGACCACAGCCACGTGCGGCAAAACTTTGGCAGCACGTAGTGCTTAATATGAGCCACGTGCAGCAAAACTTTGGCGGCACGATGGATCTTGTTCCTTTTAAGCTTTAAGCCAAGTGCGGCGAACTTGAGCCGCATGTTCTGAACCACTCGCTATTGTTGGGAACTAAGAGGCTCAGAGAGCGTGTAATGTGCATGTGCTAGCACTGTATGTGTGTGTGATGTATTATGCCTATGTGAGTTAACACAGGTCACTAATACCAAAAACTCTCTTGCAGCATTGGAACTGCTCCGAGCTCCGGACCTGAGAGTGCGCAGGCAGGAGGCAGGCCAGCACTCAACCACAGAGCTAAGTGTCTTTTGCATCAAAAGCAATTGTAAACACTGTGTGTATGTTTGGACGGTAGTGTAAATGTTACTGTTGTTTTTTCCCATATGTTCCCTTGCCTGTCCACTTACCCTCTCCTAACCCTCACTCCGGTTACCCTCTGTTCGAGACCCCTCCAACCAACGAGATCCTAACCCTCTTTCCCTGCTGGGGTCTCGGCGGCCTGTGTAAGCTTGTCTTGCAGGTGCTCAGACCGCAGTGGGGGTAGTTGGTTCGCGCCACTCATGCACCTGGACTTTGGAGCCGTGACATAGGGTCTGTTGAAAAAAATACAGAAGGTATGGGTTGGGGTGTTCTGCAATGCATGTGTGTTGTGTGCATGAGTGTTTGAGTGAGAAGATAAAGATGTATGTAATGGTGTTTGATTGTGATTGAGAAGTACAACTACTAGGGATGGGTTTTCTTGAATTAATATGTTAATAAACTGGGGTTCAGATGACAGAAAAAAGTAAGCCAGTGGTGTGGAGAAGTATAAATAGTATATCTAAAGCTATACAACTAAAACAGTTGTTTCTTCTACAACATCTAAATTCTAGCGGCTGAGTTGGATAATTTGTGTGGTGAAAAATAGGAATTTGTGGGCCATTCTGCCAGTAAATCACTGTTGAAAACGGGAGGATTTTTGGTCAGAATGGTGCAGAATCTCTATTTTTAGGCACAGAAGTAGCATGAATTAACCTTAGAGTGTGTTTGAGTAATAATCCAAATATTATGGTAACAATCTACTTACTTTTTTTCTAAAATGAGCAGTTTGCTTTTTAGTTGTTCTTTGTAATTCAAATTCGGCTGCTTATTTTCAGGAGAATGGTCTTCACTGCAATTGTAAAAGAAAGAAATTAGTAATTCGGTTTGTATATAGCACTGTTTTTAATTTAGACATAGATTTTTTAAATTGAAATGCTCAGCGCCTTCCTCAAAACCATTAAAACTATCTTATGACTAACTGTAGGAAAGAAAATATCTTTACTATGGCTTGTCAAAATCATAATGTACCACTGTATACCACTATTCCTGTAATTAAGCTTTTCCACGTAATAGTGAGTCCATGTGATAGCCTGCTTTTCCACGTAAGAGGGAGTCAATGTCATAGCCTGCGTGTCCTATATAAATGTAAGTAATTATATAAACAAAAAAAATTAAAACCAAGTATGTGTTTGTAAAAATATTATTCTTTGAGATTTGATGATAGAGTGTGCATTTAATTTTGTTTGATCATATGTAGTCTATAGATTTTATTTAAAATATGTTAGTTTAACATCATTTGCGTGTGTGTGTGTGTGTACGAAGAAATTAAATGGTATAAAGGTTTGCAAGTCACAGTTCATTTTAGGAGAATGAAAAAATGATCGTAGATTCATTTTACAGATTATACAAGGTAAAAGTCGGTTAGAAAATGTGTTCATGTACTGTATAGAAAATATGCATACCTGTAGTTTGTGTTCATGCATATGGATATGGACGAAGCTGCAAGAAGAAATCTTGGAGACTTGTCTAGTATTTCTCATAGATCGTGCTTGCCAATGGTATGAGACTTGTAGTCCGAGAGATTCACCGTACATTTGCCGTGCTGATCTATGATGATGCAGTTACATGTAGAGGTCTTGGATTTGATTGGTGGATGGTCATGTGATTTCTTAGCTACATCCAATGAGGGAATGGCACAGAGAGTGAAGTGGAAATGGTAGAAGGGCTGTCCATGTTACGATATGTTCGCGGACATGGTGGTAGTTCTAGGACACTGCGTATTACATCCGGGGAACTTGGGGTGGGGAGGCATGCAAAAGAGATTGAATGTTGCAAGGGATTGGTCAGTAAAGTTTAGTTAGTGTGTTGTGCTAGGAGAGGTTTTCTCAGATATTCTTTTTGCTGAGAGAAGAACAGATTGACCACAAAAGTGATGGGTGGAAGGTTTCGAATTAATCTAAACCACTGGCAATTGCTCTGGGCAACCTTCCACACCACCGTTTTTTAGCCCATCTGCGCCATTGCAAAAGGGGACCAGCCATGTGCAAATCAGTCAGCAGCTGCCGCCACCGAAGGTAGCAGCCCAGCCCGAACTGCTAGGCCAGGTCCCCTCTGCACAGAAAACCAAGCAACCCCAGACATGTTTCGGCCTTGTTGGACCTCCTCAGTGAGGTGCAGCCTGGTTCCCTGTGGCGCAGCGAGCAAGGGACCCACGTCTGGGCATACCCTCTCTCACAAGGAGAAACAAACTGACCACAAAAGTGATGGGTGGAAGGTTTTGAATTAATCTAAACCACTGGCAATTGCTCTGGGCAACCTTCCACACCACCGTTTTTTAGCCCGTCTGCGCCATTGCAAAAGGGGACCAGCCATGTGCAAATCAGTCAGCAGCTGCCGCCACCGAAGGTAGCAGCCCAGCCCGAACTGCTAGGCCAGGTCCCCTCTGCACAGAAAACCAAGCAACCCCAGACATGTTTCGGCCTTGTTGGACCTCCTCAGTGAGGTGCAGCCTGGTTCCCTGTGGCGCAGCGAGCAAGGGACCCACGTCTGGGCATACCCTCTCTCACAAGGAGAACAAACTGACCACAAAAGTGATGGGTGGAAGGTTTTGAATTAATCTAAACCACTGGCAATTGCTCTGGGCAACCTTCCACACCACCGTTTTTTAGCCCGTCTCCGCCATTGCAATAGGGGACCAGCCATGTGCAAATCAGTCAGCAGCTGCCGCCACCGAAGGTAGCAGCCCAGCCCGAACTGCTAGGCCAGATCCCCTCTGCACAGAAAACCAAGCAACCCCAGACATGTTTCGGCCTTGTTGGATCTCCTCAGTGAGGTGCAGCCTGGTTCCCTGTGGCGCAGCGAGCAAGGGACCCACGTCTGGGCATACCCTCTCTCACAAGGAGAAACAAACTGACCACAAAAGTGATGGGTGGAAGGTTTTGAATTAATCTAAACCACTGGCAATTGCTCTGGGCAACCTTCCACACCACCGTTTTTTAGCCCGTCTGCACCATTGCAAAAGGGGACCAGCCATGTGCAAATCAGTCAGCAGCTGCCGCCACCGAAGGTAGCAGCCCAGCCCGAACTGCTAGGCCAGGTCCCCTCTGCACAGAAAACCAAGCAACCCCAGACATGTTTTGGCCTTGTTGGACCTCCTCAGTGAGGTGCAGCCTGGTTCCCTGTGGCGCAGCAAGCAAGGGACCCACGTCTGGGCATACCCTCTCTCACAAGGAGAAACAAACTGATCACAAAAGTGATGGGTGTAAGGTTTTGAATTAATCTAAACCACTGGCAATTGCTCTGGGCAACCTTCCACACCACCGTTTTTTAGCCCGTCTGCGCCATTGCAAAAGGGGACCAGCCATGTTCAAATCAGTCAGCAGCTGCCGCCACCGAAGGTAGCAGCCCAGACCAAACTGCTAGGCCAGGTCCCCTCTGCACAGAAAACCAAGCAACCCCAGACATGTTTCGGTCTTGTTGGACCTCCTCAGTGAGGTGCAGCCTGGTTCCCTGTGGCGCAGCGAGCAAGGGACCCACGTCTGGGCATACCCTCTCTCACAAGGAGAAACAAACTGACCACAAAAGTGATGGGTGGAAGGTTTCGAATTAATCTAAACCACTGGCAATTGCTCTGGGCAACCTTCCACAACACCGTTTTTTAGCCCGTCTGCGCCATTGCAAAAGGGGACCAGCCATGTGCAAATCAGTCAGCAGCTGCCGCCACCGAAGGTAGCAGCCCAGCCCGAACTGCTAGGCCAGGTCCCCTCTGCACAGAAAACCAAGCAACCCCAGACATGTTTCGGCCTTGTTGGACCTCCTCAGTGAGGTGCAGCCTGGTTCCCTGTGGCGCAGCGAGCAAGGGACCCACATCTGGGCATACCCTCTCTCACAAGGAGAAACAAACTGACCACAAAAGTGATGGGTGGAAGGTTTCGAATTAATCTAAACCACTGGCAATTGCTCTGGGCAACTTTCCACAGCACCGTTTTTTAGCCCGTCTGCGCCATTGCAAAAGGGGACCAGCCATGTGCAAATCAGTCAGCAGCTGCCGCCACCGAAGGTAGCAGCCCAGCCCGAACTGCTAGGCCAGGTCCCCTCTGCACAGAAAACCAAGCAACCCCAGACATGTTTCGGCCTTGTTGGACCTCCTCAGTGAGGTGCAGCCTGGTTCCCTGTGGCGCAGCGAGCAAGGGACCCACATCTGGGCATACCCTCTCTCACAAGGAGAAACAAACTGACCACAAAAGTGATGGGTGGAAGGTTTCGAATTAATCTAAACCACTGGCAATTGCTCTGGGCAACCTTCCACAGCACCGTTTTTTAGCCCGTCTGCGCCATTGCAAAAGGGGACCAGCCATGTGCAAATCAGTCAGCAGCTGCCGCCACCGAAGGTAGCAGCCCAGTCCGAACTGCTAGGCCAGATCCCCTCTGCACAGAAAACCAATCAACCCCAGACATGTTTCGGCCTTGTTGGACCTCCTCAGTGAGGTGCAGCCTGGTTCCCTGTGGCGCAGCGAGCAAGGGACCCACGTCTGGGCATACCCTCTCTCACAAGGAGAAACAAACTGACCACAAAAGTGATGGGTGGAAGGTTTCGAATTAATCTAAACCACTGGCAATTGCTCTGGGCAACCTTCCACACCACTGTTTTTTAGTCCGTCTGCGCCATTGCAAAAGGGGACCAGCCATGTGCAAATCAGTCAGCAGCTGCCGCCACCGAAGGTAGCAGCCCAGCCCGAACTGCTAGGCCAGGTCCCCTCTGCACAGAAAACCAAGCAACCCCAGAGAAGAACAGATAGCTATGGCTGAGTGTTTTAAAAAACAGATTGTGTGGATTTCGGGAGACTCGTGGATACATTGGTTGAAGGTGCATGCAGAAAGCTGTGGCGTATCTATAGATCTTGGATTCCCACATGTGGAAGCGCACTGGCATGGAGTGCGTGGAATGAAGTGGCTGGACTTGCTACCTCTCTGTGCAACTTTGAAGATAGAGGAACATCCAGACATAATTGTAATTCATTGTGGAGGGAACAGTTTAGGACATGTGTGATGTCATCTTTCATGTCCTGGGTGTTAGTGTTAGCAGTGCACGCTGGCGCGAGTTATGGTTGGTCATCTTACCATAACTGCCGAATTTCAGGGGTTTTTCGGTTTTACTTTGAACCATAATGTCCCTTTAACAAAGTTTTTTCACTGAATTTCATAGGTTTTTAGTAGCGCAACTTAACCATAACGTCCCTTTAACAAAGTTGTTTTACTGAATATATATATATATAGTGATATTGTGCTGTCCTTGCCACACTTTGCCTATTCTTTTCCTCTATGTGGCCTGTCTGCAAGTGTATTTCAATTTGTGGCGCATGGTCCTTCAATTTTGGTTCACTGTCTGCCTGTGCAGTGAGCCTGCTTCAGCAATATTTCAGTCTTTTTTGCTTTTGCTGTCCCTTTCTCCTTCTGTAGGCAGAGGCTGTTGTTTATCCCTCACAAGGGCTGGGGAGCGTGTTCACAGTGTTGCCTGGGGATAGTAGGGAGAGTTTTTCCTATCTAGTGTAGCCTTTACGGGCCATCCTCAATCTCTCCTGTATCTCTTCTTCCCCTATTGTTATTGCGTTTCACTACTCCTTTTAGCCAGTGTCAGTCCTGTGGCCTTCCAGCAGTGCCAATGTGTGGCTTGTTTATGCTCCACCTCCTGCTCCCGCAGCGGCCCCGTATCACCGCCTTGCGGCCCTGTTCTTAATGCAGGCATTCAACTGTGCAGCTGTCCAGTTTACCTCCTCACTGCTTCCCTGTTGTTTACAACCTCCATATGTCAGCCAGCCCTCTCCAGCACACGCTGCAGTCTGACGTCTCAGCCCTTCTCCGCGTATTCCTGTCGGCGCCACCGGGCCCTGACCTTGCTTTTTGGCTATGCCTGCTTCTCGTAGTCCTTCTGCAGCGTTTGTCCTGTACTTCTTACCAACATCTCCAGGGACTTTGCTACATGCAGCAGTATTCAGCGTGATTTCCTCCTCCTCCCAGCAGTGCCTGGAATCCTCCAGAGGTGCAGCAGCGTCTCCTCTAGTCTGCCCTTTGACTAGCCGCCATGTTCTATGTACTGTGCATCGCCAGACGAAGTTCACCTAGTTGATGTCCTTGTCAGGCAATTTGACCAACTCTGTTCAAACACACCGTGTCCAACACTACGCATTTCTCATGCCAGGTGGTAAAGAAATTAAACGTGAACGCTTTATACCGTGGATTTTTATCGGATCGAGCAGGAGCTCACTTCAGGCCATCTTTGCTGCATGCCTGCTGGCCACACTGATAGCAATGGCCATGAAGGATAAGTGTCAAAAGCAGAAAGCGGTTCTATCTTTGTACCTCTTGCACTAGTAGTGGCAACACCAAATGACTTAGGTCATTGTTCATGACATATAAATAATGTATAAATAAATAAGTAGACATACATTCTGGACATTATATTTAGTTAATTTAATAACGAAAAGGACTAAAGCATATGTCTGTATTCAAATGAATACAAACCGGTGGATTGGTTATAAAGGATTTGTTTTCAAACATGAGTTAATTTATTTCAGTTTATTGTCTAAAGCCAGAAAGGGTGAGAGTGAGTTAGTAGTTATGCTATATATATAAGATTTACATGTTTCTGCTCCCGTTGCTTTGTTTGCAGTAGATTACATACTTTCTGGAAAAGGTTCTCAATGTCCTTTTTCAGCAATGTTTTCTTCAATGTTTTGTTCTTCCAATGATTTTTCTTTTTGTTTTTCCTTACACCTTTTAGTTTCAGTTATTTTGTATCTCTTATTAAGACTTACAAAATCAATGTTAGTCACTGAGAAAATACCCTTCGCGCAGTTCCACGAATCAGGGTTTGTGTCGGCAGTGCAAAGTCACTTTTAAGCAGTGCAAAGTCACTTTGAACCCTGGAAACATTCCATGAATGGGGCCAAAATTGAGTTAATGCTGACATTAGTATCTCACTCAAATTGTTTCCTCTTGGTTTTAAATGCTTGCAGAGACAGACCTTGATTTGCAGTTCAATAAGATAACATGTAGACCAGCCTAGTGTTACATTTACACAAATAAGTATATTACAGAACATTGAATGGTGTTGTGGCCTGTGCTTTTTCTAATGGGAGTCAAAGTATTTTTGGTCTTGGGCGCATTATTAGGTGCTTGTTACTATTGCCTGAAGCACTTAGAAATAATTATTTCGACTATGCTAGGATGGTTACATTGATATAAGTAATATATTCAAGGCAAATCAATGTGCCAGAGTGTTACTATCTATATTGTGATGGTATTGATGTTTATATTTTATTTGTATCGTGCTTGCACACAAGTGTTTCAGAGCGCGACGAGGCAAGGGAGGGGAACAAGGGAGAGCAAAACAACAATCTTACTAGGCCCAATGACATTGAGAACGCACAAGTGCATGGGAGAGGGGAAGGGGAAACTGCAATCGAGGGGGAGAGAAGTGGAAAGTGCTTAGTAAAAGGAATACAAATAAACAAAACATGAATAAATAAATAATAAAAGCAACAAACAGTAGTAGTGCAGCTGGCAAGTGGCAAGTGCTAGGTTTAAGGCAAAAGACAGGATATGTCTGATAAGTGCAGTGCAAGGGATTGCCAGGAGGCAGTGCAGCTGGGTGGCAGGGTGAGCACATACCTGGGCTGAAAGTCAGAGGGTGACCAGGTGCACGGTGCCGAGACAGAACAGATCAACAGGGGAGAGGAGGAGAGAAGGCAGAAGCAAAGCGGAAGGTCTTGATGTGCTTCCGGAACCAGAGGACCTCAGGTTTCAGAGTGGTAGGTAGGCTGTTCCAGAGGGAGACCCCAGCCGAAGACAGAGGTCTACCCCCCTCAATAGCTTGTTTCTTTGAAACAACTGACCCTGAGGGAGTTAGAGGTGGAGGAGCAAAGAGCTCAGGAGGGAAGGTGTTTACGGAGGGATAGCTTAAGGTACTTTGGACCCAGGCCCCAGAAAGCCTTGTGGACAATGCAAAGGGTTTTGAATTTAATCCTGGGAGTCAGTGGAGAGAATTCAGGACTGGAGAAATATGATCCAAGGGCTTGAGGCCAAGGACAAGTCTTGCAGTCCTGTTCTGGATAAGTTGCAAAGGGCGAAGAGTAGAAGCAGGTAGATTTAGAAAGAAGCTGTTGCAATAATCCAACCTAGAGAGAACCAGGGTTCAAGAGACAGTGAGCTTCTGGGTCAAGGAGAAGAAAGGCAAAATACCTTTGAGGAGGTTCAGTTGGAAGTTTGCTTTTTTTGAGACATCAGAGATGTGGGCAGAGAAGGAGAGCGTGGAGTCAAAGATGGTCCCAAGGTACTTAGCCTTGCAGGAGGTAGTAGGAGGAGGGCCAAGGGAGGCCAGCCAGAGAGTGGCAGGAAAGGAGGGTGAAAGTGTGCCGATGAGGAGGATCTCCATCTTGCTGGCATTCAGGCAGAGATTGTTGGCCGCACACCAATCCTGAATGGCAGATAGGCAATCCAAGATGAGAGAAGAAGAAGAGGTGGCCGAGAGAAGCCTGAAAATGAGTTGGGTGTCATCAGCATAGCACTGAAAATGGGAGAATAAAATAGCAATGCATGGACGAGAGTTGCCAGGTATTGGTTGAAAAGTCAGGGGGAGATGTTAGACCCATGGGGAACACCGCAAGTAGAAAGAAATAGATTAAAGGAAGGACCCAAGTTGGACCTGGGAGTGTCAATCAGAGAGGAAAGAGGTCAGCTATCCCGAGAGCCTGACCAGTTATATCCAGGTTGTCACAGAGATGGTTGAGCAGGATGGTATGGTTGACCGTGTCGAAGGTAGAAGAGAGATTGAGTAAGATGAGGACAGAGGGGATGTTAGAGTAAAGGTTGGAGAGCAGACCTTCATGGGTTTTCAGGAGAGCAGTTTCTGTGATTCTGGCAGCTCTAAAGCCAGACTGATGGTCATGGAGACAATCAACAGAATCAGAGTGAAGGTTAAGCTGAGAGATGGCCAGCTTTTATAGGAGATTCTCCAGAAAAGGAGTGATGGAGATTGGGGGATAGTTAGCAGGGCAAGAAGGGTCATCTGTGGGTTTCTTGAGAAGAGGGTGCACAAGAGAGTGCTTTTGAGGGGAGGGGAGGCTCCTAAGGTGAAGGAGTGGTTTCATAAATCAGCCAGGGCAGGAGCGAGGGTGTCAATGTGGTCCTTAATGGTTTTGGAAGAACAGGGAGGTACATGTTTCAACGAGACTTTCAGAGATCGGACTTGTCTAGAGACCTCGTCAGGGCACAAATAAGGAAAGGAGAAAGACGGTGGGGGGTGGCTGTGGGAGGTTCAGAGTTCACAGTAGAGGGGAGAAGAGGGGGAGGGGATGAGAGAGTGGACAGGATGTCCTGGCTTTTTGAGATGAAGTGAGAGGCAAGGGCTGTGCAAGGCGCCTGGGAGGTGACAGGAGAGGCAGAGACTGCAGCAGGGTTGGCCAGCTCCTTGCAGATTTTAAAGAGTTGTGCCAAGTTGTTAGATACCGCAGAGACACAGGCTTGGATGTGGGCTCTCGTTTTATTGTGGAGAGAGAGTCAGTATTGCATTTTCAGCAAGCGACAGGCCAGTTTGTCAGAGGATGAACAATAAGCCTTCCATTTCCTCTCGAACACCTTACACTTACGTGTAAGTGTAGCTAGGTCAGAATCATACCAAGAATTGCACTTGGCTTTGGGTTTCAAACCTATCCTCATGACAGGGGCAAGAGCATCAGGAGTGTCAGAAATGGAAGAGTAGAGCATATAAAGGGCTGTGTCAGGATGTGAGTCAGCAAGAGGTGGAGGGGGGAGAGAAGGTGGAGGCGAAAGCCTCAACTGAGACACGCTTCATGGGCCGGATGTCTGAGAAGGTAGGTGGCAGTGTTGGCGTTGGCTTGGCCTGGAGGGGTAGAGAGGGAAAGATGGAACGAGAGGAGGGAGTGATCGCTCCAGGAGAGAGGAGTGGTCATAGGGATGGAGAGGGGGAGTCAGAGGAGATCAAGACATTGAGTGGGTGAGTTGGGCCAGAGGGGAGGATAGAAAAGGAGAGGGAACTACAGAGGTCACACAAGAGTCAAGAGGAGGAACAAGGAGAGTCTAGATGGATTTTGAGGTCACCAAGAAGGAGGAGTAAAGTGGTTGAGGCCAGGTGGGGGGAGGAGGGGTCCACCCACTCAGAGAGAAATGAGGTGATATGATCAGGGGCCGGTAGAGAGTAGCCACAGTAAGAGAGTTGCTAGGAGAGAGAGAAATCCTGCAGACATGGCATTCAGGGCGGAGAGTGTCAAAGCTTGTGACAGAGCTGGCCGTGAACAATGTCTCTGTAAAACAGAGGCCAGCAAGGTCAAGTTCTTCAAGCAGGTGGCAGACGTCAGAGGAGTGTTTGACAGAAGAGCGAGAGTTGAGAGTGGTAAAGTGAACAAGGTTGCCAGCCTTAAAGGCTTTCCAGTGAGGGGTACAAATCAGAGGTACATCCTGCGGAGCTGAGGACGGCCCCTATCTGCTCCCTGTCTGCTACCAGAACGCTACTTGGTGGATTCCCGCACCCCTGCATCTAATCCTCCATGTTGCTGCAACCTCACTCTTCATTTAAACCTGGACTATCAAGACATTTCCACCTCCTTAACTATGGGTTAGTTCCTTCCTTCTAACTACCCTAGCCCCCTTTGATCTTCCGAAGTTTATGCTCTCAAATTAATTTTGTTTCTGCACCCACCACTAGCATCTGATTCCAAACTTTCAAACCTAACTGTACTTTTTGCACTGAATTGGAAAGCCAAATTCAGCTGTGCTTTTTGCATTTAATTGGAAAGTCAAATTTAGCTGTGCTTTTTGCATGTTTGCTTTATGCTTAAACCAGAGGTGTTCTTGTGCACACTTGCTGTGCCCTTTGCTTGAATTGAATACTACTCTGTAACCTGCTGGCCCAGTGACTGTTCCATACCGCTGTACTTGTTATACTCTTCCCGCTGCTCCTCTCTCTACTCACCCATGGCGCTTTCTGTTTGTCCTATGTTCTCCAACTGCTTCTCCATCAACTATCCTTCCCTTCTCACTAAGTCTGGTAGGAAGAAATTTAAAAAAGATATCTGGGCCGCCAATCCTGGTCTTCCACATTGCTAATACTTATTCCAGTGCTTATGACCCCTTTGACTCCTCTAATGTCATC
Source organism: Ambystoma mexicanum (assembly GCF_040938575.1). Classification (NCBI taxonomy): domain Eukaryota; kingdom Metazoa; phylum Chordata; class Amphibia; order Caudata; family Ambystomatidae; genus Ambystoma; species Ambystoma mexicanum. Next base: position 1,410,917,693 of record NC_090921.1, on the reverse strand, counting down.
ATTAATGTCTACCTAAGTGGCACCGTCATTGTCCAAGGCCCTCATGCCAATCTCCTCCACTTTGATCCTCTCATCAATTTCCTTTCATCTCCTGCTGTCACCCCCCCACCCCACCTTTGGCTACCTTTGCTCTCTTCCCTCCTCTTCTGCAGTCATAAACAGGCCAAAGAATTTCAGAGTGATTGATAACCTTATTCACATATACAAGTTGAAGTATCTCTTAATTCTGATATCTTTTTTTAACAATGTTTCATTACTCTCTGTCAATATTTAAATGCTAATATTGTATAAAATGTCTGTTGGTTGTTAGTGATTTGACAACATCTTCTTTTTAAATATAATCTTTTTTAAATGTACTTCATGAAAATGATACAAATATAAATTGTGTGATCTTATTTTGTATAAACATCACATACATGTACGCAGGTATTTTCTAAAATTGTTTGATAGGCATATATGCATTATGTTTACTAACTCTTTTCTAATCCTTTAATTCCTTTTGTGAAACTATTTGCCATTTTCTTTTGTGTTTCTAACAAGTTTAAGCTTTTCCTCACCAGAATATATGTACAATCCTAAGTAATGCAACTTGAAAGGCTGTGTTTTTTTCTGTAGCTTTATTGTCAACACACACTGTTTTGGACATGTTTATCTAGTGTAGAGCTGGGTATGTGATGGATATGTAAAGATGGTAAAAATTTTGACAATGTATTTCGTCAAAAGTGATGATATGCATGAATTCCAGCCAAGACTACTTGAGTTATCCATGGAGGTATAAGTACACATAGGGCCTCATTACGAGGAGTGCGGTAATGGATTAACGGCGCCGGTAAAGATGCCAGAGACGTTAACCCCTTACCGCCCTATTACGAGGTCCGCTCACTGGACCCGCTCAGGGCGTCTTGTTTTACCAGACGTCCTAAGCGGGTCCCGCGAGCGGCCCAGCATGCTAACAACAGGCCCGTCATTAACAGGCTGGTGTTAGCATGCTCCCCATTCCCATTGAGCCCTATATTGGTTCAAATGGGAATAGGGATGGACCGGGTTCGGGTTCCCTGAATGGGGAAATACCGGGCCCTCCATGATCGGAATGGCCCGGTATTTCCCCATTCAGGGAATCCGGACCAGAGTTTGGGGGTAGCCTTATTAAGGGCATGGCTACCTCCAAACTACTAATGAGGCCCATAGTTGGGCCCCATTATGAGTTTGGCAGTAGTTCTAGCTCTCCATTTGTGGTTCAAAGACTCTACATCTTTTCCAAGCATAGTTTTGGGCTATTGCGATATTCAGGTTGAGGTAAAGCTGAATGCATCATGTATGCAGTATTGCAATGACTTAACCCCCACAATGTATACTAAACCTTTGCAAACAATGATTTCACAAAATGGCAGTCATTCAAATTGATTCCTTAAATATCATAGAATAGACATCGTTTTTCTTCTATACCACAGTTCTTGAAATACCTGAAATGAGTGCAGTTAGGAATCTCCTATTACCCATGCGGACTGCAATATGTAACTGTGTCAGCTGTGTTTCTTATATCAAATATGCTAAGCAACATATCTTCCATACTGTTATCAACTTATTTTTCAGGTTTCTGGGGAAAATAGTTGATTGGGTTAAAATCTTTCTGATAAGGAGTTTGTACAGACAACCAGATTGCTAAATGAGAAAAAAAAATGTTTTTATCACAATCCAAGAGCTGCAGATAAGGAACTGGATCTCCAGAGGTTCTGTGCATACTTGTCTGTGATGGGTCCGATTCATGGAAAAGTGTGCAGAGATCCCGCAAAGGCCACGTGCCAGGAATACATCTGCACAGGCCTGCATGCAGTGGTTTTTCTTTGCGCTATGAGTATTCATGGATTTGTTCTCTCAAAGTGGCGGTATGCGCAAGTCGCAGCTGGAACGCCCCCACCAAGCCCCACGCAAAGCAAAAAGAGCCATATACAGCTAGCTTTGTGTGCTCCACGGCTACAAACACATGCAACCCTGAAACAGTGCGTGGGGTCCCCCGCAACAAGGTCTGCACATCAGAGACACTGTACAGGTTCCCCCATAACTATTACAGACACCCCAAGAACATGCATTCACATTTCCTTAAGTCTGGTAAAATTCCAGAAAATCTGCATGCAAACCTGCATAAACCGTCAATGCAAACCACTAAAATGCATATGTGCACTCCTAAATTAGTTCTGAACCCTGTCTGTGTGCACGCACCCCTAAATCCAGCATCTGATCTCTCCACGCAGACATGATTCCTATGCGCACGTGTCTGTGTGCCTGCCTTCAGGTGGCAGATAGATTGAGGGCTTTGGTGGGCCTTCCCCAACGAGAGCTTGCATGGTCAGAACCATGAATACACTTTGTTCTGCTCCCCCACATTTTCCCATGTTCTTCCTCATTTTCCATGTTCCACCCCTTACTATGGCCTCTGTGCAGGCTATGCCCACACTCTGCGAGGTGTCTCGAGCAGGGCGATCAAATGCACGCCGAGGGGTGCCGAGCCTGCCCAAAGTCCCCGCAAAGCACCCGCAAAGTACAAAAAAGTACCACGCTGTTGATTCCATGAATCGACACACAGGATTTTGCGTGTGTTTTGCGAGCAAAGTCCCTGTTTACCACACAGAATATTCCACTAATCGGGCCCTAAGCGCCTAAACTGTGTGTGCCGTTCGTTGATCTGCAAATATAACAAAAATCAACACTATTTACCATTGACATTTTTATTAATTGCCCTCGTATGTTGAATAAAGAAATAATGATTTAGTAATTTTTCCACCAACTGTTGATTTGAGTGATTTTCAACATAGAGGCTGGCCAACCAAAGAAAGCCTCACTCTATTCACCTGGCCAGTACACTGAAGTTCAAAAATTCATATGCTTTTCAGCATCTGTAGAAAGTGCACCTTTCTGATGGAAGAAGGTTTGTTTTCTGAGAAAGAAATTGTTCTATACTTCTGCTTCTTCAAAAGGCACACCACCAACATCAAGTAAGTGCTGTTTTGTTTGTTTTTAGAGGTTTGATGTATTTAATTTATTTTTTGAAGAAACTTAATTTGCAAAGTTAATTAGTGTGGTTTTCAGACATTGTCCTGGAAACTATAAACAGATCACATCGTTTGTTTTACCAATTGAAAGAGATACTTCATTAGATTTGAAAGTGCTTCCCAGTATTTTAAAAATGTACACAGTATTCTCCTGTATTTTATGTAGATCATTTACAAAGGTACTATGTACAGGGTGAATGAAGTAGTTTTGACATACTGAAATACATCTTTTGTTAGCTAGCGCAGTTTTTCCCCAGTTTTAAAAACATTTTATATGACTACTTGATGTTTAGGCACTAACAGGAAAGTTGTTGATCCTCATGTTGTGACCCACACTCTTTTCTACCCAGTGGATGTCGCAAACCTTCCAGCCACTTGACCAATTATAAAAGAAAAATTATAATTCCATGTGAAAATCAGAACTAAAATTGAATCATATGGATGCAGGGATTACATTTTTAAGGAGTACGGACAGAGGGGATGCTGTGTGCTGTAGACATACACGGGGAGGGAAATGAAGGTCATGGGGTGAGGTTGTGCAGGGGGTGTATAAAGGTTAGTGTTTGGACACTATACCATAAGGCAACCACATTAAACGACTTCCTATCATCACAGTGAAAATACATATTTTAGTATTTCTATGCTTAATGTAATAATCTACTAATACAAATGTGCACATGCTTTTAAGCAATCAAATGTATACTCTATGCAAATGAGCATCATTTATGTATTCTTTGACAAATTAGTACCTCGGCGGGGGGATGTGGTGGCCTCCCAGCCAATGAGGAGGCTCAGAGTGGAGGCTTTACCAGACGCTACGGCCCCCGCTCTGAGTCTCCTCAGAGGGCGAGGCCCCCATCTTCCCTCGCTGGGTTCCGCAGGTAAGTGTGCTTCACCACACTGCTGCGTCCCATCCCCCTCCTCCCTTTTTCCACACACCAAGGCACCCCTCCTCCCTAATTACCTTCTGGATCCTTGCCCATTGGCTGTGCCGGGAACACTACTGCTCCGACTTCAGTAAGGGTACCATGAAAAGGGTGATGGGACTACGTATAGTTCCGTTTTCCCATCCATCACAGACAACTTTTCTTTTATTTAAAAATGTGTGAAAAACAACTTACAAACTATTAGTATCCCGGTACAGCATGCCAGGAAACTAATAGCTATAAGCCCTCCGCTGCGGCGGCATTGCCGCTCCAAGCCCATAGTTACAGGCCCTGAGGGAAGCTCCAAGCCTATTGCTTAATAGAAGCACGTTTTGTGTTGGCAATATCACCAACCAGAATGCACTATAACATGACGAAAACTACTTAAATATAGCCCATCAACCTAGTAGATGCCTTTGAAACATGAACACATTTGTGCAATTTGGGGTTTGCACACTATTACATTAATCATAGACATAGTAGAAGGACATCTGTTCACCAGAGTGAATGGACGCTTTTCTACTATGCATATGCTCGATTTCATTGATTGCATATTCGTACATGGGCAAATATTGTGGCGTTGGGATAAAGTAGTCACTGGCCTGTTCTTACAAGGGCACTTTCTGGCATGCTGGGAAAAAGCAAACTCAGGTGTGTCCTTACAAGAATATATGCTCGGATGTTAGGGTAAGGCCATCACAGGTGTATCTATATAGGGGAACGATACTGGTATGCTGTGCAAAGCCATAGCAGATGAGTCCTTTCTGGGACAAATGAGGGCTTGTTGAGGCAAAGCAGTCACAGATGTGTCAGTGTGACAAATGCTTGTAACCTGGTGCAAAGCCATCCCAGGTGTTTCTCAAAAGTGCAAATGTTGACATTTTGAGGGAAAGCCATGACAGGTGCGTCCTTACAGTGGTAAATGCTGTCATTTTGTGGCAATCCATCACAAGTGTGCCCTTACTGTGGAAAATGCTTTTAATATTTGGCCACATCCATCAAAGGTTTGTTGTTAATGGGCAAACATTGCCCCTTTTGAGCAAAGGCATTTGACGTGCCTCCTTACAGGGGCACATTGTTGTATTTTGCACTAAGGCATGTACATGTATTATCCTTACTGGGACAAATTCTGCCTCATTTTGAACAAACCCATAAAGGTGTGTTCTTAACATAGCAATATGAAATTTAAAAAAAAATCGATGCTGTGTATCTAAAAATGGTTTCAACTTAACAGCGGGCTATTTGCTTTTCTCGATTCCTACACAGAGCTGCCTGTTTCAACTTGTCCTTGAATTTCCATGCTAAAATACCCTCTGATGGAAAACATTGTACCCTAGGTCTGAAGGCCACTACCCTGGTGCATTTTAAATAAATGAGAGAGAGAGGACTGCCCTGGGACCCAGAAACATTCTAAGAAAAACCCTTGAACCTTCTCAGAGACTTGGAGTATTTCTTGTGGCATCTGTAACACCTTACAATGACAGATAATTAGTAACAGACCATTTACAAATACACATATTTATGAATTTAATAATGTGTTGTCTTGTAAATGCATTTCTGCTTTGATTTGTGTATGTATGCAGCTCCTATGATAGTATGCAGCATACAAAAGGTAACCTAACAACAAATTGGTACTACTTAATGTTGTCCATTGCATCCTAAGTATGGTAGGTTTGTATGTGTACAATTAAAGTAATCAGGTTACGCTGTGGAGTATGTCATTACAATACTTTTTTATATTGTTTCTAAGGTTGGTATTTCCGCAACATTTGGCTTGAAACTGACTGTGTTGCATTTCAATTGAAGAATTTATGTTGATGGCTAAAATATAGGTTTTGCACAGGACGTTAAGTGCTTGCAACCATTACTTTTGGTAGTCCAGTAAATGTTACTTTATTATAATAAACAAGAGGATTTACTTTGTGTTACTGAAAAATGAAATGAAGAAAAATAATTCCAAAACTGTTCTGTTTTAAGATGTTGTATACTTTATTAACATCATTTTATTTTGACTTGTTATAGTGTGCTAACCCAACTAATAGGCAGCAGAGTGCATAACATTACACCAAGAACCGCAACAAAAAATAAAGTGAATCAAGGTCATAGAAAACCTGTATCATTGTGTTCTCTTTAGTGCAGAGATTTAATTTTCATATGTTGACCAACACTATACCATATCCTACTATATTTGGTGAGATATGGTGCAGTAGTTTTAGTGAAGCAATGGAGTCCGCACCAGAGATCTCTATTGCATTATAGGTGAGCACCGCCCAGCCCTCCAGATAAGTGCGTATAGATCTTTTTACGCACAGACATCTTGCCAATACGGCATTTTTAATTCTACCTTGCATACCACTTACAGAGGCCATTTGTGGCAGCACCCCCATAAATGAAGGCGCTCACTGGTGACAGCATTTCCAGCAGAACGTTGCAAATCACTCTTTACTTTAACAATCCACATAGTTCTTGAAAGAAAGACATGGGATGAGTCCTTGTCTGTTTAATTTGTTTAACACTCTCCTCTGTTAATGATTCTATCAAGATACTACTTTCTGAGTAATGTAAAAGGGGATGTTTTTTGTTCACTTTGTTCAACCGCCTGCATTTTGTAGATTACAGGGTTATTACAGCATCTTTCATCATGAGCATGCGTTTCACTTTGCTTTAGGACACAGGTAGTATTGTGTAAAACAAAAATGATCTTAAATAACGGCTGCATTTCTGCTTCATTTTCCTCAGTGTTAATCCACTTTAATGGAGGCAGCGCAGTTGCAGCAGCATGGGCATTTCATACTTTGTTTTCTTTTCAATAAAGAAGCACATCAAATGCATAATGGCTTGGGGTTATTTATTTATTTATTTATTTATTTATTTATTTATTTATTTATTTATTTATTTATTTTGATATTTATAAAGTGCACCAAGCATGGGGGCATCTGGTTGCTTGATTTCTCCCAGCAAGCAGTTGTTTGACTTCTGTATGAAGGAAACCCTTTGTTGGTGTTCTATGTGAAGATGTGTTTTGTTAGTCTTAAGATTGCATGTGTTTGTGTACATGAAAGGGCACTATACATAGTTTGTTTTCTCATAGAGCAACAAATAGCTATGCATGTGGTCTGAACCTTAACTCCCTTTCTGCCCACTCACAACAAGCAGGTATAATGGATACAGGAAGCAGCAGTGCTGTATATATTTTCAGTGGTATAGATTGTACTGGTACCTCTCAACAGGACTGCTATATATTCAGGCAAAGTAGCCTAATTTATCAACACAGCTGCTATACGCATGTCATGGCACAATGCCAAATATGCTCAGCAGGGCTGATTACATCATGCCCACATTTCCTAGCAGCAGTGCTATGTTTTGGGACAGTACCTGAATTTCTTAACAGAGATGCTGTTAAGAAAGCATGAACATGTGTTAGCATTTTCTGTAGCATGCTAAAGTACTGAGCAAGAACAGTGTCTGAGCTCTTCCCACCAACCACTGACACTGTGAGAAGTTGGCATTACTGTCATATACTTCAATCCCTTCTGCTCAGTCGTGTGCTTTTGAAAATGTCTGCTTTTCCCATGTCCGATTACTGAGTCCCACTGCCAAAAATGTAGCACATTTCAAAGCCTTATTATGAATCTCCTGACTAATGTAGGATAGTCCAAGCAGGCTTAGAGCTTTTGAAAAGCCATTTATGGCAGGCAAGCCTCACATGGAACTGCCAGTGCGCTAATCCTACATGCCTTTCAGTGTCAACAGTCAATTTGGAAACGCAGCTTAGTGGGTCAATAACCCTGCTGCAGAGATTATTGGGTAACCTGTTACTTCAAATCCTGTTTATAGGTGAGTTAATGAGTCTGCATCAGAGATATGCATTTAAGATGCAGTTATCATTCAATTTTAACCAAGTTGACTTAACTTTGAACTTGTCAAAAGGACTACTTAATGTTCAGTGATTCAGAACACACACATTTTATCCGGTATGCTCTAGTTTTAATGGCAAAGAACACACAGCTCATCAATGATGCTATACCTGTAATTACTCAGAACACAACTCCCTAGGGCTGCTATGCTCGGAATGGCTCAGACCACACACCTCATCAGGGCTGCTATATCTGTGATGGCTCAGAACACACTGCTCTTCAGGGTTGCTATAATTGTAATGGCTGAGAACACACAAATCATCAGGGCTGCTATACCTGTGATTGCTCAGAACACAACTCTTCAGGGCTGTTATTCTTGAAATGGCTCAGAACACAAACCTCATTGGTCGGCTATACCTGTGATGGCTCAGAACAGACACATCTTGTTTGGGCTGCTATACTTGTAATGGCTCAGAAGAAGTACATTCCATGAGGACTGATATATGTGTAATGGCTCAGAACACACACCTCATCAGGGCTGCTATACCTGTGATGGCTCAGAAAATACAACTCTTCAGGGCTGCTATACTTGTAATGGCTCAGAATACACACCTCATCAGGGCTGCAAAACTTGTAATGGCTCAGAAGTAGAACACGGACATGCCATGAGGACCACAATACTTGTAATGACTCAGAGCACACACATCACATTTGGGCTGCTATACTTGTAATGGCTCAGAAGAAGCACATATCATGAGGACTGATATACCTGTATTGGCTCAGAACAGACACAATGCATCTAGGCTGCTATACTTGTAATGGCTCAGTACACACACCTCATCTGGCCTCCTATGCCTGTGATGGCTCCTTTACTAGCTCCTGGATGCCTACGGGCTTTGGCGCTCTAGAAGTACATTTAAATAGAAATAGAAGTAGATGGCTCAGAACACACAACTATTCAGGGCTGCTATACTTGTCATGGCTCAGAAGAAGCATATCCCATGAGGACTGCTATACTTGGAATAGCTCAGAACAGAAACATCTCATCTGGGCTTCTATACTAGTAATGGCTCAGAACACAGAGCTCGTATGGGCTCTTATACTTGTAATGGCATACAGTGTTGGTAAAGCATCTGAATTCAAGCAAGTGCTGCATCTGGTCAGACAGACCTCTAACTCTATAATTCCCAGCCTAATGGCCAAAAGAAGGTTTGCACACATCTAAAAAGGAGAACCCAATGGTAAAGCTGCACTAGATTTTTAAATAGAAAAGGCATTTTCAGCTTCTTGGATATTTATTGGTGCCATGTTAAAAGCCAACAGAAAAACAGGAGAGGAAGAGCAACTCTGAACCTAAGCAATACAGGAGAACAAGGGAGCTCATTCCGAGTATGGAAGTGATCATGCCGCTATTAGCAGCATGGCTACCCCCATACCGGGTACCGAGTCCGGGTTCCTTGAATGAGGAATTTCTGGGCCATTCCGACCTTGGAGGGCCTGGTAATTCATCATTCAAGGAACCCGGACCCGGTAAATCCCCATTCCCATTTGAGCCCCCACAGGGCTCAATGGGAATGGGGAGGATGCTAACAATGGGCCTGTTAATAACGGGCCCGTTGTTAGCAACCTGGTCTGCTCGCGGGACCCGCTAAGGACGCCTGGTTTTACCAGACGTCCTTAGCAGGTTCCCGCGAGCACACTCGTAATGGGGCGTGAAGTGGTTGATGACTCCGGCTCCTTTACCGGCGCTGTTAACCGCTTACCACCAAGGGTGTAATGACCTCCAAAGATTTGGCACGGGAGGAGGAGCAAAGAGACAGAACATACTAGACAGTCCGAAACAGTAATTTGAGCAACAGGAAGTGAGAGCAATGAGCTACATGATAGGGCAACAATGAAAGTGAGAAGGGTAACAGTTAACAATAGGTGTGAAGGAGAGAAGCAGAGCAAAAGAGACATTTAGAGACAGAAAAATAAAACACAGATCAACGGCCGGTGGGGAGCGATGGAAATAGAAACACAAGACTTGAGAAGGGCAGGCCAATAGCATAAGAGGCAGTACAAGAAAGATAATCAAAAGGGGTAGCAACCACAACTGAGAAATTGAAACAACAGATATAGCCAGAGTAATGACATGAGAGACAAAGAGGAGTTATATCAACTGATGCAGTGAGATATAGGAGGGAAACAGCAAAAATAGGATGCAGAGATGGGAGAGACAGAGTGACAGAGAAACAGACTGCAAAACGTGGTATCGCAACACTTAAGGGTAAGAGGCAGAGCATCAGAAAGTGAGAGACAGAGAAAACAGAGTAGCACAGGGAAGGAGAGATGGAACAAAAACATAGAATGGCTGTCAAGCAGGTAGTGCCAGGCAGCACCAGCAGGCCCATGAGGCAGAGCAGTGATGCTGGTAGAGTGAGGAACTCGATTTATGAATCACCCGATATAACTAGCTGGCATCTGAAGTAGCTCTTAACAGAGTTTGTGCCCAAGTGTCATGAAAAGGAAGCAGGGCAGTATGCATCTACAAGGTTTGTGTGTGATATGATATGATATATTATTTGTATCGCGTTGATTTACAAGTGTTTCAGAGTGTGACTGGGCAAGGGAGGGGAACAGGGGAGAACACAACACAACAACAACAATGATCTTACCAGGCCCAGTGTCATTGAGAACGCGAAAGTACATGGGAATGGGAAAAGGGAAAAAGTGCATGGAAGGGGGAGAGTGGAAAGTGCGGAGCAGAGGAGAGCAGATAAATAATAATAAATACAAATAAATAGAAAATGGGGGCAATAAACAGTGGTAGTGCAGCCAGCAAGTGGCAAGTGCTGTGTTTAAGGCAGACTGGGTAAGTCTGATAAGTGCAGAAAAAGAAGAAAAATGGGGGGGGCTGTACACATACAGTCCCCAGTGCAAGGAGTGGCCAGGAGGCAGGGTGAGCAGGTACCTGGGCCCAGGGGACAGATGGTGGCCAGGTGCACAGTGCCAAGAGAGAGCAGATCAGCAGGGAGAGGGGGAGCGAAGGTAGAAGCAAAGAGGAAGGTCTTGAGGTTCTTCGGGAACCGGAGATGGTTCTCCTCAAGTTTTAGATTGGCAGAGAGGCTGGTCCAGAGGGAGGCCCCAGCCGAAGATAGAGATCTACCCCTGGCTCGTTTCTTTGAAAAACAATTGACCTAGAGGGATTTTGAGGTTGAGGAGCGAAGAGCTTGAGAGGGGAGGTATTTGCAGAGGGATAGCTGAAGGTATTATGCACCCAGGCACCAGAAAGCCTTCTGGACAATGTAGAGGGTTTTCAATTTAATCCTTGTATCCACTTGGAGCCAATGGAGAGATTTCAGGGCTGGAGAGATGTGAGATGTGAGAGATGTGTGGGGAAAATGTTTTCCACATGTGCAATACATTATTTAGTACCACTTTGAAATACAGCTGTTTGGTCACTAATGATTTTGTACAAAGTTTTAATTTTACACACAAATTGGATAGCTGTCTGACAGTATTTACTCCATTGCGAAAGGAGGAAACTAATGTTTACTCTCTTGAAATTGGATTTACTCTCTAATTCTAAATATTCTCTATAATCCTATCTGGAGCACTCACACCTCCCAAGTCAGTGGTCTCGAACTGAAGGCAAGTGTCTGCAACAAGGAAACACGCCACCCAGCTCACAATAGAGGCTGCTGGAAAGGTCTCTAAAACTTTAAGAGAGAGGTTTTGGGGAGGCCCACTTGGGAGTGAAACACAGAGGGCAGAATCCATGTGCTCCACTTTCCTGGGCTCAGCCACCTATAACTTCTTTGTCTAAGCCCTGGCCACATGCTGTTGTGGTGTGGCCAGCGCCAAAGAAAAAAAATACTGCCATCGAGAAGTGTTGGGAATGTAGTAGAAGAGCATCCACGAATTATGTTATGACTCAGCTGTGCCGAACAACCCACCTATCTTTAGAATTAAACTGGCAGGCATTCCCTATCAATACACCCAGTGAGTAGCTTATTGCTGCAACCTAATGCTTTAGGGAGTAGTTGGATTGTCCTCATAAACATTATAAACATGGGAGAAGCTTATGTTCATGCGTATATGGCATGTCGGGATGACATGTTAAAAAAGAAAATGCTTTCTATCATTGTAAAATGCATAGATATTGTTTTAATATGGTGATGTTGAAGTGATTTAGTAAATGTAAGTTGTCAAGGAGTCACAAAGGGATAGTATTGCAATTATTGCTGTGTTAATAGGATAATGCTTCCTAAAATGTTTGAGGTCTTTCTGAGCAGCTCCAGTCTGAGATATCCTGTTAAAAAAAGAACATGAATAAAGAGATTCCATTTGAGAGAGTTGTTGGAGAGAGGGATTGAGGGATATCATCTACACAAATTATTAGACAGAGGCAGAGGTTTTCACTTGAAAGCAGGAAGTAAGAAACCTTGGTCCCTGATAGACAAAGAGAGAAAGACTAACTGGAGCAGAGTCAAGAGGGTAGCAGCCAACTAGAGGGAGAGATAACAACAGGCCACCGGAGGTGTAGGGAGGAGAACAGCTGATATTCATAGTCAGGCTGTACATTGAGGTACCAGTGGGGCAGGATGGTTCAAGGTGTGATGAAAAATGAGCCAGTGTAGCAATACCAAGGGCCTGGGAGGTTACACAAAGCAACAGAGCTGGGAACTAAAACCAAGGTTCTCAGCAGAGTGGTGACCCCAAACGTTGAGCCCATGGGGCTCGCAACCACCCAATGCCAGCTACAGACTGTGAAGGAGACCTGCAGCACTGCAACACTTCCACCAAAAAGATGACAATCAGCAGCACCACAATCCTTAGAGGACGTTCCTGCACCACCAGTTCAAACTATTGAATCCAGGACATGGGCAAAGTCTAGGAAATCCATTAAGAATGTGGGAAAACTGTTTTTTTTTCCTTCAGTTTTCTTGCCTTGCTGCAAGAGGTATAAATCTGGGTTTGTAATTACACACCATATATGACCGGTATATGTCATTTGCGCATCCTCCTTATCGCTATCCTGCCAATATTTATGTTTCAGGGCTATCACTTCTTTTCAGAAGCATCATCAGCCATGTGTTTAGTTATTCTGTTGACCTGGTATTAATAGTGAATTATTGAGCATCGCTACATTATCAACATTTTTAAATGTCCTTTTAAGTGTTCAAGTTAATAGCGTTTGACTATGAGCAATGCAGTGCTTTGTAAACTACATCTATTTTGTGGAACCGTGTATCATATGTGTGTTCTATTTTTAATGATGTTATAGTACTGACACTAAACATTGTAACATATAGAAGTGTATGTTACTCTTGGCAACATTGTGCATACTCGAGTAAAGATCATGGGCCCGATTCATGGATTTTTATGCACGGTTCAAAGTGACTTTGCACTGCCGACACAAAACCTGATGTATGGAACTGTGCAAAGTGTATATTTGCATTACAAGTCAGTGCAAAGTCATTTTATACTGCAAAAATGACTTTGTACACATTTTGAGGCTTGCATATCTGTCCAGTCCTAGCAAACCGACGTCACAGAGCAACAACCTCTACTTTACCATATTTAGTAATGAGCAACTGATACCTTGTTTCCTCATTTGTTGTCTACACTGCTAATGCCAGCCATACCCAAGTTATGAAAGGGTAGAAACCGCAAGGCCTACATGCTGTTTTCAAACCTACATGCTGCAAGAAAACAGTATGAAAAATGTCTATGATACCCACTTGATTCTGGGCCAATGAAATATTATATTATGTATTGCACTATGTAAGCTGATGTTCATAAACAGGGCCTCCGTGATGGTTTTAGCAACTCCCCCGAGACTTGCTGTGGCATTGTCTCCAAATCTCAGCTGTTATGTGTAACCAAATACAAGATTAATAGCCAGCTTTGTTCAGCGTGCATCTCATTATTATTATTGTTCTCTCACCAAAATATTTCTTGCATAATACATGACAAATGATCAACATCTGCTTCCTCAGTCCTAGCATCTTAAAAATCCAAGAATCTTCATATAGCTTGATTAATCAATCTATCAATCATTTATCAGGTCACACATTTTATTAAAACTGGAGTTGTCTTGTTTATTTTATTTTATTTATTTTGTGAGCATTTATTAGGCGCCTACACAACAAAATAGTGTTTCCAGGCGCCTCAAGAAAAAGTGGGGAGGGAACAAGGGAGTACATTATAATAACAAAAGACAGTAATATATAATCGTGGTCCTACTAGGCATTGTGACATGCAGAGGTGTAAGTGCAGTGAAGAGAGGGACAGGAGATAGGAGAGGGAGGGAAAGGAGCGAGGTAGAGCATGTGCTATGAGAGCCTCGGAGGGAAGTGCTGAGCTGTGCCACTGAGTGGAGCTGCTGGCTAAGTGCAAGTGGTGGAGTGTGGTACACAGCCACCTAGTTGGAGGACCACAGGGCAGTGCTGGGTGGGTGTGCTGGTGTCGATTTTGGACAAGGGCCGGGTAACCTGTGAGACCCATGAAGTCCAAGCCACCAGTGTCAGCGGCATTGGGGTGATTAGCAGGGCAGGGATAGAGGGAAAGAGGTAGAGAAAAGCAGAGTTTTGAGAGGTTTCCGGAACTTAAGGTGGTCCGGCTCAAGTCTGAGAGGGCAAGAGAGGCTGTTCCAAAGAGTGGCACCAGCCAAAGAGAGAGACCTGCCCCCAGTTCTCTACTTGGAGAAAAGTTTGACAAGCACAGAGTTGGAGTTAGAGGAGCAGTGGACTCTAGCAGGGAGTTATATAGAGGGAGAAAGTTGGAGATAGCGTGGGCCCAGGCCCAGGCCCAAAAGGAGTACCATAGGTAAGGGGCACTCAGCGTTTATGTCTCATATGGATAGGTTGTGCCATTTTAATCCAGTTTTAGCAACACCTGGTAGTGACATATTTGCTAAATACAAGGCACAGCCTCCCATGCCCAGGTACTTCCATCATGTATCGAGTGTGCTACTTTTGCACATGTACAGTCTGACCTGCACCTCGAGTTCACTGGAACTAAAATGACTCAATGTCACACGTCTTCAAGACTTGTGTACACAGGGTGCTTCCACCAATATTGATGTCACAAAAGGAAGATGAGCTCTCTAGGGGAAACCAATAATGCTATTAAATATCAATTGAAGAAGGATTTAGAAGAAAATAAGAAAAGCAAAAGTGGCAATCAGAAATACGAGGAAAAAATAAAAGTTCAAAGACTGGTGAAAATAAAATGGTGAAGCTCTTCATTGAAAGAGTGCTAGTGGGGAAAACTGTGCCAATCCTAAATAGGCAAAATGTGGTAAGATTGTTGAATTGCATTATTCCCTCACATAAAATGTCTTCGAGAGATATTCAGATTGTGGAATTTGTGATTGAGAAGCGAACCAATTGGGTTCTATTGCACCTATACTCAGAATATAAAAAGGATCTCATCCTAGCTAATAAAGAAACATTTCTGAGGCTGGGATATGAAGTAAGTGACTATGGAGGGAACATTCTTGAGAGCCGGAGGTAGGCGACCGTTCCCAGAACAGTAAAAACAACAATCATAAAAGCCCCAGCCCAAGAAGTGAGGAAAGAAGAAAACAAACAAAGGCCAAAGCTCATTGGAAATATTCTTTTGTATGACAAAGCTGTTCTACGGCAGATAAACTTTACAATATCTAACCAGGAGAAAGGGAGAGGGCCGCAAACATCTAAGCGCCTGGAAAAATTGCAGGAAGTGAAGGATTGGGCCTTGGTTGGCAGGGACTGTAAATACATCATCGTCCACAAGTTAGACTTACAGAGCAAGGAGTGATGATGTGGTGAGGATTGGGTGCTGGAACACTAGAGGGTTTAGGCCATTGTTCAACAAGCATGTCCCCGACCTAGGTTTGTTTGAAATGTTTCTCTCCCAGGAAACTTGGTTGACTACGATACCCGACTGTGTTGGATATTTGGTCCATTTAAATCCAGCTCTAAAGGGCCTGATGGGTCACCCATCTGCTGCATTGCTGGCTTTAATCAAGATTGACTCTGGGTGGAACCTTATCGATGCTAAATTACCTAATCCATATGTGCAGGGGCTTTTTCTACAGCGTAAAGGTGACATGAGGGAGAACTGTCGATTGTTAATCAACATATATTGGCATTTAAATATGACCAAGGAGACTAAAGTAGTGCACTCCGTAATGGAAATAGTAGATGAAGCTATGCATGAATGGGTGGAGATTAAGATTGTCATTTGTGGGGATCTTAATATGAAGTTGGCTGATAGGGCGAGTACTCTTTTGAAAGAATCTATGTGGAACAAACAAGAGTTGGAATAGATGGGTAATATCTTGAGATGCACCTTCTCAATGGTCAAACAAAGGGAGACATCAAGGGAAAGCCCACTTGGAGATCGGGAAAGGGGAGATCATGCTTAGATTACTGTTTTGTTTTGAAAAATCTGAGAGAAGCTGTAGGGTTCTTCTCGATTATCCCACAAAGATTGAGTGACCATGATGTCCTGGCAATCCATATTAGTGGATGGACACCTATCGGTCCAGTGAAAGGAATGTAATGGGTGACCTTTGATTGTGGGGGGGGGGGAAATAGATTAACACTAAATGATAAAGAAGTCAACAAAGTAGCACTTTTATATTTGACCCAAATTCAGGAAAACCCAAACGCAATTGAATACTTGGGTATTCTAAAAGGTTTCAAAAAGAAAAATAATACTAAGGGTGGTAGTGAATGGATCCAATAACATGTTTATGATGTGGAGTTAGTGAATAAGAGAACAATTGTGAGAAGGGAAATCACAGGGATTGCAAGAGATGTACATCCTGCCAAAAGGGAGAGAACAAGGAAGATCCGCCTGAAATTTAAAAATTGGTGTCAGAGCACGAGGGCCACTAGATCGCAAAATGATGCGGAACAAGTACTGAGAGCGATCTGTGCAAAAAAGACAAAGGATACCTGGGAACTAATTAACAATGGGGGTGTTTTCCGAGAAGCGAATATGTTGAGTATGGTCTCTGAAGAAGATTGGGTTAAACATTATTATTCTCTTTTTTCTGATCCGAATTGGGTGGAGAATGTAAATCCCAAACGTCACCTTAAGAAATTGAATTTTTTATTTGATGACTATGACAGGGACATGATGATAGGCAATTTGAGCTCATCTCGAGCAGCCGGGCCAGGTGGCCTATTTAATAATGAATCGAAGAAGAACAGAGCTCAGTGGGCCAAATTGCGTGTCACTATGTTTTCGCAGATCAAGGAAAATAGGGCGATACCAGTATCTTGGAGGGAGGCCAATACTGTCCCCATTTTTAAAAAGGGGGACAGGGCGGACCCTCAAAACTATCGCCCTATAGCTTTGTTGGATTCCATAGGGAAGATCTTTGCTACAGTCCTTCTGAGGGATCTCACGGCATGGGTGTGAAGGAGTGGTATTCTAGATCCCCGTCAAACGGGGTTCGTGAAGGGGGTGGGTACGTAACTCTCTTCATATTGAATTTATTAAAGGAGAGGGCATTGGACACTGGGAAACCATTGTATCTGGCCTTTATGGACCTGGAACAGGCCATTGATGATGTTATCAGGAGGAAATTATGGGCTAAATTGCAGAAATGTTGCTGTCCAGAGAATTTGGTCCAAAGCATGGAAGCCCTATACACTGATACATCCGTTAGGATCCATTTGTCTAAGAAAGGGAACTTGTCAGAAAAAATAAATACATTTAGGGGATTAAAGCAAGGGTGTGCTCTGGCACCCCTCCTATTATTTCGTTTGTATATAGTGGATCTGGCTGAGTCACAAGAATTAGTAAGGGCCTTCCCGCCGAAGAGAAATGGGAAGGACATATCATGGGTCCTCTTTGCGGACGATCTGGCCTTTTTAGACCTAACCCAGATAGGTCTGCAAAGGAGATTAAGTGCATTTGAGACCTTCCTTGGTTTGAATGGCATGAAGATCAATGCCAAACAATCGAAAGTCATGGTGATGAAAGCAATAGGGAAGAAAAGGTGTGAAAGGTTCACTTGGCGAGTGGAGGGAACTCCGTTAGAGATTGTTGATACCATAATATATCTTGGTGTCAATATTAATAAGAGCAGAAGTGAACAGGATCACTATCTCTACCTTGTATCCAGACTTTGGATATGATAAATAAAGGGAGGACCTTCTAGAATAAGTATTGGAGATTTACGATCATACCTATCATTTTTTTAAGCAGGAAGTGGCTGAAATACTAACTTATTGAGCAGAAGCAATCCTTCCTCTGTCCTTTTGTGTATTGGATATGCTCGAAGGCCTGTTCTGTCTGAAAGTATTGGGGCTTCCTAACAGCTTGCCAACCAGTGCGATAAGGCTACAACTGAAATTACAATCTCTTGAGTCCATGATGGTATGGAAGACGATGGTTTTATACCGCAAATACACTGAAAATCCTCCTACTCCCCCGTTTGACCTACTGAAAGGGGAGCATGAGACTTGCAATGAATACGTTGGCTATTTGAAACAAAAGTGGAGAAAATCTTGAAGGGGATGGATATTGGGATTGAAGATCTGTTGACAAACCCATGCAAGGTGAAGCTTTAGCTTCAGGCTTGGGAATGGATTGACACTGAAGAGCGGTGCAGAAAAAATAAACTGGGTTGTTTGGTGATTGAGGATGGAAAGGGTAGGAATGTGCTTCTAATTTATCTGCAGAAATGTCCCTCTCCTAAGATCTGTGACCTCCTGCTCCACTGCCGTTTAATTGTCTTGGAGACAAGGGAAGTACAGTGGAGGAGGAAGGTACCGGGTGTTTTAAATCCGTGGTGTAGGTTTTGTAAGATGTCGGAAATTATGGAATGTCCAAAGCATTTTATAATGGTCTGTCAATCGCTGGTACGAGTCAGAAATTTCTTTCTAAAAGACAATATGGGGAAAGTGTCGACCTTGAGTCCTATTGAGTGGTGGAAATGGGTCCTGATAGGGGAGCAAACCGGATTGGTAATTGCCACAATGAAAATGCTGGAGTGTTTGCTATCAGGGAAGGGAGAAGGGTTGAGCGTTTATTTGGAATTGGAAGGCAAATTGATGGCAGGATGTGGATTGATTTATTAATGTAGAAGTATTTTTTGTAATTAACATGATCATGGAACATGTATTTGTTCTTGATTTCTATGATCTTTTTTAAGCCAATAAAACATTTCAATAAAAAGAAAACATTTGGACAACCTGCTTCTTTATCTCTTTAAGAATGCTCATCTCGGGAGGAAATAAATCCCTTTGAAAAATGGCTGCCTTGAATGGGCATAGTACTTAAGATATAGGGCCTGATTCACAGAACATTTTCCAATTGGATCGTACATTATTAAATGCTTCTGTGAAAACAAAACAACATCTCGCAACATTTCTGAATAAAGATCCTTTATTGCTGTGGTCATTCACAAATGAAATGTAAATGTTTGTGAATAAGAACAGGGTGCATGTATTAACTGACAAGATACGTACGATATGGCTTGCTAAAATGTTTCACATTATGCAAACGCTTAGAAAAATTGTGAACTGACTTTCTGAATAAGAGACAAATTCGCTGTACTTTTCCTGGACTTGCGTGGAGTTCGCGGTGGTGCTGCACGGGTCTCCGAGTGGAGGAACCCCTTGAGCGAGACTCTAAGCAGAGTGTGGGCTGGGCCTATGCAGCAACCAAAAATAGGGGGCAGAGCATGCAGAATGAGGAATAACACGTGTAGATGTGGGTGTGTTGAGGGACGGTCCATGGTCAAGCAATCACACGCCCATACTGTCGGAACAGAAAGTATATCATGCCTCCTATTTTGGAAAATATATTTAATATTGGCCTACGCCAAGCTGCTCAAAAGTCGCTTGCGAGAGAAATCTGTGTTGCAAGGTCCTGACCTTTAATCCATGTAGGCCGCCATTTTAGGTCAAACTGCCATTTTAGGATTTGTGTGGAAAAGTCACCCTGTGAGCTAAAATGGTAGACGATGTCATTACAAAATACAACATGGCCGTCTTGAACTCTGTACATCGCTAATGTGTAATCTGCCTGCAGGCTACTTGTTGAGGTCATGAAATAAGACCTCGTCCTACGTTGACCTATGTTTAAAGGGATTACTCGCGCAATGAAACTAATCCACGAGTATATATTATGATAATGTATTTACATATTGAACAAAGAACATCTGTTTTACTACATTGTATTTATGTTTAAGAAGACCTGCAATGCGAAACTTTAGAATACACAGTTAATACATAAGCTTATTGTTACATGTAATAAAAACAAACCAGTTAGATGCAGTTATTTGGGATACGGCAACAAACCCTAGAATTGGTGATGTATAAAGTAGAATATTAACCCGAAGTGGGGTTGGACATAGTGGCCACAAAATGTATAAAAAGCGAATGCATTCTAATGTACAGCGTCTCTCACTGAACACACTGAACCACGCTGGAGTTCGTTGTGTTGTACTGAGGGTCGATAGCTATCTGGCTTTGCACTGTTTTTGTAAATTGAATTCAGTAGAGAATGAAGTACTTTATATGTTCCTTTGTAACACGTGTTTGGTGTATTTCCTTTTGGGGTACTCAGCCTCGATATTTTGTTTCTGTTTTCACAGTTGGCGCCCGAATAGGGACCCTCAAGATTGATGCCGGATTGTTGAAGGTTGACACACGCTATCGGACCGGGATAAGACGGTGTGACAAAAAGGAAGGGGCCCCTGGATAAGACGCGACACCTCAGCAGCACTGCACGATCCGATCCCTGGATGACTAGCCTGTGGTCTGAGACGGCATCTTGACGAGGGTCCACTTATCGAGGCGGGCAGATTTGCCGAAATCACCATACACGAGGTAAGATTAGTTAGGTAAGATTCTTAGAAGTACCGATCGGTCCTCCTTAGGTTTGGTCAGGTGAGTCGTGACCCGACTCTTAATTTAACCCTGACAATTTGAATTTTGGCGCATTGTATCTGCAGACACAATTATTGACCAGGTAACACCAAGTTAGTTGGAATTTAGTCGTCCGGCACCAGAGGAGGGGTCACCGGCATGTACTATGTACTGTAAGCATGGCATTGGAAGTATAGTATTTAATGATATTTGGCACAGACAAACCAGACATGCCTCTGAACTTCAGTGGCCAATCAATGGTAGTCTTGAGATCCCTCGCATTGAATATTTGGAGTCAGTATTATTAAAAGAAAAAGGCTATACCTGCATCATTTGATGTTTTGCAGAATTGGAAAAAAGAAGCGTTACAACAGTTTAAGAGTAGAGAGAAACATGAGCGCCGTCATAAAACGAATGCCGAAAAAGCGTTGTTATATGACCAGGAAAAACAGTCTGAATCGGCTAAAAATATGGAAAGGGCTTTCTCACTTGATATTCAGAAAATCTATCCTTCCAAAGATCTTTGTGGTTCTGGTGAGTTTTTTGAGAAAATATTAAATGAACGAAGGCCTGGTGCCTCTGCGCCACCTCCGTATGTTCCTCTTCCCGCTGCTGTACCTTTTCCTGTTGTTATTCCTTCTCTTCCTTATCAACCTGTTGTTCCTACTTCTCCGTCTTTTGTCCCTCCACCTGCTCCTCCGCCTCTTTTTATCGCACCAGTTATAGCTCCTCCATCGAATTTGCCTGCTCCCCCTCTTCCAACTGGTCTTGGGCCACTTGTAATCGATCATGGTGCAGGTTTGAAGGTTGTCACTCGCAGTACTGTACCACCGGAGAATTAATGTGAGTTAATTGCAAGGGCTAAGCATTGTATGGAGAAGGATGATCAAGCTAGTGTTTTTTCCACACTTTTTAATACGGATAATTTTCCTGAGAAAAATGTTTTTATTGAAGGTTTGGAGATTCAGTTATGTATAATGTGGGGAAGATTAAATAATGCGGATGTTCCACGAGGGTTAAGGGATCTAAATACTTTAGCACTTTCCAGAGACACTGTGGAAAAGGTAAATGAGCATGTCGAGAGGTTATTTGAGTCTAGAAAGGGGTTAGAAAGGATACGGAATGAGGATGATGAAGAGGAAAGTATGTATGTACAGAAACGATACCTTCCGTGTCGTAAACCGATATCGGAGGAAATGCGAATTTGTAAGAAAGATGCAATTAGATGGGTTTCAGACATATCGATAACTCCAGTTGAGGTTTATGACACATATAGTCAATATACGTTGGAAATGCAGAATAAAGTGATACAGGTAATGGTAGAGTACCTGCAGGATGAATGTGTAAAGAGGAAGATTAGTTGTCCCACAGAGTTATTGAATATTTATAAGAGAGCTTTTTCGCTTGACACTTCTTCGACTGCTTTAGCGCTCGACTTGGCTTTGTTGCTTAGTAAGCGTTCAGAGTTGCCTACATCTCAGTTGCCTATGAGAGAGGTTCCTCCGACATTTGTCCCGAAGGTTGAGGTTGTGGCAGATGCTGCACGGGGTATAGTCGCTGTGGACATTCCTGCACATTATATATCACAGTTTGTTCACGTCCCGTTTTCACGACAGGAAGTGAACACCATTAGACAGTCTATTCCAGATATTAGGAAAAATCCGACAGGGTTCTATAAAGAGATCTTAGGTGACATTGATTTATTGTTTCCAGTACTCCTGCCCATAGATTTATGGAAACAAGTTAGAACTATTGACGGTGTACCCGGGTTGGGAGATACTTGGGCGAATATAACTAGACTCGATGGGGAAAGGCCAGCTGGTGATAGACCACAACAGTTGATATTAACTCTGCCTGATCGAATTATTGCTCAATTAAAAACCATAATTCCTGAAAAAAGAATTATTTGGGACAAGCTTATGGCCTGTGTCCAAGGAAAGTCTGAGGCTGCTACCGAGTTCTTTAATCGGTTTGAACAGGTATTTTCAGATTTCAGTGGACAAGACTTAGGCACAGAGTCTGGGAAAAGATTATTTGTGGACAAATTTGTACGTGGATTGCTGCCTGACATCCAGTCACAGATTATGTCCTCTGAGAGCGCTTGGCAGGCGAAATCACAATCAGAAGTACTGTATATGGCTCAGTACTATGAGAATCGTGTCAATAATGAAAAAGATAGGATTGAAAAACAGAAAGGTGATTTAAAAACAAAGGTGCTATTGCAGCAAATTGTTAGAGGCCCCAGAGGGGGTCACTCTCAGGTTAGAGGTCAGTATGTCCCACAGGGGAATGTGCCCTAGGGTCCTGTGAATATCAATCGATGTGCTTATTGTCGTCAAGAGGGTCATTGGCGAGCACAATGCCCCGTCCTTCAACAGAGGTCGAATAATACATTTGGTAATATGGGTAGGCGATCCAGAGATCGCCCGGGCGTAGGGGGCCTGGTAGAGGTCAGTTTACACAGGACCCTCAACAGCCTTTTTCACAGGACAATCAGACTCTGAGTGCGGACACTAGGAACATATTCGATCATCCTTCCGCTGCATATTTACCTGAAGAGCTTCCTTTTGATAATATTCTGTTTCGTTAGGATTGCCCGAAGCAGGGTTTGGAACCTACACCTATTCCCGTCAATTAGAAAGGTCCCTATGTTGAAATGACGGTGGGAAATTGGAAACATGAGTTCTTGAGAGACACTGGAGCACAGAAGTGTTCCATTGATCGTTTGCGGGTTCCAAACATTCCACTGTCAGGGCAAACCAATGTTTCTGTAGGGTTTTCCGGTACACCAGTTGTTTGTCCGGTCTCTATGCTGGTACCTATTTCTTTGGGTCCCTTCACAGACCAGTGTCCTTTTCTATTGACTTCGGATTGCTGGGAAAACCTGCTGGGGTTGAACTTGTTAAAAGAACTAAATGCAGTGATTTATTGTTCTTCTGATGGAGTGCGCTTGATGATTTCACCACAGCAATCTTCTGCCTCGCAATTTCTGACCAGACCTTTGCCTCCAGAATTCATTGATTTACCAGAGAACTTGTGGGCTGTTGACGACAATGATGTCGGTGTTTTGCAGATTGAGCCTGTTAAAATAGTTATGAAACATGGAATTGAGCTGCCACGCATTCCCCAGTATAAGATTTCGGTTGAGGGCGAGCAAGCTTTAAAATGTATTGTTTCCGATTTTGTGCATCGCGGTGTGATTGAAGAAATTTCAGGAAGTTTGTGTAATAGTCTGATTTTACCCGTGTACAAGAAAGGCGATAATGTAATCCCATTCCGTTTTATAATTGATTTACGTGCCATTAATAAAGTTGTGGCACCGCAATTTCCAATTGTGGCTGATGTGACGACAATCCTAACCATGATTCCAGCTACAGCTACTTACTTTAGTGTTGTGGACCTAAAGAATGCGTTCTTTAGTATTCCTATACACAAGGATAGTAGATATTTGTTCGCGTTCACCTTAGGGGGACGCTTGTTTACATTTACTCGTGCACCTCAAGGGTACACAGAGATTCCTAGTATTTATAGTAGGGCTTTGAAAGAACAACTTGATACCCTTGAATTGCCTTCTACCTGTACTTTGCTTCAGTACGTTGATGATTTGCTTCTGGCTGCTGACTCTGAGAGTGCCTGTAAGGAGGGCACTGTGTTACTACTTATTCATCTAGCTAAGCATGGTCACAATGCTTTGCTTAAGAAATTTCAATATTGTTGTCAGGAGGTCGCCTATTTAGGCTATCTCCTGTCAAAGGAGGGAAGAAGATTGACACCTGAAAGAATAGAACACATTTCTGGCATGTCTGGTCCCAAATACGCAGAAGGAAGTTAGGGCCTTGATAGGTATGGCTTCTTACTGAAGGTTGACGATTCCAAATGTTTCACTAGTGATAAAACCGATGTTGGCCTTGACAAAGAAGGGCATTTCTTCGCTGTTGCCATGGACCTCGGAACACCAGCAATCGTTTGACTTGCTTAAGACTGCATTATGCTCTGCACCAGTTTTGGGCAGACCAAACTATGAAAAGGCTTTCGTATTGTTTGTTCATGAATGTGATGGATGTGCTTTGGCTGTATTAACGCAGGAGCATGGAGGAAAGAATAGGATGTGCGGTTACTATTCCTCCGCCCTTGATCCTGTAGCATGCGCTTTTCCAAGATGTTTGCGCACTGTCGCTGCTGCTGCCGCGTCTGTAAAGCAGAGTGAGGGAATGGTCCTAGGCCATGATTTGACCTTGATGGTGCCTCACTCTGTAGATGTTCTATTGAACCGAACTCAAACGCAACACCTCACTTCCGCACGGTTGACGAGATATGAATTGATCTTGTTTGCCCCTCACATTCAGATTAAGAGGTGTTGTGTCCTTAATCTGGCTGAACTCCTACCTTTCCCCGCAAGATACTACTTGTGGCGATGAAGACTCACATGATTGTTTGTATACGACCTAACAAGAAACAAAGGGCAGGATTGATTTGAAAGATACCCCTTTGGATAATCCGCAAAGAGAGTTGTTTTGTGACGGCCCTTGCTTTAAACTTCCGGATGGTACATCCACAGCCGCTTATGCAATCACTACCTTGAGCACGGTTGTGGAATCTAAGAGAATAACATATAATTCTGTGCAGGCCGCAGAGTTTATAGCATTAACCCGAGCTTGTGAAATTTCCAAAGGGCTTGTAGTAAATATATATACTGATAGTCAGTATGCCATTGGGGTGGTTCACAACTTTGGGAGACTTTGGTTGGAAAGAGGATTCCTAACCTCACATGGCACCAAGATCCAACATGGCACCCTAATAGTGCAACTACTCTCAGCACTTGCGCTCCCTACTCAGTTAGCAGTTGTAAAATGTGCAGCACATCGCAAGATTGTAGATAACATTTGAAAAGGGAATGCTTTTGCTGAACAAATAGCTAGACAAATTGCCACTGATCTCTTTACGGAGATATATGTTTCCAGGGAGACTGAAAATACTTATATGATGGATGAGGGCGTGGGATCTGTACGGGATATCCAAGCCGATGCCACATTAGAAGAAGCCAAGAGGTGGGCTGAGGGCTTGGGAAAACTTGATGGGTGTTGGGTGGACGCGGTTGATGGAAAATGGTTACTTCCCGATGCTTACGTGATGATGATGGTTGTATTGGCACATGGTCCTACGCATGTGTGTGCCCAACAGATGACGAAAATGTTAGAAAAAGTTTGGGTAAACGAAAAAATTTCAAAAATTGCTCAGCACTACATCCAGAATTGTATGATTTGCTTACAACGTAATGTGGGAAAGGGGACAGCAACTCCGAGGGGAAGTTTTGGGCCACCCTCTGTCCCATTTGAAGTAATTCACTTTGATTTTGAAATCAAAATGGAGCAATGCAACAATTTAAAATATGTATTGGTAGTCATTTGTGCCTTTAGTAAGTGGGTTGAGGCTTTCCCTGTTAAAGATGCTACAGCCATGACCACTGCAAAAACCATGTTAAAGGAGTACTTTCCCCGGTTCGGTTTGCCGGGAGTTATCTGGTCGGACAATGGTCCACATTTTGTCACCGCTGTAATCCTACAGATATGTACAGCGTTACGAATTGACAAACGGTTCCATTCGGCCAGACATCCTCAGAGCGCCGGACTAGTAGAAAGACACAACGGTATTATCAAGAACAAACTCGCTAAGACGTGTGCCGGCACCAAACTAAAATGGTCGGACGCCTTACCGATCGTGTTACTAGCTATGTGTACAACCCCTCAAACTAAGACTGGGCTCTCTCCATTTGAGGTGGTAATGGGGAGACCTGCCAATATCTGGAATATTCCAAAATGTCGAAATTTGAGAAATATTGAAAATGTACTACTTTCAGATTATTGTAGCCAATTGACTAAAAACCTGTATTTGATTTACCACCAGGTATGAGAGGCCTTACCTGTGCGGTGTGACGGCCCGGGCCACGGCATACGACTGGGGATCTAGGTGCTCATTAAATCATTTGAGCGCACCTCATGCCTCGCGCCTCGCTGGCTTGGGCCATTCCAGGTCCTGTTGGTCACCAAACAGCGGTGCGGGTTGCTGGCCGAAAGAATTGGATCCACGCCTCACACATCAAGAAACTTCTTCACCCTGTGCCACACATTGCAGAAGAAGCAGAACCCCTCGCTGATACTGCAGTAAGCAGCACTGAGAGTGTGTTGGAGAATATCTCTAAGCCCGGGAGGCTTGAGGAAGCTGCCATTTTGTTTCCACACTCTCCACAAATTTTTCACCCGGAAACAGCTGTTTCAAATTCAGCCTCTTCATTTGTCCCTGATACGTTGCTTCCAACGGGAAGTGATGACACATTGTTTCCGGATCAATCAGTACCAGGAACAGCCAGATATCACTTGCGTCTGAGAAAATAGACATACGGCACGGTTTGGCTGTGCCTTCAAGGAAGGAAGAGTCATCGAGAGCTTGCTTTTGCCCAAATTTGAGAAAGGGAATTCTGTTGGCTAGGGTTGTGGAAGGACACAGAAATCGCGTGACCGGGGGGTTGCCAGCAATGAACATTGGGGTTTCCGTTTGAAGACTGCAATACCTGCCCCGAAAACGTACTGCTGTATTTTTGTAATAATATTAGGGTTTTTAATAGTCACTGTAGTAGGCCTTTGGTATTTAGAAGAAGCTCATCCTTTAGTGTTTTTGCTACCGACTAAAAATGTACCCACTGTCTCCACACCTTTTGTGCATTTGCATACTTTCACCCCTAGAGATTCCCAGCACAGACAAAGGTATCATAATAACACACTGTTGCTTATTATGAACGCTACACATGCCATTTTTAATAGGTCCAATTGCTGGGTCTGTTCACATTTACCGCAACACGGGGATAAGGAGCTATGTTGGTATATTCATCCTTTACCGTTGACAACTGCTTGCTATGCTTCTCTTAGAGCACTGTTGTTTGGCCGATGGAATGATAGCATCTCAGGGAACTTTGATGGCACCAATTTGAATAGTTTTGAGAAGCGTGTTTTGACTCCCCTGCGATGCTCCCTCTTTGCAAATAGGAATAAGCCGAATGTTGCTTCTATTAGGCATTCTGATAGACTGTCTTGTCCCTTTCAATCTTTGATTTCCTTTAAAATGGCTCCGATAGGCAATAAGGATGCCATGCCTCCTTCTTACACTGTTAACCATAGCCCCGACTCAGTTTCTTTCTGCATACAGAGGAATGGCACTCAGCCAACGTTGCAAATTTGACTGGGGAAGACAGACCTTTGTATGTAGGCCAACCTGTCTATTTTGTTTGCGGTAATATAGCGTTTCCATGGTTGCCCAAGGATTGGCAGGGAACATGTTATTTAGGGATCCTGTTACCTGGGGTGTTCATAGCAAGTACTATAGAAATTTCAAAAGCTCGTCCACGGCGGGACGAGAATGGTGACACCCCAGCACAAGTCTTGGGAGATATAGCAAAATCAATTGTGCCATTTTGGGGGCAGATAGTGAATTCAGAGGATATCAGGAGACTAGCGAGAGTACTGGAGAGAACCATCAACCGGACCACAGATATACTCTACAATATGACATTAGAGCAGAAAGCAATAAGATTAGTAGCACTCCAAAATCGTATGGCATTAGATGTCATTTTAGCTGAGCGTGGTGGAGTATGCAAATTAGTGGGGTCCGCTTGCTGCATTTTCGTACCAGATTCCTCCCCAACTATCTTCAAGGCAATACAGAATCTGCACGTCCTTAGTTCCTAAGTGCATGTTCCCGAGGGAAATTGGGATCTTGGCCCGTGGTTCTGGGACTTCTTGTGATCTTGGGGTTGGAAGGTACTTTCGGTCTTATTAACTATTTTAGGAATTCTGTTGTTCCTTTGTTGCTGTATTCAGTGTCTGCCTGGTATGTGTTTGATGCTAGGGGGATGTTACGCACAAGCAATAGATTTGATAGGACATAAGGTGTATGCCTCAGATAAGACTTCCAAAGAATATGTGTTGAAAGATATATTAGTAAAAGACCTAATGGCAATAGAAATTTCAGATAGTGATTCAGGGTACATGGATACTGATGCATGGTGTTATTCGCAAGGAGACATAGGCCAAAAGGAGGGTTTGTCGGAATAGCAAGTATATTGTGCCTCCTATTTTGGAAAATATATTTAATATTGGCCTACGCCAAGCTGCTCAAAAGTCACTTGCGAGAGAAATCTGTGTTGCAAGGTCCTGACCTTTAATCCATGTAGGCCGCCATTTTAGGTCAAACCGCCATCTTAGGATTTGTGTGGAAAAGTCACCCTTGTGAGCTAAAATGGTGGACAATGTCATTACAAAATACAACATGGCCGTCTTGACCTCTGTACATCACTAATGTGTAATCTGCCTGCAGGCTACTTGTTGAGGTCATGAACTAAGACCTTGTCCTACGTTGACCTATGTGTAAAGGGATTACTCGCGCAATGAAACCAATCCACAAGAATATATTATGATAATGTATTTACATATTGAACAAAGAACATCTGTTTTACTACATTGTATTTATGATTAAGAAGACATGCAATGCAAAACTTTATAATACACAGTTAATACATACGCTTATTGTTACATGTAATAAAGTTAGATGCGGTTATTTGGGATTCGGCAAGGAACCCTAGAATTGGTGATGTATAAAGTAGAATATTAACCCAAAGTGGGGCTGGACATAGTGCCCACAAAATATATAAAAAGCGAATGCATTCTAATGTGCAGCATCTGTCACTGAACACACTGAACCACGCTGGAGTTTGTTGTGTTGTACTGAGGGCTGATAGCTATCTGACTTTGCACTGTTTTTGTAAATTGAATTCAGTAGAGAATTAAGTACTTTGTATGTTCCTTTATAACCCGTGTTCGTTGTATTTCCTTTTGGGGTACTCAGCCTCGATATTTTGTTTCTGTTTTCACAATACGAGCTCACATATATATGTATTCATGGATTCGAAATCTGAATGTCGGGTCGTGAAAAAGTTTACACAAATCCCAGTACACTCCCGCCACCAGATAGCAGGCGTAAACGTCAACGCACATCATTATAAAGCATGCAATACACACCAAACAAATGTCCAGCCATGATGAATCCATCATTTGTCAGAGCGATCATGCACGGACAGCACAGGAGGAGGAGGAGGATGGCCAGGACCTGTATCTTTAACCCACGAACAACCCTTTTCGGGATGCCGGGTGACCAGGTCTATGGCAGGTACAGTTCCCACCCCCATATCATCCTAGACCTGGTCAGGGAGTGGGAAGGTGGGCTAACATCACCCGCCATGTGCTACCAGGTCCTTACACCCCCAAGGAAAAAGTGCTCACTGCCATACATTTCATGGCACCTGGATCCTTCCTGCAGAACACTGCCATAGTAGGCAGTATCTCCCAGGCCACACAGTCACGCTGCCTACAACAGGTGCTGGCATGCATAAATGCATGGCCTTCGGTGCACAGCCACATCTATATGCCAAGAACATCGGCAGAAAGCCAAATAGTAATACAGGACTTCTATGCTGTGGTGGACTTCCCATGAGTGCTTGGTGCAATAGTCTGCACCCATGTTGCGTTACGTCCCCCCAGACTGACAGAGCACATATACTGCAACCACAAACAATGGCACTCAATTAAACTTCAGGTTGTGTGCAATGCCAATGGAATCATAACTGAAGTTAATACAAACTATGAGAAAGCACACACCACAGTTATATATTCCGGATGTCACCACTACACCGGAGCCTGGTAGCCAGCAAACATGGGAACGCATGGCTCATTGATGAGTATGAACGGACACACATGCATGCACGTTGCACACTGACAAATAGACACTGCCAACAAATGTTGATAACCATGTACACATTTACAGGGAACAGTGCCTACACGCTGAGCATATTCATGATGATGCCCATACGGAATCCCACCACACCAGCTGAGGTAAGGTACAATACTGCCCATGTAGCGACTAGGGGCATAGTGGAGCTCACATTCTAAGTGCTTAAGTTACGTTTCCACTCCCTTGACCACTCTGATGGTGTGTTGCTATATGCACCATCAGTTGTGTGCAGGATCATTGTGGCAGCATGTGCCTTGTACAATGTCACTACACAACTGTGCATTCTGGTGGACATGCAGGTGGGCCACCACCCGCACCCACAGGCACGACCCTTGTGCATGGCTGGCCAAAGGGCACATGGAGAGGTTGCACATACCCAGCTGGTGCATCCTTATTTATGTAAAATCCTTCCCCAGCAGAGTGCATACGATCAGGCCACGTCCCACGTGCCATTCAATGATGACCATGGGCCAATCCTCTGTGCCCACAAAAACACCCTGAGAATCTGCCACTGGCAGGACAAAACTGTTTGCATCCATTAGATGTAAAACAATATGTACGAAGTGTGGCCAAATGAAAGACACATAGGTGGGAGTATACCACCACAATGATAATCACAGAGTGAAACCACTCCTGAGGCACAAAAACATCACTAATGTCACAAAAAATGTCACCCAAAATATGTGTTGCCACAGTTAAAATCATCAACTTGCCAACTATCAATTCTGAGCAGTTAGGCATTCATGGACTCCAAAAGTATCATGTCCACCAATGCCCATAAGCCCAAAGAAATAGGGTTGCACACCCGTGTGAGAGTGTGCATGACAGGCACAAGCATATTTTTGGTGCTGTGAGCGCAAAAGCTGTGGTATCAGGATACACATGTGAAATACATATATCCAATATGGAGACAATGCACCCCATATCAAAACACCCACTGAACAGGACACAATTGACAAGTGAGACAAAGTGGTTGGCACACCCAAATGGCCACAGTCACAGATGCAGCCAGCAAGTAACATAGCCATTCTATAGTAAAATCAACAGTGAGTCATGGCCATAAGCAGCATAGCACTGCACCATTGACCAACACAATCACAGCAACTGCATAGAAAAGTGTACATCGAGTTCACCAAAAACAACATCACAATAAACAAACTCTCTGATGACTGACACATGGACAACAACTGCACTGCATGTAGACACCAAATCACACACATGAGACCACAAGTAGTAAAGCATAATACTATCTTGAAGCCAATTAACCCAATGCTAGGAAAGCAGTGCGCCACCATGCATGTTTCACAAAAAAGCACATTCACTGGACAACCCATTCCCTGACTGCAACAATGCACACAATACTCAGTGACATCCAAGTAGTCATGTTGAATATGAACAACAAAAAAGCAACAAAAGTGCACTGCAAGAGAAATGCACATCTTACCTGTTTACTGTACATGCATACGACCGCAAGTATCCCCTCAATCCCATCACCCATCATTTCATGATGAATGGATCTGCAGAGAAAGGCAAATCAATGTGCGAGCAACCAACACATCCATGCACCCAAACATACAGCAACATGTGGCCTCCTGAGTGACATGCAGAAAATACAAACAAACTCACATGCTGACCATCAACACGTGTCCTGGCACCCATACAGCCAGATCTACACACTGCATGCAAATCCAACACCTAAAACACACACACACTGACAAAGACCCACCCACAGCCCACACACTGACTGAACCCCAGAGTGCCATGCAGTTAATGGCCATGTCACACCTCCCCCATACTCAAGCTGATGGCACATACTCAACAAACGCATTTGGCAACAGTCAGCATGACAATGATCAGACCCACAAAAAGTTGATCACTGAGATGAATAAAAGGCTGGATCACCAAGGCAGTATATCCTATGCCATGACATGGTATGACATCATCAGCATAGCACTGGGACAGTGCAGTGAACACTGGCAGGGGAGGCGATGATGCAAAGGCCAAGCACGTCTGAACCCAAATACTCACCAATTACAATGAAAACAGGATCTTGCAGAAGGCAGCACTTACAGATGTCTGACCGGAAGGCTGGGCATAGAGGTAACTGGCATGAAACACACAGGCAGACATGACAAAGCAATGAGACACAGAGACAAAAGACAAATACACACAAACAGGAACATGCAACTGGAAAGTGCAAAATAATGCAGACTTCACTGTGACTAGATTGCATCAGTCAAATGTGCATTGAATAGAAGGTACCATTGGCATCCACCCAGCAGCTATCAGCATGCCGTTGTAATCCTCATGGTGCACCATGCATGGCATATGCATGGCAAACAACAAGCCCTGCTCAATGTAGTGTTCCTGGTGTATGTTGACAACATAGCATCCCAAACATAGGCATCAATGGTGTCATATGTGTGGATTATTGTTTGGACCGCACACCAAGAATGGTGAACCCTGATAATGAAAGGCTAAACAGTGTCTTCACTGTACACGAATCAATATTTGTCAGTCATTGTATGGGATTCCATGTGTCAGGCAATACACACATGAAAAGTGCAAGGAAACACATGCCACCACAACCATCAACACATGTCACAGCTCATAAACAGCTGGCCCTGCCATCCTATTGACAACTCTACAGAAATCACACACCCACAGCTATGATTCCGCAAACTGTGGCACCATGATACAAGTGTAAAAACAGCATGCACAGACACATGAGCATAAGAACACCATGTGACACATGCACCCACGAACTTGGACCCGTGCCTCAAAAAACAAGTTAAACAAAAGTGAATGCACACAGTGCCAGAATCCCTGAAAAACAACACACCAGAAGAGACACCCTGAGTGCCATTCACTTACCTGTACAGGGCACCCACCTGGCCTGCATCCCACCGGGAAACACATCCTCAAATTGTAAAGACATGCATTGCAACAACCTAAGACAGTGGACATCCACGATAACCATTTAGGTAATAAGAAAACAGGCATAGACTACCCAGTGCAGAGGGATCACAGTGTGCAAGAGAGAGACAGGACACATATTGAGAATTGCCTAGGAGTGGAGAGTAGCACAACAGAGAGAGAGAGAGAGAGGGAGAGGGTGAGGGAGGGACAAGTGAAAACCATAGCAAGGAGTACACTGTCTGGAGTGGAGACAGGGATGGACATGCCCAAAATTACTGTGGGTGAGGGGACCTATTGAGGACGATAGTGATATGAATCCCTCCAGAAGTATCATCTGGGTCTCGTAAGGTACATAGAAGGAAAATATCCAAATGTAGAGGCTATGAAGGACAAAAGTGTTGGGCGATGAAGGGCAGACTGGCAAATAATGGGCACATGTGTAGGATGAATCACTAGCCCAATCTCACACAAACCAGGCAAAACACCCACAATCTCATGCATTTCCCAACAAGACCCATGTACCCACTTCCACGCAGCTAAGGCACAGAAAGCATATACGCCTCCACTGCATCAACCAACATATAGCCCTGTTGGACAACACAGCAAATGGACATGCAGCTGTACATTCACCCCCCGACGCACCACAACCCCTGAATGAGACTGCACCAGTAAGTGTGCTTGGATTACAGGACTCACTTGAAACTCACACAGTGACACCAGACAAATCCAAGTGATGGGAAGTGGAGCATGTCAGACATGCATGCAACTACACTGTGTAGACACAATGTGCACCCACAGACTGTGGCAGTAAACATGAAGAAGAAATTAAAAGCAGAAAACATGGAATACACACCAGTAATGATAACCAACAGTACAAAGGCATGTACAAAAAGTCACCATAATGGGTAACATATAAGCAGTCAGTCGTGGTTGCATATGTGCATATCTGTCAAAACCAACAAGCATTAAGTGTGGAGTCAATGCACACAAATGTCCCCAACAAAGTAACCAGAGCCCATGTCATGAAGCGCTGCACTGCAGGTTGTGGATACATGCCCATCAATGTGAATGGGACATGTTGTCCAGTGTCCTGGCTGGGCGGGACATGTACGCAGAGAAGGAAGCGGATTTAGAATTGGCAAATGGTCAAAGAGTAGGCGGGTGGCAGTAAGGAGATATCACCATGGTCAGTGAGCCAAGTGTTGGAGAGCCGAAACACCAATAATGCATGTGGCCAAGCAGTACATGCATCCACACTGAATGAAAGACTGACAAAGAGGAATGTGTCAATAGTGCTGCACAATCACTTCCAAACATGCTGTCAACATCATGAGTGCATCCACAGAAATAAAGCTCTGGCATAGAAGTGCAAATGCACATACACACACATACATGTACACAGACACAAATTAGCACATTCACTGTGACACGAGGTGAACACCACCCACTGCTCAAGATGTGTACTGCATGCATAAACCATGGGGAACAATTACACAAGCAGAACATGCAAGACAGTGTTCATGCTTAAATGCTGACAGAGCCAGCATGAGGTGATTACTGCATCACCTCCACCAGGAACGGTGCCTCCAAATGCGTGACAAGAGGTCCAGTGCCTGGCAGAGGGCATGGGGAGTAGGGTCATTAAATGGTGTGGGGTGTCTACCCCAGGAGTGCAGTCAATGACTCATTCCGGGGTGCAAGTCATTATAACAACCATAGTACAGTACCATTCACACCACACACATGTGTCGATATTCACTCAACGCAATGTTACATGCACATGCCATCCCATCCACCGCGATGCAACCATGGCAGTTGACGTCATTATGCATGGCTGCATGGCCACCACTACATACATCATGGCCTTGAGAGGGCAACTTCACAACTCAAGGGAAACAGAAAAAATCTAAACGAAAATAGAAAAAAATCCCATCTTGGAAAGGGATGAACACAAAAACATGCCAATATCTGAGCCAGAGGTCTTGAAATAAAAGTGTTCATGGGAAAGCAAGGGCACAAAATGAAAATAGGGTATGGCCATAAAAATAAAAATATAAGGAAAATTGTCCATCATGGACAGGGGGAGTGCGGGCCACCATGGAGGGGGCAGGGGTAAGGTATGAGTGGACACAAACTGTGACTTCTGAAAAATAAAATAAAACTTTATGAGCTCATGGACCTCATGGCAATGGTGGACCAGGAGGCTTGTCTGTGCTGGAACCGCCATCCTGTGATGATCTGCAGGTGAGCATGGTGTTGGAGGTACACCACGCAGTGCCAAGGCCTGGTCTTCAGAGGTGGCGGTCATGTGTGACACTGATGAATGCTCCAACACAGTTGAGTTGGTGATATATGAATGCCTTGCATCACAGAAGGCAACAATCTGTATGTGTCCATGCACGTGCTCCACAGAGTTCCTCCGAGAGTAACTGCCTGAAGACAATCACCACATTGTGGATCAGTCTCCTTGTGGCTGTTTGTTCTGCATGCAATGACGTCCTCTGGGTCTCCATCTCATACCTCAAGGCCTCTCTTTGGGCCTGAATGTCTGCATGCAGGGAAGCCTGCAGACACTCCAGATCAGCCCATCTGCCCTTGATGTTGGCCTCCATGTGCAGTCTGTGGGAGCAGCATGAGGACTGCATGACCTGTAGCTATTGCTCTACCTGGGCTCTGGCTGGGTCATGGATTTGCCCATCTTATCCATGCCCTCAGATATCTTATCCAACACATGTCGGAGGGCTGCATGCAATATCTGCTGCTCCCACTCTGTCTCCCCAGCCTGCACACATCCCCCACATATGTGGGGACCACGGTTGCCTGATGCAAGGGACCATGTTCTTTGCTGTGGTGTCCCTGTTGTTGGCTGCAGGTCTGCATGCATCCCTTGAACTTCAGGCCCAGGACCTAATACCAATTCAGGGGAGGGTTACCTTGCATCCATAACCACCGCAGACAGGGTACCACCACTGACTGGCCTTGTGAAGCCAGCCGCCCCGCCACAGACTCACGGGCCCCAATTGATCTACCCATTGGGGCACTCACCTTTGTCCTCTTTGACACATGCAATTCTGGTTCAGCATCAAAGACATCTGAGTCAAAAGACCTGCACATGGATAGAGAAAGACATATTGATACTTGTCAAAAAAGATAACAATGTACAAATGCTCCAAGGATTATGCTGACAAGAAAAGGCAGGACACACACTCATCAGACATTGTGTATTCACAAAATTGGTCCAGTAAGCAACTGATGCAGGGCATTGCCTGACATGTGCCCCCCAACCCTAATCATGTCTATGCCAGCCCTGGGCACATTGACATTCAACAATGTTGTAAATGCTCAATGAGGGGATATTCAACTGTCAAGTCACTACATATACCAGGGGAAAAGTAATGCACATGTGACATTTTAATGTTCAATGACATCACATGGGAGCAGGCAGACATCCATATCCACAGAAAACACCATGGTCAACACATGACACAATAATCAGGTCTTGGACAGGGAACTGGATACAATGAGGACTTGCTGGAAGGCGTGGAAAGGGAAGAAGGTGTGACTTCAGGTCAAGGTTCCTGAATTGCAGAGAGACAGACAATTGAATTTGTGATGTAAACAAGGTGCACCAATCCACAAGAGGGTGAGAGGTGTGGCCACATGGAGTGGGCCCAGAGTGTGGGAGGGTAAGAGGGAGCATGCTTCAAAAAGTGTTGGCTCTCTGTGGCACTAGAATTGAGTCTGTGGACACTCATGCAACTGCACTCTGGGAAAAAGACAATGTGCATTGACAGACAGCTCAGATATGCATTGTGACAAGAGAAACCCATAGGAGCATGTGACAAATGGAACATGCAACTCTACATGGCATAGCCTGTAAGTGATACTTAGTTTGCATGCACCGGTCTAGCAGTGCAGAGTAAAACACAAGAAGAATGTAGCCATGAACACTACTTGTAGGTGTCACATGTTTCACATGTGCTGGGGGAGTACCCTGTGGGGGCTGTGTCCTGTCACACAAACATGTCCCACAAATGGCTGCCACACGGGCTATGCCCAATATGATGGCTAATTGACATGAGTCTGTACATCACAGGATATGCTTTACCCAGGGCGGTCATGCAAATGCAGTACAATGTGAAAATACACATTGAATGTGAGTGATGCATGACTGCCAAAACACAGGAGGTGCAATGACATACACTCACCTGATGTGTCCTCATAATTCTCCAGGCCTCCCATGCCTTGCACCTGTTCAATGAGGATGAATTGGCTTGTGGCCTCTTAATTCAGTGTCAGCCGCTCCTCCTCTGGTGGCCCCCCTCCAGTTGCCATTGCAGGTGAAAGGTTGACACTCAGCTTGTGCTTTGTGCAACGGGTGAGTTCTTTCCAGCTCTTCATGACCTGTTCTGCTGTGTGCATCTCCAACCATAAGGCATTTATCTGCTCCATTAAACGCTACCACTGCACCATACGTTGTGTGACTGTATGCACATGTCACAATGGTGATCGGTCATGTAGTCAATGGGGATCTGGAGCTGCTCATCAGAGACGTTCTTCTTCCTGTGTGGGACAATGTCCTGTATCATTTCTTGGGGTTGAGCCTCTTCCTGCTGTGCAGGGAGGCCCTTCCTTCCATGAGTGGCGGGGGGGTTGGAGCTATACCTATCTGGCTGGAACCATGTTGGCATCCAGGTGCCAGACTACCTTTAAACTGAGGCCTGCCATGTCCTCCTGGGGCTGGTGCAGGTGTTTCTCCACCATGTCCCTGACCACCTGGGGTTGGGGAAGGTGTTTCAGCACCATCACCCCCGCCCGACCCCACCTGCCCCCTTTCCCTCTTGGGGCCTTTCCACTCATTTCACAGGTGTAAGGGATGCATGGGTCATATAATGTATGTGCTGAGGGCTTTTACACTGTTTGGTTGCCTTCATAGTGAAATACAGGAGATCCACTCTCCTGCCTAGGTGCCATTTTGCCTGCCTCCTTGTGCCCTGTGCTGCCTCACGACGTTGCCATCTGCTGCTGAAAGTCCTGTGCCTGTGCCTGCCGTCCACCTGCACTGCGGTGTGAGTGCCCATTGTGTTGCCATCGCCTGTGCTCCTGTCTCTGGCCCTGTGACCATCTCAGCTGCTGTTCCAGATCTCACCTCAGCATACCACCACCACTCTCCACAGCCCATCTCCAGGACCAGTTTACCCACCCACACCTGCCTAGGGGGTTGCCATGTCTGCACCATTTTCCTCTGAACAGAGTGGCAGTGAGAACAAGATAAGTTCTCAATTAGGGAACTCCCGTCCCCTACACACTGTCTAGGGCTATGTAGCCAGATATGTATAGGTCAATAGTTAGATGTTCACACTCTTTGTAAAAAATATATATCTGTAAAGTACTATAATCATCACTTATTTAGATATTACAAAGTAATAACAATCATTTCTTCATGTTGTACAAAATCACATTGCAGCTTGGTTTTTGAATTATTCAGGGTTTATTGCGCCAAAAAAAGGTTGCCTAACGCGTTTCGAGATTGGTTCTCTTCTTCATGGACTGATTATGAAAATCATACTTTAAATCTAAACAAGAAAGATTAGAAAATATTCTAAATTAGATTTTTTGGCACAAAACTTAATTGTCTTTACATTTAAAAAAAACTGTTATTATGACAGCAATTCTATTTAAATTTCTCATATTAGTTTAGAGTAAATTAACACCATAAAACGTTGACCAATAACATCATCAAATCAAAAATAAAGAGAGAGATAGATATCTTCAACACAATTGAATAAGAGAGTGCAAAAGCAGAACTTAATTCAGTATTACATGCTTGTTACACAGTGTTTGGCTGTTACCTATTAAGAAGCCATCTTTGTAGCAAGGCCAATTCTTGCTACCCTTGGAGATGTCATAAAGATTCTTTGTAGCCCCTAGTGGTGACTAGAACCAGTAATTTTCTAACCCCATTTCTTTTTCTTAAAAAGTTTGATGAATCTGTTCCTTCCTAAATGGTAAGTCCCAGTTTCAGTTCCAATTTGCTCAATATTTTTCAGTGGTGTCTAGGACATATTATACAAATGTATGTAATTAGCCTAGTTTATATGAAACACAAGACTGAATCTGTTATGTGTTCCATTTAGAAATTAGTCCAAATAGGGGTCATACCGTAGAAAAAAGCCTGTGATGGTGGAAGAATGTTTCAGTCAAGGTTGCAGCAGTATGCGGAAGAAAGGTTCAATCAGGGTAGCCTCAGTGGGATAGTTGTTACAATTCTGCCCCTATAAAGGTGAGGCAGAGGGGTGTCAACTTCAGCAAAGAGGAAGTTGGCATGTTGGTGGCAATGGTCCTGGAGAACTATGATGCCCTCTTTGAACCAGCTAAGCAACACGACTATCACATCACATGGACATCACCAGATCTGGGAGGACATAGCGACTGCCATCAATGCGGAGGGGGTGGCACTCCACTTCTTCAAATCCGTCCACAAGCACTGGGAGGACTTCAAATCCACTAAGCACAGTGCTCCCGGAGATGGACATGGTGCGCACAGGTGCAGGCTATCAACAGGCCAACAACATGCAGTTCCTGGTCAATTTCTACCAAGC
Source organism: Ambystoma mexicanum (assembly GCF_040938575.1). Taxonomy (NCBI): domain Eukaryota; kingdom Metazoa; phylum Chordata; class Amphibia; order Caudata; family Ambystomatidae; genus Ambystoma; species Ambystoma mexicanum. The sequence goes on along the minus strand of NC_090921.1, from coordinate 1,410,877,639 downwards.
GCTTCATGCCCAGGTCTGCGAGTGGCAAGAATGTCATGAGTCTGCTGGAGAGTAGGCATGTGGTGCAATGTCCAATGGCACATGTGTTTCCATGCATGTGCATGAATGTTTGGTTTGTAACCCTTGTGGTGGCTGCATGTGTTTATCATCCATCAACAGCAGCATGCATTCCCAGGACAATGCACCCCATGTGTGGAGCTGACACATGCTTTAGGATTTTTGCTGTTGTTACGTTGCAGCATTGGTTTAGACGTGACTCTGATAAAGGTTGGTCATAGCGCTGCTTGTGCACTCAGAGTTAATGTGTGAGCATGCGATGTATATGTGCCTGGGGCTAGGGCATAACAATGTGTGGCTGTGCTATTGAGGCAGGTATGTGGTGCATGAGCGCCAGATGGGTTGTGACAGAAGCATGTTGTTTGTTGTGATTGTATGTAGAAGTGCCCATTGTCATGATCCCTGCTTCCAAAAGGTCAGGGTTTTCCCAACTCCCTTGGAAGCAGATCCATAACCCAGGTTCCGAGTGCCAACCAGTCCCAATTGGGACCTTTTGGACCCAGTCCTGGCGCCAGTGGCACCAGGCTCATAAATATGCCCAGTCCCAGCGCTGGAAGCGCCGGGCTCATAATGCTTGGGTGGACTTACCTGCAGCAGACCATGCTGCTTACTTGCCTGCCAGTTGAGCCTCTGATCCTCTTCTGTTTGGAACTACATTTCCTGTTGGGTGGGGCTGGAGCCACTCCCTAGATTTAGAACACTGGAACTCTTCTGGAAGGCAGGAACTCTTTTCTTACCAGGAACTCTTTTCTTACTTAGGCGTGGCTGTGGAAGGAGACACCTAAGCACTACAGGAGGCTATTTAAACCACACCCGGTGGATGAATCTTGCTTTGCGTTATTCTGCACCCTCTGCAGCAGGACGCTCATCGTGTTTTCTGCATCCAGTCCTGGGCCTAAGGAAAAAGGCTTACCATCCTGAATCCAGTCTTCAGCAACACCTATAAAGACAAGAAAGAACAGGTTAGCATTCCAGCATCTGAAAGGCAAAGGCTTACCTACTCTTTGTGCGCTCCGGAGGTCTTCACACTGCATTCCGGCATCTGAAAGGCAAAGGCTTACCTACTCTTCGTGCGCTCCGGAGGTCTTCATACTGCATTCCGGCATCTGAAAGACAAAAGCTTACCAACTCTTCGCACGCTCCGGAGGCCTTCGGCGCTGCATCCCGCATCGGAAAGACAAAACAAGGTGCGTTTAAAGACATTGGGGAACTTAAATACTCACGTGCCATTACTCCTTTCCGCATCTAATCCAGTGGGTATTCCGGCACCCTGCAGCCGCTCCGAACTCGTACCTGCAAAATAAAAAGACAGTTACAGCGCATCGTGAAGCAGGCAACAAGCGCTTACTCACGTGCTTCCAGGCGCTTCTATTCATCACACGGGCTCCATCTTCAACTCACTTCAGCCCGTCATCCGCCATCGCCGGAACCCTGCAAAACAAGAGACATCATTACTAAAGACTTTAAAAAGACATTTGAATGACTCGAAACTTACCGTTCGTGCAGTAAACGACGGACAGCAGTCCTCTGAAGTCAAGAGGCCTGCGCTACCTATCCAGTGAAGAAACTGGCTACAGCACCCTGCCCCGAGGCAGATGGAGAGCTCGGCATTCACTTACCTAAGGTGAGAGCGTTAACCTTTGGGGGTCTACCGGAGAGGAGTAGAGGAAAGAGATAGGGACACCCCAATAACCCCAGTTCATTAACCCCATATTTTCTATCTGCAGACATCTTACTCTACACGTCAGGCATACAGTGCACAGAGGTCCAGCCCAAAGAGCCAACCGGGTGCTACACATCACCTTTGAAGATACGGTAGTCGCCCAGTCAAGACCGGCGCCTCTGCGAGAATCAGGTGAGCGTTACAGAACGCAAAGCCTACCGCAAAACTCTCGCCCAGGCGCTATGGAAACCTCGGATACTGACCCCCTAGCCCGGTTACTTGGGGAACTAAGGGCAGAAGTGCATGCAACTCGTCAGGAAACGAATGCTCTAAGAAGGGAACTAATTATTTCCAAGGAGAGAACAGACAATCTTGCTAGACAAGTGCTACAGTCACAAGCCGGACAGACCCCGTTACCCGCATCAGGGGCAAATCTTCCTTCAACATCCTCTATGAATCCAGTGCAGATCAACCTACCTGGGAATGTACCTCTGGCTCCACCCGAGCGATTTTCTGGTGACCCAAAGAGGTTTGCAGTATTTATCAATCAGTGCCGGTTGCACTTCTTATGCCGGCCAGCAGCCTTTCCAACTGATCAAGCTAAAGTAGCTTTTGTACTTTCGTACCTTAGTGGCAATGCGGCAGACTGGTCGATCCCTCTAGTTCATCAAGATGATCCGGTTCTCCATGATTTTCAAGCCTTTCAGCTTAGTATGGAAAAACTGTTCGCAAGACATTCACAGGGGCAGGCCTTGGACAATGAGCTTCTTTCGTTGCGACAGGGTAATCAAGACCTTTTGGCTTATATTGCATCTTTCAATAGACTAATAGTGGAAACTCAATGGCCTGAGGACAAAAGGATTACGCTGTTTTATAGAGGTCTACGTGGAGAGCTCAAAGACGTTTTAGCCCAAGTAGTGAATCCCCCACAGGACTGTTCGGATTACATAGACTTGGTCGTTCAAATAGATCACAGGCTGCAGAACAGGAAGGCCGATCGTTCCAAGTTTGGTGCTCGAGTATTTTCCAAACCGCCAACTCCTTCCAAAGGAGTAGACTCTGGGGAACCCCTGCAAATAGGGGGTCTGAAAGGTCCTCTAACACAACGGGAGCGGGAAAGGAGGAAACAGTTGCAATTATGCCTATATTGCGGAAACTCAGGGCACTTTCTTCGAGACTGTCCGGTGAAACCTGCCAAGAAGGCAGTAGGAGCTGCAGTTACCAAAGGTACAAACTCTGAGCAGGGAAACAACCTCGCCCGACAAGAATAGAGGTCCTTTTGCCGAGCGTAAAAACCAGTTCCGTGACCTCGCATTTCGTGATACCTATGGTCCTCATTAGCCCTGATAATCCGGATCGATTACATGCAATTGAAGCTTACGTCGACAGCGGTGCCATCGGCAATTATGTGGATCATGAAATGGTTTTGAGGATGAATCTAACTCTTTGTCCCAAGGCTGTAAAGGACGTCATTACTACGGTGGATGGTACGGAGATAGCCTCCGGGCCAGTAACGCATACCACTCAAGAAGTGACGCTAGTAAGTCAAGATGGACACCATGAGAAGATCGTGTTCGATGTGATCAAGGCCCCTCAGTTTCAGATTATTCTAGGAATACCTTGGTTAGAGAAACACAATCCTCTGATCGATTGGCGAGCAAGAACGGTCCAGTTTCCAGAATGTGTCTCTACTTGTCACCCTCCACCTGGTGTTGCACTGGTCGCAATTTCTTCAGAGACTCCCCAGTTACCTCCCGAATACCTAGAATACCAAGATGTTTTCCGGAAGGATCAGGCTAATTCTCTACCTCCTCATAGGTCTTATGACTGCCAGATAGACCTGATACCTGGATCTACTCCTCCTTGTAGTAGAATTTATGCCCTCACCGAGCTTGAGAACCTTCACCTTCGACAATACCTGGATCAATACCTGGCAAATGGGTTTATTCGTCCTTCCAAGTCCCCTGCTTCTTCAGCTTTGTTCTTCGTTCCAAAAAAGGAAGGAGACCTTAGAACTTGTATCGATTATCGCTCCCTGAACCAGATCACCGTTAAGAATAGATATCCGTTACCTTTGATCCCTGAACTCCTGGACCAAGTCAGAAAAGCATGCATATATACAAAGCTGGATCTTAGAGGAGCTTACCACTTGGTACGAGTAAAAGAGGGCGATGAATGGAAGACGGCCTTCCGCACCAAGTATGGGCTATTTGAATATCAGGTCATGCCCTTCGGACTTTGCAATGCCCCGGCCGCCTTTCAATATTTTATGAACGATGTCCTCAGAGAGCTCATAGATGTATGTGTTGTTGTTTACATTGACGACATCCTCGTTTATTCTTCATCGGAATCTGAACATCGGAAACACGTGAAAATGGTCCTCGAAAGATTGCGTCAACACAAACTTTTCGCTAAGTTGGAAAAATGTGTTTTCAACGTGACTGAAGTTGAATTCTTGGGATTCATATTATCACCTGGCGGAGTGCGTATGGATTCAAAGAAGGTCGATGCAGTTCTCAAATGGCCATCACCATCCTCCCTAAAAGGTGTGCAAAGCATGTTAGGCTTCGCTAACTTTTACCGCAGGTTTATCCCTGAGTTCTCTCGAATAGTCCAGCCCATCACTGCCTTGTTAAAGAAAAACAAACGTTTTGAATGGTCTACCGAGGCGGAACAAGCTTTCCAGGATTTGAAGACTAAATTTATCTCTGCACCAATCTTAAAACACCCTCGCCCCGAACTCCCCTACATCGTGGAAACTGATGCTTCAAGCCTTGCCATGGGGGCAGTTCTATCACAAAAGGACCCGGTAACCAATCAGTTGCATCCCGTGGCATTTTGGTCCCGCAAATTCTCGCCTCCTGAAGTCAATTACACGATTACTGACAAGGAACTTCTGGCTATCAAGTCTGCCTTTAAGGCTTGGCGGCATTATCTGCTGGGGGCCCGACACACCGTTACTGTGATTACGGATCACCGAAACCTGCAATATTTGAAAACCGCAAAAGCCCAATCCTCTAGACAACTCCGTTGGGCATTATTCTTTGCCGAGTTTGACTTCATAATTACCTATCGACCTGGTACAAAGAACGGTAAAGCCGATGCCCTTTCTCGGATGGGAGTGGAAGAACACTTGATCAACCCTAAACCGGTACCAATCATTCCCGAACAAAGAATTCTGGGTGTAATCGCCACAGAATCCATAGAGGAAGTTAAGGATAAAGCCAGGCAACTTGTAACTCCAGCAGATATACAGAATTGGCATCTGCAGGGAAAGGACTTTGCAGTAAAAGACAACTTATTGTATTTCCAAGAACGATTATACCTACCCAGCACAGATTTACAGAAAAAAGTAATCTCTTGTTATCACGACTCTTTAATGGAAGGTCATCCCGGTATAGCCAAGACCTCAGAAAAGATCAAGCGCTACTTCTGGTGGCCGTCTTGGAAAAAAGATATCAGAGACTTTATAATGTCCTGCGGAGTATGCGCCCAAAACAAGAGTCAAAAGGAAAGACCAGCAGGCCTCTTACGCCCTATTGACATCCCACCTCGCCCTTGGCATACGCTTTCTATGGACTTCATCACCGATCTACCTCCATGCTCCGGATACAATACGATTCTAGTAATCGTGGACTTATTCTCCAAGATGGCGCATTTCATTCCGCTCAAAGGCTTGCCAACAGCAGCAACTCTGGCCCGAGAATTTCTCGAAAACATCGTCCGACTGCACGGTTTTCCTTCGGTTCTAATTTCGGATCGAGGTAGTCAATTTATTTCTCATTTTTGGCGAAGTTGCTGTCGGTCAGCTCAAATTGATGTGAGACTATCGACCAGTCACCACCCTCAGACCGACGGACAAACCGAGAGGACAAATCAAACTCTCGAACAGTATTTACGCTGCATGCTGCAACAAACTGAAAAAACTTGGAAAGATATCCTTTGGATAGCCGAGTATGCCTACAATAACTCTGTCCATTCGGGAACTGGGAAAACCCCGTTTTTTCTTTTGTACGGCAGTCACCCTCGAACCTCGGAGTTGGATCCCCTCCAAGATCTTGAGACACCAGCAGTAGACTACCTGCATTCTACAATCACCCAAGCCTTTAAGGAAGCTGTTTCTCACCTTCAAAGGGCTAAAGAACAATACAAGAAAGGAGCAGATCAACATCGGAAGGAAGCCCCTCTCTATCAAGTAGGGGATCAAGTCTGGTTATCCACCAAATACCTATCTCTAAAAGGGCCACGCACATTCAACCCAAGATACCTTGGTCCCTATTCCATCACTACCATAGTAAACCCAGTAGCGGTCAAGTTGGACTTGCCCCCGCACATGAAGATACATCCGGTCTTCCACGTCTCTCTATTAAAACCCGTGCAACCTCAAACCCGACTAACCAAATCTCCAAAACCTATCCTAGTGGATGGAGAACTCGAGTTTGAAGTCAAAAGCATTCTGGACTCCAAGATCTCCAAATCTAAACTATTCTACCTAATTGACTGGAAAGGCTACGGCCCCCAAGAGAGATCCTGGGAACCTGCTGAATATGTCCACGCTCCTCGCCTAATCAAAAGATTTCACCGAACATTTCCTGACAAGCCAAAACCCCCGGAGAAGCCCGGTTTGGGAGGGGCCTTGAGGGGGGGTACTGTCATGATCCCTGCTTCCAAAAGGTCAGGGTTTTCCCAACTCCCTTGGAAGCAGATCCATAACCCAGGTTCCGAGTGCCAACCAGTCCCAATTGGGACCTTTTGGACCCAGTCCTGGCGCCAGTGGCACCAGGCTCATAAATATGCCCAGTCCCAGCGCTGGAAGCGCCGGGCTCATAATGCTTGGGTGGACTTACCTGCAGCAGACCATGCTGCTTACTTGCCTGCCAGTTGAGCCTCTGATCCTCTTCTGTTTGGAACTACTTTTCCTGTTGGGTGGGGCTGGAGCCACTCCCTAGATTTAGAACACTGGAACTCTTCTGGAAGGCAGGAACTCTTTTCTTACCAGGAACTCTTTTCTTACTTAGGCGTGGCTGTGGAAGGAGACACCTAAGCACTACAGGAGGCTATTTAAACCACACCCGGTGGATGAATCTTGCTTTGCGTTATTCTGCACCCTCTGCAGCAGGACGCTCATCGTGTCTTCTGCATCCAGTCCTGGGCCTAAGGAAAAAGGCTTACCATCCTGAATCCAGTCTTCAGCAACACCTATAAAGACAAGAAAGAACAGGTTAGCATTCCAGCATCTGAAAGGCAAAGGCTTACCTACTCTTCGTGCGCTCCGGAGGTCTTCACACTGCATTCCGGCATCTGAAAGGCAAAGGCTTACCTACTCTTCGTGCGCTCCGGAGGTCTTCATACTGCATTCCGGCATCTGAAAGACAAAAGCTTACCAACTCTTCGCACGCTCCGGAGGCCTTCGGCGCTGCATCCCGCATCGGAAAGACAAAACAAGGTGCGTTTAAAGACATTGGGGAACTTAAATACTCACGTGCCATTACTCCTTTCCGCATCTAATCCAGTGGGTATTCCGGCACCCTGCAGCCGCTCCGAACTCGTACCTGCAAAATAAAAAGACAGTTACAGCGCATCGTGAAGCAGGCAACAAGCGCTTACTCACGTGCTTCCAGGCGCTTCTATTCATCACACGGGCTCCATCTTCAACTCACTTCAGCCCGTCATCCGCCATCGCCGGAACCCTGCAAAACAAGAGACATCATTACTAAAGACTTTAAAAAGACATTTGAATGACTCGAAACTTACCGTTCGTGCAGTAAACGACGGACAGCAGTCCTCTGAAGTCAAGAGGCCTGCGCTACCTATCCAGTGAAGAAACTGGCTACAGCACCCTGCCCCGAGGCAGATGGAGAGCTTGGCATTCACTTACCTAAGGTGAGAGCGTTAACCTTTGGGGGTCTACCGGAGAGGAGAAGAGGAAAGAGATAGGGACACCCCAATAACCCCAGTTCATTAACCCCATATTTTCTATCTGCAGACATCTTACTCTACACGTCAGGCATACAGTGCACAGAGGTCCAGCCCAAAGAGCCAACCGGGTGCTACACATCACCTTTGAAGATACGGTAGTCGCCCAGTCAAGACCGGCGCCTCTGGTAGGGTACTGGTGTCAGGATTCCAATGTGTGACTTGTCCGCAATGTGTCCACAGCAGTATTGAGGCACATCAGTGAATCCATGTATTTGGGGTGTGTGCATCGTACCAGTTAACTCTGTGCCCGCCCCTGTGGCAAGTCTCGCATGGATGTGCATCAGGTTGTATCTGTGTCACATTCACTTTCCCATTGGTACATGACATTCATTATGGTTTGTGTCTGTGCAATGCACACTTTTTGAGGCATTTACATGTTTATGTGTCATGATAAAATTTAGATTAAATTGGTCTTATAGCTTTTCCACACTAACCGTTGTGCTTTTACAATGTAGGAGGTCTGTGCTAGGAACTGTCTCCTATGAACTACAATTCCCAATTCCTCCTGTAGATCATTTGCACTCTTAAGACGACATCGGGCACTTCAGCGCCAGCGCGTCTAAGCCGGTTTGTGTCATTTTGTGTGCAGTGAGGGAGTCACATAGTTATCCACTGCTCTCCTGTGTGGCTATACAGATCTAAATAGTAAGTTCCTTGATATTTGTAGTTTTCATTTATATTTCCATTGTATCTGCACAGAATGTCGAGTAATGAGTTAATTAGGCTGATCAAGCACAATCACAAAATGAGGCTTTACAGCTAATGCACGTGATTGAACAAGATTCCAAGAACCAACCAGTTATAGATAAGAATCCCACCTTTAAGGAAACTGAGGGCACTACTGCTGTTATAAATAATGTGGAACCTGACTCAATTGTAGCCTGCCACCCAATCCCCCCCGTCTCCCTCAATATAATGCTACCAAATACCCATTAGTTGGCATGTCATGCCACCAAGATGGCTGACTACATCCAATCCGCTAAATTAAATCTTGCCATCCTGACGGAAACCTGGCTCTGTGAGACCAACCTACATACTGCCCAATTAGCCACACCTCCTGGCTATAAGATTCTGCACACAAACCGGGTGGGAAAAAGGAGGGGAGGTGGCGGGGGCTATAATTTTTAGGGACAATCTCAAAGTATTCTTATCCAGCACACCAGTGTTTGATGCTTGTGAAGCTATGTTTGTGAAGCTGACCTTGAATTGCCCATTCACACTTTTTTTATTCTATATCGCCCACCGATTTCTACTCCAGCTTTTGAAGAGCAACTTCTGGCATTTTTGGGATCTCATACTAAACCCCAAGCCCTGCTACTTGTTTTAGGAGACTTTAACCTTTGGGCACTTGATCCCTCTGATTCAGAAGCCAGTGCCTTGCTGAACCTCCTATAGAGTATTGGACTGAAACAGTAGGCTACTGTGCCCACACCCCAAGGGGGAAAACTTTGGACTGGATTTTTTCTAGGAACCAGATTATCTCCCCACTAGATTTTCAAACATGGTGTTGGTCAGATCACCATCTTGTACAGTTTGATATCCAAGTTCCTAAGTCAGCAAGGAAAAGTGCAGGCTCGATTCCCAAGCCCACCCTTCTGAGAGGCACTGGGAATGTCTCCCAGGAAGTATTCCTGTCCATGGTTTCCCCCAAATTAGCCATTTTGGAAGAAAATGGCTCCTTGTAGGTATATACTGTGCAGCTACATGACATTTTGAACAGAGCTTTTGATAAACAGACACCCATTAAGTTAACCATAAAAAGGTAACTGCAAATCAATGGTCCACCCCCGGAAACCTTGGCAGCAAGGCAGCTGAACTTCTGGTGGAAAGAAGCTGGAGGAAAAACCCCTCCAACATCACCCTGGCAATATATATGAAAGCTAATACAAATTACTAAGGATCTATTCTTAAAGCTAAAAAGGATAAATAGGAGGAATTAATTATTGGGAGCAAAATCTAGCACCAGCAAGCTGTTTATTATTTGGAATGAGCTCAAGGGTACGACCACTGACTCTCATATAACCGTTGACAATGCATGGTGCCAGAAAATCCATGACAGTTTTGTTCAGAAAATAAGTCAATATCAGGTATGCACTCCAACCAATGCACACAGTGTACCTGCCATAGGTATTGAACCTAAGATTTTTAACACTGAGTTGGATAGTGCTGTTGATGCATTCGTCTTTCAGCAGGTCACTGCCTGTGAAGTTTCAGAAATTGTTGCTAAAATGAAATCCAAATCGTGTAAGGGAGATATTTTTCCAGCCTCATACTTTAAGGAATATTTCACTTTATTGTGCAGTTAGTCACAACATTTATCAACCGCTCTTTCCAGGAAGGATCGGTTCCTGATTACATTAAGGAGGCATGGATCCCCCCTTCATTAATGAAGGAGGGCTTAGACCCAAAGGTCCCTGCTTACTAGAGGCCCATAACAAATGTACCATTTCTGTTGAAGGTCATAGACAAGAGTGCTTGCATACAGTATGATTCCCTTGAAGAACAGAGGGGAATTCTAGCTAAAGGGCAGTCGGGTTTTAGGAAGAACCATGGGACCGAAACTGCTTTGGTGAACATTAACTCATGCTTATAAGAAATTGCAGATCAATGCAGGCTGGCCATGCTGCTGTTGCTGGACCTGTCTGCCGCTTTTGATTTGGTGAATCATGATGTGATGGCAAACAGGATGGCTAAGGTGAGCAACTGTTCGGAGCTGGCAGTGAACTGGTTTAGATCCTTCCTTGGGCCAAGGAAGGTTAGGGTTGTGTGTCGCACTGCTGTATAAAATTTATTCCAAACGACTTTTGACATTTTGGATGGTCTGGGGGTCAAGTTCAGTAATTATGCGGATGACACCCAGATCATTCTGAGCTTTCTGGATCCTACTAAGAGTGGGTAAGGTCTTTGATGCTGTGAAAGCATGGATGGTGGAGAATTCTCTTGCCCTGAATGATAACAAAACAGAGATTCTGATTCTTGGGACTGCTGCAAAGCTGAAAAATCTTGATGCCCAATGTGAGGCTTTCTCAATCGGGGGTATCAGAATACAGGTTGCAGACCAAGTGAAAACTCTGGAGGGTATTTTTGACCGCAACCTACATTTTAACAAGAATGTGTCCCTCTTGATTCCAGCTGTGTAAATGTGACACAGCTGCTCTGGCAGATACGTCTGTATTTATGAAAGGGAGACAGAGCCCTGATTGCAGCAGCTACAATTAATACAAGGCTGGATTACTGTAATGGGCCACTGGTTGGCTCATCACAGATAAACGTAACAAGGCTGAAGACCATTGAAAATGGTGCAGTCAGAGCCGTATGTGGCCTCAAGCGTAGAGATCATGTCACCTGCCCATGCAGGAAGCTGCATTGGCTCCTTATTCACCAGATGATTCTCTTTAAAGCATTAAGTCTGGTTTGTAAATGCCTGAAAGGTGATTCTGCAGTCTATCTCACCGCTCAGACTAGGAGAATACCGTTTAGGCATACATTACGGTCCAATAAAAAGGGCTAATTGATGCAGTCAAGATTTACGTTAAAGAGATTTGGAGGCTCAAGTTTTAATTTATGGGCCCAAGTGTTTGGAATGACCTTCCACAGTCACTTAAACAGCCCCCGTCAATTTCTCAGTTTAAAAAAGCTCTGAAGACATACTTGTTCGATGGAGGAGGAATTTAGGAACCCAATTCCAACACACTGACCTAGTGTTTTCTGTTTGGTGTTGTTATATGAGCATCCTGAGGCCTGCAGGCGTGTTGGCGCTATATCAAAACGTTCTAGAATAGAATAGAATTGAATGACTGTGGTTTGCATCGTGCCTGGGTTGTTGTGTCAGTTTGGATGTTGTTTGCATGTACTTGTGTGGGGTTGTGGATGTTGCTGGTTGTGCCTTTGGCAAATCATGTTACTGTGAATGTTGTTGCTGCTGCACCAGCTTTACCCAGTGCACTCAATCTGCTGGTCTGTGTCTCCTTTACCACAGTTGCTGCAGCTGATGAAGAGGGCGGAAGCGGTGCTGTGGATCATGTATGCAGGGAGCCTTCCACCATACATAGGTGCAGGCCCCAGCCACTCCCCTATGAGATCTCAACTTTGTGGGGTGATGTTGCTGAGGTGGCACCTGTACCATTGGATGTGGCTGCTGGGGGTAAATCCATGGAGCTGAAGGTGGTAGGGGACTCCTCAGCAGCAGTGGGATAGGGTGATGGCACACATGGTCTATCCACAGCGGAAGACAGCCCAGAGGCATCCAGGTTGATGGAGGGGCAGTACAACCCATGGGGCCAGGTGGGGGTGTTTATGAGGTGGTGCATTTCTCAACCCTGTCCCAGGGGCATGAGGATGTGCATGCCACTGTGGAGGTGCCTGTGCAAAATCCTGGACATTCGATGCAACACTGCACCCCTTCCTGGATGCCTTCACTGAGACCAACATCCCATTACGAGCTGATGCATCTATCACGGTAACATGTGGGACCCCTGCTGGCAAGGTGGACCAGAGACAGGCATGATATTGGAGAGGCTACTCATGACCTGCTTGTCCATCATCCCAATGAGCTGTACCATGTCGTTGAATTGCTGGCAGCAGGCCTGATCCCTGGTGGACTCTGTGGGCTGTTCACTGCTGCAAAATCCTCCTAAGTTTCCTCCTTTGTACGCCAGGGGTGCCTTCTGGGCCACATGCCAGCATAGCCCCCGGTGCACCAGTCCCACACACAACCCCCTGTCTGATGGAGATTTAAGCACCACCTGAGGTGGGAGTCACTGTTACGGCAGCTGAGGTTGCCGACCTAAGCACCGACAGGTGCTCAGGCAATGTAAGGACAGCAGACAAGGCAGAGCAGTGCAGCTGCTATACACCCCAGAAGAAGACCATCAAGTCAGAGGGCATACCAATGCATCCTGCACAGGGCTCAGTGGCAGGAGGTCACAACAAGGAGGAGGCTGACTGTTACAGAGCAGTCCACCACAAGGAGCCAGTTGGCAACTTCAGGCAGGAGGACCATGTGGGATTTCTGAACGCAATGTCTTCATTGTTCCATGGGTACGAGAGGCAGCTTTTGGAAGAGAGGCAGTGGGCACATGAGGCACAGGTGATGGTGGCCAGGGCTGAGGTTGTTCTGCGTTGGGCAAGGAGGAAAGCTACCATCCTGGACGCCACTTGTAGGGCGTCCCTGACGCAGAACTGAATATGCTTTCCATCCTGCAAGCCCTCCAGGAGTCAACAGAGGATGAGCTGTATTTTAGCCCGGAGTTTGAAGAATTTCCTTTCCGGATTTTCATGTATATAGTTATTTTGGTGTAGGTTTAATTTAATTTATCATCATTTCCCCCCAGACTACTTGGACCTTCACTCATGATGTTTTTTGTATATAGTTTCATTTAATACAGATTTTATATTTTCATTCTATGCTTCATGCAGTTAATTTGTGTTTCTGCACATTTTATTGATGACATTTCACACAGTGCATCTCTCCATTGCATGTCACATGAATTCCAGCATGCCTGTGTGTGTGATGTTGTTACTATGATGTTTGCGGTTGGAGGGATGCAGATGTGCCTGATATGTGGGGGTGGCGTCATGAGATGACAGGATGCTGCACTGGGTGTTTTCATTTGCATTTACATGTGCTGGGTCACTCTGTGTTTAGCGTCAGTGGGTCAGTGTGGTTAGAGATGAGGGCTCTGTTGTGTGTAAGATGATGTACCTCCGTGTCAGGTTGCAGTGATGTGTGGAATTGTTTGCCATTATTTGTTTGACTGTGATGGTGGATGTTCATGTATATTTGCAGACGTTAACATTGTTGGAATTGAAAGTCCAATATTATTTATGTGTCCCCTTTGTGGCTGCTGTGGTGTGTGGTGGGCTCACTGTGTATAGGTGGCCTGTTCACATCACTTGCAGTTTTATTTTTCATTGATGTGTCACTCCCATGTAATGCTCACATGCCTAACAGCATGCACAGTCACCCAAAGCCTGCTCTCATGTCTTGCTCACCCTCTGCCACTGTATTGCATTTGTGTGCCATGTTTGCTCTTTCTGTGTGCCAGAGCACATTTCCTGTGTCAGCGAGTCATGGACTCTCTGGCTGTCCTACCACCACCCATGCACAGGGCTGTCATGTTATTGTTCCTGGCAGTGAGTATGCAATCCCTTCCGCCAGGGACAATTACGCTTAAGCTGTTACACTCCTGGTCATTATTTGTGGATCAGGCCAACTTTTGATTTGGTTTATGTCTGTACTCAGCACACATTCAGTGGCTCTGCTTTGATGCGTTTGCAGCGACACATGGCCAATATGCACATGCCACTTTCCATTGCATTCACTTGTCACACGGGGATGGGATGGCCACAGTGTGCATTGTGCAATATAGTGCTGTATGGTTGTGGGGCTGCAGATTTAGGTCTGCCAGGGAATGACAGTGGATGCTCAGTTCCAGGAATGATCTTCATTTTTTTTAGTTGATCGTGTTGGCGGCCATGCATTTGACTGGTTGTGTTGGAGAGTATCAGGGTGCTGCCTGGGGTAGTGTGAGAGTTATGAGGGGTAGGTGGGTGGTGTCTGGACTTGAGTTGGATGCCAGGGGGGGATGTCAGAGGTGAGGGCAGTGTGGCGAGAGGAGTGTACAGTCAGGAGGCGGCCTGAGGTAATGTCAAAGGTGAGGGGGCTTGTGGGTGGTGTCTAGACTTGAAGGGGATGCCGTTGGGGTGTCAGAGGTGAGTGCAGTGTGGGGAAGGGAGTATACTGTCTGCTGGCTGCCTGGGGTAGTGTTTGAGGAGAGGGGGCTGGTGGGTGGTGACTGGAATTAAGGGGGATGTATGGGGTTGTGTTAGAGGTGAGGTGGGCTGGTGGGTGGTGTTTGGACTTGATGGGGTGGTATCAGATGTGAGGGCAGTGTGGGGAGGGAAGTGTACTGTCAGGGGGCTGCCTGGGCTAGTGTCGGAGTTGAAGGAGACTGATGGGTGGCGTCCGTACTGGAGGGAGATGCCAGGGGGGTCCCGAAATTAGGGCCGTGTGGGGAGGGCAGTGTACTCTCAGGGGACTGCCTGAGGTAGTGTCGGAGGTGATGTCGGTGGGTGGTGTCAGAGGTGAGGGTAGTGTGGGGAGGGGAGTGTACTGTCAGGGGTCTGCCTGGGGTAGAGTCGGAGGTGAGGGGGGCTGGTGGTTGGTGTCTGGACTTGAGGGGAATGCCTGGGGTAGTGTACGAGTTGAGGGGGGGCTGGTGAGTGTGGTCTGGACTTGAGGGGGATGCCAGGGGGTGGTGTCAGAGGTGAGGTCAGTGTAAGGAAGGGTGTGTACTGTCAGGAGGCTACCTGGGGTAGTGTTGGAGATGAGGGAGGTTGGTGGGTGGTGTCTGGACTTGAGTTGGATGCCTGGGGTAGTGTCGGAGGTGAGCGGGCCTGGTGGGTGGTGGGGGTGTCTGGACTAACGGGTGATGCCAAGGGGTTTAGAGGTGAGGGCAGTGTGGAGAGGGGAGTGTACTGTCAGGGGGCTGCCTGGGGCAGTGTCAGAGCTGAGGGGGGCTGGTGGGTGGTGTCTGGACTTGATGGGGATGCCAGGGGAGCAGGGGTGATGGCAGTGTGGGGAGAGGAGTGTACTGTCATGGAGTGGCCTGGGGTAGTGTTGGAGGTAAAGGGGGCTGATGGGTGGTGTCTGGATTTAGGGGGATGCCTGGGGTAGTGTCAGTGTTGAGGGGGGCTGGTGGGTGGTGTCTAGAATTGAGGGGGATGCTTGGGTGTGTCAGAGGTAAGGGCAGTGCGGGCAGGGGAGTGTACTGGCAGGGGGCTGCCTGGGGTTGTGTCAGAGTGAGGGGGGTGGTGGGTGGTGTCTGGACATGATGGGATGCCTGGGGTAGTGCCGTCGGTGAGGGGGGCTGGTGGGTGGTGTCTGGACTTGATGGAGATGCCAGGTGGGCATGGGTGAGGGCAGTGTGGGGAGAGGAGTGCACTGTCATGGGGTGGTCTGGGGTAGTGTTGGAGGTAAATGGGACTGGTCGGTGGTGTCTGAACTTTAGAGGGTTGCCTGGGGTTGTGTAAGAGTAAGGGGGGCTGGTGGGTGGTGTCTGGACATGAGGGGGATGCCTGAGGTAGTTTCGGAGGTGAGGGGGGCTGCTGGGTGGTGTCCAGACTTGAGGGGATGCCGGGAAGGGGTGTCAGAGGTGAGGGCAGTGTGGGGAGGGGAGTGTACAGAAAGGGGCATGCCCGGGGTAGTGTCGGAGGTGAGCGGAGCGGGTGGGTGGTGTCTGGACTTGAGGGGGATGCTGTAGGAGTTTAAGAGATGGGGGCAATGGGGAGGGGAGTGTACTGTCAGGAGGCCGCCTGGGGTAGTGCCAGAGGTGAGGGGGGCTGATGGTGGTGCTTGGACTTGAGGGGAATTCCTGTGGTACTATCAGAGGTGAAGGGGGCTGGTAGGTGGTGTCTGGACTTGAGGGGGTTGATGTGCATTCCGGGTATATGCTGACTGATTGGGTGCCTAGGGTGTAGCGGGATGGACTCGCAGTTTTGCTGGGGTGCTGCCTTGATTTAGGAGGGAGCCTGCATGTTTTTGTAGGGGGTGCAGTCTGGACTTACGACGGAGCTCTTGCATTTTTGCAGGGTTGCCTCATTGACTTTTGAAGTGGGCTGCACGTTTTTGCAGGGGTGCAGCCTCGACTTACAAGGGACCTCACGCGTTTTCACAGGGTGTTTCCTTTGACTTGCTTGGAATGCCACACGCTTTTGCAGGGGTGCAGCCTCAATTTACGAGGGGGGTCTCTGGTTTTCGTAGGGGTACAACATTGACTTGCGAGGTAGGCCTTGCGCTTTTGCATGTGTGCAGCCTCAACATAAGAAGGAGCTCTTGCGTTTTCTCAGGGGTGCCACATTGACTTGCGAGTTAGGCCACGCGCTTTTGCAGGGGTGCAGCCTCAACTTACGATGAACTCTCGCATTTTCGCAGAGGTGCCTCATTGTCTTGCAAGGTAGGCTGTGTGCTTTCATAGGGGTGCAGCCTCGGCTTATAAGGGAGCTCTTGGGTTTTCGCAGGGGTGCTGCATTGACTTGCTAGGTAGGACACACGGTTTTGCAAGGGGTGCAGGATGGTGGAACAGGGCTGGACACGGAGGATTGTGCTTAGATTTAGATGTGGCTAGGTTTTTGGTTTGCATGGGGGCGTGTTGTGGGCGTTCACGCGGAGCTCGATTCCCTTTGCATGTCTGCTAGAAATGCACATTTGGATCCATGAATACGTGGAGGGCAGATTTTTTATCCGTCGCTTAGGCTCACGCAGTGTCCTTCTCGGAGACTCACTTTCAGGATTTCTGAGCACATTTCCATGAAACGGGCCCTAAAGTAATTAATGAATAAAAATTAATGAATTAATATAGTAAATGACGTTCCCTACACAAAAAAAGAGGGCGGATTTGACACTTCAAGAAGGCAGCCACTGTTTGCCAACTTGTAAATCCTTCTGCTTTTGACAGAGGAACACACAATGTGTGAAGAGAGTAATATGTGACTGACTGCATCCGGGGAAATGTGCACATCATGTCATGGTCGAGAATACACGTTTGCCTACTATGACTGCAAGTCAGAAACCTTTTACGGTATTAAGCCAAGGACGAGTATGCTCGTCCTTTTTGCATAGACTTTCATAAAAGCTTGGCAGTTAAGGGGTTAAACATAGTAGAGCTTTTCACATAGGGCTGCATGAGTGAGTACTACCTACACTAGCAAAGGCCCGTTTTCACAGAGCGTTTTCCAAGAAGTTTTGTCACTATAAAACGCTTCTGTGAATTATGCCCAAAGTGTTATAAGTACTATTTAAGGAGATTTAGTTGATCGACTTTGGGGTAGTGGAAGACTGAACATCCACCAAATAAGTAAAGGTGGCACGCATATCTCTGAGACGAGCGCTTAACTCATGGAACTATCTCATCCACTGAATTCTCTGTAAAGGTGCATTTTCTTGAGGTCTCTAATTGCTTTCTATAGTGATATATGTAGATATAGTGACAGTTCTGGGAATGTATGTTAGCTTATGCCTTTCGCATTCATTTCAATGTTGAACCCCTGGCATGTCAGTGACACTGATAGTTGTAACAGGAGGCCACATACTGGGATCCTGTTTTTTTGGTGAGGCTTGAGGGGTTTAAAGGCGGCAATGAAGATTATTGTAATTTACAAGAACATTTAATCAAGATTCAAGGTATGAAAACTACAAAACCACACCGGGTAGATTTTAAAGCAGACATTGCGAGCGATGCAAAAGAAATCTCATTAAAAGGAATGCCTTCAGGGGATGGAGCGGCTGATAAAGACGTTCACTCAGAAAATCTGTAGTGCTTTGAAGTAACAGCTTGGCATCAAACATTCATATTAACATCCCGAAAAATAAACAGAGAGCGAGATAATGATGAAAGAGAGCTGTGTCTGTCTTTTATGAAAGATGGTGATGAATAGAGCTTTGTCAATTAAAAGGAACATCACTTTGTTCCTTAAAACTTTGGCGTACAATGAAAATCGTTTCTCAGAAATGAACCCGCAACGCACTGAGAGATGGAACAAAGCTGTCGGCGGCATCTTAAGGCGAATCAGGTGGTCCTTCTTTGAAAGGATTTGTTCAGCACTTGTATTTGCAAAGCAGTGTTTAATATGAGCCGTGTGTATCGTTCAAGAAGCTGTTTTGAACATTCCAAATAGAAAGTTTCACACTGTGAGTTGCCTTGATTGCCAAAAGACTGGGAAGAACATTCACAAAGAAGTTACTATGAGAAGCTGCCGTACCCTTACCCACTCCTGGGGAGGGCAATGTGATTAACACAATAAGTGGTGGAGCATAGTTTTAATTGTAAGGGTAAATTGCTCAGAGGCGACCACCAGTGGCAGATTTAAAGCAAAGGGCCCTAGGTGGGTTGGCCATGGCGGCGGTGCTTAGGGTGGGTGGCGTTAATTGTGGTCACGAGTGCACAATGGTGAACTTTTGGGACAAAAGTTCCTTTTTTTAAGTTGTCTTTATTATATTTACCTCTGTTTAGGGGTCTGACTAACTGGAAACAGCTGGACCCCCGGAGCAGTTGTCCTTCTCAACGGTAACATTAGATGATCAAGCCTGAATCTGATGTTGGAAATTAACATGTTTGAAGGCTAAGGGCACAGAGCAGCTTATCAAGACCACCTTTTCCTAGAAAAATGACTCTTAGAAGATTACTTTGATCCAATGTGAGATGACTGACAAACATGGGTGCGTGGCAGGGCAAGTCTTAAAAAGAGAAATGAAGAAAAATGGGGGCTTTATGAACATGACAATGGGAAGACGTCACAGGATGTGACATCACAGGATAATTCCTACAGCATGCAGAACCAATTTATGCATGGCCCCAGTGCCTTAATCCACACACCCCAAATATCATTAAACATCACATGTGTAATTAAATGAGTGCACCCAAACTATAGTGTTGTTACATATTAATAATACAATGTCCATTCATATACTGCACAACACAAAATACTTTTGGTTTACACAGGAAAATCTGAAATCCAGGATGGGCAAAATAAATGTAGAATCACATTATTTTGCTTGACCTTTTTTCTATGAAAATGGGTATATACTGTCAGTTTACTGTATTATGTGATTTATGTACTTTTCAAGTATTGCTAGAAAATAATGATTTAGGGGGTAATTCATAGAATTCAGCGCACAAGTGGCACACGCGGCAGGCGCACAGTGTGCGCGTGCGAATCCCTGCGCCAGCCGCGTGCGCCAAAATCCATTTCCGCGCACAGCGTATTCATGGATTCCAGCCACCAAAACCAGCCGTGGCACACAGTGGCGCAGCGACCCTGCAGCAGCGCCAGTTACGCACCCAAGAACGCCTCTCACGCAGGGAAAAGCCAACAATATACCCAATCCAGCGCAAAGGGCTGCACTAACCCTGTACCAGCACGGCAAGTGGGCTACTTGTATCACTGGGGTGCGCGGGAAGTACCTCACGCGATTGGCCCTGTGCGAGCAGGGTACGCGTATTTCAGGGGTGCACGGGAAGTTCCACACGCGATTTCCGCAGGGTACGTGTATTTCAGGGGTGCGCGAGAAGTTCCACACGCGATTTCAGCAGGGTACGTGTATTTCTGGGTGCGGGGGACGTTCCACACGCGATTTCAG
Source organism: Ambystoma mexicanum (assembly GCF_040938575.1). Taxonomy (NCBI): domain Eukaryota; kingdom Metazoa; phylum Chordata; class Amphibia; order Caudata; family Ambystomatidae; genus Ambystoma; species Ambystoma mexicanum. The sequence continues at coordinate 1,410,857,801 of NC_090921.1, read as the reverse complement.
CATGGTACGTGCATTTCAGGGGTGTGCGGGAATTTCCACACGCGATTGGGCCCGTGCGAGCAGGGTACGCGTATCTCAGGGGTGCGCGGGAAGTGCCACACGTGATTTCAGCAGGGTATGTGTATTTCGGGGTGCGGGGCAAGTTTCACACGCGATTTCAGCAGGGTACGTGTATTCCAGGGGTGCGCAGGAAGTTCCACATGCGATTCCATCAGGGTACGTGTATTTCAGGGGTGCGCGGGAATTTCCACACGCGATTGGGCCCGTGCGAGCAGGGTACGCATATCTCAGGGGTGCGCGGGAATTTCCACACGCGATTTGTCTGGGTACGTGGATCTCAGGGGTGCGCGGGAAGTTTCACACGCGATTTGGCAGGGTACGTGGATTTCAGGGGTGCGCGGGAAGTTCCACACGCGATTTGGCCGGGTACCTGCGCGGGAATTTCCACACGCGATTTGTCTGGGTACGTGGATCTCAGGGGTGCGCGGGAAGTCTCACACGCGATTTGGCAGGGTACGTGGATTTCAGGGGTGCGTGGGAAGTTCCACACGCGATTTGGCCGGGTACGTGCGCAGGAATTTCCACACGCAATTTGTCTGGGTACGTGGATCTCAGGGGTGCGCAGGAAGTCTCACACGCGATTTGGCAGGGTATGTGGATTTCAGGGGTGCGCGGGAAGTTCCACACGCGATTTAGCCGGGTACGTGCGCGCGAATTTCCACACACGATTTGTCTGGGTACGTGGATCTCAGGGGTGCGCAGGAAGTCACACACGCGATTTGGCAAGGTACGTGGATTTCAGGGGTGCGTGGGAAGTTCCACACGCGATTTGGCCGGGTACGTGCGCGGGAATTTCCACACGCGATTTGGCTGGGTACGTGTATGACAGGGGTACGCAGGAAATTCTACACGCAATTTGGCTGTGTGCTCCCAGGTATTCCCTGTACACCCTCCACGGCCCCTGCAGGCAGCCGACACCACAGGGGACTACCCTGCACACCTGCTCATGTCACCCAGCACCCCCACCCCCCAGCCACCATGGGTAGCCCCCACCAGGCCCCCACTCATGTCTCCCACCACCCCCACCCCCAAGCATCCAGGGGCACCCTCCACCAGGCCCCCACTCATGTCTCCCACCACCCCCACCCCCCCAGCAGTGCAGGGGCACCCTCCACCAGGCTCCCACTCATGTTCCCCTGCACCCCCACCCCCCAGCATCCAGGGGCACACTCCACCAGGCCCCCACTCATGTCTCCCACCACCCCCACCCCCCAGCAGTGCAGGGGCACCCTCCACCAGGCCCCCACTCATGTCCCCATGCACCCCCACCCCCCAGCATCCAGGGGCACCCTCCACAAGGCCCCCACTCATGTCTCCCACCACCCCCACCCCCCAGCATCCAGGGGCACCCTCCACCAGGCCCCCACTCATGTCTCCCACCACCCCCACCCCCCAGCAGTGCAGGGGCACCCTCCACCGGGCTCCCACCCATGTCTCCCACCACCCCCACCCCCCAGCATCCAGGGGCACCCTCCACCAGGCCCCCACTCATGTCTCCCACCACCCCCACCCCCCAGCAGTGCAGGGGCACCCTCCACCAGGCCCCCACTCATGTCCCCCTGCACCCCCACCCCCCAGCATCCAGGGGCACCCTCCACCAGGCCCCCACTCATGTCTCCCACCATCCCCACCCCCCAGCATCCAGGGGCACCCTCCACCAGGCCCCCACTCATGTCTCCCACCACCCCCACCCCACCAGCATCCAGGGGCAGCCTCCACCAGGCCCCCACTCATGTCCCCTATCACCCCCACCCCCCAGCACTGAGGGGCACCCTCCACCAGGCCCCCACTCATGTCCCCCTGCACCCAGGTCCTCACAATCCCCAATCATGTGCGTTATGGTCAGCCTCCACAGCCAAAAGGCCCTACCAAGTAACCCATTCACCCACATGGAAATGGAAATTACATGTTACACCCCCAATGTTCATAAAGCAAATGAACCCATGTCCGTCACACACAATGGTTGCAAATGAATGGGAAAACACCCAACATGACATGCATGAAACCAATGAGATGATACCACACAGTGAAGTATGAAAACAAAATTGTATTAAAAAAAATTGAATGCAAATGAAATGAAACAAACTACAATGGCAATGAAAAAAAGATAAGCTGCATGTCCGTCCAAAAAAATCAAAACTACAAATCCAAATCCAAAAAAATGTTGTTCAAAGTCACATTAAAAATAAATTCAATCCGAGAGATAAAAATAAATGCAAAGACCATTGCTCCATGGAGAATAAATCAAAAATAAAAAAATAAAACAATCCAATGAAGAACTATGTACAAAACATCCAAGGGTCCATGAGCCCAACTGAACAAAGGAAACCTACAAAAAACCCTAACTAAAATGCAACTATATACAAAAAGTGGAGCTGTGTCCGTCGACTCCAAATCATAAGAAGAAACAAATGAAACCTAAAACTAAAGAACTATATACAAAGGCGGCGGGCAAGTCCAGCGGCTCACTCCGTGGTGTTCCGGGCCAGGGCATCATCACACTCCTCGTCTATGTCCCGGAGGCGGTCCTGTTCCATGGCCCCGAGGGTCCGCAGGGACGACGCCATCTGCTCCTCCAACCCCCTGCGGATTGCCTCGAGGCACTCGGCCCGCCTCAGGGCCCTTCGCATGGAGTTCTCCGCCCTGACCATCGTGAGCCGCGCCTCTTCCGCCCGCCGCCGCTCCGCACCTATCTGCTGGCCCAACCGCAGTCACACGGGAGACACTTCCTGTCCTGGGTCTTCCTGTCCTCCGGCCGATGCCTGCCCCTCCGATGTTGATGGCCCCGAGCCATGATGCCTCCCACGTTGACTCTGCTGATGCCTCCGACGCAACTGCCTCTGCCAGCACGACGGCATTCAAGCTGATGGAATCCACCAACGCCGTCGTGCACATGCCCTGCCTGATGATGCCGGCACATCCTCCATCTGCTGGGGTACAGTTGCTGTGGTGTCCACCCCTGCTGGACCTCCGACTCCCGACTGTGGCAGGGATGGGATCCCCACCGAGCTGGCTGCATTGGTCAGGGCAGGTCCACAGGGGGCCCTGGTGGCATCTGGGCCGGAAGATGGCAAGGAAAACGACTGGCGTATAGTCTCCACAGAGGAGGAGAGGGCCGCCAGATTGGCCGACACATGCAGGAAACCCCCGAACATGGACGATCCCAATTGGGCCACATCGGCACGGTGCTCTTCGTGATGACGTGCGTGCTCCTCCTGGGAAGCACGCACGGCATCACGAATCACAGCCGTGCGCATCGCGACCCCAATCAGGACCTTCTCCATACGGCCAGGGGTCCCCTCGTCCGCAGGTGGAGGGGAGTCAGATGACATGGACATCCCCTCTACCTGCGGACGGGCCTGGGACGAGGCATCCCTGCTGGGGCATGGTGGTGCACCCACAGGGTCAGGGACAGCGACATGCACAGGCCCCTCCATGGTGACCTGTGCTGCCTCCTGCCCCTGCCCCTGGACTGCACCACTTGCACCAGCAGGGATGCCCCCACCAGGCCCCATGTGCGCCTCAGTGTCGGCCTCCTCCTCCTCTGTGGAAACCACCAACCTGGATGGCTCCTCACTGTCTTCTGCTGTAGCAGGCCCCTGTGGGGGCTCACCCACCCCTTCCGCTGTAGCCGTGGGGGCATCCCCGCCGCCTTGCTCCACAGCGCCGTCTCCGCCCTCTTCTTCACTAGCCACTGCGTAGAGGGAGACATAGAACACAAGCATCAGGGTACTGTACAATGGTCCCCTAGACAGGAAGCAATAGCAGATGAGTGCCACTGTCAAAGTTCACTTCCATCATGTCCCTCCACAACACATGTGTCAGTCCAGGCAAAACACACACAGTGACAGTCATGGTGCATACCATGGACATTTCCATACATGTCCAATGGACTCTCGAAACATACAATGTAATGGAACTCACATGCATCATGGGTCATGCCTATCACATGCACACACTTCACCTCAGTCACATCCATCTGGCCCCGTACACCCCAATCACAGTGGATACAAGGATGACTAGGCTGCATCAGTGAATCTGTACATTGTCACAGACATGTGTCATGCATCCATGGCATTCACAAGTCACAGACACGCAGGTCAGGCACACAGACATGCATACCATATATGTACCTGGCATCAGCACCCATCCCTCACCCCCACCCATGTCCAGGAACAGAGACTGCCATGCTCTCATGTGTACAATCTGCATAGGGCTCCCCATGTCGCATTTAAACACATGCAACAACCGTGCGGTTCACACATTACTGGTCGCACATGCATTACCATGATGTCCCTGCACACATACATGCGTACATGGCCTATGTCACACATACAGGCAAGTATCAGACAACCAGCACACTGCAACATGCCCTGTCTCACACAGCAATGCTTGGCCACTTACCGCTCAACTCCAGACGGGTCTCCCTCTCAAGGACCTGGGCGTGGAGCGCTGGGTGTACGCATTCCAGGACCCTCATCTGGATGGAACTCATGCGGCCCCGGCCCCCCTCCACGAGGCGCCGGGCCTTTATGAGGGTCCTGGACCTCAAGTCCTCCCAGCGCTTCTTGACCTTCTGGATGGTGCGGGTTGCCACCCCCTCCGCGTTGATGGCAACCACACAGTCGGCCCAGATCCTCTCCCATCCTTCCTTGTTGGCGCTGGACGATCCGAAGAGGGCACCATACTGCCACAGGACTTGCTCCACCAGGACATCAACTTCGGTGGCAGTGAAGCTGGTGCCCCTCTGCCCCTCTGGCCGTGGGTTGCCACTGGTGCCAGATGTTGATGTGCCCGACATGGCAACGCCAGGGGCAGGAGTGGGTGGGCAACTGGGTCCTGGGGCTGGGCTGTGGAGCGATGTTATCCGAGTCGGGAGTCTTCTGTTCCAGCAGGGGTGGACACAGCAACTGGACCCCTGCAGATGGCTGATGTGCAGGCACCAAATGGCAGGGCACGGTGGCAGCAGGCAGGCAGGCAGGCAGGCAGCAGCAGATGGCAGGTGGGAGGCTGCTCGGGGCACTGGGGGGCAGTAATTCGGCCTTCTGGGCAGGAGCGTGGTCTTCCATGTGTTTTCGCGTGGCCAGCTTGATACGGAGTGATTTGGCACGTGAAAATCCTGCACGTTAGCGTGAAATTCGAGGAAAGGCCCTTAGCGCGTAAGCGCGTCAGCACGCGTATGCGATTTCATTGGACCAAAGGCCCTTACAGCGTAAGCGCGTCTGTGACGTTTCGCGCATGGGCGTTGCCCTGGCAGGGCTTGGAGATCCCGCGTGCCTTTAAACTGCTCTGTACGTGCTTTTCGTGCGGTGCGTGTGTTTTCCATCCGTTGGGGTTCACACGCTATTACTTCACAGCGGGTGTTGGCTACGCGTTCTTCTACACGCAAGGCAGACGGTGAGTGGTACCCCGCTCCCCCCCAGGCCCGATCGCGTGAAGCGAACCCCTGAAATACACGTAGCCCGCTCCCCCAGGCCCGATCGCGTGAAAATCTTCACGCAAACCCCTGAAATACACGTAGCCCGCTCCCCTAGGCCCGATCGCGTGAAAAAGTTCACGCGAACCCCTGAAATACACGTAGCCCGCTCCCCCAGGCCCGATCGCGTGAAAAACTTCACGCGAACCCCTGAAATACACGTAGCCCGCTCCCCCAGACCCGATCGCGTGAGAAACTTTACGCGAACCCCAGATATACCCGTAGCCCGCTCCCCCAGGCCCGATCGCGTGAAAAACTTCACGCGAACCTCTGAAATACACGTAGCCCGCTCCCCCAGGCCCGATCACGTGAAAAAGTTCACGCGAACCCCTGAAATACACGTAGCCCGCTCCCCCAGGCCCGATCGCGTGAAAAACTTCACGCGAACCCCTGAAATACACGTAGCCCGCTCCCCCAGGCCCGATCGCGTGAGAAACTTCACGCGAACCCCTGATATACACGTAGCCCGCTCCCCCAGGCCCGATCGCGTGAAAAGGTTCACTCGAACCCCTGAAATACACGTAGCCCGCTCCCCCAGGCCCGATCGCGTGAAAAACTTCACGCGAACCCCTGAAATACACGTAGCCCGATCCCCCAGGCCCGATCGCGTGAAAAAGTTCACGCGAACCCCTGAAATACACGTAGCCCGCTCCCCCAGGCCCGATCGCGTGAAAAACTTCACGCGAACCCCTGAAATACACGTAGCCCGCTCCCCCAGGCCCGATCGCGTGAGAAACTTCACGCGAACCCCTGATATACACGTAGCCCGCTCCCCCAGGCCCGATCGCGTGAAAAACTTCACGCGAACCCCTGAAATACACGTAGCCCGCTCCCCCAGGCCCGATCGCGTGAAAAAGTTCACGCGAACCCCTGAAATACACATAGCCCGCTCGCACAGGCCCAATTGCTGTATGTTGCCACTTTTGTAATGCGCAGGGACGCTACCGCCTGCCTTCGTGTGGCGGACGTGTTTCGGCTTGTGCGTGTCTTTGGCTGTGCGTGGCTTTGCCCTATTCGATTCCATGAATACGTGTGGTTCGAGTGCGTGTGGGCGTTCCGTCTGCTTCCCTGCAGTACATCCCCAGTTACGCCCTTATTTTCGCACGTTGTTCCCCATTCCGCGCGTTACGCCCTGTGTCCCGCCCACTTTCTGGTGTATGCGCCGAGGTTGGGCGCTTTCACTGTGCGCGTCGCGCACGCCTTTCGGGATGTTGCAGTGACTTGTGCGCCATGCACGGGTTTGGCGCACATCCCGGGGTGTACACGCGCAGGGACTTCCATGAATCGCACGCGTGCGCGTGCGCCTGTTTTTTTCCGCTTGCGCCTGCTTGCGCGAAGATTTTCGGCGCACGTTTGTTCCATGAATCGGCCCCTTAACCTTTTGACTCCCAAACCTGAGCAAATACTGATATGAATTATACCTGGGAAGATATGTGGTGAAGTACTTACATCTCTGCATGGGACAAAATACTGGTTTTGTTACTTAAACAAAGTGGGCCTCATTACGAGGTGGGCGGTAAGGGATTACCGGTACCGGTAAGGGCACCGGTGAGGTAATTCCTTACCGCCCTACTACGAGTTCCCTTTGCGGGTCCTCCCTTAACGCCTGGTTTTACCAGGCGTTAAGGACGGGACCCGCAAAGGGACTTTGGAGCTAATAACGGTACCGCAATTTGCAGTACCATTATTAGCGCCTTCCCCATTCCCATTGAGCCCTATGGGGGCTCAAATGGGAATGGGGAAGGGCCCTGGTGAATTACTACCCCGCCAACCTTGGAACGGGGCGGTAAGGATTTGGAGGCAGCCATGGCGCTAATAGCGCCATGGTTACCACCAACCTCGTAATGAGGGCCAGTTTGTAATCCCTGGCAAATGATTCAATCGCATCATGCCTGAGCCACCTACATTCGGAGCCCATGAACGCAATTCAGTTTGCAACTTTTTCTATCAAATACAATCTACTGTCAAGAGTCACTAAACTCATTAATTGTAATTATTCCTTATTTAAATAGTGCTTTCACCAATCCACTACACATAGAACATATTCACATACAATTAACACCCATCAAAAGTTGGTTATTGTTATTGTTATTTGGTATGTATATAGCACTCTATATATCATTGGTATGAGATCAAAGCACTTGTGGGTAGAACACCCTTGGGGACCGTAGTCTAGGTCAGTCGAGGGAGTAGGGTAGTATGGGGTGCTTGGGTGCACTAAATACGTGTGCACTAGTGTGAATTGTCTGATGGTAGCTGAATTCTAACACTAGGTGCGGTGGTATTGAGAGATCAGTTGAATGCATGCATTCAGGTGATTGGTTTCTGAGACTGCATTCTGGCGGCATTAGGCCAGTGTAGGACGTATATATGTGTACAGCTAGGCCATTTCTTTTGTGGGGTATTGCTGCGTACTAGCAGAATGTTGAGGTGTTCATGGAGTATTGTTCGTATGTGAGCAACTAGGCCGAGATTGATTGAGGGGTATAGATGCACTCTTTTGTGTGTGGGTGTAAATTAGAGAGTGAGCATAGTGGTAGGGGTGGTGAGTGTCTGGAGTGGATGGCTTATTATTACAAGCCCATTGTTCCAGGATTACATTCTGGATCTGGATAAGTTGGTAGCGGTCATCCTCGTGTTTCGTTGTAGTTATACTCTGAGGTAGATTCATCGCTGAGAGCAGAGTAAGAAGTGTTTGCTTGGACAGAGGGTCATTATTCTTAGGCTCAGCACTATGCATCTCAGGGGCCCAGTTTCTGGGTCATTGGTTGTGGTTTATGATGGGTTGCAGGGTAATATTAAGCAGGATATTTGGTTATATGACAGGAGCTATCTCGCACCAACGTAGTCGCACCCAGCACATATTCTGGTACTGATTTATCAACCACAGAAGGATGAAAGGCAGAGTTGGCCTCGCCAGTATTAGAGTCTTCGACCTACAGATTACACACACATTGCAGAAGAGAGCGCACAACCCACTGAGCTACCTTGGTACATATTAATAAAGACCTAGCCCGGGTCAAACCGTTTCACAAAGGTAACATCGCCTGTGCCTACCTGCATGTGCATACAAACTGGGCAAAAGTTAGGATCTCTGAGGCAGCAGAACACTTGCTAAAGCTGGGATTTGACCTGTTCGAACTCGAAGAGAGTGCACTACCCGCCTCACCACGAAAATCATCCGAGACGGCCGGGTCTAAGAAATTTTCCCAAGCAACAAACCTCAGCAGTAAACCAAAATTTTCTGGGGAAACATCGGATTTCAGCAGCCCTGAACATATAGTCCAATTCAACGAACCACCTTCACAGGATTTCTATACACGGGGTTTGTCCCCGAGTTCTCACCGTGAAGCAGAGACTCGTCAACCCACGAAAGATGCCACAAGAAACGAAACTGCCTATAAAGATCCGCTAGGAATAGGCAGACGCCCTGCCGGTCCTATGGCAAAAATTCAAAGGACTGTAAACCAATCCCTCGATTCAAAGGATCTAGGCTCTCAACAAACTCTCAAACAAGCCCCACTATCGCAACTATGGGCCTGGCTACCGAAGGCCCTCACGCTCAGTAAGAACAAATAGCAACTCGCCAAGCACCTCTCCCTACCCCTTTCCATCAGACAAACCCCTGGAAAAGCAGAGCTGTCTTTGGGGTCCTGGAACACCCGCAGATTCTTCCACCTGACCAAGAAAGGGGACCTAAACCTTGGGTGCTTCGATATAATCTGCTTACAAGAGTCCTGGATGATTGAACGTCCCTTCATGGACGGATACGACATGGCATGTGCTCCAGCAACTAAAGGGATTTTTGGCCGCCCCTCATCTACAGCTCAAGAAAACTCTGAGATCTACTACATACCTGCTTGCCATGGAAGTAAGCTGGGAGAGTTTTGAGGAGGAAAAGGGCAAGTTCAAACCGCAGCCCTTAATTATCATCAACGTTTACTGGAACCCTGTAGCCATGAGTGATTCGTCCTTCCTTGCTTTGACTAGAGAGACTATTGATGAAGCTCTTGTGAATTGTCCAGAGGCCCTGTTGATCATTTGCGGCGACCTAAATGCCACTTGGTCCCCACAAGAAACGACTGGTATCCCTCCTCCTTCTTCATCACCCAGAAGCAAACGTGGAGCAACGTGGCTGTCCCTGATGTTGCCCAGAGACTTGCTCTGTACTGATGACCTATTCTCTAGAGAAAAGAGGCCACCAACCTGGGAAAGAGGCAACTCTCATGCGGACATTGATCACATTTTCATCAGCAGATATCTGGCACCTTTAACCATCTCGTTTGAAGTACTGAAGTCCACCGCGAGCGATCACAACTTGCTGGTCCTGAAATGGAAGACAATTCATTCTTGCCTGCGCAAGTGGAGCCAAATAACCAACAAAATCACCTAAAACTATCGGCAGCTTCCATTCTGAAGATAAAGTACCATTACTTAAGTAAAGGAAGCGAGCCTGGTCAACAGAACAACCCGCAACTACCAGACTATCAACCTCTCCTGGTGCCATTCAGTTCTCAATCCAATGGCTCCAGACGGAGAAACAAACCCGCTACACATGAGTACAGCAAAGAATTGGTCGTGAAAAGGCTCCTAGTGAGGAAAGCGAGAAGAAAACTGCTTGTTTTTACCTCGGCAGAAAACCAAGCAAGCTTCAATCGGGTCCAGCGAATCTACAAATCTTGGATCAGACAACATCGGATTCACCTATACCAACAAGACGCGGAAGCCATGCTGAAGTTGGTCTGCGGTCATCATCCGCGAGAGTTCTGGTCCCTCCTCAGATCAACATCTGCTCCTTTAGAGGAATCAACAATAATCCCGATCTGTGAAACAGACTGTATGAACTTCTATTCAAACCTGTTCCAGACGCCCGCAGCCTCAAGTCCTCCGGCGACCAGTACTAAAGAGGAGCCCTGGGTAGACCTGAGCAACGAAGCAGAGATCACCAAAGTTCTCCAAAGACTTAAACCTTCGAGAGCCCCTGGCCCGGATGGAATCACTAACCTTGACCTCAAACAACATCCAACAGAATGGGCCACGCTGATTAGTGAAATTTTCAAACGATGTGAAAAGGCCAGGCGAATTCCGTCTTCATGGACCACATCAATTGTAGTGCCCATATTTAAAAAAGGGCGCAAAGAAGACCCAAAGAATTACCATCCTATAGCACTTCTGGACACTGTCGGCAATGTCTTTGGCTCACTCCTACTGCAACACTTTCAGCGATGGGCAAGAGACGCAGAGTGCGCCAACCCGTTTCGAACGGGATGTACTAAAAACAACGGCACAACGACAAACATGTTCCTCAGCGCCTTAAAAAGCAAAGTCCTCAGAGGAGGCCCGAGAGTGTTCCTGGCATTCATAGATCTGGCGCAAGCTTTTGATCAAGTAAATAGAGAGAAACTGTGGGGAAAACTGAGTCTTTGGAAATGCCCTACAGAATTTCTTCAACCGATTCAAGCACTACATCAAGACACCAAGCTGCGTGTGAGGCTAAATCAAACTGGCTTGTTATTGGCAGAAATTCCAGTTGGTAGAGGAGTGAAACAGGGCTGCCCATTAGCCCTGGCCCTCTTTATTGCTTATCTAGGCGATTTCAAGGACTCCGAACTACCTATTCGCTCCTTTCCACCGTCGATGGGGAAGCGAAAAAACCACAAGGCTGCTATACGCGGATGATTTAATTCTAATGGACATGACCCCGATTGGCCTCCAGCGTGATAACTTGGCCGCTTATGTCAAGCAAATGACTTAACCATCAATGTTTCCAAAACTAAGATCATGATCATGGAAAAAACCAAACGACCACAAGAAAAACTATCCTGGTACCTGGAGGGGGTCGCAATAGAAAAAGTCTCGAGCTTCAAATACTTGGGAGTAACACTGGACTGTTCCAGTATAAACGCAACCCTGCAGAGCTGCTTAATGAACAAAGTAAAGAAACTAGCGGCACAAGCCTGCTCTCTGAATAAGAAATTTGGACGTTTCTTCTTGCTACCAATGATCAAATTTTATCGTGCGAAGGTGGTTCCGTCACTCACCTATGCAGCAGAAGCTCTTCCTCAAACGCCAGTGCATTTGTGGCTGAAGTTAGAGGGCTATTTCTGGCGCACGGTACTAGGCCTCCCGAAGTCAACATCTGCCCCGCTCATCAGAAGAGAGCTAGGCCTTCTCTCCCTGGAAGGGACTACGGAGATAAAATCCATGATGCTTTATAGGAAAACGCTGCTCCCGGACTGCCCGCACCTGTTAGCCATCATACGTACTGAAACCCTGGCCGCACGCTATAGTGTGTTAAAATCTTGGGAAACAGCGTGCAAAGCGAAACTACTGGAAATTCACTCCTCAGAGCAAGACCTCATCTGTAATCCGACGAAAAATAAAAAGAAAAATGGGCGAGCTCGACTGGATTAAAACCTTGGACAATGCAGCAAAAGCAAAATCAGTCAGTCATCTTCCGCCCCATCAAAGTAAATTGAACACTGTTCCAAACTATCTGAGTAAGTTCCCCAGCAAAGCAGCCAGAAACTTGTTCTTGAAAGCACGTCTAAATTTACTAGAAACCAACGAGATCTTAAAACTCAGAGGACAGAGTAATTCAGACACATGCCGCTTCTGTATGAATGACACAAAGGTGGAAACCATACGACACTTCCTCTTAAACTGCCCAGGAACGAGAGAAATAGGCGAGAAATTCCTGCTACCACACCTTTCGGCATCATATACTAAGGAAGAGGAACTGTGGTGGAGCCGCTTAATGAGCGGAGAAAGGAACACTTGGACAATCGCCACAACACAGACTCTTAAGATGATTCTATCTTTATGAAATCTAAACCACTACTCAAACTACAAACCTAGCCACTAGAGCGCTGTTGCTGACACAACTTCTGCAAAAACGTTTTTCTTCTTGATTTCCTTGGTTCTCTTCTATTACATTTTGAAAACACTGATCGTCCTTCACATGAATCTCTTCCTCTTCCTTTGTTATGCAGCTTCTTTTTTTTTTTTCGATAAACAGTTTTGATATATAGTTTCTTCTTCTTCTTCTACAATGTTTTGTAAAAATCATTAATTTGATTAAATCAACTAAAAATAATATTATACTGTCCATTCCTATAGTGCACAACATAAACTTCTGTTGGCTTACACATGAAAACCTTGCATCCAGGATGGGAAAAAAAAAACCTATCAGATTAATTTTCCTTGATTCATTTCATTAATGTATATAGATTGTCAGATCAATTGATTATGCAATGTGTGTACTTTTAAAGGTATTTCTAGACAAATCATTATTTAGCTCACTGTGCCTGATATATCAACATTGGGAGCCCATAAAAGCAATTCAGTGAGCATCTTTTCCTATGAAATAAAATCTAATCTCAAGAGTCACTAAACTCTAATTAATGATAATTATTGGTTATTTAAATAGCGCTTTCCCCAAACCACTATACATAAAACATATTCACATTCAATTATCACCCAACCAAATTTGGCACTGATTTAACAACCTTGGAAGAATGAAAGGCTGTTTTGGCCTTGCCGATATTAGAGTATTTGACCTGCAGATCACACACACACACATCACAGAAGCGAGCACTCAACCCACTGAGCTACCTTGTTACATGTTAAAAATATAGTGTTGATTCATATAGTGCACAGCAAACTCCCCTTAGCTTACACATTAAAACCTCTTAATGTTAATACCAATGATGCCATCGAGCACTGAAGATGAATGTCACTTTTTGTAATATTATTTTCTGTGATGTTTCTTATGTCAAGCCATATCATAAGAATTAGGGAGTCTGCATGTCTTTTGTTATACAGGGAATTCAAAAACCCAGGCAGGACACAAAGAAAAATCTAACAGTCAGTGCCTAGAATTCCTAAGAGTCCTAATGTGTTATTTCACTGTGCTGTGTATAAGCTAAATGCATGTCGGCACACATGATAACATAAGAGGTATGTTTGTATGATGCATGCCACAAACTTTTTCTGATGTGCCATTGCCATTGGGCCTAAAGTGGCCTGCAAAATGTTTTTCAAGGGAAGGTGGCTCCCCCTATGCGGTGGAGGGGCAGGGGAGGATGGTTTACAGTGTGGGGCACAAAGGCTGGGGAAGGACGCCCTAGGGCCCGGGAATGGATAGTGAAGGAGTTCAGCTTGGGCAGAAACATCTGGGCAGTGTCCCAGGGGACTGAAGTTGTGGTCCCAGCCAAAGTAACCCCCAAGGTTGGGAACAGAGGGTGGGGGGGGCTTCAGAGTGGTACACAAAGGCCTAGAAAAGGTGAGAGGGCCCCAGGGCAAAGAGATATTCGACCCAGCACCAGTGAACCAGAAGGGGAGGTGGAATGGTGCAGTGGGGGCTAGAAAGGAGAAGAAATGGAAGGGAATCAGGACAGAGCCCCAAGGGATCGGTGTGGGGCTGGGCCATTAAAGCCCCAGGACCCAGGTCACAGCAACATGGGTCGGTGAAGTGTGCAATGCAAGCAGGCAGGAAGGGAGATAGATGGGTAACACTTGTTTTTTTTCTGGCTGCTGATGCGATCTGATGCGGCAGAAACAAACTTCTCTCTTCTTCCAATGTCTCCCGGGCCTTCAGCATGCACGCACCTTCAGGAACATTTACAGAGTGCAGACCATGACCCCCAGCACCCTGCTAAATGTAGGCCCGGTGGCCATGGCAGCTCCTTCTTCCTTGTGGGAGGCATATCCGCCATACCTGCTCTCCATGGCCAAACCAACAATGCAAAATGCTGGTGTGGTACAGTTTTTTTGGCCAATGTGGGTCAGTTTGATGAAATACTTTACTATGTGCAATTTGCATCAAATTTCACCAAAAACCTCCCGCTTGGGTACTTTTGAAACAGTGTCACGAAAGGAATGATTAGCGATTTGCTACTGTGGGCCACTTTTTCATTGGTGCCCAAGGTCATTTTATAGCCAGTCCAACCCTGTCTCCGCTGGCCCAGAAATAGAGGAAATGGAAAGGTGTATTAGGAGCTAGAGCTGGGGCTGCGTGTCTCTGAAAGACTGGGAAGTGGTGGTGCAGGGCACAGGGACCCTCTAGTCCTTTGTCTGCCTGGCTAGTGTTAAATCAGCCTCTGGGGACCACTGACATAAGAAATTCCATGCAGAGGTCTTCTGCGTTCAATTTTAGTCATTTTAAACATGTGATCTAATGCAGCACTATTTTTTCTCCTGTGGTTCCTCAGTTGACTGGGTAATGGAAGTGGGTAGTATCATTAATTTGAAATGCGGCGAAACAGAAAAAAATACCATTACTACCCCCCCGTCTAAATTATATGGTGCCTCCTTAATATTTATTTTGGCCTAAGCCTACTCGCGCTATACGGAAAACCGCATTGCAAAGTTCTGATTTTAGGTTAACTTCGCCGCCATTCTAAGATTCGTCTGCCATTTTGATTTCTACTCGTGTGTTCTTCGTTCTAAAATGGTGGACTATGTTTTCAACTTAACTGAAGAAAATGGCTTTGGAAAAAGTTGCTCTGTAGGGCGACACCTCACAATCCCTTACATAAATATCGGTACTGGATTGGCCATAAAATGCTGTGTCTTCAAGCATAGGATGAGATTAAGGATGTCGCAGGTCACTGGATCCGGACGGTGATAAAGCCTAACCGTCACCATAAATAATGTAAAATAAAAGAGACTCCAGGACTCAGCGCCATCAAAAATGTGTGTATGTTTAATTATATCACATATTCACACTTCTTGAACAAAAGCCCATAAACGATAACATGTTTCGGCTCTGCTGAGCCTTTTTCAAATCTGGACCTTAATGGCTTGTAATTAATCCATAGGACTGTTGTCCCTGTAGTAATAACTGGGTATAATCCCCAATAGGAAGTCTGATTCCTACGGACTGAAAAATAACACGCGTCGGCAGAGATGACTATGTTTTCAACTTGCAACCGAGCCTCCCGATCTTTGAGTTCTGTTAATGTTTAGACTGTCTGAGAGCCGACTGTTTAGACTAGGCAATGAGACCTTGTGCTGCATATGAACTGTTGTTTAAGTGTTGTCTGCGCTCACGAGACTCATCCTTGTATACACATTGAGACAATGTAGAACAAAATCACACTGTGTGTCTTTGCTGAACTGCATTGTAGCGATTCTTGAACCAAGGCTTATCGCGGTATTCAAGAACATACATCACATTGTGCCTCCATGGAAATGCAAACCTATGTAATCCTTTGCATAATATTGTATAACTTGTATGTGAACCAGGCACAAACTCTAGACAACGAATTATTAACGTGAAGAGAGGCTGGACAATATTACACAAAATTGTATAAAAACTGAAATGTTTAGACGTCCAGCACTCTCTCACCTCTCTGTCGGGCTGGTACACATTGCGGGGGTTGGGAGCCAGATAGCTATCTGTGTTGCTTTGTAAACTGTACAGTAATAAAAGATCTGTGAATCTTTTTAGCCCGTGATTGGTGTATTTCCTTTGTGGTACTCATCCTCGATATTTCCTTGTTCTTTCAGATGGCGTCCGAATATTTTATTTTAAAATTTGTTTATTGGCATTTTGTTATATTTGCAAACACTGCACCTCTTTCTGGTGCCAACTTCTGTATCAATAAACAAGTTTGCATACTTATACAGCAACATGTCGAACAATAATTTCAAACAACAATGAACAGTAACTGTCTCTGGCGTCAATCCAAGTCTAGTTTCACTGGTGACCAATAGGGCGGATGCTCCTGTCGTGGGAAGGGGAGGGGACACGGACCAGACCATGGTGTTATTGTGTCTCACGATGGACCTATAGAAGCTGGCGTCTTTTTTCTGCAGTGGTCGGGTGTGCTTCCTGCGGATTATTCAAGGAGGTTTATCGTCAGGGGAGTGGAACAGTTTTGTCATGGTGTCTTTCCATGCAACCAGCGCCATACTCGAGTCTTCAGTAGACCTGGTTACGCTCTCCTCCCAAGCTTTTGTTTCGGCGTTCACCCATTTCTCAAGTTCTTTACGCCACACTGTGAAAATCGGACCAGCAGGTTTTTTCCATGACATAGCCATAGTTCTTTTTGCCATTATGCATGCCAAATCCATTAGTTTGACTGAATTTTTGAGTTTAGCTAACCTAGTATAGGTGCCCAGGAGACACTCATGTGGGGTCCATTCGTACCTAGTGTGACCCGTCTCCTCGCACATTTGTTTTATTTTGGACCAGAAAGTCTGGGTCTTGGAGCAGTTCCATAGCATGTGGATTAGGTCCGCATTATCAGCTCAGCACCAAGTGCAGTTTGGCGGCACACTGTTGTTGAATTTGGCCAATCTACTCGGGGTCAGATAGGTGCAGTATAACACGTTGATCTGGATCAGTCGAAATCGGTGATTTCTAGAGACCTCTCCAGAGAATGACAGTGCCCTGTCCCATTCGCTATCTGTTAGTTCCCACCCTATGTCAGTTACCCATGTGGTCTGTAAATCCGCGCTTCGGGGGTTAGGTGTGTCGCTTAGATGGCCATATATTTGGGAAACCACTCTTCCACCCTCTCCCAAACTATAAAGCAGCGTTATAAAGGAGTTCATGTCTGGTTCCTCTGGCCAATTTTCCCAATTCGTTCGGGCAAACAGTCTAATCTTCCGATACCATAGGTGTTGACTGGAGGGAATATCATACTCCGCCTGTAACTCAGAGAACTCCCGAAAAGTCCCCCCTTCATACAGGTCTCCCCACGTGTAGACTCCTTTTCCCTCCCAGAGCCTGACACTATTTAGATCGGTATCAGTCTTATTCAACCCCGAGAGCAGTGGCATTTCCGGGGAATATGTTTGCTTTAGTTTCATAATCACTGAGGTCCAGTACCATATTTTCCTACCCAGGGTCACCAAGAAGGGTGGGTTGCTTATCAGGGTCTGAGGGCCCCAGATCAATTCCTTTAAGCGTAACAGAGAGATCATGGACTGCAACAGAGGGGTGTCTGGAGTGACCTTGTCTGCTAACCATTTTGATACAAAGCCTAACTGGGCGGCCAGGTAATATTTCTCTAAATTAGGCAGTTGGATCCCACCCGATTTGTATGGTAAGACCAATGTGGACAGGGCCACCCGGTGCCTACACCTCCCCCACAGGAAATCCCGGATTATTGTATCCAGCAAACGGAAAAAAGGTTTAGTAATATAGAAGTGCACATTTTGGAACACATACAGGAACCTGGGGAGGACAATCATTTTGACTATGGAGGCCCTGCCCATCATGGATAAAGGCAGCTTAGACCAGAACCCCATGGACTTACGTAGCGCTGGGATCTTCACCCTAGTGTTATAATCGTGCATTAGTTCTGGGGTGTGTAGAATCTGAATCCCAAGGTATCGAAACAAAGTGGTCTGACAGGTTATGCCCACCAGAGGAAGTTCCGTAATGGCCTTTCCCCTCAGTCCCACTAGCGGGAACAAGCAGGACTTGGTTCTGCTGAATTTTATGCCCGAGACCTTGGTGTAATTGTCTAAAACGTCCAGCATTGTTGGTACATTGAGAAGGGGATTATTGACTTATATCAGCATGTCATCAGCATATAAGGAGATGATGTGGTCTACCCCTCCGACCCGAATGCCTGCATCAAAGAATTGCTGCCTAAAAAAGAGAGCGATGGGCTCCAGGCCCAGTATATACAGCATGGGTGAGAGTGGGCACCCCTGCCTGGTACCTCTGCGGATGTCCCACGACTCTGACACATATCTCCCAGATTTTACTCGTGCACTCGGTCCATTGTACAGTATTTTAATCCATCTAATGAACCCCTGACCGAAACCAAACCGCTCCAGGACCGCCACTAGCTACTCCCAATATATTGAGTCAAATGCTTTTATGGCATCTAAGGACAATAGTGCATAGCATTCTTTGCTTGTGTCGGTGTGGGTTATTATATGCTGGAGCGTGCGCAGGTTCATGGTCGTGTTACGACCGTGTACAAAGCCGTTTTGGTCCTCATGTTCTAAGTCTCCAATTACTCTGGCTAGTCGGTTGGCTAGGATTGTCGTAAGTATTTTAACATCATAATTTATCATCGCAATCGGGCGGTAAGAGTCACACCTATCTGTGGATTTGTCGGGTTTAAGTATGGGGACCACCAAAGTTTCTCTCATACTAACGGGGAGGGTCCCACATTCATAGGATTCTAGGAAGACTTCAAGCAATAGTGGCGTCAAGGAGGGTTCGAATGCCTTGTAGAACTGCGGGGGCAACCCATCACTGCCCGGGGTCTTACACGTCGCCAGGGATCTAATTGCTTCCGAAATATCATCGGGTGTAATGTCCCCATCCAAAGCCTCAGATTGTGCTTGGGTTAATTTTGGTAAGCATATCTCATCGAGAGTGTCCTGTATTTGATCTCGGGGGATCTGGTCCGCATGGGAATATAATTGCTCGTAGAAATTCTTAAAGGTGTCATTGACACCCTGTTGAGTGTTGTGAGTTTCATCGAGTTCGTCTTTCAATACAGTGGTTATATGTCTGGCGTGTTCTTTTTTGCAAAGCCAAGCTAATAGTCGGCCGGGTTTGTCTGCCTCGGGGTGTGCCCTATTGATTCTAGTAATATAGTCGAATTTTGATAGCCTGTTCCATGCATCGGTGCAGTTCTCTCTCAAAGTTCTAAGATCTTCTTCTCTCTTTGGGGTGTCTATCGGGGCTGCCTCCAATGCCGTGATTTTCAATTCTCCCTTGTCTAGCTCGCTGCGCAGAAGTTTCCTAATGCCGCGCGCTTTAGAAATGACTTCCCCCCGCACCACTACCTTCAGGGGGTCCCATAGCGTGCTGATGTGTTCTACACTCCCAGTGTTTTCAGTTATGAAATTGTCTATGGACTCGTGTAGCTCTTCTTTAAACGCCTGGTCCCCCAAGGCTTCCGCAGGCATCCTCCACATGGGTATGGGGGGGTCTCGGGCCGGTGTGATTCCATTCAATTAATAGTGGAGAATGATCTGAAATAGTTCTTCCCAGATATTGCGCACTCCCCATCTGAGGTAAGTGCTCTCTGTCCACAAAGAGGTAATCTAGCCGGGTATGGAGGGCATGTGAAGACGAGTAAAACGAGTAACCTCTCTCACCTGGATGTAGCTCCCGGCAGACGTCCGCCAGGTCCAATTCATCGGTCGCGGTTTTCAGGGATGTGGTGGCCGTTGAAGGGCCCTTCAATGTGGGGCTGGACCTGTCTAGCATTGGATCATGGACGCAGTTAAAGTCCCATCCCCATAAAAAGAAGGCATTTCTGTACTGTAGCATTTTGGAGCTCAGATCTTTCAGGTGTAGTCGGATATTGTTATTGGAGAAGTATGAGTTCACTATACACACTTCCTTTTGTTCAAGTGTCCCCCAAAATACCACATATCTGCCTTCAGGGTCCTTATCCATTTTAGTGAGTTGAAACGGTACTTGGGGGTTGATCCAGGTGTAGACTCCTCTTGCGAATCTGGAGTAGGAGCCCCAAAACCCTGTCCCACCCAGTGTTCGTTGAGCTTCGCCTCCAACTCAGCAGAGCAGTGTGTCTCTTGTAGTAGAGCAATGTCCACTTTCTTCCGCTGCAGGTAGGACTTGATTCTATTTCTGCAGAGATATGTGCCCAGGCCTCGCACATTCCACATCATTATCTTAATTTGTACAACCATGGTGGTCTCTTAGGGGGTCTGGGAGCAATCCCGCTCCTGCAAGAGCTGTATGCTGATGCGGCTGTGTCCCCGTCTCTTCCCGTTTGTAGTAGGCTTAGGTCCAATATCTTCAGTGTTTCCGTCCTCCCATTCCTTGTCGTAGATTTAACAATCGGAGACTTACCAACATTCTCATCCTCCAACGTGGAGGATGCATTAACCGAAAAACAAAACAAGTAACTGCCCCCAGCAGTCGTTTTGAACTCGCGACGCTCAGGGGCTCCCGAGCCTCGGGGGCCTTTCCAGGCCTTTCGGTACGGGTGGTGTGTAGGCATTTGGCCTGCACTGTTCTAGGCGGGGTGGGTCGTTGACGGTCTCATGCTTGGGCCTTCGTGCTCCTGCCCAGTCAAGACATCAGTTTGTTGCAGTGTTAAGTAGGGTTTCGCGGACCTTATCTCCAGCTTGTTGGTGCGGTCTCTTCCATGAGTAGATTCAGTCATTCCTTAGTCATATGGACCCCTTCTCAGGTTCTTCAGTGTCGTCGGCCAGGTTATTATGCTCAAGCCACATATTAGCGGCAGCTGGGGTTTCCAGGAAGACTGCCTTCCCTTTGTATAGTATCTTAAGTCTCGCCGGATATAGCAACATGTATTTCAGGTTGAGTTTCCGTAATCTTGCCTTTATAGGTATGAAGGAATTCCGCGACTGTTGCACCGTGGGGGTGTAGTCTGGGTATATAACTATTACGGAGTCATTCCTCTTTATCACCCCGCTCTCTCTTGAGAACCACAATATCACTTCCCTGTCACGGAAATTCAGAATTTTTGCAATTGTCGGGCGTGGGTATGAGCCCGGCGGCGGTCTTTTCTGGAGGGATCTGTGGGCCCGCTCCACTGAGAACCCCTGGGTAAGTGAGCCTGCTCCAATTTCTTGCAGCAGCAGTGTTTTCGATGAATTTGGTGAGGTTTGGGCCTTCCATGTCCTCCGGGACCCCGAGGATACGGACATTGCTGCGGCGGGCCCGTCCTTCTGTGTCCTCTGAACGGGATTCTAGTCTTGCCACTGTCAATTCCAGTTCATGGACTTTCGCCTTTAGCTCCCGTGTGTCTTCGCCGCTTTCTTGCAGGGACGTCTCGGTTCTAGTTACCCTTTCCATCAGGTTGCGGGCATCTTGTCTCATCAGTTGTATATCTGACCTGATTTCTCCGATCATGCCTTCCATAGATGTGCGTAACGCTGCAATTGCCTGCAAAATTTGAGCGTCTCGGGGGTCCTACGCTGAGGGTGGTGGGTCTGCCGCAGGGATTGCTTCCTGCGGTAGTTGCTGCCTCGGGAATGCAGTTGTGAAAGCGTCCATCGTGGCGGCCTTTGATCTGTTCTAAGGAGACAACATGGCCCCGTTGGAGAGTTCCAGGTGTACAGGGCGGGCTGCAGGCCTTAGCTCTGTAATCTTAATCTCAGTTCCGCTGTCTACTGTGGGGGGCCTTCATTCAGGTGCTACATATAGTGGTCCAGCGGTCTGTTTTCATATGGGCAGTATCTTGCCAAGCACTACAGTCTATCTTTGGACTCCAGGCTCCAGGCGGGTTGTCCTCATGCGTCTTAATTTTTAAGTTTTATTTCTAGGCATCTGTGTTTAAATACCCTTTATCCCTACCTTTGACCACTGCGGGCGATCTTTTCAGGTAGGTGGTGTTATTTTTTAGGAACACAAATATATTTTCCTCCTTCCCGGGGCCCTGGTGAATGCCACAATGATCTGTGGCCAGGGTCGACGTGTAGTTGGTGCTTGGGCAATCACCCGCCGTGTACCCCAATGCTGTCAATGCCTAGGTGGTTCTGGGTTGCGCCGGGCCCAGCGGTTTGCTTAGTCTGCCTTCCAGGTGCGAGGTAAGGGCACAGTTGTATGTGATAGGGAGCCCTGTGTTGTGTCAAACCGTTCCCCTTCTTCGGGACTGCTCGTGTTCCTGCCCGCCGGGTATGCAGCGCCTGTCTCCGCTCCTCAGCCGTCAGCAATCCTGGCGCCTCAGTCGACTGACTCCGCTCACCTCGATCGTCTTCGCCTCACAACGCAGAAGGGGTAGGTTTTTCTTCCGTCCGTCTTGTCTTCACTCCAGCTCCTCGGCAGGCCTCCAGGCTTCCCTCGGTGTTGTCTGCCAGCGGGGGTCGCTCTTCCCTCTCAACGTGGGGTCTCAGCCCAGGACTCCGCGGTTCTGCCATGCGTCTCAACCCGGAGGACAAACGTTCACAATCTCATCTGTTCGTGGCCTGTCCAGCAAGCCCTCCAGGCTTACGCCCAGTCCAGCCCTCACAGTCCTCCGCCAGCCTCTGCGCTGGGAGCCGCCATCTTGGGTGCCGTAGGGGAGCTTTTTCAAACGCTCCGTTATCCTCTTTGCCAGCTCCGATTTCCTCTGGGATTTCAGCCGAGTGGAGCAATAAGGTTCCGCTACGTGCCTCTTGATTTTTTGTAGCTGCTATTTCGATTCTGCCGCCGTAGTGTCGGCGGCTTCAGGATCTTGGGCAGGAGCACAGCGGATTCACGGCTTCACACCATGCGTGCAGACCACACCCCCGGCATCCGAATAGGGACCCTCAAGATTGATGCCACCTCGTTGAAGAGTTGACCCGGCTATTGGACCGGGATCGGACGGTGAGAAAGGGGGCCCCTTCTTGGATGAGACGTGACACCTCAACAGTGCTGCACGACCCGATCCCTGGACAGTGAGCTTGCGGTCCGAGACGGCATCTTGACGAGGGTCCATATATTGAGGCGGGTAGTTTTGCCGAAATCACCAACCACGAGGGTCCTTTGTTGTCCTTTGTAATCTGATCAGACTTCCCTTAGTCCTCTGAGTCCCCCGAGTTAAGATTTCCCCTGAAATGCTCCCTCAAACCCCAATTAATCGAATTTTGAATGGATAGAAAGGAGCAGCAATGGATCAGGGATATTAGGCAGCAAACAGAATTCAAATCTGACCTTCCCTCACAAAATATAACCCTTTGCAATTGCATAAAATGACACTCAGAATCGACAAATAATTAAATAATGTGCAGTTGAATCAAGGAGGTAAATATGATTTATCACAGTATCAGGGATATAATATCACCAGCAACTACAAGGCAAGGTGTCAACAGAGGGCATACAGTTCAGAAAGCAACTTGAAAGTAAGCACACACTGCAGCCAAATCACACGTTGAAAAGTTGCATTTTACACTTTTGCAGTTTTAAATGTCCAAACGTTTTTTTAAAAAAATGGGTGAAATAGACAGAATTGGAATGTGGTTTTTAGGCTGGGTGATAGATGCTCGTCAAAGGGATAATATAGAGGTGAAAGAGTGGCTCTAGCCGAATAATTGGCTGAGATTTTCAAGGTGGAAAGAGATTCGGTTTTGAGAAAATAAATGCAGTTAACAGAGAAAGTTGGTTTGGAAAGAAAGGACACGTGTTACTTAAACTAGATTATCAATAAAATAGTGCTGCCCATGAAACAGGTTAAACAGTCACATTAACCCCCTTCACGCAGCATGTCTCTTTATGTGGAAATTAATTAAATTATTCAAAATATAACTAAGGATCTATGCAAGACAGAGATGAGTAGAAGACTGGCACTACGCTTAGAGATCAAGGACAAGATGCACAAAAAAAAGTAATCAGGGTATGGATAGGATTACTTAGAGAGCAGGACAAAGACAAAGTATCAAGATGGGATAGGTTATGTGGTGCTATGGGATAGGAAAATACTCACAATCCGCACCTGAGTTTGGGATTTGGGACAGTCAACCGGGTTCTGGACTCAAAAAGCTCCGGTCACAGCAAAGCAGCGGACTCTCCTAACAGCTAACAACTATCCCTTTTCTGGCAGTGAAGTCTGGAATCTGCAGGGTGGATCTGGAATGTCTGGATACGCAGGCGCTGGAAAATTCAGAAGAGAGAGTCCCCGTCTCTGTCAGCTTGCCCTTTTTATAAGGCGGGTGACTCACCGGATTTATTGTTGGGCAGGACTAAGCTAGACCTACCGCGAAGAACCAGATAGGTCAGCCTATGTTGGTCGCCTCCTCTAGGAGGGGACTCAGTTTATGGGGTCTTGTTTTATGAGGTGCAAAGCCATCCCACAGTAACTTTTGCCTAAAATCCATCTTAACATAAATCACACATTTATACAGTTGTGGCACTTTTGCAAAATACATAGGCAAATTGTATATTTCATACAGAGCATGGTGTTCCCACTTCCAGGTCTGTACAACATTATTTTACCCTTCTAATAGTTTGTTGTGGTTTTTAGTGTGAACGGCTTCACCCAAAATCCCACCATTTTAAGCATGTATGCATATTATCATAGGGCATATTTCCATTAATTTGTAACATTCCACCCTATGTACTTTTCCCATGATTCACATTCTCCTGGCGTTTAGGTCCCATACATGCTATGGGCAGCCACAATATCGTGTTTGAAGGCCACGAAAATTACATTTAAACTGTAAAACGTTTACATTACTGCATTGTCTGGTTATAGAATTAACAGTCTTTAAAGTTTACTCATTAAATCATTTTTTTTTAGCAAAATGGGTAGGCCTTTATTCTTCAACTGGGATCATTTTTTTTCCAGGCTACCACCAAATGTCAGTTTAGCCCAGGGATGCCATGGAATTTACCCAGTTTGGGTGAATGGTAAGTGTCACTTCCAAAGTAACACATAGGCGTCCCAGAATCTATTGTCTCAAGCTGAAGCCCAGACAGAAGTCTGATGGGGTTGTGATATTCTAAGGGCAGCAATTAACACGTATGGGGAGGCCACTCCTCTTGTCAGCACACAAATGTCCATGTAAACTGCGCAGGAACCCTGTTGGGCTTGTTCCCCATTACAGCCAATGCATTTAATTATTTATTTGATTTTATTGTGTTCTGACTCAGAAGCAAGTTTGTTAAAATAAAACATTATGTACATTGTATCTAAACCCCCCTTACACTTCTAGGCAAGGACAGGGCCTTAATCACATTGTACTTTTAAAACAGGCATTTTTCTCTTTTGTAAAAGCACATTTTTTATAGGTGGTGAATTCTGCTGGGATGTCCATTTCAAATTCAGTTTTCTCTCCCCTCTGGATTCCAAACATTGTTTGCAGCCCAAGTCAGTTTCTCTTACACAGCAGTATGTTCGAGGCAAATGTCCACTGAAATTGACATGTGCACAGAGAGCTAGGATTTCTTTTGGAGGATTTATTTTTGACACGTTATAGCAAAAAGTCAAGTGTTTTTTCTGTACGGTTGAGAGTAAAGTTTCTGGCAATTCCCCAGATCTTGCCTGACGCAGCCTGTCATTCAGTGATAGTGCTTTCTTTGACAGTAGCACAATCTGAATATGAATGGACACAGCTGGATCTCCCTGGATCAGAACTGTGTAGTGTTGAATAGATGAAACAGAGCATCAGGGCGCCTTCATTTTAAACGCCAAATATTTCCTTTTTCAAGGGGAAATATAGAGCAAGCATCAAAGCTGCACTGCTTTCCAATTCTCTTCCTTTTTGCATGTAAGAAAACACACTGCCAGCCTTTCTTAGTGTGCTCCCTAGTCCATCTTGCCCAATAGGCGTTTGACAAGACAGTGCAGCCATCATTTTGTAGCTGCAAAATACAGTTTTGATGTGAGGCAATGGTACTCAAAGGCGCCAGTGCAGCCATTCTACTGGTAACTGTTGAAATGCAACTTGGAGATGGAGGGGAATTCTGCTGAGCGGGTAAATGTATCCCACTGTGTTAAACGGGTTATAAATAGATTTGTGTTATTTTAACTCAGAATTTGGACATGCAAGTTTCTATTCGGAGATTGAGCTTATGGCCTTTTAGGAACGTGCATGTAATGGATGGGTTCACACAGACAAACTCCCTGTCTATTTCTTTCGACTGTCTTGTATGGATGGAGGATGCCTGATCGTCTGAAAATCTGGAGCGGAACTAGTTTGGATCTTTGAACCCTCTGCACTGCTACCACGTGAGCATATGGCCCTTTAGGAATGTTCATGAAATGGATGGGTTCACACAGAATAACTCAGAGTCCAAATAACCAAACCAACTCAGGAAGATGGCAAAGTACTGTTTTATTAACAATTATCTAAAACAGGGAGTTTACAGCGAACATCATCAGACGTACGCTCAGGTTTATACAAACAATAGCTTTTATATCAAAGATATGTCAGAGGGGATGTCATACTAGGTGGCAATAATCAAAAACCTATTGAGGGCGGGATTGGCTAAAGGGAGACATCTAAGTATATCTTCTATACAGATTAGGATTGTGATTGGCTGCCCACTATCAGTTGGACATGTGCCTACCTCTAAAACACATCATCTTCAAAAATATTAGACACACAGTTTCATGTTGGTTTTCAAACTACAAGGTCCTTTGATATATATGGACTAATATAATTGGTTGGCATTCTTGTGCCAGGTCTGGAACTTTCGGTTTGCTTAGCAGCATGTAAGCCCAGACCCAGGTGCAAGGAGATGGACATGATACTACCTCCCCACCCAATTAGCCTAGAATCTCTCATCACCCATGCCTTCTGCCATAATGATTGTCTTTGAACTTGGCCTTGCAAAGTATCTTTGTCTTTAGAATTCATGGGAGTTACGGCACTCACTATCATGTTCCTGGACTCTGAGTCCAAACTCTATTTTCATCTTTGGCCCATGTGGCAGGAGACAACAAGTTGGTCCATTTTGCAGGTTTTAAATGCTCTAAATGAAGTAAATGTGGCAGTCTTGGTGTTCTTTCCTTGCACCATAACAATGGATGATTCATCCTTTGCATGTTTGTTCCTTTCCAGAATAGATAGCAGACCTTGGCTGCTTCTGTCTTGACTCTTGGCCAAACCTCCTCAACAGGTGGCTCTACGATTCTGCTTATTCTTGCTGCAACACAGTTTCCCTTCCCTCTTCATGGGACCTGGCTTACTAAATTCATGATGCCGATGTCCAGCTTCTATACAAAGGCGACTTCAACTGCATTCTATTTACTACGTATAGACAGCTTCTATTATGACTTATGACTTAGTCTACCTTGCGTTACAGCATCTGTGCAATTATTGAACGGTTGATTTTCTGCAGAACTTTGTGCACGTGTAATCTTCTTTGTATTTCAAAGGTCACTTGATTCTCTACTTCACCATTTCTCCAAAATATGGGAGGAAGGAGTGTGGGGTCCCCTGCAGAGGTATACATCTGCTCCTCTACACTTCTTATATGGCATCAATTTTCCAAAATGCCTTTCTACTGAAACCGTGGCTAATGCATATCATTGCCTGTATGAGCTAGTGATTTATTTAAACATGGCAGAACATCACACACATGCTTCATATACTCCATTCTAAAAGCATGATTGATTACTTTTTAAAATTAACTACTCAATGGCCTCAGATAGTGAACATGTATGACATTAGATTGGAAGTGCCCCTCATCCTTTGGTGCCAGGGATTACTTGTGGAGAGAAATGCTTTACTTTAAACATGCAGACATCTATACCAAGTGATATTAAGGCTACTAGAAGAGGCTTTGGGTGGTCTTTTGCAGACCAATGTAAGGTCCAAACTGCATAATTGCATCCAAGCCGCAATTATGACCTTTGTTTTTCCTGCATTGGAATGCCTATTAGGCATTAATACATCATCCAAGTCAAGGCTAATCCCATTTAAAACTCTCCAAATAAAAATGGGCCTGGATAAACCTCAATTTATCACTGGTTAGATCAAACCATTAATTTATGTATTTATTTATGTATTACATTTATTACATGCCCAAACCCTGCAATATTACGTCGAGGTTACAGACAGCATGGCAATAATTAGTCAGGAGAAGTTACAACATATATACAGTAATGCAGAAAATGTACAATGAACATTTATACAACACGTGTGCAGCATTATTAAAAGATTGAAAAACAATGTTCCGATATTTGGAAGGTTCCTATCACTGCCTTTAGGGATAATCTATAAAACCCTTAGAAACATCTACTGTAAGGAAATTATATGAACAAGTGCAAATAAATTGAAAGAAGTACAGTACATAGAAAGGAAAACGCTGCTGAGTCAGCGGAAGCTGCTGAAGTACGAAATCTATTCCAGTTTTTGAGGATCTTAGCCAATAGTTCACACCCAAACAAATGCCCATGAGGCCTAACTGATTTCAACAATCACCTACCCACCTTGAATTATGGGGTGGAAATCTGGTAATGCCCCGACAGTGGCCATAAGCACTTTTTCACATTCACTAAATCTGGTCTGTACCTGTGACAATGCTTTGCTAGCATATGCAATGGTTTTGTTATTCGCATCATGTTTATGATATAATACTCCTAACATGCATTGATCTGTGAACTCTGTTTCTACAAAGACATCCTGGTTTTTCATTGGATATGCCAAACATGGTGCTTTCATTAGACACTCTTTTAGCATGGCCATTGTCTCACTTTGTTGCTTTTCCCATTACCAGGGTATGCCCTGTTTCAGTAATCTCGTTAAAGGTTGTGTAATCACTACATAATTTTCAATACATGTTCTGTTGTAACTTGTCATTCCTAACAAACTCTTTAAACTTTTGCAGTTAGTGGGATCTTTTAGTTTATGATTCACTTTCACTTTTGTTCTTTTGTGGATTTAACCCATGGTGATCAATGAAAATGCAAATACATTTTTAATATCCTCAGTTTGTGGCACACACCAATATCCAGCTGTAAGGTCTAATGTGGTAAACATCTTTGACCCTTGAACACAAATCCAACATTAGAACATTGTCTGACAAATCACCTGTGGCACAGCACTTTTAGAAACAGAAGCACACCATCGCCCAAATCAAATTTATTATCCTAGAACAAGTTTGTTTACCCCGGAAAGGGGGGGCAATCTCAATATATTGTTACTCCAACGAGAAAGTTATTGGATTGACCGCCTCAACTCCATGTCCCCGAATGGGATGAACATAGAGTGGGACCTAAGCTGTTACCTATGAAACATACCAGGTTTCCAAACCATCATTCACAAAGACATATGAGAAAACCACTCAGGTGATCCACTTCAGTGTCAACAAGAGATGTATTCCCCACACAAACAAAATCAGGAGACATGTTTTAAAACTTTCATATACTATATGGTTAAACTATTGACAAAATAGACAGCATTTGGCTATTCAGCATCACTTGCAAGGCAAAGAATCAATAATCATCCTGATTCTGTGCATTTATATAACCACCCGCGCGCATGACTTTATTCATGTAATACCAATACTGTTTGTCTTATCCACATATCATTGCACTCTGGTGTCACCTAAGCAAACATTAGTACACAAAATACCATTCCAAGATTGTGCTCTGCAATTACTCGTCATTCAGTACTTTTTCTAAATTCCATCGCTTCCACAGCAGTACGCCAGAAAGCAAGTTACCACAGCAACCTGCCACGACAGAGAGTATCGTGAATCAGCAGAACGCCAACCTCAGCAAGACCGCTGCGGACCTCTAAAAGGTAAGACATTTGCCTGCAATTAATCCCATACCCTTTCCTTCCAACAATCCAGTTAGAAACAGTAAAAGAGATACAATTAGGTATCCCTCTATTACAGAGACAACCGAAAGAGATTATGTGATGGCCCAAGGCAGCAGAGCGACAACAAAACAAAGTTACATTGTCAAAAAAGACGTACGCATACAAATTATAAACTCCAGAAGCTCAACTGTGCATGAAGACAAAGTTACCCTTTTTTACCCGTATCTCAAATCCATATTTTCATGACATTAGAGTCAGGCTAGATTTAAACTTAAACAGAGCTATCATTTCGATAGGCAGATTCATACAATCAAGTGCCACCGCACCCGTTCAGGATATTCAGAACTTTGAGAAACCGCAGTGAGCAGCCAAAACACTGAACTTGACTCAAGATCATTTCTCGGACACACTGCGTGTATTCACACTGAGGTGAGCCACTTTAACTTGCAGTTAAAAACGATTATGCTATACTTAATTGCACGCTCTGGAATTGGGCCACAGCGCTATAATAGAGCAACTTGTTCCAGTTCCAGCCCTTCCTACATGATCATATTCATGAAGGATCCATTTATTTCTTCAACTGATCTAACTCTCAATGTGAGAGCAGATTTTAACAGCAGCCAATTCAAATCCTTACTTTCAATAGTCAGGCCTAAGCGCCATCTCGACAAGGTCAGTTGGTTCCAGTATATAATCTGAACATAAAATTGTAGGCAAACTGAAATAGTATAAGTTAGACTGACATCATACATTTTGTATTTTATTCGTAGGAATTTGTTGAATTCTTGATTTGTCCATAGCTGATGAAGGGCACCCTAGCCCGAAACGCGTCATACAGAGACCTAATATACAGTTGATTTCATCTCAATGTGTATGAAAAAGTATCTCAACAATGGACTTTTGAACTATTCTGTTCTTATTTGAATCTCAACATTAGTTGTATTTTTTGTGAAATAAAAAAATTATAACAATTATCAAATCTATTTGTTCAACATTGTCAATATTGGAAATCTTGCATTGACTTTATTTAACTTTCATCTTTACTTAATTTTGTCACCATTAAAAACTACATTTTTAATGTCATCAGAATCTATTTAGCATTTGTGGTTTGCTGCCAAGTATGCACAGAGCCAAAGTTCCACTTATTTTGTGGCACCTATTTCTCTTCTCCATTGATTCCAAAAATGCCTGAGGTAACCTATATTGTCGCACAAATACTGGCTCCCTAATATGTCCTTCTGTAAATCTATGTAAATCAGTCAGCCCGCAGTCATTGGCATTTCTTGCAAAAACCTGTTTGAACTCCATAAATATTTTTCTCAATTGGTCTTTCTTCTTCACGTGTTCAAGCATATGCATCTTGAATTTGCTACTCTACCATTTCAGAAAACTCTGGAAAGTCCTACAATGGAGAAACCTCTGTATTTTCCTCTAATCGAGTGGCAGTGTCTCTTGGAAGGGTCGCTATACTCAAATATTTTTTAATACTGACCTTCATTTCAATGTGCTGTTTTTCTCTTTTAGATTCACTTGATTCAAATATTATACACGGAAGTGGTGTGTAAGTGGTGTTTCCAGGTGCCACTGCAACCCCTTGTCCAATTTTGAACCGATCTCTGTGGCGAACGCTGCATTTCCTTGTCTGCCGGAGGAGTGTGTGATTTAGCAGCTGGCCCCTTAATTGGAGGCAGAGTCCGTGTGCCGACAGCCACTTCAAAACACTATCCCTCCGCGGAAGCGGAGCGTAAGTGGTGTTTCCAGGTGTTCCCGGGTTTTCGCAGGCTGCTACTGATTTTTATCGTAGAGAAGCTGCACGCTGACGAACCCTGTTCCCCAGGAAATTAAACCCGATGGACTTAAGGCCCGGATGGAAGATCCCTCTCAACAGACAGCCAGGTCCCGCACCAGAAATCAGGTAAGATTAAGACTTGCCTCGCTGCTGGCCCCGGCCACTCTCCCAGCTCTGCCTGTCCCCTCAAGTGGACGCAAACTGTTAAAACAATTGTGACTGCTATATGTGTCAATCTGGAAAAATGAATACCCTTCCTTTGAATGACAGACGTAACTTGATGGCCATGGGCCAACCGTCTTATGCACCGAATTATAGAAATATAGACTGTTATGCTTGACCAACAAACGGCCATTTTAAACGTAGCAGAATCGCCATTTTGCTTGTTAACCATTGCTCATTGCTTTCTGTCTAAAAAACTGCTTTGCAGCTTGCAATTCTTGCGGATTCTGCTTACTCTGCTCAACTGTTAACATTGTTGTCTGAATATGAAAGGACAAGGTCGCGGGACTGAAGAGTTTGCTGGACTCCTCATGAGTAGCCCAGAAAGGAATGCCCACGCTCCCTCTCTGTAGCCTTGGGAGGAAGCTGCAGGCCATTTAATCACTTCACAGCTGCCAGCCAGTCTCGTAAAATGGTAGACTATGTTAGAATAATACAGTTAAAGGCTTGAATTATGCTTCTCTTATGGCCCCCCTTCGCAAAACCCCTTAGAACGTGTTGGCTCCCAGGACACAAATAGTACCTCATAGATAGTAAAGCTTGGAATGTGGCTCTTCCCCCATGTACAGATTGCTTCCAAGAACAGAACCACTGTGTTCTAAAAGATGCCTCCGCACTTTCTAAATTGCACATTGTTACTAGAATAGACATTGAAAGCATTATGATCGTCATATTCGTCGGATATGTCCATCGTCATCCCGAGTTCCTAGGAACTTAGTACAGAGGGGTGTTGAACATGACTTTGCTGATTGTATGATATGCATTTTGTATATATGTAACTGATGTACGTAATTAGCCCTCTTGCGTCCCTCGAGGTCTAGGAAACTCATGTTGCGGGGCGTGAGATCAGAATTGACCAATTGATACTATCTTTTGCTTGCAATAAACCCTAGCATTGGGATTTTGAAACCTCGTTTCTGGCGCATCTTTTCGTGTATGGTCATTGCCTTGTCTCCAGAGCACGAGGGACCCCTAGGGGCCCCTTTCAAGATGGTGCCCGAATAGGGACCCTCCCCCACTTGCCCCATCGTATACGTTGTAACGGAGTAAAGGCGGAAGAACGGCGAGGACGGGACGGTCAAGCCGGGATCAAGAAGTGTACGGGGCACCCTGTAGTAGAGAGGAGAGATTCCTTCCGCAGATCTGCACACATCTGATCCCTGATCGACGTACTGGGCCAGAGGGCAAAGGAGGCGAGGGTCCCGAGACGAGCCAGAAGTCAGAGAAGCGCAGACACGACGTGGGGAGAGGGTTCGTTAGAACAGGCGACTTGTTTTATCAGGTGAGTCATTCCCCGATTCAAACAGAACCCTGATTTTTGGTAGAGTGTTGATTTTGCAAACTCAAATGTCCAGGTAAAGTTGGCTAACCAAAGGGGAACGTTAAAGAAACATGCCTGGAGTATTGTCCACTTTAGCAGGGCTTTTCAGCTGCGGTAGACAGTCGTTGGAATATGGCCAAAGTGCACCGCCTGGGGGAACGCCGGCCTATGATATGTATGCAAAATATGGTGTGGGTGCGATAATATTTTGTGAAATTTGGCATAGGCAAACTAGAAAGCAACCCGATCATCAGTGGCCAATTAATGGTAGTTTTGAGATGGGGAGAATAGATAACCTAGAGAGGGTGCTGATTAGAAAGTAAGCGCGACCTGCAGCTTTTGAGACCATCAAAGATTGGAGGAGGGAAGCGATGCTCCGATTAAGGAGTAGAGAGAAGCATGCGCGTAGGCATAAAACGAAACTTGAGATAGCAGAAGAGAAGGAAGAGGAGGAGTGGACTGAGAGTCTAAGACGGGAAGGGAGACGGGACCAGATGAACATAGACAGAATATACCCTCAGCGGGAACTACACATAGCAGATGAATTAATGGAACATTTGTTAACTAACACGGGTCGAGGCCCAAAACCAGAATCGAAACCAGACACGCCAGTAGTGACTGCGCGGGCCCGACCAATAGCTCTCCTACCCCCTCCCGTAGCCCAAGCACTTCACCTCATGCAAGCATTAACCCAAGCCCCACCCACAGCTTGAGCCCTCCCACAAGCGCAGACTGCGGACCGCGGACACACAATTTCCCAGCACCCAGCAAGGCCCTTCACAGATGCCACCTGTGTCACTTGTCCCATCCGCATCTCCCGCTTTAGAGACAGATTCAGCACCATCCGCCCCTCCCGAAGTCGAGATTGAGACTGGGGAGGCGAGAGACGGGGCTGAAGGAACAGGATTTGGAAGGGTAACTCGAAGCGCGATCAGCAAAGAGAGAAAGATTGAATTACGACAAGAGGCAGAAATGTACATAGAAGGAAATGACGAGATGGCAGCATTGGCCTCATTGTATGGGTACCGAAGAAGAGACGAGAGACAGGTAGTGTTGGAATGCATGGGGGAAATTCTGGTGGGAGAGTGGAAAAAGATACTTGGGAATTTACCGCCACAGCGGTTGTTAGATTTGAATAAGTTAGCACGCAGTGAGCAAAGAGATGAGGATGTAAGAGAACATGTTCACAAACTGATTGAAGTAAAGAATGAAATGGAAGACAAATATGCTGAAATGTTTGCTACACCTGAGTATAGTAGAGAGTTTATTAAGAAAGGTAGGAAGGGGGCGTCAAGGTTGAGTATGAAAAAATCATGGCCGAGAGTTTTTCCAGGTAGTACAAAGCATTTGCCGATACCGGGACAGATAGGCGATAAATAAAGATTGCAGGTATGGGTAGGGGATACAATGCGATGGATGTCGAATAAAAGAACGTCAGTAAAAGAAGTAAGAGAGATATGTAATGGGTACCCATTGGAGATGAGGAAGGAAGCGATGCAAACGATAGTAGGGGTGTTGCTGCAGCAGGTCATTGGATACAATAGAGGTAGAGGTAATGCACGAGGCCGGGGAAATTTGAATAATATGCACGGGGTGTCATTGGGAGTAAATCAATGTGCATACTGTAAGGAGGAGGGACACTGGCGAGCGCAATGCCCGCACCTACAGAATAGAGGTGGGTTTGGTCAGAGAAGGCCTCATAGAGGACATCAGGGGTCGAATCGCCCAAGCAGATGTAACGTGCAGCAGCAGCAGGGATATACCAATGGAGGTACTCAAACCCAACCATATGGCCAAAACCAAGCACAACAGAACCAGACATTGAACCAAAGTGTTTCGAACCAAAATCAGGGCGGGCAGGGCCAGCAGAGAAATGATCAGAGTGGAGGACATCGAGGGGGAAATGGGAATATTTTTTATACACAACCAAACACGTATAATAGCAGTAGCGGTGACTACACATCGGACGATGTGTTATTTTTGCGATAGGACAGCCCACGGCAGGGGTCGAAACCAGTGTCTATTCCCGTGAATCAGAGAGGAC
Source organism: Ambystoma mexicanum (assembly GCF_040938575.1). Lineage (NCBI taxonomy): Eukaryota > Metazoa > Chordata > Amphibia > Caudata > Ambystomatidae > Ambystoma > Ambystoma mexicanum. The sequence goes on along the minus strand of NC_090921.1, from coordinate 1,410,822,739 downwards.
CCTACGTAGAAATGAGAGTCGGGAATAAGGAGCACCGTTTCCTTGTAGATACAGGGCCCAGAAGTGCTCGATAGGCACCACTTGGTTCTGGAGATACCACTGTCGGGGCAAAAGAATGTTTCTGTAGGGTTTGCAGGTACACCATGTCCGAAGCTGTCCCAATTACAATAGGACCATTTACGGAACAGTGTCCATTTCTTTTGACAGAGAATTGTGGAGAGAACTTTCTAGGATTAAATTTGATGAGAAAATTGGGGGCATTCATACATTGTACAGCAAACGGGGTGTTCCTCACAATGTGGCCTCACGATGCACCAGTGATGGAATTTATGTCAAAAGAGTTGCCAGAAGAGCTAAGTAGAGTACCAACCTGTCTGTGGGCAATGCATGATAACGATATAGGATGCTTGAAAATAGAGCCAGCAAAAATAACTCTGAAAGAAGGTGTAACACTACCACAAATTCCCCGGTATAAGATTTCTGTTGAAGGTGAGAAGGGATTGAAAAGCATTGTTACTGACCTAGTGAGATTGGGGGTGGTTGAGGAAATTGCAGGAAGCACGTGCAACAGCCCGATTCTTCCAGTTTACAAGAAAGGAGGCAATGAAGTACCCTATTGTTTCATAATTGATCCGCGCACATTGAACTAAGTGGTAGACCCACAATTCCCTTTGGTCCCAGATGTCACAACAATACTGACAATGATACCGGCCACTGCAGAATACTTCAGTGTAGTTGATTTGAAGAACGCATTCTTTAGCATCCCAGTGGATAAAAGCAGTAGATATCTGTTCGCCTTCACTCTAGGAGGTCGATCATTCACATTCACACGCATTCCACAAGGATACACAGAAAGCCCAAGCATTTACAGCAGAGCGCTAAAAGAGCAGCTAGACATGCTAGAACTACCCGAAGGTTGCATACTCTTGCAGTACATAGATGACTTGTTATTAGCTGCTGACACGAAAGAGATCTGCAAAGAAAGTACTGTATTACTCTTGACACATTTAGCGACCCATGGTCATAAGGCAAGTTTGAAGAAGTTCCAGTATAATCAAAAGGAGGTGTCTTATTTGGGATACCTACTTTCGAAAGAAGAGAGAAGATTAACACCAGAACGCATAGAAAGTATTTCTAGTATGCCTATTCCAAAAACTCAAAAAGGAGTGAGAGCTGTAATAGGCATGGCCTCTTATTGTCGGCAGTGGATCAGTAATTTTGCGTTGATTGTGAAGCCGATGATAAAGTTGACTAAAAGGTATGCAGAGATGCCTTTACAGTTGGATGAGGAATGTCAGAAAGCGTTTGAGCAATTGAAAGCTGCATTGTGTGCTGCGCCAGTTTTAGGCACTCCTAACTATAAAAAGATCTTCAGACTATTTGTGAGTGAGAGTGAAGGATGTGCATTGGCGGTTCTGACACAGGAACAAGGTGGAAGAAATAGGCCTTGCGGATATTTTTCTTGCACGCTGGACCCTGCAGCACGCGCACTACCACGATGTTTGCGATCCGTCGCAGCGGCTGCTGCGTCAGTGAAACAAACGGAAGGAATGGTATTGGGGCACACTTTAATTCTGATGGTGCCACATGCTATAGACATTCTATTCAATAGGACGCAGACACAACACCTCACCTCAGCTAGACTGACAAGATATGAGCTCATCTTGTTTGCACCCCACATCCAAATTATGAGGTGTAGCGTATTGAATCCTGCAGAATTAATGCCACTGCCCATAGCAGAAATTGGTGACAACGAACCACCAACCCATGATTGTTTAATGATCACTGAAGAAGAAACAAAGGGAAGGATTGATTTGAGCGATATCCCGCAAAAAGAGCCAGATGGGGAGTTATTTTGCGATGGCTCTTGTTTTAAATTACCTGATGGCACATCAACAGCCGCATATGCAATTACTACCCTAAAGAGAGTTGTAGAGAGCAGAAGGATCCCCTACAATTCGGCACAAGCCGCAGAAATAATAGCACTGACCCTAACCTGTGAACTCTCTGAGAACCTGAACGTAAATATTTATACTGACAGCCAGTACGCCTTTGGCGTGGTCCACAATTTTGACCGACTTTGGTCTGAGAGGGGTTTCTTTACATCACATGGAGCCAGGATTCAGCATGGCCCTTTGATTGTGCGATTGTTGTCTGCGCTCACGTTTCCAAAACGCCTAGCTATAGTAAAGTGCGAGGCGCATAAGAAAGTAATATGCAGAGTGGGAGAGGGAAACGTGTTTGCAGACAGGATTGCGAAGCAAACAGCCACAGATTTGGGGAATAAAATGATGACAGTACAGACTGAGGAAGTACCTTGTATGATAGAGAATGGAGTTGCCACAGTCAAAGAAATGCAGGCTGAGGCCACGACCGAAGAGATTCAGGGGTGGGCGAAGGGCTCTGCTGAGTTAGATTTGGAAGGATGTTGGGTGGACAAGGAAACAAAGAACTAGATGTTACCAAATTGTTACGTAACTGCAATGGTTATAATGGCGCATAGCCCTACCCACATTTGCGCAAAGAAAATGGTACAGCATTTATCCACAGTATGGAAAAAATGAGCACATAAAAAAGAATGCAGAAAGACTAGTGCAGAATTGTATCACGTGCCTGCAACACAATGGAAGAAAGGGAACCGTGACTCCAGCAGGTAGTTTCGGCCCACCCTCTATGCCATTTGAGGTAATCCATTTTGATTTCATAGAAATGGAAAGGTGCCAAAACTACAAGTTCGTGTTGGTGGTAATCTGTGCATTCAGCAAGTGGGTGGAGGCATATCCTTTAAAAGACTGTACTGCCATGTCCACAGCAAAAGTAATGCTGAAGGAGTATTTCTCTCGGTTTGGGTTGCCTTGTGTCCTGTGGTCAGACAATGGCCCCCACTTTGTGGGCGCAGTAGTGCTACAGATCTGTGCAGGTCTGCAAATAGAGAAACGGTTCCACAGTACCAGGCATCCCAGTTCTGCCGGACTTGTGGAGAGACACAACGGAATCCTGAAGTCAAAGATAGCGGAAATTTGCGCTGGGAGCAGGTTGAGTTGGGTGGATGCATTACCCCTAGCGCTGTTGTGTATGCACACGTCTGTGCAGGCTAAGACTGGGCTCTCCCCTTATGAGTTTATAATGGGGAGACCAGCAAATGTATGGTCCGCACCCCAGCCTAGAAAATTACGTGAGGTCGAGCATCCTATGTTAAGGACATACTGTGGACTTTTAATACAAAAGTTGCGTTTGATTCATCAGCAGGTGCAGGAGGCGTTGCCGATGCGATATACAGGACCAGCACACTCACTGGAGCCTGGGAGCTGGGTGCTAATCAAAAACTTTGAACGGAAGACAGCACTAGCACCCAGGTGGCGTGGCCCCTATCAAGTACTTTTGGCAACACTGACGGCCATCCGAGTGGACGGACGTAAGGCATGGATCAATGCTACCCATGTCAAAAGGTTTCCAGCGTCACTGAAAACTTTGCCTGATCCAGACGACGAGAAAAATATAACGGTCTCGGAAACGAAAGAAACTATTGCCAGTCCAGTGCCACAGCATCAGCCTGAGCGAGAAGTGAAAGTTGAAACAAAGCGCAAACGAGAAGTGAAATTAGAAACAGAGTTTTAGGAGGCTGCCAGTAAGGGGGAAGGGCGAAAGTGCCCCAACGTTGCTCAGCGGAAACAACATCACTGCCGAGCAACACAAACCCTGCATTGCAAACACGAGCAGAAACAAAGCGTGTACCCCTTTGGCGCCCACCAGTTCTCGCGAATGCACCAAAGCCAGAGAAAGAAACTACATCATTGCTACCACGCCCATCGCTGCCCATCATTGTGCCACAGGCAGACACCGAGCCTGATACTGAAAATGCAAGAGCACTATTCACGGATCAGACCATAGCAGGAGTGAATAGATATAATCTGCGGCCTCGACAGGCAAAGTGATCCACAGATCTTTGGTGCTTTTCTTTTTGGCCTTTGGTTCTACTCACGGATGGAGTAGGAACCAGGGGCGTAGAGGTGAGAAGTGTGAGAATTGTGCAAGTCGGACAATTCAAAACTCACGGCTCCTCGGTGCGCTTATAGAGTACCTGTGTCCTAAGCCAGAGCGGGACAAGCTGGATTCACATGGTACTCTATCAATAAAGAATTGTTCAGAAATCGTCTGAGCAGTGGGAGAAAGAACAACTAATCTTGCTCGGAGTGGATAAATGATCTAGGCTGTGAAAAGGCTGGAGAGTTGAACTGTGACATTTTTCGTTGAACTTTTCTGGCATCAAGAACGAGAGACATTCACAACGAACTTCGCCAGCAAGAAGAAGGACGATGAAGAACAAGTGAAGACCGGTTTCAGCCTCCTCCTGCACCCCTGCTGAAAAGATAATAGATTTAGAGACTGTAAATTTAGGGAAAAAGCATGATGAGAAGAATAAGGTACTAATATGGACAATGGTGCTATGTTTCTTAAGTATGATAGTACCAACAATAACAGCTATTACTTTATGGTTCCTGGAGTACGTACATCCATTAGAAGCCCTTTTGCCAAAAACAGCTACTGAAAGCCCGGCTCATGTAATCACTGGTACTTTGTCCCCAATGGAAGAAAGACATAGAGAAGGATACGACAACAATACATTGTTGCTCATCATGAACATGACCCATGCAGTGTTAAAGAAAAAAGATTGCTGGGTTTGCGCCCATTTACCACAGCACGGTGGGAAAGGGATAGGATGGTATGCACAACCATTGATTTATTCCTGTGAAGTAACGTTAAGTGCAATGTTCTTTGGGAATTGGAACAAGAGTAATACGGGTCAGCTAAATGAGACCAATATGAATGAATTTGAGGAAGTAATAATGAGACCTGTGGGTTGTTCCATATTCCAAAAAGCTCGCGTATTTGCAATAGAACCTGTGAGAAAAAATACACGAAAAATAACAAGACTAGATAGATTACATAGGCGGAATAGACCAACCCCGCCAGCAGAAAGAGCATCAGTAATAAGATTTCGGATGAGGGCTGAATAGAACAAAGATGCTGTGCCCCTTGCCAATGCAGTGGATCACAGCCCCAAAACTGCTCCCCTATGTCTACAGGAAAAGGGTTCCTATAAAGTAGGAACGTTTAGTAACTGCCTGAACACAGTGGTTTTAAAACAAGAAATAGAACCCGTGTACGTGGGAGACCCTGTTTATTTTATATGTGGAGAAAAAGCATATCCATGGTTACCTAGGAACTGGGGAGGTACATGTTACCTAGGTCTACTGTTTCCAGGAGTATTCCTCTTGGAAACAGCAGAAGTAGCCAGACGAACAAAAAGTAGAACTCAAAGGAGTAGTGAGGATAGAATGATAGCAATGGATATAGCCAAATCATTTATACCGTTCTTGTCCCAAATAGAAAACTCTTACAATATAAGAAAACTGTCTGGAATAATACAAAAAACAATAGATTCCACAACGGATATTTTATTGAATATGACGTTAGAAGAACAAGGAATAAGACTGATGGCACTTCAAAACAGGATGGCTCTCGATATAATATTAGTTGATCATGGGGGTGTTTGCAAGCTCGTAAAAACTGCATGCTGTGTGTATATCCATGATTACTCCCCTACGATATTTAAAGCAATCCGGAAATTACATGTCATAAATTCCACACTCTCTACTGAAGCAGGGGGTTGGGGGGTAGAATCCTGGTTATGGGGATTATTGCGGTCTTGGGGATGGAAGTTAATTTCAATACTAATGATGGTACTTGGGATATTCATAACATGCTGTCGTTGCATACAATGCTTACCAATGATATGCACTGAAATAACTGATGGATGTACTAAGGGATGTATGCACATGGTGTTGAGAGGAAAACAAACACATGTCCGGAATAACAGAGACACTGAGGAAACAAAAATAGTAAAACAATTCATGGCGATAGACATTAATGATAGAGATGATTCAGATACAGATACCCCAGACTCCTCCTCAGAAGAGGAAGATACAATGAATAAATAAGATGTTTGGCACATGGCCAAAAGGAGGGTTTGTCAATCTGGAAAAATGAATACCCTTCATTTGAATGACAGACGTAGCTTGATGGCCATGGGCCAACCGTTTTATGCACTGAATTATAGAAATATAGACTGTTATGCTTGACCAACAAGCGGCCATTTTAAATGTAGCAGAATCGCCATTTTGCTTGTTAACCATTGCTCATTGCTTTCTGTCTAAAAAACTGCTTTGCAGCTTGCAATTCTTGCGGATTCTGCTTACTCTGCTCAACTGTTAACATTGTTGTCTGAATATGAAAGGACAAGGTCGCAGGACTGAAGAGTTTGCTGAACTCCTCATGAGTAGCCCAGAAAGGAATCCCCACGCTCCCTCTCTGTAGCCTTGGGAGGAAGCTGCAGGGCATTTAATCACTTCACAGCTGCCAGCCACTCTCGTAAGATGGTAGACTATGTTAGAATAATACAGTTAAAGGCTTGAATTATGCTTCTCTTACGGCCCCCCTTCACAAAACCCCTTAGAACGTGCCGGCTCCCAGGACACGAATAGTACCTCATAGATAGTAAAGCTTGGAATGTGACTCTTCCCCCATGTACAGATTGCTTCCAAGAACAGAACCACTGTGTTCTAAAAGATGCCTCTGCACTTTCTAAATTGCACATTGTTACTAGAATAGACATCAAAAGCATTATGATCGTCATATTCGTCGGATATGTCCATCGTCATCCCGAGTTCAAAGGAACTTAGTACAGAGGGGTGTTGAACATGACTTTGCTGATTGTATGATATGCATTTTGTATATATGTAACTGATGTACGTAATTCGCTCTCTTGCGTCCCTCGAGGTCTAGGAAACTCACGTCGCGGGGCGTGAGATCAGAATTGACCAATTGATACTATCTATTGCTTGCAATAAACCCTAGCATTGGGATTTTGAAACCTCATGTCTGGCGCATCTTTTCGTGTATGGTCATTGCTTTGTCTCCATAGCACGAGGGACCCCTAGGGGCCCCTTTCATATGCAGTTCGGGACCGTCTGCTGGAGACCGCAAAACCCTCTTCTGAGCCCCCAGGGGTGGAGCCACTGAATGAAAACTTCCCCCCCTCGAATGTTCCAAACATATTGGGTGGAGGCTTAGAGAGTCCTTTGGTAGCATCTACCCGCCTCCCCGCAGCGTCTGATAAGAACTACCAAGGATGTAAGGATTACGACCCGGATCATGATACTGATTACATGAAAGTTTGGCCGATGGACCATGCTGCGTAAATATGTGACCCCAGGAAAAAGAAACCTCTTTTCCCAGGAAATAAGCTAAAGCACGGAATGCAATAATGGTGCATGCCCTGAGCACAACAGAGATTGAGGCACATCAGTTTACTATGCCATCCTCTTTTTCTACGGCCCTCCTTCCTTGTGAAGACCCATCTGCGGTATTGGCTCTGGCATTCACGGGAAGAGGTCTCCCGCCCATAGCGCATGATGAATAATTGGAAGTATTAAGAAATGGGGCCAATTTAAGTATATCAGGGGAGTCGCTGATTACAGACATAAGGTCTGCTGATCCACAGACGGATCTGTCAGCGGCGGAGTTGTATACTGCCCCCGGGTCTGCCTTCTCAGATGCTCTGGAGAGCCCTCCATTATTAGTGGAGGATGAGGAGGTGGCAAAAATTGAACCAACCCTACTGCCTGGCAATGGTAAATAAAGAGAACACCAGCGATGGGACCGAGGATCAATTTAACCTGAACAATGCTGCCCTTCCTAAACCCCAGCCTATAATGGATGATTCAGGCAACCTGATTTGGGACATGTCAAATGAATATACCCATGAGGAACTAATGTCCCTCCATCCAACATGTAGAGCCGCTGCTAAATTGAGCAGCACTGCATTACTGGAATGGTCGGCAGTACATGTCCCAAACGACCTTTGCACCCTGAATCCAACAAACCTAAACAAGGTATTAAACAGAAAAATTGGGTCCGGGTATCCGGGCCCTGGGAAAATACAACAGGGTGGAAACAGACCAGAGAAAAACACGAATCCATACCTAGTGGAGAAGCTGCTGCAAGATATCTCAGCTATAAATGGTAAGATTACCAGAGAAAAATGGAAGAGCCTCTCCTGCATTACTGATAAGATCGCAGAAATGGACGACCGAATTCTGGCTTCTTCTCCATTGTGTACAACTAAAAAGAGATCTGAACCATTGTTGGGTCCCCCTCGAGCTCGAGGCCTAGGTCTGGTGGATGTAGCCAGAAAAGCAGGAAAAGCGCCCTAGCTGGTGACTCAGCCGAGACTAGGAGAAAGTCTGCCTGTACTCAGATGGAGGTGCTTACTAAATCAAAGGGCCTGGTCCCAAACGATCATTATGAACCTGGCCAGGAAATTGGATTTGACTTAGCTCACACCCAAAATACGGTGATGGCAGCCTTAACTATCACCGTGGCACCATTTATAAAGCTCTACGAGTGCATCAACTCGTCACTTGAAGACCTACAATCCAGCAGCCAAATAGCTGCGTCGAAACTGTTGGAGGTGGAAATATTTGCAAAAAAAATTGAACATCGTATGGACAAAGAAGCTGAGCAAACATAAAAATGGCAATGACTTAGCGAGAAGGGAATCCTTGAATAAGTCAGCATTAATGGAATCAGTCATGGAAGACTGCTAGTGGATGCGACATAACTTCAAAAAACAGGAAGAAGCTCTGTCAATAGGAAATAACAAATAAAGACAGGGCATCGATCGAACAAACTGCAACACCATCAAAAGTGTGGATAATGAACCAAAACTGCCACTGAAGACAGAACAGTAACCCAGTTGAAAGCCCAAACGCATAATAAAATGTGGACACCTAAAGTTATACAAGCTACTAAAAAGCCGAATATGTCGCAGCCCCCCTTTACCTTCTCTATTTTTCAAGGATCTGAAAATCATGGCCTGGCCACTCAAATGCAAAAGGATCCTATCTTGCCAAATCCAGATACTCAAAAAGATGCTAAAAAGAGTAAAAATAAGAAGCGGACGGAAAAAAGGAAATTAAATGGTTTGAGATCTTTTTTGAGAAATATAATCTCTCCACCGACCTCAAACCCCAAGCCAAGAAAGCCTGCAGAGAAATGGTTATTCCTAATGATAAGAGGGAACCCCGGGAAGTGTACAAAGACAGTACTCAACCGATTGATTTGGAGAATGAGGATGCCTATGAGTCGGAATCTGGAGACGACCTAAGTGACCTAATCCAGATAATCGAAGAAAGTGCAATGGATGAAGAATGGAGAAATTTAAGCAATTCCGAATGGGAAGAAATTGAGAAAAATTTCCAAAATATGGTGGAAATGATCCGGAAACACAGTCAAGAAAGTCAAACAATAGAGAACATCAAACTAATGTTGCCAGTGGTGTCAAATCGCAGGCGGCATGGCCTAAACCACTGACTAAAATATCAGAGAGGAAAGACGGCTTCCTGACCTTGGATGAGAAAAGAAGGATTGTAAACAACCGAACCAGTTCTCCTGGCGAATCAAGCCAACACCGCAAGAAAACAAATCAGCCCCTAGCACCGGAAAAAAGTAAGAGAAAGGGCCCTGAGAAAAATCTGGTGGGTCAATCTGAGACTGACCGAACCAACTTTGGAGCTGAAACAAAAAGAAAACCATCGAAAGAGGTTGGACGAAGAAAGGGTGGCACACGTTTTAGAGTAAGCATGGAAAGCATAGAACGAGCAAAAACTCGGACCATCCTGAATAGGGATCAGGTGATGAAAATATTTCAACAGATCTCCGCTACAAGATTCATATTGTCTGATGATATCTGTATATTGGCGTTTAAAAATGAATGACGAATGGATCTGGTGATATTACATCTAAAATCACAGGTAATAAAAGAATCCCTGCTGGATGCACAAGATAAAATAGCACTGATGGGCTTCAAGATAAGAGACAATACTGACTTGAATACCTTTTCCGGAGATGAACGAAGCGAAATAACAAAACTGCCCAGGAATCTAGGCGAAGAGAAAGACTCAACGATTACCAAAAATATGAATAAACCTACTGAAAAGTCAGCGTTAAAAAACAAATTAGCACCAAAGATCCTAAAACTTGCAAAAGATGTGCCCAACCCATCCAAAGAAAGGGGTAGTAGACAAACTGACAAGGAAAGGAATAAAGAAATAGATCTACCCCTCAAAGATGAAAAGAAATTGTCCTTTACAATCGACAATTCGAAAGGTTCCTTAAACGGTAGGAGCACAAAACAGGGAAAGCAAGTAAATCCACAAGATTGGTCGTGGATGGCTGAGGTCTTATCTAAGAAAAAAGACCAATGGAATGAGAGACAGGAGGAGGAGGACAAGACTCTAACATGTGTTTCTTGGAACACCTGTGGTTTTTTACATCTGTTCACAGGAGAAGATGATTTCCTAAGCCAATTTGAACTACTGTGTCTACAGGAAACATGGCTAAGGAAAAAGCCGATCTGTGAAAACTACAAGGTGTTCATCAATCCTGCTAGAAAAGGCCCTAAAGGTCATCCATATGGAGGTCTGCTAACATTGATAAAATTAAAAAACGCGCTAAAGGTAACAGCAAGCAGAAACCCTAACCCGGGATTACAGATTATGGAACTCTCTATTACTACAAATACCCACCAAATTAATCTTTTGGTGAGTATATCCAGTGAAATCGATATATCAATGCTGAAAACCCCAAACCAATTGATTATGCTCCGTGGAGACCTAAATATGAAGCTTCTACAAAATGACGGCACAGAGATTGCGATGTCTAAATTGGAGGGTAGAGCCTCAGAATGGGTAAAAACAATAAGAAACAGAGATATGAGAAGACTAAATGGCCAAACAAAGGGCGATCTCCATGGTACATGTACTTGGAGGCGTGGAAGCCAACAAGCCTGCATTGATTATTGCTATGTCTCGGAGAAATTGCTACAACAAATTGAACATTTTGAAGTGGTTCGACGGGAAACTAGTGACCATGACTCACTGGAAATCAAAACAGCGATCCCTCTCTCTAACTTAAATAAATGCAAAATAAAAAGTGGACCAATCTCAGTGAATTGGGGCCAAAACAGAGTGTGAATCAAATCGGACGAAATACCAACAGTGACGAAAAAATATGAATCCTACGTTAGAGCCAATCCCTCAGCAGTCGAATACCGATGGCTGCTCAATGCCTATGAGGTGGATAGGAAAGCTAAAACAAGGGTAGAAGTGACAAAGACCCATGTCTACGATAAAAATCTGGTCATTAAGAGGAAAAAACTCAGAGCAGACATTCGTGCACTGCAAAAGAACTTCACTGATGAAAATGAAGGAAAAATCAGACAAATAAAGCAGACCTACAAAAATTGGATAAAATCAACTAAAGCGATTAGAGCGCAGGCTGATGCCGAAAAGATGCTAGCTGCGATATCCACAAGCAATGCGCAAAGTTTGTGGGAAATAATAAATAAAGGTAATGACGTGCAAGTGGCATTAACAACTAACCAAGCATCTGAAACCTCTTGGGTTGAGCACTACTCGGAGTTGTTTAAAAGAAAGATCCTGCTCACGCCTTCCATGAATAACGAGAAATCTGTCCAGAGTACGTGGATGATTAACTTCAATCGTCTGGATATCGATCTGATGATACAGAAATTGAGTACATCAAGAGCAGGTGGGCCCGGACGGCATCTCGAACATGTAACTCAAGTCAAACAAAGAAAAATGGGGAGATCTGATCTACTTGCCTTTTAAGCAGATTATGAGAACGAAGAAATCCCCCAATCATGGGGAGAAGGAATAATCATTCCCATATACAAGAAAGGCGATAGAAGTGACCCTCGAAACTACCGTCCTATCGCCTTACTGGACTCATTTGGTAAGCTCTTTTTCTCCTTGCTACTAAGAGACCTGACTAGATGGGCTACAAAGAAAGGATTACTAGATCCAAGGCAAACAGACTTTCTGCCAGGAGTGGGAACCAAGTTAAATATCTTCCTATTAAATCTTCTGAAGGATAAAGCAATTAACAACAGTCCAAAAACTATCTGGGCTTTATGGATCTTGAACAAGCTTTTGATTCTGTTAGTAGGGAGCGCCTCTGTTCGAAATTGGAAAAATGGGGCTGCCCTGATTACTTAATCGAAGCTATTAGAGCCCTTTACACGGATACGAAAATTCACGTCCGACTAACTAAAGAAGGTCATCTATCCAACAAGACATGCACCTATCAAGGTATTAAGCAAGGTTGCACACTGGCGCCCGTACTATTTGTGTTATACATGATAGATATGGATATAAACCAAAAGGAAGTCTGTGGGTTTCCCCCAAGGATAAATGGATACTGTACGCGGATGATCTGGTCTTCATTGACCAGACACCCATCGCCCTGCAAAGATGCCTAAATGCCTTCCAAAGTTTCCTGAAAGAAAACCAAATTAAGGCAAATGTGGGGAAATCAAAGATTCTGATTCTCAAAAAGGCTGGCGGTCCGGGGAAAATTAAAGACCCTAATAGGTGGTTCCTGAACAATCAACAACTAGAAATATTTGACTCAATCACCTATTTAGGTGTCAGAATTAATAAAAACTCCAATGAATCAGGACACTACCACTACATACAAGAGAAGTTGACTAAATTGACAAACCAAGGCAGAGCAATCCATAATCGATATGGTAGATACTCCCTAATCCCCGTTATAACTTTCTATAAACAGAAAATGGTGGCTACCCTCACGTATGGGGGAAGAGGCCCTAATCACCCTCCACCGGAGATTCTGGGAAACCTGTGAAGGATACTTTTGGAGGAGAATACTGCGGTTTCCAAACTCCCTGCCTGGCTATATGATCCGATTTGAACTCTGACTCCAATCTATGCACTCGATAGTGGTATGGAAAATCATCCCCCTCTATAGAAAGTGCATTATGGACTCCCCCCTGTGCCCTATGACATTCTACACAGAGTGCACACAAATTTAGACCCTGTTTATCTGCATGGAAAAAAGCTTGTCAAGATCTTCTTGAAGATCTAAATGTGGGTGAAGAAATGTTAAAGACCCTACCATGCACGGCAAAGAAAAAATTGCAAGGCTGATTGGGAAGACACTTCAGACCTAAGAAAAGGATAAAAAATCTGTATCAATATCAGTTGGGAAATCAAGAAACAAAATCTTCCCCTAAGCTACCAAAAAATGTTTCCATCAGCTTTCTATCGAGATTTGATACTCAGGATCCGATTAAACATTTTTCCGACGTGGGAACTTCAGTTGATGAGAAGACAGATTGCCCAAAAAGACTCTTGCTGTCGATACTGTGGTTCTAATGGAAAAACAGAGACATTGAAACATCTGATGATATCATGCCTAGGTCTCAATGAACTCCGTCAAACATTTTTAGGAGAATACCTTCATCAATATTCCCATCTGACGGAGGAGTTGTGGTGGGAAGGAATCTTATCAGCGGAAAAATTTGGCATTACAATCTCTGCCATGAAAATGCTGAAAAAAAATATTTGACCCTATCAACAGTTAGACCATTAAGGAAAAAAAAAATAATAATAAATGAACCTTCTTCGAGGAAAGCGAATGAAAGGATTTGAAGAAAGTAATTGACATTAATACGTTGAACTAATGATCAGTATGTTTGAGGTTTATACTGTGTTAACCAATAAAACATAATTAAAAAACCAATCATTTTGATGACAGCACACTATTACACATGGCACATAAGGGTACACAGACTGACCTTTAAAGATTCCTTTAGGCTTAGACTCCAATGATTCTGGTAACTCTCCCTGTGCAGTCATATAGCTTTCAGGAATGTTCCAAATGACTGGGTTACTGAAATTGGCAGTGTAGTAAGATTGCTGTATTGCCATTCCTAATGCTGAATTATCTTCCAAATGAATGTCTTGACACCCTTTATTGTCCACAGTATTTGAATGGGTCCATCCCCAATTTCAATCAGTGGTGTATATTCGCATTCGAACCCTTGCTGCCGTATGGATTCATTTAGGCATACAAATGCATCAGAGCCTTTTATCTGTTCTTCATCTTCACACACCTAAATAGTCTGGTTCAATTCTAAATTGAACAGCACTCCCTTTTTGTGAGTATTGAAATTCCCTGTCTCAATTTCATTCATTTGTTTTCTCATTTTTAAATCAGCAAGCAATTCAGTACTGTTATTCAAGGGCAATTCAGGGAATCTGCATTTTCATCAGTGCACAGGTCATTAGCTAGTCACTTGTCACTACGCACAAGATCACTTTTATGGTCTTGAGCACCTTCACTTGGCTATTGCTTTTGGACTGCACATATATCTGTTCAGAGAACATTTTGACTTGGGTCTCTAAGCATTGAAACCTGTCCATTTCTCTGAATTCCACTCTTTGTGGCCTGGGCCGGTATGATTAAACTCCGACTGATTAGACCTGTTCTGATATCTCTCAGGGGATTGATTTCTATTTGTGTACCCTCTGAATTCATGTGACACAGGATGTGGAGAACGTGGAGTTACCATCCTTTGACCATGATCGACTAATGGTAGTGATGTATTGTATTGGCAAGGCACATCATTCATATTTTGTCTTTCATTTGGTGGGAATTGTTTGCTATGCTGGTTTCCATTTTCAATGACTCTTTCCACATATCTTGGTCTTTCTTGGTGGCCTTAAACCATTGTATTAGGGTCAAATCTACTCTGGGCCCCCAGTGTCTGGCATGGGCCATTGTACATTTGGTTTTGATTGTTATTTCAGCCTGGCAGATCATGGTGAAATCTCACTCTGGGAGAATTACCAAGATATCTAGGGCTGATGTAAGAATCTGTATTGCTAAGATCAATGGATTGGAACATAGCAGTTTAGGGTGATGTCCTCTGTGGAGGCATGCCCCTTTGACTAGATGACATGTTGTTCCTGCCTCAGTTTGGGCTGATTCTAGCGGCATCTTTACAGATATTACCTCCACAATCACTGGTGTGGATTCCTTAGACTGTGGTTTTGTCTCTTTATTCTCAGTCCTTCCTCTCTCTGACCAAATATCACTTAATACTGTTTGGTCCCCTGTTCTATTATCCAATCTAGTGGTTTTTCCCTGTCAAAATCATTAACTAACTGTGAGACAATTTCTTTTTGGAGCCCATAATAGTATGCAGTATTAAATTCTACAGAGTTAGGGATAAAGGGCTCATCAAAGCGTGAACCTGTTCTTTTTACATTTTGAACATATTTGTGAGGAGACATATCTGGCTTTTCCGTCATAGTAGAAGCTGCTTTTTTGGCATCCTATGGACTGCTATGGTGAGAATTGATGTCTAACCGCCTTCTCAAAGTCGATCCATCACAGATGTTCCTGTTCATTGAGATCATGAATGACACTAGCAGATGTTTCTTCTAGTGTTAGCTGCATGTACTGCCTATGTTGTTCCCTAGGCATCTGGAGGGCTTTGAATATATTGTGAACAGTTTCTAAATGGTCTTCCATGCAATTCCTTTTTGCTTCACTGACAGTGCCCTTTTTTTGGCTCGGTTTTGACCGGTGTGTGACACCGTCTTTGAATTTTATTAATTTGTCTATCGATTTTACCTATTTGATAATAATTTGTTTTATATGTTCTCATTTCATTCTTAAGCAAATATTCAGAGTAAAACACATTGAGATACCAATATTGAGTACATTATTCACCACTTTATATTTCTACCTTCTATTGTAATTCCATTTTCTATCCAATATTATCCCAAATCGACCCGTTTTTGCTTTGTTATTCTTTTCAACATTTTACCTTTTGTGATTTTTGTGTTTTTCATTATCCTTCATGCCTGCTTTATTGTCGCCACTCACCTATAACTCTAGCTTCCCCATACACATTGAAATCTCTATTTCCCTTGAACTTTGGAGATTTCCAGATAGAATACCTGGTTTGTTTGTTATTGTATCCTAGTTACGTTTTGTTCTTCTTTTTAATTTATTTTAGACGGCTTAATATTATTATACTGCTGCTGTCCAACCCGTTGAACACCTAAACCTGATTCCATATCATTCTCTTCCTTGGATTTTGTCTCTCAAATATGGTGGGTCTGGGATAGATCACTGTTAATTTTGTGTGAGTGAATGCATTTATGCATCTTAACCTTTTCATAAATTGTGGAAATATTTATCTAGGCAGCATTAACATTTTGAAATCTAAATGCTTTTATCTGTTCTCAAAAAATTACATCTTCTTTTAAATACTGAGCACAAAGGAGGATCTGCTAAGACAAGGGGTAGTTTTAAGGGAACATTCATACATCAGCATGCTACCTGCATCCATGAATCAACCAATAAACTGAGGAGAAATGTGAACCATATCCATAAAATAACAACCCCTTAGTTCCTAAGAAAATATTTGCAGTACTATCCAACAACAAGGCAGATTTAGAAAGAGGCTGTTGCAGAAGTCCATTCAAGAGAGGGCCAACGCTCTACAGACAGTGAGTTTCACAGAGAGGAAGAATACCTCTGAGGAGGTGCAGTTGGTAGTTTGACTTCTTAGAGACATCAGAGATGTGAGGAGGAAAGGCGAGTGAGGAGTCGAAGATGACCCGTAGGTTCTTAGCCTCACATGTAGGAGCAGGATGTTAGGCAGATTCACATGCAGTACCCTTTGGGACCACTACATGCAATTAAGACAACAAGTGTCAGTACAGTTTCACCTTTGGTACAAGCCTGTACTACACAGTATTGTGGTAGCAGTGGCTGAGCAGCCAGACTTATCTCAAGAGTAAAGTGAGCAGTAAAAGGGGTTACACAAAGGACCAACAATCACAGTGATACAAACACTTACTGAAGGTTTCTTGGTAAAAGAATATACGTATGTTTACACAATCATTTGGAAAACATTACACTAGCAAGAGCAGCTCAATATCATATACTAATATTCTGCAATACACAACCAATAAGTTACTGAACAAGTTCAGCTCCCCTGAATTGGGAGCAAAATGGCACTTCAGTTACTTTTAAAAGGGGTAAAAAGACAAGGTTAAAATAAATCAAGGCACAAATACTTTCATAGGCAGGACAAAGGGTTTCATTTCACTACAACCTGCAATTCAATTCAATGGGCCTGGGCCAAAGTCAATGGTTCAGAATCTTGTATAGGATAGCACAGTTCTGGTAGTAAACGGTTAAGTCTTTGCCACGGTTCTTAGAAGAATTTGGTCAGACAAAAAGTTAGATGTTGGTTTAGGGAAGGACAAGCCTTCAAAGTTGTGAAAGTTTCACAAACTTTCACTGCGGCCGAAAAGATTTCCTCACCGCATTTGCACAGTACCTTTAAAGTGAAGAAGAGCTGTAGCTGAGGCAGTTGTTTCTGGCAGTTCCTGCAGATCTTGCTGTTCCTGAGCTTCAGTCGTGCGGACAAGAAGGAGGATATCGGGAGATTCCTGCACTGCCCAGGGAAGAGGCCACAAGCTTGGCAAAACGTCGGTTTAAGGTGTGAGTGCCTTAAAGACCACTTATCCTTCCCACTGGCTATCCGGTTTTCCACAGCACTCTGCAGAAAATTCGACCTGGATGGGGACGGTGCCCAGGCGGCTTACGAGTTGGTTGTTCCCACCAAACTCAATGGAAAGAGTTAACCTTGAAGGGCTTCTCTGTCGATGTAGTTTCAGGCAATTCGGACCTGCAGCAGGGCTTCACCGGTGGACCAGGAGTTGCAGCAGTCATCTTCCTTCAGCTTGTCTTTGGTTCTCTCGATCCAGTGGCCGACTCTGCTTTCCAAGTCCCAGAAGCCTGCTTTTAAACAGTTTTCACCCATTCATTCCAGCCTGGCTGTCACTCACACAGCAGGGTGGCTGTTCTTGCCGGGCAGCCACCGGCCAATCAGGCCAGAGTGCATTCAGGTCTCCCAGGAGACTAAGCACAGGGAGTTTCAGGCATCTCCCTCACATCCTGTCCACCCCAGACACTGAGGCGCCAGAGGATGGCTTCAGCAGTGAAGCCTGTCAAAGGCCAACAAACAACGGGACCAAACTGGGTTTTGGTGCGCAGAGTTGGACACTAGAAGGAGTTTTCCTAAAAGAAACGGTGAAAAAAGTCGATTGGCGTCTGTTTTTACCTATAGGTCATGGGCGCCATATTGGAAAACATGGCTGACCTGATTTTTAGCTACTGGAGTTCGCGGTCGGGAAAAAGCATGGTAGTTTGCTTAAAACCACTGCCACCAGCCATTTCAAGTAGGAAAGGGTAACATCTGACTGTTATATGAGTGGTCAAACTCAGGGGATGCCAGGCAACCCCTCCAGCACTCTATAGAAATATGGTGTGGGCTGGGTTTGTAAATTTAAAAAGACTGGTAAAGTCAATTTAAATTTACATGCTCTGGGAGACAGTAGTCAGTCCCAGAGAAGGTATTTAAACCTTGGGGAGTTTGAAATACACCCCTGAGCCACTGCACTGAAGGTGCTGTGTGACATATAATAAAAAGATAATGCCTATGGAGTTGTTTTAAAACTCCATAACCAAAGAACACAAAAGTAAAACTCACATCAAAATACATGAAAGAGTGGGACAAAAAGGCTCACACTCTCTCCAGGTAATAAATAAAATCCTAGAAATCCAGCAAAGTTGCTGGGGTCTCAACAGGTAAGGGAAATTAGCACATGTTGAGAATTCTCCCTAACACAGGAAGAGGGCCAAAGGAGGCTGGCCAGAGGGTGAAGCTAAAGCCGGGTGCAGGTGTGCCGATGAGGAGGATCTCTGTCCGCCCAGAGGAAAAGCAGGGAGAAGAGGGAGGAGAGGGAGAAGCAGAGATAGAAAGGACAGGATGTCCTGAGTTCTAGAGATGGAATGAGAAGCCAGAGCCATGCAGAGGGCCTGTGAGCGGACAGGAGAGTGTGCAGCACAATTGGCCAGCTCCTTGCAGATTTTAAAGAGTTTGGCCTATTTGTTGGATGCCGCAGTAACGCCAACTTGGATGAGGACTCTCTTCATGGTGCGGACAGATAGCTGGCATTGCCTTTGGAGCAGGCGGCAGGCCAGTTTGTCAGAGGATGTACAGGAAGCACGTCATTTCCTCTCAGCCACCCTGTACTTGTATTTAAGGGTGGCGAGGTCTGAGCCATACCAGGAGTTGCACTTGGCTTTTGGTTTCAAGCGGATTCTCATGACAGGGGCAAGAACATCAAGCATATCAGATATAGCAGAGTGGAGCATAAAAAGGGCTGTGTCAGGGTGTGAGTCAGCCAAAGGGGAGGGGGAGTTGAGAAAGTGTCAGCAAAAGCCTCAACTGACACACAATTCATGGGTCTTATATCTGATAAGGTGGGTGGCAGTGCTGGAGTTGGCTTGGCCTGAGGGGTGGAGAGAGTGATCTGGGAGGAAAGGAGAAAGTGATCACTCAAGTAGAGAAGAGTGGTGAGAGGGATAGAAAGGGGAAGGTCTATAGATATCAGACATCCAGAGTGTGCCCTGCAGAGTGAGTCGGCCCAGAGGGGAGGATAGAGAGTGAGAGAGAGTTGCAGAGGTTGTGAAGAGTCCAGAGGAAAGACTGGAAGTCTCCAAGAAGGAGGATTTGAGTGGTCGAGTCCTGGAGGGAAGAGGAGAGGTCCGCCCACTCAGAGAGGAAGGAGGATATTTAACCAGGTGACCGATAGATAGTAGCCACAGTATGGGAATGGCTAGAAGAGAGAGACAGCCTGCAGGTGAGGCATTCAAAAGAGGAATATGCCTGAGTAGGAATGACAGAAGCAGGAATCCACTCAGGGAAGATCAGGTCTACACCGCCTCTGGAACGATTGGACCTGGGTGGAGAAGGGATCTTGTAGCCATCAGGGAGGAGAGTGTCAACACTTGTGACAGAGGTTGGCAATGACCATGTCTCGATGAGACTGAGGACATCGAGGTCAAGTTCTTCAAGGAGGCGGTAGATGTCCGAGGAATGTTTGACAGCTGAGCGAATATGGAGAAGGTTGCCATCCTTAAATGATTTGCAAGGAGGGGTACAAATCAGAAGTATGCCCTGCGGAGGTGTAGAAGAAGCCCGAGGGGGGACAGAGGAGGAAGGAGTAGAAGGCAAGGTAGCCAAGGAGGAGACAGAGGGGGAGGCAAGGAAGCCGTGGAGGGAAGAGAGGGGACAGCAGGAGAAGAAAGGAAATTGATGAGCCACAGGAAGCATCTATCTAAGAGGAGAAGGTTGGCCCATGGGCCTTGGACCAGGACAGTACCATTAAAGTAAACATTAATGATGACCTTAGAGGAGTGGAAGGAGGCCAAGAGAGCATCCCACTGGATGCCATTAATAGTAGAAGAAGAGAAAGCACAGAGACCATATGAAGAGTCCATAGGTCTGGCAGGGAACGACAAAGAGGATGTCAGTGAGGGTTTGCATGGAGGAAGCACTGGTGTAGGTGTCAGCGATAGGGAGGCCTGGGTTGGAGACCAGGATGTCCTTTTTAAACTTCTTTCAACCAGATTTAGTGAGGAGAGCAAGATAGTCAATAGAGAAGCAATTAGAAAAGATAGGGGAGACAGAGAAGACCATAGAGTAGGTGGGGAGAGGAGAGAAGAGGAGCGGGGGTTGGAGGGAGGGTCTGTGTGGGGAGAGCACTAGCGAAGGACACAGGGAGAGGGGCAAGCCGACGAGGCAGAGAGAGACAAGACAACAGTAGACAATTGTACAGAATGACAAAAGCTCAGACAATAGAAGAATAGTTTGGTAGATGAACACTTTGCTAAGAAGGCAAAACCAAAGACAGCACTACTTTCACAATGCAGTTTAGGTACGTGAGAAAACACACCTAGGTCTGAAATTCCTATATAGTGGGGGAGAGGCCTAGGTTTCAAAATTCAGTTAAAATACTTCCCCAATTCAGTTTAAATACTTTCACAATGTAGTTAAAACAACAGAGAAAAACATAACCTGGTCTGAGAGTGCTGTATATTGGGAGAGAGGCCTAGGTTTCACAATGCAGTTTCAATAATGTGCCAATGCTGTTTAAATACTTTCCCAATACAGTTATACAACTGAGAAAAACACACCTAGGTCTGAGAGTCCTGTATAGCGGGAGAGAGGCCTAGGTTTCACAATGCAGTTTAAATATGTTCACACTGTAGATTAAACAACTGAGAAAAAACACACCTAGGTCTGAGACGCCTGTTTAGTGTGAGGGAGACCTTGTAGAGAATGCAGAAGGATTGAAGATGATACAGTCCTGCAGTGGGAGCCAGTGCAGTTCAATATGGGTGAGAGTGATGTGGTCAAATTTGAGTGGTCCTTTAATGAGCTTACATAAATTCAAAAACACTTTTGATGGGAACTCATGGTTCTTTTACATTGTGCATCATTGGTTACCATGACCTTAACCCCTAACAGCCCTGCTGGCACACCAGATGCCTGATTGGCCTACTGACTGTCTGAGCTGACCCAGGGTTAATTGCAGAAAATCCAATGTCCAGCCGGACAGTCCAAATGCGCAAGCCTGGGCAATAAAATCCAACCAATGGGCAACACAAGGAGCCACCCCCGTCCTCCTCGCCTACTTAGCCTATTGGATGTGAGTGGACCCCTCAAACCACATCCCAGGTAGCAAATTCATAGTTCCTGTCAGTTCGCCATTTTGGCCATGGTCCAAACATTTTATGTAATCCGTTTTGTAGGTCCCCCTCATAAGCGTCCAAAAAATGGAACTTTAAATTCACACATATCATCACTTATACACAATAATCGATAAATACATGACAATACTCTGCCAACAACAACTGACAGCACAGAAAGGGAGGGTTGGGTGGGATAACTTTAAGATCCCAGGAAGGGGCAGGACAGCGGCAGGAAAGCAAACATAGGATGCCTGGGCCTGACTTCCTTATATAGCCTGACCCCACCAGATGCAGGTAAGGATACCCCCTCAAACAGTGCCCCACCCCATTTCCCACTCAGAAGTCCGCACATGGAGCTCTGGTCCCCACCATGGCCCACGAGGCAGCCCCCATTGTGCTGCTTCTGCAGGGCCATGGCGGCCCCTCCATAGGGGTGCACTCATAGTATGCGCCTGGCTTCTGAATATAACACAAACTGTATTTTACGAATGATGTGACACCACTTTTTGGAGGTACACAGGCTAAATTTTATTATAGAAATTCACAAAACACTTATGACGATGACCACAGCTTCTTTTTTCATTATGCATCATCGGCTAGCATGACTTTGACCCCTACCAGCCCTATTGACCTGCCAGCTGCCGGATTGACCTACTGGCTGTATGAGCTGACCCAAGGTTAATTGCAGAAAATCCAATGTCCGGCCGGACAGTCCAAACACCCAAGCCTGGGCTAAAAACTACCCAATGGGCAACCCGAGGGGGCAAACCCATCGTCCTCACCTGCTTGGCCTATCGGCCATAAAATTATCCCTCAACCCACATCGCGGGTAGCAAATTCATAGTTCCTGTTAGTTCAACATTTGGTCATGGTTAGAACATTTTATGTGATCCGTTGTCTAGGTCCCCCTCAATAGTGTCCATAAAATGAAACTTTAAATTCACATATATCATCACTTAGCACGCTGCTCTACCCAATAATCGATAATTACATAACAATACTCTGACAACAATAACTGCCAGCACAGAAAAAGAGGGTTTGGTGGGTGGGATAACTTGAAGAACCCAAGAAGGCGCTGGGATGGCAGCAGGAAAGCAAACAAGGATGCCTGGGCTTGGCCTCCTTATATATTCTGACCCCACCGCTACAGGTAAGGATAGCCCTCTCTCACAGCGTCCCAACCCCTTTGCCCCTCAGAAGCCCACACATGGAGCTGAGTCCCCCACAATGGCGGACGAGATAGCCCCCAATGGTGCTGCTTCTGCAGGACCATCGTAGCGCCTCCATAGCGTTGCACTCGTAGTATGCCCCTGGCTTCACAACATAACACACACTGTATTTTACGAATGATGTGACACCAGTTTTTGGAGGTAAACATGCTGTATTTTATTACAAAAGTTCACAAAACACTTATGACGGTATCCACAGTTTGTTTTTTTATTGTGCATCATCGGCTACCATGACCTTGAACCCTAGCAGACCTGTTGACCTGCCAGCTAGCTGCCTGATTGGCCTACTGGCTGTCTGAGCTGACCCAGGGTTAATTGCAGAAAATCCAATGTCCAGCTGGACAGTCCAAACGCCCAAACCTGGACTAAAAATCCACCCAATGGCCAACCCAAGTGACCCCCCCCCCCACACTGTTCTCACCTGCTTGGCCTATGGATGGGAGTTGATCCCTCAACACACAACCTGGTAGCAAATTCATAGTTCCTGTTAGTTCAACATTTTGGTTATGGCCCAAACGTTTTGCATAATTCGATGTGTAGGTACCCGTAGTCGTCAGAAGTTCTTCTAAAATGGCATTGCCACCACCCATGTGGGAGAGGACCATGGCTTGCATTGCAGATATTTAAATACTGAGATGTCATTCTGAAAAGAAACTTTTTTTATGATGTAGTAGTTAGTGACAGGGGCAGTCCTTGGGTGATGGTGCTTTTACAATATGTAATGGAAGAAGGTGAGGAGCAGACCGTAGGACGCTGGGATAAATTGACGAAAGAACATAGACCATGGTCATTAATGATGGGCAGATGTAAATAAAAACACATACAGAGCCTATTGCTATTAATTAATTAATCTTTTATAACACACTTAATAATGAAGACCATTGTATAAGCGCATGGACAGGATTCAACCCTCTGGTTTTCTGTGCTGTCTTAATTCCAAGACAAGACAAACATGTTCCCCCAGAGTACCCCAACATACCGGGTCTGACTACAATCTTATAGTCCCATCTAACTGATCGAATGGATAAACCTGCTGCAGACTGCCTTGGAACCAAACATCAGTCCAAATCCAAATGGGAACGCACACACACAACGTGCCAATCTTCAGAACTGATATTCAATGAATGAAACGTAGAAACAAAATCAGACACAGCAGATTGGACTTGGTGTGTGCCTGTGTAAAATCCGACCCGGAAGTCTTCTCCTGATGTGGGCGACAGTGTAACACACTGCATATATGTTTTGCAATGTGTTTACTCTGACGAAGGAGGACCACATTGGGAAGTGTCGCTGAAACTAGTTGGTGTAGCAATCCATGATGATCATTGCATTTAAAAGCCTGGATAGTGGCAGGGTGCTACAGGAAAACATTTTGTTTGATGTGATTTTTTTGTACTTATTTAGCCACTGTTCTGTACCTGGTGGTGGATTATAACTGTCACGTTGGTGATGTTTTATATAATCATGATTGAGTCTGTTTTGTTTAATGCTTTATGATTTGTTGTATTGATTATTATAATAAACTTTTTATTTTTTTTATGATTATGCGCTGCATGCTTTGGACACAGCTCATCTATGTAGATGTATAACTAGACCTGTTGGGCTAGGTTAAATACTTTGTACTATTGTGACGATATGTGCTTTGCTCAACAATATCCTTTCCCTTTTTTCTTTTGCTTTACCCTTGACACTGAGGCTATGACCTGGATTTGTCCTTTCTTGTAAATTGATGTCAGCTACCAAACATCTGAGCACCAAATAGAGTCCACCCATCGTACATCTTTTCCATGTGCTAAGTGTGTGGTGTTGTATTATTTTGTAATTCACCCGGTAAGGCATTATTTTGGATTTGCTATTTTGCACTGTGAGTTCTTGATCTGTGTATCATTTTGAACAATGTTGTTCAGGACACAATGTTCTGCTAAAATTGGCACTTCTGGGACATCCTAATATTCTTCACATGTTCCCAATCTGTTTTGCAATCGAGCACACTTTTTTTCACCTCTTTATTCATCTGGCCACGCCTAAATCTGCTGTTCGGTAAAATGGAGTGCCACATAACACGTCATCCAGACTCATTTTTATAATAAAATGTTAATTTTACGCAGGTGACCACCAACGTTTGAACTTCCATGCTGTTGGGTTCCCTGTATGAAATTTCTGACAATCACAAGAGTAAAGAATAAAGTGAAGCTAGCCCGTTTTTACTCATTCATTTGTTTCTCCATTTCATGAGCAAGTTAGCACTTTTTAAAATGTATGCTTTGAAGTCAGCATTTACTAATGGATTTCTATGGAATCTGCCAGGTTTTGACCACTGGCAAAATCGAAGTGGATCCCATAGGAATTGTGTGTCGGAAGCAGCTTCTGAGTACGCTCTGTTTGTTGACTACCAGTTTATCGCTGAGCGTTTTGGCGTGCCCGTGGTGTGGCTTGACACGCTTGCCTACGCTCCAAGGTGCCTTCCTCAAACGGCGTGTCGCAGAGAGAGTGGACCATGACTACGCGAGGAAGACGGCGGGGTGAGCTGCCCCTGCCGAGTTCCCTGGTGCCTGCCCTGCCCTTGGACGACACGGGTAAGCGGGGGAAAAAGGTGCACGAGAGGAGCAAAGACGAGCGCTACGGTAAGTGCAGAGTCAGCAGCAGCGGAGGTCAGCTGCGGGTGTCTATGCACTGATGCCTGCAAGGCATGGCGTCTGCTTAGTCTCACTGTTTGCCTCGATAGACTACAGTGAAGCATGGGAGAAAGAGCGGTGCATTAGGGGTGTGAGAAATATAGCACCCTTACAGATTAGGGGCTTGTAACGTGGGGGAATTAGCCTTGGTCTAACGCCTCCTAGCTACGGATGACACTGCCCACTAGTCTGTGTGGCTGTGAGCTGGCAATCCCAGTGAAAAGGGAGACAAGAATTTAGAGCCCTATCAATGTTAACCTACAAACACCTGCTCGTACTTTGAAAGCCCTAGCTCATAATTACCTTACAGCAGCAGTAGCAGCACGACTCCCCATACTTGATGTCTAACTCGCTAAAATGACTGGGAAGTGGAAAAGTGCTATCATCTTACCCAACATTCCTAGTTGAGAACATTGGTCCTTTCGCTACATTGTGTAGCGTAGTTGCAGGGCATTAAAGGCACACAGCAGTTGGGGACTATTAGAAGAAAGTGAAGTCAACTCATCTGAGAATAGCAGTCACTCTTCTAGACCATGAAGACCCAAGGAAAAAGGAGAAGTCTGATTCCAACAAAAGACGATCAACTGAGCTACCGAAGGGGAAAAAATGTGTCCACCCCATTACCATGCCTCCGTCAAACGCACAAAAAGGCGTAAAATCCTTCTTTTTTCCTAAAGAGGAGTTGCCAAAACCCCAACAGTCTGCACCACCTTGTCATGGGACGACCACCCAAGATTCAGTAATCTCTATTGATAATAATGGTTTGTTGTTAAAACTATGTAAAGAGGCACAAAGAAACTCTCTGATGCAGGTGAGCAAGTGTCCAAGAACTTATTGACATCCAATTTTTCAGCCACGCCAGACCTTGAACAATTCATGACCTCTTCTGAATCAGCTATTGATGAGACAGATGATGAAGAGGCCATCATGGCTTGTGAAGAAAAGCCGGATAGGGGAAGTGAGTCTCTAAGAGAAGTAGGCCTCCCCCCGCCTTAACTTGTTAAATGGAATCGAGGCACTGGAATCCAGGATTGATGCTCTTTTCCAACTTTGTGCAAAGGTGGCAACAGTGCAAAAACAAGCAAAAGAGGATATGACAGAAATTATCCTCTTATTAAAAAGCTGGAAGGTCCCAGTCCCGGGAGAAGGGAATAAGCAGGTCTTCAAACCCCCTGAGAACTTTACCTCATCACCAAGAAAACTAGATTTGCCCTTAGATAAAGCTTATGTAGTAGCTGAGACAGACAGTGGGATGCTTGAAGCACTATGTGCAGACATTTCTATAATGAATGCCCCAGACTCTCCCCCAAGAAAAATATCAAATCATCTGCTGGTCTGAGCGAAAAACAAAAAAACACACACAAGAATGGGGCAGATGACCCACAGTTGAAACAAAGAAGTCCAGTAAAGCCCAAAACTCCAAAAATGGTGACAAATACGTTCCGGGAAGGGGAGTTTAGACAAGTACAATCTAGTGGCCCATTGGATGGCTGGATTTGTTTTTTTGTTTGTTTATTTATAGGGCGCCAGAAAACCCTTGGGTAGCTGTGCGCACAGAATAACAAGAATCCTCAATCCTCAAAAACCTCACACTGAGAAAGTGTTGAATGGGGTGGACAATGGGATAGAAGGACCTAACCAGCTAGTGGGGACCTCTGATCAGTTGAGTCAAAAGGATGTTGCCTGCCTCGAATGCCAAAAAAAGCCCTGTGGTATTGTTCAAGATGATGGCAAGGGAGGAGGAACAACCGGCTGGGCAAAATAGAACTTTGGAAGCAGGGCCCTCAGAATCTTGGCCTACCTTGGAGGGGAGAGTAAACCAGCTAAGACCAAGAACTCTAATAAAAGAAAGAAAAGTTAAAGATCCTCTTTGGTGCAAATGTGAACAGTCCGTTCTTGAACAGAAGGTGGTTTCTGGAGCTGTTACTGATGGTCCCCAATCTGGCGCTGATATCTTCCAAAGACATCGTAAAAATAGATATTCCGGAGATAGACAGTGCGGACAACTGGGTGATAATGACATGCATCTCCTCGGTGGTGGTGGGTAAGATAGGTAAAATCAAGAAGCACTAAAACAATTAGTCCCACTGATCTGTCTCAGGTCGACCATCAACAAAATGTAAATGTGCAAAACAGGAGGCCCACTGACAAGTGGGCAGTGGCCACGGAGGTTAAAAGAGTGGAAGGTCAATGGGAAGTGATTCAAGCTACCACAGAGTGACAATAGAAGGTGCTAAGTCCCAATCGGGGACTGACAATCGCATCATGGAACTCTAAAAACATGGGTCCTTTCTCAGTAATGCTGAGACCTTGATGTTACTAAATTAAATGTCTTGTTTTTGTTTGCAAGAAACTTGGTTGTGTGAGCCATAGGGGTTAGATGGTTACACAATAATACATAGAATGGCTGAACACCCACCATCGGGAAGAACAAAAGGGGGCCTGTGCATAGGGTCCAAAACTTGGCTTAACATGGTGGAATACACAGAAGGGCCCCGAAATCTGAATTTTTTAGAGGCTACCATTACTAACCCCAATGATAGTTCTTCTCCTATCTTGGTTGCAACCTTATATGATCCCCCTGGTGGGGCTTCAGAAATCAAAGACACCCTTATTGGAACCCTGCAAGCCTGGTTAGCCACGAATAAGAGTGGGATAGTGGTAATAGCTGGGGACTTTAATGTGGACTGTGGCTATGCCGAAAGGGGAACCCTAGGGGGAAAGCAGGTTGGTCTGTCCAGCTACAGGTTGAAGGGCACCAAGAGATCTAAAGCATGGATGAGAACAATGGCAGAATTTGACCTCGCTCTCATTAATCTGGAGATTGGGGCAAAGAACACCACCTGGACAAATGGTAAATCCTCTACAAGGATAGACTTTATATTTGTGAACAGGCAGGAGATCTCAAATTCCTTGGAATTAGAGTTAACAGACACTAAGTTCAGTGACCACGTAATGTTAAGTATTAAATTATATGAGAATACTCTCAGACCTAAAACATTCTTGAGATTGAGCGTAGATACCAATTCTGGGGGTAACTGCTTACGTTGGACCCCTAAGACAATGCTCAGATATTGCACACTTCTGAGGTCTGATTTGATGGCTAGATAAGGAGATAGGGTTCAAGACATAATTGCCGAAATCTTCTCCCGGGTCGAATCCGAAGCAGTTACATGCAAGAAAGAGGTCTACAAGAAAGCACTGAGACCAATACAGCATTTCGACCCTGCAATAGCTACGAAAAAGAAAGAAAAGAACTCAGCTATTAGGAAACTCGAGAAAAAGTTTAAAGAATGCCCCATAACTCTAAAAAAGCGGATAACAGCCCGTAAGGAATAATTATGAATCCTGGCACCGCAACCATAGAGAATCAACTGAAGATGAGTGGTGGAAATACCTTAACAGGCTGATAAGAACTAATGACTCTATAAAAATATGGTACTGGTTAGGGAAGGCCCAGAGACCATCAGGGACACAGAAGGAGATAGTTACGGTGACTGAGGACAACTGGAAAGAGCTTATTAAAAAATCTTTTCATAGCCCAGAAAGGACGCCACCAGCTACCGGGAGCCAACGAAACACCAACGTATGTGATCAAGTAAAAACAACTGACCTAGTGGCGAGAATTAAGAAACTAAAAACATCTATTGCCATGCTAGACTGCAGTGGGAAGGTATTTGCCAATATCCTGTTAGATTTGCTCACGGATTGGACAGCCAAAGTGGGTATTCTCACCTACCATCAAACAGGGTTCAGAAAGGGGTGTTTAACAACTCACTCTACCCAGACCTTGCTAACATTAGTCTCTGACCTAGATGCAAATCCAGGGATGGCTTTGTTTGCCTGTTTTGTAGAATATTCATCCGCATTTGACAGTGTAGACATAGAAAAACTGTGGTCCATGCTTGAAGAGTGGGAAATTGACCCTTCTCTCTTATATTTTATAAAAGCTTTATGTGGAGACACGGTAGTAAGAATCAGGTTGTCACAGGAAGGGGCCCTCTCGGATAATATACCTACCCGGAGAGGCTTGAAACGAGGACGTGCGCTAGACCCCCTGTTCTTCAACGTATACCTCTCCTTGTTGGCAAGAAGTTTAGGGGAAGCTCAGAATACACCCCAGCAATATGGTAACAAGGGACTGACATGTATCTCATATTCTGATGATGTGGTGTTCCTAGATAGAACTAAAGTTGGGCTACAACACTCACTCACAGCATTATTCTCCTTCTCTCTTGTCACTCAAGCCAAATATAAAAAAAAAACAAAGATCATGATATTTGGGGATACGTCTGCCGCTAATAAGCGCAGTAACTGGTGGTTAGGAGGAGAAAGAGTAGAAACCACCAGTAGCTACCGTTACCTGGGAATTACCATCATGACAAAGTTCATGGTGGTCTCTATTCTAGAGGAAGTTACAAAAACATCTTGGGGGAAATGGCTTGCCTGAAGGAAAACGATTGATAGGCAAGGGCGTAGATGCTTGGAAGCAAAACTCCTAGAATATAAAATGTCAATTGTACCAACAATTATGTACGCCTTAGAGGTCTTCCCCTGGAAATGGGTTGAGCCAATTGAAAAATTGGAAGGAAAGATATTGCGTTCAATGCTAAGCCTTCCCCCCTGTACCTCCGCCCAGGCCATTAGATTAGAACTGGGGCTTGGTTCTCTGAGTATGTGTTGGTCAGTAGCCTCCTGTAATTTATGGGCAAAAATAAAGTTCGACCTAACCAGCACAGACAGCCTTCTTTCGCTCACTACACAACATGCGAGCAGATATGAATCCAGCAAATGGTTCAGTGACTTAGAGGTTAGAGTAACACATTATATGTATAAAATTGGAATAACTCAAATACCGGAAACATGGCTAGACTTTAATCTGGCCAAAATTCCTGATAAGGCAAGGATAAATGAAATAGACTCTGCTTGATTCTACTTGGCACCTTAAAGAAATATAGCGGGTATGTCAGACAGTCCTTCGATAGAAGTAGCCCTAGCCTCTATCTGATAAGGAAGCGATATCCGACAATGACTAGCTTCATTTTGTCGGTCAGGTTACAAACAGTTAAGGTGCTGGAAAACACAGGTGCTTGGAGCGGTATCCCACGAGAGCAAAGATTATGTAGACTATGTGGGAGTACCATCGAGATGACTAGACACCTTTTAACACAATGTGATGAATTAGGAGCAGTACATGAGCGGGCATACGAAAAATATAGTAACCCAAACTCTGACATATTTTGGAGTGATCTGTTTGGGGCCAAGTCATCAGTACTAAGTTCTGCGGCATTGCATGTCTGGGCGGTAGTTAGTAAAAGGATAGCTAAAGCAGATGGTGATAGCTCCAAGAAATCTTAAGACTGTGTTATATTGCAAATATGTAAATGAATTGTATGTTTTAATTACATGATTGTATTTTTATTTTTATAAATGTATATGTTTTATTGTGGTAGTGCGAAAAGGATGCAAGACATCTAATAACGCACTATAATAAATAAAAACAAATAAAACAATAGTAATTCATTTGTTTTAATGCTGAATGAACATCTTATAATGATGTAAAATGAAACAAACTGACGAGACAGAGGAGGTCAGGTATTGGATGCATTAATTTCCCACTACCCCCTCCCATGTACAATGAGGGTGATTGGCTAACATGAGTCATCAGAGATGTATGTTTAATACACTGATCAAAGCCAGACACTTTTATCAGGAAAGGTGCTGGAGTTTTCAAATACACTGAATACACAGATTTTCATCTCCACCAAATTGATTATGCGTTAGTTTCAATGAATAAATTAGACTTGTTCCGATAATCAATTAGCCATTTTTAAAGAAGATTTCCAAGAACTTACAGGAGGGGAAGATATCATATGCAATTACATTTAACAGAGGATTTCCTCAGGCAATTAAATTGCACAAAACATAAACTGTTTCATTGCATGGCTACAGAACCGTTGAAAGACTTTATCAGACAAGTGGCTCTTCATCTGTATAAGAACAAGTCGATAGAAACATTTGCTTTCTGGACTGTTGAACACATAGAAAATGATTTATTCTGAAGAGTACATGTCTACATTGCATTTCTATTTTGTTGCTTTAGAATCGAACAAGAGTAAGTAAAATAAAAAGTTAAAGATCTTCTTTTCTTGTCATGGAAAAAAGTATGAACTGACTGCAGCAGAATTCTGCTAAATTTTGAATTAGCTATGAAGTCCATATTAAAATAGGGAAATCTGACTTGAATCTGATCACCGGATTATTTGTAGTGGAATGAGAATGAGTTGTTGGACTGTGCTTGAAATCTCTGCTAGTTGTGGAAAGCAGCATCAAACATGATCCACCGCCTTTTCCGCACAGTTATGTGGTGTTATGTTACATCAGTACATTTGCAGAGCGTGCATTCACCAAAGCATCTTGGTGTTTAAAGAAACTAACAGGAACTGGCTGAAAATTCCCTGACTCAAATAATAATGTTTTCAATCTTCGGCTGAACAAGTTTCTCTGTCATCCTTAAAGATAAGGGCAAAACATTCCATAGTTTCACCGGAACAACTGAAAAAGCATGTCTCTGGTTCTGAATAACCGATATCAGGGAACCTGTATAAGACATCCAGCCTGGGATCTAAGGGAGCGTCCAGGAATATATGGAAGGAATTTTGTCTGCAGGTATTCCGTGCCCTTAACATAAAAAACATGGTGCACAATATACAAAGCTTTAAATTCAATCCGCTTAGCCACTGGGAGTCAGTGTAGATGATATAAAACCAGCGAGATATGAGCTCCATAAGGGATCCCCGTGCCAAGCTGGCCCTCATGTTCTGTAATAGCTGGAGTCTACAGATACTATATTTTGGCTAGGCTAGTTACAAAGAGTTACAATAGTCAATACTACTTAGTACCAGAACAGCCACAGCCAGAGCATGAAGTGATGAGGGAAGAAAAGGCAAAACCTTAAGAAGGACTTTCAGATGAAAATGCTCTGACCAACATGTAGCACTGACTTGCCCTTCCAATGACAGATAAGAGATTTTAACACCAAGATCTTTGACCACAGAAACAGTAAGAGACACCAACATTAATTCATAACAAGAATAATGATGGTATGCAGATATTAAGACAGGAGTGGAGGCAAAAATGTCACAGGACAAGGGAAAATCCAAAGTGCCAGAAATGAGGATGCACTAGCAAACATTCAGTGAGGCAGAGCTGCAGGGCTTCGCTGATGAGGTTGTCAGCCATACTGAGCTGTTTGGGGGAAGGCACAGGAAGGCATCTGGCCAGAGGAAGACTGCCATCTGGGCCTCAGTAAGGCACAATGTGGCAGCAGTGTACACAGTCCCATGTGACAGTGAGTATTGCCGTAAGAGGTGGAATTACCTAATGTCCAGCATCCGTAGCCTCCTGTCTAAAAACTGTGGGAGACAGAAGGCTGTACTGTGGAGCCCCTTGCTCTTAAACCATGAGAGGAAAAATCCAGCAGTATCCTCCACATAGAAGTCATTGTGGGTTCTGGAGGTGTCAATGTTGCAGTCAGCAGTCAGGATGGTGAGTATGGATGTCCTGTCTCCCATGAGAATGCACAGCCCATTTTCCATCCCATGCATGTGTCTCCAAGCATATACGTATACAATGTACAGGGGAGGCCCTACTAAATGGCAATGTGGACAATGGCACTGCAATAACATGCATTTGCAAGGGGAGGTAGGACACTGTACAAATAGACATGCACTTAAGCAGACATGTAAATAATGAATTGCACCTATGTGTGCAGGAAATGGCCAAGTGGCATAGTGAAACCACTCCACCGATGTCCACCACTGACACGTCAAAAAGGCAATAAACAAACACGGGAAACCCCAATGCCAAGGGCTGTATGTCCACAGTAAGCAAACTGCCAATGAGCCCATGCATCCTAGTCCCAGGTTGTGTGAGCATTGTTCTTTGCCCATCAACTGATCATGGCCATGAACCCTGACCACCCCACTGCCCAATTACATCCATGACAAAACACCATGTCCATAGAGATGAAGGCCTTACATCCTGTTTGGTGTGTGTGGCACAGAGGCTAACCAATCTGGTTAGGATTATGAACACCTATTCAGTATGTACAACGGTGAAACTACATGTGTCTACGATAAGCATCCACCATAAGGCATGACTGTCTAGCTAGCCTACATACAAGGATGCTTGATGGCTGACAGCATATTGTGTTCCACCCAACAGCTTTAGAGCCGACCCAGGGAGAAGATGCTGTGTCACCAACATCCCAGGGCTCATCCACTGCAGAAATCACCTTTACCTCCACCACTGCACTGCTCAGCCATGGAAAGATCAAGAAAATGGACAGGAACGACACACCTGGCACAGTACACAGCAGTGGCATGGAAGTTGTGGCAATCAGATGCTCTGCAACCCTCCCCACAAATGTGTCAACTGGCCCCTACACCAGCAGTGCACATGTCACTACTGGCGAATCACCTGGCAGGAGTACAGACAACACCGCTGCAGAGCCCCTACCAGCTCCATCGGCCACACCATAGCCCACCTATGTGGAGATAGTTGAGGAGCGCAGCCCACCAATGTCACCCATGTGTCGACAAACACAACCATTCATCCACCCCCTTAGTCCCCTTCCTCACCTGAGTCACTGATCGCTTGCTACCCGCAGTGTTACATAGAAACAGCAAGCGATGATAATGGCATTGGACAGGCAGATGCCGGTGAAAGGTGATTTGAATCCCCCTGCTTCAGCTCCAGCCCAGCCCAAAGCCTCAGTGTGTTCCACAGCATTCCCTCGATGCCACCTGAGGGAGACTGGACCCAATTTGACAGCATCAAGTGCTGATAGCACAAATCCGGGGTTTTTTGTTTGGTACCAACTTACAGAGTTACCATGCGCCTGATTACTATTTCAATTCGAGAAGGTGTCGCAGGTTGTGTGGAGCAAGAAAAGGGGACACTTGTGACCCCGACCCCTTGGAGCAATAGTTGAAAGGACTTCTCCACACCTCAAAAAAGCGCCACACTGAGTATTTGTAAAGAGTAAGTTAGTTTATTATATTAAATTGAAAATGCCCTTAACGGATGACACGTGTTTCGACACACCAGTGTCTTTTTCAAATCAGGGCTGGTGGCAATGCTAAATCTCAAGTCAAAAGGTTTCAATTGGGTGTAACACACAGTCATGGGTTAAATCCCCCTCCTGGTCCACTGAAGTCTGCTGCCGTCTGGATTGACAGGGGGGACATGTCACCTGATGCACATGCTGTGCAGCATTGCACAGATGACAAAAATCTTCCCAACCTTCTCTGGCCTGTACATCAGGGCCCCAACAGTCAGGTGAAGAGACTGCAAATGTCCATTCAGTAGTCCAAAAGTCCACTCGATGCACAGGCTTGTCCTGACATGTGCCTCATTGTAGGCCACCTCTGGTGGTGCATGTGGATTGTGCAGAGGTGTCCACAGCCATGGAATCTTGTATCCAGAGTCACTTTCAACTGCAAAGGTCACAGGTGTCAGTACCAGTGAAATGAGGTTGGGTGACTAGAGGGGTATGACTGCGGTATGGACTGTCTTGGTAAATTTGTTATGTCTTTTGGCAAAATGAAAAATAAAGGTAAATAAAGTTTACAAAAAATGAAATGAAGGCTGGCCACCATGGGGTGCAGAGACGAACATGGTCCCTGCATGAGCTCTGCCGCTGTTGCCCCGTTAAGTGGATTGAGCCCCCACATAATGAAATCGAGCGACTGACACAGGAAGGTCCCCCGTCCTCCGACCGAAATCCCGATGAAAATCGGTTCAGAATTTGTCCAGAAATCACCCCTGAAGCACAGGCCCCCTCCGGCTCAGCGAAGCTCCAAGAAACTTTCACGTGCGGTGCGACACAGAGTGACTGCCGAACCGGACTACAGGCCCTGAAGCGGCTTTCGCAGCACAAACAATACAAAAATTCCAGATGAGAGACCAGGCGGAGGAAGGAAACGTTCTCACACGCGAGGTGCCCAGCGTTTGAGGACTGTGACCCACCTCGAACGTAGCAGAAAACCAACGGAGGCCCAACTCCAGCTGAGTGCATCTCCCAGAGGCAGCGACTCGGAAGAAGAGACATCGGACACCCCCGCAGATCTCCCTCCGCTGGTAGGAAAGCAAACACCAAATATTCCTGCTCGCCGGTTCGGCAAATTATGGCCCGCACAGCGCATTTGTCTGGGACTTGCGCCCCCATCAAGCGATGCAGGCCACTAGACGGGAAACCCTCCATTCTCCCCAGAGCCGAACTGAACACGCACTTCTCCGACACTGTGAGCACGAAGGTGAGACTCGCACTTTTTTATACAACATCCCAGGAACAGACGAAGGAACAGAAAACATTCTGACCCCCAGCCCACGTGCAGGGCCAAAGGGAGGAACTGTATTAAGATGCCGGGATAGTCCGAGTCTAAATTGGGGAGAGGGACTCTAATACACCAGCAGCCTTCAGATCAGGATACTCCCCCAGAGACTGGTATTTACCCATTACTGGCATAACCTACAGGACAAAGAAGGCCTGACTGCCGTGAATTCACCTCAGGCCGCTCCTGGAAGACACAACACATCTTTGAATAAACAGTGGGGAATTTGATAATCCTGATACCAGATCCAACAGACCCCCCTTTTATTTCCTCCGAACCCTGAGACTCTTTACTTCTGCATCACAGGACAACCCAGACAACGCTCATAGACGAGTTGGGAGTCCTCAGCCGTAAAGAGTGTGCATCCATTGTAATTAAACATATTCAAAGTGCTCAATCGGAGTGACCTTGTGACAAATCAAATAGAACAAGATAGAGTGAACAGTGGAGTACCCGATAAACAGAATGCTGCTACATTTGATATAGCAAAACACCACTCTACTCAAATATCCAGCCTTGCCACAAACCTCCTATGAAAGCAAAACATAAATTGGCCCTGTTTGCTTACACCCCCGTTTCCGTACCTTACGAGCCCAACATGGCAACCAGCGAAACCACAGGGAACGAACTCGCCGCCACAAAAGGAGACATTGCGGCCCTACTGGGAGAAATTAAAAGCATGGGCGTCAATATAGGAGGCAAGATAGACAAACTCACACAAAGGCTGGACAAAATGGAAGATAGACTTGAAGGAGTGGAGAACAATCAGGCATCCATAGACACCTTAGAAGCGCAACTTGATCACAGGATGATGGAATTGGAACAATGGGAAGAAGATTTTAAGCTTAAATTGGACGACTTGGAAAACAGAGAGAGACGGAACAACAACATACGTATTTTCGGAATTCAGGAGAAAGAGGGAGAAACTGAAGCAGACCTGAAGGAAATACTCCATGATATCATCAAACTTCTGGTCGCAGTTGATGCTATTGATGAACCCTTAACCGAACAAATTCATAGGGCTGACGGCCCCCCAGGCGGACCACGGTCGGTCCTTGCCCGAATCTCTCATTTTCAAGACAAGACCCGAGTACTTGAGAAGGCCAGAAAGTGTGATACTATCACGTTAAGAGGTGCCCATATATCAATATGCCAGGACCTGTCTGCATTGACACTAGCCCTCAGACGGATGTGCGGGTTCTCACGAAACATCTAAAAGGGAAAAACATTTGCTACAGATGGGGTTACCCCTTCTCTCTCTCATTTGAATATGAGGGAGCCAAATTCAGACTAAGAACTGGAAAAGATGTCAAGGCATGCATTTCAGATCTACTCGGCCCCCAAGGAGAAGAAAATAATAAAGATGAACCAAGAAGAGAAGATTGAGAATGGCGAATCCAAGGCCCCAGGAGAAAG
The DNA here is from genome assembly GCF_040938575.1 of Ambystoma mexicanum. Lineage (NCBI taxonomy): Eukaryota > Metazoa > Chordata > Amphibia > Caudata > Ambystomatidae > Ambystoma > Ambystoma mexicanum. The sequence continues at coordinate 1,410,785,449 of NC_090921.1, read as the reverse complement.
CGGGTGAAGTGATCAAGAAAATACAGGCGAGGTAATCTCTCCCCAGAGGCAGACAACTGACGAGCTGTATCCCTGGTAAGATAGAACTTAAATGTAAACCTTTTGTAGAAGATGCGACCGGAAAAGGTATCAAATCACGGACATCCCGGAAGTCGCAACATGAGACTTTGGGGGGGGACACTAAATGGGCTCAATTGAAATTGTGATACCATAATTGATCAAGGGGCGTGACGTAACGGCCCCCACAGGTGGTTCGACGTAGATCCGGTGCGGTTAACTGGGCTCGATCGAACGCCATCAACAGGGGATGAGAGAAAGGAGGTGGGAGATAGAGGGAGGTGGGGAGAAAAAGAGGGTTGAAGCAGCACTTATGGAAACTCAAAGCAGTCGTAGCAGCGTGCAATTTAAAACAAAATTACATAGCTGGTCATGCAATAGGAGCCATCCTCTTGGAAAAATGTTTGATGGTGTTAAAGACTAACACAAGAGGGAGGGACTCTCTAAGAGTAGGGACACTTAATGTGAAGGGGCTTAACTCACCAACAAAACGATCACTCGTGGCCAGAGAATTTCAGAGGGCTAAGATTGACATCCTACTGTTACAGAAGGCAAAATACGTGAAGGGTGAGGAACGGAGAGTCCTTGGAAAACGGGTTGGAACCAAATTCTGTGGTTCGGGCCCACTTAGAAAGGGAGGTGTAGTTATTCTGGTCAGAAAAGGTATAGAGTTTGTCGAGACCAAGACATGGTCAGATGTAGAAGGTCGAGCACTATTAGTAACTGATAGCATAGGCAAGGTGAATGTAACGATTGCAACACTATATTCCCCGAATACAGGACAAAATAGATTCCTTTGCAAAGTGATCCCAAAATACTTCTAGAAGCCACAGGCCACAATATCATCAGGGGAGATTTCAACCAGTGGGCAGACCCAGTCAAAGATAGAAAACCGGGCAACCCTGACGTAGAACACCAGAGTGGAGATGATCAAACTGAGATGGAAAAGATGATAGAAATATATGATATGATAGTTGTATGGAGGAACATGCACCCCAATGAACAAGATTACACCTTTTTTTCTGCCCCTCACAATACATACACTCGTATTGACTACTTATATCTGTCCCGAGAACTTGCCGACACCACAATATATTCAGAAATAACCCCGATCACATGGTCTGACCATGATATGGTACTGGCTGAAATCCAATGGGAAAATTTACCAACTAAGGGAGGAAAATGGTGTTGTAATGAGAGTCTTTGGAAAGATGCAGCCTTCAAGACAGAAATGGAAACTGAAATTACTGAATTTCTCAAACAAACGACACTGGTGAAGTCCCCAAGCAGATAGTGTGCGAAGCAGAGAAAGCCAGGGATTTTAATAAGGGAGGCGTCAACAAAGAAAAGGGAACGAAATATAATTGAGCAGAGATTAAGAACCGAAATTTGTCAATTAGAAGGGGACATTAAGAAGGGCAGGGGAATCGATCATCTCAAAATGAAAGAGGCAAAGGGGAAAGGGGATGAATTGAAATTATTGGAACATGAACAATTAGTGTGCAAACTTAGAATGTTGAAACAAACCTTCTACGAAAAGGGAGATAAGGCGGACGCATTACTGGCCGCCAGACTCCGAGAACAAATAGCAGAGCGGAAAGTGGCGGAGATCATTGAAGATAACCCTAAAACAACACACACTTGCCCCACCATCCTAGAATGCTTCGCTAACTTCTATGAGGACCTATACTCCTCAGAAACAAACCATGACCATTCAGAAACAAAGACATACCTGTCCTTGATCAATATGCCCAAAATACCACGACTAGACTCAAAACAGCTGGAATCCCCTATATCTGAACAGGAGGTGCAAGACGCAATAAAGAGATTAACCATAGGCAAATCCCCAGGGGAAGGTGGCTATACAGTCGGATTCTACAAAACGTTCCGTACAACTAACGCAATTTATGACAGAACTCTTTAATGAAATAATAAAAACTGGGAATGCCCCTGATTCCTTCACCCGCACACTGATTACAGTGATCCCTAAAGTTGGGAGGGACCCCAAAAAATGTGGATCATATCGCCCAATTTCCCTGCTCAACCTAGACGCAAAAATATACACAAGGGTCCTAGCTGCGAGGTTGGAAAGATTAATGCCACAGCTTATACACCCTGACCAGGTCAGGTTTATATTGGGGAGACAGGGAGCAGATACAATGCATAAGACCCTTCACCTTCTTCACACATCACAGACATTCAATAATGACCCAGTCCTCTTTTAAAATTGATGCAGAAATGGCCTTTGACAGGGTAGAATGGGGATTTCTGAAAGCAGTTCTACGTAAGGTAGGTATAGGCCCAATATTTAGAAGAGCAATACACTCAGTGTATACGGCCCCCAAAGCATCTATTTTTGTGAATGGAGAATACTGCAGATGATTTAATCTGTGTCGTGGAACCTGCCAAGGATGCCCTCTCTCTGCTATTCTTTTCGCACTCTCCTTAGAGCCCCTTGCACAGGCTATGCGAACGGACCCCATACTAGAAGGTATTCATCTAGGAACGACAGCATATAAAGCAGCTCTCTAAGCCAACGACATACTCTTACACATCACCAATCCCATGACATCCATCCCCCGAGCCCTATCAATGCTAGACGAATATGGTCGACTTTCAGGCTTCAAAATAAATAAAACTAAATCACTACTCTTCCCCTTACAAGGACAAAAAGAAGAAAATGAAGTAAAACTTTCCACACTGGGTCTTAAGATTGAACATACTAAATTACAATACCTGGGTATACAGATTACAAGATGTATAGATGACCTATACGAAGCAAACTTCCCCCCTCTCCTTCAAAGGTTTCAAACTGACCTAAAAAGATGGAACAAACTAACAATATCTTGGATGGGGCGGCTTAACGCCATCAAAATGGTATGCCTCCCTCGATTTTTATACCATTTCCAAATGCTACCCATCAAGATGCCGAAAACCTTTTTTGCAGAAACCAGGAAAACCATTGTTAAATTCCTCTGGCAAGGGAAGAAAGCGAGAATCCCGTATGACACCTTAACACTCCCAAAAGATAAAGGTGGGGTAGGACTCCCAGATCTGCGATAATACTATGAAGCATCCCCACTCTGTGTACTGATCCCTCACTTACGTAACCACAAGGACACTCAGTGGGTTCACATGGACAACTATTACTTGTCACTGGCCACATTATCTAAATTGCTCTGGTCTCCCAAGAAAAGGCTTCATAATAGAACCAAAGGCTACCCAATCTTGAGGGTCATATAGGACATCTGGAAACAGGGCAAAAACATGCACAACATCACCACATGGCCATACCCCCTAAGCCATCTATGGTCCCCCGGAATCAATAACCACATTCCAAATGTAGAACGATTTCAATCATGGTACGAGCCAGGCTTGGAGAGAGTGGGGCAATTACAAAGAAAAGACTCCTTTATAACATTACCAGACTTGACGGAAGCTCTGGGAATAGGCCTGCTGTCCACATTTCAATATATACAAATAAAAGGTATCCTAACGAAACCAATGTGGAAGCCCAAACTAATGAGAGACCTCACTCCCTTTGAGAAGATATTGGATACGAGAACAGAGATGAAGGGCCTAATATCAGCACTGTATAAAGAGTTGATTGTTGCAGGTGAAGGGTCCACAGACACACTCAAAGGCCGATCGGAAAGAGATCTAGGCGAACAGATTAGTATAGACATGTGGGAAACAATATGTGATGCCGCCACCCACACATCCATTTCAAACCAATACAAGCTACACGCTATCAAACTCTTACACAGGTGGCAATACGACCCTGTCCGGCTTTCCTAAATGTTTCAAACAGCTGACCCAAAATGCTGGCGAGGGTGTGGGGAAAACGCTGATTATTGGCACACAAGGTGGGGATGCGCCCAAATAAAGGTTTTTTGGGATGAGGTCCTGGGTTGGATCAAGGACATAGATGGCATATCTTGGGAGCTGACCCCTACCTCATATTGTTTGGTCTCGAGAGAAGCGAAGAAGATTGGAAAAAGATTAGAGGCCTAGCACCTCAGCTGTTATTAGCTCCCCGAGCGACACTTGTAATGAAATGGAAATCCAAATCAACCCCCACCAAGAATGAATGGGTTAATGTTGCCACTGATATATGTATAATGGAGTTGATCACTGCATCATTACATGGAAAGTCATCACAGTGTGAAGCCATATGGATGGACTATAAGAATGAACACCTCCCCAACGGATTGTTCCATTGATTTACCAAAGCCTAAAATTACATTGTACACGAAGTGACCAGCTGAACAAAGCAAGAAAATGTAACAACCTCACGAACAACTGTTCCGAAATAAATCCCTACTCTCCGAAAACACTCTAAAAAGACTCTGACCCTTAAGGAAGCACAGCGCAATGACAAAGAGACTTGCTAATCGACATACAGGGGGGAGGCGGGAGGGAAAAAGGGAGGGGAAAAAGTCATGCAGAACTACAATAGCTGGATGGAAGAAATACATAAAAATGATTCTGTAACAGCATTGACATTCCTGATCTTGCTATGAAACTCTGAGATTTTAACTATTTTATGTAATGTGACTTTCAACTGAAACCTTAATAAAACCAAATTTACAACACAAAAAAATGAAATGAGGATGGGTGTCATTTTTTATGGCATGTTGATGAACACTCTCTTGATGCTGTTATGGTGAGCTGTTGTACAACTTGATTGTGCATCCATTACATTTAAGTATGTCACATATACTAGGGGGTACTTATGCATTGTCACTTTGAGACACCCTGGGAATACATTTTACAAACACAAGATGTTACATGAATCGCCTGTGATGTGATTTGCTATTCCTATATTGTCTGTTGTGTCAAGGGTTTTGACCCATGTTGAATCAATAGACTGGGTAGATGTGGGGATGAGCTGTCGCCGCCCATTATTCTATCCCAGAACAAACTAAATCAATGGACTGCGTGGATGTGGGGATGAGCTATCGCGGCCCACATTCACGCCAGAATAGGAGAACTGCGCAGTTGGCACGAGACCACTCCAAAGATACAATCTTCTTGTGGGGGGTTCCACATCACAACTCTACTGTAGGGATGCCATCAAAACAATGTTAAGCAAGGGTCCTATACTATCAAGCAAAAGACCCCTCTATTGAAATGCAGTAATTCAAGACAACTCAAAAATGGATGCAGTACCGACAAATTCCCCATGGTGGTGCTAGCGGCCTAAACTCTGACAGGGAAACTGTATTTAGGAGTTGCAAGAGGGGCAGGAACTTCAAAGCTTGTTAGTTAATTGAAAATCTAGCCACCTGCTGTTCCCAGAGGCCAAGAGGCTGGGAAACCTTAACACCTCAGAGATTCCACACTAGGAGGCAGGATATCACATGACCCTGTTGATTGATTGAGGAGAGACTTCCAGGCAGCCTGCTGGAGCCCACACAAAAGGCTCTTTCTGTTGAATGGGGTATGTTAATTTTGAGTGTTTCCTGTCAACAGCCCTCTGCCAGCAAGGAGAGACATGTGATCACTGACCCACCCAGACTCCTGGAGGCAGACCCAAACATTTTGGGGGCGTTGAATTGCAACAAATATATATTTTATAGAAACAGTGATAATTTTTTGTAACCAAATGACAGGAATGTACAACGTACAACTTTGAGAGTCTTAGTTTGAAAAATGCCCTCACAATTTGAGTCCAAACTCCAATTTGTACCATGTTCTGAGGCAAAACCCCGCTAATTATGATTATTGTAGACAATGTGTTTAAGCTAGAGACATGGAAAGTTACTGGGATATATGTGGAAGGGAAATGTACCTTTGTATAAGTTTTAATGAAAAACCAATGTTGCAAAACCCACTAAAATCGAAAATAAATTGCCATTTTTGAATGCAAGCTCCTAGAAACTCCAAAGTCGGGACAGGGGCTATCTTTAGTAATATATGATGTGTGTATGTGATGTAAAACAACTGTGTACCTGGGAAATATGTATTTGGATCAAGAATAGATTTGTGTGCACATTGACCAGGGGAGTGTCATTTCTGCAGGTCATAAAAATGACATCACTCTGACACACTATCCCTTCCCAAATCAAGGACCAAAGAATCTATTGACCTATCAAATCAAGAGAGGGGCAGGCTTAGGGATGCTAGCCTCTCCACCCACTTTTCAAAACACATAAAAAGAGACTGATGGGACAGGTAGGGACATTCAATTCCATTTGCTGCGGAGCATGCTGACCGACGACTTCACATCCAGAGATCCAGACTTCAAATCCATCAATCTCCAGAACCTGTAGCAGACATTAACTCAGAATTTGTAGCAGAGAGGCCTGAATCCAGCAGCTGAATCCTCTTCAGCAGGCCTCAAAACCAACCAAACTATTCAACAGCCGGGCGAGCTGTTTGAATTCTTGGCAAGAATTTTTGCAACAACCTGTAGCAGTATCCAGAAAGCAGTGCTGTATCTGGAACCCGAGAGAACCACAAACCAGACCGTTGTGAGCAGATCCGGTGCTTGACAGACCCAGAGCTGACCCAGATAGCCGGGACTTCAGAACCACCCGCCGGAAGTCCCGTCCAACCTGACCAGACCATGACAAGGCCTATTTCAAATTGATATTGTGAGTACCTAGCAGAACGAAATTTAACTTTCATTTTAAAGCTGTGATTTTAGGCTTTCCAAGGAACCTAGAACCGACTTACTAGTCCCTATACTGTTTCCGTAATCGCGAGACACGCACTCGCGAAATTTACCGCGATTTGCGATTTGGCCCGATTTCTTCATCTGTAGAAATCAGCAGCTTTTTGCTTCTCTTTGCTAAAATTCGTTTGCAATCTGCTGATCATTCATAGAGTATTGTTAAAGTTAGCCTGAACTAATATAAAGTAGCCATCACCTACCCTGAACCTCTAGAGGGAATTAAAAGCAATTTTAGCACCTTTTCACTTCCTTGCAAACCACATTAAAGTAATTTGCCTGTGTTTAAAACTCATCCCTGTTTTCCCTAATCTTACTGGGAGAACTGGAACTGTGTATTGCATTATAAAGTGTGATTTGTTGGGATTCCTGAGAACTGTGTGCTCCTCTTTCCATCTCCTTCCATTTATTACATTGCATAGGGGGGGGTGAATTGCCAGAGAAAAAGTGATTATCTTATCTTTTGCTAAAATCATATCAAGTATTTCTGTACTGCATTTTATTCCTCATTGCTTTTCCCTTGAAACCATAAAAGTATTTTTGCTACCTTATCCATCCTATACTAACTCCTCATTGATTGTAACTGTGCTACTGTAGGATTACCTATTGCTGATTACTGCTCATATTCATAGGTGTACTATCCAATATCAATTTAATTATAGAAGTGAAATATATATATATATATATATATATATATATATATTGTTTAAATTTTCAAATAAACCTTTTAATTTGCAAAACAAACCTACTTCTTGGCTCAGTGCGGTTAGGGGGATTCTAAGAGGGGGTGTTATACAAGGGTTGTCATCCAGAGTACTGAACTGGATATAAAAATCCATCAATAAGGGTTTTTCTCAGCATCCCAGACTAGGCATGACTTAGCGGTAGTGTTGATTGAATATCGCTTACAGTTGTGGCCCTGTGCAATTCTGTCATGCATGTGCCCTGATGGGTGTTTGGTTGTGTGTGTGCATTTTTGATGTTTCTGCATTTCTGCTGTTATGCATTTCTGCTGTTACATGGTTTGTAGCTTAAATGCAATCACTATCTGGCAGGGTTGCATTATTTTGCAGTGTTGAGCTGTGTTATTGGCTGGGTAGGCATGTGTTCCCTATGCATTATCATACCTTTTGTCATCTCTTTGGGAATCAGTTACTTGCTTGAGCAATATGCATTGCCGACATACTACTGCATCATTGTTCTGTATGGCCTAGTCCTCTGGGTTGGTAGATGCAATGTGTAATGTGTGGGGTGAGAGGGCAGGTCAAGTATGCTTAGGTCCTTGACAGGGCATCCATTGATTACACATTATAATGGTTCCCCGGCCTCCTTCATGTAGTATTTACCTTATGATGCAACAGTTTGATAGCAATTGTACTCCCCCATTATCCATGTCCATTGCCCACTGTGGCTCTCCATTTACGCAGGCAGTGTGCTGTTCCGCAGAATAATTGTGTTGTGGGTGGAACCAGGAAAGCGGGTTAGCTGTACTTTCATTGAATGGTACTGCTTCTTGTTGCAGTATACCTCTTCAGCTGCCTGGGGGTATGGGGGGTACCTTTGCAACATGAGTGCAGTCCAGAGCTGTAATAACATTGGGCAGGAGGGCTGCTGGGTAAAATCATGCCTTGTGGAATGCATCAGTGCCGCGGTGGTGGGCAGGAAGAGGTGCTGGCTGCATGCTGCAAGAGTGCTTCCAGCACCTGCACAAGTACTACTGAAAAAGTGGGCTGAGACATACCATGCATCATGGCTACAGCGTGCTGGTAGGTGCCAGTGGCCAAGAAATGCACACCAACACCATCTTCAGCAACAGTGCTAAATCAGTTTGGATGGTGATCCTACTCCATATGTCTTCCTGAATCTGGGAGAACAGGTCAACAATGTTATCCCTGTTGAGGCAGAACTGGGTTATCAGCTGACCATCTGTTAATGCCCAGGGTGATGGCCTGATCCAGGGAATGGATGCTCGATTTGTACGGCATCTCTTCTGTCTCTCTGCTCTATGTGCTCTGTGTTGCTGCTCCTGCCTCTGCACCTCAATGTAGAACAGGAGGTGTTGCATTTCCAAATTCGAAACTGCTAGTGGCAGCTTGGTGTTGGAAAGTGTTTTTGGGGAAGGTGTGGGCCTTATGTATCCTTTCAAAGTGGATTGGGTGGACCTGTGGCTTGATTTTAATCGCCTATATGCATTTACCTCCACCTTTTAGTTGGGGGTAACTGTACTGTGTTTATGGCAGAACTACCACCCATTTTTAGGAGAATTTTGACTTGTAATATAGCGTATTTTACCATTTATACCCATGGCGCTAATCTTGACAGAGGAATTAGTGACAGGGATAATTCACCAGCTGTCAGCAGTATTTCCACTGGTGTTAATTCCACCAGTGTTCATTCTGCAGGCTAAATTAGCACCCATTTTCTGGTATCCTTATTTCGGCAGAGTGGTTAAAGTGGCAGTAATTCTGTTAACGTCACTTTTTTCTCCTACTGTCGAACGCGTAATGAGCCCCATTGACAGTTATTGTGCAACATAAAGAAAAGTATATTGATTGCAATATTTGTAAAACACAAATTGAAAATAACACATCAATACAAAAAGTGCATTGTAGTGTAGTTATTTTACTGACATATAAGATGAAAGGAAAGAACAAATGTTAAACAATCTGAAAACACCCATTCATTCTGTAACCAATTCTGGGCATGCAGATAGCTGTCCTAAAGGAGAATATTCAAGCATATAATGCTTCACTATAGTCTGCGAAATTAACATTCTTTAAAACACGACGATTTGTCCATTCTCTCTTTAACAAGGCATCTGTTGATGGCGAGTAGTTGACACTATTTTTTTGTTTGTTTTTGGTTTAAGTTGTAAATTACATTTTTATAAAATATTAAGGAAACCATTATACATCTTGATAAAAATAAAACAGATAAAACATTATCAAAACACACAGACAGATATTTCTTCAGTACATTTCCATCACTTTCTCTGTCTGACTGAGGATGATTATGATGTTCATATTGTACACATTGTTTGCTCTTTTAGACATTTGTCTGACACATATGCTCATATAATGATTAGGGGATACGTAAGAATAGAAATTGAAATTAGAATTATGTTTTGTCGTATGGACAATATGATCTCAGAGTATGCCAAAAGCATTTGTTCTTTAGTTAATGCTGACCGTCTCATCACATTCACATTAATCGCATTTGTGAAAATCACCAGCAAAGCTTTGCATATTAGTGCTTTATATCACTATCACAAAATTACACACGTAATCTTTAAAGGAAGTTAATTGTGGCTGTGCTTAAAGAAATATGTTGTACATTCACAAACATGGTCCACATTGCATTGGGCGTTAGAGTGCGATAATCACAAAGACATTTGTAGAAGTGTTCTTTCTTTAGGACGGATAACGAACTGCATTGCACTAATAAATGTTCTAAGGTTTCAGGCTAGGTCTCAAGATTACAAAATCTGCATGTGGTTGTATGCTGCTCACATTCCTTAGATCTTGTTGCTAGTAACGTACTTGTGGGCCATAGATCAAATTGCAGCCTCATTATTTGCATGCAATATATTTGATCTAGGAATCTTTTTAAGTATTTAAGGACTTGGTTACACATTTTTGGAGTGAAGATGCTAGATTTTAAATCTTTATATTGATTACGTTTTGCCTCTGTGTTAGCCCAGTCGTTGTACCAGAACTTTTGCGTGGAAAGTTCAGGGTTCGATATCAATGTGATTTTATCAATATCAGCTTTCTCCATATTTGCTACAAAGCCTTCCTTGCAGGTGTTTAGCTGCTTATAGGATTTATGTTCAATGGTGTCCGTGATGAATCGTTTCACAGTTGATTTGAACGTGTCTTTCATTAAGCATTTTCTATATAGTAATATTGAATTCCAACATACATCAGCCGGTAACGAAATCAGACCTAACTCATACAGAATGACAGCGATAGAAAAGCTTTTGGGCAATGACACTATGGCTTTAAAAAACATACCTTCTAGGTATTCCCAGTTAGGTTGATTCTCTGGGAATCAACAGTGGGCACCGTGTGTTAATGCAGGAATTACTTTTTGCTTGTAAAATACCAGCTATGCGAGACAGGAAAATGTACCATATTTGTAGTGAACCAATTTTGCTTGTGAGTATTTTGTATTTCATCTCAGCTTTGTAGGATACATCAGATTTATTATCATTGATGTTCAGTCCCACGTATTTATATTCATGTATAATAGCAAGTGAATTTGTACAAATTGACCATGTAAAGTTTGAGTTTTTATTTTTTGCTTTGGTATTCTGGATTATTAAGATGTTCGATTTCCCAGTGGTAAGGCTTAAACTATTCTCCACAGCGTATCTCTCAAGCACACCAAGTTGTTTCTGAAGACCAATGGGTGTTTGATCAGCCAAAATGATATCATCAGCATAGAGCAACCATGCTATTGGGTGCAAGCCCATTTTAGGGGGGGAGCTCTAACTGAGGCTAGGTGTTTGTGGATGTCTCTGATGTAGAAGTTAAAAAGAGTGGATGCAAGAATGCATTCTTGCTTGAGTCCATGGTATGTGCTGATGGGATGAGATAGTAGGCCTTCTTGATTTTACTTCACACAAATGGATGTGTTGGTGTAAAATTGCTGTTACAAGTCCAAAATGTATGGAGGACAACCGGCTACTCTCAGTTTCTGCCATAGGAGTGTGCAAGAGACAGATTCAAATACATGTTTGAAATCTATAAATGCTATGTATAGTGGTTGGTTTGTTGCCATGGCTTACTTTTTTAAGGCAGATGCTATGAGTAAGTTGTGAGCCGTGCCCAGACCACTAACAAAGCCAGATTGATGAGGGTCTAGCATGTTTGTTGACTTTAACCATTTGGCTAGGTCTCTATATAATAGTCTAGGATACATTTTCCCTGGGGTGTCCAGAAGCATAAGCTGTCTACAATTGGTTGGCATATTTCAATCACCCTTTTTGAAGATCGGTATCACTATAGATTGTTTCCACGAAGAGGGCATAATGCCCGTCCACGCAATAGCTTGGAATATAACAAGCAATATTTGGGACCATTGATCAGGATGAGCTTTTATGGTGGCATTTGATATGGTCTAGGGGCTCTTGACAAGCTTAGTTTTTTGATTTGCAAATGGATATCTAGAATGTCTATTTCCATATCAACTGCGTGGTTAATATGCATTTTTCAATCAAAGATAGATGCAGAAGACTCTGCAAAAATAGTGGTAAAGTGATTGACCCACTCTAGTTCACCTATTGCATTCAATATAAGTGAAGATGTTCCTGTATTCGCTCCTTCTTTGAGAAGGTTCCATATTTGTGCACAAGATTTAGATGTTAGTACAGCAAGCATTAATTCATTAGCTTTTTGTATCTTGAGGCATGTATGTTGGATGAGAAAATTTGTGTAGGCTGTGCGGATGTTTGTGAACCTTTTCTTATAATCTAGATGGGACGAAGCTTTGATGTTTCTTAAATGTCGCCTCATCTCTCTTTTTCAGTCCCTAATGTCAGGGTCATATGTATGTGAATGTTGGTAGATGGGTTGGTGACCAGGTCCCACTGAGGATAGAGTATTGAAATATGATTCTTGTAGGCCGGAGGGGGAATTGGATTCAGGGGCAAAGATCGCTGTGTGCACTTTATCTAATAGATTGTTTAATTTTAAGATGGTCCATTTAATATGATTTCTTCCCTCCGACAATTGCAGAGTCAGTTTATAATACTGTCGTAAGGGACACTATTTCCGGGTCCATGTGGTTTCTAATATACTATGGTCATTTTCTAAAGTGGGAATAACAGTGAAACTCACAAGACGATTTATTGTTTGAGTTGACATAAAAACGTAGTCTAAAATTGCAAAAGATTGGTTTCTCTTCCAGTTTGGGCAAGGAGGTGTATCACCTTCAATGGTTCCATTGAGTAAGGTCAAATTCCTTTCAGTCATCAGATTCATCGACCTGGTGGATATAGGTGTAAGCAATGTGTCTTTAAGGGAGATGCATCCTATGTTTAAATCACCCACCATTATCATGATGTGAAAACTTGAATCACTTGCAATCGATTAGTATGGCTGGGTTCCAATAAACATTGAGGATAGCAGTGTGGGGGTTTGGGGGGGTCAGTGGATGCATGAGATTATCAGACTCTAACTTTAGAAGTTGTGTGCAAGGATGGGGGGACAACCAAGGTGATAGTTTGCCACCAGCGTCTATTCTTACGGCAGCAAGAAGGCCAGCCATGGGTCTGCTTTTAGGTTGTTTAATGGCACGCATCCATCATACCTTGTAATTTGGCCATATGGGTTAAGTGGTTATACATGTTTCTTGCAGAATAATAAGGTTAAATGGGCCTAGGGGGTGTGTTCAGTGTGTTTGCATAAGATGTAAAAATACTCTTGTATTCCACACCGCCATCCTCATTGTATGAAACAAGGGGTTAGTTTGGCATTAATTATTATGTCTGTGGTTAGTTTCATTGATGGCTTTTTGGAGCCATGAATATTTGCTTTCCTGAGAAGTCTGAGGGTCACATTACAAAAAGTCCTCTTGTTTCAGATGGCCTCTGGGACTTTCACAACTGATGACTAATGGTTTGGGTTTTTCATGATTTAATGAAGAGGCTTTCTCATTGATTGGTTTGTTTATTTGACTTTTTATTGTTGCAACCTGTGCTTTTTTGACAAATAGTGTGAAACCTAGTTGGTATAATCTATCTTTTTCATTCCATATTGTTTGTTTCACAATTTGAGATGTGACCGATAGAGTTACAGTGTCCATCTTACGAGCGTTGCTTATGTAAAGAGATTCAGGGCTTAATTAACAGAATCTTTTTATAATGGCAAACCCCCATTGCAAAACGTTCTGTGAATTAGGTCCTATATGTCTTGGGTTTCAATCTGCTTTAGATTTGGAATTGTTTTGAGTAGGGCCAGTATCATTGTTCGGTTAGGATAGGGATCTCTGTTATACCTATGGTTAGAGTTAGCATGCCAGTTCGTTTTAGGCTAATATCTCTGGCTTTTCAATTTCCACAATGAAGGGATAGGTAAATTTGGTTCTGCATAGTTGGCATTCAAATGCTCTGCAGCTAAGGCTTTCCTATAGGTTGCTGCTTTAGAATGCATAATGTCACCCGTAGTTTTGAGATTTCTAAGAGAGCACAATCTTCTTTGTTCTAGAGTCAGAAAGACTTCATTTTCCGCGCTCTGGTTGCACATGCAGGTTTTCATTATGTTCGATGAAATATGATGGTTCCACCGCTTTTACAGGAATGGAGCATAAATCTCCTAAGAGTTAGTCAACATATATGGGCATCGCTGATTTGAGAGTGTAAAAGTCCATGAAATTCAGTCGAGGGGTGGATAGCAACACCGAGCAGAGAGAGCAGGAGGCAGAGGGGAGTAAGAAGAGGACGTGAGTAGTGTCAGCTGCTAGAATGAACAGCAGAACAGCACTTGCAAAGCACTCCCACAATGCGTGCGCGCAATGCGTGCGTGCCCAGATTCTATAGGGCGGCTGGGAAGTTTAAGCAGTGCTTAGGAGCGCACTAAAAGATAAACCGTATAATGGATTAGATTGGGGAATGTTTGAAGAACACATTCAGAGGCATTGTAGAAGAACTATCCAGCGTACCAATGTCAGTTGATAGGCAATCACTGCAAATAATAGCGGAGCATTCACTGCTACAGAACAGCACTTGCAAAGCACTCCCACAATACGTACACACAATGCACACGTGCCCAGATTGTATAGGGCTGCTGGTAAGTGGAGTCGGTGCTTAGGAGGGCACAATGTCAGCAGATTGGCAATCACAGAAGACACAGGTTAGCAATGTATGACAATGCAGGTATTCAGCAAGAGTAGTGAGGCAAATAAAAGCGGATCAGTCACTACAACAGAACAGCACTCGCAAAGCACTTGCACAATGACACTATTTTCGAGGATTAGTTATGACATTATATAACATAAAACTACCATCGTTATTTACGTGTTTCCTAATTGAAAATTAATAACAACTCCAGATTACAAGGTAACTAGTCACTTAACTGTATTCTTGTGTTTCTTGTTCAATTTCTTGAATAGTGTAAGCAGTGCATTAATAAACATGTTTTTATTATTCAGTAGCACACGTATAGGGGCATCAGTAGTTTGAAAACTCTAACACATCAGAACAAGGAACTCCTTTCACCTTTGGTCGATATGCTTGCTGGAAAATGGCTCTGGCATAAAATATAAGTAAGTATAAAAGTGAAAATGTGTTTGTGGCGGGATTTTTGGCGAAGCATTGATACTTATAGAATGCCACACTATTTCACCAATCGTGGCTACATGACATTTGGACACCCCACCCCTTTCCTCGGATTTCAGCAAAAGTCAACATTTGTTTGTGGGTTTGTAGCAAATCATTGTTCCTTATACAATTCCACACTGTTTCACCAATCTGCACCACATTTTGCATATTTACCTGTTAGGTCCCTCTAGACATTACTGGCTTCATGACATTTGGACACCCCACCCTGTTCCCTAGACTTGAACACAAGTAGAAAATGTGTTAGGGCCCTCCGGACTTTAATGTTCCCCACCATGTTCCATGAATATACACATCATATGCTTAAAAAACTGAGAGACATACATTCAATACAGAAAAGCTCTCTAAATTGGAAGGCGTTATTCTTGCGCAGGAAGCATGCCATACATTTCATTTAGCATGTCCAGAAAGAGCAGCTGTAATTGTAAGCAAGAATATCCTTCCAATGATTCTTCATGTAGTGTGTCTACCACAGGAACACAGACCTGTGATGATCTCTTACTAGCACATGGTATTCCTACTTCCTTTCCCAACATAATATTTTAAAACAATGGTTGAGGAGAAACACTGCCCTTATTACCTCCCAAAGATCCCTTAGCAGTTGCAAAACTGCAACATGAGAGACTATTGCAAGTAGAACAAATTCTGTACAATGCAAAGTTAGTCCCTCTAGCTTTTCTCTCAATCTCTCCGTTGGTTCCTGAAGCAGCTCACGATGTTGACTGGCCAGATAGTGCATCTGCCATCAGAGACATTACAGATCAAGAGGTTGTAGCCCCTGTGACAAACATTGAGCTGCCAGGAACTGAAAATGCAAATGTCTACCACACATCTCGTAGAACCAAGAAAGCTTATCAAAAAGCTCTAAAAAGAAGTCACAGAGCGAAAATCAATAACGAAGTGCCTAACAAGGAATCAAATGGTTGCTCCTTTTTCAATACTCGACAAATACACACAGTTCGAAAGCTTGCCCTGATAAAGTTGGTCTGTCCACATCTGAAGACCTCCATTTGAATGTTAGTCAACTTAATGAAGAAAGTAAAAATGCACTACAAATTAAGACAAAGCAAGTGGTGTAGACTGGTGTTTCAGTCAATAATTCCATTCCTTCACATTCGACAACACATACTGTCGTCATTGAAGTTGAGTCGGGAAAGAACTGTGCTCTTCCTGTGATGCCTATGCACCTAGCTCAAGAAGCACACAATACGCTGGTAGAGGCAAACATGAGAACCTATTTTCCCATCATAGAGAACAAAAAAACCTTGCTGTCGACTCATACAACTCCATCTACTGTGACTAACATGGGGCCGGTCCAACCTGCCCCTATTTCTGCACAGGCAGTTATTCACTCGTCCCCATCTCTTATCGTTCTTGAACATGCTGGTCCTCTACCTCTTATCAGCACCATTTCTTCCATACCAGAATTTCAATGCAATTTGAATCTCAATGATAGTATCTCTATACGTGATCCTCCAAGAGGTTCTCATGCAATGTCTGCACAAGCCTCTGATATAGCCAACGTTGAGAATCTTGCCTCTATAACACCACCTTCCTTTCCTTTGGTTATACATAATGCCACACTTTTATCTTTCCATGAAATTCCGTTTGAAATGCAAACTACCATCGGATGGATTTGCAATTCTCAAATTAATGGTTTGGCACGTATAAACCGTGCCTACTTAATTAACTCACTTTACAAAATTCCATCCTTGCGTAATCTTATCTCTCAAGATGTGGAGTGGATCCGGCTTGCCAATATCAACAAAAATCGTATGCTATGTAAAGTACAATCACCAATCATAGCAAAACTACTTTGGGAGTTTACATCTGAGTTAGCTTTACTGGGGCTTGAACTTCAGGCATTTCCTTCTCTTGAAACAGCTTGGTCATTCTTGGAATTTCAACCTCCAATTGCAGTTACTTGTCCTATCGAAACTGAATCATTGTCCTCTAAACCGAATGACAACTCTCAGATCCTTGCACAATTGGCCTCCCTTACAACTGCACTCAACGGTTTAATACGATTAGTACCCTTTATGAAAACAGTACCTCCAAATGCACTAGCTACAACTGCTTTTAATCGCATGAATTGTGCATTCATTCTTGGAATTGTTGCGGGTTAAAAAACCTAAAACATGGTTTTCTTCTATTGCTGCTCATACAGCCCGTGCTATTTTATTCATTCAGGAAACTATGAGTACAAATTACATTCAGTTTGATGGCTTCACTTCATTTCATAATCCAGCTATTCAAAAAAGCATTGGGTGACCCTCTGGAGGCTTAGCAATTTGTCTCAACAATAACCTGCATTTTACAATAAATCACACTTCCTGTCTTTCTTGGTTTCTTTTGGCTGATTGGAGTCTATTCACTCCTCTCCCTAAACTTCTCATACTTATTTCCCTTTACTGGAATCCTATTACTTTGCCTATTGATTCTGCGATCAACGCACTCAATAACATTTTTCTCGAGCAATTGATAAGTCGTCCACATGCAGAAATCTTAAAAGGAGGTGATTTCAATGCCTTTTTTATTCACTAGCATGCTCAGATCTTTTAACTCCAGTGTCCGCGCACAGGAAGCGCTCTTTTTCTAATGGCATAACATGGTCCTGTTTCATCAAAGAAGAGGATCTGTATCTTATACTATTGATTTTATGGTGGCCTCAAGAAATTTATCGGGCCTACTTTCGCCTATTGTTACTCACCCCTCCCTGCTCAGAGATCACTTTCCAATTAGAACAGTTATGACGTTAGCTGTCAAGAAATGTTCTTCATTATCAAATCTAGTTTTAGTTCAAATTGATGGCGCGATACTTTCAATACATTGGAATGCTTCAACATGTAGACGACTAACCTTTCTTGTTAACCACGATCTTTGGTCTTACTCCCACAAGGAAGTCTGTCTGTCTGAAAAAATCCTTACATGGAATCTCAATATGATTCATCTTTTTTCTCTAGTCTCACTACCTAAACCTTCCTCATCTGCTTCTGCTTACTGTGTACCTTTTTTTGTCGCCAATGCAAATCTAAAAACGAAGAAGAATCTTGAAATAAGAAAACTAAAGAAAAGGATTCCTTTACTTAAACATGAGGCTTACATTGGTGCTAAGAAATCTCTTTTACAAAAATATAAAAACGAAGCAAAAAGATTATGCTTTCTTGTATCCCTCGATGGCAATCAAAAAATGGTTTCAAATATATGCAACCATAAGATCAGAGACATCTGGAGGATTTTACATACAACAAGTGGCATGGAACATGTCACCTTGGACTCTGCCATCGATGGCATCACTTGATTCTCTTTCTTTGAGCAGAAATACTCTCTACCCTCTATGTTTCCCTCATATGAGATCTTTAAGATAATCCATCACATTCCATGATATATGTCCTTGGTCACAGGCTGATATTGTCTTCACCATCAACAAGCTTAAACCATAAAAATGTGCAGGGCCTGATGGTCTTCCGCCATGCATGATCAAAGATGATCCTTTATTCTGGACAAATATTTTCCTAAGACCTTAGCAATTCATCTTTAAAACCAAATCAATTCCGATATCATGGTTAACATCCATCCTTATATCCCTTCATAAAAAGGGTCCACTGAGTGATCCTCTCAATGTTCGCCCTATTGCGCTCATCGATGTAGCAGCCAAAGCTTTCGCACTCCTGATCCTTCTTGAGGTAGACACTTATAACTGAGAAATCCATACTTAGTAAAGCACAAATAGGTTTTTGCAAATCAATGGGGACTCAATTGAATGCTACAATTTTGGCTCATTTGACAGCTTCCTCGCACTCTCCAACTTGTGGTCCTATTTACATAGTCTCGTTGGACCTCTCGTCCGCTTTTGATAGCGTGATCTGAAGAATACTTTGGCAAAAATTGTTGGACTACCAAATTCCTCCGTATTTGGTTACACTTATAGCTTTACTACACCACAGTTCTAATTTAAAAGTGTGGATCTTAAGAGAAGGTCATTTGACTGAAGCCATCCCAACTTCTATCGATGTCAAACAGGGGTGTAACCTCGCTGCGTTATTGTTTAACCCTATTTAGCGGACATCGATTAAATCTGGGATGTTAACAAGTTATTTGCTGTCTGCATAGGCAACCTATATTTAACTTGGTTGGCATGCACTTACGACGTTCTTCTTTTGGATCACACTCATGCAGGCCTCCAAAACAAGCTTGAATGCTTTTTTCATTACTGCACCAAAAATAACCTTTGCGTGAATTCCATGAAATCTAATATGTTAATTTTATCCTCACATAAAAAACTGCGTACATTTTGTTGGTCAATTAACTCAAAGGAAATCCACTTGGTCTCACATCTAACATATCTGGGGTATCATATTTCAAATGACACCTCTGCTTTGTATTGGCAGAAGTCTGTTGCTGGGAAAGTTGTCCCCCTAATCGGACAAATGAAATGAATCATTCATAAATATTGCAAATTCTCGCTTTTCCCCTTAATTGAATTCTATGCCAAGAAAGTGGAGGCTGTTATTCTTTATGGGTTGGAACTTTGCCTCACACACTTGGACTCGTTTTTGAACAAGCTCCAGGGGAAAATCTGGAAGTCAACAATTGGTTTGTCAAATTATCTCCCTAATGCATTATTGAGACATGAACTAGGGCTTAACACTTTGTCATCTCGTTTCAACTGGAGGATGCTAACCAAGTATGCGAAAATGATATTTCCACCTTCAAATTCTTTATACGAGGATTTCTCCATCATGCTCACCAAATCTATCGATTGAGCTTTTTCAGAAACAAGATCATATACTGTTAGGGCAAATTAATATACTTCCAGAAGAACTGCAATGGAAGATAGGTCTTGCAAAAAAAAATATTCTTCTTGAATGACTGGTCTGCAACTTCTGCTTTAATTTCTACCCATTCCTCCTTTTCTGAATATTCCACTTTCAGGCATAGTCAATGTCCTTGTATGCCATACTTAAAACCATGCCCCTGTCCTGATTCTCGTAAAATATATATGAGATTTCGACTTGACTTGTTTCGCACCAAATCACGAACAAAGCATTGGTTTTCAAATGCAACGCTATCTTGTGACCCACCTTGTTGTTTCTGAGGTAATGTAGATGCAGAGGAAACGTTAAAACATCTCTTCCTCTTTTGCCCGTATTTTGAACAAAACATATTACTAACATTGAAAGATTTTCAAAATGCAAATAGAGCATTAGCTCGAAATCTCATAGGGACCAGGTGCATGTGTGGAACAAGCAATGCCATAATATTGGCAACTGTTACGACTCTTACGGATCATCGAAACAGCTCTTTCTGCAAAATGGCAGAATGAAGATGGCATAAACATTCAAAATGAATGCTGAGAAACCTCACAGGAAACCTTTTCTGTTCTTTACAGGTTTTAGTGATGAAAAAGCTACATGGCACAGATAAATTATACTTTCATTAAGGTTTCAGGGAATTATGTTTGTTAGAGCTATTATCATTCATGCATTTTTCTTCTCTGTTCCAAATCCGTTATGATTAATGACGCTATGTAAAGATATTATGCTGTGTTATATTTTTAATGATTTTTATTGTATGTACATTGTTGTATCTTAAATACTTCTTTTTGTTGCTGTATAACAAACAAATGTTTTATTCTGTAAAAATCTTTTTTAAACATTTTTTTAGTCATTGTTCCTTTTTCCTTTTTCTTTTTTGTAAAGGTGCGTAAGCGCCAAAAAAAAAAATCCCTGGTGTTTATTTTATTGATATCACTGGTGAAGGACAAAGTCTATGGTTGGTGGCATGTTAGTGTTACAGTGCACTTGTTTGTAGTGATTGCATTGCAAACTGTTCATCCTTTCCAAGTTAGATTACCAACAAATATGTCACACCTGCATAAAAAAAATATGATCACAAGGTGTGAGTGCTAAGGGTGTGTATTTACCTCTCAGCTTGGAAGAAAATGTCAACACTCTAGGAGTGAAGTGTGACATTGCAGATTCTTTGTTTGGTTTAGTAAATGGGGTTGCCACTAAAGATAAGAACATTTGGCAGCAGCTTGTAGATATTGGAAAGGTGAAAAACGCATTGGTGTTTCTATTGGAGCACAATTATTTATAGAACTGACTGTACCAGACTTGTGCATGCTTGATATTGAGTTAACAAACCAAAGCTATTTTTGTTGGTGGCTTCCATTCTGATGACCAGGGATGAATCAGAGTATTTGGATCAATTTTATTTCTGATAGTATCTTTGTAATGGGTCCCAACACATATGTTAGAAAGGTACTGGCACCCTTTCTGCACTGAAAAACTAAGGGTTTGCTTGTAGGGGCACCGAACTCTCGGCAGGCCTGATCTGCTGGGAGTTTAGGCCACTACCGGCAGCCTTTTCACTAAAGCAGCAGCACCATTAGCAACAATGCTGGTGCTTCAGTGACTCCATTCCCATGGACTCCTATGAGATGTACCATTTCTGCTCCCTGCCATAATATCCTGGTAGCACCAGGAAGTCAGACAGTGGAAAGGGTGTTATGGGGTTGCTGGTAACTCACCGCCTACTGGCTGGTTTTACGGGCAACCTTGTTATGAGGACTAGAATATTGAAAGAACTGCAGCACTGGAGCACTCCATTCAAAGAGTTATCAGAAATGTTAGAGAGTTTCAGAGAGAAGAGTTTTCATTTTAAATGTATGCAGATGTGCTGCTCCTTTCTCCTTTTCTCCTTTCTCCAGCAGTACCACGTGGATGAGCAAGAAGCGTTTGCAGGATATTTGATTACTGATGCAATGAATCTGCCAGAAGTCTTCATCCACTTTATCCCAGGGTACTAATAGTGTCTTTAATCGGCTGCAAGATACTCCAGCATTTTGCAACTGAACAAAGATACAAAATAAAGATGTCCGCCATGGAAGAGGATATGAAGTCTGTTCACCCTCTGTCATGGCCATAGAACTAAGGGCCAGTCCTCCCTCATCCCCGGGGTCCAAATGGTGCCAGGATCATGTAGAAGTGTGCCTAGCACATTCTGTGCCTAAGGCACGTGCAGCAGGGCCGGGCGTGGCCATAGAACAACATCGGAAGGCACGTGCAGGAGTCCTTGGGTGGGGCAAGGTGGAGCCACTAGGTGCAGCTAAGGGGAGGGGCCAGGACCAGCCTATATAAGACCAACCCATCCACATGCCTCTGCTTGGCTTTGTTCTGCTTTTGCAGCATAACGCTTACCGCTGGTCTTACCTGTTCATCCACTTGATTCCAGCTGCTTCATCTCTGAAGACATCTTACCAGATTCCAGCATCTCCACCGCTGACGGCACTTCTAACCTGCTTTTAGCCACTCCATCGCTGTGAGCACCTCATACCTAAATCCAGCTACTCCGTCGCTGTGAGTGCCTCTTACCTGAATCCAGCTACTCCATCGCTGTGCGCGCCTCTTACCTGAATCCAGTTACTCCATCACCGAAGACTCTCCTACCTGCTCCCAGCCGCTCCATCGCTGTGTGCACCTCTTACCTGCATCCCATCACTACCAGAGTCGGGGCCTTCTTCTCACCTGATCCGGGCGTCCAGCTAACCGGAGCTCCACTCCGTTACTTTTATTTGCAATGCCTTCACCCTGCAATTGCAGAGCTGCATCGAGCATCCGGACTTTGTTCTTCACCGTCGGCCTTCTCCTGCAAGAGAAAAGAGAGAGCAACAGGATAGAATTCATAACAATAACGAACGCTTGGCCGCCATACCAGTGCCTAGAGTTCCATTATAAAGGCCAAGGAAGGAATGACTCCGACCTGCTTCTTCATACCTACAGGTGATGAGAATATACATTGCAAGAATTATTATTGAACAAGACAAAGACATTATAATAAACAAACTAAAATCACAACCAAAAGACTTATCTTCTAAGTGGATTGGTCACAGCCGGTCTGGATCAACATTTCCACGCACCAGTGAAGCAACTCGGTCCGCTCTACGCTCCCCTGCTACGATAAGCAGGATGAATACCTCAACATTACAACACAACAGGTGAGCTTGTATGGGAAAAAGCTTGCACATTCATTTTGGGCACGAGAGGGTTGAGGGAAGTCACGACACCCCCACGCCATTCTCATTAGCTCGCATCTTATATCAGGGGCAATACCAGCATCCAGAACAGCAGGCTCTGCAGCAACCGGGAGAGGGAGGTGATCCAGAGGAGCCAAGTCGAGGGAGGGAGGGCTCCAACCTAAAGAAGATGGCCACCATGGAATGGAAGAAGGAACTACATATAGTCTCTTCACCCTTTCTACGGCGGCTATTGCAAAGCTAGAAAAAAACAAATAAAATAGTCTCCCTGGAAAGGGAGAAGGGAGTACATGTAGTCCCTTCTCTCTTTCCATGGCATTCACTCTGAGAACGAACACCATGGGACGTAGTGGTGACTGGTCCCTTGTCAGGTTGCTAAGGAATCAGGGAAGGCTAATCAGATTGTTTGTAAACATCAGATTATCCCTTGTCGGGTACTAATTGTACATTAAACTGTCTACTTGGATAACATTAGAAAAATTAACACATTCAATACAGTGTGTGTTAACAAAACCTACCTACATATCCTTATGTATTTCAATATAGTCGCTGTTATCTCCTGTGGAAGCTGCATGTAAATCCCCCCGCCCCCTAGTAGTTACTGCATTTAGCCGTGCATGCAGCCTTGGCAGCAATAGCTATAAAACCGTCAAAAACAAACATATGTACATATATACGTGGACAGCATACTTGTAAAGATTTATTTCAGGATAAATGAAGTGCAATGTTTGTATGAATTTACTCTAAAACTCTAATAACATTCTTTTCATCAGCAGTACATATAAATGTAAACACTTTTAAAAGTAAAAAAAATATGCAAACAAAGCTTTTTACGAACAGTGTTATTTTGGGGGAATGTCGTTGCACAATTTATTTATATTTTACTTTCTACACATGTATTATGCATTGTTTTCATTAATCAGCCCAATTGTTTGTAGTATTAATGTCAATTGTGTATGGAATAACAAAACTCTGGAAATTCAAGGAAATAACTTTAGTTGCATGGACATTGAGGTGAAAACTTAACGCAAAAAAAAATACCTGAAATGCAGCTAAAGCTAAAGGTTACGTTATGGTAACAAGTAAAACCAAAAACAGAAATTCAACAGTTATCGTAGGCTAAGCAACCATAACTCGCACCACCGCTGTGCACTGCTAAGACTAACACCCAGGACATCAAAGATGACATCACAAATGTCATTGATGACATCACTGATGACATCACATGTGAAACACATTTTGATGAAAATTCCCTACAAGGAGTTGTGTTTATATTGTTGGTAACAAGATGTCAGGGGTGATCGGGAGACCTATCATGAACTACTTAATCGATTAAAGAATGTACTAAAATCATTTTATTGGACATTTGTTGTTAATACAGAAACATAATCATATATAAACATAGGCAATGACTGCAGCATGCACCATGAAAGTACACTTTTTATAATCTTGTAAATTTGGATAGTACAATAATGAATGCTACCTTATCAGAGTTTTGAGTAACGTTAAACATGTAATAACTAGCTAACAATTCAAGACTTACAACACTTGTACTGGTACAAACAATACATATGAAGAACCACAATGCATACACATCAGAGGCGCATACAGGGAAACTAAAGTAAGGAAGAAAGAAAAAGCATCATCAGAAAATGTTAATAATAATAAAGTTTATCTTCATGTATACAAATAATTTAGCATTTATATAGCGCTACAAACTCTCAGGTATCTGAGTGCTTCTTATTATTACCCACGGTGTGTGGTGTTCATTTATCAACCTCGGAAGGATGAAAGGCTGAGTTTGGCCCTGCCGGGATTCACACCTGCATCAGCAGGCTCTGCACAGATATCAAAGCGAGCAGTCCTACTCGCTGTGCTACCGGACCGGCATATGAATTGTGTGTTTGAGGCCTGCTAATTTCCCCATGTATGTGCACCATGAGCTGAGACCAAACCCTTAGGAAAGCACTTAAAGAACATATGACAAGGTTAACGTCTAGATATATAGCACCTTTTCAATTTTAATATTCTGACTGTCAGTGAACAAACCACCTGGCCTTTATATGTAAGTGAACAAAAACAAGTGTCCCAGATTTGTGATGTCATCAGTGATGTCATCAATGACATTTGTGCTGTCATCTTTGATGTCCTGGGTGTTAGTCCTAGCAGTGCACGTTGGGTGCTGACAGTTATGGTTGCTTAGCTTACCATAACTGGCAAATTAATGGGGGGTTTCGGTTTTACTTGTATCCATAAAGTCCCTTTAACAAAGTTTTTTCATTGAATTACATGGCCTGCGGTAGCGGCCATGTAGTTATGGTTAAGTTGCTGAACACACAGGAAGAACGCTTTTGGGTGGCTTATAACTTCGCTCACCGTGGACGAATCCTCACCAAACTTTGCAAAAAAATGTATATGGCCCACTCTGAATTTATTATCAAAAATTGGTGAGGTTTTGTCAAGGGGGGGAAAAGTTATAGGGGGGGTCTCAAAATGTTTTTTTTTTCTGATAGACTGAATGGAGAAAATGTTTTGCTCATTCCTACAGCCCAAACCGCTGGACGAATTTTCACCAAATTTGTGGCAGGAGCGGCGGCTTGGTCCTGAATGCGTGCTTTTGTAAATTTGGTGGAAATCTGTCCAGTAGTTTTTTTTAAAGTGACCAAAAAGTAGGTCTAAAAAAATTAGTGATATCTATGTCCGCTCCGCGGACACACTTCACTGTTCGGTCCACGGACAGGACTCTGATTGGCTTAGACTGAAATGTGGTGTCATCTTTGATGTCCTGGGTGTCAGTCTTTGCAGTGCACAGTGGTGGCGCGAGTTATGGTTGATATTCTGGGGGTTTTCGGTTTTACATGTAACCATAACGTCCGTTTAACAAAGTTTTTTCATTGAATTTCATAGGTTTTTATTAGTGCAACTTAACCATAATGTCCCTTTAACAAAGTTTTTTCATTGAATTTCATAGGTTTTTATTAGTCCAACTTAACCATAATGTCCCTTTAGCATAGTTTTTTCATTGAATATGTATATATATTTACAGAACATTTTTTATTAAAGGGATGTGACGTTATGGCTACATTGCACAACAAAAAGGCAGGACATTCAGTGAAAAATCTTTGTTAAAGGGACTTTATGGTTACAACTAAAACCAAAAAACCTTTGACATTCACTAATTATGGTATGCTAAGCAACCATAACTCTTGCCAACTCTGTGCACTGCTAAGACTAACATCCAGGACATCAGAGCTGACATCACAAATGTAATTGATGACATCACCAATGACATCACAATTGAAATTAATTGTGATAAAAAGTCTCTAAAAGGGGTTGTATTTATAATGTTAGTAACAAGAGATAAGGGGTGATCGGGAGATCCATAATGAACGTAATGTATTAAATCATAATGTATTAAATAATGTACTAATTTTAACAATCCTTAATATTGAAGTGTTGTTGTTAAAACAGGACCCTAATCATACATATTCACAGGCAATGGGTGCAGCATAAACTATAGAAATACAATATTTTTTATTAGGTAATTTTGGATATTAAAATAATGAATTTTACCTTATCTGAGCTTTCAGTAATAATAAATATGGAATAAATCATTAATAGCTAATAACTTATAATTGAAGACTTACTACATACTTGTGCTAGTACATACATTACACATCAAGATGTACAATGCATACAAATCTGAGGCAGAGACAAGGAAACTTAAGTAAGGAGGAAAGAAACAACACCACCAAAACATGACAGCAACATTAGACTTCATCATGAACTACATAAATGATTTGTGTGTTTGTGGCTTGCTTATTTCACCATGTATGTGTACCATGAAATGAGGCCAAATCCTAAGGAAAATGCTTTAACAACATGCAAGAAAGTTAATGTGTACATATATAACACTTTTTAATTTGTGAAATGTTCTCTATCAGTGAACAAAATCACGTGGCCTGTGATGTCATCTTTGATGTCCTGGGTGTTAGTCTTAGCAGAACACGGATAAGGCAAGAGATACGGTTGCTTAGCATACCATAACTGGGGAATTTCAAGCGTTTTTTGGTTTTACTTGTAACTATAACGTCCCTTTAACAATGTTTTTTCACTGAATTCCATGGCTTTTTGTTAGTGCAATATAACCATGACGTAACTTAAACAAATATTTTTCTGTAAATTTCATGGGTTTTTGTTAGTGCTACTTAACCATAATGTCCCTTTAACAAAGATTTGTAAGTGAATTTCATAGGTTTTTACTAGTGCCTCTTTAATTTGCTACAAGTTACCTATATTATACGCCCTCCCCGCCCCAATATGTCAAATATGGAGTGCGCGGACAGCACAGTAGTCTGCAGGCATTGGCCAGCATTTACAAGGCTCAGAATCAAAGTGGGGAAGCATAAAAGATGTACCCAGCAACCAACAAACAGATGTACCTAAAATCACAACTAATGTTTACAACATGCAAATATATCCTTTTGTACAAAGACTTACATTAAAAAAGTACACATTTTTATTTAACACACATTGCAATGGAATGCACCAATCACAAACCATAACTGTACAATTTATACAATCTCCTCACTACAACTCTGCATACAAATGGTGCTTATTCGACAACACATAAAAAAGAAGGGGTTTCCAGCTTAGATACCTGCTGCAATTTACTGTGTTATTCTCCTCCAAGCGCTTTCATGTCTTTCACAATCATCAGGGAGGCAGTCTTTTCAGGAGTTGCTATTTAGTGTCCATTTTGTTCTCAAAGGATTCTGGTAGCTGTAGTTATTCTGGTTACCAGGAACCAACTCCCCTCCATTAGCACAATTTGAATCCCATGGTGAGGGGAGGGGGAAACCATCAATATTCGACAGCACATTCTCACTAAATAGTAAGTGCATTCCATTTATTTCTCTATTATTAGCTTTCATTATATAAAAATGTGTTGTAAGACACTTGGGCCTCCTTACGACCCTGGTGGAATGGGTTAATGGGTGCCGCTAATGGAGGCGGACCCATTAAACCCTTTCCGCCTCATTACGAGGAACCCTCGCGGGACCCGGTAAGGATGCCTGGTAAAACCAGGCGTCCTTACCTGGTCCCGTGAGGGGACCAGGGAGCTAACAATGGGCGCGGTCGTAATCGGCCTAATTGTTAGCTCCCTGCACCCATTCCCATTGAGGGCTCAAATGAGAATGGGGAAGGTCCGAGTCCGGGTTCCCTGAAGGGGGAATTACCAGACCCTCCAAACTTTGAATGGCCCGTAATTCCCCATTCAGGGAACCCGGACCTTGACCCGGTTTTGGTGGCAGCCATGCCCTTATTAAGTGCATGGCTACCGCCAAAGTCGTAATGAGGCCCAAGCTCTTTTTATTCTCAGAGAAATGGCAAGTACACTTGAATGGTTAGAGGAGAACTTCCCAAAAGTAGAAATGAATGACGATAACGTCTCTAATGGTATACAATACATATTTTAAGGTAAATCAATAATGTAATTTGTACACACATTACTAAAACAATAATTTATGTTACAGTACATAGTTTTCATGAAGAAACCAGGCCCCCGTTGAATTATACTAAATCCTCACAATCACAAACAGAAGCCCTATCCCTAACTCTAAATAATCAAATCATGAACTTGTCCAACAAATTAGATGAACTTAGTAATGATTTCAAAGAACATGTACAGTATGGGAACAATCATGTAATTAAACATTTTCTCTACCACTGTCCTTCTTGCACTTGCCCCCCTTGTCTCCAGCAATCATCCACAGCAAATTCTGAACATTTTAACGAAAGACGCTTTGATGATACCTCACTCCCTTCCTCCCCTCATAATTATTGTACAAAAGTTCCTGATTCTCCCATTTATGTTTCCTATTCTGATACCCCATCCCTTTCTTGAAAAAATGTATATTTTTGGTACACAGTCTTACAAAACGTTTATGTAGAC
This sequence comes from Ambystoma mexicanum, assembly GCF_040938575.1. Taxonomy (NCBI): domain Eukaryota; kingdom Metazoa; phylum Chordata; class Amphibia; order Caudata; family Ambystomatidae; genus Ambystoma; species Ambystoma mexicanum. Next base: position 1,410,756,381 of record NC_090921.1, on the reverse strand, counting down.
ATGCACATACAACGAAAATGTTATAATGAAAAAAACAACACAAATGTATGTGGGGTGGGGTGAGAGGTTAAATCTTGTGGGAAACGGTTGGAGTGGGTTTTTAGGGGTGGGAAATGGGAGTTTGGTGGGGGGAACCCCCAAAAAATGTTATTTTTGCCACAACATTTCTGGTATATGTGCATTCTACATAAAATGTGTTGTTATAAAGACATGTAACCATATTTTTTGTACTATACCTATCTTGTTCACTGTTGTGTAATGTTTCCTATTTTTTTTAACTCCCATTATGAGTCTGTGGACAGTGTGACTGTGTGGGGTGTCTGCACTTAAAATGGAGGTGCCCCCAGACAGGCACAATGTGCAGACATTTCCGTTTTCATGTGATACACTTTTAATTAGTCCATGGACACGGGAGCATGTGCTCTGCGATTCACCCTGGAAGGGTGTCCATGAATAGCTGTCAGGGCAGCGGATGGCAGCAGGCATCATCATGTGACTGCACCCATGCGGTGTGACAGTGGTGTCCGCGAACAGTGTCCATGTACAGTTCAAAAGTGCTTTTACAGCCAATCTATGATGTTTCAAGCAGAAACGTTACCCTTACACACCACCAAGACCCATTCTACTTTGATCTGGCAATTTCTTACAACTTTTCAAGGCCTTTGTGTGACCCAGTAGTCCGCGGACAGCACAACTGTCTGTGGAAGATTCCTTAGAAGGGGCCCACCCTTTACTTTTCTTCATTCTCAATCTGGCTGTCCGGAGAGAGCATTTGGGAATCACCTACTCTGCAGGTTTGGAAAACCTGCTTTAATGGCATCAACTATGGCCATCGCTGCTCCGCAACCACCCCACCACATGCTTCATCATCTGGTGGGATTTGAGAGTGGAACAGGCATGGTGATGTAGAGGAGGATCAAGAGGAAGACAAAGGTGAGGTTGTGGAAGTGCCAACCTCGAGCACCCGGAGTCCTGGGTGTGGTGGTTTTTTAAGAACATTGTGGGGTCCCGAAGGTGAAGGCTGCCCGTGTTGAATGCTTTGAGTGTGGAGTGAAACTCAGTCACAGACAACAGGGGCACTATTCATTAGGAACTGCATCAATATGCCGCTATTCCCATCCTAACCACCCAGTTGCAATGAGAAAGGCTTTTCCTTTCTCAGGCTATCTTCCTCTGTGCCATCTTCTTCACCCGATCCTGCCAGCACACAGGGTACTCCTGCCAGGCAGAGGATCACACCGACCACCTCGCAGGACATACGGAAAGTTGTGGACAATTACCTTTTTGAGGGTCAAAGGATGATGCATGTGCTGTGACACACCACACCACTCTGCAGGGGGAACAGTTTGGCAGTGCTTTTGATGCAGTTGTCAAAGAGCACACAAAACTGTGCCCCTACCTTAAATTTAAGTCTCACCCAAAATGTACCCCTGTCCCCCTTCCCCTCCATCTCTGTGGTTGGTGCCCCTTCCCTCCCTTCCCTCCCTTTACTTCCCCACCTTAACTTCCTTCTACTGCAAAAAAATAAACTGAAAATGGTAAAAAAAATACCAAACCCTCAAAAAAACACCAACAAATAATTCCTTTAGGAGCCACCTTTCACAGTTAAAAAATAGAAGTGCAAACAGAACTCTCAGACCCTAGTACAGCCTGCATAGTCTGCGGACAGCACAATAGTTCATAGACATCTAAACCTAGATTTTTGGATTTACAAACTGAACAAGGAAACATTTCACTAAATGTAAATATTTCTTTTCACTTTCACAAAAATTGCTTCAAAGCATTTTGAATCTTTTCCACAAAAAATCTGATTACCCACGTCAGTTAGATGAACTTCATCTCGGCACTGCTAACACTAACACCCAGGAAATCAACACCCAAATGCATAAAGTATGCGTTTCTGTTAAAGCACCCGCTTTGTTTGCACAGGTATTTCCAAGACGGCGCCATGACCGTTGCCTTACACCACCATAAATGATGTCATGTTACTCCTAATGGCTAGTTCAGCGTAGGTACAGAGGGGGCCTGGCCCGTCATCCCATAACATTATAATGGACAGGCAGCCGGTCACGAGCAGTTGCATCTGGTGTTGAAAGAAGCTATCCCTCGGCATCTGGAAACCATGGCACACACACAGTACGGCAAGATGTAGCTAGATGGGAAAACGTAAGAGAAAATCTGTGTCAATACCCAACCTTTAGGAAAACATTGCAAAAAAGACACAAAGATTGTGGAAAGTAGTACACAAATGGATGTGGACAAACATGACATTTTAAGGAAATATTAGCATTCACCATGGGTACATATAGTGACAGTCTACAAACGCTGAGAATCAGCACTCGCCATAAGGGTTAAAAAAAGGGCAACTGCACAGTAAGATGGTAATTTAGTTATGAAGCCAACATGAATGGACAAGCAAGAAAAAATTACATGTCTTGATGTTACACAAGACCAAAAGAACGTGCAAACTGATACACAGTCATAGCCTGCAAAAGCAGACAATGTGCACTCTCTGTTATTGGAGGAAAATTACAACTGCGCAAAAAGATAATACTTCAGTTACATTGTCACAATTAGTGTTTCGTAATATAAAATTAAAACACGGGTAAGTGTAGAGTCGTCAAAATTAAACTTACATGATCCTGGCAGCCTCCATTGTTTTTGGCAAAGTCAGACAGCAACGTGTTTGCATCAACAAATCTTTGTGAACTGATATTTCATGTTCCTTACAAACGTTTTTAAAACATAACCTTATCAAATGGTATTTTTTCCCAAGCTTTCATTCCTTGCATAGCTTTTGAAGTTTCCCTTTTGCTGAAGGTCAAAAAACAATAGCCCCTTATGGATTGACTTGGATGCTTGGGCCTACTGAGCTCGCAACCAAAAGAGCAAATCAACTGACCTTCACTCAGAAGGCAAATACATTCTCACTTTGCAACAACATATGAGAATCCAATCATGAGAACCGCTACTCCCATACGCCTCCAGAACCACTGTTTCCATCAAACACTCCAGGTGGTGGCCTCAGATTTCAAAGCGTAGGACGCCAGTCTGACTTCAATATTAATCTGAAAACATTGTAACACAGACGCAGGCATTGGTCGCTGTACATTGAGCACCAACTTCCACTTTACCGTATGAATTTGGTGGCAAGAAAACACCACTTTTTGAGTTTGCGCTGCCACATTCCATCCCAACCTAATTAAAGCTTACCTTCGGAAACAGTATTTCATAAGTATAACAAGTGCATTGGTGTCTTGTTTTGTATGTGTTACCGGCAATGTCCGTGTACACCAAAACATGAACAAAAGATGGCGGAGGCAGCGCAGAAATCTGACGCACTTCACACTGTTCCACAACCAATCAGTGAAATCGCCACATGTCCGCAGACATGACGCTATGGATTAGCCAATCGATTTCTTGTCCGCGGAGCGAACAGGGAAGTGTGACAGTGGAGCGGACATAGATATCACTAATTTTTTCAGACCTACTTTTTGGTCGTTTTAAATAAACTACTGGACAGATTGTCACAGATTGTCACCAAATTTACAAAAGCACGCTTTCGGGACCAAGCACCTGCCGCACATTTGGTGACAATTCGTCCAGCGGTTTGGCCTGTAGGCGTGCGCAAAGTTTTTCCTCCATTCAGTCTATGGGATAAAAAGACGTTTTGGGACCCCCCTATAACTTTACCCCCCTGGACCAAACATCACCAAACTTTGCAAAACATTTCGTCCAGGGGGAGCGAAGTTAAAAGCCGCCCAAAAAATGCTCTTCCTATGGAAACAGCAACTTGACCATAACAATATTCAGTGAAAAAACTTTATGTTTACGTTATGGATTTAAGTAAAACCGAAAAACCCTAGACATTTGCAAGTCATGGTAAGCTAAGCAACTATAACTCGCGCCACCAACATGCACTGCTAAGACTAATACCCATGACATCACAAATGTCATCACTGATAACATTACATATCTTATTCCTCCTTCTTTTTTGTTCATTAACATATCTAGGCAAGGTGTTTTTTTTCAGTAACAGTCAGGAACTAAAAATGCAAACGCTACTACTTTTGTATACCTTACTTTTCTTTTATGTACTTACACTACTTTCCTTACAATTCACTCACATTATACAACACATAAATATAAGGGAATAAGCAGCTTGAGATACAGCAATTATGTCTGTGCATGAGCTTACATTTTGCTTACTTTACTTTCCTTTTATATACTCATATTTATATGCATTGTGTTTTTTTTATATTTTATGTGTACTAATACAATTATGCAGTAAAGAAGGCATTGTTCGATACTTAGTATATTTGTACCAGTGCACAGCATGCTAAATGAAAGGATTCATCATTTTACTATCCAACATAATGAGGTATTGAATAATGCAGCTCTATGGCGCATGCTGCAGAGAGTGCCTACATTTCTATACAAGTTCATTCATGTACTGGAAAGAAGTCAGTAACACAATAATGGTTGTAGCAGTGCATAACCTAATGAACTATTTGGCAAATGATAGTTCTTCCAACGATTTTGTGACTTTTTTTATGCCAACATTATAAAAACAATCCTTGTAGAAACTGTGTATAAAAACTAAATGCATATGTAATATAATTTGTCAAGTCATCTTTGATGTCATGGGGATTTTTTGGGGATGGTTGGCTGGGCTAGTTTTAGCAGTGCACTCTTACACCATGTCTTAGCAGTGCATGGTGGTGGCGCGAGTTATGGTTTCTTACTTTATCATACCTTACGGATTTCTAGGGTTTTTCGGTTTTACTTAAAAGAATAACGTACATTTAACAAAGTTTTTTTACTGAATTTTATAGGTTTTTAGGAGCGCAACTTAACCATAATGTCCCTTTAACAACGTTTTTATACTGAATTTCATGTAGTTTTTTGTAGTGCAACTTAACCACTTAAAATATTTTTTCACTGAATGTAGATAGCATGAATTGGATAGGTTTTTAGTAGGATTCCCTTAGTTTATATACATGTAACATAGAACATACTGAAGCCCCTGTCCCACGCTAGTGGTTCTGATGTCCGCGGACAGTGCGCATGTCTGTGGACAGACTCGGTCAACATCAACACTATCCAAAAACTTAGGGGGTATCTTACATTGTTGTATCATGCAATAAAAACACTGAACATGTTCAAAGAGCAGCATATAAATAAATGACATTAAAACATAAATAAGAAGTGAAAATTGTATATTTAAGACACCAACAGTCCAATTACATAGCATTGGAACATAATGGAACATGCCAAAAAAAAAAAAATAACATATGCCTCCAGCAGAATTACCTCACAGAAACTGCACAGCAAATATCAACAGCACACCTAAAATGCAGTAACAGCTAAACTAAAAAACAAACTAGTAAGTACACTACATTAATTCCTATATTTATAAACTTTCTCTAGTAGGGTACACTGAAAAATATATATATATTTTTACTCAGAAATGTCTAGTACTTTGGAATGGCTAGAAGAAAATTTTCCTCAGGACGAAATGAGCGAAAACAGTGATACTAATGGTAGACACTACACTTCTCTAAATAATCCAATTAATAAACATTATTTTATGTGTACTTAACACATTTATTTTAACAGATCATACAGACAATAAGAATAATACTGAAACAGACACCTTGGAAAATCATTTGCAGCTTTTAGAGCAAAAAATGGATCAATTAATGACCAATTTCATTATTTTGAAAAACTTTGTAGTGAACCATATAAAGGAAAAAATATATATTACTGTCCCACATGCACATGTCCCCCTTCTCCATATCCCAGCCAACCATCCCCAAAAAATCCCCATCACGAAAAACATTATGATGAGACTTCAATCCCTTCCTCCCCTGCCATCCAACATGTGCAAACACCTAATTCCCCTGTATTTGTATCAATTTCTGCTTCCCCCTCTCTTTCATAATTTTTATATTTTTATATATTTTATACAATGATAAAATATTATGTATGCTGTTACTATATTCCTCTGTGTTTTTTTTTTAAAAAGGCCATAATGGTTTACGCAGATGGTGCGACTGTCCGGAAGGTCCATAATTAAACAAAATGGAGGTGTCGTAAGGACACTATACCTGTCAGCACTGTCCGCAATCAAAATGGAAGTGTCCGCAGGACACTAAATCCGGCCGCATGTATGCAACTATTCAAATTAAGGTGTCCTAAGTCCTGTAGAACACATAGCCTGTGTGTCTGTCTGCAAAGTTGTGACACACATTTAATTTATTTGGGGACCTGAACACTGTCCGTAGAACACCTGCACGCATGCGTATCACACCCTTGGGTCGTATGAACATCGCGCCTGTCCGTAACTGTCAGTTGCACATGTGTCACACTTTTAATTAGTTTGGGGACACTGTCCATAGAACACCCGCATGCATGTGTACACCCAACCCGGTGCGTTTGGTGTCCTAGAGTCACCAATCCCATTCGCAAACGTGTCTGCAACGTCATCATGAGACCGCACCCATGCTAAGCGTGGGTCCTTGTTCGCGAACACAGTGCATGCTCCTGGACATCAAAAAAGTGCTTTTATAAGCAATCCAAGGTATTTTCCTGTTAAACTTCACCCTTGCACATGTCCCAGACCATGTCCCTAGCGATCTGCATACTTTTTGGAATGTTTTGAACACTTTTTGGTGTTCAAAGTGTTCGTGGACAGCACAGCTGTCCACGAAGCGTGCATCAGCTCCCCTTTCAAATGCCACACCCCAGAGCTGCTTCTCATTCTGTTTTTGGAGTTCCAGGACAGACACTGCTGAATTATATATTCTGCAAATTGCTGCCTTTGCTGTGCCTCCTGAAACCATTAAAGATGGCAAACATGGCTCCTGCTGCTACTTCTGCCTCAGCACCACCCAAACCCCTCCACCACCACCCTAGGTCCTCGAGAGGGGAACAGGTGTGAGGATGCAGAGGAGGATGAAGAGGATGAGGTAGTGGAAGTCCCTACTACTAGCACTTACAGTGAGTCTTGGGTGTGGAGGTTGTATGCCACTCTTGATGGAGTACCGAAAACTTGTGCAAACAAGGTGCACTGCACTCAGTGCCAGTTGGTGCTGAGTCATGGCAAACCACGTTTGTACAGCTACGGCACTACCTCAATGAAGCGACACCTAAAGTCGTTCCACGGTGGGGCTATTCATAAGGCTGTACCTTGCGACAAACATAGTAGGTTGAGTTCCTCTGCAGCATCCTCCATTTTGCTCTTGCCAACACAAGAGGCACTCCTGTGGGGCAGCGCATCCCTCCAGCTGCCTTGTAGGCCATATGTGATGCTGTAGACCCTTAGCTTTCGAGGGTTACAGTATTGTGTATATACTGTGATGCAGTACTCTGTAGGGGGGAGACCCTTCAAAGTGCTTTCAAGACTGCGGTCCGGGAGCATGAGAAGGACTGCCAACTACCTGATTAAGGCCCACTCTACACCTTCCTCTCTCCATCTGTCCTTTCTTATCCCCGTGGTTGGTGCTCCTTCCTTACCCTCCCTTCCCTTTCTTACCCTTACCTTATGTGTCATGTCTGAAAAAACCAAAAAATAAATACAAAACAACAAAAAAAACAAAAAAAGCTCTTTTAAGAGCCACCTTTCACAGTTCAAAAATAGACGTAACAATAAAATGCTGCAGGGCTCTGTGCATTTTTAGAGGTCCGCGGACAGTCCGCAGACATTTAACATTTTTGAGGTGATGCGCTATCAAAACCATTGCACTCTGAAAAGAGCCTTTTTATGGTGTTTTTTTGTGTTTCAAAAACTTCAAATGGTCAACACTTACTGGAAAAAGGATTGCTATAATTCCAAAAAGGATCACAATGCATTTTGTATATTTTGCAGAAAAATCTGATCGCCAGCATAAGTAACATGTACTCCATCTCTGCGAAAAATGTGTGTCAAACAGCCTTGTTGACATTGCGCCTCGCTTTCTCCATTTGTGGACCAAATAAAGACGAACGCAGCCACATTGCGCAATACGAGAAAATAAATTACTTGGAAACATGTCTATGACTTTCCCAAGTCCTTCTTTCATTGTTAATTGCAAAGAGATTCCAGAGACATGTCCTAAACTGTTCCCTCCACAATGAATAATAATAATGTCTGGATGACGCTGTGTCACCAAAGTAGCACAAAGAGGTACCAAATCTAGTCACTTCATTCCACTCACTCGATGCCAGTGCACTTCCACATGAGGGAATCCAAGATGTGCAGCCACTCCACAATGATCTGCATGCACCTCCAACCAATGTATCCATGAGTCTCCCAAAATCCAGACAATCTGCCTTCTGAAAGAGACAGCCATAGCTATCTGTTCTCCTCTCAGGAAAAAGACTTTCTGACAAAATCTCTCCTTACACATCACACCCAGTAAACCTTTTTGACCAATCTCTTGCCCTGCTAAGTCTCATTTGCATGACTCTCAGCCTCAAAATCCCTGTATGTAATACGTGCTGTCCGCGGACAGCCGCGGTGTCCGTGGACAAATTGTAAAATCTGAGAGTGGGTAATGAACTTTTAAATAGTGTTCCCCACTTCCCCTTTGAGGTTGGCTCTGAAAAGAGCCTTTTTTTCTTTTTTGGAAACTGTTTATTAAAAAAACAGCTTTCATTTTGTAATGTATTTTTTTTCGCTTATTATCTTCTTCTCATTATCCTCTGTAAAGCACTCCTTATATTTTGAAATAACATGGCATTTCCCAATATGGATAAAGAAATGCCATCTGATTTAAAATAGTCACCAATGACATAATCAATATTGTCATTGTTACAAGTTCACCAAACACCTTGCACCATTTTGCTGGGGACAGCAAACATTGGAATTGTCCCATAATGCCCTAGGCAGTATTTGAGAAAAAATCACTTTCCCATTTGGAACAACCTCCATCACTGCCTGAACCAAGTTTTCAAGACTACTCAAAAAGTAGGAGCACTGGTGCATCCCAAATGGACACCGCCCTAATGCAGTGTCACTGCATGTGGACTCTTCCACATGAAGAAAGGTTTACAAGCTCCACCCACTGCCTGCATATTGCAACGAGGTACAGTTGACCAGTAAACCTCCACTCCTTCAAAACCAAAACTGGCAGCCTTATGTTTAAAGATAGCAAACCTCTCTAAACCATCTACAAACAAATCTCCAACCACCAACACCCTGACATTCTCCACCTCTGCCATATTCAAAACACAAAACCTCTCACAATACAAAGCAGAACCTCAACATCTGATTGGCTAATCCCCAAAATACACTCCCATTTCATGCTCAGAATCCCCTGTCCATGAACACCTGCAGTGTCTGTGGAGCGTGTAACACTTGGGCAGGCCTTCTACCCTTTCCACTTCACTCCCTGCACCATTCCCTCATTGACTACTGTCAAGCAGTTACACAAATATTACAGCGATCAAATACAAGAACTCTACATCTAACTCCATCATCACAGTTCAGCACTTTAGATGTACTGTTGATCACTCGGAGTACAATTGTGCTGTGATTGCAAAGCACCTACAGCAACAACTACTATAAAACTCTCCACGATTTCTGCTTGCATATTCATGCACATCCACCTGCATGACCGCAAACGACAGGTATGAATATTTTCTGCACAGTACATGTACAGCTCTTGTATAAATGCATATAAACAGGGTAACTGACACCCTGTAGAACCTGTAAAAAGCTTACTGTCATTTCTCCCAATCGGCTATGATCAAGTGTCACTTGCAAAGCTGTCTGCTCTCCACATTTTTGTTTACCCATATTACTAACTGTAATGTGCAAATTGTTATTTTCTTCATTCATTATGTCACCTATTTATCCACATTTCAACCATAATAGCATTGAATGCATTATAGTGCATAGGATGTACATATAATTACCTTTCTATACATTCTGGATATTTTAAATACAATCTATCATTTGAACTTCCTTTAGGAATGATTATAATAGTAATCATACACAACACACACAGCTGTCTAACAAAGTGTCATTTCATGTTAAAAGGTGGGAGAAATAACAGTATAATTGTTGGAGAAGGCGTTGTAGTGTGTTATAAAGTGAAATGCAGCCAGGATGAGTAAATGTATCTTTATTCATGCGCACAGATAGCCAATATCATTTGAAAGGCTCCCAGACGAAACAACACCACTGCCTCTACAACTGTTCTTCCAATCTAGACAGCTCTCCCATTCCAGAAGGTTGCCCATTCCGTTCTAGAATTTACAACAGCATTCAACTATACAAAGGTGTAGTCATGTCTATCACATCATGTACAACTATGTACAAACAGTGTAGTAAACCAACACATACAACATCTCCCTCCTTCACTTCAGTCTGCAACGCAAGCACCAGACCCTTCTTTGCAACCCTTACTTTATTTCAGACTCTCCCATGTCCAAGCACCACAGGATTACGCAGTAGTTCGCTAATCACCTGCAGTCTGGTCAACTTGATTTGTCCCTTTGCCACTTTTCCAGGTTTTCTTATTTGAACCTTCTCCCCTACAACTATCCTGGAGACTAATAAGCTGCTGAGCCCATCACACCTTCTACTTTATTTCTAACACCTTCAAAAATGCATACATTGCATGCTTTTCCCCAAAGTTGCTGCCATTTACCCTGTATAAATAGCAAGAAAAGCGTACAGTTATTTCTCCTATCTCCTAACATTTAATAACACTGCCTTAAAAAGCCAAGTGTGCTCTGTGTGCTTACTATTGTAATCATTTCTAAGGCAAGTTCAACTGACAGATTCTAAGTAAAATATACAGAATGCACATAGACAACGGAAACTGCATCTACATGCTATGCACAGTTATCAGAAAGCACTACTACTGAAAATCAAACAAATTCATGTCTACATTAACAACAGTGCTATAAACAAACATATTTACTAACTTCTTTCTGTCACAGTGAAGACCACTCTCCTGAAAACCAGCAGCATCTGAAGTATGAACCAGAACTCAGATGAAACCTATTCTTTCCATCCAAAAAAGTAAGTGCAATACTGCCATTATGTCCTAACATTTACTCAAACACTGTAGAATTCTAGCATTGTAACCATGCAGCATTAGTTTCAGTATTACTGATTGCCCCTCAGCAGGTGCATACTTTGTATTGTCATCTGAACGTCAGTATAGTAACACACAAATATGAGAATAGCCCTGTCAACTTGAAGTAACAGCCCATTGCAAAATCACACAACTCTACATACATGCCTACCATCATACTCAGACACACATGCACAAAGCACACATACATTGCACAACATCCCAACCCACACTTTCTTTTTTTCTCCAACAGACCCCAAAGAATTCCTACCAAAAAGCAACTCCGTAGAAAGCAACGCAGAAATAGACAAAATCAAAATAAAAGTTTCCAAAATAAGCATCCACCTCTAGCAGAATTTATACTTACAGGGTAATTCATGGAATAAATGTGCACTGAAAAAGGGAGCGCATGCGTGAAAATCACAGGGCACCCGTGCTAAGGCCCGCACGCAGCCTTTCATCGATTCATGGAATGCGCTGCGCGTGTAAACCCTGGGATGTGTGCCAAATCTGTGGGTGGAGCACGTGGGCGCACACGTCACCAAACGCTGTGCGCGACACGCACAGGGAAAGCGCACAACGTGTATTGCACACAAGAAAAGTGGGCAGAACACGGGGCATAACACGCGGAATGGGGAACAACGCATTAAAATGTGGGCATTATGGGGGATGTACGGGAGGTAAATGCTCGCAACGCCCACACGCGCGCTAACAACACGTATTCATGGAATCGAACAGGGGAAACCCGTGTGCCAAAAAAGAAGCGCTAATCCGGAAACACGTACACCAGCAGGAAGCAGGTATAAGCAGCCCCGCGCAGCATAAAAGTGCGCGCAAACAACAAACAAGCTCATACGCTACGATGTATATACCGTTCCTCGCAGCAGTGGTTGTGGGAGACCGCAGGAGGAGGAGGATAGACAAGCCCTGCATTTTATTACCCAGGACCAGACTTTTTGGGATGCCTGATGACCAGGTCTATGGGAGGTACAGGTTTCCACCACTAATAATCCTAGAACTGGTAAGGGAGTGGAAGGATGACCTCACATCACCAACCCTGTGCTCCCAAGCACGGAGCCCCTTGGAAAAGGTGCTCAATGTACTGCACAGCAATGGCAACTGGGTCATTTCAGCGGACAAGCGCCATAGTTGGGGGTGTCTTACAGGCCATGCAGTCACGCTGCATATACCAGGTGTTGGCGATCATGACTGCACGCCCCTCAGTCCACAGGCACATATACATGCCCAGAACACCTGCAGAAAGGAACGCCGTTGTCCAGGACTTTTATGGGGTGGCACACTTCCTCAAAGTGCTTGGTGCCATTGATTGCACCTATGTAGCTCTCAGTCCTCCCAGGGCCACTGAGCACATCTATCAAAACTGCAAGGACTGGCATTCCATCAACTTGCAGGTTCTATGTGATGCCAAGGGAATCATCGCCTCAGTATATGCCAACTATCCGGGGTCCAGCCATGATAGTTTCATATTCCGAATGTCACCCCTAAACCGGGACCTTTTAGCTGGGAGGCATGGCGACACATGGCTAAATGGTGAGTATTAATGCCTCTGCACATGCATGCATGTCAGACACTGAGAAATGGGAAAACCCAACTAATGACAACCATTATAACCTCCCAGGGGACAATGCCCTGATGCCTAGGTTCTGTCTCTCCCTGTCTGCAGCGTCAACTGATGAAGAGGGCAGAGAAAGTGCGGTGGAGCATAGAGGAATCCCACCACAGCCGGAGATGCAAGGCCCAGCTCCCCTCCCGGGTTGTCATCTCTTCGGGGAGTGAGGAGTCTGGTGTGCGCCCGCAGCTGCCGAGGGTAAGTCCAAGAGGCAGAGGTCGGAGGTGGACTGCTCGGCAGGATAAGGGGCAGCTCAGACCCCACAGGGGCCTATGGAGGAAGAGGGCACAGAGTCACCCAGGTTGTTGGGGGGTTTGGTTGAGGAGGAGGCCGTGGAAGGCCCACGCACGGGGCCTGAAGGGGGGATTCCACTGGTGCTAGTGGTGCAGTCCAGGGGCAGGGACAGGAGGCAGCACAGGCAGCCATGGAGGTGCCTGTGTGTAATCCTTTCCCCAATCCTGTGACTGCATCATCTGGCACCAGCAGGGATCCCTTTGTTCAGACCGGTTTTCAGGGAGGGGATGCGCACACAACAACTGGCCTTCCGCTCCCTGCGGACGTGGCAATCCGGGACGGTATTGAGCCTGTCCTGGCTGGGGTGGCGTTGCGTCAACGTGGCATTTGGGATGATGTGCAGGGTTCCCGTGTGGATACTGCACGTTATTTCGGATGCCTCATTGACCGCGTCGACCTACTAGGACGGGTCACCAGTGCTGGGCTCCTCAGTGTGCTGGACCTTCTACTGACCCCCTTCTCAACTGAACCCCCTATGCGCCAGTCATCCTCTGTGCCATCTTCCTGCCCAAGTATCACCTGGGCACGCTGTGGAGCTGCCCCTGACCCAGCGGCCAGGCTGGTGGAGGACACATCCCTGCCACAGTCGGGAGTCAGAGGTCCAGCAGGGGTGGCCACCCCAACAACTGGACACCAGCAGGAGGAGGACGTGCAGACATCGACAGGCAGGGCACATGCAAGGCAGCAGCAGGCTCAAGGTGGGAGCGATGATGGCTTGGGGCCATCATCATCACAGGGGCAGGCATCGGCCAGAAAGCAGGAGCACCCTGGAATGGGAGTGTCTTCAGTGTGGCAGCAGTTGGGCCGGTAAATAGATACAGAGCGGTGGCGGGCAAAAGAGGCACGGCTCACTATGGTCAGGGCGGAGAACTCCATGCGCAGGGTGTTGAGGCGGGCTGAGTGCCTCGAAGCACCTCGCAGGGAGTTGGAGGAGGCCATGGCTGCATCCCAGCAAGACCTCGGGCCAGGGAAGAGGCCCGCCTCCAGGATGTTGAAGAGGAGTTCGATGATGCCCTGGCCCGGGACATCAACAAGTGAGCCGTTGGACTTGCCCGCCACCTTTCTAAACAGCTCTGTAGTTGTAAGTTTCCTTTCTATTTGTTTTTCCTTTGGGGTGCATGGACTATGCCCTGCCTTTTTGTATATAGTTATTTATTAGGTAGGATTTAGGTTAGGTTTCCTTTGGATTGTTAGGATTATGGACCCTTGGATATTCATTTGTAAATAGTTTTTGACCTGGATTTCATTTTCTTGGACCCATGGTGGAATACTTTGCTTTTTTGAAACTCTGATTTTTGTTTGATGGACGGACCCATTGGAGCCATTTTACTTTGGATTTTTTTGGTTACAGCATTCATTTTGTTTTTTTCATTTTTGGACTTCTGGACTTGGAATATGTTTTTTTTTATTATTGTGTGTTTTTGTATTATTCATTTGCTTTATTCTTCAATACACTTTTTTTCTATACTTTAATTGTGTGGTCTTCTCGCATTTGTTTTGTGCATATCACAATGCGGTTTTTCACAGTCATGTGTCGCCATTGTGTGGGTCTGAGGGACATGTATTCATGGGCATGCTGGTTATTTATTTTCTATCATGAAATTGGGAATTCTATGTGGAGTTGATGGAATGCTTGGTTGGGTGTTTGGACTGGGTGGCGTGGGGTGGGATTTGGGTGGCCATAAGGGCCGTAGGTCTGGAGTGTGATGACATGTCGGGTGGGGGACATGAGTCAGGGCCCGCTGGCAGGTGCCCGTCAATTGTTTGGTGAACATGAGTCGGGGCCTGTTGGCAGGTGCTCGTCAATGGTGGGTGGGTGGCTTTTTGGGGGGACATGAGTCGGGGCCTGCTGGCAGGTGCCCGTCAATGGGTGGGTGGGGGACATGAGTCGGGCCAACTGGCAGGTGCCTGTCAATGGTTGGGGGACATGATTCGGGGCCTGCTGGCAGGTGCCCGTCAACGGTGGATGGGTGGCTTGTGTTGGGGACATGAGTTGGGGCCTGCTGGCAGGTGCACGTCAATGGTGGGTGGTTGGTTGGTCGGACATGAGTTGGGTCTCACAAGTGCGCTCACAAGTGCATAGTGCCATGTGGGCTGCCTGCAGGGCATGGTGAGGGTTGTAGGTTAGTCCCCTGTGGTGTGGGCTGCCTGCAGGGCATGGGGAGGGGAGAAACGGCACACCCGGGAGGGCCACAATGCTAAATCGCATGTAAAACTGCACGCACACCCCCGAAATACAAGTACCCCACTCGCCCAAGGCCTATCTCGTGTGAAACTTCCCGTGCATCCCTGAAATACACGTACCCCACTCGCCCAAGGCCTATCGTGTGTGAAACTCCCCACGCACCCCCGAAATACACGTACCCCGCTCTCGCCTGGAGTATCACGTGTGAAACTTCCTGCGTACCCCCAAAATACACATACGCCGCTCGCCCAAGGCCTCTCGCGTGGGAAACTCCCCACGTACCCCTGAAATACCCCTACCCAATTCGCCCAAGGCCTATCGCGTATGAAACTTCCTGCGCACCCCTGAAATGCACATACCCCGCTCGCCCAAGGCCTATCGCGTGTGAAACTTCCCGTGCACCCCAAAATACACATACCCCACTCGCCCAAGACCTATCGCGTGTGAAACTCCCCACGTACCCCCGAAATACACGTACCCCGCTCACCCAAGGACTCTCGCATGTGAAACTCCCCGTGTACCCCCGAAATACATGTACCCCGCTTGCCCAAGGCCTATCACGTGTCAAACTTCCATCTCACCCCAAAAATACACACAGGCACCCCATCCACCCTGGGCATGCCCCACAGGCAGCCCACTCACCCTCCCGATGCCCCGCAGGCAAGCCATTCACCCTGGGCATGCCCCACAGGCAGCCAACGCCACAGGGGGGTGCTTTTTCTGCGCAATTTACCTGGCGGGAGCGGGGTACGTGTATTCTGAGGGGTGCGCCAGTATATTTTCACGCTTTTGGCTGCCGTGAGAGGGGTACGCGTAGTATTTTCACGTGATTACAGTGTACCGGCTCTGTGAGCTGGTGCAGGGTTAGCACGCCCCTTTGTGCTGCATTGGGGATTTCAATGGCTTTTCCTTGTGCAAGGGGCGTTCTTGGGGGCGTAACTGGCGCTGCAGGATGTTCTCTGAGCCAGCGCTCAAAATGGCTTGGAAATTCCATGAATACGCGGTGCGCCAGAATGCTGTTTAGCGCACACGGTTGGCGCACGCTGGTGCACGCTCCCTCTCTGCACTGCTCGCGTGTGCTGCCTCTGTGGTGAAATCTGTGAATTACCCCAAAAAGTTCAAACAAAACAGCTAAAACAGTCACTAAGCGAAACAAAAACAGCTTCCAGTAAAGAAACGTTGCCTCCTCTTTCAAAATGTAAAACTAAACAGAAAGTTATTAAAAAGACTGCAGCTACCACTAGTGCAAAAATTGCATCTATAAATCTTGATGTAGCCACGAGTAAGCATACCAAAAATATAATTTTACAAAAAATGTTCCGCCAAAAAATGTTCCGCCAAAAAATGAACCTTAAAAAAACAGGAGAGAAATCAGGCACAACCCTTAAAACCACCCTAGAAAATGAATCCTAGAAGGTCATATAGACAGTGCAATCCTTCTCAAAAGGAAATTATTTATTTTATTTTTAAACAGACTGAAACCGCTAACAAAACTAAGTACTAAACTAAAAAAAGACTTCTCAATAAACAAATATCAACAAAAATAGCTTTGCAAACATCTGTGAAGGTGAATGGTGTCACACCACGAGCACAGAACCATATTTCAATGAAGAAGCATACAAACAAAAGCAAACAAACCCACCTCTCCATTCCACTGAACCAATGTGTCCAGTCTAAAAATGGCCGTGCACATCAATGTTTAACATAGGCAAACCATCTTTCATATCTTTACCCCAGTTCCTCAATCACTATGAGAATGGCAAAGACAAATTGACAATAAAACTATTACAAACTATGGCCTCCTGTCCAGTTAGCAAATACACAGGACTACAAGGACATTCATTAGCCTGTTCTGGACCTATTTGCAAAAGCACCTTCCACCATATCAAAATGATATCAACACACCATTCAACTATAAGAAATCTGGTTCATAAACTGTACTATGCCAAAAGTCCTGCTTTAGCACTAGCCAATTTAAATAACAATCTTCTGCATGGTACAGCCAAAGAACTACTCAAAGAAATAGAGCATATCCAGAGAAAATATTTTGGAAGTGAAAGCCACTTACAAAATGCAATAGCTTTACAACAGACTAGCAACAACCTTACAGATGGCTACCTTGTAATATAATATGATATGATAGGTTATTTATAACGCGATTAACACCCAGAGGTTTCTAATTGCGGACCCAGGGATCGAACCTGTGATGCACCGTGTTGCCTTGGTTCCAAGGCAAGCACGATGCCCCTGAGCTATCCTCCCGAGACAACCTTCTACTACAGACATACAAAAAAGAAATACTAAAGTTTAAAAGTACATCTGCTGAAGTACCAAACCATGTTTACAAAAATAGCACAAAAACGGTAGACATAATGTACAAAATAGAAGACAATGAAGATTCCAAGTGGTTCCAATTAGCTCTCTATCTTATAGCAGTAAACAAATACGAAATTACTGACCCCTTAATACTTGGCAGTTACTGCACTGCAAAACTCGACAACAACCAAATACCTTCATGTGCTATCACAAATAACTTGGAATTATTCCCACTACCAAAACCCCTGAAACAACTTAACTTGTATGAGAGCATCATAATTCAAACAGTGCACCCATTTCAAGCAATAATACGCCTTCAACCAAAAACAGCAAAACTACCTCCCTCCGAATTAGTGAAAGGCATTCATGGCAAAGTAGTTTATTTGCCATTAGCCCTCAAAGAAAATGACAACACTATGGGATTGCAATGTTCAATAGATCAATCTTTAATTATCTTAATAAATGGCATACCTACAAAAGACAAAAAAAATAGTGAAGAAAACCTGATAATTCAAAATTCGTCAGAAACTGGTCAATTTCAACTTCTAGATCCTGCTACAGAATCCAATATTTTAGACCAGTATACTCTAAAGACATCATAAATGATGCACTGGAAACTTACCAAATGTGTCAAGCCAAAGGCTCTCCAATCAGCATATGGGAAAAAATTATAGAAGCACAAGCCTTTCCTCTACTCTTTCCTACTAGAAAAGGAGAAAGGTATGATGAAAGACCTACACAAATAACAGCATCAGAATACCGCTCTTCACAAATGTATTTTTAAGACCCCAGGTTCAGACAAAATGTGGAATACGTATTCTACATTCTCTTTGAAAGTGAACTAGCAACTCTATTCTACAGATTTGCACACACATAAAAATCAGGTACCAATTTTCAAAATATGTCAGCTACGCAATTACTACAAAAAGTGCAAGAAAAAGATGAGGTTTTAAAGTCAAGCATTACAAATCTTTTTGCAAACATGCGTGGTACAAAAGAATACTTGTTCCAACATCACACCGATGTACGCTGTATGATAAGAAACCTTGGCCCACCCACTTGGTTTGTGACATTAAGTTGTGCAGAATATGCATGGGAAGATTTACATGATTTCCTATGCATAGCAAACAAAAACAAAACAAATATAGATATAAAAAGACCAGGAGAACTCTGCTCTCTAGATCCTGTGAATGTATCAAGATATTGCCATCATTGCTTCATTGCTATGGTACACTTCATTTGTAATAAAACTGTTCCTCCCCTTGGAGAAGTGCAACAGTTCTTTTGGAGAAAGAAATACCAAGCCAGAGGAGAACCACACATCCACATGCTTTTGTGGATTAAAGATGCTCCTAAAGTTTGTCAGGAAAGTGATGTCACTGATTTGCAGTTCATCCAAAATATGTCACTTGTGAAATCCCTTCACAAACGACACATAGTGACCTTCATGCATACTTTTTACAATTTCAAAGACACAAATGTGGGAAGTATTGTCGTCGCAAATATAAAAACATAGCAAATACTACACCAAATGCCGCTTTGGTTTCCCTAGACCAGTTTCAACACCAGGTCAAGTAAACAACTTCATGTCTTCAGTTAGACATAGTGTGAAAGATAAATCACCAGAGAACACATATTACATTAAAAGAACAAAAGGATCAAAATAGATCAATGATTACAATGCAATCATGGCCCTCCTATGGAATTCAAATATCAGTGTGCAGTACATTGCAGACAATTCCACTGCAGTTGCAAAATATGTCACTGCCTACTTAACCAAAGCAGAAAAAAACAGAGCTCAAAGACCGCTGGTATGACATATCATCTGACAAAACACTATCACAGAAATTGTACAGTTTAGGCATAAAAATGTTCTCCCACAGAGAATATGGCTGCTATGAAGTGGCAGACCATTTAACCAGTACTGCCTTGTATGGAAAATCTGAAAATATAGTATAACAAAACTTTGGTCTAGCTAAATCTAGAAAAAGAGTTCTCAAATCATATGAAGATGTAGAAACAATATCCAAAAATGATCCCAACAGCCAAGACATATTGAAAAACAACTTATTTGACACATACTACCCAAACAGAAGTACCACTTTGGAAACCATGTGTCTATACCACGTAGCCCACACCTTCACATACAAAAATAATATCAAACCAGATGAGAAGAAAGGTAGATACAGAGTGGAAAATTGTGAAGGCAGCTTAGTGAAACTTACCAAACAATGCTTAGTTAATCATATCAAATTGTCATTAAAAACTCCTCAACATAAACAACTGTATTACATGTCCCTGCTACAACTTTTTATACCATGGAGAAAAGAAGAAGATTTACTAGATACCTAGGAGTCCTATGAAGATGCTTTCAAAGCAAATGAAAGCACTATAACAGACATAACCTTTACACAGTACAAAACAATGTTGCACAATGAACAGCAACAAGAAGAAGAACTCCAGGCACAACTAGATGTGGACACTCCTGACAGAAGTTAACCTTCTGTAACAGGAAGCCAAGAACCACTTGGACAGCCACTAATAGCAAATGAGGCAGAATTAGCCATGACTAAAGTAGAAAACACCATGGGCCTCATTACGACCCTGCCGGTCTGGAATGAATGGTGGCAGTAAAAATGCCACCACCATTCTTTCCGGACCGGCTGATTCAGAGTCCTGCAGGCGGGAGGTGTCACTCCCACACCTGCCAGGAGTAACACCACCCGCCTGCAGGTGAAAATGGAAACACCCGCTTTGTCATAGACGGAGCCAGTGTTTCCATTGCCCCCATCCCCATGGAGTTTAATGGGACTCCATGGGAATGGGGACTTACAGAATTCTGTCTCCGGAATTCCTGGTTCACCGGGGTCATAATGCCCCTGTGATTCTGGGAATCACGGAGGCGGAATGGTAACAAGGGTCCCGCGGTAGCCTGGTGGTTTTTCCAGCACGGTTACCGCTGGACTCGTAATGAGGCCCCATGTGTCAGTATGAGCAATCTATAGAAGACTTTGCTCTACTAATATCACAACTAAACAAAGAGCAGCACAGCATTTTCCAAGAAATAGCAAAACAAACTGAACATGGTGTGCAGCATGAAACTAAAAATTGTACCTGCTAAGACTACAAACCTGTACTGCTATACGTGAGTGGTCAAGCTGGTTCAGGCAAAACGTTCTTTATCAAAATCATCAACAAGTTCCTCCAACAATTGACAAACAAGAAATTGTCAGCTGTTGTAACTGCCCCCACAGGTTTAGCTGCCTACAACATAGGCGGTGTCACTTTACACCGATTACGACTCCTTCCAGTAGAACACCAAAACGAATTAAACTATTACAAACTTTCTCCAGAAGCTGCAATGGAACTATGCAGAGTTTTCAAACACATGAAAATGCTGCTAATAGATGAGGTAAGCATGGTTTCCAAAGTAATGCTAGCCTTCATTCAACTCAGATTACAAGAGGTCCTGAAAACAGACAATGAAGAACTCTTTGGAGGAAAACACATTATAGTTTTTGGAGATCTCCTTCAATTAACACCAGTTAAAGGTGAACCTTTTTTTAAAACCTTAGGGCACACACTATGCCGTAAAACTCTTAGCAGCAAAGGAAATGTCAAAATTTGGCAACATTTACAATGTAAAGAATTAACTGAAAACATGCGTTAGTCTGCAGGCCTCACATACGCCAACATTTTAAAAAGTAATAGAGTTGGTGTACTAACACAAGAAGCACAATCTATATTAAAAAACAGGCACATTCATGCATTCTATGGCCATAAGTCATGTGCTACTGATGTCATGGAACAATGAGCACACAAAAATATAAACTGTATTTCATTGATGCCAACTCTTTGTAAGCTGTTCAGAATTCAGTGAAACAATGTTAAAAAAAGAAATGCAAACAATACTTCAAATTTGCTAAACAGGCAAACTGGACGTAAATGGTTTGGCACTACTGATGTGTCAACAAGCAACAAAAAGGCTAAATACCTTAGTAAACTCTATATCTATCACAGCTGGTTTGGAGAAAATATTAAAATTATCTTTAAACTGTAGAGTAATGCTTAAAGGGAACATTGACGTGGACCAAGGACTGGTTAATGGAGCACTTGGTACAGTTGTTGGTTTTCAAACATACCCACTTGACAACAACATTCAGTTTGTCAATATTCTCTTTGACAAACTATCAGAAGTTAAAAGTTTAGGACGCTCAACAGCCCGCTTCCTTCTTTTCGAAGACATATATGTACGCAGAGAACAATTTTCTCTAACTCTAGCATACAGAGTCACCATTCACAAATCACAAGGTTTTACCTGAAATAAAGCATTGATAGATATTGGTAGCACAGTGTTTAAAGAAGGCATGAGCTATGAAACACTATCACGCTTACATACACTTGATGGACTATTTCTAATCAACTTTGATGCAAGTAAAGTAAATGCTGATAATTCTTGCATTCTAGAATACAATAGACTGTGTTCACTCTACGCCCCCCATATAAAAACCTATCCTGTTCCTAAAAAATCAAAACTTTGTAAAAGAAAACTACTTCAGATGCAAATTATGCAGAATCTGACAGCAATTCCTGCAAATAAATTAAAATAAGCTAATACTTCATCAAGATCACAACCAAAGAAGGATCTAGTGTACAAACAAAGTCAACTATCTCTTCAAAGATACAACTCGCACTCCGATCAAATGACTTGGACACAGAACTGTCAGGTCCATTCAAATTTTCAAATACAACTGGTTTAAATTGCTATGCAAATGTAGCAATCAATATTCTATTCCAATTGCCACCAATTACTGACAACATTTACTTACACAGGACAGACCAATTGTGTTTGCAAATGTTAGTCCTTCACAGAAATGCAACCAACAATCCTGACAATACTTACAGTGTTTCTGGAATAAGGCAGGAATTGGACTACTGTGCTGGAATGGTCAAATTCACTATAAACACACAAGAAGATCCACAACAATTTCTAATGTACTTACTACAAGTACTGGAAAACAAAAACGTACCTATAAATGAAATCTTTCAGATTTCATACATGTGAAAACATACATGCACTCTTTGCAGCCATGTCGCACAAGAAGAAGTCCCTAATGAACACTTTGTGTACGTACCATACTTAACTGTGAATCCATTCCATTTCAGCAACTTGTACAATATGCAAACCATGGAAGAGTATGTACTACCTGCAATTCAGATAATTGCTCCACCTTAACATACAGACACATAGTAAATACATAGTAAATACATAATAGTAATGCTTTTACGTTACAACGCAGATGGTACCAAAAACAACTGCAAGCTGACTCGATTCACACATGGACAAATATTACTTGTTAAGAAAACCTTCACAACAATAGGTATAATCTACCATGCAGGAACCACAACCAATGCAGGTCACTACACTGCATATATAAAAAAGAATTGTGGATGGTTTGAATGTAATTATACTACCATTACTCTAAAACAGAGATTACCAGCACATCTTGTAAACGCGTACTTAATATTCTTAAAACCAAAATGTTATAACTAATCTGTGTATGAACATCAACAAAACTTCAACTTCAAAACTATGAAGAGTTAGAATACCCCTACAGGTATCTAACTGCCTCAAGATTATGCAACAAGCAAACAGATAAATGAATTGCAGTAAAATGAAACAAGAAATAAATAATTAGAATACGTGAACAGGTATCTAACTGCCCCAAAATTCTGCATCAAGCAAACAGATAGATGAATACCACTAAAATGGAACAGAAAATAGACAATTAGAATACACCAACTGCTATCTAATTGCAACAATACTACTACCACTTCCAAATCAAAAACCATACACCGATTAAATTCCTCCTATTGAAATTAATGAAAGAAATATATTGTAGCACAACGTAGAATGTTTTTTTTTTAAATCCAGCATGGATTTTTTTCCCACAGACCCAATGATTTAATGAACAAACCCAGGAACTGAGCAAATTGCACAGTACGCTGGTTTGAACTATAGTACTTATAAAGTACTAACTATGAGGGTCGACAAAATACAGAAATGTCTACTATGCAATGCAATACTCATTATAAACTACCTACACTAACATGTGATCTTTTCATCTTTTCTTTTATCACAGAGATTGAAAAAGAATGTCTGCTCAATTACCCATGCCATGTAAAAACTGCATACAACCACAAAAAGTCAAACAGTAAGTATATAATGATTGGACTCACAAACACCACAGCATAACACACCCATTCAAGCAATCACCTGACCATAGACCACAATCCAAAATGTGTGCTTCCATGGGTATCTTATGCTGCAGTGCTTGTTGTCAAACCCTACAATCTTGACTGCATGGCCTGGCCAAAACTCTACATACAGCCTCAACAAAGGAAACTGTAAGTATATACTAATTAGACTCACAAACACAGCAGCATAACACAGCCATGCAAACAAACACCTCATCAATAAATACAACCCAAAATGCCTAGAATCTTCAATACCAACATTGTGAACGCAATCCAACAAACAAACTAACACACAACATCTCACTATCCTATAAATGCTATTACACTACTGCCAATCAGTACTCACATTTTTTTTAAAACATATCTCCTAAGCAGCCCACATACCACAGTCAATATGTTTGGTATCATGGGTGTGTTATGCTGCAGTGGTTGTGGCCAGGGCCTAGAGTCTTGGGTGCATGGCCAAAGGTAGGCCTAAGGCCTTCGGCCATGCACCCAAGACTCTAGGCCCCGGTCACAACCACCACAGCATAACACACCCATAGAAGCAAACATTTACCAAATGACCACAACCCAAAAACATAACACATCCACCTCAAAATGTATCCACTTCAATTAACATTCTAAAATAATCATTACAACCAACGCACAAACACTTCAATGCATACCCTCTTCACCCAATGCTCTACTAACGACCCAAAACCAACATCATAGTAAAGTAAAATAGCCAGTAGTGCTCCCAGTGTTTAGTATGTCCTCGGACAACCGCAGTGACCACGGACACCATGAACACATCACAGCTTTCTCCCACCTAAACAAATACAGCATTTGACCCATCTCCCACTCCCCCACCCTCTCCAACCACTCCTACACCCCAACACACTCACCAAAATTAGATTTATGTTCACTTCCATGCCGTGCTATCCACAGATGTTCATGGAACCAATATGGCGGGCGCATCGAAAGAATGTGATGCACCTCACGCTTCACCCCAACCAATCAGCGAACACATCATATGTCCGCGGACATGACACAAGCCGATTATCCAATCAATGTCCTGTCCAGGGAGCAAACATGGAAGTGTGTCCGCTGAGCGGACATAGATATAACTAATTTTTTTACACCTATTTTTTCGTCATTTTTAAAAAATGACTGGACGGATTTTCACCAAATTTACAAAAGCACACTTTCTGGACCAAGCCGCCACTCCTGCCACAAATTTTGTGAAAATCCTTCCAGCGGTTTGGGCTGTAGGCATGAGCAAAACATTTTCTCCATTCAGTCTATGGGGAAAAAAAGACATTTTGGGACGCCCCTATAACGTTGACCCCCTTTGACCAAACCTCACAAACTTTGCCATTCAGAGTGGGACACATAATTTTTTTGCAAAGTTTGGTGAGGATTCGTCCAGGGGGAGCGAAGTTATAAGCCGCCCAAAAAAGTGTTCTTCCTATGGGTTTAGCAACTTAACCATAACTACATGGCCACTACCGCAGGCCATGTAATATAGAATCTGGTTGTCCCACCTTGCATTTTAGCAAACCAGGACCCCATGAGAATAAAGGGCAGAAAGTGTGGCGCAACAGAAAAAGGCAGCTGACAATGGAGGAAGAATCGAGAAGGCTTGTCTGGCCCTGTGTCAAGGGTTGAGGCAGCCAAGAAACTGGTTATCTATTCGAAAAGATACAATGAAAGTGAGAAGCGAGGCGAGCGCCTGTTGAGGTGCAATGGAAAAACACTACGAGTGTCAAGTTTTATTAATTTAATAGTTTTAAATGCGAGGAAGGAGCTAAAACATGGTCTCCTTTCACATGGGGTAGATGGAAATAGACTTTGGGCAAGCGACATCGGGACTGAAAATAAGAATGTGCTCTCACTCCCTTCTATTTTCAGGCACAGTGATACTTTGCAAGGCCGAGTTCAAAGACAATTCGAATGGAGGACAGCAGGAGTGATGATAAATGATGGACTAATTGGGTGGGAAGGCCTGGTCAGGTCCACCCACAAACAGCTGGGCTACCAGCTTGTGTACTGCTAACGAGTGGAATATTTCAGAAGGGCTTAATCATGCCAAACAAATGTAGAGGGCCACGTAGCAAAGAGCCTTATAGTTTAAAAGCCAATGAAAAATTGTGTATTTGATTACAATGAAGATGACTTGCACTAGTGGTGGGCATAGTTGTCCAGCTGACTCTAGGGATCCAATCATAATCCTATCCCCCATAGAAAGTATACCTAGATGTTCCCTGTAGACCAGCCACAACCCAATGTAGGTTTTCTTACTTTGCCACATAGTATGATGTCAATGATGAGTTTTTGCTATAAATGTGTATTTTTTCATGAAAAATGTTGAGAGACTTGATTGAACGTCCATTGATGTCCATTGAACTGCCTGTTTCGACAATTGCAAATAAAACAGCAAAGTTTTGCCAACTTTCTGAGTCGGTCTTATTATTGGTGAAAGAGTAAATTCTGCATCCCCATCCATCCAATAAAGTGCTACGTCCCTTAAATGGCCTACGGTTCACTATTTTATCTGCTTTTACTTTGTTTAATGAAAAAGTGACACTGTGGTGCTATAACTGCATATATGCATTTTTTAACTTTCATCAACATGCTTTAAAAAATACATATTTTAACTGCACAGCATTTTATATGTTACTTTGATATACATGTCACAGTTTCAAATGTTGAAGTCCAGTCCTGTTCTTTTCTTTGCATTCTGGGACTTGTAGTTTGAATTTTATAATGCGATAAGTGTAATAGGAAGTGACAGAATGCAAAGGAAAAAATTAAAACATGAAGAATTGTAATTATTTTCTGACTCGTTTGACTAGGTGCTAAATGCTGTAATACATGATATAATATGATATAAGGCATTCATAACGCGCCGATACACAAGTGTTTCAAGGCACAACGAGGCAAGGGAGGGGGAACAAATGGAAGACAGACAATGATCCTACTAGGCCAGGTGTCAATCAGATCGCACAAGGGAAGGGGGAGGGGAAAAGTCCAGGGGGGAAGGGGAGTGGACAGTGCAGTACATGGGATAATAGAATAAATAACAATAAGTAAAGTATGGCCAGCAGATGGCAAGGGTAAGGGTAAGTACAGGCATCAGGTGTCAAGTGCTGGTAGTGGGGCTGCAGGGATACAGAAAACAGTCCACAAGTGCAGTTTCAATTTCAGCCAGGAAATCAGCAGGGGAGAGGAGGAGAAAAAGCAGAAGCAAAGAGAAAGGTTTTGAGGTGCTTCCGGAACCAGAGATGGTTCTCCGCAAGCTTCAGGGGGGATGGGAGGCCGTTCCTGAGGGAGGCCCCAGCCGAAGAAAGAGATCTACCACCAACTCGTTGCTTGGAGAAGCGACTGGCCCTGAGGGAGTTGGAGGCGGATGAGCGAAGAGCTCGAGAAGAAAGATATTTAGGAATAGAGTTGAAGGTATTGAGACCCTAGGCCCCAGAAGGCCTTGTGGACAATGCAGAGGGTTTTGAACTTAATTCTCTCAGCCACTGGGAGCGAGTGCCGGGATTTCAGTCCTTAGGGAGATACGATCCCTGGGCTTGAGGCCAAGGACAAGTCTTGCATTCCTGCTCTGCATGAGTTGCAGAGGGCGGAGAGTAGAAGCAGGCAGATTTGGAAAGGGGCTGTTGCAATAGTCCAGCCTAGAGATAACCAGAGCTCTGGAGACAGTGAGCTTCTGAGGGAAGGAGAGGAAAGGAAGAATACCTCTGAGGAGGTGCAGCTGGTAGTGTGACTTCTTAGAGATGTCAGAAATGTGAAGAGAGAAGGAGAGTGTGGAGTCGAAGATGACCCTGAGGTTTTTAGCCTCACAGGTGGGAGCAGGAAGAGGGCAAAGCAAGGCCGGCCAGAGAGTGACAGGAAAGGAGTGTGTGGGTGTGCCGATAAGGATAATCTCTGTCTTACTGGCATTAAGGCAGAGATCATTGGTGGCACACCACTCCTGGATGGCAGACAGACAGTCAAAGATGAGAGAGGGAGAAGAGGTGGCTGAGGGTAGCCTGAAAATGAGCTGAGTGTCATCCGCATAGCACTGGAAGTCGGGGCAGAGCACAGCAATGCAGTGGGCAAAAAGTGCAAGGTATTGGGGGAACACCACAGGTAGAGATAGAGATAGAGGAGAGGAAGGACCCAAGTTGAACCTGGGAGGGTTGATCAGAGAGAAAAGAAGTCAGCCATGCCAGGGCCTGACCGGTGATCCCCAGGTTATCATGGAACCAGTTGAGCAGGATGGCATGGTTGACCGTGTCAAAGGCAGAAGAGAGATCAAGTAAGATGAGGACACAGGGTTGTTGTAATCAAGGTTGGAGAGCAGGTCTTCACGGATGTTCAGGAGAGCAGTTTCCATGCTTCTGGCAGCTCTGAAGCCGGACTGATGATCATGGAGACAACCAACAGATTCAGTGTGAAGATTGAGCTGGGATATGGCCAGCTTTCCAAGAGTTTGCCCAGGAAAGAAATGATAGAGGTTGGGCCATACATTGCATTTGCTAGAGTCGTTAAAAAAGAGAATATGCTTATTGAGAAGCTTATTACAGGTTAGGTAGCAGGAACTCCCTCTCTCTCTCTCTCTCTCTCTCTCTCTATATATATATACATATATATATCATACCCAAAGGTTTTCAGAAATGCATGAAATGTAAGGCGTGCAAATTTGTCAAAAACACCAAAAACTACCTCCATCCCATACTACACAAAAACATGATCATCAAATCTCATATCACTTGTGAAACTGAGTATGTTGTGGATGTGCTCACTTGTCCATGTGACAAATGGTATGTTGGTGGTACTATTGGCAAATTGAAACTATGGATACTCCACCACATAAGAGCCATCAAGAATATTGATCCCACGTATCCGATGGCCCTACATTTTCAGGAAAAACATGGAGGTGATCTGCAAGGCTCGCCTATTTTGGGATGCATACAATTCTGAAGGCACCGAGAGGAGGTAATCGAGAGCTGCTTTTAAGACAATCCGAGACTAAATATATTTTGGACTTAGAAACCAAGCAACCAAAGGGCCATAACCTTGATGAAGAACTTTATACCTTCCTGGGCACTTGAACAAACAGTCTGTATCCATACCATACTTTGCAATGTAGCTATGCTGTATTTAGTATTATGTGTTCTTTTGAAACTCCCTTTCTTCTGCTTTCTGCTATATTTTCAATACAATTTGGATTTTTTCTAGTTAGTCTCACAGAGAGGGCATCTTATTATGTTACTTATTTATATCACGTAAAGGTTTTTATGTTATATTTAGTTGACACCACCACACTTTTTCACATTAGCTTGTAGGATACTGAGTCTATCAATTCAATATTTTATTGACAGTAATTGAATGAATTTTAGATTCTCTTTTCCACTAGCTATCTTATTTTAAATCTGTCTTTTTTCTTTTGTAAGGGTGAGCAATTCTTTTTGCTATGCTAGCTTGGAACATCAGCTAAACCTGCGGCCGTATTTTAACTATCATGTATTTAATATGTCTTTTCTCCAATGCACATATGGACAGTATATAACTTTGCGTGTTTTTACCATTTAGGTTTTATCTATTGTTGTAGCCATGTATTTTAATTGTACTATTATTCATATGGCAGTGTGGTTTTCTTTGATTACATACTCTGGCATTGCATGCACTAAGCACTTTATATACTAAGCACTTTATATACCTCCATATAGGATACATCATTAGCTGCTATATTGCTATTTGCACTTTACCCACTTGGGTAGGCTATTGCATTTTTGCACATGCATTTTTGCACATAGGCACTTGCACTTTACGTATTCTTATATGTGGTATACTCAAAAAGCTACTTTTAATGCACTGAGCATTATATTAGTAGTAGACTGGCCTCGGCTTAACTGCACAGGTAGCCCACAGAGGCATATGCATTTTAAAGTAGCAATGCCCATTATTATATTAATTTAATCATTTGGACAAACACTCTAATAAACCACACATATTATGTCCTGACATCACCATCAGTAATTCGAAATGTGAATTCTAGGAACATTATTTGTTATCGTGCTAAATAACATGGTTTACGATAAACACTTATTTTAACACTTATTTCAAAGTTAACTGTCCATTAGTTTATGAATTTACCAAGTAGTTTCCATACGTGTTGGATTCATAAATCTACACGGACATAGTTCAAAATGTCCGAACTGCTAAACAAGGCTAATGACTAGCTCTATATGCAGAGCAGGTCCTACACGCGGTAATTTTAGTATGACGAAAGTGTGCAGCATGTGAAAATTACGCATACAATAATGCTTGTTATGCACGGCTTACAAATACTGAGAAAAGAGAAACATTGATAGTTTATTCGATGTCTTAAATAAATGTATTTTCATGCATTTGAGTGTATTTTACACGACCCACAATGGTATACAACATGTTTAAACATGGCGGATTCTGTGTTAAATGCATGCTTACAATTATGCACGTGATTCTATCCACACATACCATAGAGAGCACGCAGGTTTAAATGTCTTTTTTCTGTTTCTGCACCCTAAACGTGATCAAGCGGCCAGCTTTGCCGCGAAACGCGTCGTTTTCGTCCACTTTTTCTCTTGTCCATGACATTTACTGATTAAAGAATATTTTTGGATGCTTGAAGCTTCGTTGGTCTTTTTTGAACTCTGGGTCCAGTGTGGAACTTCTACGCAGGTCTGTTTTCTGGAGTGTACTCCAATAGCTTTATACCGTGGTACATACAGTTAGTTGCTCCACACATAGGAAGAGCATGTTTTGGGCGGCTTATAACTTCGCTCCCATGGATGAATCCTTACCAAACTTTGCATCAGTAGTTTGAAAAGTCTAACACGCCAGAAAAAAGAGCTCCTTTCACCTTTGGTCGAAATACCTTCTGGCAACTGGCTCTGGCATCATCATGTGTTTAACCAAATGGGTAGCTATATTACATGGCCTGTGGTAGCAGCCGTGTAGTTATGGTAAAGTTTCTCAACTCATAGGAAGAGAACTTTTTGGGCGGGTTATAATTTTGCTTGCCCTGTACGATTCCTTACCAAACTTTGCAAAAAAAGTATATGGCCAGCTCTGCATATTTTTCATAAGTTTGGTGAGGTTTCGTCAAGGGGGGAAGTTATATGGGGGTCCACATTTTTTTTTCCATAAACCAATAGGGAAATAAATTTGCTCACGCCTACAGACTAAACCGCTGGTCGGATTTTCAACTTTTGTCTAAAATTTGAGACAGGAGCGGCAGCTTAGTCCTGAAAGCGTGCTTCTGTAAATTTGGTGTAAAACAGTCCAGTAGTTTTTTTTTTAAACGGGCTAAAAGAAGGTCAAACATTTTTTGTGATAATTGTGTTCAGTCCGCGGACCCACTTCCCTGTTCGGTCCACTGATGGGCATCCAATTGGCCTAGAGGGTATCGTGATGTCTGCAGACATTGGACACGACCACTGATTGGATGGTGAAAAGCGTGAAGTACGTCATATTTTTGGAAACGGCTGGCATGTTGAATTTGCAGACAGCAGCCGGTGTCAGCGGTCATCGCGGTAAAAATATATTAAAAAACACAACATTGCTCTTCTCAAACTTATCAAACAATCTCTGTGGAGTTGAGGGGTCATGATGATTGGATATGGCTGTTAGAAGCCAAAGAATTGGTGTTTTTCACTTACGAAGTCTGAGAACAGTCTAGATGTTCGGGTACAGTCCTGTGATTTTCGCGAACACTTCAGATGTTCTGGGACATCCATGCCTACAGGGTTGGTGAAAAGCAGTTTGGCTTATAACTTTGCTGGCACTAAATGAAACTGCATGAAATTTTGGAATTCTTTTCTAGACCTGATTTGGTGGGATTCTGTCAAGAAGGGGTCAAAATTAGAGGGGGGTCCCAAAATATTGTAAAGGCTTAAAAAGGTGGTACCATTTGATAAATCTACACAAAAGTTTTAAAAAGCATTTAAAATCTAGATATACATGTTTTTGTAAAGTTTGGTGGGATTTTGTCAAAAGGGCCTAAATTAGAGGGGGGTCTCAACATTTTTAAATGGCTTATAACTTTGTTGCTGTTTGACGAATGTTGACATACGTGTCCAGAAAGATTATAGACGCAACCTTGAATGTTTGTGTAAAGGCTGAATGGGTTTTGTCAAGTGGGGGCTAAGTTACATGACTATTGTACGTACATACATTTTGACACTTTTGAAAAAATTAAACATAGGTGGATTTCCAGCAAACTCATCTAAGGGGCATTGGCAAGGAAATTAAAGCATGGTTTTGCAAATGTGCCTGTGTTTCATAATGTAGGTACAAAAAATAGTTATATACATTTGGTGAATGAGGTATAGCCTGTGGCCATGGGCAGTGGCTACTGGCCATGACCACAAGGGACGACAATGGGGTTAAAGTGGCCATGTCCACCTGGAACCGGCTATGTGGTAAAGTTATTCGAAAGTGGGATAGGTTTGAAAGGTGACAAAAAATGTGCTTGTGGTAATATGCTCATAGGGTTCTCTATTTGCCTTCTGCAGGCTGGCATGGAAAGGGAAGAGGGGCTTTGTACGGATCCCCTTTCCATGGTGGCCATCTTGGAAAACTGCAGACGTCCCGGTGTAGGAAGAAAAACCTTTATACTTTTTTAGCACCCCGGGTTACCGCTTTTGGAACCCGGGGTGCTAATGGTCTTCATCCCCCATTGCAGGTGCTGGAACGGGGGATAACAGTCCGGAGCTCTCATTATCTGCCCTCCCTTCACTTGGGCAGATAACCTGGCCTGCCAGGCCATTATCCCCCTTTCCAGTCCCTGGAAGGGTGGATGAACGCCACATTATTCCCGTTAGCTTAACACAAAAACGCTAATGGAAATGTTGGAAAATCTTATTGAGTCTATGTACTTTGCTGAGAAATGTAATGTAGATGGAGTCTATAATATTTTTATCAGTTCTTTTTTTTTTGTGAAAGGTGGTTCCTAAAGGAACCTTCCTTTTGTTGTTGTTTAATGTATTTTAGTTTTTTGCAGGAGAGGCTAGAACATAAGTTGGGGAGGGAAATGTGGGGAGGAGGCACCAAACACTAATATGGAGGGGCAGGTAGACAGGGGAAGATATTGCGCGTGTGTTACTTCTATGGTAGGGGCATTGTTTCTCATGCTCCTTGATTACAGCTTCCAAAGTACGTTGAAATTGCTTCCCTCTTAAGAGTGGTATGTTGCAGTATATATCAGAGGACTGTTGTCTTCGAAAGATATGGATCAACAGCCTCTTTTATTGCTTGCACGGTAGCTGCTGGGATTTTGTGTCCCTCAGAAGTAGGCTGTGTGGTTACAGTATTGTTTGAGGAAGATGTGGTGGAGGAAGACAGACTACTACTTGCTAAGAAAGGAACAAAAATTCTGAGAGCATTGCAGTGGTTAGATTTGGTATGGCAGTGCATGGAGGTGGTCCTGGACTACTTGAAATGCGGTATCCTACCATATGAATCCGTAGGGCTTACGAGAGGGGCAGTTTTACCAGCACACAGTGGATGCCCTACGTATGTGCATAGCTGTGCAACGGACAGATGTGCGCTCCCACAACTAATTAAAAGTGCATTAGAAGATGCGGCCATGCGGCCAGTACTGGAGTCCTATGGATACCTGCATTGTGATTAAACATACGCCGGCCAGGTGCAGTCTCCCTAGGAAACCTCCATATTGTTTACCTGCTGTCACCTCAGACAGTAATGTGCAGCACAGAATCATGATGCAATGTTAACACAAAAACAACCACTCACACACTCACCAACACTTACCATGTACACATTTAATTTCTAAGATGCAGCGACACTATTAGGAAAGGGAAGGGGTAGCACAAATGGATACATACACAGGGGAATTTGTGCTTTCAACAAGTTCGTCATGAGCGCAGCCAAGGAATTAGTGACAAAATGGTGTTAACGTTTTGGTTCAGTTGCGGTGCCAAAAACCTATCACCTTTACTGAAAATACTATGCTAAAGCAACGTTCCGGTTACAATGCCCTACTAAAAACCTATGAAATTCACTAACAAAAAACACTGTTAAAGGGATGTTATGGTTAAGTTGTGCTACAAAAAACCTATCACCTGTACTAAAAAAACTATGCTAGATAAGGTTCTGGTTACAGTGCCCTACTAAAAAGCTATCAAATTCAGTGACAAAACGTTGGTAAAGGGACGTGATGGTTAAGTTGTGCGACAAAAAAAAAGGAAGGTTCTGGTTACTAGAAATCTATTGTTTTTAGTGCTGGTGTGATGTGTTCTCTTAGGGGTAGTTGGAGGATAAATCTGGCTGCCGCATTTTGTATGCGTTGTAGTTTTGTTTAGGAGTCGTTCAGGCATACCCAAGTACAGGTCATTGGTGTAATCTACTCTGGACATGACGAGAGCGATGAAGGTTGATGTTTTCTTGGTGAATTACAGTAATGGTATTATCCTTTTTACTGCTCGCCGGAGAAAGACACCTTTCTTGAGTAGAGCGTTTACTTGTGGTGTAGAGTAGGTTTGTTGTCTATCAGGACACCCAGGTGTTTTACAGTCGACGATGGGGCTGGGGTTGTACTGAGTCCCCTTCACCAAGGGATGTAGTGGATGTCTCTTCCGTTTTTTGTAATGATCATTATTTCTGTTTTGCCTGGGTTGAGTTTGAGGCAGTTTGAGTTCATCCAGTTGCATATATCATGAAGGCAGTCCTCTAATGTTGTGTTTTCTTCTTGAGTGTCTTGTACTTTATAGACTATTTGGGTATTGTCAGCATAGTTGGAGCAGGCGAGGCTGTGTCATTTGATGACTTTGATTAGTAGCGATAGGTAGATGTTTGAATAATAATGGGGAGAAGGATGATCCTTGTGGTACTCAGCAAGTGAATTCTCTTGGGTTGGATTTGAAGGATTTCATCCATATGATCTCTGTTCTGTCTGTTAAGAAGGATTTAATCCACAATACGGTGTTGTCGGTTATTAAGGCTAAATACACCTTGCTTCCAGACACACATCTGCTATTCCTCTCTTTCAAACACCCCCATACCTCTCTTTTAGGCACACTTTGCCTGTCTTTCAGCTACATGCACAGGCCTCTCTTGTACCCCCACCATGCTTCTCTTCCACACCCACTGGGCCTCTCTTTGAAATGACCCCTCCCCCCCACCTATTCCTCTTTCGGGACCTCTCGCTCATACACACACAATGCTTCTCTTTTAAGGCTTGTTATGCCTCTCATTCAGACACACACCCACTATGGCTTCCTTTCACACCCTCCCTGTCTCTTTCAAACACACAACCACTATGCCTTTCTTCTTTCAGGCACACACCCACTATACCTCTCTTGCACCTCCCTACAACTCTTTCAAACAAACACACACTATGCCACTTCAGTCCCACTCTCTCACACACCCAATGCGTTTCTTTTAAGGCTTGTTATGCCTCTCTTTCAAACACACACCCACTATGCCACTTTCAGGCACAGTCTCTCTCTCTCACACAAACACACTGCTTCTCTTTCATGCCTCTATTTCAGACACACACCCACTATGCCTCCCTCTCACACCCACCCTGCCTCTTTCAAACACACACCCACCATGCCTTTATTTCAGACACACACCCACTGTGCCTCTCTTGCACCCCCTACAACTCTTTCAAACAAACACACACTATGGGCCTCATTACACGTTAGGCGGTAAGGGTTTACCGGTACCAGTAAGGGCACGAGTACCGATAAACCCTTACCGCCTTACTACGAGGTCCCTTTGCGGGACCCGACCTTAACGGCTGGTGTAGACCAGCCGTTAAAGTTGGGACCCGCAAAGGGACATTGGTGCTAATTACGGTACCGCAATTTGCGGTACCGTAATTAGTCCCTTCCCCATTCCCATTGAGCCCTATGGGGCAAAAATCAGAATGGGGAAGGGCCATGGAGAAAGGGGGCATTACCGCCCGCCAACCTTGGAATAGGGTGGTAATTCCCCTTTTCTCCATGGTGGTACCGGTTTGGTACCGGCGGCAACCATGGTGCTAATAGCACCATGGTTTACCGCATTCCGTGTAATGAGGCCCTATGTCACCTTCAGTCCTTCTCTCTCTCTCTCTCTCTCTCAGCCACACCTCATCTAACACAACGTAAAGCCCCTCTTTCAGACATTAATGACGCCCTTTCAGAGGTTCATTGCCAGTTTGACCCTGCCATACCATTTTTGCTGCCCATAATTCCTATTTCTACCCCCGAATGCGTCAATGTCTGTGCCACAATGTCCCTATGTAAACCCACAGTGCCCTTCCAAAACCCCATTTTTTTAATCCCATAGTGCCCCTTTGAGCCCCAAAATACACATTTTTAATTCTGACCATGAATTTGTTGTGCACACGATATGCACCTCTTGAAAGCACAGTCTTTCTTTCAAGCACACAATATCCATCTTTCTTTGAGACCAAGTTACACCTTTTCAGGACCGCAATGACTCTCGTTCGAGCTCTTAATGCGCCCTCTTTCAGCCTCAAAAGGCGCCTGTTTAAATTCGAAGGTGTTATTTCATAGCGAACATACATACAGTCCCAGTAGTCCCCTTTCAGGCACACACTGCCTGCCAGTTCATATACAAGCGTTCGTGATATACAAAACAGTGTCTGTCTTTCTGGAACAAAGTGCCCCTCTTCTGTACCCATAATGCTCCTGACAAAGACTTCTCTTCCGAACTAGAGGAGATGTCAAACCCACAAGAACGCTGGTAAAACCAGAATACCTGCCAGACTCGAAGCATCGGTCAGCTTCAGTGGTACGCAGTATGCCAAAAAGCATCTTGTGCATTCTGGCATACACATAATGGTTTCCATCAGATGCAAAGCCCCATGTGCGATATCTAGGATACTATGTGGTCCCTCCCAGAATATCCATTGCCAAACATAGAATGGCCTGGCATTGTCAGTCAGATGTCTCTCAGGCAAGCCTGAAATGCACTTGTTTTCAGAGTGCTCTATGATGAGACAGATGATGCCAGTGCCGAATACACTGGTCTGACCGGGGGTGCCTTTCTGTCACACACAAAATGATTTCTCTAGGTGCAGGCCTAGAATTGCTTTCTGCAGTGAGACGCAAAATACCTCTTTTTCAGACCTAGAATATCTCTCTTTCAGACCCAGAATACCCCCTCTTTCAGTTGCAGGACTCCCCTCAGCCAGGCCCCGAATACCCATCTTCCTCAACCAGACGTTTGCCGAGAGACTGACCGTATTCACGGTCACATCGAGAAGACCTCTACGGCAAAACTGCAGGCGGAAGACTCAGTAGATGCCAGAATATTCGCTGCCAGCCCCAGAACGCACCTGTAGCTCCAAGGAAACCCACTTGTCCATCCCATACCCTATTTTAAGAAGCCCTTTCTGCCACGCTCTGAACCTCGTGGGGAAGCTTACAGCGCTGCTTGCACCGACTACTTCATAGGGCCTATGACCGACAATAATGGCCAGTGCATATTATCCGTAAGAAGTCCAGTAAAAACACAGAAAAATGCCCCATTTAGACAACATACTCCACTGCACCTTTGCACACTCAAGCCCCTATTCAGAACTGGGTGCATTGAAGGTGCTAAAGGGCACGATTCACTGCGCCAAATGAGGGTGCCCAGGTTCCACTAGTATTCTCAAGTGGGCCTACGCATCCTCGTAATGCACGACATTGCACCATCAGGATTGTGCCTGTTTTGGTTCATAACGGGAGCAATCATGAAATCTCGGCAGCATTTTTGTAAAAAAAACGATATATTTGTTATTTTACAAAAATGCTGCAGAGAACACAGGTGTGTATGAACACGTTCCTATACACCAAAGTAAGCAGCTTCAACATTGCAGGATGCAACATTGAAGATGCTTATTTGATGTATAGGAAAGTGTTCATATACACCTGTGTGGTGTATATGAACACTTTAATTTACACCAAAACAAGCAGCATCAAGTTGCAGGACACAACGTTGAAGCTGCTTACTTTGGTTATAGGAAAGTGTTCATATACGCCCGTGCGGTGTATATGAACACTTTAATTTAGACCAAAGTAAGCAGCTTCAACGTTGCAGTATCTTAAAGTGGAGCAAAAAGATGCCGCTGAAGACGTTGGTTCCTGGCAGGTTCTGCAGGTCTCGCTGTTCCTGAGCCTCAGTCATGGGGACAAGAGGGAGGACATCGGAGGACTCCTGCACTGCACAGGATCGTTGTCAGGGCAAACAAAATGGCGTCACATCTGCTCAAGTAGCTGTGGCTTCCAAACACAAACTGGTGGCCTTCCCCCTGGTTAACCTTAACCAGCTCCGAGAATGGTATCCAGGCGTTTATTGAGTTGATTGGTCCCACCAACTCAAAGGAAGAAGTCGTCCTTGAAGGAGCTTCTCTGTCGATTGCAGATCTGGCAATTCGGGGTTGCAGCAGGGCTTCACTGGGCAAACCAAAGGTCCAGTGGTTGCAGCAGCTGTCTTCTTCCAGCTCATCTTCGGTTCTTTCGTTCCAGTGGTCTACTCTGCCTTCCAGTCCTGAGGACTCGCCTTTTAAACAGTTTTCTACCTTTCATTCCAGCCTAGCTGCCACTCACCCAGCAGGGTGGCTGTCCTTCCTGGACAGTCAGCCAGCCAATCACACCGGAGTGCATTTGGACCTCCTAGGAGACTAAGCACTGGCAGTTTTAGGCACCTCCCTCACTTTCTGTCCACCCCAGACACTCAGACACCATGGCCAGGCTTCAGTCCTGAAGGCCGCCAAAGGCTCATGAACAAAGTGACCAAACCTGGTTTGGCGCGCAGAGTTAAACACCCGAACAAACGTTCCACAAAGAAACAGTGAAAAAAGATGATCGGAATTTGTTTTTACAGAGGGGTCTTGGGTGCCATATTGAAAAACATGGCAGCCCCGATTTTTAGCTACCGGTGTTCGCCGTCGGGAAAAATCATGGTAGTTTGTTGTAAAACCACTGCCACCAGCCATTTCAATGGAAAAGGGTAGCTTTTGATAGCTAAAAGAGTGTTTAGACATAGGGGATGCTGTCATGATCTCTGCTTCCAAAAGATCAGGACTTGCCCGACTCCCTTGGAAGCAGACCCATAACCACGGTTCCGAGTGCCAGCCAGTCCCAATTGGGGGACCTTTTGGACCCTGTCCTGGCGCCAGAGGCACCAGGCTCATAAAGATGCCCAGTCCCAGCGCTGGAAGCGCCGGGCTCATAATGCTTGGGTGGACTTACCTGCAGCAGACCATGCTGCTTACTTACCTGCCAGTTGAACCCCTGATCCTCTTCTGTTTGGGACTACTATTCCTGTTGGGTGGGGCAGGAACCACTCCCTAGGTTCAGAACACTGGAACTCTTCTGGAAAGCAGGAACTATTTTTTTAGGCATGGCTGTGGAAGAAGACAGCTAAGCACTACAGGAGGCTATTTAAACCACACCCGATGGATGAATCTTGCTTTGCGTTATTCTGCATTCTCTGCAGCAGAACGCTCATCATGTCTTCTGCTTCTGATCCTGGGCCTAAGGGAACAAAGGCTTACCATCCTGGAATCCAGTCTTCAGCAGCACCTGTAAAGACAAAGAAAGAACAGGTTAGCACTACGGTCTTCAGTGGCAGCGCATCTCTTACCTGGTCCATCGGCTGTCACCAACGCCTCGCGCTGCATTCCGGCATCTGAAATACAAAGGCTTACCTACTCTTCGCATGCTCCGGAGGTCTTCGCACTGCATTCCGGCATCTGAAAGACAAAAGCTTACCAGCTCTTCGCACGCTCCGGAGGCCTTCGGCGCTGCATCCCGCAT
Source organism: Ambystoma mexicanum (assembly GCF_040938575.1). Lineage (NCBI taxonomy): Eukaryota > Metazoa > Chordata > Amphibia > Caudata > Ambystomatidae > Ambystoma > Ambystoma mexicanum. Next base: position 1,410,716,835 of record NC_090921.1, on the reverse strand, counting down.
CTGAAAGACAAAAGAAGGTGCGTTTAAAGACATTGGGCAACTTTATTACTCACGTGCCATTACTCCTTCCCACGCCGAATCCAGTGGGTATTCCAGCACCCTTCAGCTTCTCTAAAGCTCCGAACTTGTACCTGCAAGATAAAAGGGACAGTAAGTGCGCATCGTGAAGCAGGCTACAAGCGCTTACTTACGTGCTTCCAGGCGCTTCTATTCCTCACGCGGGTTCGATCCTCAACTCTCATCAGCCTGCCATCCGCCATCGCCGGAACCCTGCAAAACAAGAGATATCATTACAAAAGACTTTTAAGACATTTGAAGTGCCCAGAACTTACCGTTCGTGTAGTTAACGACGGACAGCAGTCCTCTGAGGTAAAGAGGCCTGCACCCTTATCCAGTGAAGAAACTGGTTACGGCACCCTGCCCCGAGGCAGATGGAGAGCTCGGCGTTCACTTACCTAAGGTGAGGGTGTTAACCTTTGGGGTGCTACAGGAGAAGAGAAAGGGAAGAGGAGAGAGGCACCCAATAACCCCAGTTCATTAATCCCATATTTTCTATCTGCAGACATCTTACTCTTCGAGTCAGACATACAGTGCACAGAGGTCCAGCCCAAAGAGCCAACCGTGTGTTACACATCACCTTTGAAGATACGGCATTCACCCAGTCAAGACCGGCGCCTCTGCGGGAATCAGGTGAGCGTTACAGAATGCAAAGCCTATCGCAAAACTCCCACCCAGGCGCTATGGAAACCTCGGATACCGACCAGCTAGCCCAGTTACTTGGGGAACTAAGAGCAGAAGTGCATGCAGCCTGTCAGGAAACGAATGCTCTAAGAAGGGAACTGATTATTTCCAAGGAGCGAACAGACGATCTCGCTAGACAATTGCTACAGTCACAAGCCGGACACACTCTGTTACCCGCATCAGGGGCAAATCTTCCTTCAACATCCTCTACAAACCCAGTGCAGTTCAACCTACCTGGGAATGTACCTCTGGCTCCGCCCGAATGATTTTCTGGTGACCCAAAGAGGTTTGCAGTATTTATTAATCAGTGCCGGTTGCACTTCTTATGCCGGCCAGCAGCGTTTCCAACTGATCAAGCTAAGGTAGCTTTCGTGCTTTCGTACCTTAGTGGCAATGCGGCAGACTGGTCGATCCCTCTAGTTAATCAAGATGATCCGGTTCTCCATGATTTTCGAGCTTTTCAGCTCAGTATGGAAAAACTGTTTGCAAGACATTCACAGGGGCAGGCCTTGGACAATGAGCTCCTTTCATTGCAACAGGGTAATCAAGACCTTTTGGCTTATATTGCGTCTTTCAACAGACTGATAGTGGAAACTCGATGGCCTGAGGACAAAAGGATTACGCTGTTTTATAGAGGTCTACGTGGAGAGCTCAAAGATGTGTTAGCCCAAGTAGTGAATCCCCTGCAAGACTGTTCGGACTATATTGACTTAGTCGTTCAAATTGACCACAGACTGCAGAACAGGAAGGCCGATCGTTCCAAGTTTGATGCTCGAGTATTTTCCAAACCACCAACTCCTACCAAAGGAGTAGACTCCGGGGAACCCATGCAAATAGGGGGCCTGAAAGGACAACTAACACAAAAGGAGCGGGAAAGGAGAAAACAGCTGCATTTATGCCTCTATTGCGGAAACTCGGGGCACTTTCTTCGAGACTGTCCGGTGAAACCAGCCAAGAAGGCAGTAGGAGCTGCAGTTACCAGGGTCACAAACTCTGAGCAGGGAAACGACCTCGCCCGACAAGAATAGAGGTCCTCTTGCCGAGCGTTAAAACCAGTTCCGTGACCTCGCATTTCGTGATACCTATGGTCCTCATTAGCCCTGAACATCCGGATCGTTTACATGCGATTGAAGCTTACGTCGACAGCGGTGCCATCGGCAATCATGTGGATCATGAAATGGTTTTGAGGATGAATCTGACTCTTTGTCCAAAGGCTGTAAAGGACGTCATTACTACGGTGGATGGTACGGAGATAGCCTCCGGACCAGTAACGCATACCACCCAAGAAGTGACGCTAGTAAGTCAAGATGGACACCATGAGAAGATCGTGTTCGATGTGATCAAGGCCCCCCAGTTCTAGATTATTCTAGGAATTCCTTGGTTAGAGAAGCACAATCCTCAGATCGATTGGCGAGCAAGAACGGTTCAGTTTCCAGAATGTGTCTCCACTTGTCACCCTCGACCTGGTGTTGCACTGGCAGCAATTTCCTCGGAGGCTCCTCAGTTACCTCCTGAATACCTAGAATTCCAAGATGTTTTCCGGAAGGATCAGGCTAACTCTCTACCTCCTCATAGGTCTTATGACTGCCAGATAGACCTGATACCTGGATCTACTCCTCCTTGTAGTAGAATTTATGCCCTCGCCGAGCCTGAGAATCTTCACCTCCGACAATACCTGGATCAATACCTAGCGAATGGGTTTATTCGTCCTTCCAAGTCCCCTGCTTCCTCAGCTTTGTTCTTCGTTCCAAAGAGAAGGGGACCTTAGAACTTGTATAGATTATCGCGCCCTGAACCAGATCACCGTTAAGAATAGATATCCGTTATCTTTGATCCCTGAACTCCTGGACCAAGTCAGAAAAGCATGCATATATACAAAGCTGGATCTTAGAGGAGCCTACCACTTGGTACGAGTAAAAGAGGGCGATTAATGGAAGACGGCCTACCGCACCAAGTATGGGCTGTTTGAATATCAGGTCATGCCCTACGGACTTTGCAATGCCCCGGCCGCCTTTCAATATTTTATGAACGATGTCCTCAGAGAGCTCATAGATGTGTGTGTTGTTGTTTACATTGACGACATCCTTGTTTATTCTTCATCGGAAACTGAACATCGGAAACACGTGAAAATGGTCCTCGAGAGATTGCGTCAACACAAACTTTTCGCTAAGTTGGAAAAATGTATTTTCAACGTGACTGAAGTTGAATTCTTGGGATTCATATTATCACCTAGCGGAGTGCGTATGGATTCAAAGAAGGTCGATGCAATTCTCAAATGGCCATCGCCATCCTCCGTAAAAGGTGTTCAAAGCATGTTAGGCTTCGCTAACTTTTACCGCAGGTTTATCCCCGAATTCTCTCGAATAGTCCAGCCCATCACCGCCTTGTTAAAGAAAAACAAACGTTTTGAATGGTCTACCGAGGCGGAACAAGCTTTCCAGAATTTGAAGACTAGATTTATCTCTGCACCGATCTTAAAACATCCTCGCCCAGAACTCCCCTACATCGTTGAAACTGATGCTTCGAGCCTTGCCATGGGGGCAGTTCTATCACAAAAGGACCCAGTAACCAATCAGTTGCATCCCGTGGCATTTTGGTCCCGCAAATTCTCGCCTCCTGAAATCAATTACACTATTACTGATAAGGAACTTCTAGCTATCAAGTCCGCCTTTAAGGCTTGGCGGCATTATCTTCTGGGGGCCCGACACCGTTACTGTGATTACAGATCACCGAAACCTGCAATATTTGAAAATCGCAAAAGCTCAATCCTCTAGGCAACTCCGTTGGGCACTATTCTTTGCCGAGTTTGACTTCATAATTACCTATCGACCTGGTACAAAAAACGGTAAAGCTGATGCCCTTTCTCGGATGGGAGTGGAAGAACATTTGATCAATCCTAAACCTGTACCTATCATTCCCGAACAAAGAATTCTAGGTGTAATCGCCACACAATCCATAGAGGAAGTTAAGGATAAAGCCAGGCTACTGGTAACTCCAGCAGACATACAGAATTGGCATCTGCAGGGAAAGGACTTTACGGAGAAGGACAACCTATTATATTTCCAAGAACGGTTATAACTGCCCAGCACAGATTTACAGAAAAAGGTAATCTCTTGTTATCACGATTCTTTAATGGAAGGACATCCCGGTATGACCAAGACCTCGGAAAAGATCAAGCGCTACTTCTGGTGGCCGTCTTGGAAAAAAGATATCAGAGACTTTATAATGTCCTGTGGAGTATGCGCCCAAAACAAGAGTCAAAAGGAAAAACCTGCCAGCCTCTTACGCCCTATTGACAACCCGCCTCGCCCTTGGCATACGCTTTCTATGGACTTCATCACCGATCTACCTCCATGCTCCGGATACAATACGATCCTAGTAATCGTGGACCTATTCTCCAAGATGGCGCATTTCATTCCACTCAAAGGCTTACCAACAGCAGCAACTCTGGCCCGAGAATTTCTCGAAAACATCGTCCAACTGCACGGTTTTCCTTCAGTTCTAATTTCGGATCGAGGTAGTCAATTTATTTCTCATTTTTGGCGAAGTTGCTGTCGGTCGGCTCAAATTGATGTGAGACTTTCGACCAGCCACCACCCTCAAACCGACGGACAAACCGAGAGGACCAATCAAACTCTGGAACAGTATTTGCGCTGCATGCTACAACAAACTGAAAAAACTTGGAAAGATATCCTTTGGATAGCCGAATATGCCTACAATAACTCTGTCCACTCGGGAACTGGGAAGACCCCGTTTTTTCTTTTATACGGTAGTCACCCTCGAACCTCGGAGTTGGATCCACTCCAAGATCTTGGAACACCAGCAGTAGACCACCTGCATTCTACAATCACCCAAGCCTTTAAGGAAGCCGTTTCTCACCTTCAAAGGGCTAAAGAACAATACAAGAAAGGAGCAGACCAACATCGGAAGGAAGCCCCCCAATATCAAGTAGGAGATCAAGTCTGGTTATCCACCAAATATCTACCTCTGAAAGGACCACGCACATTCAACCCAAGATACCTTGGTCCCTATTCCATCACTACCATAGTAAATCCAGTAGCGGTCAAGTTGGACTTGCCCCCTCACATGAAGATACATCCGGTCTTCCACGTCTCTCTATTAAAACCGTGCAACCTCAAACCCGACTAACTACATCTCCAAAACCTATTCTAGTTGATGGAGAACTCGAGTTTGAAGTCAAAAGCATCATGGATTCCAAGATCTCCAAATCTAAACTATTTTACCTGATTGACTGGAAAGGCTACGGTCCCCAAGAAAGATCCTGGGAACCTGCAGAATATGTCCACGCGCCTCGTCTAATCAAAAGATTTCATCGAACATTTCCTAACAAGCCCTAACGCCCGGAGAAGCCCGGTTTGGGAGGGGCCTTGAGGGGGGGTGCTGTCATGATCTCTGCTTCCAAAAGATCAGGACTTGCCCGACTCCCTTGGAAGCAGACCCATAGCCCCAGTTCCGAGTGCCAGCCAGTCCCAATTGGGACCTTTTGGACCCTGTCCTGGCGCCAGTGGCACCAGGCTCATAAAGATGCCCAGTCCCAGCGCTGGAAGCGCCGGGCTCATAATGCTTGGGTGGACTTACCTGCAGCAGACCATGCTGCTTACTTACCTGCCAGTTGAACCCCTGATCCTCTTCTGTTTGGGACTACTTTTCCTGTTGGGTGGGGCAGGAGCCACTCCCTAGGTTCAGAACACTGGAACTCTTCTGGAAAGCAGGAACTCTTTTCTTAGACGTGGCTGTGGAAGGAGACACCTAAGCACTACAGGAGGCTATTTAAACCACACCCGATGGATGAATCTTGCTTTGCGTTATTCTGCATTCTCTGCAGCAGAACGCTCATCGTGTCTTCTGCTTCTGATCCTGGGCCTAAGGGAACAAAGGCTTACCATCCTGGAATCCAATCTTCAGCAGCACCTGTAAAGACAAAGAAAGAACAGGTTAGCACTACGGTCTTCAGTGGCAGCGCATCTCTTACCTGGTCCATCGTCTGTCACCAACGCCTCGCGCTGCATTCCGGCATCTGAAAGACAAAGGCTTACCTACTCTTCGCATGCTCCGGAGGTCTTCGCACTGCATTCCGGCATCTGAAAGACAAAAGCTTACCAGCTCTTCGCACGCTCCGGAGGCCTTCGGCGCTGCATCCCGCATCTGAAAGACAAAAGAAGGTGCGTTTAAAGACATTGGGCAACTTTATTACTCACGTGCCATTACTCCTTCCCACGCCGAATCCAGTGGGTATTCCAGCACCCTTCAGCTTCTCTAAAGCTCCGAACTTGTACCTGCAAGATAAAAGGGACAGTTAGTGCGCATCGTGAAGCAGGCTACAAGCGCTTACTTACGTGCTTCCAGGCGCTTCTATTCCTCACGCGGGTTCGATCCTCAACTCTCATCAGCCCGCCATCCGCCATCGCCGGAACCCTGCAAAACAAGAGATATCATTACAAAAGACTTTTAAAACATTTGAAGTGCCCAGAACTTACCGTTCGTGCAGTTAACGACGGACAGCAGTCCTCTGAGGTCAAGAGGCCTGCACCCTTATCCAGTGAAGAAACTGGTTACGGCACCCTGCCCCGAGGCAGATGGAGAGCTCGGCGTTCACTTACCTAAGGTGAGGGTGTTAACCTTTGGGGTTCTACAGGAGAAGAGAAAGGGAAGAGGAGAGAGGCACCCAATAACCCTAGTTCATTAATCCCATATTTTCTATCTGCAGACATCTTACTCTTCGAGTCAGACATACAGTGCACAGAGGTCCAGCCCAAAGAGCCAACCGTGTGTTACACATCACCTTTGAAGATACGGCATTCACCCAGTCAAGACCGGCGCCTCTGCGGGAATCAGGTGAGCGTTACAATACTAAGTAACCCCTCCAGCACTCTATAGGAAGATAGTTTGTGCTGGGTCTACGAATTTAAAAAGACTAATAAAGTCAATTTAAGTTCACATTCTCTGGGGAACAGTAGTTCATCCCAGAGAAGGTATGTACACATTGGGGAGTCCAGGGGACATCCGTGTGTCACTGCACTAAACGTGCTGTGTGACACTACAATAAAAAGATGATGCCTATGGGGTTATCTAAAACTCCATAACCATACAACACAAGAGTAAAACACACATCAAAATACCTGAGAGAGCGTTAAAAAGGCTCACACTCTCTCCAGGAGAAAAAACAAGTCCTCAAAATCCAGCAAAGTTGCTGGGGGTCTCTAAGGTGAAGGGAAATAAGCACATTTCTGAGAATTCTCCCTGACATGCGCCACCTTCAGATTAGGTACTTAACACCAGGATGAGAATAGGGGTCTCAGTGCTGGTGGGGGGCGGCAATCCACATCCCTAGCTGTGCCTCCTGCCCCCAACACAAATTGCCCATAATGCACACACCCCTACCACCCTGGCCCCAGCCCGAAGACCTTCAATGCACCCAGGTTGACTGTACAGTTAGTTCTTCAAGATGTTCTCTCCTTCACCTGGCCCTCACCTCCCTTCTTCAAATTATTGTCAATTAGGATCCAGGAACATGCTCTTTAAAGTGCAGCCCACACTCTAGCAAGAGGAAAAATAAGAGCACCATCCATGAGTCAGAGCCGGGGCCAGCGCCGTGTGCTGTCCCAGCTCCAGAGGGGCCACATCGGAAGGGTTCCCGTCCCCACAGGAAGCAGGGATTGCTCATTTTTGGAAGGCTTGCCGGTTTCCTTTATTTGGCTTTAAAATCGCAAACACACTCTTACTAGGAAAACAAGGCAAATACATTCTAAAGGGCACGCGGCAGGCAGAAAAAAAGAAAAGGTAACACGTAGGGAAGGATAAGGCTAGAGACCAAGTAACCCCTGTATATCGAGACCTAGGAATGAATGGGCAGTATGGATCGACTTAGCCTGACCTGACATCATGTTTCAGGTTTCTACCTATGTGAATAGTCAATTGTTTAAAAAAGGGGGCGGGGCGGAGATGGGAACCAGAAAAATCTCCTTTGCCTCAAAATGTCCAGTTTTTCAACTTTCAAATATAATTTGTAACACCCAAAATCTGGGCACTTGGCCGCTGTTGCACTGAAGCGAAGAAAGGAATTTCACAAAAATCATAAATCCCTGCTCCACTGTACCCCCAGGGGCTGTACATCTTAGGGACAGGCCCAACTGCTGGAATGTGGGCTGGGGGAGCCCCTCCCTGCCGCTGTTGGTAGTCACGGCTGGGGCTTAGGGAAAAGAGAGACATTCAATGCTATTGTGGAGAGTTATATATCCTACCTAACATAACAAAATGGCACAAGGCAAGAATAACATGGCATAGCATTTACTACAAATAGAACGGAGTGGAGAAGAAGTGCAAAAAGGATTACATGTCACAGCGAAAAGGGAAGGAAGGAAATGAAAAAGTAAAGTGAAGAAAGTGTAAGAGATGATGGAAAAAAGCCAGAAAAGAAGCACTGGGGTGTTCAATAGTTCTACAAACCGAGAAGAGGGGGCTGACCAGAAAAAAGAGATACCGTAAGCAGTTGTGCTAGACCTAGACGGGGAGAGTACATGAATGAGAAAAAGAGAGGGCAGTGTGACCTGGAGCGGAAGCGAGAGCGGCAGAGAAGATGGGGACACTGAAAGAGAGATGGGAGAGAGTCATGGGGACACTAAGGCGGTGCTTAGATCTTTGGTGATATCGATAAAGCAAATGCAAACTGAGAAACAGTAAAGCAAGGGAAGACGATGTCAAAGAAAGAGAATCAAAAAGAAGATAAGGGATGGCCAAGCATTACGAGCATGAACAGGCTGAAATAGGAAGAGTTGGGTAAACAACACGACAGCGAGATGGATGTAGAAAGGAATGGGGGAGCTACACTCATGGAGGTAGAGAAATATGAGCAATGAGTGAGAGATGGAGAAAAAGATACAACAAAGAAGTGAAAGGCAGAAATATTCAGGGAAGAGGAAGCTGGAATGGAGGAAATGTAGAGTAGTAGAAGGAAGAGATGAAGGGAATGGGCAGAAACAGAGCCGAGTAGAGGAGTTATCCGTAGAGACAGAAGGAAGCGGTTAAGTTGGGGACACTGAGAAGAAGGAGAGAGAGAGATATTGGTGCAAGTATAGCCAGGAATAGAAAGCGAAAGACAGAAGGGGTTGGGGATCAACACAAATTAGAGATGTAAGGAAAGAGAGAGTGAGCGCAAAAGAGAGCTGGACAGATTAGCAAATGGAGAGTGAGGGACAGCGAGGCTTGCAGGGGAGCATAAGGGTGCAGTGATAGATGGACGGAAGCAGAGTAGACAGGGTGCTGAATAGGAGCAGATACAAGATATAGTTGGGTGGAGCACACATGCTGGATTACAGAGGAGTAGAGTGAACAGTTTGTAGTTGGGCACAAAGTCTACAGTCCGGTTCCTACCTGCGCTGAAGTCCATGGTGGGGCAGTCAGGCCAGGAGAGCTAGGCCAGGAGAGCTAGATCCTTGGTGCAATGTTTCAGGCTGCTGTGGGCTGGTGGTGTCAGGCCGGTGCGGGGTGTCAGTCGACTGCGGGATGGTGTCAGGCCGGTGCGGCATGGTGCCAAACCTGGGGCGGAGTGTCAGGCCAGTCCCATTAGAGGCAGCCCAGCTCTGAGGTTCTCCTTACGGGACCCTGAAGTCCATCTCCATTCCCCAGCCTCTGCCTAAATATTTATTTATTTTACAGGTGGAGTGGGTGTCGGTGTTGTAAATAGTCTGTGGCCCCCTTGCTCTGGAAGTGACTAACCACAAGGCCAGAGGAGAGCCATCCCATACCATATCCCCACTAATGTTCTTTTACAATTACAGGAAAGAACCACATTACCGAAAACAACCCCTGAAAAACAAATACCCTTCACATCCCATACAGTATGTACATTAATGTACCATGAATATATATGCAATTACAGCAGCACAGTTCCACTATATATTACTCCAGACTACTCTTTTCAAACCAACATTTGTTTCACTCTAGCCCATCATATTCCACCATTCATACTCTTACTATTCACATCTACACACCACCATTGAAACACCCACTATGTTGCTCAAAAAAGCACAATGAAAGATTCTGTCAAACCACCAATCCCTTACTCACTAACCCAACACCCTCACATTGCTGCAGAATCTTACACTCAAAGCCTTCCCAACTACACCTAATATACCACCTCGCAATCAAATAGCACTCTATTCATCTCTACAATCACACCTGCAAACCCATGCACCCATACATTGCACAACTTTCCAACGCAAATGTTCTCTTTTCCCAATAGACACAACAAAATGCCTTCTATAAAGCAACTCTGTAGAAAAGAAAGAAAACATAGAGCAGATAAGAATACAACTACACAATATAGTCATCCACCTCTAAAACAATGTATAGAAAACATTAAAACAAAAGAGCTAGTAACTTCACTCTTTGTTTTTAGCCACAACTAAAAAAAGGTAAGGCCCCTAAAAAATGTTCTACAAAGAAATGTAGACCTACTAACAAACCTAATCATCAATCTACCAGTGTTAACCTAGTCACGGTAAAGCAATCCAAAATAATTATGTTAAAGAAAATGTTCCACCATAGAGTTCTTTACAATCTTATAAACACAGCTGAAAAGTCACAATCTACCCTTAAAAATGACTGCAGGAGACTAATATTTCAAGATCTAATTGACAGAGCTTTTCTACTAAAGAGAACATTGTTTGTATTGATTTTAAACAGAATGAAATCCCTAACTAATTGAATCAATACATTACAAAATCTACTTCTAAACATGTGCAGTGTCAATATACAAGAACTTATAAACAAGAACAACAAAAAATAATTGCAATAGACAATAATGGTCGAGGGTATAATATGGTGGAACACACCATTATGGCAAAAGAAACACTTATAGAAAGAAAGTCCCCAACAAAATTTGACCAAATGCTCCTTTTACCCAAACAAACCATCCAGTGAACACATGGACATGCAGCTCAATGTGTAATGTACTCCAACAATCCTTTTAATCTTTATGACTATACCTCCATCACTATGTGAAACTAAAAGACAAAACTAGAATGACAACTTTACAAATCATATACCCCTGTCTCGTGCCTAGCCACACTGGTTTGTGAGGACATTCAATTGCATGCATTTTTGGAACTGCATGCAAAAGCACTTTCCACCACATCAAAATGTTAGCCACACACCATTCTACTATACAGAATCATGTGCATTGACTATTCTATGCAAAAGGTCCTGCTCTAGAACTACAACATTTTAATAACTATCTCCTGCATGGAACAGCCAAAGATCTGCTCCAAGAAATAGACAACATCCAATTTAAATACTTTGGGACTGAAGGTGACTTAGAGAATATGTGTCTGGAGAATCCCAATTGTTCCAATTAGCTTTATATCTGACAGCAGAAACTAAATATAAAATAACTGACCACACAACTGTCTGCACGTACTGCAACACAAAGCTTGACAGTAACCAAATGCCATTACATGCTATCACTAATAATTTAGAAATATTCCCACTTCCGAAAGCTCTCCAACAGCTTTACTTGTATGAACGCATTATAATACAAACAGTGCACCCATTTCAAGCTATAATACACCTTGAAATGAAATCAGCCAAATTCCCTCCAATTGAGTTACTAAAGGGCATCCGTGGCAAAGTAATATATTTGCCATTAGATCTAAAAGAAAATGTACAAACTCCTGGAGTGCAATCACTAATAGATCAATCTTTGATTATACTAGTTAAGAGTGTGCCAACAAAAGAAAAACATATTTGGCAACAACCTGTCGATATAAACAAAGTTACACAATCCCTACAATATCTAAAAGAAAACAATAAATACTACAAAGATATAAACATAGAAGAAAACGTTAGAGACACCACCCAAATTATTCAAGACTCACCAGTAACTGGCCAATTTGAATGTGTAGATCCTGTTACTTCAGCCAACATTTTAGACCAGTTTACAATTCACCAACTAAACTCCAAAGACACCATTGATGATATATTAGAAACATATCTAATACATCAAGCTAAAGGATCCCCAATGAGCATATGGGAACAAGTGTAGAAGCACTTTCTTTTCCTCTATTCTTTACTAGAGTAAAAGGAGGAAGATATGATGAAAGTCCATGCAAATTAGTGCATTAGAATATCACGTTTTAAGAATCTATTCTGAAGACCCCAGATTCAGACAAAATGTTGAATACATTTTCCACCTCCTCTTTGAAAGTGAACCAGCAACTCTATGTTATGTAGTTGCACATACATTAAAAACAGTCTCTAACTTGTTAAACATATCCTCTCCCCAACTGCTTGTAAAAATAAAAGACAAAGATGATGTTTTTTAGTCAAGTATCACAAATCTCTTGGCAAACATGCATGGTACAAGAGAATACTGGTTCCGGCGCCACGCAGATGTACGGTGTATACTAAGGAACATAGGCCCACCCACATGGTTTGTTACTTTAAGTTGTGGAGAGTATGCATGGGATGACTTGCATGACATATTATGCATTGCAAACCAAAATAAAGAGGGAATAGATATAAAAACACCAGGAGAGCTCTGTTCTCTTGACAATGTCAATGTATCAAGGTACTTTCACCATCGTTTCATTGCCATGCTGCACTTTTAATGCAATAAAACTACACCTCTGCTTGGAGAAGTGCAACACTTCTATTGGAGAAAAGAATATCAATCAAGAGGAGCATCACGCATCCTCATGCCTTTGTGGATAAAAAATGCTCTTAAATTTGCCATGATAGTGACACCTCTGTTTTACAGTTTATTGAAAAATACATTACATGCGGCATCCCTTCAGAAACCACAGATAGTGACCTACATACACAAGTCTTATGCTTCTAAAAACTTAAGCGTGGCAAATACAACTGACGTAGAAATACAAAAAAGGCAAATACTATACCAAATGTCGCTATGGCTTCCCTAGACCATTTTGCAAAAAAGGACAAGTAAATAGCTTGATGTCTTCTGTTAGACATAGCGTAAAAGGCAAATCCCCTAAACATCCATACAACATTAAAAGGGATGAAGCATTCAAGTACATCAACAATTAAAATACAATCATTGCCCTTTTGTAGAATGCAAACATAGACATGCAATACATTGTGGACAAATCCACTGCAGTTCCGAGACATGTCACAGTGTAAGGAAGAAGGGCTGCAAAATGCCCCGAGGATGGTATTCCCATGCAAAAATGGGCCGAGGACTACATTTACCATTATGCTATGGGATTCAGTTGTGCCGGTGCATGCACAGACACACACACTCTTTTTAAGTTCCTCCTTGGCCCGTGCTTCCTGTTGGTGATTTTTGGCATGGCAGGCATGGGCTGGAGGAGAGCAAGAGTGCAGCATTTGAGGAGAAGCATGTATTCAGGACCCAGGCCCAGGCATGGAGGTTCAAGCTCCAGGAGGACTCTGTCCCTCATTTGAGGAACGGAGCTGATCACAGTGGTGTGTCTGTCCAACATGGGATAAAACACTACCTGGGGTGGTGCCGGCGAGCCCCACAAGCCTCAGTTAAGTGCAACGGGGAGTGTGGGAGTGTTTGGAGGGTGTATCTAGCCATTATGTCAGTGCGACTTGCATGGTGTGTTTTTTTCTTATGTGCAACTCATCAGCATGCTGTGAAGAGGTACAACACATGCAATTGAGTGCAGCATGTGTGGTGCGCAGTAATAGGTATCACAACCTCATGCTGGGCAAACCGCATAAAGCAAAATCCTAGTGTTCTGAACATTGGAACGTTGCTGGCATTATTCATGAGGAAAGCGAGCGATGCTAATGTTGTTTTTGGCTGCTTGCTCTTGTCCTAAACCATGTGTTGCTGCAAGTTGCTTACTTTAAAGCATTCCCTACGAATGTAACCTCTGCCAGGTGACTCGGCCGGAGGGTTCGGCTAGTCCAATGAGAATTCCATGCTGTTGTAAAGATACATGTTGTTGCTTAGTGCTTTTGTCATTTCCATGTTATATGCTACTGAAGGTATCAGTACACTACTGATAACCCATTATGTGCTTATGTTTGTTGCTGGATCTGGAGTTTTCAGAGCTAAATCCTAATCAAGAATGGTGTTATCTTGGCGTCAGGGGTTGGTAGGAGGTTTTTGCACTATCCAAGTTCATGTGTGTGATTAAGCAGGTTTCTTTTCGCTATGTTCCCAATACCTATCCACTTTAAGAACCCTAAACCTCTTTCAAGTGTTCCTAACAAGCCCTGCCTATCCACAACCTCTCCCTAACTCTCTTCCCCCCATTGGCTGCCTCAAGGTTATCTTTATATGCTAAAATCAGGAGTCTGTGCGAACCAATGTGGGAGGGGTCTACTACATTTGGCTTCCATTGATAGGAAGCAGTTGTGTGATACTAAAGCTGAGAAAACAGAGCTAAAAGATCTCCAGGATTGCATATCATCTGACAAAACACTATCACAAAAATTGTACATCTTCGGTACAAAAATGCTCTCCCATAGAGTATGTGTGTGCTATGAAGCTGCAGACTGTTTGACAGGTACAGCCTTATATCGCAAATCAGAACACATTGTCTGGCTAAACCATGGACCGGCTTCATCCTGAAAAAGAGTACTAAAATCCTACCAAGAGATAGAAAAGAAAGCCACAAAAGATCCCAACAGCCAGGACATTTAAAAAAAAACAATCTAATTGGCACATACTACCGAATCAGCAGTACTGCTTTGGAAAACATGTCTTTGCCCAATATTGTCCCCAAACCACACCAACAAAAACAATGTCACACCAAATGACACAACTGGCAAATATTCTCATCTTGTGAAGGCAGCCACTGAAACTCACCAAACCCAGTATAATTAATCATATAAAGTTATCATTTAAAGCTTTACAGCATAGAGAACTGTATTACATGTCCCTACTCCTACTGTTTAAACCTTGGGGTAAACCAAAATAATTATTAGGTGACTATGACTCATTTGAAGCTACATTCAATGCAAATGAAAGCAGTACAACAAATGACAATTTCAAACAATACAAGCAATGTTAGACAATGAACGCCAACAAGAGGAAGACATTGAAGCTCAACTAGACAAAGTCATTCCTGAGGGCAGTCAAACTTCCCATACGGGAAGCAAAGAAACACTATGAGAACCACTCATTGTAAATGAAGCAGACATAGCCATGACTGAGGGAGAAACTATGTATCAAAATAAACATTCTGAGGAAGACTTGTCAGTGCTTGAATCACAGCTAAATGATGAACAACTCACCATGTATCTAGAAGTCACTCAAGAAATTCAACATGGTTTTAAACATGAAACTAAAACCTGTAGCTGCAATAATTATAAACCTCTGCTCCTGTATGTAAGTTGTGAAGCTGGTTCTGGTAAAACATTCGTAATTAAAATAATCAGCACAATTCTAAAAAAAATTTAACAAACAACAACCTTTCAGCTGTAGTAAAAGCACCCACAGGTTTAGCTGTCTACATCATAGAAGGTGTAACTTTACTCAGACTACTGCTCCTCCCTGTAGAACACCAAAACAAATTAGAATACTACAAATGATCAGCAGAAGCTGCTACTGAAGTATGTAGTATTCTAAAACAAATGAAAGTGCTCCTGATTGATGAAGCAAGCATGGTTTCCAACCTCATGTTGGCTTTAATTCATCTCAGAATGCAGGAAATGAAAGAAAATGAAGAAAAACTGGAGGAAAACATATTACTGTTTTCGGAGACCTCCTACAGTTAATACTAGTGAAATATCAACCTATTTTCAAAACCTAAGGACACAAATAATGCCACAGTACCCTCGGCAGCATTGGAAATGTAAATCTTTGGCAAAATTTTCACTACATAGAACTAACTCAAAACTTGTATCATCCTGCAGACCTCACCTATGCTAATATTCAAAATTCATTAGAACTGGTCATTGGAACTGGTCTGCTTAATAAAGATGCAAAATCCATCTTAAATAGTAGACAAATCCATGAGCTATATGGACGAAACCAATCTGCTCCTAATGTCATGGAACAATTAACTCAACACAATCCAAAAATGTATGGCAACCCTTGCAAGCTGTACTCCATTCAACGAGACAATGTTGAAAAAAGAAATGCAAGCCATACTGCATATCAGCTCCACAGGCAAACTAGAAGTGCATGCCATGACGCTTCCAATGTGTCAACAATCAACAGCACGACTAAATAGCTTAGAACAATATATCTCCAACACAGCTGGATTGAAGAAAATATTAAAGTTGTGTCCAAACTGCAGAGTAATTCTAAAATGTAACCTTGAATTAGAACAAGGTTTAGTCAATGGAACAATCTTACAGTTGTTGGCTTCCAAACATATCCACATTGCAAATCCTTTCAGCTTGTCAACATCCACTTTGACTAACCTGCAGAAGTTACAAAAATTGTCTTGATAATAGCATGTTTCCTTCTTTTCAAAGACATGTACTTACGCAGAGAGCAATTTTCTCTATCTCTTGCATATGCTGTCACTATTCACAAATAACAAGGTCTGATCCTAGATCAAGCATAGGTTTACATTGGCATCACAGTCTTTAAAGATGGTCTGAGTTACATATCACTTTCACATCTACATAAACAAAATGGTGTTTTTGTAGTTAACTTTGTCGCAAACAAAGTTAACGCTGACATTTCTTGCATCCGGCTGCATGCACTATAAACCCCCATTTAGATATGTACCCTGTACCTCAAAAAAAGAAACCTTTAAAAAGACAAGTAATACAAACAGAAACTATTACAGATCTCCCAAAAATGCAGCTAAAGAAACATCAACCAACTCATTCTGCATCAAACAATACAACCACAAAACTGTCTAGTACAACGTCAACAGCACGTCGATCACAAAAGAAAAACACAGATATCTCTTCTCCAGAAAGATCTTCAGGCCACAAAAAGAACTCTGGTCCATTTACATTAAGCAACACAACTGGAGTAAATTGTTATGCTAATGTGGCAACTAATATACTCTTTCAATTGCCCCAACATTTACTTCAATGGCTCAGACCAGTTGTGTTTCCAAATGCTCGTCATTCATAGACATGGAAAGTGACACCACATCTAGAGTGCCCATTATGTATTCACAATCCCAAGGAAGTTTGTCTATTTAAAAAGTAAATCTTTAGTGTCTTTCAGGTACAATGGTAAACTAGACACAAAATGTTGTAAAGTATTGTCAATGTATTTCGACATATGCTCCAGCAATACCCCTACAAGTATCACAACAGGTTTCCCTGGTGGTTTCCTGAAATTCCTATGAACTTTAGGGAAACAATATATTGTCAGCATTACCATATTTTTAGGAAACAAACATTTGTTGTCAACGTCTTCCAGAATACCCTTCCTTATCCATAAATTAAAAAAAGTCATCCACATGACATGGTTTACCTTCCAGCTTCTCGTAGCAGATGGAATTGTTAGGTTGACGATGAGCTTCATTGATATAGTCCACTTTATTCATAAAGACTATATTCCAGCCTTTATCTGAGGTTTTGATTATCTACTCATGTTTGTTACTCAGGTCATTGAGGATTTTATTACCTCTTTTTTCTTCTGCATCTTCTTAAGATCACTTATAATTAATTTTTGAAAATGTCAATGTGGCTGCATGGCTGCTGGTGGCATGAGTTATGTTTGCTTAGCTTACAATGGGCCTCATTACGACCCAGGCGGTAAGTTACCGCCTGGGCCGTGACTTTACCACCATGGCGTAAACTACGTTTACGCCATGGTGGTTGGCGGACTTACCGCCCCATTCCGAGGTTGGCGGGGAGGTAAGTCCCCAATCCCCATTTACCCTTCCCCATTCCCATTTTTGCCCCATAGGGCATAATGGGAGTGGGGAAGGCGTTAATTACGCCACCGTAAATTACGGTGGCGTAATTAACTCCATGGTCCCTTAGCGCCATGGATTTTAACACCCGCTAAAAGCGGGTGTTAAAAGCGCCATGGCGCTAAGGGACCTCGTAATTGGCGGTAAGGGGTCGGCGCAGCTAACGCTGGCGTAAACCCCTTACCGCCAGGGTCGTAATGAGGCCCAATAACTGGCGAATTTCACAGGTTTCTCAGTTTTACTTGTAACTATAAGGTCCCTTTAACAAAGTCTTTTCACTGAATTTCATTGGATTTTATTACTGCAACTGAACCATAATGTCCCTTTAAAATGTGTTTTCACTGAACTTCATAGGTTTTTATCAGACTCCGCTTAATTTGCTACAAGTTTATTATTTCATACTCACACCCAATGTAGCAGCTGTGGAGTCGGCATACAGTATGAAAGTCCAAGAACAGCAGGTAGCTTCAACCAAACCCAGAAGCACAGGGGACAACAGAACATGTTGTACCCTTCAACCAACAAAAACATATACATAAAACAACAGTTCTTATATGAACTACACCCGGATATATCTTTTTGTACAATTCATCACTTCAAAATGCAGACATTATATTTTCATTTAGCACACAATATCATGGTATGCACCAAGCACAAACCATAACCGTACAGCTCATACTATCATTTCAGTACAACTCTTCAAAAAGACTCACCAGGAGCTCATTTCAAAACAACCTCTTACCAAATAGAAAGTACACTGTATTTAGTTCTCAATTATTACCATGCATTATATAAACATTTCGTATAAGCAAATATCACAATGTTTTATTTTAATAAAAATGGCAAACACACTTGAGTGGTTGGAAGAAATCTTTCCAAAAGAAGAAATTAGTGATGATGACGTCTCTAATGGTAAACAATACATCTTTTAATATAAACAAATGATGTAATTTATACAGAGCTCATTCAAATAGTAATTTCTTTTCATATAGTACATAATATACCTAGTGAAAAAACACCCCCATTTAATTATGAAGAATCCCAAGAATCACAAACACAATCCATGTCCTTTCTTGCAAAATGCACTTTTAACTAGTCTGCAGATAAAGCGCCCGTTTGTGGAAATGCATGCACATGCGCCCTGTGTCTCCTGCTCAATGGCTGTCCGTGGACACCCGCCGCAGCCGTGTGCACCCCCGATGTCATCATCGGACAGCACATGGCAGCATGATGGCATGTCTGCGGATGCTACCTGTCACCATTGACAATTTGAAACTACATTTTTTCGGCCAATCTAGGATGTTTCAAGTTGAAAGTTTACCATTCCAGAGCTCTTAAACCCATTCTTAGTAGATCTGTCAACTGTTTACAACTTTACAATGCCTATTTTTGACTCGGTAGTCCGCTGACTGTAGCGCGTTCTGCGGACTGTTCCTTTGAAGGGTCCCACCCATTACTTTTAGTCATTCTCAAATTGGAAAACCAGGAGAGAGCACCAGGACAGAGCACCTGCTGTGCAGCATATTGCAACCTTCATCTATGGCTTCACTCATGGCCATTCGTCCTCCCCAGCCACCACCACCACAACAACCACCTGGAGGATCTGGACAGGGGAACAGAGGAACAGGCGTTAAGATGCAGAAGAGGATGATGAGGAAGAGCAAGATGAGGTAGAGGAAGTGCCTATCTCCAGCACCTGGAGTGAGTCATGGGTGTGGAGCTTTTTACCACCATTGAGGTTGTTCCAAAGGCTCGGGAAACCAAGGTCAGATATACTCAGTCATGGAAAACCTGGGCTGTACTCCAACAGTACCACCTCCATGCACTGCCAGACCAGATCCAGTCACCTGGGTGCTCTGAGAAAGGCTGTTCTTTTCTCAGGGAGAAGCAGGTTGACAACCTCTAGACCAGCTTCCTCGACCACTCTTGCCACCACACAGGCTACTCCAGTGGGGTAGAGGATCCCATCAGCCACCTTGTAGGCCATTCAGAACACTGTTGACCCTTACCTTTCGGTGGTACACCACATTGCTCACAATACACTTTCAACCAATGAATCAAAGTATCGCCCATATTCCAAGTTAAGACTTTCAACCCTGTTTTCCTGTACACCACAACCAGGAAACGTGATTGGCTGATCCCCCGATGTCCGCAGACTTGTATGACTGCCCATGGTCCCTGCTGTCCTATTTCCATGCCATGTATCCTTTAATGACCCAAATGACACTTGCAGTGTCTGCAGATGCCTTAGCACAGGGCAGCCCTTCTGCCCTTTTTACTTTTATATCGTTAACACTCCCTTATTGGCTGCTTTCAAACAGTCACACATCCATCCACCAAACACATCCAAAAACTCTACATGTAACTCTGTCCCCTAAGTTCAGCACTTCAGATGTACTCTTGAACTCTCAAAGTACATATCTCCTCATAACCACAGCCAACTGCATCAACAACTACTGTAAAACATTGCAAGATTTCTATTTGCAGATTCAACAATATCTACACCTAACAAGACATAGTGCAGGTGTGCTTATATTCTGAAAAATAATTTATTTCAACACCTTCATACATATAAATACACGGTTGCTGCTACATACCCTGTAATTAGCTTCTCAATAAGCATAGTCTCTTGTTTAACCACTCTATCAAATGCCATGTATTGCAGCATTCAGCACCTGCTCACATCAAGTTACAGTTACTAATGTTTCTTTTCAGGAGCATCATCAAGAAAGTAAAAAAATCATATGTGCATTTATAGCAGCACTGCGTGTAACATTTTTCTAAAATAAAGAAAAAGCAGATGCACAATGTGTGTAGAGAATGTGTAAGTGCCACTTGCCACACACTTAGAGAACTTTATTACATGACCCTATTACAACTTTTTAAAGAAGAAACATTATTAGGTGACCTTGACTCATGTGAAGCTACATTCAAAGTAAATGAAAGCAGTATAATAAATGTCAATTTCAAACAATACAAACAAATGTTGGACAATGAACGGCAACAAGAGGAAGACATTGAAGCTCTACTAGATAAAGACACTCCTAAGGGCAGTCAACCTTCCCTTACAGGATGCCAAGAACCACTAGGAGAACCACTCATTTTAAATTAAGCAGATATTGCCATGACTGGGGTAGAAAATACCATGTACCAATCTAAACAATCTGAAGAAGACTTGTCAGTGATGAAATAACACCTAAATGATGAAGAACTCACCATGTATCTAGAAGTCACTGAAGAAATTAAACATGGTTTTAAACATGAAACTAAAACTTGTAGCTGTAAAAATTAAAAAGTGGCAATTGGTTGGAGTTCTCTGGTTCGGGACTCCCTACCTACCGCGCACCTTTCTTTGGAACACAATTTAGGTCAACCTGCAGCCTCACTCCTTGTTCGTCTGGGGACCAACTCCAGATCCCCAATAGGTTGAAAGGATACTGGGATGACAAACTGTGGATGATGATGGGCGCTGGGGGGCTTCACTGGCGCATGCATGTAGCGATTGCATAAAGAATTGGTTTCATGGTCAGATTAGAAAAAGTCTTCTTTATAAATTAAAACTTGTTGTTTTATTATTGCTTATGCAACTCCATACGATAACAAATGAAAGAACATAGTGATGTATAACATCAGTCATAACCCATTGGTAAGTGAAAACAGCCGACGCGCGTTTTGACCTAAGTCTTTTTCAGGGCAAGTAGGATGAGCTCTGAATAGGGCTAGAGGCTGGTCCTCCCGAGTCTGGGCGCCAGTTGGGCTGGGTAGCCTGATCTGAAGCCGTATCCAGATAGGACGTGCGTGTGTCCTGACGAGCGGATTCTCGTGAATCCGCTCGTCAGGACATACGTACTTCCTAGCTGACGGTCTTGCCCTGAAAAAGACTTAGGTCGACACGCGTCTCGGCTGTTTTCACTTACCAATGGGTTATGACTGATGTTATACATCACTATGTTCTTTCATTTGTTATCGTATGGAGTTGCATAAGCAATAATAAAACAACAAGTTTTAATGTATAAAGAAGACTTTTTCTTATCTGACCATGAAACCAATTCTTTATGCAATCGCTACATGCATTGGCCAGTGAAGCCCCCCAGCGCCCATCATCATCCACAGTTTGTCATCCCAGTATCCTGTAAAAATTATAAACCTCTGTTCCTGTTTTTTGGTGGTAAAGCTGGAACTGCTAAAACATGTTTACAGGACTTTGGTGTCCTGTAATAGCGCCCACAGGTTTAGCTGCCTACAACGAAGGGGGCATCATTTTACACTGACTACTGCTCGTTCCATAAGAACACCAAAACAAATTAGAATACTACAGATTATCAGCAGGAGCTGCTTCTAGAGTACACATAATTCTGAAACAAATGAAAGTGCTCCTGATAGATGAATTAAGCATGGTTTTCAACTTCATGTTGGCTTTAATTCATCTCAGAATGCAAGAAGTCCTAAAAACTGCCTACCAAGAACTGTTTGGAGAAAAACACGTTATTGTTTTTGGAGATCTCCCACGGGAAACACCAGTAAAATGTCAACTTATTTTCAAAACATTAGGACACAAACAATGTTGTAAAACATTCAGCAGCATTGGAAATGTACATTTCTGGCAACATGCACGCTAAAGAGAACTAACTTAAAACATGCGTCAGTTTGCAGATCTCACCTATGCTAACATTTTAAAAATGCATTAGCACTGGTCTGCTTACTAAAGATGCAAAATCCTTCTTAAATACTAGGCTAATCCTTGATCTATATGGGTGGAACACATCTGCTCCTGATGTCATGAAACAATTAACTCAAGAAAATCTAAAATGCATTCCCTTAATGCCAACACTTGGAAGCTGTAGTTAATTCAATGAGACCATGTTGAAAAAAGAAATGCAACCCATACTGCATATCAGCTCCACAGACAAACTAGAAGTGCATGGCATGACACTTCCTATATGTCAACAAGCAACAGCACAAATAAATAGCTTATAAAAATGTATCTCCAAAACAGCTGGATTAGAAAAAGTATTAACTCTGTGTCTAAACTGCAGTAACATTCTAAAACATAACCTTGACCAAGAACAAGGTTTAGTGAATGGAGCAATTGGTACAGTTGTTGGCTTCCCAACATATCCACATTACAACAGCATACAGTTTGTCAATATCCATGTTGAAGTACTTACAGAAGTTAAAAAAATAGGCCGCACAATAGCACATTTCCTTTTTTCACTTATATGGAGAACAACTCCTTCTACTCCTTGCATATGCTGTCACTATTCACAAATTGCAAGTTCTAACCCTAGATAACGCATTGATTGGCATTGGCAGCACAGTCATTAAAGAAGGTATGAGTTATGTTGCACTTTCACATCTGCGTACACTCAATCTCTGTAAACTCAATGGTATATTCCTAGTTAACTTTGATGCAAACGAAGTCACCGCTGACATTCCTTGCATCCTGGAATACAACAGGTTACGTGAACTGTACACCCCATCTAGATATGTACCCTGTACCTCAAAAAATTAAAACTTTAAAAGAAAACTAATACAAAGAGAACCTGTATCAGATTTTCCAGTAATACCGATAATGGAACTGCTGCTCCATTAAATAAAAGAAACACAAAATGATCTAGTCCAAAACAACTGCATGTTGATCAGAAGACAAAGAGACAAATGTCTCTTCTCAAAACATGACTGCAGGCCAATCAAAGTATACAGGGGCACAACACTCTTGTCCATTTAAATTCAGCAACACAACACGAGTAAATTGCTACACAAATGTACCAAACAATCTTCTCTTCAAATTGCTACCAATTTTTCACAACATTTACTTAAACGGCTGAGACCGTGTTGTGTTTGCAAATGCTCATCCTTCCCAGAAATTCCACAAATAATCCTGACAGCACTTACAGTGTCTCAGGTATAAGGCAAGAATTGGACTACTATATAGGCATCATACAATTCACCATAAAAACACAGGAAGATCCACAATAATTCCTAATATACTTATCACAAGTAATAGAAACCAAAAACATCTGTATAAATGAAATCTTCCAGATTTCATACACATGGAAACATACATTCACTCTCTGCAACCTTGTTTCACAAGACCATATCCCTAATGGACGATTTGTGTATGTATCCATACCAATGTGTGAATCCTTTCCATTTCACCAGCTTCTACAGAATGCAAATTAGAGCATATTATGCCCATCTTGTAATTCAGACAAACATTCCAGCATACAAATAAACTCACATGGCCAATATGTGATACTAATGCTTCTAAATTACAATGCAGATTGTACCAAAAACAGCTGTGAGCTAACTAACTTCACACATGGCCAAGTATCTCTTGGTAAGAAAACCTTCAAAACAGTCGGCATAATCTATCACACTGGTGCTGCAATCACTTCAGGCCACTATATTGCATATGTCAAAAAAAGGAGTGGTTGGTTTGAATGTAACAACACTTCAGTTACTCCAAATCATAGGACACTAGCAAATCTAACAAATGTCTACTTAATATTCCTTCAACCTAAATTTAGTCACTAAAGTATAGCACAATAAACATAATACACAAATGGGTATAACTACATTCATAATACTACAATATTACTTTTAAAACTCAAGACAGTTAGACTACGCCGATGGGTATCTAACTACTTTAAAAATACCCTTTGTTGCAATACACTTCAAATATGCCATCACAGGTCTTGTCACTGCAATACTTCCTGTAAAATCCAATATAATTAAAATGTGCCAACGTTACCACCAAATCTAACAAATGTCTACTTAATATTCCATCACCCCAAATGTACTCACTAAATTATAGTACACTAAACAGTTTGAAGATGCCAACGGGTATCTAACAATATCTAAAATACTATAATAGTACTTTTAAAATCCAAGACAATTAGAATATGCCAACAGGTATCTAAATTAAAAACACCGTTCATTTGAATACACTTCAAATATGCCATCACAGTTATTCTTACTGCAAAACCTCTTGTAAAGTCCATGCTTCCAAAGACAACTATTCCATACATTTACATTCTTTACAACTTTGTAAATGAGTCATTTTTATTTAGTCCACTATGGTTTTCTTTCCCAATGACCCAATGATTATTTCATGTCAATACAACAACTGTGTAGCACACACTAATGTTTTAACCAACATAGTATATAGAATATACTATTGATGAGGGTCAATCTATCTGTAAAATTGTATGCAATTAAAGGTTTTAAACTATCTTGCATAACAAATTATACTGTTTTTTCACAGAAAAAGAACCAGAGATGACAGCTTTATTACTACATGCAACTAAGTAACCGTACAGAGTATTTTCCTATTTGCTATCTTCAAAAAGAAACAAATACATATTCCATGAGCACCATCCTCAATTGTACTACAATCATAAATACCATATGCAATTCAATTATATCATTCCACTAAATTACAAATACTGTATACCCCCCTACACTAACTATAATTACTATACACATATTACTATAGTGTTTTTGGCCAGTAGCCAGATTCTTGGGTATTGCCGTACAATGACTGTCTACTCCCTCTACAGTACCTATAATTAGTATACACATATTACTTTAGTGTGTGTGGCCAGTGGCCACATTCTTGGGTGCATGGCCTTGGCAGTGTGGCCTTCGGCCATACCCTCAAGAATCTGACCACTGGCCACACCACCACAACATAATTAAACCATATAACATGTACGTACAATACACCTTAAAATAACAAGACCAGAAACCCCTGCAGTCCAAATGATGTCCGCGGACACTAAAATTGACTGCAGATTATGCAGCACCTGCACACCTTTTTTACCTATAAAAGCTGCTCCATGTCAACTTTATTACACTCTCCCACCCTTTCCAGGCCCTCTTTTGGCCACCAAATAACCCCAAAAGAATTTCCCAGAATTTTTGCTCACCACGGTTTCCGTGGTCAGCAGCGAATGTCTGCGGAGTCAACATGGAGACTGTTTAAAAAATGATGACGCACATCCCGTTTTTCACAGTCCAAATCAGCAGCACATATGATGTTGGTGAACATCACGCTGCTCTCTGATTGGCCGGGAGGTGTCCTTGGACCCTGAATCAGGAAATGAGTCCACGGACCGGACCCAGGTTCAATATTTTGTTTTTACCTACTTGTTGGTCATTTATTTTAGAAAACTACTGGACAGATTTAGACCAAATTTGCAAAAGCACACTTTCGGGACCAATCCGGCGGAAGTTTTGTGAAAGACCGCCCATTGTGTCTATGAAGATTTCAACAATTTTGAGCCCCCCTATAGCTTTGCCCCCCACTCAATTAAATCGCAACAAACTTCATAAAATCATTCAGAGGGGCCATATATTTTTTTGCAATGTTAGGTGAAGGATTCGTCCAGGGGTGGGCAAAGTTACATGCTGCCCAAAAAGTGTTATTTTTATGAGTTGAGCAACTTAACCATAGCTACAGGGCTGCTGATTCAGGCTGTGTAATATATATATATATATATATATATATATATATATATATATATATATATATATATATATATATATATATATATATATGATTTTCTTTACCACCAATAAACTGCTGTGCTGAAAATCGATGGAAATGCCACCCCTCTGATGAGCATAAAGATGGTTTCATTCTTGCCTCACTGACCTACAAAGATGCTATCATCACTGCAAAAAAAGAATCTCTTAACAATCGCATTCTGCAAGCTGATTCGAATACAAAGGAGCTCTTCAGAATCCTAAAAGAGCTAGAAACCCCAGTCTCCCCCCCGACACTTGCACAAAAGATAGTAAATGGTGTGCTAACATTCAAGCAGCCTTACTAAATAAAATCTCCATGTTACAATCTAAAATTAAAGACAAGCAGGACAGCCTGAAGCTCGTCAGCCGTTCATACTCCCCGGCAAGAGCCCCCCCTCCAGACACTGCTAACACCAAACCATTTTCCTTCTCACCACTCACCGTTACCGAGGTAGAAAATATCATCCTGAGAATCCAAGATTACTTGGAATCTAACAACTTGCTAGGTCTACGACAATTTGGATTTCGCCCCAGACACGGGACGGAAACTGCGTTAATAGACCTAAAAACCCAAATTGAGGTATTGAAGGATCAGGGCAAACTAGCAATGCTACTACTTCTCGACCTCTCAGCCACATTTGATTTGGTCAACCACCAGATCATATGCAAGAACCTCCACTCTGCTGCCAACTTCTCATCCTCTGCTGCGGCCTGGATCAGTTCCTTTTTGAGCAATAGATCCATGAGGGTCTTTACCCCTTCAGCAGCCGCGGACCCTTCCCCATTTCACTGCGGAATACCTCAGGGATCTTGCGTGTCACCTACACTCTATAACATCTTCACGAAACCTCTCTTTGATGTGCTTGACTATCTGGGTGTCTCCTACACTAACTATGCGGGTGACACCTAGATACTCATTCCCATCACACGTGATTATCTAACTGACACTAAGGCCCTTAACAATGTCTACCTGGTCATCCAAGCCTGGATGGCCCAACACCAGTTATGCCTAAACGATGACAAGACAGAGCTCTTGATCCTGGGCACCGCGCAACGCCTGAGCAAACTAGAGCCGTCCTATCAATCATTCATCATTGACGGTAACACCATACGTGCCTCGAAAGATACTATAACGCTAGATTTCTACCTTGACGCCACCCTATCATTATCCCGACAAAGAAATGCAGTCAGATCTGCCTCGGCATATACCTGCAAACTTATTGCAGCTTGCAGACCGTTTCTTACCACCCCTAACAGTGTCACACTAGCTAGAACCCTCATTATGGCTAAAATCGATTATTGTAGCGCTCTTTACTTAGGCACCTGCCAAGAGAACCTGAATAAACTCCAAACAACCCAGAACAATGCCATTCGTGCTGCCCTAAACATTCCCCGCAACCACCACATTTCAGAATCTAGGACCAACCTAAAGTGGCTACCTGTCAAGCAGAGAATTTCACTAAAAACACTCGCCCTTACACACAAATGCTTGGCTAACAAGGCCCATATCTACCTCTGCAGTCGGCTGTCGTGCCACTCAACCTCCCGACCACTAAGAACTGCCCAGTCCCACTGTCTCTCGATCCCCAGGTTTAAACTGCAAAAAGCGGGGGGCTCGAGCTTCCCTGTCCTAGCTTCTAAGCTATGGAACTCCCTCCCCGCTACAATCAGAGCTGAAGACTCTTTCAACACATTCAAGGCCAAAACCAAATCTTGGCTTTTCGACCAACTTTAAGACATGCTGGTACCCCTGCTTACTTGCTCTGACCTGCCGACCTCCGTTACTATTCTTGACTGTACACCGTATGGGTATTTCCACTACTAAGCCTTTGCGGCACTGAAACCACTGTAATATTTGTAGATAGGAACCCTGTTAATATTTCTGTTATTGATAATTTCTGTAATTTTTATGTCTGTATGTATGCATTCTTGTAACATTGTACAAATTGCGCCCTGATGCCCGCGGGCCTGTTGGTTTGCGTGTTATAAATAAAACAAATACACATACAAATACTTGTCAATGGCATAAGAGAAACTCCAATTGAATATTCATTTGAAAACGTTGTCCTATACTAACAATTTTCGCTGATGTTGGAGAAAATTTAATGTATTTGATTGTCTGTGGTCAATTAAAAGACTAAATGATGTGCAATCGATAAGGATCAACATGAAAAATAGATTGCCTTTTGTTGTTTTGAAATATATTCATATTTAGTTTTGTATATGATTGGATGTTTGTGTGTTTTGTTAACTAATGGAAACAAGCAGGAGGTTTCAATTACTTTCTGTAGATAAGCTGCCTGTGGTTGTATAACATTTATTGTGACTTCCCCAGCATAAAGTTACAGGACCACCTTTGGTTTTGACTCGCTATTCTAATAAAACTAAAATTAAGTCTAAAAACAGTCTTTTTCTTGTACCAGAATTCTCGGGTTGGATTGTGTGATAGGGAGTGTTAGATCAGGGGATGACACCTTCATACAATTAGCCTATAAATCAATACATCATATGGCACAAACATATGACAACACAAACATACCAGCAACACCAAGGCTCCACAGAAAAATACACAGCCACACAGCATATAGCTCTGTTTTCCCTTGTACAAAGCTGTATATACAAATATATGAAGAATAACGATAACAACACATAAAAGGACATTCGGATTTCTCGCTCTGGAATGTGGGAAAACTAAGTGAACAAAATAACAGCATGAGTGTAAAATGTACATATCCAATTTCATTAACCATGCACAAGAATTTTATGATATGATACAACATGTTATTTTTAACGCGCTTAATATCCAGAGGTTTCTAAGCGCGGACCCGAGGATCGAACCTGTGGTGCTTCATGTCGTCTTGCTGCCAAGGTGAGCACGTTGCCCGTGAGCTATCCTCCCGAGACAAGAGTGACACCTGTGCTTGTAAAACTGAATTATAGCTTTGCTAAGATAACATCCGACCTTAGCTAACCCTAATGCTGCCACACTGTAAACTTAGACATAGCACTATCATAGTAAACAAATACAATCAGTAGATAATAATGACCACACCATACATATCAAGGTACACGTGGGACAATTGCCCAGACAAGTTTAGAAATTACCATAACCTGATGGGCTTAAACCAGATAAATATCACAACATTTTCTGTTAAATGCTCAACACATGCCACATATGACAGTAATTGCATAACTATATCTGCACACTATATACAAGGAGCTGCAGGAAACTAAAGTAACTAAATAAAAGGGATCCTAAGCAAAATAGAGCAAGAGAAATTGCATGCAATCTGAGGGGACAACAAACTCCCCAAGCTCACACCAATGCTTCAAATAGGAAGACTGGGACTTCATTTATCTTGAAACTGAAAGTAACCAGAAGTTTCATGTAGAATTGCAAATCAACTATTGATTGTGCTTCAGGACGAACAACATACATTTAAACAATTGAATGTGAGGAGGCCTCCCTAACTTGACCTGAAATACAAATCGATGTATAACTTATAATGATCCAAAAGTCACTGATATCTCAGAACCGTCCAGCACTTAATGATCATTGCAGCGAGGGTACCTTTCAAACCTGAGCAGAGCTTATCATTTGGCACTTTTGTGCAAATAATAATGTCAGTTGGATTTGAAAAGAGAGCAATTATTTTTTGTGGTCTGCTTAAATGCTGGAGCACGCAGACAACATAAACGCTTTGATCAAGTTGCCCTGTGTGATATATGAAAAGGCAGAGCCATCTTAAGGAATTTTGGGTCCCACAGAACAGACTCCTCTGGGGCCCCCCTCTCAGCCAAACAAATGATAGGATCCAGAATATCTGATTGCCTTCCATTTCCTGTCACAATCACAACCCGCAACTTGCTATTCTGTCCTGCACCTATGAAAACATTAATGGGTGCTCCCTGCCAGTCCCCTTGCCCTCTTCAGACTTGCTGGAATCAGAATAATAAACAAGCAGGATTTGAAGGACACCATTTAAAGTCCACGATGAGAGTAATTGTGTTGAAGCATAGGTACAGGGAACATTTTAATATTAGCATAGCAGACACGAGAAAGGTGTAGTTCAGATGCAGGGCACAGATAAGTAGCCACATGAAAAAGGCACACACAGCCCCGCATAGAGAAAATAATCAGATTAGCAGTCCCACTAAAAAGAGTTCAAGCAGACAGATTGCATAGATTGTGGATATAAATCAGAAGATATGGTTCTCAATTTTCATTGCTACTAGCAAAGAAACACATGGCTTTGCAGTGTGCAATATGAATGGCCACTTGTAGTACTTACAATGCAACACTGTATCTAGTTAAACAATGACTGAGAGGTTTTTGAAGAGCATACATTCAGAACTAAATGACTCTTTTTTGAAAGCTCACAGACTGACAATTTTGACAAGATTAGCAAAACAAGATTGAATGAGTTGCCTGGGATCACACAAGTTGGCTAAGAGGTGGAGCTGAGAATTGGCCCAATCTGCAAGTCTGGCACATGTCCACATTGTTTTCCAGTTCTTGTCATAGAGCAAGGTGAAATTATGTGTGAATGTTTCACTTTCATGAACTAAAATGTGCCTCCGAGGCTGGAGGCCCTAGACACATGCCCGTTTTGCCCTCCTAGAGAGACGTGTCTGTCCAAAGGCAAGGTCGTGAGGCAACTGTAATCAAATATATAATGGATTCTGAGGTGAGCAGAGCTCTGCAGGGCCAAATATAGCATCAGAATTCAGAAATCTCTCAAATATGGTATATTAGGCTTGCAGCCACACAGATACTTGTTGCCATTCAATCTCAGCATCAACTTCTTTGCCATTTAGGTGTCATAAGTAAATAGCACAGTAGACACCCACTGGCCATGTCACTCTACATAGTTCAGGCTCCACTTGACACACACATACAAAGTACATTCAAACCCTCTCACTCAACATTCTTTGAGTTTGAATTCCCTCTACAATCACCAACATTCTCTCTTATATGCATAGTAGCCATAATAGCCAGCAGGCAAGCAAGAATACCCAATCATCTCCCTCTCTTACAAAACAAACGCACAAAACATCCATCCAGATTCACCTATATGAACTACTAAATCCTGCAGTCATGTGCATAAATGTCCACCACACCAGAGGGCAGGATAAACCGGAAAAGCCTACCAAGCCTGGTGGCCAGCCAACATCAAACACAAATGAAATTCCACAATACTGAGAACTACCAAGACACACCCCTCCTAGACCTGCCACTCAGGTTCACAGGCACATGCAGACATACATTCTCACAAAGGAACATTTCAGCAGGACAAGAAAGATTAACCAATCATCTCCCTATATTATGCCACTTCTATGAAACTAAGAAATGAGCCAGGACACACAGGCACGTATCACACTCCATGCTTATGGAAGATAGCCAATGACACAACAACCCACCCGCATGCATCTAATATCATACACTACTTAAGACACATAGCACAACATTGCTATCATAAGAATTCAGCTATTCCCCAAGACACACATTTGGTCTAAATGGACACATAATGAGTCTCCTACAATCGCATACTCTCCAGACTACCTTACAGCCAGTGGTCGAAGTGTACGAAAAGAAGTAGTGGAATTATGTTCCCTGCTGGCCTGCACCCACTCCACACAAGCCCCATCACCACATCCCCTCCCACACACAATACACACCCCCAAACACTTGCACCTGCTGTTTAAGGGAACGTTCAGTGCAGTGCACTGAAAGTGCAGGTTTCAACATCTTCCTACACTTTTATTTTAAAACAAAACCATTCCGGAACGGTTCCTTTTTAAAATAAAAGTATAGGAGCTGTAAAAGATCATTAAAAAAATTAGAGGAGCACTGCTACCGACCACTCCTGCTCACTTCGACTACTGCTTACAGCACCTATCCACATGCCAGCTCGACATCGGTAGCTAATAGGGACTTGGCCACCCCTACCTAGCTTTGTATTGGCTAAATGCAGGCATGCATTCTAAACTCATCTGACGAATTTCCCACACCTTGGACTTCGGTGCCCCAAGGTCATTCACCTACAGCGCTTTGAGACATACCAATGGAAAAAAAGCTAGACAAATGACAAATGCCATTACATTACAACACAAATGCACAAAGCATCCATTCATTTTAATTTATTTACACAACAACATCCTGCACCCAAGTGTATAAAAATGCTCACAGCACCAGTAGCCCTAATAGCCAGCAGGAACGCAAGAATATCCAATCACCCCCTTCTCTTACAACACAAACACACAAAACATCCATCCATATTCACCTATATAAACTACGAAATCCTGCAGTCAAGTGCATCAATGTCCACAGCACCAGAGAGCAGGATAAACATGCAAAACCTACCAAGTCTGGTGGCAAGCCAACCTTGAACACAACTGAAATTCCACAATACCAAGAAGTACTAAGACACCCACCTCCTAGACCTGCAGCTCAGTTTTACAGGCACATGTAGACAGACATGAACACAAAGGAAGATATCAGGCGGCAGTAAAAGCTCTAGATGCAAAGCCCTCAAACAGGAAACACTTGTAGGCTCATATTGTTGGGACATACAACTAAACCCACTTCCTTGTCTGAGCCTGTCACATCGGTACTAAGATAGTCCCACAGTATGGGGAAAAACAAGAAACACCAACCAGCACACATTCTGCTCAAGTCATACAAGCGCAGGTATGATACCATACCAAAGTGGGGAACCCATTCATAACCACAAGCAAAAGCTATGGCATTGGACCCATTGATGTCTGTGCCTGCCACACTCAGACCAGATCTGTAGTATAACAGCCCCGCAATACTAGAACTAATTTAAGACATCACAACTATACCCTGCAGTGAGGAGAAAGATAAAACACTGATTTATGATTTAAAAGGCCATGTGAAAATCAGGAAAATGGTGATTATTAAATAAGTCAAAACCAGAAGAATTTTCAATATCCAAGAAGCCAAACAATCTCACTCACAACACACTCTACATTGGCACAGATACATTCCCACACATGTTAACGGCTTTGAAGTCAGGCTCCCAAGTTATTGCTGGGCCTGGGTTGAAAGAAAAGCTACATTCTAAAAGTAAATCATGTACTGATATACAAGTGTTTGCAATTGGTTTAATTGTAAGTCAATGTACATGTGTTTGTGCCATCAATACACACATTCATTACTGATGTTTCAATTTGTCAAGCAAGCCACTGCTAGTAAACACAGATTCCCAGAACAGTTTTGCCCAAGATCACAAAGCACTCCAGTGCAATCCCATCTCTTCTAATTACCTATTAAAGGGTAACTCAACAGGACAATGCAGTGCACACTTTAGTGGAATGATGCAAATAAGATGACATGCTTATTTTTAAGGCTAATCACAAATCACATATAATTGTCGCTGTTATGCAGGCAAATACACTTGCCTGAGCTAATACACTGGAGCATGGTTCATTGGGTGTTTGAGCAATCCATAAGAATGGGTAATAACCTTTGACATGTCTGCTTTACTCTTGATGAACAGTAACTGTCTGTGCATTAAGTGTAAAGCAAAGATAAGTGTTATTACGGGGATAGACTGGTCTATATTCAGTTAAGGCAGGGACTGGCAGCACCCCGGGCAAAGGAAACCATGGTGTGCCCCCGACGCCAGAAAGGGAGCTGGGAGCTTTTCACTTGAATAGGATGGTGCCAGTCCCTGCTTTGGGAGGGCTTAACCCTCCCACTTTGATGAGGTTGCAGGAAGAAGGCCGCACTCTGCCTTCATGTCTGTGTGCTAAGTCCTGAGCACCAATGGGAAGAGGTGATTCAAACTCATGTCAGATTCCAACACTTTGGAGAGCAGACTATTTACATTTAAACATCCATTAACATGGCAGCAGCATCAAACATACACTTGGCGAGGACAATAGGCTGCCCATGCAATAATACCCTGTGATGACAAGTTTCAAAACTGTGATCCAGCAACCGCACAAAAACATTGTTGAAGGTGGCTCCACCACAACACCAGCTCGGGGAGTTGCCCTATATGAAATAAAAGCTCGAAGCACCAGCACAGGAAGCGTTTCTGTCCTAAGGACCAGGGCTGATCCATGATATTCACAGATCTGTGACAGAAGAGTAAGCACAACACTGAATCCAGAATCAGCCCGGCTTCATATCCTGTTCAAAATATGTCCAGATTGGTCTATATTTCTGGCAATTTACAGGCAATTTTTGTTAAGATGAGTTTTGTGATGAAAGAAAGCTGAGTCCAACTTCCATTACTGACTGTAGGAGATTTTGGCCCTCATTACGACCCTGGCGGAAATCGAAAAATGATGGCGGAAATGCAATACCGCCATCGAATAGCGCTCGGTGCGATTATGACCCGTCACCGTAAAGTATGATGCCATTAGCGACACCGTAGTGAACGCCAACGCTAACTGCACCAAGTACGCGCACGCGCGCCATGCGAAACCGTAATTACCACCATGGCGCAACGGTACGCGAATTCTGACCCTAGCGGACATTTACCTAACGCCATCAAGCATGGCGGAAAGTACCATTCCGCCATGGTGAGAAGTACGGCAACGCGAACCAACCGTAAATGGCCCTACTGAGTGCCTGTACACCACTCCCTGGCCACATTGCACAACTCCTCGTAGGTGCAATGAAGTCACACAATGCAACCAGTGAAATGTACAAGTCACCCATGCATGCCAACGAACAAATGAATGTAGGGGCTCCAAGTGCCTTGTGAGTGGCCATCCATATTTGCCATGTCACCATTGCCGTACTGATGCAGCACAGGCATGTGAAGGTTCAAGTACAGCAATATGAACTGAAATATGAGACAAAACAACAACAGGCCCCCATCGCTTGACACCAGTGTAAGGCAACATTCAAAGCAGTATCCTGAGGGAGACTGCACCAGCCCTGTACTCTTGCCAGTAAACAAACCAACCATCAGCACAGGCATGTACCACACAAGTTGGCAGAGTGACTGAGCAGCCAGGCTCATCTCAAGAGGGGCCAATGGGAGCTGCAGGGCACAGATGGCACGAATACAGAAGCTATTCCAATGGACATGACCTCAGTCTCCCTCCAAGAAACGCACGCAAACACAGGCACCTGTGACCAGCCATATTCTGATAATCACATCATTCCACCAATCCACCTGGCTGACCGGCATCTGTTACACAAAAGCTAATCCCCCGCCCCTGAGCATGACATCATTAAAACAGTCATAATGGCAGCCCCTATCCCTGACCTCACTGGGCTTCGTAGGCAAACGCGCCAAGTACAGTACCACGCAACTATACTCAGAAGCCGGAACCCAATGCAGATCTACTCACAATACATCGCTCCACAAATAGGAATATGCTACATTACTTGCAAAGAATAACGCTACACGGTTAATATCACAATAGAAATTTAATGCACAACAAAATCACCAAGCCCATACAGCTATTAGGTCATGAACTCCAAAATATATTTCATTATTGTGGGCTGCATCCGCAATAAATGACCAGCTTCTGCTTGTGTGACGCCCTGTTCCTTCATGGTACACAGGGGCTACATACACGTTCAAAAAGGCAACATGGAAGCGCCTAGAACCGCAGGGCCGTCCCATTAGGTAGGCACTAGTCCAGCTGAAAGGTCGATATGTTGCTCCTAGCCACTAGTACTGCGTAAGGGCATGTGGCCCATTGGCGATCGTCCCATAAGATCGTAATGGTGCTCCACTGATTAACACGAAGCAGCAGGTGTCGGGAGTAAAAGCCATCTGCAGGAGTGGCATACAGATGGCAGCGGCAAAAGGGGAGGAGATACCTGTCACCCAAATGAAATGAAAAAGAATGGTATGGGCATCAGAACTTAATTTGAATTACTGACTTCAATGATCACACTAAATCTACAGCCATATGCATGTTAGCCCACTCAAAAGGATTATTCCCACCCAAAAATCACTTGCGAATCATAACTATATAAATGAGGTGAATACACTATTACAAACGAGTCTTTGTGTGCATGCGTCTGTTAAAACAGAATCCATTAGATGGGATTAGTAACGTGCATAGACACAAGTGTTTGAAGGCGTGTCGAGACAGGGAGGGTTCAACAAGGGCAGATAGACGATAGTCCCACTATGGCAGCTCTGCATCACATAGCGCAGGGGAAGTGGATAGATTCCAAAAAGCCATGTACATGGCAAACTCTCAATTAAATCATCTGTCCATGCATCCATACATCATTCCCTCATCCCGGTATATAAACGCCTGATTATTTACTCACATAACATTTGAAATTTCCATTGAGTCTGTGCGTAATGCAGTCTGCAAAATCCACTGTGCTCAAGCCCGGAATTCTAGTGTTGTGAAGTAACATGTATTTGGGAACGTCCTGCCTTATCGTCCACTACGCTATTGCGCATCCCATACTATTCATATCAATCATTGCATTCTCGCCATGGCCCCTGTCCGAAGGACATTAAACAATAGAACTTTATATCTGCAGTCAGACCTGTGGGCGTCTCCTCGCCGCTAGCTGAAAACCGAAAGCGCTGTCCTTCGAATTCCTCATTTGCAACATCACGTCGAAAAGGCATCTGTGACCGCTTGAAATCACAAATTCATCCATGTAGTGCGGCAGTGTGTGAAAATGGCAACTGGCTTCACTCACAAATGGGACGCCCCGCCCGTCGGTGAACCTCGGTACAGTGCTGCATGAGGGTCCAGCGTTAATCGAGTACTACATTCCACTGACCCTTCACAAGTTTGTTCGCGACTGTAAAGATAGTATGTGAAACAATGGGACCATAGCAGAATGAACATATGAACCAATATTCCACTGCCATCGGGATTAAATGTATGATTGTAATAGCAAGATGCCATGCGTCGAATTGCAGCGTTGTGTGCGGGACGTGCTTGCCCAAAGGGGATTGCAGCTTGCACAGGTGGAATGAATCACCACAGGTGGAGGCTATACTGCCTGAAAACACATAAATTGCACACCCAACCCCCTCCCACAACCACACCCACTCCAAAATGCTACCGGCAGGACTAGCGATGTTGGCCCTGGGGGACCTGATAGCACTGCAAGTACTCCAACTTCAAGAAGAAGACGAACACCAACTACTACAACAACCGGCCGCACAGAGGAGATGCAGGAGGAGGAGGAGGGCAAGGCAGGGCCAGCAAGGCCCACCAGCACAGCCACTACCACCACGCAGGCAGCCCGCAATCCCACGCCTCCGAGCTCATCCGTTCAACCTCACTGATGAGCAGATCCACACCCTCTACCGTTTGGACCGGGACACCATAACCGCCATTGTGGACATGACACACGCTGACCTTGCCAGCATGATAGATAGCCCAACCGCCATCCCACCCCTACTGAAGGTGGTGTCTGTACTACACTTCCTGGCCACAGGCACCTACCAGCACACAGTCGGACAGTTGCATGGCATTTCACAGCCAATGTTGTCACGGACACTATCGCAAGTGCTCGATGCCCTCCTGAAGCACGCAGACGACTACATCTCTCTACCACGCTCGGAGCAGGAAATTACGAACACAAAAGTGGGATTCCATGCACTTGCCGGCATACCGGGTTGCATTGGTGCCATCGACTGCACCCATGTGGAATTGGTTGTGCCACATGCCATGGAGGCCCAGTACCGCAACCGAAAACAATATCATTCTCTTAATGTACAAATGGTGTGTGACTCCAACAGGATCATTACACATTGTTGTGCCCGATTTCCTGGATCAACCCATGATTCTATGGTCTTGAGGAACTCTACAATACCACGCTACATGGAGCGACACGCAGGGAACAGATCCTGGCTACTCGGTGAGTCTCATTTCATGCATGATAATGTGGGGTATGTGATGCGGCAATGACCTGGCAGGAAGGGGGGGGGGATGCGTACGTAGCAATGTCATTCCACAAACATCCTTTATTGTCCACATACAGGTGATGCCGGGTATCCACTGAAGAGATGGCTCCTTACACCACTCCGGAACCCACAGAACCAGCATGAGGAGGACTACAACCATGCCCACTCACGTACCCGTGTAGTCATAGAACAGGCATTCGGCCTACTGAAGGCTCGTTTCCGCTGCCTCAGCAGGTCTGGCGGGGCACTCCTGTACCGCCATGAGAAGGTTGCAAAGATGGTCATGGCATGTGTCATGCTACACAACATGTGCGTACGTAGAAATGTGCCCATGCCCCCTGACGCAGAACTGCAAGCACCTGAAGATGGTCATGATGAGGGTGGGGATGTGGCAGCACCTCAAGGAGTCCGCGAGGCACAGGAGGGCCGTGAAATTCGTCAGATTCTCATAGATTCATGCTTCTAGCACTCATGCCTGGTGGCTAATACATGGACACGGGACTTGTGGCACTGTGTGTGTCTGGAACATGCACAATATGGACTGTACGCCTATAAAGGCCTCGTACACAAAGATCAATGTCCACACATCTCATTGGATGATTGTGAAATGTTTATAGCATATGTGAAATTATGTTACACACCCCATCGACCCGCCACCCAAGAAAGCCCAACACACCCCCTCCACCCTCCTACCTCCCCCCCGAACACCAGTGTCCAAAGATGCTCATTGTCAGTGGGCAGACGCTATTGCAAGCCCCCTCTCCGGGTATCAGGGGCACCCCTGCCTGTGGAGCGCAGGTTCCTCCCAGATCTACGTTGGGGGCTGCCCTGGACGGAACTTGCAACGGATGATGTCTCTGCCTGCTCACGTCCATGCATGTCCCTAAGGGTTTGTGAGAGCTCAGTGAGCACACGGCGCACAGCGGCAAGTTCAGCACCTACGTCTTTGGACGTCGCATGCAGTTCCCCCCTCAGGCTCTCGGTGCTTCTCTCCATTTGTGCCCTTAGTGTCTCTGTGCTTCTCTCCATTTGTGCCCTTAGTGTCTCTGTGCTTCTCTCCATTTCTGACCTAAGTGTCTCAGTTGATGTTTCTATCGCTGCCTTAGTACCCCCACATTCATCAGCATGCTCCTTGAGGAGCGTGGCCAGTTGCTGCTGTTGCACGATCACCTGGTCGAGGGACTGTTGCCTCTGCTGGGCCATGCCCATTTGCGGTGGTGTCACAGAGGGGCTGATCACCTCATGTTGCCTTGCCACAGGGCTTGTGGGGGATGGCCAGTCGTCGTTTTGTGGGTGCCCCTGCGTGGTATCCTCATGGTGTACGGGATGAAACAAACAGGGGGATTGAGACAGGTCATGGATGGATCCTACATCGACAGCACCGTTTTCTGTGTCGGAGCATGCTGCCATTAATGCAGTGTCACCTATGGTGCTGCTGCCACCAGAAGCAGTGCCTTCTGTGGCATCAATTGGGGGGACCTGTGGTGCTGCTGTTGTGGGCATGCTGGCTGCTGGGGTGCCTGTTGAAGTCCCCTCCTGTGTGCTGCCACTTGATTTGTGCTGCTGCCGTGTCTTGATCCGTGCAGCTGAGGTGGAGGGTCTTTGGCCGTTGGTCTTGGCCCTCTTTGCAGGTGTGCTGGTAGGGGTGTCCTGAAGCTCGTCGTTTGAATCAGACCCTGTGTTGGAGTAAAGGAGGGCGAGCGTTATTTATGGGTCTGTGGAAATTGGAATGGCAATGTATCACATGCATCGGGGTGGTACCTGAGGGTGATTTGGGTCAGGGCCTTGGAGGTGGTTTCATTTTTGTGTGGATTGAGGATGCAGTTGTTTTGCAGCCTGCAGTTAGGGTGTGCATGCTGCACGTGTAGAGGGTGTTTTTAGGATTTTTAATTATTTATGTATTTAAAGTGACTTTTAAAGTGCGCTATCAGGCCAATGTATGTGGACGTTCTCCTGGACATGTGTTTCTGTTGCACTATGTGGCCACATGGTACTTCACATGATTGGACATTGTGGATTTAGCATTGTTTTATTTGGCCCACCTACCTGATTCTTCGGATGTCTGCACTCCTTTCTCCATCCCTCCGACTCCCTCTATACTCTCCATTCCAATGGTGGAGGCACAGATTTCTTCCCAGGGGGTCAACTTGATGGGTGATTCCGATCCTCCCCCGGTAGCTGTGGCAATGTTACGGTTGGCTGATAGTATGCTCCGTACGCGTATCCGCAAGTCGTCCCATCGCTTTCTGCATTGCTGTGGGTTGCGGGGTGCGGTCCCCACCGCACTTACCCGCTGTGCCACCAGGGCCCATATGGCCTTCTTGTTCGCAAGTGCCGTCCTGGTCATTTGCGTTGAGAAGACGACGGCAGCATTCTCCTGGAGGGTCTCTGTGAGCACGGTGAGTTCCTCATGGGAGAAGTGGACCTGCCGCTTGCGGTCGCACGCTTTTTTCGCAACTTTTCCCATTTTTATTGTTTTCACTAGGGTGGCTAACGGGTTGGGATGTGTCTCAGGGTAGGATTTTTGATGGTTGTGTTGGGATTCTGATTTTATAGGTGTACGGCGTGCTGTTTCCCGTTCCGGGACCATGTTTTTACTTCCGTTTCCGTATATTTACGGTCACCGTATTTTGCGATTACCGCTCATTACGGTGACCGCTATGATGGGTGGCGGAATTGCACCTAGGGCGCCGTACGACGG
Organism: Ambystoma mexicanum; assembly: GCF_040938575.1. Classification (NCBI taxonomy): domain Eukaryota; kingdom Metazoa; phylum Chordata; class Amphibia; order Caudata; family Ambystomatidae; genus Ambystoma; species Ambystoma mexicanum. The sequence continues at coordinate 1,410,676,132 of NC_090921.1, read as the reverse complement.
CGGTGAGGGGCGTTTTGGGGACATTTCCGCCATCGCGGACTTTGCACTTCCGCCATGGCGTAGTGCTCGTGCCCGATGGGTCAGAATTAGCCGCACTTTACTCCGTCGTGCAATGGCGGAAACGCTATTTACGCTATGGCGGTCAGGTCAGTTACTTTCCGCCAGGGTCATAATGAGGGCCTTTGTCTTATTGGGGTAAATTCGGGATGTGGCAGTATTTTCTTACCGTAAAAATATTGGCTATAATTTGGTGGTAAACTAGTCTTACATTAAGAGTGGGTCTTGTATCACACTATTTTAGTGACCATATCTTGTTAGCTTGTATTGGCAGTAATTTTAGTGGTATTTTACCTTGCAGTATTTTCAGCGTTATCTTGTTCCTGTGGTATAGTGGTGAGCATGTTTTTTATTATATTATAACCCCATCATAAAACAAACCTTTCCTTTCTATTACAATGCCTTCTAGTCGCCTATAGAGAGCTCCAGACTTAGAACACTCCAGAGAACCAACTGAGTTTATTCATAGCGCCACCTATAGTTTGTGGCTGATATTACTGGCTTATGTACACCCAGTAATTTATGTGCCGGATTAGGCACCCCTTTCTTTCATCTTGCAAGGAAGGAATCACTCATCACATTGCACACAATTACCTACTTTGTAGATGTCTATTATTGACTTTCTCTTGTTTGCTATTTCAATTACAGTGGTAAATTGGTAAATGCACTACTGCACTGATATAAACCTCCCCTGTATACTTCTCTTACGTAAATAATTCACAGATGCATGAATGACACGAAAGTCTCAGTTTTTTTTTAATCTGCACTTTGTGTTACATTATAGTTACAAACCACAAAATCTTACCACAGATTTACAGCATCAACTGCAAGATATGAAAGAACAGCAGAAACAAACATGTATTTTGCAAATATGAATTTATGTCCTCACACTTCGAATATAGAAAGATAAAATAAACATACAATGATTTCTAACTTCCCTGCACTGCCAATGGATTATAGCAACATATGCACACCATTCCTTTTTTTCCCTCACTTGGCACAAATCTCTTACCAAGGCCAGTGATCCGAGATCCCTGCACGACCTTGCTGTATTTTGCAGTCCAAGTGTCAGCGCGAAACTACTTTTCATGTGTGGGGAGCACCAACTGATTAGATTTAAATTCAGCGCTCGACCCTCTGAGATAGCCCCATCCGTCTGTCTCCTGAACCCAGCACAAACTTCCAACTCCCTCTTTTCTCTTCATTAGCAAAACTCTCATTTAGCCCGCTGTTGATGTGGCTTGTCTGCCTACAATCCCTACCAATCAGGGTAAAAAGAATGTGCCCTGTGCCAGCCTTCGTTTTCAAAACAATGACGATTTAATGCCAAGAGTAACGGTTTCGTTTTGCTTCCTGCATCTTACATATTTTAAACGCTAGTGTGCATTTCCTCGTTGAAAAATTATTTTTTTAAACAGTGCGCCCAAAACATGGACTGTACCTCATTGTGCATAGAAGACTGCATTATAATGTTAGAGAATTTGAAATGAGTACTTTAGTTATGTTAGTAATGTTAATCAGGTATGTACTCTAATGTAGTCTTCACACATGAAGCATCCAATATAAATTGTGCACCTCATTATTTTAACCTGGCAGAACACTATGTTTTTTTATTTTTTTTTATGTGTGCTCTGAATGCCTGCAGTTTCAAACTGGGCCTGGCTGTGTTTCTCTACTATACATTGTATGCTGGCAATACAATCCTGTTTTTTGTATGCTGGGAATAAGGCTATATATTATATGCTGGCAGAAATGCTACATATTATATGCTGGCAAAAATGCTATATATTATATGCTGGCAATAAAAAAACCCATGCATGTTCTTACTGGCAATAATGCTATATATTATATGCTGGCAAAAATGCTATATATTATATGCTGGCAATAAAAAAACCCATGCATGTTCTTACTGGAAATAATGCTATATATTATATGCTGGCAAAAATGCTATATATTATATGCTGGCAATAAAAAAACCCATGCATGTTCTTACTGGCAATAATGCTATATATTATATGCTGGCAAAAATGCCATACATTATATGCTGGAAATAAAAACCCCATGCATGTTCTTACATTACTCAAAAGGATGTCTTGCTGAATCACTACCACAGTCATGTTTCAAATAAAACAATCATGGGCATTCTTAATAAGAATGTCCAAAGGTTTAAATGTAAAACAAGAAGTATGCATAAATCAAAGAGTATTTTGCTTTTATGCAAATAGCCAGGTTTGGCCACAACCCTTGGCCCCATCCTCTTCCTAGGGGAGCATAGAGTATTTTTATTTTGGGCAGCAACACGCTATTTCAATATAAATCTCCCTTCTCCAATACAGAAGCAGCAAGATTTTCAGTTAAATATGGTGCCACCACCACGCAAGCCCTGGGAAGTCTTTCAAAGGCTACCCCGTGCAGGTGTGGCAGCTGACCCCTATTAAAGTAAAAAGCTTCCTGTTGCAGCACTGGAGCGGGAGCTTTTCATTTGAAAAGGGTGTCACCACCTCACCAGCTTGGAGAGGACTTTCAAAGGCGATCCCGTGCTGTTGTGTCACAGCGTCTTATTCAAATGAAAAGCTCTTGATCCTGTGCTGGGGCGCCTGGCACCCGGATGAGAGTGGGGTGCTTTTCATTTAAATATGCTCCCTCCACCATGCAAGCTAGGTAGAGCTCTTGAAAAGGCTCTGTCGAGGTAGCGTCGCAGCAGCGCTCGTTGCAATTTAAATGTTCCTTCCCCATGCTGACATGGCAGTGGTGCACAAAGTGAGTGAAAAGCTCTGGTGGGGGTTGCCCCTATGCAGCGGCAGCATGGGGGAGCCTTTTGTTATACATTGGGTGCCAAGGCTGCTGCTGTGCCACCACAAAGGAGCTTTTTAAAGGCTCCTCCATGCTGGCATGGGGAGGCTATACTGCCATATGTAAATGTTAGTTTGACAGCCTGGGTGACCGCCCAGGTCGCTCAAGTCAAAGGCCTGCCCTGAATGTAGGCCAGTCTAGCCAAATCATGTATGCTTTACCCTTGATGGAAAGTAACTGTGCATCATGGGTAAATCAAAGATAAGTGTAATTACGTGGATAGACTGGCCTACACTCAATGTAGGCAGCTTATCCACCAGGTACTTCATGTCTCTGCAACGTGAACACGCTGACTGGCAGGAGAGGCTTATATCCTGTAAGGCAGCTTGTCTACGCTGCTGATGTAACAATGAGAGGCTAGCGGCCCAGTCATTCGATGCACTGCCGGCTTCCACTGGCACATTTGTTGCGTAGCCACAAACACCCTTAATAAATTGTCTAGCGGCAGAGGCACCACTGTAGAGAGGCAGGGAGCACAGTACCCCATGAAAAAATAGGATGCAGGGGACTGTGCTGTCACTCAGGCAAGTTGGCAGTGCTGCCACGACATTTCTTGACAAAAAGTGGAATAGTATAAATCTCTTCTCTTGTATCTAAAATCAGGTCACAAGTGGGCCTTTCAGGAGGCTGCCAGACAAAGTGTGTACTCCAGCATAGGCCAAGGATGAGTGTGTCTTCTTTGTGAGGTCTGGAGCTTAAGGGAGGCCAGCATTTGGTTTGCTGTCTGTGGTGCCGATGTCTGTTCAAATGATGACGTATTCGATTACAGTTGACACAAGAAGTTGCCAGGTAGGCAACATGATCATTGGTGAAATGTTCTCTGAGTGCTCCAACGCTTAGAAGGGCGTTGTGAAATTAATCCTTTCTTTCAAACTAAACTACACTTATCTTTTGCAGTGACACATGATAAACTCTGCTGAGAAATTGAAATATACTCGGAATACAGTGATGATTATATGCTGGATTGTGCTGAGTATCCAGTGATTTTTTTACCATTGCTAGTCAAAAGTACATGTGTGCTGAAGTGCGGGTTTGGGAGGCTACCTTGCATTCAATTCTATGGCAAAACTGGAGGCGAGCATTATGCTTCAACTTCTTTTATTCACTCTTCAGCAGTTTTAAATATAAACATAAGAAAAACTGAAAACATAACTTTATCTAAAGCACTTTTCTTTTTCTTGTTTCAAAAATTCAAGTCCCATAGTCTCTGTAGTCCCTCTAGCACTTGTCCATGCTATGACCACATCCTTTCCTTAGGCTCCTCCTCTTCTTTTCCTGCTCTTCAAGCAGATACATACACTTTCATGACTACTCCGTTAAAACCCAAGTGTTAGACTAAACAATCTAGGCAGGACAAGATGTCAGATCTAGGAGTAGAGGTACATGTATGCAGGTTAGACTAGCATTCACAGAAATGTGTAAGCAGTAAATGTCAGTTGCGCCGACATTTAGACCGCACAACTAGCAGAATTAATAATTGCCAGCACACAGCAGCGCACAAGAGGACAGAGGAGATTGAGTTCGTAGGATGGACTATGATACCTTTTCGTTCAGCGCTCGCCGTTAACAAGGCTGAGGGAGGCGAGCCCTGTGTCACATTCCCGACTCGCACTCCTTCAACGCATGTCGAGGACAGTCAACAGAGCCCGCCACCGTTATTACGAACAAAATTATTACATTCCGCGCAATCAGAGCGGAGAACCAGCATATCCTTCACCCTCTCACCAGGAGAATCAGCACTTGTACATGAGCAGAGCAGGGGCTCTGCACGGAGTGACAGCTTCACACGCTGCCATCAGAGAAACTTTCACACCAGCTTAAGGCTGCTGCCCTTGCTAAGAAGCACAGAGAAGCATAATAACACAGGTGCAAGCCACTTAAAGAACTAATAAAAAAAAAAGAAGATGAAGAATTTATTTGTCAATAGAGGGCCTAGCTCATCACAGGGCTAGACAGGTGATTACCCATGCCCTCATTCACAGAGCCAACGTAGCAGTTGGCGTGCACTTGACACCGTAAAGGTATAAGGCACACACACAGTCATCATGTCCGAGTTTGAATGGAGCGAGGAGGAGCAGTCCCTAGACCTCGCCTTCAGCTTTAAGCAAGTTCTGGGGAGCTCGTTGGCAGAGGCAGTGATGCAGGGGGTGAAACCCCTACACGAGAGGCTGGAAACCCTAGAGTCAATGCTTAGCCAGCCCTGAGAAAGCACCTTGGAAAAGAGCAGCATGCCCACAGAACCTAAGGGGAGTAAACAGACCTGTAAGAGGAAGGTCTTTGATGACCCCCCCCCCCCGGTTGACCATACAGGGTACCTGATAAGGCCCCAGAGGCTGCTGATGCATTCTCCAAGCTTAAAGAATCATTCATGCACTGATCGGCTGTGCCAGGCCTCGATACCCCCACCCCAGCGGAACAAAATATGGGCACTGATGACCTATGCTCAGAGGAAGAGCCAGCGGAGGACGAGCAATCCTCGCTAGATGGAGATGAGAAGGAGGAGGAAGTATGGGTGAAACCCAGCTGTAAAAGAGCCCGCAAGGACAAACACCAGGACGAGGAGCCAGAAGATGTTTCCGACATGTTAGACCCAGAGAACATCCGGAACCCGAAAGCCTCCAATTGGCAACCCTCGGAGAGGGTGACAAAGTACATGACCGCCAGACTGAGAAACGCCCCGGACAAAGATGTGAGGCAACGCCTTTGGGCGGAATGCCCTCGCCCAGACCTGACAGGCAAGGTGCCAGAGACACCACATTTAGACCGAAAGATGTTGGCCTTTGTCGCTAAAACCAGCAAAGACCCAAGGAAGGCTATAGCCTGATCTTGGTGTAGCTGCCAAGAGAAGGTCCTGGAAATTGCAGGACCTCTGGTGAAAATGATGGACCTTGCCGAGTGGGCCAGGGACACGGGGAGGAGATTGACCCCGAGGCACTCACAAACTGGTCCCAGAGAGCAGTGTGCCTTCTTGGGAACGCCAACTGCGCCGTCTTGTCCGAGAGGAGGCGAGGTAACTTGCTCAAACTGAGTGACCTAGCTAACTATGAAGCCGGAGAAAGAAATGGGCACGTTCGTCACCACCTATACCTCCTTGGAAAAAGCCCAGGTGGCTATTCGTATAACATTTCCAGGCAGAGTTTTGCCGGGACAGGCAGCCACCGGGGTCGATCGGCCGGTCGCCACCAGAGAGGAAGAAGACCTAATAACCCAAGAGCACAGTATTGGGAGTCCAAACAGCAGGACACTTTCTTCCTGACAAGAGGTCGCTTACCCAGAGATTGCAGAGGAAGAGGAGCCGGCGGTGGGCAGATCTTTACACCAGGTGAGAGAAGGGTACTATCCTCCAGTGGGGGGGAGAACTCAGCTCTGCTGGGAGAGTTGGCGCGAGCTATCCAGCGATGCATGGGTGTTGCAAACAGTAAGAGGGCTACACATAGATTTCATACAAGGAGCCAGTGCAGGTGACCCGGCCTCTGGAGATTCACATGCAACAAGCATGGATCTAGCCAGTCTACATCACGAACTCTAACAGCTTCAGCTGAAAGGAGCCATAGAAATATGCAGACAAATCTGAGATTTATCAACCCTATGTTCCAGGTACACAGGAAAGAGAAGGTGGGACCAATTATAAAATTGAAGGAGCTGAACAGCTGGGTAGTATACCATCATTTCAAGATGGAAGGCATACACCAGCTCCGGGGTACCCTGATAGAGGGAGACTGGCTAACCAGGATAGACTTGAAGGATGCAAACCTCACGGTACCAGTGCAGGCAGAATTCAGGAACTTTCTAGCATTCCACTGGAATGGACAGCTGTGGCGTTTCAGCACAATGCCCTTCTGGCTAGCCTCAGCGCCTTGGGCTTTCACCAAGTTCATGAAGCCAGTAGCAGCAGAGATTTGGGAAAAGGGGATCCAGATGATCATATATCTGGATGACCTACTACTCCTAGCACAGGATCGGAAAACTCTGGTGTACCAGACATCCTGGGAGCAGGAGCTCCTTCAATCACTGGGTTTCCTAGTGAACAGAGAAAAGTTACAAACAAAACCAGCACAAAGACTGGACTTTCTTGGTTTTGTACTATAATTTAAGACAAAGAATTAGGCCAACCAAACACCACGATCGTCCAGCAAGACTCTCTGGCAAGGGACACTACTTTGCCATTTGGCACGCGCCTTTCATTGGCACCCCTGCATTTTGGGTTCACCTGTTCCAGCAGAGGCGACACACTGCGCCCACCGGTCTCCTAGCACATCAGCAATCAGAGACCTCCAGAGGCTCTACCGCCAAAGTGTCTCATGACGATTTCTCATGGACAGTGTTCATTCTTCACCCCCATCCTGAAGAAGGCCAACGACAGCAACTTACGTCTAGTCCACGGACCATATGGCCAAAACATTACAGTGTCAATCCATGACACCACTTCATCACACATCTTCCCGTTCACACTTGTTGTTGTGTTTTTTATGACAATACCCTCAGACCAACATTGGCTCTGGGTAGCATTCACTTTTGTGTGTCAGCCAATGTCAAAACTGTTTTCAAGAGATTTTGCACCATGTATTAGGCTAATACCCTCCACACCAAAGAGGGTGGTACACAGTAGTACTGCTAATTGCTAAGTCAAAATCTGTCCGTTGTTTTTTTCTGATTTGTTCTGTTATCCTCAAATAGGTGAATTCTTTTTTATATCATCACTAGTATTTTGAGATTAAAATCATTAATCCTTAATCCCTACTGTGTGGTTCTCCCATTCTGATTCTTTGTCTTAAATTATATTTACCCTCCTGGGCATATCAGGACACAGCCAGACGCCCTGTATTATTTACCCTTGGTTTTGTACTAGACACCAGAAAAGCAACCCTAGACCTACCGAGCAGAACAATCAAAGACATCAAGAAGGAGATCAGAGACTCCCTGAGGGATCAGGAGATCTCAATCCGGGGACTAGCGAGGATAGTGGGGATTCTAGCCGCATCAATACAACCTATTTTTCCAAGACCCCTGCATTACCGGGCCCTGCAGAGGCTGAAGATCAGCTACCTGCAACAGGGTCTGAGATACCACCAGAGAGTGCCCTGGACCAGGATTCTATCACAGAGCTGGAGTGGTGGTTGAAGAATGTGGACGCCTGGAATGGGCATGCCATATTTGGAGACCAACAAGATCTAGTGACAGAGTCGGACGCAAGGCGACTAGGTTGGGGAGTGAGATGCGGGTCTCAGAAGACTGGAGGAAAGTGGATCGAAGAAGAACTCCATCTGCACATAAACTGCCTGGAACTACTGGCAGGGTCATTTGCCATCAGAGCATTCACGAGAGAGAGAGTAAGCTCCTGTGTAGTCCTCAAAATGGACAACATATCAACTGTGAGATACATAATCACTTAGGCGATACAAGATCCGAACTGCTAGCAGAACTTGTGAAGGACTTCTGGCATTCCTGCCTCCAGTCAAGAATGTCAGTCACAGCAGAATACCTGCCGGGAGAACTCAACATGGTAGCCGATTGGAACCCCCATTATCTGACAGATTCCAGCGACTGGAAGCTGGACCCGGAAACGTTCTGGCCAGAACCAGAAGTGGGGTCCAGTGCACTACGATCTCTTCATGTTGTGTCTCAACACGCAGATTAACAGCTTTTTCAGCTGAAGGCTGGACCCAGCCGACCAGGGCACAGATACATTCCTACATGCATGGGCAGGGTAGATACATTACGCATTCCCCCCTTCCCGATACTGAGCAGAGTTCTAGCGAAGTGCCATCGAGAGATGGCAGAACTAATTCTGATAGCACTGATGTGGAAATCCTAAGTGTGGTTTCCGACATTGATGGAGATGACAGAGGACACACTAAAGTTGCTCCCGGAAGGGCAGCACCTGCTCGCGGACCCATCTGGATCATTTCACCCTCTGAGAGTGAGGGAGATGCTCCCACTGATAGCGTGTAGAATATCAGGAGACGCTGGTATTTGCCAGGCATTTCGACACAGGCTGCTGAGCTTATCGCAGAATCTTGGGCCCCCTCAACCAGGAGGTGCTACGACACAGCTTTAGCCAAGTGGACAAGCTGGTGCAGAGGGAGTCATGTTCATCCCGTTTCAGCGCCTATAGTAGCGGTCCTACATTTTCTGGCATACCTCCTGCAAGATGGCAAAGCCTTCAGGACGATCTAGTTTACAGCTCAGCCATCTCAGCAGGCCACCTGCCAGTAGAGGGTATGTCGGCAGGAGAGCACCCTTCAGTGGCAGGCTCATAAAGGGAGCACGATACAAAGCACCTCTCGAGCCGAGATATAACAGCTGTCGGACGTGACAGTAGTGCTCAGATTGATAGACAGCTGGCCAGCAGACAGATTTCTATCGCTAAAACAACTGTCAGACAAACTAGCAATGCTCTTGTGTCTAGTATCCTGCAAGCGAGTAGCAGATGTTAAAGCCTTAGAAATTCATAGGAAAGTTTTTGGACCCGAAGGAGTGACCTTCTCAATAGTAAGGAGAACAAAGACAGGATGCTCCTCAGTACATTACCCATATTTCCCTAAAGATTCCAAATGGTGCGTCGCTAGATGTATTGAAGAACAAGAGAGCAGAACAGTGGAGTGCACAGTGGCTGGCACCACACAAATCCTAATAGCGCGGAGGAAACCATTTCAGGCAGTGGCTACGACCACCATAGCTAGAAGGGTGCGCAAAGGGATGCAACAGCAGGCATCAATCTCAGAGAGTACGGGGCACATTCAGGGAGAGGTGCCATGGCGTTCAAAGCATTTGCAGCAGGAGTAACTCTCCAGGAAATCATGCAAGCAGTGGACTGGGCTAGCGATTGTAAATTTAAAGAGTTGTATTTTAAACCGATTAGAGGGATAGCAACAAATGTGCCCAGGACGCTTTAAACAAGCATAATGCTCACCTCCAGTCTTGCCATAGAATGTAGATTACCTGTGCTAACTGCGCAGGGAGTATTGATTATATTAAAGTCTAGGAGGCGAGCATTAACTTCCCGCCCTCATTTGTACTGTACAAATGTAAACATTTTTGTACTATGATGAAGGACAGTACATAAACACCACCCTAACATTGTTGTTTATATGCTGCACAGGAGAGGACCAAAAGAATAATTGAAGACGAGATGCCCAAGCGAGCAGGCAAGGTCGGTATTTGCCACGCAGCGAGTTTCGCAGCAGGAACAAGCATCAGAAGGAAAGGTTCAACACATTTGATGGACTGTTTGTTATTTCAAGTTCGGAAGGATGCAGTTCAGAGCATCAAAAGAAGAGGAGGAGCCTAAGGAGAGGATGTGGTCATACCATGGACTAATGCTAGAGGGACTACAGACACTATGGGACTTGTAGTTTTGAGACAAGAAAAAGAAACTTGCTTAAGAGAAAGTCACATTTTCAGTTTTTCTTATGTTTATAGTTGAAACTGCTCAAGAGTGAATAAAAGAAGTTGAAGCATACTGCTCACCTCCTAGTCTTCAATAGAATGAATACTCCCTGCTCAGTTAGCAGGGGTAATCTACATTGTTTCTGTTATATGGCCCATCCTAAAGCACTGCCATTAGTTGGCTTGCAATTGTCCATGAAATGCCTGGTCACTATCAGTTACGAGTTAATGTATAACTCAAGTCTTTTTGAACCTATGGTGTGGTCATAGGGTGTTGTTATTTCGCTCAAATTGCTTACAATTTGACGTATTGTATTTTTCATAGGGAAATGTTTTAGTTAGTGTCGTTCGTCTCCTGAAGCCCAGTGTAGATGGAATGCACATAAAGCATTGCACTTAGTGTAACATCTGGTCTGTGTTAATCAGTGGCTAGTTTCTGCACATCTGGACCATTGTGTTATGTGTTTCTTGATGTGACTGGCATTGCCCTTATGACCTATGATAGTGATTACATTTTCTGACTATGATTAAGTTATTTCTAAGTTTACATTGAGCTATCATTGTCAGGGTTAGTTAGGGTTGGTAGTTAGCTTTGGGAAGCTGTATTTTATTTTTACTGGCAGACGTTTCATACTTGGGTTAGTTTGATAAAAATGTAAATGTACATTTTGCGTTCATGCCATTATTCTTCTATCTTCAGTGTGCACATTACCCTACCAATGGAACTAATGTCCTGAAATATGCGTTCTAAGCATATTCTTTATGTACTGTGTACATCACATGACATCTTATCTTTTATAGGGGCTGATGAAGATACCAAATACCTGGCTGTGCATTCTTCTGAGCAACCGTAGTGTGAATCGTATGTTTGTGTGGAGAGCAGAGGCTGGGCTTGCCTGCGTTTGGTCTATTTGTCCCTCACTTGTAGGAACCTGTACTTTTCTAAAAAATGAGAGAAGCGTTGTGTGCAAAGTAAGTACTGAAAGTGTTGGTGTGACTTACTATATGGGTTGGAGTTCACTTCAGTTTTGAGTGTGGCAGGCTCACACATGAGCATGGGTTAGTGGGTTGTACAAGCACTGTAGTTTCCTTGTTCATGGTCTTTCTTTTCGTGGGAGCATGACTGTCTCCTGTCATGTGCCTGCAAAGCCTATTTGGCGGGACTGCGGTCTGTGTGGAATTTTGTCACAATATTGTCAGACTCAAGTTTTGTCTGATTTTAGATGTATTCCATTCTTCGACGGGTTCAGTGTACACTAAAGCTCTGGACACCATCAGGGACAATATCAGACAGACCAACCACTGATTGACTAGGTGATCGGGTGACAAGAGCGTAAGTCATCCCTTCTGAACCCGGTTGGGGCATCCAGCCAGTGGCGTCCCAGTTAATGGCAGAAAAGTGTAGGGTGACCAGCTGTTGACCAGCCGCTTTGCATCTTCGCCTATGAGCCTTTGCTTTTGCCTTTCTCCCTGCTATGCCTGTGAGTACCCCGAGCTCCCTTATTACTGTACTGTCACTCCACACTGTGCTACCCATCTGAGCATTCACTTCTGCTCCTCCTACTCACCTCCTACTCACCTCTCCCTATGCTTTCTCCAATCACACTAAGACATCCTCCTATCCTATCCCTATTATAATACTCAGAACACGAAACTCCCACTTCTCCATCTCTCTTCCACCTCCTTCCAGAAAACAATGCAGACAAGCCAACCATGCCTCCTGTAACGCCCATCCACCTCTTCTCCTCTGTGACTCAATTCCTCTACTCTTCCTTACCTCATCAACTGAACATTACAATCTGGAATGCTCAGTCTGTGTGCAACAACAGTTCCTTTATCACTGACTACTTTAACTACAGGTCTCCTCCCTAGACCATATTGCTTTCACTGAAACCTGTATTTCTCCATCTGACACTGTCAGTGTAGCAGCCCTACATGACTCCAAACTATCCTTCATTCACTCTCCTCGACTGACTGGCAGAACTGGAGGTGTCGGACACCTACTCTCTTGCCACCCTAATGCCTCACAAATATCCAATGCCATGTCCTTGCCTACCTCTTTTAAAGTCACCATCTCTACTATTGCTTTGTCTCAGTAGTTTCACATCACTGTATACATTTCCTTTTGCCGATGCTCACTTTTTTTGAGAGATTTTTTGCCCAAATAAATCCATCAAAAAAACACACAGAGGAGACTGCTAGGGGGCACAGGCAAAATGGCCACCTAAATGTGCACCTGCCTTGCCGACCAATAAATTATGGTGGCATGTTGCGGCTACACTTGATAACCAGCTGATATAAAGGCATCGGAGGACGTGATGGTGCAGTGGGCACACATCAAAGAACTTTTGATTGGAGGGATCACTGAGAACTGTAGCACGGGTGACCTGAAGTGCACACCAACAGTGGTACGCCAGCTCCAGGGCTCCCACTGAGGAAAACCGGCCCTGGGATTCCATGCGGAGCCCACTGCTTGGCAAGCCTGATTAGGCATCACCCCCACACAGTCCAGCCCAGCACGGGGGAGAAAATAAAAGTGAAAACAGACAGATAAGCACCTGCGGGGCACTTCGGAATGGAGGAATACGCGCATGTGGGCTTGCCCGGGACTGGAGGAAAAACAACAGTAAAAGGGGACACATCTGCAAACTGCAGGGAGCTCAAAGCATGGCAGCACCACACTAAACAAACATTGAGGTAAAAATGTGACCTCCCACTGTAGTGCTGGCATCCATGACCATGCAGGAAGAAAATCAGCAGAACCGCTAGGCTATTACCCATTTAATACCTGGACCAACACATCAATGCCCTCCAAAAGCCACCATGTTGACACCACAGCAGGCTTAAGAGAAACATTGAGCTTTTGAAGAGCAGCCATGGGTAACCAGACAACTGTGATGCTGCTCCTGCTGCATGCTGCATCACTCCCCATAATGTACACGCTCCCCCTGTGAAGAGAGCTGAAATAAAGTGCTGGCTGAGAAACACAAACATGGCCCAGGCAGAAAGCACCATGAGCCTGGTCACACACATGACAATAGCACTGCTGCATTTGCGCCTTGTTGTAAAACGTAGCTTGTGGCACTGAACCAGCCCCGTACTGGGACATGGCATAGGAGGAAGCCAAGTTTGCCATCCAAGTGAAATGTGAGCCAGATCAGGAGATGCATCACTAAGCACCATGCAACCTTTTAAAAAAAAAATATTTACATTTTTTTCATGTTGGTGTGCTTCACAAATCATCTGAAAATCACACAAAACGGAGCTGCTTCCCTCAAACTCGACCAACAGCCCATTGACCATTGACATTAACCCAACTCAGTCACCCCCTCTGCAAAGCTGCAACCTGGACCCCAACATGAAATCTGCTCTGCAGGCGTTCCACCACATTACCCATTACCGCCAACATGGAGGAGCCACCCCAATCAGCCAAAGCGGTAATGCCAGCCAAAGACCAAGATGCTTAAATGAAGGCAGATGTTCGATTGCTCCTTGAGGAAATTAGATCAATGAAGACAAGCATCTCTGCATCGATGACTGCAGTCCAAACATGGGTCAGTACCCTGGAAGACAGGATATAGGCAGTTGAGAACTACCAGCAATATTCTGCCATTGCAGAAATGAAAGTTGAAAGCCGATTCCTGGACCTAGAACAGAGGGAGTCCAATCTCACAGCAAAGATCGATGATCTTGAAAACCGAGAGAGACCCACAAATATAAAGATAATTAGGTTAAGAGAGACGCCGGGGGAGACCTCATAAATATTGGAAAAACTGGTCAAGAAGCTTGTTGAATCCCTCTTTGAGACACTTCCTACCACAGCAATAGAATTTGACAGTATCCCCAGGGGAGGAGGCCCGCCCAATGGCCCAAGATCAGTAATTGCAAAATGCCATCACTACAAACAAAAGCAGACATTGGGCCTGATCACGACTTTGGCGGTAATGCTGGCAGTATTACCGCCGGCGGTATTAGCCCTAGCGCCGAACTCCCCAGCGCTAATAGCGCCAAATCATGAGTTCGGCGGTAATGTAATTCCCCATTCCCCATTGAGCCCATTCGGGAATGCCCCATTCCCCATTGGGCTCAATGGGGAAAATGTGCGCTCTTCCAGCTGGCGGTATTACCACCGGCGGTAATAGCGTGAACTTTTCGGTGGATTTCCCCCCAGCCAAGAGCTAGGGTGAAATCCGCCGAAGTCCTGATTTGGCGGACCCTTAAATCCGGCGGTAATAGCACGACCGCCGGATTTAAGGGTTACCGCCAAAGTCGTGATGAGGCCCATTGTCGACAAAGCAAGCATCTGAGAGACAATCGAATTTGAAGGAAAGATGTACGGATCTATCAAGATCTATCCTTAATTACTCTAAAAATGAGAAGGGACTGCGCTCAACTGACATCATGGCTAAGAGACCAAGGCTGTAGGGATATATTCATGAATGACATATTTGTGCAAACAACAGCACACATGTACAGATTCAAATGGAAGCAAAAGTGGGGTTTCATTGGTTAGTATGTAAATACAGTTAGTTTAAAATGGGTGCTAGGTGCAGTTTTTTAGCAACAGGCCAACAAGCATCATTTTTGCAAAAGCATTATTTTTAAAAGGATTTAGTAAAACCTTTTTCTTTTTAACAAAAGACGGCAAGCATTCATTTTTGGAAAATCATTTAGCCAAACCAGCAAAATGGGTTTAGTTTCAGAAACATTTAGCACAGTGTGCTGTCATTTTAAAATGCAGAAAATGTGCATATGTACCGATGGGGTGATTTATCTGTGTGCAACTGCATTGGAAATATATAATTAACTAGTCCTATACTAATTTGTCCAACTAACCCATTAACTGTTCCTCTAACATATAATGCAGTTCATTAAATACAGTGAGATTCATTCCATTTTAGTGTTTTGCCATGCAGAGGAGAAATATTGGAGAAATATGCACCAGCAGGAACTAGATGAAACAATTTTACACTGAAGCCTTCATTATTCTAACAGGCAAGGAGTTAGTTCAGGACATTCTTGTAATATGATTGGTAGAAATCAAAAGGTGGCAATGATGATGTCAGAGGAGGCTGATCTGAGTTTGACAGACAGGGCGTGTTTTTCAAATCAGCTGGACTGGGGAAAGTAGACAGAACTGCTTGGGGGATCTGAATGCGAACAGTCCTTCCAGCGATTCGGATGCTGCCGGTGTCTCCTTGGATGGGGGCTCGGTGAATGCAGCTTTGAAAACAGCTGGCAGCCGATAAAACAAAAAGGTTGCTGGAATTGAAACCAGAGGAGTTCCAAACTCTGTGTCTGTGAGCTGTGAGGTCACGCTGATAAGGTCCTGGCAGCAAGAAATTCAGACTTTACATATCTGGGTGAGTTAGTTTTCAAGTGAGGGGTGCAAAAAATATGAATGAGAAATTATGTATTTTTACCAGACAGTGTAGCGAGTCAGGGTTAAAAATAAAATGTGCCAGATGTCTCTCTGCATATTTGCGATGTGCTTGTTTTTTTTTAATTATCTTTTGCAAGCTCGATGCTGTGACCAATGTGTTAAGAACAAATGATTGTAACATCACATAATGTAACCTTGTTATTATGATCATGTAATACATTGTGTACTGAAAGTAGATTGGGTTTTTCCTTTGTGCTTCATTCCATGCATCTGTTGGTCATTTTTCAAGTGAAAGGGAAATCATAAGTGTTTGATGTTTATGCCAGATCGGTAAAGCATTTGCCATTTTATCACCAAAGCTAAAGTAGTAAACAAGGAAGAGCATATTTATATATCTATCTGCAAGGTAGGAAGGTGTGTGTAGGTGTTTTGAATGCGCTTTTCTCTGCATGTAGAAGAGAAGGTGGTGCCCCAGAGCACATGGGTTACTGAATGTAAATAAATCGGTAACTGGAGTTACATGCAATAAGTGGCATTCTGAATAAACTCACTGGGTTCCCTAAAGGTGATAGGTCCACAGAGTAGCAGCAGTCAGCCAAAAGTGGGTCACAATTGTAATAAGGGAAAGTTTGTTCTATGATGGGGCGATAGTATAAAAGATATGCTCACCACTATACCACAAAAATAAGGTAATTCTAAAAATACCACCAAAAATGAGATACCACTAAAATTACTGCCAATATAAGCTAACACTATATTATCACCAAACTATGGTATTACTGAATGGTAAGGCCAGTTTACCGCCAGTTTATTGCCAAATTACTACAGTAAGAAAATACCGCCAAATCCAGAATTTGACCCAAAAGACGAAACCTCCTACAGGCATAAGATATCGTTGGGGCATCCCGTTTTCATTGAATTTTGAAATCAGAGGAGAAGATGACAGAGTCACGAGTGGCGAGGCGGCAGTAGGAGTGTTGCAGAGGCTTCAAGGAGAATACAGAAGCACTTCCTTGGGCAAAAACAGAGGCTCCACAGATGCAAATAGACCACGTGTCAAGCATCTACCCAGATGGGGCAAAGCAAGTGGACGAAGGTAATATCATAGGTTTAATACCCTGTGAAGTGTGCATCTTGGTTCCAACATTGCGAGACTGAACAGTGATCCGCTCACATTAAAAATCGCAATCAAGGATAAAACAATTTTTCCTAATACAAACGTACACCCAGGTGCATTCTCTGACACAGACTTCCTTTCAGACTTTGTCAATTTGGATCCAGAGATCGTCTCATAGAAATCCCACACATGCCGCAACTGATTAAGGTACCAATGCTCCGAGGATGGCCAGGAAACACCCATAAGCGGCCCTCATTTTTTTTTTGGGGCGTCTCTTTCTTTTTTCTCATATTTATGTTATTGTTTAATTTGATCTTTTTATGGGTTAAATGCGGTTAAGAGCGTACATGGGACCCACCACACCTCCATCACGCAGATGGGTGTGTAATGACACCCTTTACCAATACCATCTCTTTCGAGAACAGCTACGGGATCAGATCAGTGAATACTTCACAATTAATGATAATGGGCAGACATCACTCAACAAAGTTTGGGAAGCAGCGAAAGCGACCTGGAAGGGGGTGTTGATAGCTGAAGGAAAAAAGATCCGCCTTTTGAGGGAAACCACACTGAGACAAGAAATGAAAGCCAAAGAGGCATTGTTATATAGCCAGGAAACTCCCCAATGGACAAAGTCCGAAGCGTGGAAGAGCTCCGGAAGGAATTAGGGAACATATGGAAAGGGAAAGTCTTGACCCAGCTCTGTTTTTTAAAACAAAAATATTTTGAGAAAGGCAACAATTCCCACTCCATTCTAGCTGCCAAAATGAGAGCGCAAAGTGTCGACAGGGCAGTCCTAGAAATTAAAACCATATCAGGGACTCCACTACTTGCTGCTTTAAAGATAACACAATGCTTCCACAATTCTACATGACATTGTATGCCTCGGAGGCTGAGAACGACTCTGATGGCATTGACCGATACCTAGAAAACTTAACCTTAAAGGCAGTCACACCAGAAGAATCCAGAGTACTCAATGCACCAATCAGTAACACCGAGGTCCAGCAGGTAATATCTAAACTCAAAGCCGGGTCAGCCCCAGGCCAAGATGGAAACACCCCACCCTTTTACAAAACCTTTGGGCAATCTCTGACTCCTTTTTTTTAGCAAAATTGAACAATATATTAGCAACGGGGGTAGCACCACCCTTGTTCACTCAAGCCAGAATTGTGGTCCTCCCTTAAGAAGGGAATGACAAGACTGAATGCACTTCATACCACCCAATTTCACTTATCAATGTGGAAGCGAAAGTTTACGCAAGCATCTAAGCATTTCGCCTTGGAAATATTTTACCGAGGCTCATACACAGTAACCAGACCAGTATCCGCTAAACTCTAGACCTCATAGCTAGTCAGATCAAAAATGACCTAGACCTGAGTCTGCTGTCCATCCATGTCAAAAAGGCATTCAATGGAGTTGAATGTCCTTTCTTGAGTGCAGTACTGGCTAAAATAGGCCTATAAGAACACGTCAGTGCAAGTAGTAGTAAATGGACTCGCACCAGAACATTTCCAATAGAGAGGGCATGTGACAGGGATGCCCCTTGTCTCCCATGTTATACGTATTAGCCACTGAACCCCTAGCACAAGCAATTCATCAAAACACTGACATCAAAGGCCTACTATGACATGGTAGGGAATTCAAACTGCCCATGTTTGCAGATGACATACTAGCATACATAAACGCCCCTGACGTCTCAGTCCCAGCATTATCAAAAATAATCACTGATTATGGTCAACATTCTGGGTTTCGCATCAATATACACAAGACCACAGCCATACCATTATCACTAAATAGTTCTTGAATCCAACACAACATTCAACAACATGATATTCAAATAAACAAAACTGGCACCAAATACCTGGGTGTAACTCTTACTAGCCAATGAAGCGATTTGTACGACACAAATTATCCCCCACTATGGGCAGATATCACTCGAGACAGCCGATGGGGAAAAATGACTTTCGTGGGCGGCATGGTTTACAACAATTAAAATGCTCCCCATACTGCCATTTATATTTCAATCCCTGCCCATTCAAATCCCATACATCGTCTTGGACAAAATGAAAAGAGAACTCCTCGTCTTTCTCTGGCCTGGCCAGAGGCCCAGGATCTCATACAAAACTCTTATTCTCCCGATAACTGAGGGGATGGGGGCAGGCTATCCAGATATACATGAATATTACAAAGAGGCTCAGTTAAGGATAATAGTGGACCTTTTAAGAGAAAACAAGGACAAAACAATGGGTCATGCTGGAAAATTGTCTCTTCGCACCAGTTACCATGGATGAGTGGCTATGGCCACCACAAAGTATACTCCCCAGAAAAATCTGAGCTCACTCCTTCCTGGCAGTGTTCTGGGCTTTGTGGCAAAATGGCACACACATGAGAGGTCTCACTTCATGGCCTTCTCCGCTGAGTTGTATATAGGCGCCCCCAATGAGAGACTTAGTGACAGATCTAGGGCTCTTCCAGGCAATGTATGAAGCTGGACTAATCATAGCATGACAAATGTGGCACAAAGACAACATGATATCGAAGGGTGAATTATAACAAGTGTTGCACTTGCAAGACATCCCACCTCTCATTTACATGCAACATGGGCGTGGAGCCCTATTGGACCAGCGTTGGCAGGATCGACTGAAGAGGCATTTAACCCCTTTCAAACAGGTCCTAGACATGCACAGCAGCACAAAAGGCCAAGTCGCTGAACTATATATGATATTATTGACCAAGGGACATCTGCCAACACTACGCACACAAGCCTACTGGGAAAGAGATCTCGAATTACAGATCTAACCTGAAATATGGCCCTCACTCTACAAGGCTGTATGGTCGTTGATGACAGCAATGCAATACAAGATGTTGAACTGTAAACTCTTATTTTGATGGCACTTAACACTGCTCCGTATGTATGTAGGGGTCAGCCCGAACTGCTCGAGAGGTTGTGTACAAATCTCTGACTACTGGCATCAGTGGTGGAGCCTCCCCAAGTCTCAGGTATACTGGAAAGAGGTGTTGGCTGTGTTCACACAATTGAAAAGATTGGTAGGGGGTTCACACCATTGCTGTCACTGTTTGAAATTGAAGAAAAAGATGATGATTACTCCTTGCTCCCCCACATGCTTTGAAATCTCTTCCTAGCTCTAAGAGCATTCTTGGCAAGACAATGGAAATGAAGTACTCTCCCATCTAAGCAGAATGACTCACTAAAGCATTCGAAATGTATGTAATGGAAAGCCTCATATCATCTCTAATGGAAACAAACACACACATAGACGCAGCATGACTCCCTTTCTTGGTCTATTACAGACCTGAATGAGCTGGGATGAGTCAGTCATGACATGTGCACCCACCTAAACATGAGTAATAGTTGTGATCTAGGCCCCAGCCCGTTCTCAATGGACAATACTATTACAGTACCACTACCAACAAGGTACAGCAGTGCATAGCAGAGGCAAAAACATTGCACCTTCAACAAAATTAACACCAACATCCATTGTTAGGTTGTCCTACCGAATGTGCCTTCATTCCTGAATCTGGATAGTTACTCTTTACAGGTACGCCATTGCGATAGGGGTCAGGGGAGGGAAAAGGGAAACTGTTTGTTTCTTTTTTATTATTTTTATTCCTTTTACAAGAGCTTATCAGACTTGCACTGATTGCACAAATAAACCAGGAAGTGTCCAAAGCTGACTTTTAGAGCTAGGTATTCCCTACGACTCAAAAGAAAGGTTGCGCCCTCTGTCTACAAGATTGGGTATAGTCGGATAAAGTGCCTATGTAATTTGAAGTTGTTTATTGAAATATACACTGTTGTAAAATTAATAAAAATTAAATTAAAAAAATAGCTAATTGAAATGTGTGTAGGGGTGGGTAAGGGTATGTCAGGGATGGGGAGGGGTTGGGGTAATAACATAAGGAAGTGGGGGTTTGAGGTACCACCCAAAATCTAAAGGAAATACATTTCGATGAGTTTTCTCAATGGATTTTTGTCAGCAAAACATCCATTGAAGAAAGGAACATCAGGAAAATGACATATAACACATATCACCTCCATCTGTCCCATTGGACCATTCTTTGATGATCTTGGGCACCTCTGTGATTCTCTTTCCACTAAACATCACCTCATTCTTTTAGGTGACTTTATCTTTCCCTCTCCAACCACTTCTCATAAATCTGAACTTCAGTCTTTTCTTAGTGACCACTCTCTACACTCTAGCCGTAAGCTACCTACCCAAACCGAGTGTAGCTCTTTGGACCTCTTATTCATCTCCAACTCTCTCTCAGCCACTAATACTACCGTTGCACCATCCATATCTGATCGCTTAATTGTTTCCACCACCATCTAATTTCAACCCTCTGATCTTTGCTCACCACTTGCTTCACCTTTTACTAAAAGAAAATGTAAACCTTCTTCCATTCCCCTCCTTTCTCTCTGACCTACAGTTCTCACTCTCCTTCTTCACACCCAATGCCTCTTCCACCAACACTGCCTTATCCAGCTTCCAATCCCTAATATATGACTCATTCCCCTATCACTTCCCATTCCTTACTTTAACCACTAAGTTTCAGCATCCTCAACCATAGGTCATCACATTCATATGCTCTCTCTGCACAGACATGCATCGGCTGCTGCTCAAATGGAGGCGTCCCCACTCACATGAGGACCTGCTTGAAACTCTACTTCTCTGCCCTGAACACTCTCAAGTCCACCCTAGATGGAGTGGAAAGGGAGTTCTTCCTAGCCCTAATTGACTCTCAATTTAACCACCCTCACCGGCTACAGGGCACCCTAAACTCACTCCTCACTCCTCCTAAGTCTATGACTATCAACTCCACTCTTACAGCTAATGACAAAGTTGAATACTTTGATGCAAATATTTCCAAAATTAGAGACTGAGTTGGGTGGTGCAGGTTAAATGTGGTGGTATCACCATAAACCGGCACATTCCCACACCGCCCAACTGTGAGTTGGGTGGAAAATGTGAAGTTTCAACACATGCTCTGAGCTGGATTTACATATACCAAGTGTTCATCTGATTTCATCGGAATTACCACCACCGGAATTACCTCCATGTAATTTCCACTGAAATGCTCCATAGAATCCAAATTATTGGGGACTAACATTGTGTAATCTGGGGGTAATACTGCCATACCAAATGACGGTAACAGTCATTAGTTTTGGTCATATCTTGCCAGATTTATTGCAGAGATACTATATTGAGGCTGTGTCTCCTGACCTTCCACATACTCCCTCTTCCTACATCTTAAACTCTGCCTACTCTACCATCAACCACTGCCGCTATCTCCAACCTTAGTTACACTAATACTGACAAAGTCCTATCTCTACCGATGAATGCTAACCTCTCTTGTGCCCCATCTTGACCACTTACTCCTCACCTAGTCAAGACCTCAAGTCTCGGGAGGATAGCTCAGGGGCAATGTGCTTGCCTTAGAAGCAAGATGACATGGAGCACCGCAGGTTCGATCCCCGGGTCCACGCTTAGAAACCTCTGGGTATTAAGTGCATTATAAATAACCTATCATATCATATCTTATCATATTGCGCCTTTATTAACCTCTCACATTGCTGAACTCTTCAACTGGTCTTCGAGTCTGTTTGCTTTCCCTCTGGCTGGCTTACTGTTGTCCTGCGCCCCTCCTTCCACACTACTCTAAAGTGATTGAAAGGATTGTGCGCAATGGTCTTACCAATTTCTTAGATATCCACAACCTTCAAGACGCCCTGCAAGCAGGTTTCTGCTCCTGTCACTCCACGAAACTGCTCCCATGAACGTCTCCAACTTCATCCTGCTAAGCAATCCAACCTTTCATCTATCCTAATTCTCCTTGGCCTGTCTGCTCCCTTTGACACTGTCGATCACTCTGACCTCCTTAATAGTCTCTTTCTTCTTGGGATTCGTGATCAAGACTGTGTCTGGATTGAATCCTACCTCGCACCTCACCAATTGTCTGTCTCCTGGAACAACAACATCTCTCAACACACTCCTCTAACTGTTGGTGTTCCACAAGGCTCTGTCTTGGGTCCGCTCCTCTTTACACTGTAGACCTCTGCTCTTGGGGCACCAATCTCCTCATTTGGGTTCTTGTTCCAGCTTGATTTCATTGCTACCCAGATGGGGCTTAAGAAGAGGTGCATTTCAGCAGCCCTGCTATTCAACTTGCTCTTTAGCAATTTACCTTCTGCTCTTCTAAACGATCAGTCTGTTCCTCCTTGGATGGGCTTGGAAAGACTTCCCTGGTTTGGTTAAGCAGATGACTTGTTCTTGCTTAACATGACCCCCAATCCCACCCCTGGGCTTATAAGGAGAGTTTGTATTCTTGGTTGCCCACTGCAAAGCTAACAGTTTTAGAGGATTAATATAAGCAAGCCCAAATCTATGTTGTTTAGCCCTAAAATTCAAAAGAGTAAGCGAAAACAAAGCCTTCATAATGTCCTAATGATGACAGAAAATGTACTACAGTATTATTATTTGAGGTTAACCTTTGACAGTCAACTTACTTGGGTACCCCAATTAAAAAGAATGAAGGAGAAGGTTAGGTCGGCATTAGCAGGATTCAGAATTTGTTTTGCCCAGCAGGCCAGCTCTTTGTTGATCAGCCTGGTAATAACATTAATGGCTGACATTAGACCCCTGATGGTTTATGGAGCAGTCATTTGGACACCAATGTTACTATAAAAGGTTATGATATTGGAGGGTATCACTTTACTATCTTTGTTGAACTTGTCCCACTTTACTCCCCTTGAATACCTTCTTCTAGTGACCAACCTGCTTTCGCTTGAATTTGCTTACAAAATATCTGGCATCAATTGTTATGATAAGATTGCACAGGCCACCGGGGGCTCTCTTCTACATGCTAATGGGCTACTTGCAGACCCCGCTGTCCTTGACTGTATGAAATTGACATTTTGTAGGAACTTCCGAGACATTTGTACTTTATTTGTTCATGAATTTATATTGCACTGGATCTCGCAGGCATCAGGGCAGACACATACACAAGGTAGACAACAATATCACAGGACAATTATCAGAACAAGGGGAGAAAAGGACTAGGGAACCACTCAAAAAGGACAGTCTTCATTGACCTCCTGAAGGATCTGATATTGACTTCTTGCCGTAATGGTAATGGGAGAGTGTTCCAAATTTTGTCTGAGCATACTGCAAAGGATTAGCTCAAGCCTTTGTTCCGTTAGAAGGTTAGGCAGTTAGGTGGATGGTAGGGGCATTCCTCCATTCAGTCACTTCTAGGGGACACTATTATATCATGTTCAAAAGGAATTGCCGGCCATTGATTATGAGCAAACTATAGTCAATGTAGCTACTATGTCCATTGTATCAGGATTACCCTCTTCATCTCTACAACCCCTCCAGCTAATCCAGAATAGGGTTGCAAGACTTATCTTTGGCCTCAAGCGCAGGCATTGCATCTCTACAACCGTAAAAACTCTCCACTGTCCACCAGTTGCTGCAAGGATCAAATTCAAATCCCTCTGCATCATCCATACGGCTGCCTGCCACCGGCACCACATTATCTACAACGTGCTCTTGATAAAAACTCTCCCTCCAGATATTTATGTTCCTCTGGCACCACCTCTCTTTGTGTCAAGCACTTCACTAAACAACGAGCTGGTGGCCAATCTCTCTCTTCGGCAGGCTCCCTCCTATGGAACAGACTCCCCTTTCCTCTTCATCTTGAGCTGCCTCAAATTCTGGAATCTCCTCAAAACATTCCTTTTCACCTCCTCCTTCCCTTCCTCCCTCCTCTACTAAACCCCACTGTTGCTGAGATTGGTGACCAGAGCTCGTATATGTCCTCCAGGTCCCTGGCCTCCCACACCCAATCACCCTCAGCCTCTTCCCGCTCCCAGCAGTTGCCTTGGTGCCTACTGACCTATGCCACCACAGTCCTGCACTTACCTATCTATTGACAGCTGACCACTCACCTAGGCACTTACAGCTGCTCATTCCCTAGTACTTCCCTAGTGGCACACCTTGCACTTATCCTCCCAAACCCCTCATACCTTCTCTCTCTCTCTCTCTGCACTTGCACGTTCTGAATGCTCACAAGGCCTGGTAGGTCCACTACTGTCTTTCATTGTTATATTTGATTTTCATTCCCATGTTCCCTCCCTGCTGCCCTGTGGGTTTACTTGATATATAAGGGCCTTACAAATGCACAATAAATGAATAAATAAACGAATATTCTCCACATCATTACATGTTATGGAAGTAATGGTTACCTCATGGCTTATCCTTAGAATAACATCACCACTACCTATATGCGTTTTAAGTTTAACCTTCGTCATGCAATATATCACAGCAAGGGCATACGAATGTCCAATGCATCTTGCCGACTGTGTGGTGGCCCTTAACGTGAAACCCTTAAACACCTGCTCATGGATTATGAGGCACTGGCCACCATATGCAAAAAGCATTTTCGAGTGCTTCGAGAGGGGGTCCAGTACGCCGCAAATCTAATCTGTCTGACCTATTTTGAGATGAAGTTTGTTTTATATAACCTCTGACAATATTTTGGTACCTCTTGGAAAGTTTGCTAATTTTGCTATAACATTATCTGGGGATTGATCTGTTTTTTTTCAGCTGAACATTCAGTTGATCATCTATTGCACTGGAGGTTTTGCCCTTTGTTTTGATATGGAAGAGCGTTTTATGTTTTTGTTGTTTATTGTGACCCTCGCGTGTTTTGTAAATGATGTATAAAAAGCCTAACGACTATAATGTACAAAATAAACATGTAATATTTCTAACTACTAGATACAAGAAAGTGGGCCTCATTATGAGTTGGTGGTATCTCAGGAAATTTACCACCAAACACATTTAACGTTACTGCCACTTGGTCTGGTGGAATTACTGCTGGATACATACAAGTTGCTGTATAGCGATATTAGTCCCCGTTTATGGAGTCCAAAGGACTCAATGGGGATTTTGGCAGAATTACCACTGGCGGTAATTCCGCTGAAATGGCCATTGTATGCCGTTAAATTGGCGGAATTACCTTCAAATTACCTCCAAACCCATAGTTCAGAATTGTGGTAATGCAGTGTTAATGCAGTGGTAAATATCACCATTTTTGGCCATACCACCAAATTCATAATGATGCTCAGTGTCAACACTCACACACACACGCAATAAACTGAATTCTATACAAATGTGCTGCTGCACCCTTACTAAAGTATAATGCCAAAAAAACAAGAAACGAAATATGTGCATGTTGTGAGGAAATCTTCGTTGCAACCTATCTTTTTGCAGAGTGTACGCTTCTTGGCTAGAATGGTCCTAAGATATCGTTCTGAATGCAAAGTAACATTCTAATTAAGGTACTTACTTTAAAGAGCCATCGTTACTTGAAGGAAATGAGGTGGTGTCCAGTTAACTGGCATCATTAGCAACATTAAGCAAGGATTTACAGTGAGAAAAGGACCATTTTGAATTCTTCGGAAGTTTAATGGCAATCTTCTGTAATTTCAACATGAAATAGATATCTTTATGCAGTGCCTTGCTATAGCAGCCTTTAACCTCAAATACATTTAAATATGCAATAGTTTAGAGGGAATTAAATGATATATGCGAGACAGAAAACTGCTAATAACAAAAAGCAAAAAAGCATGCGTATGATTACACAGAAATATTCTACCCTATCTGTACTAAGGTGGCACACTTTATAAGGTGAATGAGTCATGCATATTCATTTTAAATTATGCACATTACTGAATAGCATAATTATTGAATAACTTAATTATTGAATAACTTAAAATAAACATCCATTACTTCAAATCATATAGTTCTTCTGTCTTTACACTCCACAATCTGGTGGGTTGCCATTTTTAAGAGCGTGAATTCGAGTTCCGCAATAATGGTAATTCCAGGGCTACTTGCAAAATACCACCGAAATGACCATGTGCTAGATTTGGGATTTGAATGAGTTTCCCCAGAAAGTACCAGAGGAAAAGTTCTCAGGAGGATTTTTGTAAAAGTGCAAAATTCCAAATTAGCTCCAGAAATATGTGTTTTATTGCTATAAATGACATAAACACACGCACCTCCCTTCAGTAAAGCTGAAATGAATACAAAAAAGTCACCCACAATATTTGTATTTTATTTATTAATTTATTTGTCTACCGCTGAAACCCAGCAGGCACCAGGGCACACATATGCACCGTGGGACAAACAAGAAGATAACAGAACAGGAGGAGTCAGTTAGCAGTTAAGGGAGTCTAAGGCCATTGGCTTCAACTGAAAAGGATAGTTTTTAGTGATTTACGGAAAGGCTTTATGTTTATTTAGAAACGAATGTTCGCTGGGAGGGAGTTCCACAGTTGAGCTGCTATGTTGAGAAAGGACTTGCTAAGGCAATTTGTAGGTTGATCCTAGGGCAGCCAGCTAGTGCCATTTTAGAAGAGTGTAGGGTTCTTATGGGCTCATATCTTGTCAGGCGGGGCTTCAAGTAAGCAGGCACATTCATGTATAGGCATTTGTGGACAAGGGTGGATGTCTTAAACTGTTCTCAGTCTGTGACTGAGAGCCAGTGCAAGGCGTTTTGGAGGATTTGAAGTTTTTGCAGACAATTTTTGTTGGCACCTATCAATAGAGCATTGCAGTAGTATATTCAGGAGGGTATGATAGCCTGCTCTATTTTAAGGCAATTTGTCGTAGAGATAAGGGGCTTGATGTTCTTTAGCAGTCTGAGGTCGTTTCGGCAGTTTCTGGAGATCTGATTCACATGTGTCTCAGCGCTGAGAGATGGTTCAAGATGGATACCTAGGGTCTTGACTTTCCCTAGAACCAGAATGATGCAGTCCTTGATTTTGAAACTGGAGTAGTTAGTATTCAATTTCACTCTGGCCAGGAGGGGATCCGAAAATCATCAGCTCAGTGTTCCTCCATTCAGGCACATCCAGTTCTTGGTCATCCAGCTTTCAATCATACTGTATATGAGTTGGAGGTTTGAGGTGTAAGTATCATACTCCCCGATGATTTCCAGGATGAGCTGGGTACTGTCTGCGTAATTTGTAAAAAAGACCCCAAATCCCTTCAGGAGACTAAAAAGTGAAAGTGGTCAGATGTATGGGTTGAAATGGGTGGGAGATATGAAAGCTCCCTGAGGCAAACCACATAGGATAGGGTCAGGTTTAGATGAAGCATTGCCCCAGTGTTATGTTGGGTTCCTTACCAAGCATAACACTGACACCAGTGTAGGAACAGGAAACATCTTTAATAATTTCCAGCTATTGGTACATGGTACAGGAATACATTTAGGCCACATCAGGTAAGTTACTAGGACAGATATCCTCTGGCATCCTCTCTCAGTGAACCCATCTTCTCAACTGCACATTCACAGAACCATTCAGAACATAACATTCTCACACACAGCATTCCATGTCAGTCACTCACAGCATTCCTTGCATACAGGGCAGGGTGCAAGAAAAGACAAGACACAAAACATCTTTCCTCTTAAACAACACAAGACACATCCAAGAAGCAGAGACATACATATATACACACAGTCCCAACACATGTACATCCCTCAACTTCAGAGTGACTCCCTCCAACAATGCACCCAACACAAGCCCCATAATCGTCCTCACCTATTGGGATATATTTGCACCAAACAACGTTTCTCCCTTTTTTGACCAAGTAAGGGATAGACATCAAACCACTTAAGAACAGGATACTGCATAAGATCTCACATACAACTTCAGGCTTCCAACCCCAAACCACATAACCCAGGTAACCCATGCTGTACCAATATGTCCGGTGTAACCCAGTGGCCACAGAGAAATTATCTCCCAACATGGACTTCGATACACACTCATCCTTTCCAAATGGATAAACTGCAACTCACTGGCCACACCATAACAGGCATTCAATAACCAAAGGATAGATCATGCAATGCACTCTGGTTATCCAACACCCTGCAAGTCAGAGTACTCCTAGAATCCTAGGCGCCAAGCACACCCCAGAAGCCATCACACACCTGTGACAGTGGACCACACACCACCACTCAAATATGGAAAGTCAAGCACAAACACACCTCATCATAACACTCACACCAGAAAATGCAGAACGCATTTATGGACAGGTTGCACTGTCCACCAAACATATTAACATATACTTCCTTTACTGCACGTGAAACTGAAATTCGAATTCAATGTTCTTCAGTAAAAATCCTGCCTGTAATCTAAAAGGGTTAACAGAAAATGCATGATAACTTGAACATGACCCTACTAACTTAGGAAGTCCATGTCCTAAATAACTTTAAAACACAAAGTCCAACCTGAAAAAGAAGGTATTAAAACACTGCTAAAAATAGTGCACACTAAACCTCTGCAAAATAAAACTAAATGCAAAATAAATCTCTCTAAACAGAGGCCACAACTTCCAAAACACAACGACACCAAAGGATGTAGAATATTCAACAGGCTTCACATCACACTATTCCAAAACCCTAATGTGAATTAAACTCTTAAGCATCTCTCTGTTTAAATGAGATTCCGCTGAAGAAATTCAAGAAAGCAGGATCTCATTCGTGGAGTACCAACAAATTGCTATTTTCCAAACCTTTCAGTAACAAACCACATGTAGCACCAAAACTGGATCCAAGATCCCCTTTCGTTTCCATTGCTTCCTCCTAGTGCTTTCTAGAACAGAGTACACAAATTGCCCCAGAGTATTTTAGGGAGACAGGTCCGCCTCTCTCTCTGGCTCTTTTTTTCACAAAGGGACAGACTTCCTTCTTTTTCATTCAAGCATGATTGGCTCGTTCCACTGGGATCCCACAAGAGCCAACAATATCACAGGTGTGCTTCACTTATGTAAATAGGTTTGCCCCTCACAGCAATATACTCACCTTTTCCCTCCAGCAAAGTGCCTATTAGCTCTTCTATGGCCCGCACTGCTTTAATTCTTATGCTGCTACATGGATACTGGCTTTTTCTCTGCCCCTCGTGGACACTACTGATTCCAAAAGTCCCTACTGGCCTTCCTTGGCTTGGGTTGGCTGCCCCTCGCAGACTCCAAACTTACTGTCTGCCGCTTGCAGACCCGATGGGCCCACAGGACCTGGCGCTGCTTCCTCATATCAATGGGTGGCCCTCACTGGCCCCAGTGCAGCCGGCAGCACTCCTACCTTGGAAGAGGATCTTCTCTCATTTTGGGGGGCAGTGAATGTTACTCTCCTGGTGCTATCCACCCAGCACAGCCAGCATCCTCCTTGCCATGGTTAAGCTGGGTTCCTGGCCAAGCACGACACTGATGCCAGTGTAGGAACAGGTAACATTTTTACTCATATTCCAGCTCCAGGTACAGGGTACAGTGATACATTAGCCAACATCGGGTAAGTTACAGGGACAGAACAACCACTGGCATCCTCTCTCAGTCAACCCATCTTCTCAACTGACATGCACAGAACCATTCATAACATGACATTCTATTACACAGCATTCCATGTCAGTTACAGCATTCCGTGCATGCAGGGCACGGTGGTAGGGAAGGACAAGATACAACACCCAGCATACTGTGGATTTCCTATTTTATATGAAAGATTGAATCCATGTAATTGATTGCTAAGCACAATTCCCCAGGTCTGCCAGTCTGTGGAGCAAGCGTTCGTGGTCACGTAGGTTGAACCCCACCAATAGATCCAAAAGGACTAATAGTCCTGTTTTCCCTAGTGTCCAAAGGTTCAAGCAAATGTGTCTGAAGATCCAATATGTCTGTTCCTGTGCTTCTGTCTTCTCTAAACCCCAATTGTCTTGTGTGTAGTTTGTAGGTGAAGTTGAGGTAGTCCTGCAGTTGAAAGGTTGCCATTTTGTCCAGGGCCTTCAATAAAAAGTAGGAGGTAGTAATGGGTCTCAGGTTTTTGGCGTCTTTTGTGTCCAACCCCATGTTCGTCACCATTGGAGTAATGGTAACAACCTTGATGATATCCAGGATGTGATTGTGAAGAAAAGATGTATTTTCAAACCTGTTAAGAAAGGGCGACATAGATGCCTTTATTGTCTAAGATAAGATTAGCTGTAATGATACTTTCAGGGCAAGATGTTTGGGTGCATTGTGGGCAGGGTCTTTTCAATGTCTAGGTTTGTGATAGGAGTGAAGAGGAATTCAGTCTGGTCATTGTTTGGGGATAGCTTAATGGTGATGTTAGGAGGGGGGATATCTGTGCCTCCGGCACCTGTGGTGTATTGGTGTTCAAATCTTCCTTAATTTTGTTACGGGACAAGGCTAGTTTATCGGCGAAGGCCTGTTGTAAATCAAAACAATCCTGATCTGTTGGGGAGATGGGTAGGGAAAGTGCTTTGGGTTTCTCAAGGGGCTTTACACTTTTGAAGAGATTTTTAGAGTTGTTATTGGGACCATTCATTTGTTAATTGAAAAATGTATTTTTTGTTTTCATTATGGCTAGTTTATAAGAGTGTTCCAAGGTTTTCCAGGTAGCCTTGTTAAGGGCGGTCAGATCTTTTAACCAGCGGTACTCTGTGTGTCTCTCATCTCTTTTCTAATTAGATAGATCTGAGATAGACCACTTCTTGTGAACAAGATTTTCCCTGATGATTTTTCTCTTTGATGGGGCTACTTTATTCAACATTCCCGTCAAAGTGTTACTGTATGTCTCTAGAAAGAAATCAGGAGAGTCAGAGCTGGAAGTAGAAAACATGATGTCGTTAAGGCAGCCCAGAAGTCAGAAATCTAAACACTTTTGAGGTTGCGAATAGCAACGTATGTAAGGGCATTCAGTAGTTTGTTTTCGGAGGGTGGGGTGTGAGCAAAATGTATTTCCCTATCTCGCCACATTACACCTGTACATATTATACGCATTGTAGAACTAAGGGAGTCCTGACCATTCTCTGTTGACACCTTTTTACACTACAGGATTTTAGCTAGGCATTTACAGATTTTGTACTGTACCACCCATTCATAATGCCCATTTATCTCCAGATGCAAGAAATAGAACAGGCCCTAGACACAATAAATACAAAAAACACCACACACGTTCACAGTTATAAGCTTTTATATTAAAACTCATCAGAAATAACAGACATACAATCAAACCAGTTCATGTGTGGTAAACATGGAACCATTTGTAGTAAGCATTTGCATTGGGCACATGTAAGAATAAAGGAAAGCACACTCTATATCAATATGCACTTTGCTTTGGGTCAGCATAACAATTCAAATGTATTTGATTTTCCCTCTAACCTGGGACTTCCTAACTGGCATTTATGGCGATGAGAGCAAAGCAATATGAATACAGTTTGAGCTCTTAGTTACTCCCATACCCTTGCCTAACATTGGATTGGTAGCAAGATTATGAGATTATGAGATTAAGATCCCCCTATGCATCAATGAAGAACCCCCGCCCATCTAATACTTTGGATTCTGGCTACTTTGTTTATATTTTGGTACTAGAAGGATTCAAGACGTTCGTCCTTCCGCCTTGCCAATTAAAATATACTGAAAAATGTGGTCCTAATTGATTGTTGACCTATTTATACTCTCCCTGGGCTCTTTGACTTTCAGACAAATCGCCTCACCTTCGACTTGCCATGCCCTTCTTGCAGCCAAGCACGGCTTGGACCTGGACCGTTTCTGCCAGGCCTTATGAACTTCAAAGGATCTCTTCTGCAGTCACACCGTTCTCCAGCCCATCTGAGGAACCTCACCAGAGACCGCTATGCAGGACAGCCCGGTCCTTTCAGCCGCCAGAAGCAGCACCTCTCTCCAACCAGGAAGCTTAAATACCCCTCCAGGGTAACTGGCGAATTTCTGAAGTTTTTCGGTTTTACTTGTTACCATTAAGTCCCTTTAACAAAGTTTTTCCAGTGAATTTCATAGGTTTTTGCTAGTGCACCATTACTCTGCTACAACTCCCTTATGTTGTACTTCCCCCTTGTGGCAGCTATGGAGTCCGCTGACAGCGCTTTAGTCCGCTGATGACGGGTGGCATTTGCAAGGCTCAAAATCATAGGAGAGACCCAAAAAAGATGTAACCATCAACCAACAAACAGATGTACCCAAAAGAACAACTAATGTTTACAACATGCAAGTATGCCTTTTTGTACACATACTCATGTTTAAAAATACTCATTTTTTTATGAAATACACATTGCAACGGAATGCACCAATCACAAACCATAACTGTATACTTCATAGAATCTCCTCAGTACAACCCTGGATACAGATTAACACATAGCAGGTGCTTACTAGGCAAGACATTTTCGCTAAACAGTAAGTGCATTCTATTTATGTCTTTTTTATTTGCTGTGATTACATAAACATGTGTTATAAGAATAAACCCTTTTTTCCCACAGAAATGGCAAGCACACTTGAATGGTTAAAAGAGAACTTCCCAAGAGAAAAAATGAGTGACAATAACATCTCTGATGGTATACAATAGACATTTTACTGTCAACAAATAATGTACTTTGTACACACGTTACTAAAATAATTATTTCTATTTCTCTTACAGTACGTATTATTCATGACGAAAGCACACCCAAGTTTGATAATTTACAGCCTCTAGAATCAGAATGAGAAGTCGTATCCCCACTTGTAAATACTGAAATCATGAACTTGTCCAAAAAATTGGATAAACTAAGTCATGATTTTACAGAACTTCTACAATACGTGAAAAATCATCTGATTACAAATGTTCCCTATCACTGTCCTTCTTGCACCTGTCCCCCTTGTCCTCAGCAATCCTCCCCATCAAATTCTGAACCTTTTAATGAAAGAAGATTTGATGAAACCTCAATCGCTTCCTCCCCTCATTATTATTGTGCACACATTCCTAATGTTCCCATATAGGTTTCCCATTCTGATAACTCATACCTTTCTTAAATAAATATATTGGGTGTACTACAAATGTTTTGTTTATTGTTGTGTGGTATGCCCTTGTTTTTTTAAAAACCCTCACTGTGAGTCCGCAGACCATGCGACTGTCCGGGATGTCTGCATTCAAAATGGAGGTGCCCCAGGACAGGAGGAATGTCCGGACATGTCTGTGTTAAGATGACACACTTTTAATTAGACTGGCTTGCCCAGCTCCCAGACCCATTCTACGTTGATCTAGCAGATTTTGACAAATTTCCAAGGCCTTTTTTTGACTCGGTAGTCCGCGAACAGCATGGCCGTCCATGGATGGTTCCTCTAAATGTACCCACCCTCAATCTCAATCTGGCTGTCCAGAAGAGAACACCTGCTTTGCAAATGTCTAAAAACATGTTGCAATAGCATCTGCTATGCCCATCTCTACTTTCCAAATAAAAATAGAGTGAATTGACTCTATTAGGACTGGTGCTCTCAGTTTGCCCTAAAAATAGGGAATGTCCACTTATGCAAAGTATGTTTGTATTTTCATGAAGATTAAAATTAGAAACTGCATCATTTTCTTAAAAAATATTTTTTTTTCATTTCACATCTAATTGCTGTGACGTCTTTCTTGAATATTTTACTCCCTATTCAATGAGGCCTGGCATAAAGATATTGGCTCGAATTCTATGTACGTTTGCCAATGCATTTCATTTATTAAAACCTTCGTCAGGGCCGTACAATTATTTCGTTATGCCTAATTGTTCTCTATTTCAAAACAATGAATAAACATAATAATAAAATAATCATTTGACTGTAATTCCAAAAACAAATGCGTGCAATCACACATACCCATTCCAAGATGTGTTTTTAAATGTTCCAAAACACTCTTACCATTACTCAGCAAAAACGCTCCGTGCTGGTCAAACGCGTCTGCAGGGGCGCAAGCGAAAATGACGGGAGCAGAATTTATGCATTGCCATGGGGATCCAAAGGCGTCGCGTGGGAACACGTACGCCTTAGGTCCCACCCCTGTGCAAGCACAGTAGGCAGGACTGTCGCCATGAACACGCTGTGCTAATTAGAGTAGAACTGGATGTGGTGACGGGAGCAGAATTCATTCCATACACAATATTCTGTGTCACACGTGGCATAGTCTTTCAACTTGATCTTAGTTCCGAGGGCGGGTGGTTAATGCTCGA
The DNA here is from genome assembly GCF_040938575.1 of Ambystoma mexicanum. Classification (NCBI taxonomy): domain Eukaryota; kingdom Metazoa; phylum Chordata; class Amphibia; order Caudata; family Ambystomatidae; genus Ambystoma; species Ambystoma mexicanum. Next base: position 1,410,641,275 of record NC_090921.1, on the reverse strand, counting down.
TCCTTTGATGATGTAATTACAGTTACTGCAGTTAAGGCACCTGCACACCTGATTGAGACCCTCCCAACATCTTCCTCTCTCCACCTGCCTGTTTGTCTCTGTGGTTGGTGCCCCTTTCCTTCATTCCCTCCTGTACCCTGTCTCTCCTGAAAAGAAATGCCCAAAATAATACAATATTGAAAAAAAATCAAAAAAAGGAAAGATTCCTTTAGGAGACACCTTATACAGTTAAAAAATAGAAGTGCGAAAAAAAATTCACAGGCCCCTGTGCAGCCTGCATAGTTCGTGGACAGCGCAGTAGTCAGCGGGCATCTAAACAATTCCAGGTGTGGGACAGTGCAATTGTTGCAATTAGTGGCTCTTAAAAAAACATTTTTCTTTTTGCTTTTATATATTTTTAGTTTCCTTCAACTTTCCCAATGTCTCCTTCATTGCAATGATATTCCAGTCACATTCCCCAAACTGTTATCATCACAATGAATGATAATAATGTCTGGAGGCCTTAATTGAACCATATTTGCACAAAATAGAGCAAGTCCACCCACTTCATGCCACGCACTCCGTACCAAAACAATTCCAATTCAGGGAATCCACAATGTTTGCCTATTCCACAATGCTCAGCATACACCTTGACGCAGTGGACCCAAGAGTCCCCCAAAATCCAAACACTCTGACTGCTAAAAGACATCACCATGGCCATTTTCAATCCTCTCACAACTCCTACTAACACATCTCCTGCTACTCTCTCTTCCTGTATACCACACCCAGGAAACCCAATTGACTTATCCCCACCAATGTCCTCGGGCAGCACAACTGTCCAAGGCCTCTGCAGTCCCTTTCCATGCCCGGCAACCCCAAAAGACCTGAATGTGGCACATGCCGTCCGTGGACTACCGCACTGTCTGTGACAGATCATCCAATGGAAGGGGTGGTGAGGGAAATTAAACACAATGGCCCTCATTACGACCCTGGCGGAAAGGGGTTTACGCCGGCGTAACCCATGGCGTACCTTTCCGCCCGACTACGAGTTCCCGTAGCGCCATGGTGATTTTTACGCCTGCTTTTTGCAGGCGAAAAAATCCATGGCGCTACGGGACTTGTCGTTAATTACGCCACCGTAATTTACGGTGGCGTAATTAACGCCTTCCCCACTCCCATTATACCCTATGGGGCAAAAATGGGAATGGGGAAGGGTAAATGGGGATTGGGGACTTACCGCCCCGCCAAGGTCGGAATGGGGCGGTAAGTCCGCCAACCCCCATGGCGGAGTTGGCAGCTTTGCGCCATGGACCATGGTGCAAATTGCACCATGGTTCTCCGCCAGGGTCGTAATGAGGCCCAATGTAAGTTATTTAACCTTTATTTTTTGGGGTTTGTTAACAAACACCTTATTTGTCCTTTTTTTTCTTTTATTTTTTTTTTTCTTACAGGAACCTCTTCAATGCATTCCTAAAATTGTAAAGGAAAATTGCATTTCCGACATCTGTGAAGTGAACTCCATCTGGACAAAACAAAGCAAATACAAATGTATTGACAATTTGCCTTATTTGTTCGATTTGAGGGCTGAAAAAGTTTGTTGGACATCTCCATGTGCGTCTCTGATTTATTTCCCAACTTGAAAAGACACTGGAGTCATAAACCCCAAACTGTCAACTAAACAATGGACAATCACAATATTTGGACTTTTAAAGTGAGCCATACTCTCACAGAATGAAAGCAAGCTTGTCCAGTTTGAACCACAAACTGTATGCAGGATATTTCCACTTCTGCCAATCCAATATTTCCAATTGAAGAGTCCCCCAGAATCCACACAGTCTGCCTTCTCAAACACATAGCCATAGCCATTGTCAGTGTCACTGCTCTCACAACTCCTGCAACAAAAACCTCCTACTAACCTCACTTAATGTACACCACACCCAGCAAACCTGATTGGCCACTCCACATAGTTCCCTTTCCATGCCAGGCATCCTCAAAAGACCCATCTGTGGCACATGCTGTCCGCAGACTACTGCGTTGTCCGCGGACCACTTATAGGAGGAGGGCCTTCTACCCTTTCCATGTCCATGCTCTCAATACTCCCTCATTGGCTGCTTTCAAAGAGTCACACATCCATCCACCAATCATATCCAAAACCTCTACACCCGACCATGTCATCTCACTTCTACACTTCAGATGCACACTTGAACTCTCACAGTTCATATCTCCTGTTAATGAAAGACATATGCATGAAAAACTATTGTGCAATGGCCCACAGTTTCTATTTCCAGATTCAACAAGATCTGCATCTAACAAAACATAGTACAGGTATGCTTATTTTTTTTCTTGAACTCCTTCACATATATATATATATATACTTACCTTGTAATAAGCTTTTCAATAAGAATATTCTCTTTTTCAAATACTGTAGCAAATGCAATGCAGTGCAGCTTTCATCACCTGCTCACATGAAGCAGCAAACATTTAGAATTTCAAAAGCTTTCTTTTTGCAAGCATTGAGTCACTTTTTTCTTCTAAAAGAAAATGGAAAACTGTATGAAATACACCTGTAAAATATTTTGAAGTGGCACTTAGTGTCTCACAGTTTAATATGTTGGCAGCATGCATACATCACAACATCACCCATTCCAATGTATACGTGCTTCTTAAATCTTTCTTTTGTTCCTTTTATTCTGCTGCTTCCATTTGACTTTGCCATTATAAAACTGAAACAACAGCCCAACAATGCAAAGAAAGAAAAGGACTGAACTTGAAGATTCGGAAAAGTGACATATACATCAAATAAACATATGAAATGCTGTGCTTTCAAATTAACTTTTTGGGAACCCTTTCTAAGAATATTAAAAAGTGTGTATCTGCATCTCCAGCAGTACTTTGTCACTTTTTCATAAAAGAAAGTAAAAGCAGAAAAAATAGATTTGTACACCATTTGTAAATGGCACTCAGTGTGTGACAGTATAATATGTTAACAGTACATTAATACTTCCTAACATAACCCTTTCAAATCTTCAGGTGCTTATGCAGTCCTACTTTTTTCTCTACATTCTGTGACTTGTATTCCAACTTTCTCAATGGTAAAAGTCGAACTAAAAGTCCCATAATGCAAAAAAACTCTAGCACTACATAAACACCAACACAATAGAATGCATCATGTTGGCAAGTATCCATATACTCCTAACACATTAAACTTATACACAGCAACTGCCATTTAAAAGTGCACTACAGCTCTTTACCATTAACTTGTCCTCTATTTTACAAAATCTTACAAAGTTTCTGCAGATGCACATGCACATTTCTTATGTTCCATGAAAATGCTCCTAAAAGCAAAATGTATACCCATCCACCAATTGTATTAACTTTTTCCTCCACTCCTCCTTACATTGTAAATATAAATCTTGTTTCCTAACAGTACCTTACCACATATCCACACTAACTTTCTTTTACAATTACAGGAAAGAAACAATCACTGTGATCAACAACCTGAGTGAAAGGAGGGGGCCTTTGAAGCCCCCTCTCTCCTATTCCTACATTTCCTGGGTAGGCCCAGTCGTGGCTGTTCTGGGTTCAGGGCCCTGGCCCCGGAGCACTTGTGCGGGAATACCCCTAGGAACTGTGAACCCCCTTGTGACACCCCTTATGACAGGGTAAGACCAGAGTTAATAAGACACCAGTTTGTAAGCTACCGACTCCATTTTGTAATGATGAGACAGCCGTGAAGTTTCAACGCAGGCCTGCAGCTCTCCCAGCCAGGCGCGCACAGCGAGCAAGTTCCTTCCCCCACCTCCTCCCCTTTGCCGTCTCTGCAGTTGTTCGGTTCCCATGAGAAGACTGGCTGCGAGAATGCAACAAACTGTACACTGTATCCTCTGTCTTCTGTCTTACTTCACTAACCCAGATACAGGCCTGAGCAGGGGCCATTGCAAATGCCATCCGTCTCTATAAACCTGCCCCCACACAACACACCCCGCAGACCCTGGCCATAAAGAACATAGTCCCCATACCCCTTAGAACAGAGTCAACAGTAGAAGTGACCATTGAGTCTGTTAAATCATTCACGCCTTAATGAGGACAGAGCCAACGTGCCTTGTGCATGCAAGATCATGTAAACCTAATAATGGGGCAATGTGTATGCGAGTGAACAATATAACATATATGTGAAACTAGAAGTACTTATGTTAAGCTTAATAATGAAAGTGTGATGTATATTAACATAGGGTAGACAGATGCTCATAGAAATAGATTGCAACAAAACAATGCATAACCAGTATAATAATGTACATGTTAGCACTAGCACTAAGCTACCTCATTTCCTTAAGTTCAAATGTAAATATATGTACAATATTGTGTTAACATAATACAGCAGCTGGTCACAACCTCTGTTAATGCTGCATGCAAAAACCCTGAGCCATGAACTGCTTTTTATGAAAGATGGACATTGACTCAAGCACACATTTTAATTTCTTGATGAGTTTACTGTCATGGTGAGAGTGTTTAGCCAGACTGAAAATATAGTATATTCTAAAACCAATATGACCTGAATGCAATATAGTAAGCCACGTGTAAAAGCCTGCATGTAAAATTGTGTTTTGAAGGCCCTGTTTCTTGGTGCAAAGAGGTTTGATTCTCCTCTACCCTTCAAGGTGTGAAGATAGATTAGGAGAGATTTAATGAATTTTGGACATCCTTTCTTAGGGCAAGATCACCTAGTGGATATCTCAATTTAGTCACTCGATCTCGTATTTTTTTGTCTCGCCTTTCAATGTTAACGCTACAGCTCCAGGCTAGTGCAGTGGACAGTGTATCTTCCCAATCTCTGTCCATCCATGGTCACCGCCCCCCGACTGTACGATTGCAGTCAGCCAATTTTGGTTCTACTATCGAGTTAGGTCAGTCAGTTTTATTTGGGGTCCTTCTGCCATCCTTTGGCCATTTAGATTTTACTCCAGTTCCGCAGGCGCGGATATACGGCTTTGTGTCACTATTAATCTTGTTGGTGTAACCCTTTTGTGGTTAGGATCGCTTTCTCTCCAACTTCTGTCTGGACCACACTCGTTGCCTGCCGTCCGATTAATCACGTTTGGCCTCGCCGGTAGCTTGTGCCACCAAAAGAAAACTCAGCCCACTTGCTGATGACATCTGAGTATCGGCCTGAGTGAGACGTGCAGTCCCTACGCAGAATAGAATCAAGCCACCAGGCACTGTTAAGCCAGTGAAAGCCAGTGGAAGGACCCAAAATAAACTGACTGACCTAACTCGATAGCAGAACCAAAATTGGGTGACTGCAACCATACAGTCGGGGGCGGTGACCATGGATGGACAGAGTTGGTCATACATGTTGTCCCCCATGGAAGAATGCAGGAGGAGGCTAAGGAACAGAACAGGTCACATGGCTGTGATCGGGAAGAAGGGGAAGAAGGTGAGTACCAAAAAGGGCGGGGGGGATTTCCAGCTCCCACTAATACACAAGGGTGCAGGGAGGCTAAATTACATACCATGGGCCCAAATGGACAAGGCCAACTTGCTCAAACAGCTACCCCCACTGTCAGGAGGCGCCAGCAAGTGGATATATGCATTTGAGAAACACACAGCGGGAGTGCCCTTGGTGGTGGGGGATGTTAAAAGCCTGCTGGTATCTGCAGTGGGAGACCAAGCAAACAGGGTCTGGGCGAAGGCGGGGTTCCCCGGAATAACATTACATTGTGAACGCCATGATGGGACATCATTCAACACAGTGCGAGCTTGCGTGTGGGATGCATTGAGAGAAACATTCCCATACACTCCAGATTTACAGTCAGTAATGCAGTGCACAATGGGAGATGAGGAAGATGCAATGTCTTTCATTCTCCGGGTGCAGGACATGTGGAGAGCGGAAACGTGTACGGCCTGGGATCAATCAATGTCCCTGTTCTATTTCATTATAAAAAGGGGGCTCCCTAAGGAAGTACAGAAGGCCCTTGATAAAATAGCTGGGATAGAAGCCAAGGGTCGGCTTGAAATTCAAAGCATCATAGTGCACCACTGTAAAAGGATCAACGAGAAGGAAAAGGAGATAGCTCAGCGGTGGTTGGCAGACAAAGCTAAATTAGTACAAAGCAAACTGCTGAAGGTCAGTGCAGTAGCAGCAACCAGCATGGCAGGAAGGGAGCGGGAGGAGGATGATGGACAGATGGGAATTCCAATACAAATGGTGGCAAATTGGACAGGTAACGGCCAGGATCAATGGTCAGGGGAAAATCAGTACGAGGGGCCACAGTGACAATCGAGAGGGGGCGGAGCAATATAGGAGGATTCAGGGGATCAAGGGGAGCGGGTGCGGGGTATGGAGGGCCCCGAGGAGGAATGCAAGGACAGTGTTGGAATTGTGCGAGATGGGGACATTTTATGAGAGAATGTCGAAGCAGGTCCAATAACTCATATCCAACTGAACACCATTTTGGACACCCCCACCCAGGAAGCCCCTATGGGCTACCGATGGGTGGGAATAGACGAGATAGACAGCCCGACCCAAGATACATGAGTGAGCGTCCAATGTCTCCACAAAATACGTCTCCACATCCCAGTGTCATGACAGTACTACCCCCATGCACAATAACGCTTATGCTACCACTGCAAATGGTGCACCAACACCGTGTAGAGGGACAGCGATGGTAACAGAAAATGTTTTTGATGTTGATGAACTCCCATGGCATTCAGCATAGGACAGCCCACAGGGAACACTTGCGTGCCCAGTACTCTCGACGACCCTTAACGCCGCAGAGGAACCACTGGTAGGGGCAGCGATAGGAAACAAACAATTCATTTTCATGGTGGATTCGGGAGCGGAAAAATCATGCCTCAAGGAAGGCAGATTCCCGCTTTCTAATCGGACTTTGGAAACACAAGGGTTCTCTGGGGTGGTGGTCGATGTTTCATACAGTGAAGAGCTAGACATAACGGTGGGGGGAAAAACTGTACGGGCACCCCTACTGTATTACGAAGAGTCGCCCATTAATTTGCTGGGAAGGGATCTTCTCAGCAAGCTCAACATGACCATATCCTTCACTGACAGAGGAATAGTGTGTTCTACACCAGGCATATGTGCAATCCGTGCCATGTTAGTCATGCACACCCAAGCAAATTTCCCACAGACATGCTGCATACCTGTAAATCCAGATATGTTCCCAAAAGGATTGATAATACTAGCGAGAGTAGTGGCAGAATTGCAAAGTGAAAAATGGAGGGTGCCTTCAGAATTCATTTTCCGCCCAATTGCAGACCCATAAATAGTGCCAGGGTCTATAGTATCCCTAGATATACATGCAGTACAAGTATCACCCCAAAGAATAACAGTACTAGCAATGGATATGCAAGGATGCCAGTGGAGAACAGTGCTGTGCATTGACACCAATAAGGCCCTGCGAGACCTGACAGATGAGGAACTTTTCTGTGACGCAGAAGACGATGGGGAAATAGTGATGGAAATTGCAATCCCCTGCGATGACTTGATCCAAAGAAGAGAGGTGCCACAACCCCTCGTAGCTGTGATCAAAGCACCACCAGCATACATTGAGGAAGACATGTCCCAAGTACCACAGCAGCTGTGGACCGCAGGCCCACACGATGTAGGATTACTGCATGAAGTGACACCAGTAAAGATCAAGCTCAAACCCGGGGCCATCCTACCCTGGGTAAAGCAATACCCCCTATCTAGGGAAGTTGAGGAAGGAATAAAAGACACAATTTGTGCATTCATGATACAGGGAATAATAGTGCCATCTAATTCACCCTGCAACACTTGCATTTACCCGATTAAGAAAGAGAAGGGAGGGGCGTGGAGGATGATCCAGGACCTATGCCCCCTCAATGACGTAGTACAGAAGGAGATCCCTCTTGTCCCAATTCCTGCCTCAATCCTATGCAGTATCCCAACAGAGGCACTCATTTTACAGTAGTGGACCTAAAAAATGCCTTCTTCTCAATTTCACTCGATCAAGGTTCGTGGTACCTGACAGCATTTACGCTAGGGGGGAAGAGATAGGAGCACTGCAGACTGCCCCAAGGGTACTGTGAACGTCCCAGTATTTTCAACAGAATATTGCATGAGGACCTTGGAAACATTCACACAACGAGTCCAATAATTCAGTATGTAGACAATTTGTTAGTCTGTGGTAAAGATGAAAAAGAGTGCAGAGAGGATTCCATTACCCTGTTAACACATCTCGCACAGAAAGGGTACAAGGTAGACAGACAAAAACTGCAATACTGCTTGACAGAAGTGCTATACTTAGGTCAGTTGATATCTAAAGATGGTAAGAGAATAATATCTGACAGAGCAACAGCAATAAAAGCAGTAATAAATAAATACTAAATAAATAAATAATACATGATAAACAAATAAATAAATAAATAAAAGCAGCCCACCACTGTAAAGGAGATGCAAAAGTTTCTTGGCATGTGTAACTACTGCCGAGCTTGGATATTGAATTATGCAGCATACACAAAACCCATGTTGCAGGCACTCAAGGAAGCACAGTGGGAAAACCAGTTTACAATGGAAGCAGGAAATGCACACAGCCTTTGACACACTCAAAGAATTGATATCCACTGCCCCAGTTCTCGCGACCCCTAATTATGAGCAGGAATTGTATTTATTCTCACATTGTAATGGCACACTCATGACAGCTGTGTTGGCACACAAGACATCCCTGGGTCACCAGCCTCTGGCATTGTACAGTGGAACACTAGATGCAGTAATGCAAGGACACTTCGCTTGCGAACAGGCTCTCGCAGACGCCGCGTTTGCAATAGAAAAAAGTCCTAGGATCGTGATGGGATGCTCTGTCCCGTTATACGTAGAACATTCCATGTTTTCCATCCTTGAGAGATTGAAAAGCACACTGACCACTCAAAGGGCCACAGCATATGAGTTGATTATTTCTATTGCGAACATTCATATCGTGTGGTGCAAAAGCGTAAACCCAGCCACATTTATCACAGAAGCATGCACAGTAGAAGACATGCACCGGCACGACTGCGCCACATACACAGGAGATGATGATGACATGCCCAAAGCACATGAAAATGCACTGTCAGAAGGGGAAATTTACTTCGTAGATGGGTCTGCCTCCATAGATTGTGAAACGGGAGAAAAGCATGTAGGAGCAGCAGTAGTTCGGGTGGAGGACGGGGAATTTGAAGTAATTGTGCAGAAAAGATTACCACTGCATTTCTCAGCCCAAGCAGCAGAACTGGTCGCGCTCATAGAAGCATTACACACCGCAAAGGGATGCATAGTCACCATCTATACAGATTCTGCCTATAGGGAAACAACAGTGCATGGAGGATTAGCAAGATGGGGGAGGAGATGATTCCGAAGGGCAGGCAGAGCCACAGTTCAGCACGCAGCACTACTAGGGGAATTAAGTGATGCATTAAAAGAACCTACGCTTGTAGCAGTCCTGAAATGTCAAGCTCATACACGAGGTGATGATGTCATCTCATTGGGAAACGCGGCAGCATACGCTGCCGCTAAGGAAGCCTCCTATTTACCAAAACCCCCAACAGGTGAGTACATACTACAGAAGATAGTAGAGGAAACACAACCAGAGGGCTTCAACTCATTACCGGTCTCTCAAATAATTTAGCTTCAGCAAGATGCACCCAGCGAGGAGAAGGAGACATGGGTAAAAAGGGGGTGTAGCCAGTTGTCCACTGACCTATTATGGAGACAGAATAACACTGGTAAAGTAGTGATGCCAGCAAAATTGTGAGAGGTTGCATTCAAACAATTGCACTTCCCAGCTCACAATGCAAAGCAGAACATTATTGCAGACATACAGGAAAATTGGTCCGCCCCAGGAGTACAGGAACACATGACAAAGCTAATAATAGAATGCATCACATGCCAAACGTACAACTCCGGCATGACATTACGAACCTGCAGAGGAACACTGGCAAAACCTGAAGGGCCCTTCAGAGAACTGCATATAGATTATGCAGACATGGGAGAGCGGTGTAACGGGGATCGATACTTGATTGTTGTGGTATGCCCCTTCTCCCAGTGGGTGGAAGCAGGCCTGTGCGCTCATCCTGATGCATGGTGCACTGCTACATTTCTAGTGAAAGAGGTGTTTCCTCGCTGGGATATTTGAGATGTCATACGTTCCAACAACGAGACACACTTTGCGAATGACATGTTTAAGCATATCACTGCGATGCTAGGCATAACCCATAAACTCTGTACGATTTATCATCCACAATCGAACGGGTTTGTTGAGAAAATTAACGGATTGCTCAAGAGTAGATTGTCAAAACTGTGTCATACACTGAAGAAGAACTAGGTGTATTGTTTACCCCTGGCACTTTCTGAAATGAGAAACCAACCTAGCAAGGACCACCACCTGTCGCCCCATGTAATTGTGACAGGTAGGAGGATGCAGACAGCCCACTCACCCTTGTGCAGGCAATTAGACACACACCAAAGTGCCACAGTTCTAGGAGAAGAATTCCATGAGTATCTTAGGAACTTGACAAGAGCTGCACGAGGAACTGTGACCCCCACTTGTGACACCCCTTATGACAGGGTTAGACCAGTGTTAAATAGGACTCCTTTTGTAAGCTACCGACTCCATTTTTTAATGATGAGACAGCCGTGAAGTTTCAACGTAGGCCTGTAGCTCTCCCAACCAGGCGCGCACAGCAAGCAAGTTCCTGCCCACACCTACTCCTCTTTGCCTTCCCTGCAGTTGTTCGGTTCCCATGAGAAGACTGGCTGTGAGAATGCAACAAACTTTACACTGTATCCTCTGCCTTCCGTCTCACTTCACTGACCCAGATACAGCCCTGAGCAGGGGCCAGTGCAAAAGCCATCTGTCTCTATAAACCTGCCCCCACACCGCACACCCCACAGACCCTGGCCATAAAGAACATAGTCCCCATACCCCTTAGAACAGAGTCAACAGTAGAAGTGACCATTGAGTGTGTTAAATCATTCACGCCTTAATGAGGACAGAGCCAACGTGCCTTGTGCATGCAAGATCATGTAAACCTAATAATGGGGCAATGTGTATGCGAGTGAACAATGTAACATATATGTGAAACTAGAAGTACTTATGTTAAGCTTAATAATGAAAGTGTGATGTATATTAACATAGTGTAGACAGATGCTCATAGAAATAGATTGCAACAAAACAATGCATAACCACTATACTACTGTATACGCCAGCACTAAACTACCTCATTTCCTTAAATTCAAATGTAAATATATGTACAATATTGTGTAAACATAATACAGCAGCTGATCACTCTCGACAAGTCACAACCTCTGTTAATGCTGCATGCAAAAACCCTGAGCCATGAACTGCTTTTTATGAAAGATGGACATTGACTCAAGCACACATTTTAATTATTGTCATGATGAGAGTGTTTAGCCAGACAGAAAATATAGTATATTCTAAAACCAATATGACCTGAATGCAATATAGTAAGCCACGTGTTAAAGCCTGCATGTAAAACTGTGTTTTGAAGGCCATGTTTTTTAGTGCAAAGATGTTTCGATTCTCCTCTACCCTTCATGGTGTCAAGATAGATTAGGAGAGATTTAATGATGTTTGGACCTCTGATCATTGAACCCCCCGACCACACAATGAAATATATGCCGATGATGGTATATGCCTCTTGTGACCTAGTTGTTCCAGCCATATATTTAGAATCCTCTTTGTTGTTATCAGACAGACACCCCAGACCATACAATGACCCCATGAGTTCTACCCCTTAGTCAGTATATCCTGAATTGTCTAAACAGGTCAAGCACAGTATTTAATAGATGAAGTTTAGACTATGGCCAGTAATAAATAGCCTGCCTTTGAACCATGTTTTCATAAGTGTTTAAGCTACAAGTATTTGAGCTCACCGGACAAACAGATTATGGTAGTGAATGAATGGGAGTGTGTGGCCGCAAGGGCAAATGTCAAATGGTTATTAAACAAAAGAAACATTACAAGTGTCGACTCTACATACCAACTTGATGAGCCCAGCTGACCGAATGACCCAGGACACGTCATCGTCTCACCACGTGCCCTCAAGCCAACCAAGTGCCTCTGACCCTATGGCACCTATAGGTGTCTACTCTCAGTGACCAATCCCGGCTGTTAATGTGCCCCCTTGGCCTTCCCACAGTTTGATGATGATTTTCCTATATAGAACTGAATTGTAACATGTTTTCTGCAGAGCGCTCTCGGAGTGAGCAGAGTAGATTCTGCTTGCCCTATTTTAGATAAAGCCTTTGATACCACCAGCACTTGGACTTGGTCTCATTCCCTCCAAGGATGCATTTTTATTGACTCCATTAGGAGACTTAACTGTGTTTTTGGGGGCCTCTCACTTACAAACCAAAATATATAACATATACCCTTTGCATTCAACAAAGTAAGTACATTAATGTACCAGGTATATGTATGTAATTATAGCAGCACAGTTCCACTATGAATATTTCCAGAGACTACTATTTTGAAACCAATATTTCGTTCACCGAAGCCTATTATATTCGACCATTCACACTCCTACTACTCCCATCTACACACCACCATTGCAACACCCACTCTGTTCCTCAAAACCGCACAATCACCATACAAATTCCATCACAACACCACTAGCTTCCTCACTAACCCAACACCATCACACCTCTGTACACTCATATTCTCACAACCTTCCCAACCACACCTAATATACCACCTAACAATCAAACAGCACTCTATTCATCTCTACAATCACACCCAAACACCCATGCACCATACATGAATATACATTGCACAACTACCCAATAAAACCTTTCTATTTTCCTAACAGATACAACAAAATGCCTAATAAACAGCAACTCCATAGAAAAGAAGGAAAAGTAGGTCAGATAAGACTAAAATTACACCACATAGCCATCCACCTCTAAAACTATTTATAGAAAACATTAAAACAAAATAGCTAGTAACCTCACTCAAAAAAATGAAACCAGCCACGGCTAAAAAGGTAAGGCCCCTCTTGTAAAAACAAAAAGAAAGAAATTAGGTACAAACAAAAGCAGACCTACTAACAAACCCAATACTCTATATACCAGTGTTAATGTAGTCACAGTAAAGCAATCCAAAATAAATTATGTAACAAAAAAATTTCCACCGTAGAGTTCTTCACAATCTTATAAAAACATCTGAAAAGTCACGGTATTTCCTTAAAATCGACCAGAGGAGAGTAATCCTGCAAACTCTAATTGACAGCACTTTTCTACTGAAGAGAACATTGTTTATATTGATTATATAAAGAATGAAACCACTAACTAAATTAATCAAAACATTACAACAAGTACTTCTAAACATGCGCATGTCAATAGAGAGACCTTTTCAAACCACTGTGATGGTGAATGTATTCACACAAGCAGCACAGAATCATACTTCAATGAAGAAGCTTATAAACAAGAACAACAAAAAAAAACAATTGCCATAGACAATAGTGGTCGAGGGTATGAAATGGTGGAACCAACCATTATGCCAAAAAAAACCTTTATAGAAAAAAATCCCCAACAAACTTTGAACCAAATGTTCCTTTCACACAAACAAACCATCCAGTGTACAACTGGACATGCAGCCCAATGTGCAGTGTACACCAACAATCCTTTAAATCTTTATAACAATTCCTCAATCACTATGTAATACTGAAAGGCAAAAGTAAAATGAAAACTTTACAAACCATAGACTCCTGTCCAGTGCGCAGCCACGCTGGTCTGCGAGGACATCCATTAGCCTGCATTTTAGGAACTGCTTGCAAAAGCAATTTCTACCACATAAAAATGTTAGTGAAACACCATTCTACTATACAGAACCTTGTGCATTGACTATACTATGCAAACTGTCCTGCAAGAGAACTGCAAAATTTAAATAACATTATCGTGCATTGAACAACCAAAGAACTCCTTCATGAAATAGAACACATCCAAAGTAAATACTTTTGGGGTGAAGGTGATGTAGAAAATTCTGTACCTTCAGAAAACATTACCGAAAACCTCATAAACACCAAAATCCTAATAAAGACATACATAAAAGATGTTGCTAAGTTTCAAAACAAATCTGCTGAAATACCATACCAAATATGAGTCTTTTGCCGCAGAACGTTTTATAAAAAGAGCAGAATAAATGTAGATGTAGTCTACAAAATAGAAGACAATGAAGAATCCCAATGGTTCCAATTAGAATTAGATCTAACAGCAGCAAGTAAATAAAAAATAATGAACCCCTCAAGAGTGTGTATGTACTGAAACACAAAGCTTGACAATAAACAAACGGCATCACGTGCTATCACTATTAACTGAGAAATATCCCCACTTCCAAAAGCTCTCCAACAGCTTAACTTGTAAGAGAGCATTATAAATAAACAGTGCACCCATTTCAAGCTATAATACACCTTCAAGCAAAATCCGACAAATTACCTCCATCCGAGCTACTATAGGGCATCTGTGACAAAGTAGTATGTTTACCATTGGACCGAAAAGAAAATGTTTAAACTATAGGACTACAGGGGCCGATAGATCAATCTTTGATTAAATTAGTTAATGGTGTGCAAACAAATGACAAAATAATTTGGCAACAACTGGTCGATTTAAGCAAAGTTAGACAAGCCCTACAATCTCGAAAAGAAAGCAATGAATACTACACATATATACTCATAGAGGAACACTTAAAAGAAACCACCAACATTATTCAAGAGTCACCAGAAACTGGCCAATTTGAACGTGTAGATCTTGTTATAGCAGCCAACATTTCAGACCAGTATACCATTCACCCACTGCACTCCAAAGACACACTTGACGATGGATTAGAAACATATTAAATGCATCAAGCAAAAGGATCCCCAATAAGCATATAAAAAAGGGTGTAGAACTACATTCTTTTCCTCTACTCTTTCTTACAGGAAAAGGAGGAAGATATTAAAGGCCACGCAAATTAGTGACAAATTAGTGCATCAGAATATCACTCTTTACAATAGTGTTGTGAAGACCCGAGATTCAGGCAACATGTCAAACACATTTTCCATCTCCTCTTTGAAAGTGAACAAGCAACTCTATGTTAGGGAGTTGCACACACATTAAAAACAGGCTCTAACTTTGTAAACATATCCGCTATCCACCTGCTTCAAAAAATAAAAGACAAAGATGAAGTTTTGAAGTCAAGTATCACAAATCTCTTGGCAAACATGTGTGGTACAAAAGAAAACTGGTTACGACATCACGCAGATGTACGTTGTATGCTAAGGAACCTAAGCCCACCTACATGGTTTATTACTTTAAGTTGTGCAGAGTATGCATGGGATGACTTGTACGACTTTATATGCACTGAAAACCAAAATAAAGATGGAATAGACATAAAACACCAGGCAAAGTCGGTACTCTTTACCCTGTAAATGTATTAAGTTACTATCACCATCACTTCGTAGCCATGCTGCATTTTATCATCAACAAAAACTACCCCTCAGCTCGGAGAAGTGCAACACTTCTTTTGGACAAAAGAATATCAATGCAGAGTAGCACCACACATCCACATGCTTTTGTGGATAAAGTATGCTCCACAAGGTGGCCATGATTCTGAAGCTGCTGTTTTATAATTTATTGAAAAATACATTACCTGTGACATCCCTTCAGAAACCACACACAGTGGGCCTCATTACGACACTGGCGCTAAACCATGGTGCTATTTGCACCATGGTCCATGCTGGGGTCCGCCATGGTGTTTGGCAGAATTACCGCCCCATTCCAAGGTTGACGGGGCGGTAATTCCCCATTCACCATGGCCCCCCTGCTCCATTCCCATTTTTGGCCCATAGGGCTCAATGGGAATGGGGAAGGCGCTAATTACGGCACCTCTAATTACGGTGCTGTAATTAGCTCCTAGGTCCCTTTGCGGGTGGTTTTTTAACACCTGCTAAATGCAGGCGTTAAAGTGCAACCCGCAAAGGGACCTCATAATCAGGCGTTAAGGGTTTAACGGTGCCGACACCTTTCACGGCGCCGTTAACCCCTTAACACCTGGGTTGTAATGAGGCCCAGTGTCCTACACACACAAGTGTTACACTTCCAAACACATAAATGTGGCAAATACTTCTAGCGTAGATATAAAAACATAGGGAAATACTTTACCAAAAGTCGTGTTGGCTTCCCTAGACCAGTGTGCAAAAAAGGACAAGTACATAGCTTGATGTCTTCTGTTAGACACAGCGTAAAAGCAAATCCCCTAAAAATACATACAACATTAGAAGGGAGGAAGCATCCAAGTACATCAATGATTACAATGTAATCAGTGCCCTCTTGTGGAATGCAAACATAGATTTACAATGCATTGCAGACAATTCCACTGAATTTGCAAGATATGTCACAGCCTAAGCTGAGAAAACAGAGCTTAAGGACCTCAGGGATCACATATCATCTGAGAAAACACTATTACAGAAATTGTACAAGTTCAGTATAAAAATGCTCTCCCATAGAGAATGTGGGTCCTACGAAGCTGCAGACCATTTAACAGGTAAGTCTTATATGGCACATCTGAGCACATTATTTGACTGAACCTTGGACCAGCCTAATCCCAAAAATAGAGTACTAAAATCCTACCAAGAGTTGGAAAACATAGCCACAAATGATCCCAACAGCCAGGACATTTTCAAAAACAATTTACTTGACACATACTACCCAAAGAGAAGTAATACTTTGGAAAACATGTGTCTCTAAGACATTGCCCAAAACTACACCTACAAAAACAATGTCACACCAAATGACACAAGTGGCAAATATTCAGTTTCAACTTTTGAAGGAAGCCTAGTGAAGTTCACTAAACTAGGTCAAATTAATCATGTAAAGTTATCATTTAAAACTCCATGACATAGAGAACTGTGTTACATGGTCCTACCTCAACTCTTTAAAGAAACATAATTATTAGGTGACTATGACTCATTTAACTCATTTGAAGCTGCATTTAATGCAAATGAAAGCAGTATAACAAATGATAATGACAATTTCAAAGAATACAAAGAAATGTTGGACAATGAACGCCAACAAGAGGAAGAAATGGAAGCTCAACTACACAAATACCCACTTGGAGAGCCACTCATTCCAAATGAAGCAGAAATAGCCATGACTGAGGTAGAAAATACCATGTATCAATATAAACAATCTGAGTAAAACTTTTCAGTTCTGGAATCTCAGCTAAATGATGAACAACAAACCCTTTATCTCAAAGTCAGTCAAGAAATTGAGCATAGTTTTAAACATGAAAGTAAAACCTGTGCATGTACAAATTATCAACCTCTGCTCCTGTATGTAAGTGGTGAAGCTGGTTCTGGCAAAACATTCCTAATTAAAATAATCAGTAAATGTCCACAAATCGTAACAAACAACAATCTTTCGGCTGTAGTAACAGCCCCCATATGTTTAGCTGCTTACAAAATAGGTAGTGTCACTTTACACCGACTACTACTCCACCCCATAGAATACTAAACCAAATTAGAATACTACACATTGTCAGCAGAGGCTGCAGATGAGGTACACAGAAGTCTAAAACAAATGATAGATCCTGATAGATGTAGTAAGCATGGTGTGCAAACTCATGTCCTCTTCAATTCATCTCATCATGCAAGATGTCCTAAAAACGAACTACAAGGAACTGTTTGAAGGAACACATGTTATTGTTTTCGGAGACCTCCTACAGTTGATGCCAGTGAAAGGGCAACCTATTTTCAAAACATTAGGACACAAAGAATGGTGTAATGCTCTTGGCAGCATTGGAAATGTGAATCTCAGGCAACATTGTCACTACAAAGATCTAACTCAAAACATGTGCTAGTCTGCAGACCTCACATATGATAACATTTTAAAAAGCATTATAACTAGGCTCCTTACTAAATATGCACAATCCATCTTAAATAATAGACTAATCCATGAGCTGTATGGGCTGAAACACATTTGCTGCTGTTGTCATGGGACAATTAATGCAACACAATCTTAAATGTATTGCCTTAATGTCAAAGCTTGCAAGCTGTAGTCAATTCAATGAAACAATGTTGTTAAAATAAATGCAACCTATGCTGCATATCAGCACCACCGATTAACTGGAAGTACACTGCAGGACTCTTCCTATGTGTCAACAAGCAACAGTATGACTAAGGGCCTGATTCATGGAAGTGTTTTATAATAGCACAATCCCATAGGAAAATGTCACATGAATCAGGCCCTAAGTAGTTTAGAAAAATGCATCTCCAAAACAGCCGGATTGGAGAAAATATTAACTTTGTCTCTAAACTGCAGAGTAATTCTAAACTGTAATCTTGACATAGAACAAGGCTTGTCAATGGAGCAATTGATACAGTTGTTGGTTTCCAGACATATCCACATGACAACAGCATTCAGTTTGTCAATATCCACTTTGACAAACTTGCAGAGATTAAACAAATTGGCTGAACAATAGGAAGTTTCCTTCTTTTAAACGATATGTACGTACGCAGAAAGCAATTTTCTCAGTCACTTGCATATGCTGTCACTACTCACAAATCACACGGTCTAACCTTAGATCAAGCATTGATTGAAATTGGTAGAATAGTCTTTAAAGAAGGTGTGAGTTACATAGCACTTTCACGTCAGCGTAAACTCTCAATGGTCTATTCTTAGTTAACTTTGATGCAAAGTCAATGCTGACATTCCTTGCATCCTGGAATACAACAAGCTATGGGCACTATACTCCCCCGATCTAAAGCTGTACCCTGTATCTCAACAAAAGTAACATTTTAAAAGACAAATAATAGAAACAGAACCTGCAGCAGATTTCCCAACTAAACCACTAATAAAATATTGACCAACTCCTGCATCAAACAATACAACCACAAAACTATCTAGTACAGGGTCATGGTCATATCCATCAGAAATGAAAGACACAAATATCTGCATGCCCATCTAACCATCCACAAACAGAACTCTCTGGTCCATTTAAATTCACAAAAATAACTGGAATAATGTGTTATGCTAATGTCACAATTAATCTTCTATTTCAATTGCAACAAATTGTTCACAACATTTACTTAAATGGCTCATACCAGTTGTGTTTGAAAATACTTGTTCTTCATAGAAATCCCACAAATAATCCTGACAACACTTACAATGTCACAGGTATAAGGCAAGAATTGGACTACTGTGCAGGAATAGTTAAATGTACCATAAACACACAAGCAGATACACAATAATTCATAATGTACTTACTACACATACTGGAAACCACAAACAACCCTATACATGAAATCTTCCAGATTTCATACATGTGGAAACATACATGCACTCTCTGCAACAATGTTTCACAAGACCTCATCCCTAATGAACGATGTCTATATGTATCCATACCAGATTGTGAATCCATTCCATTTCACCAGCTTCTTCAGAATGCAAATCATAGCATATTAAGCCATTTTTGCAATTCAGACAATCGTTCCACCCTATAAATAAACTCACATAGCCAATTTGACATACTAGCGTTTCTAAGGTACAATGCAGATGGTACCAAAAATAACTGTAAGCTTCACACACGGTCAAGAATTTCTTGGAAAGAAAACCTTCACAACAGTAGGTATAATATGCCACGCTGGTGTCTCAACTACCTCAGGGCACTACATTGCATGTGTGAGAAAATAATTTGTTGGTTTGAATGTAACAATACCTCTGTTACCCCAAAACATAGGTTACCAGCACATTTAACAAATGCCTACTTAATATTCCTTCAACCCAAATGTAGTCACTAAACTATAGCACAATTTACAGTTAGAATATGCCAGCAGGTATCTAACTACAACCATAATACTGCAACGAAACTTTTGAAAGTCAATCTAGTTAGAATACATCAACAGGTATCTAACTACTTAAAAAACACCTTTCATTCCAAAGCACTTCAAATATGCTATCGGAATTCTTATGAGAGAACATCTTCTAACCTCTAATGTATTATGAATATGCCAACAGGTATCTAACTATTTCATGCATTCACTCAATTACAACATACTTCAAACAAATGTACTATCACTCTCACACTCAAGCAGCTGTATTCATTTTTTTTAAATCCAGTACATAATGTTTTTCCCAATGATTATATAAAGTAACAACAACAGCAGTGTGTCATAAATTAATGTTGTTGCAAACATAGTCATTAAAATGTACTGTTTATGAGGGTCAAAAAAAGAAAATGTTTATTGAAAACTGTATTCCACTGCAGGTTTTAAACTATCATGCTTAACCAATTGCAATTTTATTCCACAGAAAAGAAGGCAACTGCATGACGCTACAACACTAAGTAGCCACAACAATCTCAATAAACTACATATTCTGTGAGCACTATCCTCAATTGTACTACACTCATAGTTACGTATACAATTCCATTACATAATTCCAGGAAGTATATAAAGGGCGCCTGGCGGAGTCCTAATTTGCCCAGGAGGGTACCTGTGTACAAAATGCTAGAAATCAGGGTGGGAGATCCGTAGACAGCTGTCAGGTTTGGATGTTTTTTTATTTTGCCTCCCAAAAAGTTTAGGACAGATTATAAAAATAAATATTTACATGACTTTCGATAAGCACAAAAGTAGACAGACAGTCGTTGTTTAACACAGGAAATACAGGTGAGTATCGACCTCTTTCTTGTAGAGGTACAATTTCCAAAGTGATGCACAAGTATACAATACAGGTAACATATGATTGTTGACGAGGTGCAACCCAAGACTGTGCTAAGTCCGGGGATCTAAAAAAGATGGTGTACACGGCCACTGACCACAACACAACTAACTGTATAAATAGTATATATCAGACATGGTCACTCAATAAAACTCATCCCCACCCCACTGCAATCGAAATGATGTCCATGGACACCAAAATTCAGTGCAGGCCCAGCGGCATTTCCAAACCCCTTTCTCACCTATAACAACAGCTCTACATTGCCTTCATACCACTTCCCTACCATTTCTACACCCTCTTCCAGCCATCAAATAATCCCAAATATCTTTTCAAAGCTGCCTATTCACCATGATGTTCGCATTGTCCGTGGGCAGCTACGACACCTGCCCAGCCTTTTTTTACCTACAAAAACAGCCCCATATCATCTTTTTTCCACTCCCCTACACTTCTCAGCCCTTCTTTCCACCAATAAATGACCAAAGATGTGTTTTCCATACTTTTTCCTGACCGATCTGTCCGTGATCTGCTGCAACTGGCCGCAGATCCAACATGGCAGACATTTCCCAAAAATCTGACACACCTCATGCTCTTCACCATCCAATCAGTGAGTGCGTCCCATGTTTGCGAACATCACGTTGGCCTCCCGGCCAATAGGAGGTCCGCCTGCAGACCGAACACGGAAGTGAGTCCACGGTCCAAACCAAGATATCACTAAAAAAACGTTTCCTACTTTTTTATCGTTTCAAAAAAAACTAATGCACTGATACTGCTGCAAATGTGGTGAAAATCTCTCCAGCAGTTTGGGCTGTAGATGTGAGCAAAATCATTTTTTTAATGCATCTATGTGATAAAAAACACACTTTGGGACCCCTTCATAACTTTGCCTCCCCTTAACGATACCTCACCAAATTTAGCAGGATCCAACTGACAAGGCCATATACTTGTGTTGCAAAGTCTCATGAGGATTCGTCCTGGGGGACGAGGGTATGAGCACCCAAAAAGTGTTCTTCCAATGGTTCAGCAACTTAACCATAACTACAGGGCCGCTACCAAAGGCCCTGCAATATATATATATATTGTATGTTAGAGCCAATGTGTACAGACGGGCGTAAGTGAAATGCGCTCTCAGTCCGCAGTCTCTAGCCAATACCTCATGACCTTAGATAAGGAAAACTCCAGCGAGTAAAAACATCTTGTTCATTTGAAAGTTCAAGTTTAAAATAACAAAGCAGCTCTGCAAGGTCGCTTTAAAGGCGGCGCCAAAAACAACATGTTTCGCAACTTCTTGTTGATTGGTCACATGATTTGCCCATATCATCACATGCTTTAAATACTATGCACGTAAATCGGAGGAAGTGAGTTGCAGTTAAAGGAGAAAAGAGTGAAAATGTGTGTGTGTCAATGGCCACTGCCCTGCTGCTATGTCTATGTTTGATTTACGTAAGAAGTGTCAGAGAAACAGCTGAAAATGAGGGTGGTGCTTTCGGATTGTAACGCATGCTTTTGTACTGCCTTCATGGGCTATCACTTCGCTTGCATAGTGCAATACTAAATACTGAGCGATAGGCACTGATGTGTCTAAAGCATAAGGCTATGCAGAAATGTAAGCCAAGTCTATACTGCTGGATCAAATCTACTCTTCAGAATGTTGGAAGTGAGGCAATGAATACTGCAAAATACTACTATATGAGCAGTACACAATGCTGTGCAAAGGTACTGCTATACACAGGTACTGTGTCCACGAACACTTTCAGGCCGATTAATGGAATTAATGTGCACCGAAAATTCCAGCGCAGAGGAGCCAAAACGTGCAATTCGCAGTAAAAGTGCGAAAATAGCAGTGCAACTGCGAAAATCGCAGGGAAACCAGCGCACATCGATTCATGGAAGTCCGTACGCGAGAAAAATATTGGATGTGCGCTGAAAAAGTGCGCGGCGCACGCCGGCGCACAGGTCATCCAACGGCGTGCGCCACGGCCGCTGTGAAATCGCACATAGCATGGCACACATTACAAAAGTAGGCGGAACACGGGGCGTAACACTCGGAATGGGGAACAACGCGTGAAAATATGGGCGTCACGGGGGAAGTACAGGAGGCAAGTGCGCGGAACGCCCACACGCTCGCCTACAACTCGTATTCATGGAATCGAATAGGGCAAACCAGTGCACGGTCAAAGATGCGCACAGGGCCAAACAAGTACGCCACAAGAAAGCAGGCGGTAGCGTCCCTGCGCCTGAAATAAATGTGGGCTAACAAAAAGCACCCATATACAGCTATGATGAATGAAAAATACTGTGGCCCTCTAGGACAAATGAGGTGCAAAGGGGTACCGACAAACACGGACACCCGCTGTGTGAAAAATAACGTGTGCGTGTATTACGGGGTTCGCGGGAAGTTCCACACGCGATTTGCCTGGGAACGTGTATTCCGGGGTGCGCGGTAAGTTTCACATGCGAATTTGCAGGGTACGTGTATTTCGGTGTGCGCGTGAAGTTCCACACGCAATTTCAGCAGGGTACGTGTACTCCGGGTGCACGGGAAATTCCACACGCGAATCCAGCAGCCTACATGTATTTCGGGGGTGCCGGGGAGTCCCACACGTGAATTGGCGGTGTGGGTCCTCCCAGCTGTTCCTCTACACCCTCCACGGCCCCTGCAGGCGGCCCACACCACAGGGGACTACCCTGCACCCCTGCACATGTCACCATGGCCATGCCCCCCAGCCAACCCACATGTCACCTTGCAATACTGGCCAAAAAAGCATGTCTCCCAGCACCCCCAGCCCCCAGCAGTGCAGGGCACCCTCCACCAGGCCCCCACTCCTGTCCCCCTGCACCCCCACCCACCAGCAGTCAGGGGCACCCTCCACCAGGCCCCCACTCATGTCCAACTCATGTCCCCCTGCACCCCCACCCCCCTGCATCCAGGAGCACCCTCAACCAGGCCCCCACTCATGTCCCCCAACACCCCCACCCCCAGCAGTGCAGGGCACCCTCCACCAGGCCCCCACACATGTCTCCCAGCACCCCCACACCCCCAGCATCCAGGGGCACACTCCACCAGGCCCCCACTCCTGTCCCCCTGCACCCCCACTCCCCAGCAGTCAGGGGCACCCTCCACCAGGCCCCCACTCATGTCCAATTCATGTCCCCCTGCACCCCCACCCCCCTGCATCCAGGGGTACCCTCCACCAGGCCCCCACTCATGTCCCTCAGCACCCCCACACCCCAGAAGTGCAGGGCACCCTCCACCAGGCCCGCACACATGTATCCCAGCACCCCCACCCCCCAGCATCCAGGGGCACCCTCCACCAGGCCCCCACTCATGTCCCCCTGCTCCCCCACCCACCAGCAGTCAGGGGCACCCTCCACCAGGACCCCACTCATGTCCAACTCATGTCCCCCTGCACCCCCACCCCCCAGCAGTGCAGAGCACCCTCCACCAGCCCCCCACTCCTGTCCCCCTGCACCCCCACCCACCAGAAGTCAGGGGCACCCTCCACCAGGCCCCCACTCATGTCCAACTCATGTCCCCCTGCACCCCCACCCCCCAGCAGTCAGGGGCACCCTCTACCAGGCCCCCACTCATGTCCAACTCATGTCCCCCTGCACCCCCACCCCCAGCAGTGCAGGGCACCCTCCAGCAGGCCCCCACTCCTGTCCCCCTGCACCTCCACCCCCCTGCATCCAGGGACACCCTCCACCATGCCCCCACTCCTGTCTCCCAGCACCCACACCCCCCAGCACTGCAGGGCACCATCCACCAGGCCCCCACTCCTGTCCCCCTGCACCCCCACCCCCCAGCATCCAGGGGCACCCTCCATCACCCTCCACCAGGCCCCCACTCCTGTCTCCCAGCACCCCCACCCCCCAGCATCCAGGGGCACCCTCCACCAGGCCCCCATTCATGTCTCCCAGCACCCACACCCCCCAGCACTGCAGGGCACCATCCACCAGGCCCCCACTCCTGTCCCCCTGCACCCACACCCCCCAGCATCCAGGGGCACCCACCATCACCCTCCACCAGGCCCCCACTCCTGTCCACCTGCACCCCCACCCCCCAGCACTGTAGGGCAGCCTCCACCAGGCCCCCACTCTTGTCTCCCAGCACCCACACCCCCCAGCACTGCAGGGCACCCTCCACCAGTCCCCCACTCCTGTCCCCCTGCACCCCCATGCCCCTGCATCCAGGGGCACCCTCCACCATGCCCCCACTACTGTCTCCCAGCACCCACACCCCCCAGCAGTGCGATTTGCCTGGGTACGTGTATTTCAGGGGTGCGCGGGTAGTCTTACACGTGATTTCATCAGGGTACATGTATTGCCGGGTTTGCGGGAAGTTCCACACGCGAATTTGCAGGGTACGTGTATTTCGGTGTGCGCGTGAAGTTCCACCCGCGACTGGGCCTGTGAGAGTGGGGTACGTGTATTCCAGGGGTGGGCAGGAATATTTACTTGCGACTGTGCCTGGGAGAGCGTGTTACGTGTATTCCTGGGGTGGGTGGGAAGATTCACATGGTCGCCTACAACGCGCAAAAAAGAAAAAGGTCCAATCTGGAAACACGTACGCCAGCATGAAGCAGGCGCACGTCCCGCGCAGCATAAAAGAGTGCAAACAACAAACATGCTCAGACGCCAGGATGAATATACCGTTCCTAGCAGCAGTGGCCATGGGATACCGCAGGAGGAGGAGAAGGATAGTCAGGGCCAGAATCTTCACACCCAGAACCAGCCTATTTGGTATGCCTGATGACCAGGTGTATGGGAGGTACAGGTTTCCACCACACATAATACTCAACCTGGTCAGTGAGTGGGAGTATGACCTCACATCACCCACCCTGTGCTCCCAAGCACTCAGCCCCCTGGAGAAGCTCCTCAATGTACTGCACTTCTTGGCTACCGGATCATTTCAGCGGACAAGTGCCATAGTGGGGGGGGTGTCACAGGCTAAGGCAGTCACGGTGCCTACACCAGGTGTTGGCCATCATCACTGCACGCCCATCAGTCCGCAGGCACATATACCTGCCCAGAACACCTGCAGAAAGGCAGGCTGTCAGCCAGGATTTCTACAGGGTGCCACAATTCCCCAAAGTGCTAGGTGCCATTGATTGCACCCATGTGGCTCTACGTCCCCCAGGGCATCTGAGCACATCTATAGAAACCGTATGCACTGGCATTCCATCAACGTCCAGGTAGTATGAGATGCCAAGGGAATCATCACCTCAGTATATGCCAACTATCCAGGGTCCACCCACGACAGCCTCATTTACAGGATGTCAACCCTAAACCGGGACATGGAAGCTGGGCGGCATGGCGATGCATGGCTGCTTGGTGAGTATAAATGCCACAGCACACGCATGTATGACAGATACACAGTAATGTCAATACCCCACTAATGATCCCCATCACCACCTCCACAGGGGACAGTGCCTACCCTCTGAGCACCCACATTATGACGCCAATTCAGAACCCCATCACGCCTCCCGAGGTAAGATACAATACAGCCCATATTGCAACACGGGGCATAGTGGAGCGCACATTCGGAATGCTCAAGTCACGCTTTCACTCCCTTGACCGTTCTGGCGGGCAGCTGTTATATGCTCCCCCAGTAGTGTGCAGGATCATAGTGGCAGCATGTGTCCTGCACAATGTTGCAACACGCCGGGGCCTGGCTGTGGACATGGTGGTGCCCCCACATCCACAACCACATGCACGCCCGCTGCGCATGGGAGGGGAAAGGGCACGGGGTGAGGCAGCCCGTACGCAGCTGGTGGCTAATTACTTCACATTGAAATCACACCCCTGTGGAGTGCACACAGCCCTGGCACATACCATCTGACAATCAATGATGACTCAATCTGACAATTATGATGAATTAAGGGACAGTCAACTCTCAGAACCATAGCAGCCTGAGATTGTTCATCTGGAAGTGTCACAATGTGTGCATCCCTACCTACACCAACACCACCAATGCAGTGTCACACTTCCATGCAGCAAAAATGAATACCCACTTGCAAAATACAACATGAGAACAATGCCATGTCACCCAACCCCTCCCCGGCATGGCCACACAACACACCATGGCATGTCATGCTATGTGAGAGCAAACAAATTAATCCCCACAACATGACCCAAGTGTCATCATTTATCATTTAAAACTCCATGACATAGAGAACTGTGTTACATGGTCCTACCTCAACTCTTTAAAGAAACATAATTATTAGGTTACTATGACTCATTTAACTCATTTGAAGCTGCATTTAATGCAAATGAAAGCAGTATAACAAATGATAATGACAATTTCAAAGAATACAAAGAAATGTTGGACAATGAACGCCAACAAGAGGAAGAAATGGAAGCTCAACTACACAAATACCCACTTGGAGAGCCACTCATTCCAAATGAAGCAGAAATAGCCATGACTGAGGTAGAAAATACCATGTATCAATATAAACAATCTGAGTAAAACTTTTCAGTTCTGGAATCTCAGCTAAATGATGAACAACAAACCCTTTATCTCAAAGTCAGTCAAGAAATTGAGCATAGTTTTAAACATGAAAGTAAAACCTGTGCATGTACAAATTATCAACCTCTGCTCCTGTATGTAAGTGGTGAAGCTGGTTCTGGCAAAACATTCCTAATTAAAATAATCAGTAAAAGTCCACAAATCGTAACAAACAACAATCTTTCGGCTGTAGTAACAGCCCCCATATGTTTAGCTGCTTACAAAATAGGTAGTGTCACTTTACACCGACTACTACTCCACCCCATAGAATACTAAACCAAATTAGAATACTACACATTGTCAGCAGAGGCTGCAGATGAGGTACACAGAAGTCTAAAACAAATGATAGATCCTGATAGATGTAGTAAGCATGGTGTGCAAACTCATGTCCTCTTCAATTCATCTCATCATGCAAGATGTCCTAAAAACGAACTACAAGGAACTGTTTGAAGGAACACATGTTATTGTTTTCGGAGACCTCCTACAGTTGATGCCAGTGAAAGGGCAACCTATTTTCAAAACATTAGGACACAAAGAATGGTGTAATGCTCTTGGCAGCATTGGAAATGTGAATCTCAGGCAACATTGTCACTACAAAGATCTAACTCAAAACATGTGCTAGTCTGCAGACCTCACATATGATAACATTTTAAAAAGCATTATAACTAGGCTCCTTACTAAATATGCACAATCCATCTTAAATAATAGACTAATCCATGAGCTGTATGGGCTGAAACACATTTGCTGCTGTTGTCATGGGACAATTAATGCAACACAATCTTAAATGTATTGCCTTAATGTCAAAGCTTGCAAGCTGTAGTCAATTCAATGAAACAATGTTGTTAAAATAAATGCAACCTATGCTGCATATCAGCACCACCGATTAACTGGAAGTACACTGCAGGACTCTTCCTATGTGTCAACAAGCAACAGTATGACTAAGGGCCTGATTCATGGAAGTGTTTTATAATAGCACAATCCCATAGGAAAATGTCACATGAATCAGGCCCTAAGTAGTTTAGAAAAATGCATCTCCAAAACAGCCGGATTGGAGAAAATATTAACTTTGTCTCTAAACTGCAGAGTAATTCTAAACTGTAATCTTGACATAGAACAAGGCTTGTCAATGGAGCAATTGATACAGTTGTTGGTTTCCAGACATATCCACATGACAACAGCATTCAGTTTGTCAATATCCACTTTGACAAACTTGCAGAGATTAAACAAATTGGCTGAACAATAGGAAGTTTCCTTCTTTTAAACGATATGTACGTACGCAGAAAGCAATTTTCTCAGTCACTTGCATATGCTGTCACTACTCACAAATCACAAGGTCTAACCTTAGATCAAGCATTGATTGAAATTGGTAGAATAGTCTTTAAAGAAGGTGTGAGTTACATAGCACTTTCACGTCAGCGTAAACTCTCAATGGTCTATTCTTAGTTAACTTTGATGCAAAGTCAATGCTGACATTCCTTGCATCCTGGAATACAACAAGCTATGGGCACTATACTCCCCCGATCTAAAGCTGTACCCTGTATCTCAACAAAAGTAACATTTTAAAAGACAAATAATAGAAACAGAACCTGCAGCAGATTTCCCAACTAAACCACTAATAAAATATTGACCAACTCCTGCATCAAACAATACAACCACAAAACTATCTAGTACAGGGTCATGGTCATATCCATCAGAAATGAAAGACACAAATATCTGCATGCCCATCTAACCATCCACAAACAGAACTCTCTGGTCCATTTAAATTCACAAAAATAACTGGAGTAATGTGTTATGCTAATGTCACAATTAATCTTCTATTTCAATTGCAACCAATTGTTCACAACATTTACTTAAATGGCTCATACCAGTTGTGTTTGAAAATACTTGTTCTTCATAGAAATCCCACAAATAATCCTGACAACACTTACAATGTCACAGGTATAAGGCAAGAATTGGACTACTGTGCAGGAATAGTTAAATGTACCATAAACACACAAGCAGATACACAATAATTCATAATGTACTTACTACACATACTGGAAACCACAAACAACCCTATACATGAAATCTTCCAGATTTCATACATGTGGAAACATACATGCACTCTCTGCAACAATGTTTCACAAGACCTCATCCCTAATGAACGATGTCTATATGTATCCATACCAGATTGTGAATCCATTCCATTTCACCAGCTTCTTCAGAATGCAAATCATAGCATATTAAGCCATTTTTGCAATTCAGACAATCGTTCCACCCTACAAATAAACTCACATAGCCAATTTGACATACTAGCGTTTCTAAGGTACAATGCAGATGGTACCAAAAATAACTGTAAGCTTCACACACGGTCAAGAATTTCTTGGAAAGAAAACCTTCACAACAGTAGGTATAATATGCCACGCTGGTGTCTCAACTACCTCAGGGCACTACATTGCATGTGTGAGAAAAAAATTAGTTGGTTTGAATGTAACAATACCTCTGTTACCCCAAAACATAGGTTACCAGCACATTTAACAAATGCCTACTTAATATTCCTTCAACCCAAATGTAGTCACTAAACTATAGCACAATTTACAGTTAGAATATGCCAGCAGGTATCTAACTACAACCATAATACTGCAACGAAACTTTTGAAAGTCAATCTAGTTAGAATACATCAACAGGTATCTAACTACTTAAAAAACACCTTTCATTCCAAAGCACTTCAAATATGCTATCGGAATTCTTATGAGAGAACATCTTCTAACCTCTAATGTATTATGAATATGCCAACAGGTATCTAACTATTTCATGCATTCACTCAATTACAACATACTTCAAACAAATGTACTATCACTCTCACACTCAAGCAGCTGTATTCATTTTTTTTAAATCCAGTACATAATGTTTTTCCCAATGATTATATAAAGTAACAACAACAGCAGTGTGTCATAAATTAATGTTGTTGCAAACATAGTCATTAAAATGTACTGTTTATGAGGGTCAAAAAAAGAAAATGTTTATTGAAAACTGTATTCCACTGCAGGTTTTAAACTATCATGCTTAACCAATTGCAATTTTATTCCACAGAAAAGAAGGCAACTGCATGACGCTACAACACTAAGTAGCCACAACAATCTCAATAAACTACATATTCTGTGAGCACTATTCTCAATTGTACTACACTCATAGTTACGTATACAATTCCATTACATAATTCCAGGAAGTATATAAAGGGCGCCTGGCGGAGTCCTAATTTGCCCAGGAGGGTACCTGTGTACAAAATGCTAGAAATCAGGGTGGGAGATCCGTAGACAGCTGTCAGGTTTGGATGTTTTTTTATTTTGCCTCCCAAAAAGTTTAGGACAGATTATAAAAATAAATATTTACATGACTTTCGATAAGCACAAAAGTAGACAGACAGTCGTTGTTTAACACAGGAAATACAGGTGAGTATCGACCTCTTTCTTGTAGAGGTACAATTTCCAAAGTGATGCACAAGTATACAATACAGGTAACATATGATTGTTGACGAGGTACAACCCAAGACTGTGCTAAGTCCGGGGATCTAAAAAAGATGGTGTACACGGCCACTGACCACAACACAACTAACTGTATAAATAGTATATATCAGACATGGTCACTCAATAAAACTCATCCCCACCCCACTGCAATCGAAATGATGTCCATGGACACCAAAATTCAGTGCAGGCCCAGCGGCATTTCCAAACCCCTTTCTCACCTATAACAACAGCTCTACATTGCCTTCATACCACTTCCCTACCATTTCTACACCCTCTTCCAGCCATCAAATAATCCCAAATATCTTTTCAAAGCTGCCTATTCACCATGATGTTCGCATTGTCCGTGGGCAGCTACGACACCTGTCCAGCCTTTTTTTACCTACAAAAACAGCCCCATATCATCTTTTTTCCACTCCCCTACACTTCTCAGCCCTTCTTTCCACCAATAAATGACCAAAGATGTGTTTTCCATACTTTTTCCTGACCGATCTGTCCGTGATCTGCTGCAACTGGCCGCAGATCCAACATGGCAGACATTTCCCAAAAATCTGACACACCTCATGCTCTTCACCATCCAATCAGTGAGTGCGTCCCATGTTTGCGAACATCACGTTGGCCTCCCGGCCAATAGGAGGTCCGCCTGCAGACCGAACACGGAAGTGAGTCCACGGTCCAAACCAAGATATCACTAAAAAAACGTTTCCTACTTTTTGATCGTTTCAAAAAAAACTAATGCACTGATACTGCTGCAAATGTGGTGAAAATCTCTCCAGCAGTTTGGGCTGTAGATGTGAGCAAAATCATTTTTTTAATGCATCTATGTGATAAAAAACACACTTTGGGACCCCTTCATAACTTTGCCTCCCCTTAACGATACCTCACCAAATTTAGCAGGATCCAACTGACAAGGCCATATACTTGTGTTGCAAAGTCTCATGAGGATTTGTCCTGGGGGACGAGGGTATGAGCACCCAAAAAGTGTTCTTCCAATGGTTCAGCAACTTAACCATAACTACAGGGCCGCTACCAAAGGCCCTGCAATATATATATATATTGTATGTTAGAGCCAATGTGTACAGACGGGCGTAAGTGAAATGCGCTCTCAGTCCGCAGTCTCTAGCCAATACCTCATGACCTTAGATAAGGAAAACTCCAGCGAGTAAAAACATCTTGTTCATTTGAAAGTTCAAGTTTAAAATAACAAAGCAGCTCTGCAAGGTCGCTCTAAAGGCGGCGCCAAAAACGACATGTTTCGCAACTTCTTGTTGATTGGTCACATGATTTGCCCATATCATCACATGCTTTAAATACTATGCACGTAAATCGGAGGAAGTGAGTTGCAGTTAAAGGAGAAAAGAGTGAAAATGTGTGTGTGTCAATGGCCACTGCCCTGCTGCTATGTCTATGTTTGATTTACGTAAGAAGTGTCAGAGAAACAGCTGAAAATGAGGGTGGTGCTTTCGGATTGTAACGCATGCTTTTGTACTGCTTTCATGGGCTATCACTTCGCTTGCATAGTGCAATACTAAATACTGAGCGATAGGCACTGATGTGTCTAAAGCATAAGGCTATGCAGAAATGTAAGCCAAGTCTATACTGCTGGATCAAATCTACTCTTCAGAATGTTGGAAGTGAGGCAATGAATACTGCAAAATACTACTATATGAGCAGTACACAATGCTGTGCAAAGGTACTGCTATACACAGGTACTGTGTCCACGAACACTTTCAGGCCGATTAATGGAATTAATGTGCACCGAAAATTCCAGCGCAGAGGAGCCAAAACGTGCAATTCGCAGTAAAAGTGCGAAAATAGCAGTGCAACTGCGAAAATCGCAGGGAAACCAGCGCACATCGATTCATGGAAGTCCGTACGCGAGAAAAATATTGGATGTGCGCTGAAAAAGTGCGCGGCGCACGCCGGCGCACAGGTCATCCAACGGCGTGCGCCACGGCCGCTGTGAAATCGCACATAGCATGGCACACATTACAAAAGTAGGCGGAACACGGGGCGTAACACTCGGAATGGGGAACAACGCGTGAAAATATGGGCGTCACGGGGGAAGTACAGGAGGCAAGTGCGCGGAACGCCCACACGCTCGCCTACAACTCGTATTCATGGAATCGAATAGGGCAAACCAGTGCACGGTCAAAGATGCGCACAGGGCCAAACAAGTACGCCACAAGAAAGCAGGCGGTAGCGTCCCTGCGCCTGAAATAAATGTGGGCTAACAAAAAGCACCCATATACAGCTATGATGAATGAAAAATACTGTGGCCCTCTAGGACAAATGAGGTGCAAAGGGGTACCGACAAACACGGACACCCGCTGTGTGAAAAATAACGTGTGCGTGTATTACGGGGTTCGCGGGAAGTTCCACACGCGATTTGCCTGGGAACGTGTATTCCGGGGTGCGCGGTAAGTTTCACATGCAAATTTGCAGGGTACGTGTATTTCGGTGTGCGCGTGAAGTTCCACACGCAATTTCAGCAGGGTACGTGTACTCCGGGTGCACGGGAAATTCCACACGCGAATCCAGCAGCCTACATGTATTTCGGGGGTGCCGGGGAGTCCCACACGTGAATTGGCGGTGTGGGTCCTCCCAGCTGTTCCTCTACACCCTCCACGGCCCCTGCAGGCGGCCCACACCACAGGGGACTACCCTGCACCCCTGCACATGTCACCATGGCCATGCCCCCCAGCCAACCCACATGTCACCTTGCAATACTGGCCAAAAAAGCATGTCTCCCAGCACCCCCAGCCCCCAGCAGTGCAGGGCACCCTCCACCAGGCCCCCACTCCTGTCCCCCTGCACCCCCACCCACCAGCAGTCAGGGGCACCCTCCACCAGGCCCCCACTCATGTCCAACTCATGTCCCCCTGCACCCCCACCCCCCTGCATCCAGGAGCACCCTCAACCAGGCCCCCACTCATGTCCCCCAACACCCCCACCCCCAGCAGTGCAGGGCACCCTCCACCAGGCCCCCACACATGTCTCCCAGCACCCCCACACCCCCAGCATCCAGGGGCACACTCCACCAGGCCCCCACTCCTGTCCCCCTGCACCCCCACTCCCCAGCAGTCAGGGGCACCCTCCACCAGGCCCCCACTCATGTCCAATTCATGTCCCCCTGCACCCCCACCCCCCTGCATCCAGGGGTACCCTCCACCAGGCCCCCACTCATGTCCCTCAGCACCCCCACACCCCAGAAGTGCAGGGCACCCTCCACCAGGCCCCCACACATGTATCCCAGCACCCCCACCCCCCAGCATCCAGGGGCACCCTCCACCAGGCCCCCACTCATGTCCCCCTGCTCCCCCACCCACCAGCAGTCAGGGGCACCCTCCACCAGGCCCCCACTCATGTCCAACTCATGTCCCCCTGCACCCCCACCCACCAGCAGTCAGGGGCACCCTCCACCAGGACCCCACTCATGTCCAACTCATGTCCCCCTGCACCCCCACCCCCCAGCAGTGCAGAGCACCCTCCACCAGCCCCCCACTCCTGTCCCCCTGCACCCCCACCCACCAGAAGTCAGGGGCACCCTCCACCAGGCCCCCACTCATGTCCAACTCATGTCCCCCTGCACCCCCACCCCCCAGCAGTCAGGGGCACCCTCTACCAGGCCCCCACTCATGTCCAACTCATGTCCCCCTGCACCCCCACCCCCAGCAGTGCAGGGCACCCTCCAGCAGGCCCCCACTCCTGTCCCCCTGCACCTCCACCCCCCTGCATCCAGGGACACCCTCCACCATGCCCCCACTCCTGTCTCCCAGCACCCACACCCCCCAGCACTGCAGGGCACCATCCACCAGGCCCCCACTCCTGTCCCCCTGCACCCCCACCCCCCAGCATCCAGGGGCACCCTCCATCACCCTCCACCAGGCCCCCACTCCTGTCTCCCAGCACCCCCACCCCCCAGCATCCAGGGGCACCCTCCACCAGGCCCCCATTCATGTCTCCCAGCACCCACACCCCCCAGCACTGCAGGGCACCATCCACCAGGCCCCCACTCCTGTCCCCCTGCACCCACACCCCCCAGCATCCAGGGGCACCCACCATCACCCTCCACCAGGCCCCCACTCCTGTCCACCTGCACCCCCACCCCCCAGCACTGTAGGGCAGCCTCCACCAGGCCCCCACTCTTGTCTCCCAGCACCCACACCCCCCAGCACTGCAGGGCACCCTCCACCAGTCCCCCACTCCTGTCCCCCTGCACCCCCATGCCCCTGCATCCAGGGGCACCCTCCACCATGCCCCCACTACTGTCTCCCAGCACCCACACCCCCCAGCAGTGCGATTTGCCTGGGTACGTGTATTTCAGGGGTGCGCGGGTAGTCTTACACGTGATTTCATCAGGGTACATGTATTGCCGGGTTTGCGGGAAGTTCCACACGCGAATTTGCAGGGTACGTGTATTTCGGTGTGCGCGTGAAGTTCCACCCGCGACTGGGCCTGTGAGAGTGGGGTACGTGTATTCCAGGGGTGGGCAGGAATATTTACTTGCGACTGTGCCTGGGAGAGCGTGTTACGTGTATTCCTGGGGTGGGTGGGAAGATTCACATGGTCGCCTACAACGCGCAAAAAAGAAAAAGGTCCAATCTGGAAACACGTACGCCAGCATGAAGCAGGCGCACGTCCCGCGCAGCATAAAAGAGTGCAAACAACAAACATGCTCAGACGCCAGGATGAATATACCGTTCCTAGCAGCAGTGGCCGTGGGATACCGCAGGAGGAGGAGAAGGATAGTCAGGGCCAGAATCTTCACACCCAGAA
Organism: Ambystoma mexicanum; assembly: GCF_040938575.1. Taxonomy (NCBI): domain Eukaryota; kingdom Metazoa; phylum Chordata; class Amphibia; order Caudata; family Ambystomatidae; genus Ambystoma; species Ambystoma mexicanum. The sequence continues at coordinate 1,410,605,781 of NC_090921.1, read as the reverse complement.
CCAGCCTATTTGGTATGCCTGATGACCAGGTGTATGGGAGGTACAGGTTTCCACCACACATAATACTCAACCTGGTCAGTGAGTGGGAGTATGACCTCACATCACCCACCCTGTGCTCCCAAGCACTCAGCCCCCTGGAGAAGCTCCTCAATGTACTGCACTTCTTGGCTACCGGATCATTTCAGCGGACAAGTGCCATAGTGGGGGGGGGGTGTCACAGGCTAAGGCAGTCACGGTGCCTACACCAGGTGTTGGCCATCATCACTGCACGCCCATCAGTCCGCAGGCACATATACCTGCCCAGAACACCTGCAGAAAGGCAGGCTGTCAGCCAGGATTTCTACAGGGTGCCACAATTCCCCAAAGTGCTAGGTGCCATTGATTGCACCCATGTGGCTCTACGTCCCCCAGGGCATCTGAGCACATCTATAGAAACCGTATGCACTGGCATTCCATCAACATCCAGGTAGTATGAGATGCCAAGGGAATCATCACCTCAGTATATGCCAACTATCCAGGGTCCACCCACGACAGCCTCATTTACAGGATGTCAACCCTAAACCGGGACATGGAAGCTGGGCGGCATGGCGATGCATGGCTGCTTGGTGAGTATAAATGCCACAGCACACGCATGTATGACAGATACACAGTAATGTCAATACCCCACTAATGATCCCCATCACCACCTCCCCAGGGGACAGTGCCTACCCTCTGAGCACCCACATGATGACGCCAATTCAGAACCCCATCACGCCTCCCGAGGTAAGATACAATGCAGCCCATATTGCAACACGGGGCATAGTGGAGCGCACATTCGGAATGCTCAAGTCACGCTTTCACTCCCTTGACCGTTCTGGCGGGCAGCTGTTATATGCTCCCCCAGTAGTGTGCAGGATCATAGTGGCAGCATGTGTCCTGCACAATGTTGCAACACGCCGGGGCCTGGCTGTGGACATGGTGGTGCCCCCACATCCACAACCACATGCACGCCCGCTGCGCATGGGAGGGGAAAGGGCACGGGGTGAGGCAGCCCGTACGCAGCTGGTGGCTAATTACTTCACATTGAAATCACACCCCTGTGGAGTGCACACAGCCCTGGCACATACCATCTGACAATCAATGATGACTCAATCTGACAATTATGATGAATTAAGGGACAGTCAACTCTCAGAACCATAGCAGCCTGAGATTGTTCATCTGGAAGTGTCACAATGTGTGCATCCCTACCTACACCAACACCACCAATGCAGTGTCACACTTCCATGCAGCAAAAATGAATACCCACTTGCAAAATACAACATGAGAACAATGCCATGTCACCCAACCCCTCCCCGGCATGGCCACACAACACACCATGGCATGTCATGCTATGTGAGAGCAAACAAATTAATCCCCACAACATGACCCAAGTGTCACAAACTACAGTGTCCCTAATGGAAACATTACCAAATACTTACCAATAATACTAATCACCTACACAACCTCCAACCTACCATAAACATGACAGTACGGACTTTAAAAATTGGTAGCCTCACTACCTGATAATGCCAGCACTTCAAACACTTCCAACTGTACAGTGTTAGCGCCACGCAAAAGTGTAGGCGCACTGCTCACAACATGGACTCCATTTCCAAAGTAGACCGCCTTGTGAAGACACGACAAATGGACCTGCAAATTAGGACGATGAGATGGATGCAGAGGCACATATCAATACACCATGCAGTGTACAATACAACAACAATATGCACTAGGAATGTATACACAGTATTGACTACAGACTGCCTACACATCAAATGGGAGTCCAACGTCACCGTGTAAGTCAATGTCACTTGGGCACACCCTTTGCAAGCCCATGGAAACGGGGAGCAGGAGGGGTGTGTGTCACACAAACCCAAGCATCTGACCCAAATTCAGGACAAGCCTGCATGTGCCCAGCCACAATACAGCGTATGCCCACGGGAGCCACACAAGGCAACACACTGTCCAAAAATGAAAAATCAAAAATCAAAAATCAAAAAACAAAAATCAAAAATCAAAAATCAAAAATCAAAAAACAAAAATCAAAAATCAAAAATCAAAAATGGCCATGAATGGGTCCGGGGGGCTGGGGCAGGCCACCCAGGAGGTCCGAGGACAGGGTGCACATTAAAACCCACCTGTGTGGATCTTGCAGAAAAAAACCACCTCCATGGGCTCATGACCTGCACGGCTACCCTATTGTGGGAGAATCGCTGCTGTCGCTCTCCTCACCCTCTGCAGCTGCATCTGGTGGTGGTGGCACTATGGGAGGCAGCCCACGCAAAGCCCTAGCTGGTCCTCCGTGGCAGCAAGCATGCGGGTTTGGAAGGTCTGGTTCTGGAGGATAATTGTGTGGAGGTCCCCATACAACAACTCACGGGATGCCCGGACCTCCTCCCTAGTTGCCTGCATCTCAGCTGAGAGCGTACTTGTGAGCCGCTCCAGCTGCTGTTCTGTCCTCGTGTTAGATGAAGCCTCAAGCTCAACCAGAGTTACCCTGAGCTGATGGAGTTCCACCCTCAGGGCTTCCCTGTGGTCCTGGGACTCAATAGAAATGGCTTCCCACAGAGTCTCCAGTGCCGCCCGCCTGTCCCTGTTGGACGCCAACATGTCCTCCTTGTGTGACTGGCTAATGGAGTCTGTTGCCTGCTGTAGTTGTTCAATCAGCCTTTCTTGGGGGACAATGGAAGTGGCCACCCTATCCATGGCCTGAGCCATCATCTCAGTTGATGCTGCCTGTTGGTATGCCATACCGTATATGAATTGCTCCCATGCGGTATTGCCAGGTGGCGTACGGCCACCGCTTCGGCGGGCACCACACCTGTCTGGGGCAAGGCAAACTGCGCCTTGCTGTGCCGGCACTGCCTGAGGCTGCAGGACTGCATTCTCCCTCTGATCTGCTGGCCCAGAAACAGGATCAGATGTAGCGGAGTGTGACCCTGCATTCGTAACCACCAAAGGCGGACCTACCAACACTGACATCCCCATTGAGGGTTCTACCCCTGGTGCATGTGGGTTGGACAGTACAGAATCCCTCCCAAGAAACACTTACCTGCGACGGCACATAGGTCTCATCATCCGAATCGACACCTGAATAGAGCTCGGGGGAGGTGCACCCAGAGACACCCCTTGAGATGATGGTCTGCAGCAAGTGTGGGTTCTCACCCACCACCACACCACGTCCCTCACTGGTGCCCGGTCGGGCCTGAGACCCCTCCTGGGTCTGCACCATCTCCACAACCCCAGCAGTATCAAGTGCGTCATCCCCTGCAAAGACATGAAAGAAAATAAATGGGAACAGGCATTAGCACCATGGCACTCAATTAGGGCTGAGAAGCAACAGAAACATTACTTCATTGACACATGTCCCACATGACTATAACCCTCTCATGCATGCACTGTCACTGCGTATGAAGGGGAGGCAAATGGCACACATTGATGACACCAAGATGGAAGACCAACAAATTTGCTGCATGCTGGCTAGCAGTGCCATCACACATTGGCCTGTGATTGGTATGTCCAATACACATGCATGACACATGCCATCACACAGATGGCATGTATCCTAGCCATGCCACACATGTGACAATAGGACTGAGAAATGCCTAGTGAAAGTGGTGGAATGCAGACAATCAGCCTGAATGAACACAGAATAATATGCAACTATGTTGTGGCAAGATGACACTTCAAGGGCAACTGGAGTGAGGTTGGGCTGAATGTCTACTGTTGCCAGAAGGGATACTGCAACACCCAAATCCTGGTGTGCAGAATGTATTGGATGAAGCACATGTGTGACCCAAACCACTCAGGCACACACCCCCTCACCTGGCACTCAATCAGAAGCACTCACACACACACCATGCACATGGATGACACACACATGCATGTGCACTCAACGGACAATCCTCGTAATCTGGCAGGTCTCCAACGCCTTGGATCTGTTCCTCCGTGACGTAGGTCCCAGCAACATACTCATGTGGAGTGAGTTCTATGTCCTCTGCTGGAGACCCACCTCCAGTCACTAGAGTTGCGGCATGACTTGAGGCCAGCTTTTTCTTTGCCCTGCGGTTCAGGTCATTCCAGCGCTTGTAGCAATCATTAGCTGTGCGCCTCACGAATCCAAGGGCACTTATGAGGTCTGTGATGGTCTGCCAGTGTGCCTGACGTTGTGCAGGTGTGGTCTTGCATCCTGCAGTAATCACCATTTCGCTGTCATGTGAAGACACATAATCCACAAGTGCGTCAAGTTCGGCCTGATTGAAGCGGGGCTTCCTTGGTGGGCCGGACTGTGTAGCCGTGTCTGGGGCATCAGCCTGTACTGGACGAGCACTCTTCCTCTTCCGCTTGGAAGGTGGTGGTGATACTGAGTGTCCTACGCCGCTCTGGACACTAGGGGCAGGAGCCCCGGTGGACTGTGGACTAGGAGTGTGGAAATGAACACTCACCATGGGACTTGGTGCAGGCATTAGCTGAAGTGTGATGTAGTCAGGGGGAACGTCAGCAGGATGGACTAGGACCGACACTGTCCTGTCTGGGAGACTCAGAGCTGGGGTGGATGGAGCCACAGTTGCCCCTGCAGCCTCCCCACCCTGCCTACTCGGGTCAGCAGATGACATAGCTGCCCCTGATCCAAGTGGGCTGGTGACACCAATGTGCACCGCCACATGTGGCCTAGACCTGCTGACCTGGAAGTCAGCCATGGAGTCACCCTGTGCCAGGTCTGGTGCCACAATGGGCTGGTCCAACAAGGGTTGAGCAGGGATGGTGTCAGCCACGTTACCCTCAACCAGGGGGGGGGCATGGGTGTCCCTGACTGGTCACCCACACATGGGGGGCTAGGGGCACCCTGCAAGTCCCAGCCACATCCCCTACCGTATCGACCACGGCCACCCCTTGTGGCTCGCCCACCTTTGCCACCCTTACCGCGTGCTCGGCTCCCAACCATGGAACTGATGTGGTTGTGCGTATGGGAGTTGAAGTAAACTATTGTCCTGGGCAATTGGGGGTCAAAGGGGTAGGGTACTAGATGGAATTCGTACCCTAGTGCTCTAGCAAGGCTGTATGTGACCCCTGGGGGAAGATGACGGGTCACGCAACGCACAGGCACCCCGAAAAAGGGAGATAATGTGCACGCAACCCCTCCTAGACCACGTGCGTGGAAAAATAAACCTGCGCTACGCTGTGGCACCCAGAAACACAAAAATGAACGTATGCATGTCACACGCAGCCTAGACTGACCTCTGAAGGGGTAGGCAACACACGGGGCAAGCACAGATGTCAAATTCGTGCGCGACTCACCGTCTGCCAGGAAATCTTGGGTGAAAAATACGCGCGTGTGCGCGTTGGCAACACCCCCGCCAAAAGAAGAATTGTACGCTGTCTGAGGAGACAGGACAACAGGAGAAGTAAACGCTGTTAGAGGAAACATGCCCAGGAAAAAGACAAGAAGAGAAAAAGCTGTCAGAGGTAATATTGAGTATGAACTTGGAACGCCGTGAAGTAAATCGCGTGTGAACCAACAAGAAGTACAGATTTCACCCACTTGCTCTCCACGAAAAGCACGTACAAGGAAATGGCGTTCTACACGTACCTTTTAAACATGCCCACACATCCAGTGTCACTTCCGCGTGTACGCGCTAAGGCCCCATCCTCCAATTACACGAGCTGACACTCTGATGTGCAGTCATTGGACGTGTAACATGCACCCGTGCACAGGGAAATGCCCACGCACGCACGTCACAGACGCACATACGCGCTGGTGGCCTTTGGGCCAATGAATTCACGTACGTGTGCTGACGCGCTTACGCGCTAAGGCCCTTTCTTCGAATTACACGCAGACGTGCTGGATTTTCACGTGCCAAATCACTCCGTATCAAGCTGGCCACGCGTAAGCACACAGAAGACCATGCTCCTGCCCACAAGGCCGAATTACTGCCCCCCAGAGCCCCGAGCACGCTCCCACCTGCCATCTGCTGCTGCCTGATTGCCTGCTGCCCACGTGCCCTGCCATTTGCTGCCTGCACATCAGCCAGGGGTGCTGTTGCTGTGACCACCCATGCTGGAACCGAAGACTCCCGACTGGGATTCCATCGCTCCACAGACCAGCCCCAGGACCCAGTTGCCTACCCACTCCTGCCTCTGGGGTTGTCATGTCGGGCACTGCAACATCTGGTACCACTGACAACCCCCGGCCAGAAGTTGGTGTCCTGGTGGAGCAAGTCCTGGGGCAGTATGATGCCCTCTTCGGAAGTTTGCACGCCGACAAGGAAGGACGGACTCAGATCTGGACGGACATCGTGACTGCCATCAACGCAGAGGGGGTGGCAGTCCGACTATTCCATCATGTCAAGAAGCACTGGAAGGACTTCAGGTCCAGGACCCTCAACAAGACCCGGCGACTCTTGAAGGCAGCGGATGCTAAGGGGCGCCGGGGCCACTTGTCGGACGATCAGATGAGGGTCCTGGAACGCATATCCCCAGCGCTCCACGGCCAGGTCCTTGAGAGGCAGACCCGTCTGGAGTCGAGCGGTAAGTGTACATGCATCATGATTGTGAGATGTGCGTGTGGTGATGTGCCAGTAGTGTGCAGGTTGCACATGTGTTTTTATGGGGCCAAGTATGGGGGGGATACAGGGCCGTGAGGCTAACACATGCGAGGGCTGTCATGTGTGAGACATGGATGGTGCTTGTGTGTGTAGGCTTGCATGCCAAATGCAGTTGTGTGGGCACACATGTTTGGATGAATGTGTATGTAAGTAGGCATGTTCGTGATGTCACACATGGATGTTTTTTCAGCTGCATGTATCAGCACTGTGTACATGTGCATGTGTGTGTATTTGACAAGGGTGCAACAGTGATGCAACATGGATGCATGTGACAGCGGGATGTGGAAGCCTGATTGGCAGATGTGACATGGATGCCAATCTGAACACTGCGACAGTTGGCAGAGGTGTACAAATGCATGCAAGTGTGGTGGTGTGTGTGCATGTGTAGTGCACTCCCTGTGTTGCATGTGATGTCTGGCTCACCTTTGCCTGCTCATGCTGTTGTTTGTGTATGGATGGTGCTGGCTGTTGCGATATGGCTGTGGTATGGCTCATGTATGCAAGTTGAAATGACATGTGTGTTGGCGATTGTGATGCCATGTCTGAGGATTGCCAATGCCACTCATGTACAACTGTCATGTGTGTATGTGTCCATTGTACAGTGCCCTGATGCCTGTGTTTTATTTCTCCCTGTCTGCAGCGTTAACTGATGAAGAGGGCGGAGAAGGTGCTGTGGAGCACAGCGGCGGGGATCGCACCGCCAGCCGGAGACGCGAAGCCCGGCTCCCCACCCAGGTTGTGATCTCGTTGGGGAGTGAGGAGTCCGGTGCCGCATCCCAGGCCGCGGCTGCCGAGGGGAGGTCCAAGAGGCGGAGGTCGGAGTTGCACTCCTCGGCAGCAGAAGGGGCAGCTGGGACCCCATAGGGCCCAACGGGGGAAGATGGCACGGAGTCATCCAGGTTAGTGGGGAGTTTGGTGGAGGAGGAGGCCGTGCAAGCAACAGAGACGGGGTCTGGAGGTGGGGATTCCACTGGTGCTAGTGGTGCAGTGCAGGACCAGGGAGGTGCCTGTGTGCAATCCTGTCCCTGATCCTGTCACTGCACCATCTTGCACCAGCAGGGATGCCTACGTCCAGACCCGTTTTCAGGCAGGGGATGAGCTCACAACAACTGGCCTTCCTCTGCCTGCGGACGTGGCTATCCAGGTACGGGTTGAGCCTGTCCTGACTGGTGTGGCGTTGTGTCAACGGGCCATGCGAGGTGACCTGCAGTCTTTTCATGAGGAGACTGCACGTCATCTCGAATGGCTCGTTGACCGCGTCGGACTACTGGTATAGGTCACCCAGGCCGGATTCTTCTGTTTGCTGCAGCTTGCTCCGACCCCCTCCTCAACTGAACACCCTATGCGCTAGTCGTCCTTCGTGCCATCTTCCCACCCATTTGTCACCTGGGTGCCCTGTGGAGCTGCCTCTGACGGTGCGGCCAGGCTGGTGGAGGAGGCATCCCTGCCACAGTCGGGAGTCGGACGTCCAGCAGGGGTGGCCACATCAATGAGCACGGGCACATGCACAGCAGCAGCAGCAACAAGGTGGGAGCCATGACGGCTCTGGGCCTTCGACATCGGAGGGGCAGGCATCGGCCGGAGGGCAGAAGGACCCAGGACGGGAAGTGTCTTCCGTGTGGCAGCGGTTGGGCCACGTCATAGATGCAGAGCGGCAGCGGGCGGAAGAGGCACGGCTCACGATGGTCAGAGCAGAGAACTCCATGCGGAGGGCCCTGAGGCGGGCCGAGTGCCTCGAGGCAATCCGCAGGGAGTTGGAGGTGAACATGTCGTCGGCCCTGCGGACCCTTTGGGCCATGGAGGAGGACCGCCTCCGGGACATTGAGCAGGAGTTCGATGATGCCCTGGCCCGGAACATCCCGAAGTGAGCCGTCGGACTGGCCCGCTGCCCTTGTGAAATAGTTCTGTAGTTAGTGTTAGGTTTCCTTTGCTTTTTAATATTTTTTGGACCTTTTGGACAATGGACCACATTTTTGTATATAGTTTTTTTTATTAGGTAGTCTTATTAGATAGGTTTCATTTCTTCTGTTGGGATCATGGACCCTGGATTGTTTATCTGTATATAGTTGACTGTTGGATTTTTTTATTTTTATTTTTATTTTACCCATGGAGCAATGGTTTTTAGTTTTAATTTTCCATTGGATTTACTTTTGTGAACTTTGACTTTGGACACCTTTCCTTTGGATTATGATTTGTGGTTTTACATTATTTTACAGACATGCTGCTTTTTGTTTTTAATTCCCATTTTCGTTTGTTTACTTTTGATTCCATTTATGTTGCTTTTAATACATATTTTTTCATCATACTTCAATGTGTAGTATCATCTCATTGGTTTCATGCATGTCATGATATGGGTTTTGACATTCACTGACACCCATTGTGTGTATGTGAGGGACATGTCTTCATTTACATACTTGCCATTGGGGTTGTATCATGTAATTGGCATTTCTAAGTGGGTGGATGCAATACTTGGGTGGGTGTTTGGCATGTGGAGGCTACCCATAAGGGCCAGGGATCTAGATTGTGATGATGTGTTGGCTGGGGGACATGAGTGGGGGCCTGGTGGAGGGTGCCCCACAGTGCTGGGAGGTGGGGGTGCAGGGGGACATGAGTTGGACATGAGTGGGGCCTGGTGGAGGGTGCCCCTGGATGCAGGGGGGTGGAGGTGCAGGGGGACATGAGTTGGACATGAGTGGGGGCCTGCTGGCAGGTGCCCCTGACTGGTGGGGGGTGGGGGTACTGGGAGACATGAGTTGGACATGAGTGGGGGCCTGGTGGAGGGTGCTCCTGGATGCAGGGGGGTGGGGGTGCTGGGAGACATGTGTGGGGGCCTGGTGGAGGGTGCCCTGCACTGCTGGGGGGTGGGGGTGTTGGGGGACATGCGTGGGGGGCCAGGTGGAGGCTGCCCCTGGATGCAGGTGGGTGGGGGTGCAGGGGGACATGAGTTGGACATGAGTGGGGCCTGGTGGAGGGTGCCCCTGGATGCAGGGGGGTGGGGGTGCAGGGGGACATGAGTTGGACATGAGTGGGGGCCTGCTGGCGGGTGCCCCTGACTGGTGGGGGGTGGGGGTGCTGGGAGACATGAGTTGGACATGAGTGGAGGCCTGGTGGAGGGTGCCCCTGGATGCAGGGGGTGGGGGTGTAGGGGGACATGAGTTGGACATGAGTGGGGGCCTGCTGGCAGGTTCCCCTGACTGGTGGGGGGTGGGGGTGCTGGGAGACATGAGTTGGACATGAGTGGGGGCCTGGTGGAGGGTGCCCCTGGATGCAGGGGGGTGGGGGTGCTAGGAGACATGTGTGGGGGCTTGGTGGAGGGTGCCCTGCACTGCTGGGGGGTGAGTTGCTGGGGGACATGAGTGGGGGCTTGGTGGAGGGTGCCCCTGGATGCAGGGGGGTGGGGGTGCAGGGGGACATGAGTTGGAAATGAGTGGGGGCCTGCTGGCAGGTGCCCCTGACTGGTGGGGTGTTGGGGTGCTGGGCAACATGAGTTGGACATGAGTGGGGGCCTGGTGGAGGGTGCCCCTGGATGCAGGGGGGTGGGGGTGCTGGGAGACATGTGTGGGGGCCTGGTGGAGGGTGCCCTGCACTGCTGGGGGTGGGGGTGCTGGGGGACATGAGTGGGGGCCTGGTGGAGGGTGCCCTGCACTGCTGGGGGGTGGGGTGCTGGGAGACAGGAGTGGGGGCATGGTGGAGGATGCCCCTGGATGCAGGGGGGGTAAGGGTGCAAGGGGACATGAGTTGGACATGAGTGGGGGCCTGGTGGAGGGTGCCCCACAGTGCTGGGGGTGGGGGTGCAGGGGGACATGAGTTGGACATGAGTGGGGCCTGGTGGAGGGTGCCCCACAGTGCTGGGGGGTGGGGGTGCAGGGGGACATGAGTTGGACATGAGTGGGGGCCTGGTGGAGGGTGCCCCACAGTGCTGGGGGGTGGGGGTGCAGGGGGGCATGAGTTGGACATGAGTGGGGGCCTGGTGGAGGGTGCCCCACAGTGCTGGGGGGTGGGGGTGCAGGGGGACATGAGTTGGACATGAGTGGGGGCCTGCTGGCAGGTGCCCCTGACTGGTGGAGGGTGGGGATGCTGGGAGACATGAGTTGGACATGAGTGGGGGCCTGGTGGAGGGTGCCCCACAGTGCTGGGGGTGGGGGTGCAGGGGGACATGAGTTGGACATGAGTGGGGGCCTGGTGGAGGGTGCCCCACAGTGCTGGGGGGTGGGAGTGCTGGGAGACATGCGTTGGTGGGCAGTGGTGCAAGGTGACATGTGGGTTGGCTGGGGGGCATGGCCATGGTGGATGGGCTGCCTGCGGGACATGTGCAGGGTAGTCCCCTGTAGTGTGGGCCGCCTGCAGGGGCCGTGGAGGGTGTAGAGTGAACAGCTGGGAGGACCCACACGGCCGATTCACATGTAGGACTCCCCGGCACCCCCGGAATACATGTAGGCTGCTGGATTCGCGTGTGGAATTTCCCGCGCACCTTGGAATACACGTACCCTGCTGAAATCGCGTGTGAAACTTCACACGCAACCAGAAATACATGCACCACGGACAATCGCGTGTGGAATTTCCCGCACACCTTGGAATACACCTACCCTGCTGAAATCGCGTGTGGAACTTCCCGCGTACGCCGAAATACACGTACCCAGGGCAATCGTGTGTGGAACTTCCCGCGCACCCCGAAATACACGTACCCAGGACAATCGCGTGTGGAACTTCCCACGCACCCCGTTATACACGTACCCAGGGCAATCGCGTGTGGAACTTCCCTCGCACCCCGAAATACATGTACCCAGGGCAATCGCATGTGGAACTTCCCGCGCACCCCGAAATACACGAACCCAGGGCAATCGCTTGTGGAACTTCCTGCGAACCCTGAAATACACGTACCCAGGGCAATCGCATGTGGAACTTCCCGCGCACCCCGAAATACACGTACCCAGGGCAATCACGTGTGGAACTTCCCACGCACCCCGAAATACACGTAGCCAGGGCAATCGCATGTGGAACTTCCCGTGCACCCCCAAATGCACATACTGTTAGGGAGAATTCTCTGTTTAGGCTGAATTTCCTAACCTAGTGAGTCCCCAAGCAGCTTTGCTGGATTTCTGGAGTTTGTTTTTTCCATCCTGCTAAGAGTGAGACTCTTTTTCTCCCACTCTCGGACATGAATGTGGTTAATTCCTTTGAATGTCAATGTGTTCTATGGGCTATAGGGTCTTTTGCTCCATAGGGTCTCATATGTTTTACCATGTGTGTTACACCGCACCCTCTGTGCCGTAACACTGGGGCGTCCTAGAGGATCCCCACCATAGAATCGACACCCTGGGACTGACTACTGTCTCCCAGGGCATGTAAAGTCACCATTGGCTTTACTAGACCTAAATTTACTAACAGAACTAGTACAAACCATCCTATTGTGGACGTACTAGTAGGGGTAATTCGATTACTCCTGGGTCTGTTATTCGAGGGGGCACTGTCCCGTCCCCCCTCGTCGAGTTTTGGCTGGTGGCAGTGGAAACTACTCGTTATATTCGACCCCGAATATAACTCTATGGGATTCTTCCCATTGTTGGAGGTTAATACTGTTTCTCGTTAATCTCTAACATACCACCGGTTTATTTATCTTAAATAAATCTATCGGTTGGTATTTTCTGCCAGAACTCGGTTTTTAAAATGGCATCTGTGTTCGTCTCTGTGACTCCTAAACCAAAGGTTGAGCCCTTTGTTCCACTTTTGGCGGGCTTCTGCACAGAGGCCCTCCAAAGTGGTGCCATTCTGTCTGGGTACCACAGGGGGTGCGGGAGGGGGTTTAGGCACCCTGGACTGAGTTGCCTTGCGAACTCAAGTCGCACTCTGGTGTGATTGGCCCAAGTGGTGAGCCACCCCGCTCACCACTTAGCGTGTTTTGATTAACAGCTAGGCTGAATGAATGGGGGTTTTCTGCATAAAAGCAGGGCTTTTGGGACTGGATCTTCAGAAGTCGCCACAGGACCTAAGAATCCGACGAGGGTAAAGCTGAGCCGACCTGCAACGACGACACCTCTGGTGGAGCCCTGCTGAACCGACTCACCACTTCCCAACGACAGAGGAGATCTCCCGGCTGGAGAGTCTTCTTCCCCTGACTGGTGGGAACAACCAGTCCCCTTTGCTTTTTCTTCGCTTCCAGGGCCTATTGGTCGAATTGCCCGTGCTGAGCACCCCGGTAACCGGATAGCCAAAAGGTGGTGCCTTGTGCCGGAGCACTCCGCGGCTGGTCTCTTCCCTGGTGGTGCAACGATCTTCAACTTTCCTTCGACGACGAGAGCATCTCTTCTTTTGGCAAAGCCCCGACTTGCATCCACCACCAGGAACAACTGCCCCGCCGGAGCTGTCTCTCCACATACAAGGTACCGTGTCCGCCTGGCTTTCCATGTGTCGGTTAGCGTGAGGTGTCTTATTCCTCGCCTAGCCATTGGGTCGCCTCCAAGCCTTCTTAACTTTCTGTTCTGAACTGGTCCAAACTTTCTATAAGAATTTGCGACAAAGACTCAAAGTGCATTTCCACTGTGATACTTTTTGGGACATATCGCCTTGCCTCTCTCCGAGTGGGCCTGGCCTCTGAACTTTGCGATCTACAGTAGACCCTGCCTTACTTGCCTTGCATTTGTTCGTAAAAGTGTTGGTACCGAGTTGATTTCATACCCTGCCTTTTCTCTCTCGTCCTAACGAATACTAGAGTGCCATCTAGGTTAAAGCATTCACCTCTGTCTCCAAATAAGTGGTGCCGTTGAACCTAGACTTGTCGAACTATTGTTAGGGGGATTGATTTACTTATAGTAATTGTGATTGAAGTTGTTTGCCGTATTAGTGCCAGTGTGTTTTCCATAGATGTGTTTTTATAAATAAATAACTATATATCTTTACACCGAAGCTCTGTTCCGTGTTTGCTTGTTCTACTGTGTAAATTGCCCTATTTTGTATACTCCACATACAGCCTAACTCTTCTTGAGGGAAGTCTGACTGCTCAGCCACAGCTACCAAGTGAATCTGTGTGGTACAGACTGCTACCAAGTGGGTTTACTGCCAAACACCTGTAGTCCTAAATCTTTTGCAGTGGTCCCAGAGGGAACTGCACAGGTTTCCGCCTAACACGTACCCAGGGCAATCGTGTGTGGAACTTCCCGCACACCCCGAAATACACGTACCTAGGGCAATCGCGTGTGGAACTTCCCGCGAACCCCGTAATACACGTACCCTGCTGATATTGCGTGTGGAAGTTCACGCGGAACCATAATACACGTACCCTGATGAATTTGCGTGTCAGACTACACACGCTCCCCTGAAATACACGTATCCAGGCGAATTGCATCCTGGATGCTGGGGTGTGGGGGTGCAGGGAGACAGGAGTGGGGGCCTGGTGGAGGGTGCCTCTGGATGCTGGGGGGGTGGGGGTGCAGGGGGACATGAGTTGGACATGTGTGGGGGCCTGGTGGAGGGTGGCCCTGGATGCAGCGGGGTTGGGGTGCAGGGGGACATGAGTTGGACTTGAGTAGGGCCTGGTGGAGGGTGCCCTGCACTGCAGGGGGGTGGGGGTGCTGGGAGACATGAGTGGGGGCCTGGTGGAGGGTGCACCACAGTGCTGGGGGGTGGGGGTGCAGGGGGACATGAGTTGGACATGTGCGGGGGCCTGCTGGCAGGTGCCCCACAGTGCTGGGGGGTGAGGGTGCTGGGAGACATGCGTTGTTGATCAGTGGTGCAAGGTGACATGTGGGTTGGCTGGGGGGCATGCCCATGGTGGATGGGCTGCCTGCGGGACATGAGCAGGGGTGCAGGTTAGTCCCCTGTGGTGTGGGCTGCCTGCAGGAGCCGTGGAGGGTGTAGAGGGAACACCTGGGAGGACCCACACGGCCAATTCACATGTGGTACTCCCCGCGCACCCCAGAAATACACGTACCCTGCTGAATTTGCGTGTGATACCACCCGCGCACCCCTGGAATACACGTGCTCTGATGGATTTGCGTGTATTACTTCACGCGCACCCCTGATGTACACGTACCCAGGACAATCGCGTGTGAAACTTCCCGCGAACCACTGAAATACACGTTCCCCGCTTGGCGTTTGCTGTTTGGCAGCCCTATGAACTGGTCCAGGGTTAGCGCAGACATTTGCAATGAATTAGGAATTTTGATGGCTTTTCCTTGCGCGAGGGCGTTCTTGGGGGCGTACCTGGCGCTGCTGCAGGGTCGCTGCGCCACTCTGTGCCACGGCTGATTTTGGAGGCTAAAATCCATGAATACGCTGTGCGATTAAATGGATTTTATCGCACGCAGCTGGCGCAGTGTATCGCACGGGGACACTGTGCGCCAGCCGCGTGTGCCACTTTTGTGCAAAATTCTATGAATTATCCTGTTTGTGTGTATTTTGTGCATTGCTTGATGCTATGTGTGTGACTCCCATGTATATGACTACTGTATTGGGGGCTTTGTGCCAATGTAATCCATATTATTTGAATTACACCTTTTAGCTAAGGTTGCCAAAGATCAAGCAACCGTTCACCTGTCAAACACAATGGTAGAGTGCATATTGCTGTGCAATATATGCTGTAGATTTAGCTACTTTGTAAAGCGGCCCAGTGCATGCCATGCTAAAGCACGAAGTGCTGTGCAATTTGATGCTGTGCCAAAGCTGCTGTCACACAAAGCTAAATGTGTGTTAATAAAGCGGATCGTGGTATACAGAACATGTTTAGCATATTTTAGGGGATGGGGTCATCATGTAGTACAAGTTAGATGCAAATTGTTATCATGAATGCATAGTGCAACAGTAGGATTGACGTTGTTGACTTAACTACTATGCAAACAAGTCCCAATGTTATCATGTTTAAAGTGCGTGGTGCTTTGCAAATAATTGCTGTGCCAATACTACTGTCACACAGAGCTACATATACATGAATAAAGTGCATAGTGCTAAATGAATGCTTTTCTACACATCTTGGAAAGATCGAGTAATTATATAGTCCAAGATTGAATTGTTATATGCTGGTGTGTGTCCCTCATGCATGGGACAACAGTATAACTTATATCAGTGTTTAATATTACACCAAAGGGGATTCTATTGGGACATTAGGAAAAAAGGTTGCATGGCAGTGGTTGCCTGTGGGTGCTTATATGCCTATGCCTCTAGGTAGAGGGAAATAATGGACAAAAGGAGGGGACAACTTGAGGTGACCACCTACTGAGTCAATGTAAGGCTGAATGGATGGAGGTATAGTCAGAAACGTAAGTATACCATATGCAGGACTAAGTTGAATAAAATTAAGAAAACACCCTACTCTTTATTTGTGTTTCAAAGCACATGTTTCTCTGAGCATTATATATATATTACATGGCCTGCGGTAGCAGCCATGTAGTTATGGTTAAGTTGCTAAACCCATAGGACTAGCACTTTTTGGGTGGCTTATGACTTCGCCCCCCTGGACGAATCCTCACCAAACTTTGCAAAAAAAGTATATGGCCCATTCCGAATTTCTTTGCAAGGTTTGGTGAGGTTTGGTCAAGGGGGGGCAAAGTTATAGGGGGGGTCTCAAAATTTCTTTTTTCCTATAGAGTGAATGGAGAGAACATTTTGTAAATTTGGTGAAAATCCGTCCAGTAGTTTTTTTAAAAATGACCAAATAATTGGTCTAAAAAATTAGTGATATCTATGTCTGCTCCGGGGACACACTTCCCTGTTCGCTCTGCGAACAGAACACCAATTGGATAATCAACCTACAATGTGACGTATTCGCTGATTGGTTGGGCTGAAGCGTGACGTGCGTCACATTCTTTCGATGCGTCCGCCATATTGGATTGCAGACCTCCAGGGCATTGCAATTTGAGAGCAGTTGATATATTTTATTTGTTTATTTCTTTTTCTATTTTAGTGGTATTCATCTATCTGTTGGCTTGTTGGATATTTTTGGGGCAGCTAGATACCTGTTGGCATATTCTAACTGTTTATTTCTTGTTTCATTTTAGTGGTATTCATTTATCTGTTTGCTTGTTGCAGATTATTGGGGCAGTTAGATACCTGTTGGCGTATTCTAATTGTTTATTGTTTCATTTCAGTGGTATTCATTTATCTGTTTGCTTGTTGAATACTCTTGGGGCAGTTAGATACCTGTTGGCGTATTCTAACTGTTCATAGTTTTAAAGTTGACGTTTTGTTTATTCTCATAAATAGATTAGTTATTACATTTTGGTTTTAAGAATATTAAGTAAGCGTTTACAAGATTTGCTGGTAATCTCAGTTTTAGAGTAATGGTAGTATCATTACATTTGAACCATCCACAATTCCTTTTTATATATGCAGTGTAGCGACCTACATTGGTTGTGGGTCCTCCGTGGTAGATTATACCTATTGTTGTGATGGTTTTCTTACCAAGTGATACTTGACCATGTATGAATCCAGTCAGCTTGCAGTTGTTTTTGGTACCATCTGCATTGTAACATAAAAGCATTAGTATTACGTATTTACTATGTGTCTGTATTTGTAAGGTGGAGCGATTATCTGAAAATTGCAGGTAGTACATAATCTGCTATGGTTTGCATTCTGTTCAAGTTGCTGAAATGGAATGGATTCACAGTTAGGTATGGATACATATATGAAACGTTCATTAGGAACACCTTCTTGTGCAACATGGCTGCAAAGAGTGCATGTATGTTTCCGGAAGATTTCATTTATAGGTATGTTTTTGTTTTCTAGTACTTGTAGTAAGTGCATTAAACATTGTGGATCTTCTTGTGTGTTTATAGTGAATTTGACCATTCCAGCACAGTAGTCCAATTCCTGCCTTATTCCAGAGACACTGTAAGTGTTGTCAGGATTGTTGGTTGCATTTCTGTGAAGGACTAACATTTGCAAACACAATTGGTCTGTCGCATGTAAGTAAATGTTGTCAATAATTGGTGGCAATTGGAACAGAATATTGATTGCTAGATTTGTGTAGCAATTTAAACCAGTTATATATGAACATTTGAATGGACCTGACAGTTCTGTGTCCAAGTCATTTGTTCGGAGTGTGCGTTGTTTCTTTGAAGAGGTAGTTGACTTTGCTTGTGCAGTAGATTCTTCTTTGGTTGTGGTCATTGATGAAGTAGTAGCTTCTTTTAATTTCTTTGGAAGAATCCCTGTGAGATCCTGCATAATTTGAGAGTGAAGTAGTTTTCTTTTACAAAATGTTGCTTTTTGCGGAACAGGATTGGTTTTTAGATGGGGGTGTAGAGTGAACACAGTCTATTGTATTCTAGAATGCAAGGAATATCAGCATTTATTTTACTTGCATCAACGTTGATTAGAAATAGTCTGTCAAGTGTACGTAAGTGTGATAGTGCTACATAGCTCATGCCTTCTTTAAACACTGTGCTACTAATATCTATCAATGATTTATCTAGGGTAAAACCTTATGATTTGTGAATGGTGACTGTGTATGCTAGAGTTAGAGAAAATTGCTCTCTGCGTACATACATGTCTTTGAAAAGAAGGAAGTGGGCTGTTGAGCGTCCTCTCCTTTTAACTACTGATAGTTTGTCAAAGAGAATATTGACATACTGAATGTTGTTGTCACGTGGCTATGTTTGAATACCAACAACTGCACCAAGTGCTCCATTAACTAGTCCTTGGTCCACGTCAAGGTTACGTTTAACCATTACTCTACAGTTTAAAGATAATTTTAATATTTTCTCCAAACCAGCTGTGTTACATATAGAGTTTTCTAAGGTATTTAGCCTCGTTGTGGCTTGTTGACACATGGGAAGTGCCATACCATGTACGTCCTGTTTGTAGATCAAATTTGAAGTATTGGTTGCATTTCTATTGTTTCATTGTTTCATTAAATTTTGAACGGTTTGCAAGACTTGGCATCAAGGACATACAGTTTACATGTGTGTGTGTGTGCTAATTGTTCCATGACATCAGTAGCACATGGGTTATGGCCATAGAGTGCATGGATGTGCCAGGTTTTCAATATATATTGTGCTTCTTGAGATAGTAGACCAAGTCTAATTCTTTTCAAAATGTTGGCGTATGTGAGGTTTGTAGACTGACGCATGCTTTTAGTTAATTCTCTGTACTGGAAATGTTGCCAAAGGTTGACATTTCCTATACTGCCAAGAGTTTTACGGCATAGTTTGTGCCCTAAGGTATTAAAAATAGGTCCACCTTTAACTGGTGTTAATTGAAGAAGATCTCCGAAAACTATAATGTGTTTTCCTCCAAAGAGTTCTTCATAGTCTGTTTTCAGGACCTCTTGTAATCTGAGGTGAATTAAGGCTAACATTAGATTGGAAACCATGCTTATCTCATCTATTAGCAGCATTTCCATTTGTTTGCAAACTCTGCGTAGTTCCATTGCAGCTTCTGGAGAAAGTTTGTAATGGTCTAATTTGTTTTGGTGTTCTATTGGAAGGAGTAGTAATCGGTGTAAAGTGACACTGCCTATGTTGTAGGCAGCTAAACCAGTGGGGGCAGTTAGAACCGCTGATAGTTTGTTGTTTGTCAATTGTTGGATGAACTTGCTGATGATTTTGATTAAGAATGTTTTGCCTGACCAGCTTAACCACTCACGTATAGTAGTATAGGTTTGTAGTCTTTCAAAAAAGGTACCAGGCCTCCTCTCCAGAAAGAACATGGCATCAAAACCTGTTCTGAGATGGGAGTTTGCAGCACACGCTTTTTGCTCCTGTACCTTTCACAGATGGGAAGTATCCATTTGCATATCAGTCTTTGTCCCGCCCACATGGGCAGTCCAGCACTGAAATGCTATGGCAATTCCTCTCTGAACAAGAGTACCAATAGCAACCCCATACACGTGTTTCAGCCGTCTTGGCAGGTACCATTTTTACTTTAATGCTGCACATCATGTTCAATTTGTGTTGTTATTTCTTGGAAAATGCTACACTGCTCATTGTTTAGTTGTGATTTTAGTAGAGCAAAGTCTTCTGTAGATTGTTCATACTTCTGTCATGGCAAAATCTGCCTCATTTGCTATTAGTGGCTGTCCAAGTGGTTCTTGGCTTCCTGTTACAGAAGGTTGACTACTGTCAGGAGTGTCCATATCTAGTTGCCTGGAGCTCTTCTTCTTGTTGCTGTTCATTGTGCAACATTGTTTTTGTACTGTGTAAAGTTTACGTCTGTTATAGTGCTTTCATTTGATTTGAAAGTGTCTTCATAGGAGCCATAGGTATCTAGTAAATATTCTTCTTTTCTCCATGGTTTAAAAAGTTGTAGCAGGGACATGTAATACAGTTCTTTATGTTGAGGAGTTTTTAATGACAATTTGATATGATTAATTAAGCTAAACTGCCTTCACAATTTTCCACTCTGTATCTACCTTTCTTCTCATCTGGTTTGATATTATTTTTGTATGGGAAGTTTTGCGCTATGTGGTATAGATACATGGGGCCTCATTGCAGGTTTGGCAGTAGCCATGCCGCTATTGGCGGCATGGCTGCCACCAAAACTTGGTCCGGGTTCCCTGAATGGGGAATTACCGGGCCATTCTGAGTTCGGAGGGCCTGGTAATACCTCACTCTGGAACCCGGACCTTCCCCATTCCTTTTGAGCCCCCATAGGGCTCAACGGGAATGGGAAAGGGAGCTAACAACGGGCCGATTATGACCAGCCCATTGTTAGTTCCCTGGTCCCCTCGCAGGACCCGGTAATGACGCCTGGTTTTACCAGGTGTCCTTACCGAGTCCCGCGAGGGGACCTCGTAATCGTGGGGAATGGTGTTAACGGGTCTGCATCCATTTGCGGAACCCGTTAACCCTTTCCGCACGGGTCATAATGAGGCACATGGTTTCCAAAGCGGTACTCCAGTTTGGGTAGCATGTGTCTAGTAAACTGTTTTTCAAAATGTCTTGCCTGTTGGGATCATTTTTGGCCATTGTTTCTATGTCTTCATATGATTTGAGAACTCTTTTTCTAGATTTAGCAGGACCAAGGCTTAGCCATACTATATTTTCAGATTTTCCATACAAGGCAGTAACGGTTAAATGGTTTGCAGCTTCATAGCAGCCACATTCTCTATGGGAGAGCATTTGTATGGCTAAGCTGTGTAATTTCAGTGATAGTGTTTTGTCAGATGATATGTCATCCCAGAGGTCTTGCATCTCTGTTTTTTCTACTTTATTTAAGTAGGCTGTGACATATCGTGCAACTGCAGTGGAAGTGTCTGCAATGTACTGCACATCTATATTTGCATTCCATAGGAGGGCAATGATTGCATTGTAATCATTGATATACTTTGATCCTTCTGTTCTTTTTATTTAATATGTATTCGTAGGTGATTTACCTTTGACACTATGGGCCTCATTACAAGTTTGGAGGCAGCCATGCCCTTAATAAGGACATGGCTGCCTCCAAACTCGGATCCGGGTTCCCTGAATGGGGAATTACCAGGCCATTCCGACCCCTAGGAGGGACCGGTATTTCCCCATTCAGGGTACCCGGATATGGACCATCCCCATTCCCATTCAAGCCCGCATAGGGCTCAATGGGAATGGGGATGATGCTAACAATGGGCCCGTTAGTAACGGGCCTGTTGTTAGCATGCTGGTCCCCTCGCGGGACCCGCAAAGGACTTCTGGTCTGACTAGACGTCCAGAGCGGGTCCCGCGAGTGAACCTCGTAATAGGGCGGAATGTGTTTAATGGCGCCGGCACCTTTACCGCCGCCGTTAAACCCCTTCCGCCAGGGTTGTAATGAGGCCCTATGTCTAACTGAAGACATTAAGATGTTTACTTGACCTGTTGTTGAAACTGTTCTAGGGAAACCAAAGCGGCATTTGGTGTATTAGTACCCGGCGAAGGTGCAATCAGAATGCAAGAGCCATTCTGATTGGCCCTCGCCGAGCCATTACCAGGCCGGGAATCCCTCTGACGGGATTCCATGGCCTTTGTCCCCGACGGGGGGCGTGGCAGCCCCTCAGTAATGAGGAGATTCGAAGCAGGGCCATCACTGCTCCGAGCCTCCCCACGGCTGAGAGGCTGCCTTCACCCCCGCCGGGGGCTCGGGTAAGCTTTTTCTTTTTTTTTTCCTACGCTCCCTCCTTGCTGCCCTCCCCGCCCCACTTTTTAGTAGCAGGCTCCAGCAGTGTGGAGTCACAGTGCTGCAGGCTTCCATCGTCCCCTAGCAGAGACACAGGTACGTTTTTTTTTCTTCTTTTTTTTCAACCTTCCCCTGCCTCCCGCCCTCCCAACCCCACTTAATGTCTGCTTCTTTTTTTTTTGGGAGCGGACACGCTGGGAACACTTGTGTTCCCAGCTCGTCCGCTCCCGATGGCTGCCATGGAAAGGGAAAACGGACTCCCGTTTTCCCTTTCCCGGCGGCCATTTTCTTGGTCATTTTTATTTTTTTTTCTGTCCCGAAACGCTGGGACATTTTGGGACAGAAAAAAATGCTTTTAGTGCCCCGGTCATGCACATAATGTGGGCCGGGGTACTAATAGCAATATGACCCTTGTGGCAGGCCTATAACTATGGGTCCCGGGACATTACCTGAGTCAGTAATGCCCCCGCCGCTCGGGTCATATTGCTTAAGTATTTCCCTTTGTTTTTATTTTTGCAACGACAATACTTCCCACATTTGTGTCTTTGAAATTGTACAATGTGTGCATGAAGGTTATATGTCATTTGTGAAGGGATTTCACAAGTGACATATTTTTGGATGAACTGCAAAACAGTGGCCTCACTGTCCTGACCAAATTTGGGAGCATCTTTAACAACAAAAGCGTGTGGATGTGTGGTGCTCCTCTGGCTTGGTATTCTTTTCTCCAAAATAAGTGTAGCACTTCTCTGAGGGGAGGAACAGTTTTATTATAAATGAAGTGTAGCATAGCAATGAAGCAATGATGGAAATATCTTGATACATTTACAGGATCTAGAGAGCAGAGTTCTCCTAGTACTTTTATATCTATATTTGTTTTGTTTTTGTTTGCTATGCGTAGGGAATTGTGTAAATCTTCCCATGCATATTCTGCACAACTTAATGTCATAAACCAAGTGGGTGGGCCAAGGTTTCTTATCATACAGCGTATATCTCTGTGACGTCGGAACCAGTATTCTTTTGTACCACACATGTTTCTCATAAGATTTGTAATGCTTGTCTGCAAAACGTCATCTTTTTCTTGCACTTTTTGTAGTAATTGAGTAGCTAACATATTTTGAAAATTGGTACCTGATTTCAATATGTGTGCAACTCCGTAGCATAGAGTTGCTAGTTCACTTTCAAAGAGAAGGTGGAATATGTATTTCACGTTTTGTCTGAATCTGGGGTCTTCAGAATACATTCGAAAGAGCTGTATTCCGATGCTGTTGTTTGTGTGGGTCTATCATCATACCGTCCTCCTTTTCCAGTATGAAAGAGTAGAGGAAATGCACGTGCTTCTATACTTTTTTACCATATGCTGAATGGAGAAGCTTTGGCTTGTCACATTTGGTATGTTTCCAGTACATCATCTATGGTGTCTTTAGAGTGTAATGGGTGAATTGTATAATGGTCTAAAATATTGGATTCTGTAGCAGGATCTAGAAGTTGAAAGTGACCAGTTTCTGATGACTCTTGAATTATTTCAGTGGTTTCCCTCAGGGTATCTTCAATATTTATGTCTTTGTATTATTAATTGTTGTCTTTTAGATATTGCTGGGCTTGTCTAACTTTATGTAAGTCCACGAGTTGTTGCCAATTTTTTTTTTTGTCTTTTGTAGGTACGCCATTTACTAAGATAATTAAAGATTGATCTATTGGACGTTGCACTCCCAGAGTGTGTACATTTTCCTTCAGATCTAATGGCAAATAAACTATTTGCCACAAATGCCTTTTAGTCATTCAGAGGGAGGTAGTTTGGCTGTTTTTGGTTGAAGGCGTTTTATTGCTTGAAATGGGTGCACTGTTTGAATTGTGATGCTCTCATACAAGTTGTGTTGTTGCAGGGGTTTTGGTAGTGGGAATAATTCCAAGTTATTTGATTTAGAATGTGAAGGTGTTTAGTTGTTGTCATGTTTTGCAGTGCAGTAACTGCAAAGTATTAAGGTGTCAGTAATTTCATTTTTGTTTCTGCTATAAGATAGATAGCTAATTGGAACAACTTGGAATCTTCATTGTCTTTTATTTTGTATATTATGTCTACAGTGTTTGTGCTATTCTTATAAAATGTCATGCGGCAACACACACACACATGGTTTGGTGCTTTGGCAGATGTACTTTTAAACTTTACTATTTCTTTTTTGTAGGTGTGTAGTAGAAGGTTGCCATCTGTAAAGTTGTTGCTAGTCTGTTGTAAAGCAATAATATAGCGGCTTTCACTTCCAAAATATTTTCTCTGGATATGTTCTATTTCTTCAAGTAGTTCTTTGGCTGTACCATGTAGAAGATTATTATTTAAATTGGCTAGTGCTAAAGCAGGACTTTTGGCATATTACAGTTTATGAACCAGATTTCTTATAGTTGAATGGTGTGTTGATATCATTTTGATATGGTGGAAGGTGCTTTTGCAAATAGGTCCAGAACAGGCTAATGAATGTCCTTGTAGTCCTGTGTATTTACGCACTGGACAGGAGTCCATACTTTGTAATAGTTTAATTTTCAATTTGTCTTTGCCTTTCACATACTGATTGAGGAACTGGCGTAAAGATCTGAAAGATTTTTTGGCTATGTTACACATTGATGTGCACAGCCATTTGTAGACTGGATGCATTGATTCAGTGGAATGGAGAGTTGATACTACGTTTTCCGTGGATATTTTTATTAGCAGTGTTTCTTGTTCCATAATGTTATTGTTAAGTTTTTCATACCCTTGTCGACTGCTATCTATGGCAATTGGGTTTATTTGCTTTTGTTTGTATGCTTCTTCATTGAAATATGGTTCTGTGCTGGTGATGTGAGTCCATTCACCTCCACAGATGTTTGCAGAGCTATCTTTGTTGATATTTCGTTTATTGAGAAGTCTTTTTTGTAGTTTAGTACTTAGTTTTGTTAGTGGTTTCATTCTGATTAAAACTAAAATAAATAATTTCCTTTTGAGAAGGATTGCACTGTCTATGAGAGCTTCTAGGATTGATTCTCTATGGTATGTTTTAAGGGTTGTGCGTGATTTCTCTCCTGTTTTTATAAGGTTCTGAAGGACTCTGTGGTGGAACATTTTTTGTAAAGTATTTTTTTTTGGTATGATTACTTGTGGCTATATCGAGATTTATAGGTGCAGTGTTAGCAGTAGTGGTAGCTGCAGTCTTGTTAATCACTTTCTTTTTCGTTTTACATTTTGAAAGAGGAGGCAAAGTTTCCTTACTCGAAGCTGGTTATGTTTCGCTTAGGGACTGTATTAGCTGTTTTGTTTGAACTTTTTGTACACATTCTGCTAGAGGTGGATGCTTATTTTCGACCCTTGTATTTTGATTGTGTCTAGGTTTGTGTTGCTTTCTACAGAGTTGCTTTTTGGTAGGCATTCTTTGGGGTCTGCTGGAGAAAAAAAGAAAGTGTGGGTTGGGATGATGTGCAGTGTATGTGTGCTTTGTGCATGAGTGTCTGAGTATGATGCTAAGCATGTATGTAGAGGTTTGTGATTGTGCAATGGGCTGTTACTTCAGGTTGGGAAGGCTATTTTCATATGTGTGTGTTACTACACTCGTGTTTAGATGACAATACAAAATATGCAGCTTCTGAGGGGCAAGGAGTAATACTGAATGTAATGCTGCAGGGTTATTACCATTGTTTGTTGTACAACACTAGAATTCTGAAGTGTTTGAGTAACAGGTATAACATTATGCAAGTATTGCACTTACTTTTTTGGATGGAAAGAGTAGGTTTCTTCTGAGTTCTGGTTCGTACTTCAGACGCTGCTGGTTTTCAGGATAGTGGTCTTCACTGCAATTGTGAAAGAAAGAAGTTAGTAAATATGTGTGGTAATAGTACTGTTGTTAATGTAGACATGAATGTGTTTCTTTTTGCAGTAGCAGTACTTTCTGATAAATGTGCATATCATGTAGATGCACTTTCCTTTGTCTTTATGAATCTGTCTGTTGAATGTTCCTTACAAATGATAACAATAGAAAGCATACAGAGAACACTTGGCTTTTTAAGGCAGTGTTATTGGATGTTAGGAGATAGGAGAAATTACCGTATGCTTTTCTTGCTATGTATCCATTTTAAATGGCAAGATCTGTGGGAAAAAGCAAGCAATGTATGCATTTGTGATGGTGTGGGAAATAAAGCAGAAGGATCTGATGGGTTCAGCAGCTTATTACTCTCCAGGATATTTGTAGTGTAGAAAGTTCAAATAAGAAACATTTGAAAAGTGGCAAAGGGATAAAGCAAGTTTACCAAACTGCAGATGATTAGCAAACTACTGGGTGATGGTGTGGTGCTTGGAGATGGGAGAGTCTGAAATAAAGTAAGGGTTGTAATGAAGGGTGTGGTGCTTGTGGTGCAGACTGAAGGAACAGTTGGAGATGTTGTATGTGTTGGTTTACTTCACTGCTTGTACATATTTGTACATGGTGTGATAGACATAGCTGCATCTGTGTATAGTTGAATGCTGTGGTAAATTCTAGAACGGAATGGCCAACAGCTGGAATTAGAGAGTTGTCTAGATTGGAACAGCAGTTGTAGAGGCAGTGATGTTGTTTCAGCTGGGAGCCTTTCAAAAAATATTGGCTATCTGCGTACGTGAATAAAGATGCATGTACTCAACCTGGCTGCGTGTCATTTTATAACACACTACAAAGCCTTCTCTCAAAATCATACTGTTATTTCTGTTATTTCTATATTTAACATGAAATGACACATTGTTAGACAGCTGTGTGTGTTGTGTTTGATTACTACTATAATCATGTTTAAAGGAAGTTCAAATGATAGATTGTATGTAAAATATCCAGAATGTATAGAAAGGAAAGTCTATGTATATCCTATGCATTATAATGGATTAAATGATATTATAGTTGAAATGTGGATACATAGGTAGCAGTTGTTACACAAATGACAGAATGAATGAAGAGAATAACAGTTTGCACATTACAGTTAGTAATGTGGGTAAATTAAAATTTGGAGAGCAGACAGCTTTGCAAGCAAAACTTGATCGTAGCAGATGGGAGGAATGACAGTAAGCTTTTATACAGGTTATACAGGGTAAGTGGCAGTTACCCCATTTTTATGCATTTACACAAGAGCTGTAGATGTACTGTGCAGAAAATAATCGTACCTATAGTTTGTGTTCATTCATATGGATGAATCTGCAAGCAGACATTTTGGAGAGTTTTACAGTAGTTGTTGCGGTACGTGTTTTGCAATTACAGCCCAATTGTACTCAGAGTGATCAACAGTACATCTAAAGTGCTGAACTGTGATGATGGAGTTAGATGTAGAGTTCTTGGATGTGATTGGTGGATGTTTGTGTGACTGCTTAACAGTAGCCAATGAGGTAATGGTGCAGAGAGTGAATTGGAAAGGGTAGAAGGGCTGCCTCAGTGTTACCTAAACACTCCACGGACAGCGCAGCTGTTCGTGGGCAGGGCGTGGCACATCTGGGGCTTCTGAGCATGAAATGGGAGTGTATTTTGGGGATTAGCCAATCGGGTGTTGGGTTTCTGCTTTATATTGAGAGAGGCTGTGTGTATTGAAGATGGCAGAGCTGGAGAAAGTCAGGGTGTTGGTGATTGGAGATATGTTTGTGAATGGTTTGGAGCAGTATGCTAAATCTAGGAATGTGGCTAACCATTTTTACATAAAAGGATTGGAGGTGGTGTGGTGCACCGTGCATGGTTTCAATTGGCAGGCAATGCTAGAAGTTTGTCAGGATATGGCTAGATTTAATAGTCCACATGTGGTTGTCCTGCACTGTGGTGCTTTGCATTTGGGCTATGTCAGTGCCCTACTTTGTTGCAAGATCTGGAAAATTTGGTTCAGGCAGTAATGAAAGTACTTCCAAATACCAAGGTTATTTTTTCTGCTTTGGTACCTTGGGCGGTATGGGACAATAGTTCTGTTTTTTGTCCTCAGCAAAATGTTGGTAGGTGTTTAATCAACCGAGGCATGTTTGCTTTTATGATAAGAGCTGGCATGTTCTTTTGCAACAATGACAACAATCATTCTGGTAATGTTGTTTACTTTAAAGAAGATGGCATGTCTTTATCTTTTATGGGAAATGCCATGCTGTTTTGGAACATAAGGATTGCTTTCGAGAAGCTAATGTGAAGATATTTGGAGGAAAATAAGGAAAAACAACCAAAAAGATTAGAGCCAACTTCAAAGGGGAAATGGGGCACACGATTTAATTTGTCCGTGGACACCACGCTTGTCCACGGACAGCACGTATTACGTACAGGGATTTGAGGCTGAGAGGCATGCAAATGAGACATAGTAGGGCAATGGATTGGTCAATTAGGTTTACTGGGTGTGATGTGTAAGGAGAGAGTTTGTCAGAAAGTCTTTTTCCTGAAAGGAGAGCAGATAGCTATGGCTGTGTCTTCCAGAAGGCAGATTTTCTGGATGTTGGGAGACTCATGGATAAATTGGTTGGAAGTGCATGCAGATCACTGTGGAGTGGCTGCACATCTTGGATTCCCTCATGTGGAAGTGCACTGACATGGAGTGCATGGAATGAAGTGGCTGGATTTGGTACCTCTTTGTACTACTTTGGTGACACAGCATCATCCAGACATTATTATTATTCCTTTTGGAGGGAACATTTTAGGACATGTCTCTGGAATCTCTTTGCAATTTGCAATGAAAGAAGGACTTGGGAAAGTCATGGACATGTTTCCAAAGTCCTGAGTAATTTTTTCTCGCATTGTGCAGAGACAAATGTGGCTGTGTTCTTCTTCATTTGGTCCACAAATGGAGAAAGTGAGGCGCAATGTCAACCAGGCTGCTTGTGCCTTTTTGAGAGATGTTGGCATGTCCACTTTTCACAATGAAAATATTATTTTTCGTAGTACACAAATTTTTCGCAGAGATGGAGTACATCTTACTTATGCTGGCAATCAGATTTTCCAGCGAAATATACAAAATGCACTGCAACCCTTTTTGGAATAATAGCAATACTTATTCCAGTAGTTGTTGACCATTCAAAGTTTTCATAACACACCACCAAAAGGCTCTTTTCAGAGCCACCACTTCATCGCGGAGAAGAGTGCAATGGTTTTGATAGGGCATCTTTCAAAAAATGTTAATGTCCGAGAACTGTCCGCGGACTTCTAAAAATGCACAGGGCCCTGCAGCATTGCATTGGCACTTCTATTTTTGAACTGTGAAAGTTGGCTCTGAAAAGAGCCTTTTTTTGTTGTTTTGTTTTTTAATTATTTTTTTATTTTTCAGACATGACACATAAGGAAAGGAAGGGAAGGGAAGGGAGGGTAACGAAGGGGCACCAACCACAGGGATAGGAAAGGGCAGGTGGAGAGAGGAAGATGTAGGCTGAGCCTTACTCAGGTAGTTGGCAGTCCTTCTCATGCTGCTGGACTGCAGCCTCGAAAGCACTTCAAAGGGTCTCCCCCCTGCAGAGTACTGCATCGCAGTACATACATAATACTGGGACCTTCGAAAGGTAAGAGTCTACAGAATCCCGTATGGCCTGCAAGGCAGCTGGAGGGATGCGCTGCCCCACAGAAGTGTCTCTTGTGGTGGCAGGAGCAGAAACGGAGGATGCTGCAGAGGAACTCAACCTACTACGTTCATCTCAAGGTAAAACCTTATGAATAGCCCCACCGTGCAATGACTTTAGGTGTCGCTTCATTGAGGTAGTACCATAGCTGTAGAAACCTGGTTTGCCACGACTCAGCACCATCTGGCACTGAGTGCAGCGCACCTTGTTTGCGTGAGCTTTTGGTACTTCATCAAGAGTGGCAAACAACCTCCACACCCAAGACTCATGGTGAGTGCTAGTAGTAGGGACTTCCACTATCTCATCCTCGTCATCCTCTTGATCCTCCTCTGTATTCTCATGCCGGTTCCCCTCTGCAGGCCCCAGAGGAAGAGGTGGTGGTGGAGGGGTTGGTGGTTGTGCTGAGACAGAAGTAGCACCAGCAGCAGTCATGGATGCCGTCGGGACAGCTGTCAGGAATTTCCCAAAAGGAATGAATGCAGTAGCAAAAGCAGGTCCGCCAAGGATCAATGTCCAGCAATGGTCTGTCTTACTTGGAAATCCAAAAGCAGAATGGGGATCAGCTCTGGGGTCTGGCCTTTTGTAGGGGTTCTGGGGCGTGCTTCATGGACACCCACGCTGTCTGCAAATATCTTAAACTCCAAAAAAGGGCTCAAAAAGTTCCAAAAAGTATGTAGATCGCTAGGGACATTGTCCGGGACATGTGCAAGGGTGCATTTCCCAGAAAAATACCTTGCATTGCTCAAAGAAGCACTTTTTAAAGTCCGGGGGCCTGGACTGTGTTAGCGAACAAGGACCCATGCTTAGTGTGGGTGCGGTCAAATGATGACAATACGGACACGTTCGCGAATGGGACGAGTGTCCGTAGGACACCAAATGCGCAGGGTCGGATGTATGCATGCTTGCAGATGTTCTATGGATAGTGTTCATGTCCCCGAACTAATTAAAAGTGCGACACACATGCGGCGGACAGTTACGGACAGGCGCGATATTAGTTCTACAGACAAAGTTCAGGTCCCCAACTAAACTAAATGTGAGTCACAACTTTACGGACAGGCGGACGGGCTATGTGTTCCACGGATATATTCATTGTGCTTGCGGACAATGCGAACAGAGGGTATGTTCTAAGGACACCTTATTTTGAATATTTGCGGACATGCAGATGGATTCAGTGTCCTGCAGACACCTCCATTTTGATTATGAAGAGTGCGAACAGGAATAGTGTCCTTAGTACACCCCCATTTTGGTTAATAGCAGACAGGCGTACATCTTATGTGTCCTAAGGACACCTCCATTTTGATTGTGAACAGTGCAAACATGCATAGTCTCCTTAGGACACCACCATTTCGGTTAATTGCAGATATCCGGGCACCCGCACTGTCCGCGGACACCCTAACTACCTTTTTTTTAAAAACAAGACAAAGACGAATATAGTAACAGCACACATAATATTTTAATATTGTATAAAAATATGAAAATTATGAAAGGTTGGGGTAAGCAGAAATTGATACAAATTCAGGGGAATTAGGGGTTTGTACATGTTGGAAGGTAGGGGAGGAAGGGATTGAAGTCTCATCATAAAGTTTTTCTTGCTGGGGAGTTTTTGGGGATGGTTGACTGGGACATGGAGAAGGGGTACAGGTACATGTGGGACAGTGATATTTAATTTTTTATTTTAAATGGTCCTCTACAAAGTTTTTTAAAAGAATGAAATTCGTCATTAATAGATCCATTTTTGCTCTATGCGCTGCAGATGATTTTCCAAGGTGTCTGTTTCTGTATTGTTCTTATTGTCTGTTAAAAAATAAAATATGTCAAAAACACATAAAATAATGGTTATTAATTGGTTTATAGTATCTACCATTACTGTAACTGTTTTCACTAATTTCGTCTCGAGGAAAATGTTCTTCTAGCCATACCAAGGTACTAGACATTTCTGTGTAAAAAAAAATATATATATATTTTTCAGTGTAACCTAATACAGAAAGTTTATAAATATATGGCATTAATGTAGTGTACTTACCAGTTTCTTTTTAAGTTTTGCTGCTACTGCTGCGTAGGTGTGCTGTTGGTTTTTGCTATGCAGTTTCTGTGATTTAATTCTGCTGGTGTCATATGTTGTTTTCTTTTGGTATGTTCCATTATGTTGCATATGCTATGTAATTGGACTGTTGGTGTCTTACATATACAGTTTGCACTTCTTATTTATTCTTGAATGCCATTTATGTATGTGCTGCTCTTTCAAGATGTTTAGTGTTTTTATTGTATGATACAACAATGTATCAATGTTTTTGGATAGTGTTGATGTTGACCGAGTCCGTCCGCAAACATGCGCGCGGTCCGCGGACCTCAGAACCACTAGCGTGGGGCAGGGGGTTCAGTATGTTTTATGTTACATGTATATTAACTAAGGAAATTCTACTAAACAACTATCAAATTCATGCTATCTATATCTATATTCAGTAAAAAAACTTTGTTAAAGGGATGTTATGGTTAAGTGGTGCTCCTAAAATCCTACAAGATTCTGTGAAGAAACTTTGTTAAATGGACGTACTGCTTGAGTTGCGCTACTAAAAACCTATGGAATTCAGTGAAAAAAACTTTGTTAAAGGGATGTTATGGTTTAGTTGAGCTACTAAAAACCTATGAAATTCAGTGAAAAAACGTTGTTAAAGGGACGTTATGGTTACAAGTAAAACCGAAAACCCCCTGAAATTCGCCAGTTATGGTAATCTAAGCAACCATAACTCGCGCCACCACCGTGCACTGCTAAGACTAACACCCAGGACATCAAAGATTACCACGGCTAATTGAAGGACTACAGCAACCAGAATCCCCTGAGGCCATCACTGGTAGTAACCATCAACACCTGAATAAACACCTGAACAGACTGCCTCCCTGATGATTGCAAGAGGAAAGAAAGCGCGCTAGGAGGAGAACATCAACTGGACTGTGGAAAGGCACATCTAGCTGGGACCCAGAGTGCGCCCCTCGCACCCTTCTTTGTCAAATCTTTTAGGAGTCCCGGGCTCCAGAGGCAGCGGCACCAGGGTGACACATGCCCCTACTCAGGAGAGCCACACTGTTGGTTTTCCCCCCTCCCCACAACTGGGGTTTTACATTTTGTAATTGGAAGTTGAGTTGTTTCCTGGCTACTTGAATGACTACAGCAACCAGAATCCCCTGAGGCCATCACTGGTAGTAACCATCAACACCTGAATAAACACCTGAACAGACTGCCTCCCTGATGATTGCAAGAGGCAAGAAAGCGCGCTAGGAGGAGAACATCAACTGGACTGTGGAAAGGCACATCTAGCTGGGACCCAGAGTGCGCCCCTCGCACCCTTCTTTGTCATATATATATATTTTTATATTTTTATTTTTAACACAAGTCCAACTGAAACACCTGTAAGCTCTTTTCTTTCTCGCACTATGGTGCAGATTGAGGGAGCGGGTAACAGCTCTGTGGGCTGTCCGCCCCTCATGCGCCTCGCTGCTAAAGAGCTAAAGAGCCAGGCGTTGATGGCGTTGCACTGGAGCAACAATGGGGCAGCAGCGGAGCTGACTGTGAAAGTAAAAAGGGCTTTCGCTTTTATCGCCGCTGCAAACAAAGCAAACAAAGCAAATTAAGCGAGGCTCTGGCTATTCAGTAAAGCACTAACACAGACAACACTGCGAGCCCAGCGAGTCCTTACCCACGGGCGGGCCAGCCCTTCTCCTGACGCCTCTTGATGCCTCCTGATGACTCTATGGCTGTAATCGCACTGCGCATCTCACCCCTTCCATGGCGTAGCTTCAGCTTCAGCGGTTCCTGGCTGAGCCTCTCACAAAAGTTACAGGAAAGAACCTCTGCTCTCCGCTCTCTCCACTCGCTGAGTCAAGCCGTGCTTCTCACACAAACAGGAAACAACTGAATGAGGCCGCTTCCAACTCTCAGGATCTCAACAGCACTTGGACTATATTATATGGTACCTCTTCAAGCACTGATTCTCAAGGAGGTGCAGTGAGCATGCTAAACAGCATGATTCACTGCAACTTTTCCTGACGCCCTGGCACCACGCTTATTCTGAAGTTGGCCTGGGCATCAAATAAAATGCGGATTGCAAGTCCCAGCAGCATTTTCATTAAATTGCATGCAAATAGCAATTTACTGAAAATGCTGACAAATTCAGGCCAGCGGGGGACTGATAGAACTGTATCCCTGGCTATCAGTTTGCAACTTGAGTTGCCATGAATTGTATTGCAACTGGGGTTTATGTATGGGTAATGCTTTTTCCATTTTCAAACCAAAACAAACACGCATAATATATATATAGGTTAAGACACTACTCTAAGATGTCCGACCCCAATGACCATCGTTACACCACCTTTACATCAGTATCAGATGACCTTCTAATGAACAGGAAGTCAAACTGTCCAAAACGTTATTTATTCAAACAAATGTTAGCTAACATTGTTTAACCGCCTGACGAAGCCCGAGTCACGGGTGGAACGCGTGGTGATTTGTAATTGGAGGTTGAGTTGTTTCCTGGCTACTTGAATGACTACAGCAACCAGAATCCCCTGAGGCCATCAATGGTAGTAACCATCAACACCTGAATAAACACCTGAACAGACTGCCTCCCTGATGATTGCAAGAGGCAAGAAAGCGCGCTAGGAGGAGAACATCAACTGGACTGTGGAAAGGCACATCTAGCTGGGACCCAGAGTGCGCCCCTCGCACCCTTCTTTGTCAAATCATTTAGGAGTCCCGGGCTCCAGAGGCGACGGCACCGGGGTGACACATGCCCCTATTCAGGAGAGCCACACTGTTGGTTTTCCCCCCTCCCCCCAACTGGGGTTTTGCATTTTGTAATTGGAGGTTGAGTTGTTTCCTGGCTACTTGAATGACTACAGCAACCAGAATCCCCTGAGGCCATCACTGGTAGTAACCATCAACACCTGAATAAACACCTGAACAGACTGCCTCCCTGATGATTGCAAGAGGCAAGAAAGCGCGCTAGGAGGAGAATATCAACTGGACTGTGGAAAGGCACATCTAGCTGGGACCCAGAGTGCGCCCCTCGCACCCTTCGTTGTCAAATATATATATATATATATATTACATGGCCACGGTAGTGGCCATGTAGTTATGGTTAAGTTGCTGTTTCCATAGGAAGAGCACTTTTTGGGTGGCTTATAACTTTGCTCTCTCTGGACGGATCCTCACCAAACTTTGCAAAAAAAGTATTTGGGTCACTCTGCTTTGCAAAGTTTGGTGAGGATTCGTCCAGGGGGTGCAAAGTTATAGGGGGGTCCCAAAACTTTTTTTTTTCCCATAGACTGAATGGGAAAAAAATGTTGCTCGCGCCTACAGCCCAAACCGCTGGATGGATTTCCACCAAATTTGGACCAGGAGCAGCGGCTTGGTCCCAAAAGCGTGCTTTGCAAATTTGGTGAAAATCCGTCCAGTAGTTTTTTTTAAAATGACCAAAAAGTAGGTAAAAAAAAATTGTGATATCTGTGTTCGGTTCGCGGACACACTTCCCTGTTCGCTCCGCGGACAGTGTCCTGATTGGCCAATCGTCTTGCGTGATGTTCGCGGACATGCAACGTGTTCGCTGATTGGACGGCGTGGAGCGTGAAGCGCGTCAGATTTTTCGGTAGCGCCCGCCATCTTGGATTTGTGGACGTCCACGGACAGCGCGGTGAAACTTTGTTCAAAATGTGTATTTTGTAGAGTGTGTTGGTGTGTAGGAGTGTTTGGGGAGGGTGGGAGTGTATGAGATAGGATGAAAGTTGTGTTTTTTATGTGTTAGACGTTCTTTTTGTGTTCGATTTGTTTGCGGACATCACAGGTGTTCTGAAATGTTCGAAATAAACTGACTGGGGGGTGTTCTAAGGACTCAATATGCGTCCGTTTTGTTCGCAAGCAAAGTGAAACTGTTCTAAGAACACTCGCGGTGTCCGGGGAGTGTTCGTAGGGGGTGTCCTGAGGACGCTGTCCGTATTGTTCTCTGTCAAGTTGAATCTGTCCTAAGAACACTTGCGGTGTCCTGAAATGTTTGCAAATAAACAAAATGGGGGTGTTCTGAAGACGCTTCTAAGAACTCTCCTGGTGTCCTGGAATGTTCGTAGGTGGTGTCCTGAGGACGCTGTCCGTATTGTTCTCTGTCAAGTTGAATATGTTCTAAGAACACACGCGGTGTCCTGAAATGTTCGCAAATAAACAAGATGGTGGTGTTCTGAAGAAGCTTCTAAGAACACTCCCGGTGTCCTGGAATGTTCGTAGGGGGTGTCCTGAGGACGCTGTCCGTATTGTTCTCTTTCAAGTTGAATGTGTCCTAAGAACACTTGCGGTGTCCTGAAATGTTCGCAAATAAACAAGATGGTGGTGTTCTGAAGACGCTTCTAAGAACACTCGCGGTGTCCAGGGAGTGTTCGTAGGGGGTGTCCTGAGGACGCTGTCCGTATTGTTCTCTGTCAAGTTGAATGTGTTCTAAGAACACACGCGGTGTCCTGAAATGGTCGCAAATAAACAAAATGGGGGTGTTCTGAAGACGTTTTTGAGAACACTCCCAGTGTCCTGGAATGTTCGTAGGGGGTGTCCTTAGGACGCTGTCCGTATTGTTCGTTGTTAAGTTGAAAGTGTTCTAAGAACTATTGCGTTGTTCTGAAATGTTCGTAGGGGGTGTCCTGAAAACGGTGTCCGTATTGTTCACTGGCAAGTTCAAAGTGTTCTAAGAACACTCACATTGTTCGCGGACATTAAAAGTTTCCCATTGATCATAGTTGAAATGTTTGACTCTATGGATGTGATATGCTGCGGTGGTTGTTGCCAGGGCATAGAGTCTTGGGTGCATGGCCATTTGGCCATGCACCCAAGACTGTATGCCCTAGCAACAACCACTGCAGCATATCACATTCATATTTGCTTATAACTTTGGGTGAAAAACAAATGTATAAGGAACAAAGGTATTAGATACTATGGATGTGATATGCTGCTATGGTTGTCCTTATTATTGTATACTTACTGTTTGGTCTAGTAATGGGAGTCCATGTTTTTCTTCTTCATTTCTGTGATAAAAGAAAATAGCATGTTAGTATTAGTATTTTGTAATGACTTATTACATTGTATAAGCAATATACTTTTATTTTTTTTCGACCCTCATATTTAGTAGAGTACAAATCAGAGTACTGTGCAATTTGCTCAGTTTCTGTATTTGTTGCTAAAATCATTGGGTCTGTGGGAGAAAAAAAAATCCATGTTGGTTTAAAAAAAAAAACTTTTTTCAGTTATGCTACAGTTTATTTGTTTGTTTGTTTTCAGTGTTCACTTGTTGTTTCTGGCTAATGCTTTATACTTTGCTTTGTTGTATTTTTTTTGGAGCAGTAACAGATTCTTCATTTGTTTTGATATTATAAAATTTTGGAGCAGTTAGATACCAATTGGCGTATTCTAACTGTCTATTTTTTAAATATATTTTAGTGGTTTTGATTTATCTATTTGGATATTGTTAAATTTTGGGACAGTTAGATACCAATTGGCGTATTCTAACTGTGTATTTCTTGGCCTAATTTAGTGGTATTCATTTATCTGATTAGTTGTTGTAGAATCTTTGAGCTGTTACATAGCTTTTGGAGTATTCTAACAGTTTATATTATTTTAACACAAATTTATAATTTTGGGACAGTTAGATACCAATTGGCGTATTCTAACTGTGTATTTTTTGGTCTAATTTAGTGGTATTCATTTATCTGATTAGTTGTTGTAGAATCTTTGAGCAGTTAGATAGCTTTTGGAGTATTCTAACAGTTTATATTTTTTTAACACAAATTTACTTAAAGGTTTAAATACAGTTTATTTATCAAATTTTGGTTTTAAGAACATCGAATAAGCGTTTGTAAGATTTGCTGGTAATCTCTGCTTTAGAGTAATGGTACTACCATTACATTCAAACCATCCACATTTCTTTTTTATATATTCCGTGTAGTGCCCTGAATTGGTTGTGGCTCCTGCGTGGTAGATTATACCTATTGTTGTGAAGGTTTTCTTACCAAGTGATATTTGACTATGTGTGAATCCAGTCAGCTTGCAGTTGTTTTTGGTACCATCTGCATTGTAACGTAGAAGCATTAGTATTACGTATTTACTATGAGTTTGTATTACTAACGTGGAGCGATTATCTGAATTGCAGGTAGAGCATAATCTACCATGGTTTGTATTTTGTACAAGTTGCTGAAATGGAATGGATTCACAATTTGGTATTGACATATATATGAAGCGTTCATTGGGAATTTCTTCTTGTGTCACATTGTTGCACAGAGTGCATGTATGTTTCCACATGTATGAAATCTGGAAGATTTCATTTATAGGTATGTTTTTGTTTTGCAGTACTAATAGTAAGTACATTAGAAATTCTTGTGGATCTTCCTGTGAGTTTATAGTGAATTTCACCATTCCAGCACAGTAGTCCAATTGTCGTCTTATTCCAAAAACACTATATGTGTTGTCAGGATTGTTTGCTGCATTTCTGTGAAGTACTAACATTTGCAAACACAAAGGGTCTGTACTGTGTAAGTAAATG
Source organism: Ambystoma mexicanum (assembly GCF_040938575.1). Taxonomy (NCBI): domain Eukaryota; kingdom Metazoa; phylum Chordata; class Amphibia; order Caudata; family Ambystomatidae; genus Ambystoma; species Ambystoma mexicanum. The sequence continues at coordinate 1,410,567,985 of NC_090921.1, read as the reverse complement.
TTGTCAACAATTGGTGGTAATTGAAATATAATATTCATTGCTACATTTGCATAGCAACTTACACCAACTATATTTGAGAATTTAAATGGTCCAGGTAGTTCTGTATCTAACTGCTTTTTTTGGAGTTTGTCTTCCTTCTTTAAAGAAGTACCTGGTTTACTTTCTCTAATTGATTCTTTTTTGTTTGTGGTACTTGATGAAGTATTAGTTTCTTTTACTCTCTTTGGAGGATTTGCAGTGACGTCCTGTTGCATTTCTGTTTGATTTAGTTTTCTTTTACAACGTTTTAGTTTTTGTGGAACAGAATATGTGTTTAGATGGGGAGTGAATAGTGAGCGAAGTCTATTATATTCTAAAATGCAAGGAATATCAGCGTTTACTTTACTTGCATCAAAGTTGATTAGAAATAGACCGTCAAGTGTACGTAAGCGTGATAGTGCTACGTAGCTCATGCCTTCTTTAAAGACTGTGTTACCAATATCTATCATTCTTTGTCTAGGGTAAGACCTTGTAATTTATGAATCGTGACTGCGTATGCAAGAGTTAGAGAAAATTGTTCTCTGCATACATACATATCTTTGAAGAGAAGGAATCTAGCTGTTGAGCGTCCTATCCGTTTTACTTCTGAAAGTTTGTCAAAGAGTATATTGACAAACTGAATTTTGTTGTCACGTGGGTATGTTTGAAAGCCAACAACTGTAACCAGTGCTCCATTAACTAGTCCTTGGTCCATGTCAAGGTTACGTTTAAGCATTACTCTGCAATTTAAGGATAATTGTAACATCTTCTCTAAGCCTGCTGTGTTTGAGATTGATTTTTCTAAATTATTTAGTCTTGTTGTGGCTTGGTCACACATGCGTAGTGTCATACCATGTACATCTAATTTGTCTGTGGCGCTAATTTCCATTATTGGTTGCATTTCTTTACTTAACATTATTTCATTGAATTTGAGACAGCTTGCAAGAGTTGGCATTAAGGCCATACAATTGACATTTTTGTGGGCTAATTGTTCCATAACATCTGTAGCACATGCATTATCGCCATAAAGTGCATTAATGTGCCGGGTTTTCAATGTTGCTTCTGCTTCTTTAGAAAGTATACCAACTCTCAAACTTTTTAAAATGTTGGCATAAGTTAGATCTGCAGATTGGAGCATGTTTTCTGTTAATTCTCTGTATTGGAAATGTTGCCAAAAGTTGACATTTCCAATGCTGCCAACAGTTTTACGGCAGAGTTTGTGCCCTAATGCTTTAAAGATAGGTTCACCTTTTAGTGGTGTTAATTGAAGCAGATCTCCAAAAACAATAATGTGTTTTCCTGCAAAGAGCTCTTCATAGTCTGTTTTCAGTGCTTCTTGTAATCTGAGGTGAATCAAAGCTAACATCAGGTTGGAGACCATGCTCACTTCATCTATTAGTAGCATTTTCATTTGTTTCAATACTCTGCGTAATTCCATTGCAGCTTCTGCAGAAAGTTTGTAATAGTCTAATTTGTTCTGGTGTTCTACTGGTAATAGTAGTAATCGGTGTAATGTAACACCACCTATGTTGTAGGCAGCTAAACCTGTGGGGGCAGTGACAACAGCTGACAGTTTGTTGTTTGTCAATTGTTGAAGGAACTTACTAATGATTTTGATTAGGAATGTTTTGCCAGAACCAGCTTCACCACTGACGTACAGTAGTATAGGTTTATAACTATGGCAGGAACATTCTTTATTTTCATGTTTTACACCATGTGCAATTTGTTTTGTTACTTCTTGAAAAATGCTACTTTGCTCATTCTTTAGTTTGGATTGTAGTATAGTTAAGTCTTCCTTATCTTCATACTGACACATGGTGTTTTCTACTTCTATCATAGCTAATTCTGCCTCATTTGTTATTAGTGGTTCTCCCAGTTGTTCTTGGCTTCCTGTTACAGAAGGTTGACTACTGTCAGGAGTATCCTTATCTAGTTGGGCTTGGAGTTCTTCTTCATGTTGCTGTTCATTGCGCAACATTGTTTTGTACTGTGTAAAGTTTACATCAGTTATAGTGCGTTCATTTGCTTTGAAAGCATCCTCATATGAGTCATAGTTATCTAGTAATTGTTCTTCTTTTCTCCATGGTTTGAAGAGTTGTAGCAGGGACATGTAATATACTTCTTTATGTTGAGGAGTCTTCAATGACAACTTGATATGATTAATTAAATTTGGTTTAGTGAGTTTAACTAAGCTGCCTTCACAGTCTGTCACTCTATATTTACCTTTTTTTTCATCAGGTTTCATATTATTTTTGTATGTGTAGTTTTGGGCTATTTGGTATAGACACATGTTTTCCAAAGTATTACTTCTGTTTGGGCAGTATGTGTCCAATAAATTGTTTTTTAAAATGTCTTGGCTGTTGGGATCATGTTTGGCTATTGTTTCTATATCTTCATATGATTTTAGAACTATTTTTCTAGATTTAGCTGGACCAAGACTTAGCCATACTATATTTTCAGATTTACCATACAATGAAGTACCAGTTAAACGATCAGCTGCTTCATAAGATACACATTCTCTATGGGTGAGCATTTTTATGCCCAAGCTGTATAATTTCTGAGATACTGTTTTATCTGATGACAGGTCATTCCAGAGGTCTTGGAGCTCTGTCTTTTCTGCTTTAGTTAAGTATGCTGTGACATATCATGCAACTGCAGTAGAATTGTCTGCAATGTACTGCACATCTATGTTTACATTCCATAAGTGGGCAATGATTGCATTATAATCATTGATATATTTTATTCTTCTTTTCTTTTTATGTAATATGTATTTTTAGGTGACTTACCTTTAACACTATGTCTAACTGAAGACATGAGGTTGTTTACTTGACCTGTATTTGTAACTGGTCTAGGGAAACCAAATCGGCATTTGGTGTAGTATTTGCCTTTGTTTTTTTATTTGCGACAACAATATTTTCCACATTTGTGTCTTTGAAATTGTAAAATTTGTGCACGAAGATCACTATTTGTGGCTTCTGATGGAATTTCACAAGTGACATATTTTTCAATAAACTGTAAAACAGTGGCATCACTGTCTTGACCAAATTTAGGAGCATCTTTAATTCATAAAAGCATGTGGATATGTGGTGCTCCTCTGGCTTGGTATTCTTTTCTCCAAAAGAAGTGTTGCACTTTTCCAAGGGGAGGAACAGTTTTATTACAAATAAAATGTAGCATAGCAATGAAGCGATGGTGAAATATCTTGAAACAATGCATATTCTGCACAACTTAATGTAACAAACCAAGTGGGTGGGCCAAGGTTTCTGATCATACAACGTACATCCCCATGACGTTGAAACCAGTACTCTTTAGTACCACGCATATTTGCTAATAGATTTGTAATATTTGATTGTAAAACCTCATCCTTTTGCTGCACTTTCTCTAATAATTGTGTAGCTGTCATATTTTGAAAGTGTGATCCTGATTTTAATATGTGTGCAACTCCGTAACATAAAGTTGCTAGTTCACTTTCAAAGAGTAGGTGGAATATGTATTCCACATTTTGTCTAAATCTGGGATCTTCAGAATACATCTGTAATGAGCGGTATTCTGAAGCTGATATTTGAATAGGTCTATCATCATACCTTCCTCCTTTGCCAGTAGGAAAGAGAAGAGGAAAAGCATGTGCTTCTATACTTTTTTCCCATATACTGATTGGCGATCCTTTTGTTTGACGCATTTGGTAAGTTTCCAGTACATCTTGTACGGTGTCATTACAGTGCAAAGGATAAATTGTATAATGGTCTAAAGTATTTGATATTGTAGCAGGATCTAGTAGCTCAAATTGACCAGCTTCTTGTGTTTCTTGAATTATTTCAGTTGTATCTTTCAAGTTTTCTTCAATATTAATTTCTTTGTAATATTCATTATTCTCTTTAAGATATTGGAAGGCTTGTCTAACTTTATATAAATCTACCAGCTGTTGCGATATTTTTTTGTCTTTTGTAGGTACTCCATTTACTAATATAATTAAAGATTGCTGCATTGGATGTTGCACTCCTAGAGTATGCACATTTTCTTTTAGATTTAATGGTAAATAAACTACTTTTCCACGAATGCCTTTTACCAATTCAGAGCGAGGTAATTTTGCTGTTTTTGGTTGAAGGCGTATTATTGCTTGAAATGGGTGTACTGTTTGAATTATGATGCTCTCATATAAATTAAGTTGTTGTAGAGGTTTTGGTACTGGGTATAATTCCAAATTATTTGTGATAGAACGTGAAGGAGTTTGGTTGTTGTCAAGTTTTGTGGTGCAATAACTGCAAAGTATTAAGGGCTCAGTTATTTCATATTTGTTTTCTGATACAAGGTAGAGAGCTAATTCAAACCATTTAGAATCTTCATTGTCTTCTATTTTGTATGATAGGTCCACAGTTTTTGTGTTACTTTTATAAAAAATTCTACGGCAACATACACATACATGGTTTGGTACTTCAGCTGATGTACTTTTAAATTTTAATATTTCTTTTTTGTATGTGTTTAGCAAAAGGTTGCCATGTGTAGAATTGTTGCTTAATTGGTTTAAAGCTATTTCATTCTGTAAATGGCTTTCACTTCCAAAATATTTTTTCTGGATATAGAGAATTTCTTCAAGTAGGTCTTTTGCTGTACCATGTAGAAGGATGTTATTTAACTTTGCTAGTGCTAAAGCAGGACTTTTAGCATAGTACAGTTTATAGACTAGAATTCTTATAGTTGAATGATGTGTTGATATCCTTTTGATATCATGGAAAGTGGTTTTACAAGTAGGTCCTGTAATGCAGGCCAATGAATGTCCTTGTAGTCCTGTGTACTTGCGCACTGGACAGGTATCTATATTTTGCAGTAATTTAATTTTGATTTTGTCTTTGCTTTTTACATATTTATTGAGGAATTGGCATAAAGATTTGAAACATTGTTTGGGAATGTTACACATTGACGTGCATGGCCATTTGTACACTAGACGTTCTGATTCAGTTGAATGGAGGGGTAATTCTAAGTTTTCAGGGCATATTTTAGTAAGAAGTACTTCTTGTTCCATTATGGTATTATTCACTTTTTCATAACCTCGACCACTGCTATGTATGGCAATTGTATTCATTTGCTTTTGTTTGTACGCTTCTTCATTAAAATATGGTTCTGTGCTTGTAGTGTGATTCCATTCACCTCCGCTGATACTTAAGAAGTTCTTTCTGTTGATATTTCGCTTATTGAGAAGTCTTTTTTGTAATTTAGTTATTAGTTTTGTTAGTGGTTTCATTTTGTTTAACAGTAAAATAAATACATTTCTTTTGAGAAGAATTGCACTGTACATCAATGCTTTAATTAATTTCCTACGATAGGTTTTAAGCTTTGAACCTGATTTCTCTCCTGTTTTTATAAGATTTTAAAGGACTTTGTGACAGTATATTTTGGCTAAAATACTTTTCTTGGTATGTTTACTTTGCACTATATTAAAATTTGAAGAAGTAGTTTTATCTGTACTGATAGCTGATTTTCTGTTAATTGTTTTTTGGTTTGTTTTACATTTTGATAGAGGAAGCGAAGTTGTTGTACTTGAAACTTCTTGTGTTTCACTAAATGATTGTATTAGCTGTTTTGTTTCAACTTTTGTTACAAATTCTGCTAGAGATGGATGCTTATGTTGGACACCTTTATTTTCATTTGCTCTACTTTTGCGTTGCTTTCTACGGACTTGACTTTTGGTAGGCATTCTTTAGGGTCTGTTGAAAAAAATAAAGAAGATATGGGTTGGGGTGTTCTGGAATGTATGTGTGCTGTGTGCATGAGTGTTTGAGTAAGATGATAAAGATGTATGTAATGGTGTGTGATTGTGCATTGGGAACTAAAACTAGTAGGGATAGGTATTCTTGAATTTATGTGTTACTAAACTGGGGTTCAGATGACAAAAAAAAGTAAGTTAGTGGTGTGGAAAAGTACAAATAGTAAATCTAATGTATACAATTAAAACAGTTGTTTGTTCTATAATATGAAAATTGTAGTGGTTCAGTTGGGTAATTTGTGTGTCCAAAAATAGAAATTTGTGGGCCATTCTGGCTGTAAATCGCTGTTTAAGACATGGACATTTTTGGACAAAATGGTACAAAATCTCTATTTTTAGAAACCGAAATAGCTCGTATTAACGTTATAGTATATTTGATTAATGATAAAAATATTATGGTGATATTTTACTTACTTTTATTTTTAAATTAACAGGTAACTTCTTAGTTTTTCTTTCTTCTTCGAATTCGGCTGCTTCTTTTCAGGAAACTGGTCTTCACTGCAATTGTAAAAGCTTCAAATTAGTAACTTTGTTTGTATATAGCACTGTTTTTAATTTAGATATTGATTTTTTTAATTGAAATCCTCAGTGCCTTCTGTAAAACCATTAAACTAATTTATTTACATAAGATACATTGCATCAGTTCAGCACATATGATATGTTCTTAATGAACAAATTGTATTGAATGACTAACTGTAGCAAAAAAAAATATCTTTACTATGTCTTGTGAAATTTATAATAAATTAGTGAATACCACTATTTCTGAAAGTAAACTGTTCTAGGTAATAGCGCCTCAATGTCATGTCTAATTTAAAGTAATTAAGTAAATAAATAAATAAATAAAAACAAAAAATATGAAATTGTATAAGTATTTTTTATAAAGGTTTAAACATAGATTGTGTTTGCATGCAATTTTGTTTGAATATATGTAGTCTATATATTTCATTTAAAAAATGTTAGTTTAACATGATTTGAGTGTGTGTGTGTAAAGAAAGTAAATAGTATAAAGGTTTATAAGTGATAGTTGATTTTAGGAAATTGAAAAAAGTACAGTAAATTCATTTTACAGATTTTACAAGGTAAAAGTCTGTTTGAAAATGTGTTCATCTACTATACAGAAAATATGCATACCTGAAGTTTGTGTTCATGCATATGGATATGCATGGAGCTGCAAGTAGAAATCTTGAAGACTTGTACAGTATTTCTGGTAGATGCTGCTTGCCAATGATATGACACTTGTACTCAGAGAGATTCAGAGTACATTTGCAGTGCTGATCTATGATGATGCAGTTAGATGTAGAGGTCTTGAATGTGATTGGTGCATGGTCATGTGATTTTTGAGGTACATCCAATGAGGGAATGGCAGAGAGAGTGTAGTGAAAATGGTAGAAGGGCTGTTCATGTTACGATATGTCCGCGGACATGGCGGTAGTTTGCGGACATCGGGAGTTACATCCGGGGATTTTTGGGTTCAGAAGTCATGCAAATGAGAATAAGCACTGAAAGGGATTGGTCAGGAAAGTTTGGTGGGTGTGTTGTGCCAGGAGAGATTTTCTCAGATACTCTTTTTGTTGAGAGAACAAAAGATAGCTATGGCTGTGTGTTTCAGAAAACAGATTGTTTGGATTTTAGGAGATTCGTGGATACATTGGTTGAAGGTGCATGCAGAAAGCTGTGGAGTAGCTGTAGATCTTGGATTCCCACATGTGGAAGTACACTGGCATGGAGTACGTGGAATGAAGTGGTTGGACTTGCTACCTCTCTGTGCTACTTTGGAGACAGAGCAACATCCAGACATAATTGTAATTCATTGTGGAGGGAACAGTTTAGGACATGTGACTGGATTTTTTTTGCAATTTGCTATGAAAGAAGGACTTAGGAAGGTTATGGACATGTTTCCTAATTCTCAAGTGATATTTTCACGGATTGCGCAGAGACAAATGTGGCTTTGTTCTTCTTCATTTGGTCCACAAATGGAAAAAGCAAGGCACAATGTTAATAAGGCTGTTTGTGCCTTTCTAAGAGATTTTGGCATGTCTTCTTTTTACAATGAAAATATTATGTTTTGTAGTACATACATTTTTCGCAGAGATGGAGTCCATCTTACTTATGCTGGCAATCAGATTTTTCTGAGAAATGTACAAAATGCATTGCAACCTTTTTTGGAATTACAACAACGATTTTGAAGTAGATGTTAAGCATTTACAATTTTTGACTTACAAACACCACCCAAAGGCTCTTTTCAGAGCCACCACTTCTTTCCAGAGAAAATTACAATGTTTGTGATGGAGTAGCAGCCCAATTTTTTAATGTTCGCGAACTGTCCGCGGACTTCTAAAAAATACAAAGAGCCCTGCTTTATTTATTTTCACTTCTATTTTTTAACTGGGAAAGGCGGCTCTGAAAAGAGCCTTATTTTTTTTTGATTTTTGTAATTTTGTATTTTTGTTGGTTTTTCAGACACGACACACTAGGAGAGGAGGGTAAAGGAGGGTAAAGGGGGGGACACCAACTACAGGGATAAGAAAGGGTGAGCTCAGAGAGGAAGATGTAGAGTGGGTTTTATTTGGGTAGTGAGCAGGTCTTCTCGTGCTCTGAGACGATAGTCTCAAAAGCACTCCGAATTCGCTCCCCCCTGCAGAGTACTGTGTCACAGTACATACATACAACTGTGACCCTCGAAAGGTAAGGGTCATCAGCATTCTGTATGGCCTGTGAGGCAGCTTGAGGAAGACGCTGTCCCACAGGGTTCTTGTGGTGACAGGATCAGAAACAGAGGATGAAGTAGAGGAAATCAACCTGCTACATTCTTCCCAAGGTACAACACTGCGAATAGCCCCAGAGTGAAATGACCTCAGGTGTCGCTTCATAGTAGTGGTCCCAAAGCTGTACTTACTGTGCTTCCCGCGACTGAGTATCCTTTTGCACTCATTGCAGGTAACACGGTTCGCACGAGCCTTAGGAACATTACCATGAATGGTAAATAACCGCCACACCCAAGACTCACGCCTAGTGCGGGTAGTAGGGTTTTCCTCTACCTCATTCTCATCATCCTCTTCTTCCTCCTCCGCATCCTCACTCCTGTTCCCCTCTTCAGGCCCTTGGGGAGGTGGTGGTGGTGGAGGGGGTGGGGGTGGTGCTGAAGCAGGTGCAGGACCAAGTGGCAGTTCAGCAGCCAAGGATGCCATCTCGATGATGGTGTAGTCTGCAGGTGGCAGCAAAAATCACTGTGTTCTGAAGAATAGCCAGAAACACAATGGGAATAAGCTCTTGGGCGTGGTCTTTTATAGGGGTGCTTGTGCGCGGTTCGCGGACATGCGCACTGTCCGCGGACAGATCGAACACAAAAAAAGGATCGGAAAGTTTCAAAAGGTATATAGAAACTCAAGATTGCTATGTAGGACTTGTGCCATGGTGAGATTTTATTGAAAAATATTATGGATTAACTGAAAATGTACTTTTAATGTACTTTTAAATTGTTCGGGGACACAAACAGTGTCTGCATTTCAGGACACACGATGAGCGTGGGCGCGGTCATATGATCCGTTCGCGAACTAGTCCGCGAAGGAAGCGCCTGTCCGCAGGACACCAAGTGCACGGAGATTGGTTAGCGCATGCGCATTGATGTCCTACGGACACTGTTCGGGTTCTGAAGTAATTAAAAGTGCGTCACACGTGAAACGAACATTTCAGGACATCGCGTGTGTTCTTAGAACAGTTTAAACTTGGTAGCGAACAGTAAGGACAGATATAGTGTTCTTCAAGACACGTGTAATTTCGTTTATGTACGAACATTGCAGGACACCAATTGTGTTCTTAGAACAGTTTCAATTGGGTAGCGAACACTACGAACAGGTATAGTGTTCTTCAGGACACCATCATTTTCGTTTACGTACAAACATTTCAGGACACCAACAGCGTTCTTAGAACAGTTTGAACTTGCTAGCGAACAGTACCGGACAGGTATAGTGTTCTTTAGGACACTTTCATTTTTGTTTGTTTACGAACAATTCAGGACACCGCGTGTGTTCTTAGTACAGTTTCATGTTGCTAGCGAACACTACGAAGAGTTGTCCTGTTGTTCAGGACACATCATTTTCGTTTATTTACGAACATTTCAGGACACCAATTGTGTTCTTAGGACAGTTTTAAGTTGATAGCGAACATTACGGACAGGTATATAGTGTTCTTTAGAACACTTTAATTTTTGTTTCTTTATGAACATTTCAGGACACCACATGTGTTCTTAGAACAGTTTCAACTTGCTAGCGAAAAGTACGAACAGGTGTGGTGTTCTTCAGGACACTTCCATTTTCGTTTATGTACGAACATTTCAGAACACTCGCACTGTCCGCGGACACTTTTATTGTTTTTTTAAAAAAAAACGGAAACTATTCACAAAACAATATAACAATTAAACTTTATTTAACATATATTAATAATTTATGACAGAGAAGGTGAGGCAGAAACACAAACAAAAACAGGAGAATTTGGGGTTTCAACATGATTGGTATTAAGTGAAGAAGGGATGGAAGTCTCATCAAAACGTTTTGGATTATGGAGAGGGTTTGGGTATAATTGACTGGGATATGGTGAGGAGGGACAAGTACATGTGGGGCAATGGTACGAGGTTTTTGGTTTGAAATGATTTTCTACAAAAGTTTTTAAATTATTAAAATTAGCCAACAATACATCCATTTTCTTCTATATTGTGAACACTGTTATCCATAACAAGGTTTTCTGAAGTTTTTTCTATTTTGGTATGCTCTGTACAAAAAAATAATATATATGTTAAATGTATATAAAAAAAATAATAAATAAATGGTTTATATTATAAAGTGTTTACCATTAGTTTCACTATCTTGTGACATTTCTTCATGTGGGAAATTGTCCTCTAGCCATTCCAGAGTACTAGACATTTCTGTGAGAAAAAAAAAAAAGATAATATATTTTTTAATCTAATACAGAAAGTTTATAAATATATGAGTAAAATGAAGTACACTTACGATTTCTGGTAAGATAAGTCCTATGTATTCAGTGGGTCTGGTCTTGTTCTCAGTTCTGTTGCGTCTGTGAGGTTTATCTTCTTGTGGTATATTCCATTTCAGAACATATTGTATTTAAATGAATGGTTAGTGTGTTACATATATGGGTTACATTTCTTATGTATTACTATATATAATGTGCTTGTGTGCTGCTTTTTGAATGTGTTAAATGTTCCTATATTATGATATAACAATCAAACATACCCCACCACCCCGCCCCCCACAGTTTTTAGGTAGTGGTACTGTTCTCCGAACATGTCCGCGAACATTAAATAAGTTCGCGGACATCAAGTTCATAAGAAGAGATCTAGTCAGTTCCATATGACATGTATATAAAGTGAAAGTCATTATTGTTAAGTTGTGCTACTAAAAAACTATGAAATTCAGTGAAAAAACTTTGTTAAAGGGACGTTATGGTTAAGTTGCGCTACTAAAAACCTATGAAATTCAGTGAAAAAACTTTGTTAAAGGGACGTTATGGTTCCAAGTAAAACCGAAAAACCCTTGAAATTCACCAGTTATGGTAAGCTAAGCAACCATAACTCGTGCCACCACCGTGCCCTGCTAAGACTAACACCCAGGACATCAAAGATGACATCACAAATGTCATTGATGACATCACTGATGACATCACATGTGTATGTACTTCTCATGAAATATTTGTAGAAGGGATTCTTTTATGTTGCGAAAAAAGTGTCAAGAATCATTGCAAGAAATATACCCTAATAAGTGCATTGAACGATGCAATGATATAAATAGCATCCTATTATGGGGTTCTATCTAGTATACTAAGCTACTCATACAGAAACATAACATTGTGTGCAGCGTACAAGATGAAGTTATGATATTCGTAATGTTAATATGTTGAATAATGAAATGATAATTGTTTTCTTAATAGATTTTTGTGTACTGTGAAATATGTAATAAGTAGCTAATAAAACCCATTTATTACATAATTGCATTACTATAGAAAAAACACAAAGACACAAGAACACATACCAATATGGGTATATACAGGGAAAGTGAAGTTAGCAAAAAGCACAAGTAGTAGCAGAAACAATTCATAACTTAACTGATTAGTTTCATGCAAATAAATGATTGCTCTGTTTCAAAGCTGCTATTTACCCTATGTATATGTATCACTTGATGTGATTGGACCCTAAGGAAAGTAGTGTGAGTACAATGTATACAAATATGACCATATACAGGGAAAGAACAGCCATAAAAAAAAAAAAACAGAACTATCAGAAAGTGCTCATAAGTCAAGTGATTATCTTTATGCACTAAAAGGATTGCTGTCTTTCAAGCTTGTGTTTTCCCATATGTATATGTTTCATATGATGTGACTGTACTCTAAGGGAATTACTGTAAGAACCTACTAGAAGGATATGTCTACAAATAGTTTCTGACTGTTACTGAAGAAAACCATGTGGCCTAGATATGTCAGCAAAAGAAAAAATAGTGAGCCAGACATGTGATGTCATCAGTGATGTCATCAATGACATTTGTGATGTCATCTTTGATGTCCTGGGTGTTAGTCTTAGCAGTGCACGGTGGTGGCACGAGTTATGGTTGCTTAGCTTACCATAACTGGCGAATTTCAAGGGTTTTTCGGTTTTACTTGGAACCATAACGTCCCTTTAACAACGTTTTTTCACTGAATTTCATAGGTTTTTAGTAGCGCAACTTAACCATAACGTCCCTTTAACAAAGTTTTTTTCACTGAATATATATATATATACATATATATATATATATATATATATATATATATACATATACATATATATATATATATATATATATATATATATATATATATGTACATATACATATATATATATATATATATATATATCCATCGACACTGTTAACTCTTTGAGCTGATATAGAGCCATAGAATTCTCTGTAAAGAAGGCAGAACAAAGGCAGAACGACTGTAGTTCCTCATTTAAGTAGGGAACAGAGAAGAGCACATTGAAATATTAGAAAATAACTTTTGTACTGGCAAATCTCCACAAGTGATACACCTACAGGCTTCCAGTTGGAAGTACAAGGGTCATATCACTAACACAAAAAACCATCAATGAAGCTGCGTAGTAAGGCCTTCAAGGAAAATATTGGAAGTCCTGAGTGGGACAGAGCCTATGTGGGGGCAATGGCTGCACAGGGTGATGAAACTCTGCAAGGGGTCTTAAGTAGTCTACCACAGACCCCATTAGTCCAGACCAGAGCGCAGGTGCATGTATAGAACTCTCATGCCACAGAATCTTCTTCTCAAAAAATAGCTCAGTGATGGAAGAGGGGTCTGGAGTACACGATTACCACAAAACAAGATCAGAAAAATATTGACGGTCACTTTTACAAAAAAAGAAGCAGGAGTTTGGATGATCTGGAGGAAACATAAGTCATTGCCCATGTGGGAAGGAACTTCCTCCACAGGGGTCACAGTCTCAAGAGCAATTAAGATAATGAGGCAAAGAGAGCAATGACATCAGGGAGAATGAGCAAAAAAATAATGCCCAGCAAATGGTGGGTCCATCTATTGAGGGAGAGGCCGCAACAGAGCATATGGGAATTAGGGAACAAGCAAGTGGGCTGAAGGATCCATCTATTGCTACGGACCAGTTGGATAACCCTCAAACAAGCACTGCAACACTCTCAGTGTCGAATTTTGTACTGAACTCGTTAGTTACAGTCTTTGAGCACCTGTACATGGAGGTGCAGTCCCAAGCAGGAATTCTTCTCGAACTAACCAAAGAAACTGTGAATTGCGAGCCATCACTGGTGGGGATATCTAATTTAATTAACTCAACTGTGATCCCAACCCTGAAAGACTCTATGCTGGAGTTAGCCAAACAAGGGATGGATCTCTCAGCAATCCAAGTCAATTGACAAGAAGAAAAAGGAAGAAGGGGCCCAAAATACTCTGCTACAAAAAGTTTTGAATCAATTACAAAAGTGAGGAAGGAAAGTCGTGGAAGAGAGGAAGGAAGACCCGACAAACATCTTCGATAGCACCTATTACGCCGTCAGCTGGTCACACCCCGCGGACGAGCGCCCATAGGTCTACTGTTCCTCCCCTCTCTGGTTCTGGTCCACATTCACCTTCTACCCCCACATTTCCCCTCCTTCAGCCAGTGCGGCAGCTGCGGCGGGTTATAATATACAGGAAGGACACACGAAGGCATCCTGTTGGCTATGGGCATACTAACCTGTTACTTTCACCTCATCAGTGGCAGCTACCCTGGCGTCTCGCAGCCGGCTGGAGGAGCAGCCGACTCCTCCCGCTACATCGTCACGCCTCCAGGAAGACCCGGCAGCATATTGATACTTTGGGTCACGTGACGAGGAAACGTGCAGGATCGCGCGTCATGTGACGGGGCCACATGACACTCCTCTGCCCATTCAAAACCTGAGAGGGAACGCTCATTCAGTGCTTCACAGCTGATCTATTTGAGCACTGTTCTGCGTCTTCTTATATGTCTGTCACGGTACTGGACCACGGACTGTTTTCCTGGATTTCTCTTGCCAAGCTCTTGGTCATCGTATTGCTCCGCTGTTTCAGGACTCTTTGGACTGTTTTTGGATTCCTTTGGATTTCCCTTGGCTTCGACAAACACGGCTGGTCTCGACTTTGGAACTCTTCACGGACTGCATACGGATCTCCACCTCTACTGGCCCACGCATGTTTTGCAGTGCTATACCATCTCAATTGCCTTCCAGTGCAACACATTGCCCGCTGCTGCTTGTCGCACACTGCAGCTGCACGGAGCACCTCCATTCCATCTGTGCTATTCAGAACACAGACCCCTCCATCTTGGTAAGCCCCTTGGTATTCATTTACGCTCTGTTTTCATTTTTTCGCTTGCCATTGTACTTACCCATTGCTTGCCTTACAGCGGTCGGGGGGTCTCCGGTGTTCCTGGTTCCTGGCATTTCCGGCACTCAAAAAACCTGTGGCCTCAAGGATCGCTCAGGGAGTTATTTGTATCTTCCTGAGTGGTACTTGTGGACAGAGGCCCCATAATCTTCACGACCATCAAGTCATAACAGCACCCCTCTCTCAGAATCAACCCTGGAGGAATTCAGAAGATTGGCATGTGTGGCAGGTGGGGAGGAAGTAGGAGGTGGACATCAAATGTGAGAAACTTCATCAGAGTCCTCCTATGAGCAAGAAGAACACACCCAAAATTGGACAGAGGCAGGGAAACAGCACTCTAGAGGCAGAAGGAAAGCAAAGAAAAAGAGCAACAAGACAAAGGAATTCAATGGCCTTTCCATCAGAATCAGAAAAAAGAGAAAAAAATGAAAAATGTAAACTCAAAAACATCAGAAAGAAAAACCAGAAAAATGTAAACTCAAAAACATCAGAACCAGGCCCCACTCCTAAGGGCAACCCTTATCCATCTGAAGAAGTCACTCAAGTGGGAAAGGAAAAAGGGAGACTTGAGGGCAGATCAAGGGGGTACTTGAGATTCGACTGTTCTACCAGAAGTCAGCGGGGGCACACAGGTTTTAAATACAAGTCCCTAAAGACTGTTGGAGAAGCAATCATACCTCAAGTGATTGAAATCATCAACGTGAGTATAGGGTTGCAAACGGACCCACAAGAAAAAGAAACAGAAGGCTCATTTAGCCTTGCAATTGGAGCCGACACTGCCCCCACTTCACTAAACAGGGGTCCATGAAAGAAGCGGCCTGCAGGCCCAAGTCTGTTGTGCCGAGCATAGGACCCCTTTAGGCTTCAATTTCTCTGAAGAACAACAACACTTCGGTTCTGTTGAGACCAAACAGTGATGTTGAGGTTATTTTGAGCAAGAAAATAGCCCTGAACTTTTTAAAGCATCGGAGTGCGGAGCAAGTAAAAGCCCACAGAGCTGGGGAAATTAAAGCCGGACAGGGGAAGACCTCCGTGCTTTCTGAATATGCTGATGGGTCTGGAAAGGGGAGATCACTTATAACATTTGAAACAAAAGCAGATACAACTCATTACAGCTCAGAGAGTAACCCTGCATTGCATGAAAACATTGGGGACGAGGATTCCGACTATACAGTCCCAAGAATATGGCTTAAATCAGTGGAGAAGAACCCAAAGCATACTGCTTTGTGCAGGAGTGTGATATTGGCACTCTTTAAAAGGGTGCCAAACCTTTACTTTTTCGACACAAATGACATAGAATTTGTGAAATTTCTAGATTTACTGAAATCGAACATAGTGGAAGTGGGACTAACCTCAAGAAAGGCACAGAAGGCCATTTTGAACACAACAAACGAGCTGGCAAGACAAAATGTAATTGTCTCATCTTCAGTACCAGCTGAAGTAAATGTGGAAAAGTGTATGGCCCAGATTCATTTCAATCGACCATTACCTGACCCTAAGGAAATTTGGAGAGCATCAGACCCTGTTGGAGAAAAAAAGGACTGCAGCCAAGACCCCCAAAATAATATGCTTACGTTCCTGCCTGAACTACTATCTCAAGTGTTGATGAATCTGGGTCTGGGGTCAAAGCCTCGTTAGGCAAAATGATTTAAACCTGATAAGCTGGAACAATCAATAAAAGAATTATTATTCAGCAATGTGGATATCGTAGTCCTTCAGGAGACCTGGATGGTTAATCCCATTGTGATCGAAGGTTATACGGTATTTACATTGCCTGCTCAACAAAAAGTAAAAGGAAGACCTTCAGGAGGTCTATGGATAGCATTAAAAAAATCTTTGAGTGAGGAGTTAACATCGATCTCTGACAACAATAAAGGCATTCAAGCCTTTACATTTATGCTAAGAACTACAGAACAAGATGTTCAGTTGGTAGTGATAAATGTTTACTGGAACCCCGCCTGGACCAATCTACAGGTTTTCCTCAGCAGTTTGTCAACTATATTGGAAAAAATCAAACTTGATTATGGGAATGCACATATAATTTTGGCAGGGCACCTGAACACACAATGTTTACAGACATCAAATCAAAGGGACGGTTTGAGACTAGCAGGAACGTCGAAGAAAGGGAAGTGCTGGCTGGAGTTAATGGACTCATGGGGCCTGAAAATGTTAAATGGGGCAGTGCCGGGTGATATACCACCTGCAAAGACCTGGACGAGAGGAAGGTCCTCTTTCACACTAGACTATGGGCCTCATTACACGGAAGGCGGTAAGGGTTGACAGTCACCGGTAAGGGTACCGGTGACCATTAACCCTTATCGCCTTACTACGAGGTCCCTTTGCGGGACCCGACCTTAAAGGCTGGTGTAGACCAGCCGTTAAAATAGGGACCCGCAAAGGGACCATGGTGCTAAATGCGGTACCGTAATTACTGCCTTCCCCATTCCCATTATGCCCTATGGGGCAAAAATGGGAATGGGGAAGGGCCATGGAGAAAGGGGGAGTTACCGCCCGCCAACCTTGGAATGGGGTGGTAATTCCCCTTTCCTCCATGGTGGTACCGGTATGGTACCAGCGGCAACCATGGTGCTAATAGCACCATGGTTTACCGCACTCCGTGTAATGAGGCCCTATGTCTTTGTGTCAGAAGGCCTGCTCTCACATAGCATTTCACTGAAGAGGGATTATGCATGGTTTAAGGTATCAGTCTCAGACATCAGTATAGCCTGTGCAGAGAAACAGTCACAGGACCTGTCATTAAGAAAGGGAAGAGCACGTCTGTTGAAATATAGGTGGGAAGGTCTAACCTTGAATAACAACTTAATGGCGATTCCGGCAAATGAACAGCAGGGAAACGGTCAATCTGATAAGTTTGTAAAGTTTATCTGATCCATCTGTCTGCCTAGCTCAGGGGGTTTGGGTAGGGGCTCCCAGCACTGCCATACCTTTGATGAGTAACCTTGGCTAAAGAAAAAAGTACTTAGACAGAAAGTGAGAACATTAAAGAAATCAAATTTGGACCTCACAATATTAAATGTAGAGCTTACAAAATTAAACTCTGCTTTTAAGCACTGTTCCTTAGGTAGAAAGATAATGTGTCTGCAAAAAGATGTTGAATCGATGTTAAGGGTACTATGTAAAGACAATAACAGAAATTTGTTGTCAATTATTAACCAACTAGAGAAAAAACACTAATGGTGCTGTAGGGTATTTTGTGGAGATTTGGGGCCTGACGGTATTTTATTATCGCCGAAAAGTAACTTAGCAATAATCACTCTTTGTATTCAGATTTGGCCATGTGCAACAATAATACAGTGGACATGCATTATTTCAGCACCCAGACATGCATATTTGGTATGCGTGGTTGGTATGCGTATTTGGTGGTATTTTGGTGAGCATTATTCCCTTGTTTTATTGGTGGCCCCAATGTCCAGAATCCCTTATCTTTGCTTAGATTTTTCGTGTAATCACTAGAGAGACCTCAGGCCTACATTTCAGGAATACCACATTTTCAGTGTTAGTGTTAGTGTGCCACCATGGGCAATCTCACTGACTTATTTACGACAGAGAGCTATATGTGGTAATTTCCACTACCTTATATACGGTAGGGAACTATGTCCAGAGAGTCTCTCTTCCCGTTGGCTCATGTACCTCCAACGAGCTATGCTACAATCACTCACAACTGTTCATACTGAATCTGATCATGCAAAATGACAATTGCACTGTTTAAAAATCTCCCCTCATCAGCACTGTATTGGTAAATAGAAGACACACCACCCGTCTGCTTTCAAATATTTTTCTGTATTATAAAAGTTGCATTTAAACACGATCTCACTCTTTACAGAAATAACTAAAACAGCACATTAACAGCATTGTCTGAAATACACTGAAAAAAAAAAAAAACTGGCAGAGAACAGAACATAATTTGCAACATTAACGTGTGATTAAGGCACCGGAATCTCTTTTCCTACTCTGACTGAACATTCTCGTCTCGTACACACTTAGCTCCCACACTTATGTAATTACCTTATCTGTTCAGTCAAGTTTTCTTTAGCTGTTCTCTTTCTGAATGTGGCTCCCTTGAAGATTAACCCCAGTAAAAAGGAACGCCTGCCTTCTCAAACCGGGGTCATTGCCTGGAATTCTCAGCTTTTGCAGATAGGAATGCTCCAACCAGGAAAAGGTCTTCCTCCCAGCTCTGCCAAATCTTGACTGTCCTTCTCTCTCCTCCAACTCCCCCCAGCAAAACTCTGATCACTCCCTCTAGCATGATACTTGCTATGACGCTGCTCCAATCAGAATCCATCATGCCATCTCCTCCTTCTCTACACAATGGCTCATTTTTATAGTAATACTTTCTAACCGACTGATTTCCTGTTCTTTCGAGCTCTTTTGCTTCCTGTAATTATGTGGACAGGGCAGCAGAGAGGAGAAAAAAAAAATGGATGTGCGTTTAAAAGTTCACTTTCAGAATAGGCCTAATTCTGCAGTGGAGACACATTTTATTAGTGGATTATGTTTCATTAGTCAGGTTAGTTATCAGTAAGGTTAGTTATTATTTTCAAATGTGTCTCTCGCACCATAGGCATTTCAGGTGAAAAATAGTGTGCATTTTTGAATGTGCACGTGTGCTTTTAACTGTAAAAATAGATTTGCATCTTATATGTTAAAATCGTTTTTGACTGAATAGCCTGTCTTTTCTTGTTAATCTGGTAACACATATAGCAATGCACCGCACCCTTGTGGTGGTGCTGTACTCTGTGCTGTTTGCTACCTGTGCAGTAGTGCTGTACTCTGTGCTGTTTGCTACCTGTGCAGTAGTGCTGTACTCTGTGTTGTAACACGCCAAATATCCTTACATACCCTCCTTTTGTTTTTAGAATCTGGCTACGATCCAAGCCAATTCCTAAAATAATTTGTTCTTTTTCTTCTTTTCACAATATAGCAATCCAATAAAATGAATATTCATGTGCATCAATGAAAAAGTTGCAATCAATACAGTATTCATCTGAGTTCATTAGTTTACAAAATGTTCTACATTTGCCTTCTCAGTGGAAGTGGCATTACTCTAAGTTTAGATTTTTCAAGTCAATTAAAACAATGAAATAAAACAACTAACCAAAACAAATAATTAATATAACAAATTAAAATAAATAATTAAAATAATAAATACGTGGAACTCCATATGTCAGCACTCTTGTCTGCCTCTGATATGTCCCGACCAGCGATGTTATTTGGTTCATTCGAGTACACTTTCATCTTGGCAATCTTAGATCCATAGGAGTCATCTTTTTTAGCATTCTGGTTATCTTGTCTTCACCTCCACCTGGAGGCAGGCATCTTTTGGTCTTCATCCAGGGGACTCCAGGACTCCATCGTCTCCCGTGGCCTCTGATCCCGGAACCTCCGACCAAATAATGTTAATTTTCTAAATCAAATAGAAAATAAACAAATTAAGTACATAGCACAATACTAACTTCACCCTTTTGCCAAAAATAAAACATGCTTGGTAAAAATATTTCGTTTTTCTTTTTCTGAAATTAAACACAAGTTAAAAGAAAACAAGCACACATAAACAGCATTCAATATTTAATACATTTTCTCTCTGCACACCAACCATGAGCTTCCGTTATATGTGCATTTATTTATTTATTTATTTATTTATTTTATATTATATATTTTACATATACTACAGTGTTTATGTGCCATCGTAACAATCAACTTTTTTAACTTCTTTGTCACTGCCTCCTGATTACACCCATTTATTTTCTCTTTTTGTGTTCAAGGGACTTTATCTGTTTCTACATGCTCAAGCTGCCCTGCCTGATCTCATGTCTGGGATGGCATGGTTTGATTTGATTTACATGGACAAACTGCTCTATTGCTGTTTCACCTTCATTTTTCAAAATTTTATACACTACAGGAGAGACCTTATCTATAATTCGAAATGGCCCCTGCCAGGCTGCTAGAAATTTAGATTTTTTCTGTTTACTTTTTCCAAAATGAAACTTGTACACCTGATCCCCTACACTGTATTCCTTTACTGATGTCTTTTTATCATAATACGATTTTGCACTGTCAGCAGCTCTTTCCAGATTTCTCTGCACAAAAGCAAATGCATGTTGCAAATGCCTCCTCAGTTCATCAATATATTCATGAACTGTGGATGCACTCACAAGGGTTTGCTCATGTGTTTTGTATAGTAGGTGTTGTGGTAACACCATTTTCCTACCTGTCAAGACCTCATGGGGGCTAACACCTGTTGCTTTGGCAGGAGTCGACCTGATTGCCATCAAAACCAACGGTAAACGTAAATCCCAGCTGGAACCTGCTTCTGCCACAAATTTCTTTAAAATATCCACAACAGACCTATTGCTTCTTTCAACTGTACCTGAAGACGCCGCCCGATATGCGATATGTAGTTTCCTTTTCACACCTAGTATTTGCCATACCTTACTCATTAGAGTACTTGTGAAAAGGCTTCCTCTGTCTGACTCAATTCTTTGTGGCAACCCAAACCTTGAGAACACATGGTTCACCAGCAATGTGGCTGCTGTTTGCGCACTACAATCTGGTGCAGGAATGCATTCAATCCACTTCGACATCAAACATACTACACTCAAAATATAACGGTGTCCCCTGCTCGACCTTTTTAAAGGACCTACATAGTCTATTTGCAAATCTGACCATGGGAGAGTTAGGCCTCTTTTCATCAATGGTGCTCTATGCATTGGTGAAGCAGGTTTAAATTGGGCGCATACTAGACATCCTCTAGTATATAATTCCACATCTTGAGACATATGTGGCCAGTAAGCATAATCTTTTAGTATTTCTAATGTTTTTTGTGAACCTCTATGGCCTGCAGTTATGGCATCATGTGCATGGTGTAGCATTAGTCCTCTGAATGAAAGGGGTACTTCCCACTGTATTTGCCCTGTTATGGACTCTCTAATCATGAGTCCATCCTGTAATCTAATTCGTATTTTGTTCTTTAATAGCACCCTCAACTCTTCTTTTCCCATACAATCATTTTCTGTTAAAGGATTTTTTTCAGGATCTATCAAATGATTATAATAGATTCCCAAAATTTGATCATTCTTTTGTGCCTCAATCAAATCTTGGTCTGGCGTGTCATGACTCCACTGCACCACCGGTTGATCTACCTCCTTTGGTGCTTTAGAACGTGTGACTGCATCAATTTGTATTTCACCCATTAAATAATCAATAGGTAGCAATTCTCCTATCACAGCCCCAATCTTAGCCAGGTGGTCTGCCTTATCATTTCCCTCCTTATCCTCTCCTGGTGTTTTTAAATGCCCACGAATTTTTCTCCAGTATATTGTTAAATTATTTTCTGACACCAATTTGTCTATGGCTTGTATCATTTTTCAATGTTTAAGTGGCTTTTTGTTGTATGTACCCATGCCTCTTGCTTTCCAACCAGGCAAATACTCCACAAAGCTATTCCGTGCATAGTCAGAATCAGTCACCAGGACAATTTCACTGAACTTTTTATCAACTGCAGTAGCAATTGCTTTATAAATGGCTGCCAATTCCGCCACCTGACTGCTCCTATCTCCAATCCTCATCCCTATACTGGGAACGCCTTCACATTTCAACCAGACATTTCCTATTCCTGCCACTAATTGTTTATTACTGTCATTTTCAATGTGAAAAGCACAACCATCCACATATACAGTTGGCAAATCCTTGCATGTTTTTTCATCAAAAGCTTTGTGTGGTGATTGTTCAAATTCCTGTAAACTAGTTTCTACTTCCATTTCATTTGGTATTTGTTCAGCTGCACAGTCATGTAAGTCAGCTAACCCTTGAGCAATTGGGTTCTTTTTATTTTGTCCATATCTCACTTCTACGGGAAAACCTTGTAATGCCAGCGTCCATGAAGTGATTCTGGATTGCGCTAGATTACCGGATCTAATTCTTTTACTCTCTAAAAACTGCAAAGGTTGATGATTTGTTTCAATAATTACCTTTTCTCCCTGAACAATGGGGCGGAAATGTTGTAGCGCCCAGACAGTGGTTAATAGGGCCTTTTCACATTCATTAAATTTCATTTCAACTTGGGAAAATGCCTTACTTGCATATGCAATGGTTTTGTGATTCAAATCGTGTTTTTGTGATAACACTGCTGACATACAATGTTCAGAAAAACATATTTCTATAAAGAAATCCCTGTCCTTTATGGGGTATGCTAAACATGGTGCCTTTACAAGACATTCCTTTAATTTAGCCACTGCATCAGACTGCCCCTTTTCCCATTTCCAGGGAGTATTCAGTTTAAGCAGTTTAGTCAATGGTTGAGTGATTTCTGCATAATTTTCAATGAACTTTCTGTTATAGCCTGTCATCCCTAATAAACTTTTTACTCCTTTCACATTTTTAGGATCTTTTAATCTTTGTATGGCCTCTATTTTCTTCTTTTGTGGATTTAGCCCATGTTCAGTCACTTCATGCCCTAGAAAGTTCACTTTTTTCTTGCACCATTGTGCTTTTTGCAAAGATACTTTGGCGCCTGCTTTCTGCAATTGGCCAAGTACATGTCTTATTTCATCAAAATGGCTTTTCAAACTTTCATTTTTCATCAGGACATCGTCCACATAAACTATTGTTCCTCTTTCCGCTGCATCCGGCATGGCCTTTCTCAAAAATATGCCAAATTCACTCCCACTATTGATGTACCCGAACGGAGCTCTAAGCCAGGCATATTGAGTCCTGTCAAATGTAAAGGAAAATAAATTCTGTATCTCCTCTGCCAATGGCACGCACCAATATCCAGAGGTGAGATCTAAGGTGGTAAATACATTTGAACCATGTATCTGAGCTAGGCCCTGATCAATGAATGGCAGTGGCCATCTAGATATTGGTACTCTTTTATTTAACTCTCTCAAGTCTGCACATAGCCGCCATTGACCATTTGGCTTCAATACACCTAAAATAGGTGTATTGGATGTGCTATGAATGGGCCTGATGATTCCCCGTGATTCCAAATTTTTAATAATCTCTGCCAATGATTCTAAACATGCCAGCGGTAGTCTATACTGGCGTACAACACTGGGTTTCTGCTACACCCTTCTGGCAGTGTGGCCACATGTAAATCAGTTAAACCACAATCATAAGCATCTTTTGCAAATACATCCTTAAACTCCATAAATATCTCCCTCAGATTGTCCCTCTCTTCATTGCTTTCACATGCATCCGCTAAGGAGATCTGCTCTTCTACCATTTTGGAAAATTCTGGAAAATCTTCTGGTAAGGGAATCTCGGCGCTTTCTTCTAACTGTGTGGCTGTGTCTTTTTGTAAAGCTGCCACTTTTAAATATTTTGGCATATCAGCTTCCACTTCAATGGGCTGATTTTCTGTTTCATTTTCATTTAAATTAAATATTATGCAATCCTCTTGATGGCAGCACACCGTCTCATTTGAATCATAAGGATACACAGAATGAATTTTAAATATTCCTTTGGGCTGAGAGTCCAGGTGTTCTGGCAACTCGCCCTTGGCATCTACATATTTTTCAGGAATATTCCCAATCACCATGTTATTTAAATCTGCCGTATAATGTGATTTTTGTATGGCCATTCCTAATGGGGAGTTTTCCTCTAAATGAATATCCTGACAACCTTTATTATTTACCATGATTTTTACAGATCCCTCACCAATCTCTACCAATGGAATGTATTCATAATCCAGGCCTTGCTGTTTTATGGATTCATTCAGGCATACAAATGCATCAGAGCCTTTCATCTGCTGTCCATTTTTGCATTTCAGTGTTATTGCAAACTGTTTTGTAAATGCAGGAATAATAGTATTTTTCCTCATTTGTAATTCGATTGCATAAGGAACCAGTTGTGCACAATGATAAGCCCTTCTTTTGTCTTCAAACTCAGGTGCCGGACCACCTAGGCGTGACCATATTTTTTGATTAAGGAAATCTAACACCATACACATTCTGTGCATGATGTCATTTCCCATGTAAAATTCATTTTGTGCTCCACTCACTATCCATACATTATGGTAAATTGTTTTCTGCCCAATGCTAATTTTAAGCATGCATCTGCCTGCAATTCGGTTTTCAAAGTCTGGACTGTCCAAGCCAGAAACATATTGGTTTTTAATCCTAAATCTCGGGATTTCTTCCCTTTCCATTATTTTTTGCAACAATTTCTCATTAATGAAACTCCTTTCATGTTCAAGCGCTAAAGTGGCTTTTATTGTTTTAAAATAATCATTTATACCAACATGAACCCATGGTTGCTCATCTTCCATGTGTATTTCTGCCAGAGTGGTAATGTGTTTTTCTGAATCTGTTTTAGGAGCAATATTCTGTTTGCACGTTTTCTCTTTTAGATAAAAACATAATGTGTGCTCATCTATGGCAGTCTGACAATTTTTCCTTGGGTCCAAGCATATTTGTACAGGTAGTTTTTCATTGTCGCTCTGCATTTTGTCTTGACACATTAATATGACAGTGACACTAGGTATGCAGCTATTCTGGAGATATACCTCCACAGCATCATTTGTTTTGGCAACGGTGTGACATTCATTTATATTGCTGTTTTGTGATTTTAGTTTCTTAGACCTCAATGGTTTTTTGGTTAAGGACCACAGCACTCCATTCACCCCATCTATGAGAGGAGACAATCTTTTCAGGCAATCTGTCCCCATCAGAAATGGAATTTCACAAATAGATGTGATCAATACCTCTTGTTTCATTCTGTGCTTTCCTATTTTTATGTCAACCTCAGTTATACCTATGATGGGCACCTCCTCCCCATTAAAGTTATGCACTGGGCCTTGATTTTCCTTCACTGTGATCTGACTCTGTGGAGGTCTCCCTTCATTGATACTCTTTACCAGCTCCTTGGACATAATTGTGGCCTGTGCGCCAGTGTCAATCATAGCAAAGGTGTGGCATTTTTCTTCTACAGTGATGGGTGCATAATATCTGTCCTCAACTTCCTCTAATACACATAAGAAATGTGAATTCTTACTGATTTCAGGGCTCACCTTTCTCAGGTCTTTTTCACTTTTGGCTAAGCACATTGGTAAATGGAAAGACATTTTTCCCTCCTTTTTACCCATTTCTGCGCGAGAAATTTTATTCATTTCTCCATGTTCAGAGGTTTTTTGGAGTGTGGCCACTGTTCGCCCATCCATCTGGGTAACATCAGCGACCACATTACAATCCTCCAACTGAACATGTGTAACAACATCATTCAGCAATTTGTCATTTTTTAATTCTGTGCATTTGTGATCATTTAGTGTAATACCAGCCCTTTCAGCCTCTTCAAAAATATGTGGCTCAAAGAATTCTTCAGGTGATTGACTTGTACCCTCCTTGTGAGTATTTCCTTTTTCTGTCTGTGTTTGGTCATTGTTTTGCTTGCCCAGGGAAGGAGCTATAGCATCCCCACTTACTCCCTGTTCACTGGTATTCCCCATGCATGAGTCATTTTTCTTAAATCTGTTCCTTTGTTCTTTTGGAATTCCTAATGTTTCTTTTTCATTTGTGCAAATCTTTACTGTTTTATTTAGCTCTAAGTTAAACCGTACCTCTTTTTTAGAAGTATTTGCACTTTCTGTCACAATTTCATTTACTGGTACTTTCATTTTTAATCCATTAGGCATCTCAGAGTCGTTATGCAAAATTATATCAGAGCAATCTGTCATTTTGGCACTGCAGTTATCATGAGTACTTAGTCACTTTTCGGAAGCCCCCCGGTCATTGCGTTGGCCATCAGCCCCCTCTTTGGAAGGTTGTTTTTGCGCTGTATAGAGCTTTCCTATTTGCTCAGCTAACATTTTCACTTGGGCCTCAAGGCACTGGAACCTTTCCATCTCTCTAGGATCCTCTTTCTGTGGCCTAGGTCGATATTGGTTGTTTTCCCCCTGATTGGATCTATTCTGATACCTCTCAGGTGATTGATGTCGGTTGGGATGGTTTCTGAACTCTTGATTCATTTGTGGAGGGGAGCGGGTTGCACCCATCCTTTGATTATAGTCCCCTGGTGGGGAATCATTGTACTGGCGTGGACTGTAGTTCACGTTTTGCCTCATGTCCTGTCTCTCAGATTGTGGGTACTGGCCCCTATGTTGATTTCCATTATCAGTAAATCGATCCACATATCGGGGCCTATCCTGATGACCATATATCATGGTGCTGGGATCAAATCTGCTCTGTGTCCCCAATGACTGGTAGGGACCATCATTTCTTTGATCTTGATTTTGTCTCTGGTTATTGTTCATACCTGCCATATCAGGCCGATATCCTACCCGGGGTCTGTCCCCTAAATACCTAGGGCTGATGTAGCTCTCTCTATTACTAGGATCATGTGATTGGAACATTGGTACAGGAAATGGCGATCTTTGTTGATTACCCCTTTGTTCAGGTGTCACATTATTTTTACCTTGGCTTTGAGCAGACTCAAGGGACATTTTGGCTGACCTGATTCCCATTACTGTGGCTGAGGGTTCTTTAGATTTAGGTCTAGTATCTTTCATTTTATCACTTTCTCTACCCTGACAATAGAGTACCTCATATAGTTTTGTGCTTTGATGTACAATCCATTCAAGGGACTTGTCACGGTCAAATTCACGGACCAATTGGGATATGATGTCTTTCTGTAGCCCATAGAAGTATGCAGTTTTAAACTCATTGGAATTTGAGTCAAAAGATACATCAAAGCGAGAAAATGCTCTTTTTAAGTCTTGTAAAAATTGGCGAGGGGATATATTAGGTCCAGCAGTAATTGTGTACGCGACTTTCTTTGCCTCCTGCAATGATTGAAAAGGAGAAAAATGACGCCTAATTTCTTTTTCAAACTCCAACCAGGTCATATTCTGCTGTTCATTTAATCCCCTTATGATGCTGGCCATCGGGGCATCTAAAGTTAAATGAAAATATTGTCTCTACTGTTCCTTAGGTATCTGGAGTGCTTTAAAAATGTCATGTACCGCTTCTAAGTGATCCTCAATGCAGCATTCACCTCCCTTTTTAAATGGTTTGATCAGGGCTTTAATGGATTTCATTATTTTTATGGGGCTACTTGTTGCAATGCATGGAATTGCACTATTTTGTGATTCAATCCTGTTTTCAGGTGTATGAGATTGGTGGCTGCCCCCAATGGGAGTATCAAATCCCCCAAGGGCGCTGCAACCAAGTTCAGTCACCGGCCCAGTCACTGGAGCACTAGCTCTTTGGGCAGAGCTAGAATTCACCTCCACTCCATTGAATGTGGTACCCTGCCGCCTCTCCTGGGACCTGGGAATGCACATTTGCTGTTCTAAGTCCTTACACTTTTTAAGGAGTCTGGTTGCTTCATTTTGCAAATAATTATTTTCATCACTCATCTTATTAATCACCTCCTGCATGTCGCACATTTGCATTTGGCATTCATTGAACTCTTTATTTCTCTTGTCTCTTTCTTGAATCATTTTAATCATTTCTTGTTCTGCACTCTGGAGATCACCTTCTTTTTCACAATGTTCTTTTTGTAAAATCTGCATTTCTGAAACAACCTCATCTTTATCCTGCCTAATGTGATCCATTAAGGCTTTTAAGTGTGCCAATTCTTGCTCACTATCTTCAAATTGTTTCTTGCTTTTGGATAACTGAGTATCAAAGTCTCTGCATTTTAATTGCATGTCTTTTAGGCATACATCCAATTCTGCTCTCAACATTTCCTGATTTTTACTTGCCCCCTCTAATTCAGTCTTTAACCTGTTAATTAGCTGAGTATCATTCTCTTGCATTCGCAGGGACTTGTTTAAAATAAACCATATTTTGCCGCATAGCCGTATTAAACAGTCTTTCTCTGCACTTTTATCGGCTGCATTCAATAATCTTGTAAGGCAGACCTGAATTATGCTGCCTTCTGCAAAAATATTGTCTAATTTTTCTTTCTGCACCTCACCCTGAATGCGGTTACTCCATTCCAACGTGCTATTCGATGACCAATTCCCATGTGCAAACAACTTTGCCTCTAAATATTGCACTAGATCTGAGAATGTGGTTTCCCTTTGTGACATTCTGAAATTTGTTTTTAGTGGCACACTGCTATTATAAAATGGGTTCCCTTTAATGTGCAAATGGCAGTGTGAGACACGCTTGCCACGCCCAGTAGGTACTCTATGATCACTTTCCCGGCCTGCAACGCACCATAAATATGTAGGGTATTTTGTGGAGATTTGGGGCCTGACGGTATTTTATTATCGCCGAAAAGTAACTTAGCAATAATCACTCTTTGTATTCAGATTTGGCCATGTGCAACAATAATACAGTGGACATGCATTATTTCAGCACCCAGACATGCATATTTGGTATGCGTGGTTGGTATGCGTATTTGGTGGTATTTTGGTGAGCATTATTCCCTTGTTTTATTGGTGGCCCCAATGTCCAGAATCCCTTATCTTTGCTTAGATTTTTCGTGTAATCACTAGAGAGACCTCAGGCCTACATTTCAGGAATACCACATTTTCAGTGTTAGTGTTAGTGTGCCACCATGGGCAATCTCACTGACTTATTTACGACAGAGAGCTATATGTGGTAATTTCCACTACCTTATATACGGTAGGGAACTATGTCCAGAGAGTCTCTCTTCCCGTTGGCTCATGTACCTCCAACGAGCTATGCTACAATCACTCACAACTGTTCATACTGAATCTGATCATGCAAAATGACAATTGCACTGTTTAAAAATCTCCCCTCATCAGCACTGTATTGGTAAATAGAAGACACACCACCCGTCTGCTTTCAAATATTTTTCTGTATTATAAAAGTTGCATTTAAACACGATCTCACTCTTTACAGAAATAACTAAAACAGCACATTAACAGCATTGTCTGAAATACACAGAAAAAAAAAAAAAAACTGGCAGAGAACAGAACATAATTTGCAACATTAACGTGTGATTAAGGCACCGGAATCTCTTGTCCTACTCTGACTGAACATTCTCGTCTCGTACACACTTAGCTCCCACACTTATGTAATTACCTTATCTGTTCAGTCAAGTTTTCTTTAGCTGTTCTCTTTCTGAATGTGGCTCCCTTGAAGATTAACCCCAGTAAAAAGGAACGCCTGCCTTCTCAAACCGGGGTCATTGCCTGGAATTCTCAGCTTTTGCAGATAGGAATGCTCCAACCAGGAAAAGGTCTTCCTCCCAGCTCTGCCAAATCTTGACTGTCCTTCTCTCTCCTCCAACTCCCCCCAGCAAAACTCTGATCACTCCCTCTAGCATGATACTTGCTATGACGCTGCTCCAATCAGAATCAATCATGCCATCTCCTCCTTCTCTACACAATGGCTCATTTTTATAGTAATACTTTGTAACCGACTGATTTCCTGTTCTTTCGAGCTCTTTTGCTTCCTGTAATTATGTGGACAGGGCAGCAGAGAGGAGAAAAAAAAAATGGATGTGCGTTTAAAAGTTCACTTTCAGAATAGGCCTAATTCTGCAGTGGAGACACATTTTATTAGTGGATTATGTTTCATTAGTCAGGTTAGTTATCAGTAAGGTTAGTTATTATTTTCAAATGTGTCTCTCGCACCATAGGCATTTCAGGTGAAAAATAGTGTGCATTTTTGAATGTGCACGTGTGCTTTTAACTGTAAAAATAGATTTGCATCTTATATGTTAAAATCGTTTTTGACTGAATAGCCTGTCTTTTCTTGTTAATCTGGTAACACATATAGCAATGCACCGCACCCTTGTGGTGGTGCTGTACTCTGTGCTGTTTGCTACCTGTGCAGTAGTGCTGTACTCTGTGTTGTAACACGCCAAATATCCTTACAGTGCACAGTGCAATCTGGTAACTGAAGAGAAGTGGATAGAATACCTCACCAAAAACCTTGGAAACCCCAATATAGAACAAGGTGGTTCAGATAAGGGGGTCAACGGGCATCTGTCTTTTGACGTACCAGAGATTGAAGAACTAATTCTCGTTCAAAGCAGCAGGCCCAAATGGGCTGACTTATCAGGTTCTAAAACAGAATATAGAAGTCTGGGCACAATTGGTATGCTGGCTCTTTAAGGAGATCTTAGTGAGGCGGACTTTTCCACTCTCGTGGAAAACAGCAGCAATCATTCCATTCTATAAGGGGGGCGATCGTCTAGAACCAGAAAACTACCGACCGATCGCCCTCCTAGACATAGAGAGTAAACTCTTTATGAAAATCTTATTGAGAGACCTCAAAAAATGGGCAGAGGAGGCGATAATCCTGTCAAAATTTCAAACAGGTTGTGGGAGTGGCCTGTCCAGAGCCCTTAACGGGCTTGCTCTTAATCTGATTAGTGAGTACACCAAGGAGGGGGGAGAATGTCAGCTGTACGGGGTATGGGTGGACATTGAAGAGCGTTCGCCAGGTTATCAGGGAAAGCCTTTGGACCAAATTAGGAATTGGGGGGCTACAGAAGGCTTGGTATCTATGCTAATTGAACTGCACAGAGACACTACATTGAGAGTCCATTTGGATGAGGAAGGCCACCTAGTCTGACCCTGTCAAGGTGGATAAGGGAGTAAGACAGAGGTGTTTATGAGGACCATTCCTTTTTAACTTATACCTAGCGGATATGGGACCATACTTACAGTCGTCGGCAATGGCCAGCCCTAAAATCAATGGAACAAAGGTTCACTGGCGGGCTTATGCCGAAGACATAGGGCTGGTAGACAATACAGATGTGGGACTACAATGTCTTGTGAACAAACTAAGTGAGTATGCTAAAGAGAATGGCCTAACAATAAACCCTAAGAAATCTAAGGTGTTAGTATTCAGACACAACCGGAAACAGGTTAAGTACACACAGTGGGTTCTGGATGACCAAACAGTCCTGAGAGTTGAGGAAGTGCTGTATTTACCGTACATAATCCATGCTTCCAAATCGAAACATAAGGTGAAACAGGACGTGCAGTCTAAAATAGACAAGTTGATCCCGCAGATGAAAAAAGATTCTTTTTAAATATTGTACATTTTCATTCTTACCTTTAACAAAGTTCTACATAGCGAAAGTTGTACCAGTAATTTTATATGGCTAAGTGGTAAAGCCCCAATTGTGGGATTTCAACTGGCAAAAACTGGAGGGGTCAATTTGGAAAAGAGTACTTGGTCTCCCCATGAGCCTCTCAATGTCGAGCCTCACGTTCGAATTGAGCTTGAAATCGTTAGTAACTTTAGCAGAATGGAGATTGCTTTCCCTCTATAGACTTACTATTACAGCTCAGAAAGAAACATTATATGAGGACATCAAGTGTCACTTGGAAAATGGTAAATCAAAGATATTGTCACATCTACAACAAAAGGCAACGGGAATCGTCGAAAAAACGGACACCACTGTCGAAGTGTTAATACTCAATCCATTGAAAGCAAAAAAAGCTATCGAAACAATGGATTGTATAATGAGAATAGAGAAATGCGGTTGGTGACCCCAACAAATAGCTTTTTGGTGGTTGATAAAAAAACTGCGGACTTTACCAAGATACTTGGTGAAATTCACAGACTGGAATATAAGAAAGAACTTTCTGAGAATTATTTATTATTATTATTTATAATAGTAAATAATAATAATAAATAATTCTCAGAATTCGTTTTCATCTTGTTTACACTGGGGAAGTACTTGCTAAAAGGGGGCAGGGGGATGTTGCAACTGAATTGTGTAACATATGTTCTAGCCCGGACAGAGTTTAGAACACCTCTTGATAGAATGTGAGAGCACATGGAAATGGAGACTGACTCTCTTCAGGAGATTTGTGGAGAGAGATGAAAGCATAGTCTCAGAGATGTTTTGGGACAGAATGATCTTGGGCTACGACACAGCACTAACTATAGCCGTGGTCCAGGTCCAGGAAAACAGTGACCTTATAAACTGTTCGTATTTACAGAACACTGTGATGGAGACTAAGGGCATCATTACACGGTAGGCGGTAAGGGTTTACCGGTACCGGTATTTTACCGGTACCGGTAAACCCTTACTGCCTTACTACAAGGTCCCTTTGCGGGTTGGGGAATTTAACGCCTGCTTTTTGCAGGCATTAAAAACCAACCCGCAAAGGGACCAGGGAGCTAATTACGGTACCGCAATTTGCGGTGCCGTAATTAGCACCTTCCCCATTCCCATTATGCCCTATGGGGCAAAAATGGGAATGGGGAAGGGCAATGGGGGAAGGGGGAATTATCGCCCCACCAACCTTGGAATAGGGCGGTAATTCCCCTTTCCACCAAGGCGGTGCTGGTATTTTACCGGCATGGACCAAGGTGCTAAGGTAGCACCTTGGTCCACCGCCATCCGTGTAATGAGGCCCTCTCCTATTGATTGATCCTTTTCTTGTTTTTCTTTTCTCTTTTATGTTTATTTCTTTTTTGTTCATTTTTCTTATCTTGTTTTTTTTTTTTTGCTCTTCTTTCTTTCTGCTTTTTTTTCTCCTCTTTTTTCATTTCCACATTGTTGGCGGAAAGGATAGTACATATTTTTCTTTCATGAGAAAACCGAGACTGATGCTAAAATATGAATGTAAATAAGTATAATGATGGATCTCATTTTTTGCTTTGCCAATTTTTAGAACTAACTGGTACTTTTAGAAATGTAAGCTTTGAGTGATTTGTTGCTCTTTGTTTTTAATGATTGAATAGGACGATGACGAATTAATAACTATATATATATATATATATATTTATATATATATATTAGTCTATACACATCAGGGTTCCACCAGACCAGATACATCTATTGGGGTATTCTTATCATGTTCATCACCCTATGTTTATCTGGACTGGTAGTTCACATCTGCCACAATAATAATTTAAATATTCACCTGAAGCATGCAGGAAAGACAGGGTGATATTTGACAGCAATGTCCTACCCACAAATGGTAAGCTCATATATTCACCAATGCCATGGCTGAACATTTCAGTAACCATCAAGCACTTGAGCACTGCAGAAGAAAATCAGTTAAGGTCATATTATCAAATGACGAATCATGACAAATAGAGTCCGCATTGTCACAAATATCCAAGCCACCCACCACCAACTCTAGCCCATCTTCCCCACCCCACAAAATACATTGAATACAAATGCTAAGGTGCCATCATAGGTATAAGCATGAGCAACAAACCAAGAAGACAATCATGTCATCAATGGCACACATGTCACACGCTCGCAGAGCCTCAATGTGAATTTACCACTTTTGGAAAAAACTGCAAAATTACCCTCTTACTTCCATTTACCATAAATCGGATTGTTCTGTATACCTACCCTGCAGACATGTGGTCACATTGTGCTGCGTAACGTTCTGTTTTCTTACAAATCACTATGTGAACCCAACATATGTGATATGCTCAAAGACAATCAGGAAAAGTGGGGAGTGTTGGAATGTATGGAACACCCAGAACAGATATTGTTGCACAGGCACAAGCAAAGATAATCCATGAATGTAAAGCAGGTGCCTGGTTGCTGAGTGGTCCCATGGGCATTCACAGCGTGACTGCCATGTTCACCAGACATACCTTTGAGACGGGCCAAGGGCAGTAACACATGTGCTTCTGTGCTTTGTCTTCAGAATTACAAATGCGCTTGCAGAAATTGCCCATGGACATGGGTCAATGTACTTTGGATGTTCTAGTCATTGGCAATGTCACACACGCTTCTTTGAGGCACTAGAGACACATTCTGTGTACATGACAGAAAGGGACAGAAGACTTTGCCACAGTATTACCTCGTCACACCCATCACCGGATGTTGCCTTGAATCCTCCAGCTTGCTGACCCAAACAAGCCCACTGAGGGAAGGGAAACAGGAGATGGAATGTATGAGGGGATAGTGCCACAAACCTGGCGTTGCACAACCAATAGGAAAGTGATTGCAAAATGGGAGCTGCCTAATAATGCAAGTAAACATGTTGGCAAGTTTAATGAGGTGGGTGAAAAAGGTTAAAAGTTCACTCATAATAGTCACCTGCAATGGTAAGACTGGGACAGTGAAGATGGTGCAATTAGGTGATGCCCACAACGCATGGCATCAATAGTCAAGCTAGCACAGTGGTAAGCAAACTTTTCTGTGCATCATGTTGTGGAACTCAACCTCCATGATGCCTAGAGAGCATAGTCAATGAAGAGGGAACATATAAGGTATAGTCCAAAACAGCAGCCCATGGCCCCCTGAACTATTATCTTTAGCACATCCTAGACATAGGAAAGCTAAAGTGTCTCATCAAGTCATGTATCCAGGTATGCACCACATAGACCACAGTCAAAACACCTATAAATGCACTCAAAACTCGTTGGTGAGACTTTCTGCAGTGTCTTTTAGGACTCTTGCTGGCTAAGCACTGACATGAGCAATTTCAAGTTATGAAGCATGTTACAGGATCTGGAAGATAAAGTGTGGCAAAAAAAAGGAAGCAGCTAACCATCGCTGGTCGGTCCTCCATTGGCTGTGACCATTACGCCTCATGGAACTATGCAAACACACTCTTTAGAGTTTACAGGACTTTGGGTGCTCTAGTTAACCCCTTAACTGCTGGACATTTGTGCATGTCCCTAATGACCATGACCAATCATCCAGTGTTCTTATGCCACTTTCAAATCGGTGTGATTAGCCGGAGTCTGTAGACTAACCTCTGCGGATTTTAATTTCAATGTCTACCAATTCTGAAAATATCATTATGCAAAACAGTGTCACATGTGCTTATGTGTATAAAAAACAAATGCCTATTAAGGGCCTGATTCATGGAATTTCTTGTTTTGTGCAAAGTGGCGCTAATAAATTCCATGAATCAGACCCGTCTGAAAACATTGATGCATAGTGATATCACATATCCATATGTGCATACAAAGATAGAAAGGTCTGCAAGATGCAACAATAACACAACAGGCACTGCTGTGGAGCGAAACGCATGGAGAAGCAAGTCAAGCAAGTGGGTTCTTCCAGATACAACTAAGACACAAGTCCAGTTCATAAGATAATACACAGAATAAACAACATGTAATACACATCAGAAATATGACCAACTAAGAAGTATGAAATGCAACTGATGCTCGACCCTGCTTGTGTCTGTGTGTGGTGACACTGCACACATTTCACGAAATCGTGAGGTGTTGTGTTGAGGTGCGTGATTGAAACAATAGGCAAAGGAAATGACACTCTTCCTGGTTTCATAGTAAGTCACAGAATGCTTGTTGTCATTTGACGGATGCCTGGTTCGCCATGATTCAGAGCATTTATTCCCAAAACACAACATTCAAGGAAGACAACAAAGTGCCACCCAGTGATGGATTATGGAGATGAAGACGGACTGGCAGGCAGTGAGGTCAAGAACAAATATAGAGAAAAATAATAGGATTTGCATATCATATGCAAAATGGTGATAGGAGAACCCAAAGGAGATCAGTTGGCTTTGGTTTGAGGTGTCTATGGTGAAGATTATGGGTCAATGTTTGCACTAGTCAGAGTGCAAAATGCACCGGTTCATAATTCGCTGTTATGGACCAAGACAACTCACAGTAGGGGTAGCTTTTATTGGAGAAGGGAGTTGTTTATATAGTTGCCCACTAACAAGACAATGGCCCTCATTACGAGTATGCCATTAGGGGCAGTGTACAGGTCCCTCCTGGCAGATAATTAACTGAATGTAGTGGTTCCCATCCCATGG
The DNA here is from genome assembly GCF_040938575.1 of Ambystoma mexicanum. NCBI lineage: Eukaryota > Metazoa > Chordata > Amphibia > Caudata > Ambystomatidae > Ambystoma > Ambystoma mexicanum. The sequence goes on along the minus strand of NC_090921.1, from coordinate 1,410,531,617 downwards.
AGTCTTGTGGGCAACTTGGGTTGCTATAGCTCAACCTTGAACCAAATACAAAATAATAATAAGGGCCTGGTACATGAAATTGCCACATTTAAATAGAATTGTGAACATTAACTTGCGTCACAGCTAGACAGAATTGTGAATATTAGCCTATGCCACATTTAGATAGAATTGTGAATATCAGCTTGCGTCACATCTAGGCAGGATTGTGAATGTTCGCTTGCATCACTTCTAGACAGGAATGTAAAGATTAGATTGCATTACATCTAGACAGGATTGTAAATATTAGTTTTATGGCACTCCATGGGAATGAGAACTTAAAGGAATGGTTCGGTCAAAATGTTTTATTGTTCCTATGGGTCGGCCATGTGTTTTTAAGCCTAAGTCGCTCGATTTTAGAAAAATTTCCTATGGACTTTACCCGAGTTTTCGTCCATTACACGCACGCGAAAACAGGCACCAGAGCGCTGCCATTTTGTGATAATCCTATCACTTGCCCCATCAGCCTGGCTGACCTGCTTTTGCAGCACTAAATCATATCCCACGCCCCTCAGCCTGACATTATCAAAACATTCATATTCCCCGCCTCTCTCCCTGATGTTACTGTGCTGCGTAGGCAAACGCGCCCAGTCGTCTTCTACGCGACTTCACACAGAACCCGGAAACCAACAAAGATCAACTCACAACACAGCGCGCCACAATTCGGAATATGAAACTGTACTTTAAAATCAAACAGCAATATGGTACATTTGGTAAAGTAAATTTATTTGATATTAAATGTTTAGAGAATATTCAGAAATTGGCATATTAAATCGCAATGGAATTTTTTTTCTTTTCTCTCGATCCGCAAATCCGGAAAGGTTTATCGTGAGTCACGCGCTGTTCCTTTATGGTACACAGGGTGTTGGTTTTCGTTAAAAGAAGTACTTTGGATGCACGGTGAACCGCAAGGCTGTTCCATCAACTAGGCACTAGGCCACCGTAAGGGTCGATATGTTGCTTCTAGCCGCTAGTACCGCGTAAGGGCATATGCCCCTTGGCGATCGTCCCATAAAATGGTCAACGTTGTGCAGTTGTTTACAAGAAGCTGCAGCTGGCGGTTGAAAAATCTGTCTTCCGGGGTCTGGAATAGGTGGCAGTGGCAGTACGTTAGGATGTACCTGTTTAGAAAACATAAAAATTGAAATTAGTCTCACCAGCCGATCTTTATTACTATTATTCATTTTATTTATTACGGGCGAGCTGAAACTATTTGCTTACGAGGATAGTGCAATGGAGTATGTTCGGCTCTAAAAGCAATGCGAAAACTAACTAAATAAATCGAGGTAAACACACAAACTAATGATTTTTTTTACCGTTGAACCACTGAGAAACGACTGTTTGTCTACATGTGTGTTGAATGGGCACATGCATGCCCATGTGCCCGGTAGAAAGACGATCCCACAAATGTTGTATTTGCTCTTCATTCATTCCAGTATAAAAGCGTCTATAGAGTTACTTACATTATATTTGCCATTTCCATTGTATCTCTGCGTAATGCAGTCCGTAAATCCCACTGTGTTCGTCCCAAGGATTTTTCATATACTGAACTAAAATGAAACTTGGTCTAGTTTCAGAATTTTCAGCCTTATTGTCTCTTACGTTATTGCCCCCCTCCTTCAAATGAAGTTCTTTCGGCATGGTCCCTGTCTCTCAAGGTCAAAAAACAATAGAACCTTATACTGCCAGTGCGATTTGCTGGCCTCTTCAGCCCACGAGCAAAAAATCGACGCCGCTGACCTTCACTCTGCATGAGCGTACATTCTTACTTTGCAACATCCCGTGTAAAGCCATCTGCAACCTGAATTTTCGACTCCATCTTTGTACTAGGCCTCAATGTGCAAATGCAAACTGGCTTCTCTCCCATCTGCAACGCCTCGCTTGGCGCATTCTAAGGCCCCCAATTGTATCCTTGTTGTCCGCGAGCTTTGCAGCCCTAGAGAACCATAACTATGGAGACATTGACTTTTTGGGGGAAGGTCAGGGAAAGTATATAGTACCCGAGAAGTTGAGTTGAAAGTGAGATGTATTGCTTATTTGTTTTATTATTTGCAATACGCAAGCCTCCCCTCGGTTAACAGTGCGCAGCATTTACATGAGATTGCGAAACTTAGTTACAGCAACAAAAATATATACATACACATATTCACAAGGTCAGCGATATGAGGTGAATAGAGAGAGAAGTCAAAGATGACACCCATGTTGTTCGCCACCCAGGATGGTGAATGGAGGGTTTAGGGTTAGCATACTTTCTATGCACACTGTACAATAACATTATTTTCAAAAAGACAATCAGATTACAATGATTTATTTAAACCGGGATTTGAACTTCTCAACAAGCTCTGCTTTGGGTGGACATTGCACAGTGGCAATGTTTGGTGGCAATGCATGAGTGCTCTGCACAGAAATGCTCAAAATTCCATATCTGTGCTTCTCCAGTACACTAACAATAAGGCCTTTAACAAAGTCGAACTCCATTTCCTCATATACTGGTTTCACCATCCATTTCTTACTTCTTTTTCCAAAGGTCATAGTGTAGCGAGGCATCCCTACATTTCCCCTAGTCCTAGACTGTTCACGGCCCACAGTCTCGTTATGGGCCAAGACCGCTAGTAGAGTCCTATGTTTCATGCCCTGTATGCCGAAATGCAATCGCTTTGGACTGTACCTTAGGCACATATTGTGGAACACCTCCAATTCTCCTGTGTGACAGAATTCTGTCAGTCCCCTCAAATCTCTTGATAGAGTTTTATCTAAAACAATCTTCTCAATGGCTTTGTGTGTAGGTGAAGATGCAATCAACCATTTCTTCTTCCGTGCCTCCTCTGTGGACAAAGGGCCATGTTCACATTGGTGGAAATGTTGATTTTCTGTCGAGCAGTGAACGTTGGTACAGTGGTGCATCAGTGACCGCCATTTTTCAAGTAGGATTTCCACTAACCCTTCACAAGTTTTGGAGCTCCACCAAAGATGGTTGCTGATAGACTGGGACCACTGTGAAATACTTTCAAAACCTTTTTTTTCCCCTGCAGCCGAGATTTTCTTATTGATTAATTTAGCAAGATGCCATACGTCAAATTGTGGGAACTGCTCTCTCATTGTCTTGGCAATTGAAACGTGTCTGTCCGTGGTTATGAGGTCGATGTGCATTCCACTTGATTGTAGATATTGCAATGATTTTATAAATCCTAGTTTCTCCATGGCCACTGAGGATTTATATTGGGACACCTGCACGACCACCAAACTCACAATTTTCTTATTATCCATGTCCTGAAAGTGGTAGGTGAAGTACTTGACAGAAAATCCAGGGCTGTTGCACTGTCCATCGCTGGCTAGCCTGAATCATTTCCCTTCGAATGTACTTGCTAGAGACAATTTTTCAATTTTCCAAGCATCACTAATGGCCGGAAACAGATAATCATGTTGGTATTTGTAGTACTGTGTTTTAGAAATGAAATGGAGTCCCACAAACTGAAAGAAAGACTCTAACTTTCTAAAACTGGACCCACTAAAAAGTGAGGCAGCTGCACACAGTAGATTGCCTGCTGGCAGCTTCCCCAGCATTGGTTGTGCAGACCATGAGAACGCATGATTTAATCTACAGGCGGCATGTATTTTGACGTTACTGCCTTGTTTTTGACGAGTCACATGAATCAATGGCTACCCACATACTTTCCCTCCAACTGAATGCCCACATTTCAGCATACTTATAATATCCATCAAACAACTGTCAAATACTATGTATTTGCCCTCTTTTATTAGACTGTCATCCTGCGTGAAAGTTGTTTCGGACGTTGCCGTTGAGGACATATCAACAAATTTGAAAGAAATATCGCTGATGTCAAGGTCTGATGCATCTTTGGGTGCTGCTGCTGGTTCATTCTCTGTCATTTCAACATCTGTTACTTCAGCATTGATGGGAGAACACAACAATGTCGACAGCTTTTTGGGTGGCATTTTTTTGGCATCGATTGTGTGAATTGATCTGCGACTACTTCAGAGCTATCTTCAACACATTCAGTATCATCTTCTTTTGGTGGTGTGGTCGAACTGTAGCAATGGTCCAATAAAACTTTACTGGATTCTCCGGACACATTCATTTTACGTTCTGGCCATTGGACATGAGCATCTCGAGTCTCAACACGCTGTGTCTGAATTAATAGTTCCTCCATAGTGTAAATGGTCTGGCAAGTAACATCTCTCATTTGCTTCACTGTCTGTGTATGTTTAGTTCGTACACCCACGGGTAACTAGAGGACAGATTGGAATAGGAATGTTCATTTTAAACACAATATAAAGTATAGTACAATTGACAGGAAAAAAACATTACATAGTCCCCAACACAAAACAATTCCTAAAATTATGAACTGTTTGTAACTAACCTTATTTTTGTTTCTTTTCTTTGCAACTGTTGCTCCGATTCGTTTCCGCATGTCTTCCCTTCCTCTTGTGCTGCAACGACCATATTTTCTGGATCCGCATAGACAGCACGGAATGACGCTCCATCGACTCCCTGAAACATAGTACTTTCATTACTATGTATCACAATATTGAAAACATAAAACACACGTGAGGACGAACACACAGGTACATCTCAATAGCTAAACACGAATTAAACATTGTGTAGAACAATCAAACGACAAGTATTCGAGCTCTGATGATCTAGTTCGATGGAACTGTCAGTATCCATACCTCTGGCTCCGCATGAACTGCCATGAATGGTTGTATTGGAGAGGAGGCATCAGCACCTCCCTGAAACACAGTACTTGCATTAGTATGGTTTTCAATATTGGAAACATAACACACACTTGGGGTCGACAGCACAGGTACATATAAAGAGATAACCACAAATGATGCATTGTCTAAAAGAATCAAGGACTATCTAAATATGATCAGATTTCATCGACTTACTTCTCCGAATTCTTTACATCTGCATCACTTACATCTGCATCACCTACGAGGGATGTTGTAATTGTAGAGGAAGCTCTGTCATCTCCCTGAAACACAGTACTTGTGTTAATAGGGAAGAAAGTATAGCAAATGGAATCGCGTGATATGATGACGCTCAATGGAGCTGTCGGTATCCATACCTCGTGCTGCCGAAGAATATGTAGGGATGTTGTAAATGTAGTGCGCACTTCTGAAAGCTGTTGCGCCAATTCGTATATGCAAGGTCCCGCTTCCACTTCCCCTGGAATTACTTGAATGTCAGGCTCCGCATCAAGTGCAGGGGTTGACGCTCCATCAACTGCCTGAAACATAGTACTTGCATTATTAAGGATTACAATATTGAAAACATAACAGACACTTGGGGTCCACCGCACAGGTACATACCAATGGCTAACCACGAATGAAACATTGTGTAGAACAATCAAACGACAAGTATTCCAGCTCTGATGATCTAGTTCGATGGAGCTGTCAGTATCCATACCTCGTGCTGCTGAAGAACATCTAGGGATGTTGTCAAAGTGGTGGACGCTTCAGCATCTCCCTGAAAGACAGTACTTGCATTACTATGGATAACACTAATTATAACTGAAAACAAACACCAGTGGACAATAACTAAGATGTATATCAATTGGAAAACACTAAACAAACATTCGGTAAAATAATTACACGATACAATAAAAATATTACTTGACATGCATGAAACAAGTCTGTAGCGGAATAGCCAAGTAAGATTACCTGATACGTGCTAGAAGTGGTTGATAACTGCGAGCACGTCACGGATGTAGAATGTTCTTGCTTCAGATTCAAGGGATAGTCAAGCAGTTGTAAAGGTAAATTATTGATTGATGATGAAATGCCAATATTAAAAATTGCCATGTAAGGAGACAGAATACTTGAGAGTAATGCTATTGAAAATGCGCAATATAGCACAGTTCCCTGTGCCCATATATAGATTTTGTTTGTGGGTTATGAAATCGAAAAAGAATATATTGATAAATGTCATTATTCAAAAAGCTATACACACATATCAATGTTGAAAGTATTACAAGGGACACAACACCTAAAATATCAATGAATCCATTCGGCTACCTACACACTACCGCAAGGCCTAAAGCTAAATCAGACAATTGACTCACCAGTGGCGGAATGTGGACGAATAGAGTGGGAATAGCGTTCGCGAGCAATTTTCGTGTCGTTTGCCGTTTATTCTTCTTTGTTACCCAAGATGTTGTGTACATGTTCGAGGAAAAGTGCCGGCTGCAGATGCGGTATCGATCACCCCTCTTGTCCTCTAAGACTTGTTGGACTCTACTTTCCAGCTCATCCAGTGGATATCCGCAATGTTTGACTCATTCTCTTATTCGATGAACAGTTTTTGGGAATACATGCATTGTAGTGCCTTTAGATTTAGCATGGGTCTTCGAAGGGGAACCGCTAATCGAACAGGCAGGCATTGTTGAAAATTCTGAAAAGTAAATATCGACATTATTATACAATCTTGATGAATAAAAATGTGATACAAAAGTAAATGAACCATACAATGTTCAATGCAAGGTTTGTTTTTGTAGCAGGAACTATACCAGTTCATCATGTGCAGCTTAGTATTTGCATAAGTTGCAGAAATGTATAAATGATGTGACTAAACTCTGAACATGTGACTCGTCCCTTGGATGTTCTGTCTTGCACGAGAAGGAAACATGCTTACATTATAGACTGGACCCCCGAAGGATGCAATATGATGACAATTGACACAGATGAAAATAAATAGATCTATTGATAGCATAACAATGGAAACTCAAGTCAATATCAATGACACCAATGAACATAGCATTATTGAGTACTCTACTCGCAAATAGATAGAAATTTAAAAATCAACGAAATATGACTAGGATACATGGCCTTACCTTGACCAACAAACAGTTGGATTCAGCAAGCTGAGCAGTATGTTGCAGGAGAACAGGTAGATGGCCACACGAGTTTGCTCAAAACGGTCACAGAAGTTCACGGATAGCACGACGACGAGCAGATTAGCATAGATCCCAGTGGTTCTCAGGTAGCACGTTCAGGAGTTGACTTGCAAAGCACAAAGATGTTCTCATGAGACATATCAAGTGGTTTATAAAGTATTACAAACAGGGGTGTGTTTGTGAATGAATGATGTGTGTATGTCGTGGTATTATGTGGTTTGCCGGGGGCCGGCCAGCGTGAGGGGGGGTCCTGGCCAGACACACAGGGTCTGAGGAGGCCATTTGAGTGATGGCCCCTTGGCGTGGAATACCTTTTGAAGTGTACATGCTGTTTGGCACCTTGGCCGTTCGCGCACCTGACAGCCCCCACGGCAGCGCGCATCCACTGGCGCGAACCGCCTTTGATAGAGGGGGGTGGGATGGATGGGCCTGGGGCGTGCAGATAAGGCACAGGAAGACTGCTGAATGGAGACACACTTTTGTGGATTGCAGGGAGGCAGCCTGCTTCAAGGGGGAGCCCTGCCTGGAGACACAGAGTCTGAGGAGGCCATGTGAGCGATGGCCCCTTGGCATGGGATACCTTTTGAAGTATACATGCTGTTTGGCACCTTGGCCCTTCGCGCCCCTGACAGCCCCCCATGGCAGCGCGCATCCACTGGACTTGTTGTTATGGACTTTTGTTTTTGTTAAACTAACCACTTTTTTATACTTTATATAGTTATACTTCGCCTTTGATAGGGGATGGGGGTGGATGGATGGATGGATGGATGGGCCGGTGGGCATGCAGACAAGGCACAGGAAGACTGCTGAATGGAGACACACTTGATTCATTTAAAAAATCGAAACAACCGTTGTCAAAATATATGTGGTGTTTTATTTTGTTTCTTTTTTTGATGACACAAATATACAAAACTTTACACATTGTTCAGGTCAGGTTGCAGCACAGCGAGGGAAAATCCCCTGTACTGACCGCTGTCACTCGGGAAAGTTTCTCTTATGGCACGAACGGCACAGGCGGGTATTACTCTTCGAACGCGGTGTCCAAGCCTCCCGTGAAGCCACCATGTAAAGGAACGATAGGCCACCAGCCGGTACCACCTGTGAAAAATAATGATACAAACTGTTTTTAAATGACCAAGATAAGTTGATTAAATGTTTCTTGTCAATGACAATTCTTGTAACTAATGGCATTGTGCTCGGACAAATGTTTTCTAGACACTGCACACTATTGAACAACTTTCATGCGTTACAATGATATGTAGATGTAATTTTGGATATAGGAGACGACCATGAAATAGTAGTGGCATCACAAGAAGATTATACTTACTCGTTACTCGGATTACGAGGATGAACAGTTGCGCGAAGTTCGTGCATAAGCACCATCATTATCCTCAACACGGACCGCGTGAGGCAGGCTGCCCTGAAGTCTGGCAGCTCAGTGATGCATTGCGGTCGTGGCTCGCCTTCCGAAATGTAGGCCACGCATCCCCAGTTTTCACAGCAGCAGCAGTTCTCCTCCTCGGTTGGCATTAGCTTGCATCGATTGCATGTGCACCAGGTGGAAACACCGTCCATGCGACTAGGTCCAGTGTCTTCATCCGTTGATTCGTCCTGCCAACTGCCGTCCGAAGCCCCATCGTTTTCACATTTTTCCCTTTCCAGTAGTTCCTCCTCGGTATACTCGGGCTCGTACATGTAGGGCATTGTTGTAGCCATTATGTGGTAAACAAACTAAAATAATTTATAGCGATGATACAAAGTGGCAAAGGTAGCTGACCAGAGCACAGAAATGAGTCACAGAATACTCAAAGTAACACAGAGAGAGGAATGGAATCGAAAATCTGTTGCTGTCTGTTGTGAAACGGTCTGTTTATACTTATTGAGGAAAGAGGTGTCTTGCCATTTCCATGGCGACACGTCATTTGCTGAAGCGCAGCGATTGTTGACACGAGACATGCTTTGGCGTTGTGAAATGGGCGGTACGCGTCTGCTGATGACAAGCTCAGAGGCGGGGGATATAATTTAGTGCCGCAAAAGCAGGTCAGCCAGGGGGCGATGGGGCAAGTGATAGGATTATCACACAATGTCAGCGCCCTGGTGCCTGTTTTCACGTGCGTTTAATGGACGAAAACTCGGGTAAGGTCCATAGGAATTTTTTCTAAAATCGAGCGATTTAGGTTTAAAAACACATGGCTGACCCGTAGGGACAATACATTTTTTTGACTGAACCATTCCTTTAAAATTTTGCCTTCGCCCACAATATCTCAGTATTACTGAGATATCAGGTGGTAGAAACGGTAAGCCGAGGTTGCCAGGAGGCCGCCGATACTACTGACAGTTTAACACAACCTCGTAATGACGGCCAGTGTCTTGTAGGGTGTTGTACAAGTAAGTCTGAGGGCCTAATTCATGGAACTTTTAGCTCCGTGCAAAGTTAATTTTCACTGCCAACAAACACGTTCAATAGGGCCTAATTTAGAGAGCAGTGCAAAGTGTATTTTGCATAGCAAAGTCAAATTGCATTGCAAATGTACTCTTTGCACTGGCCTAAATGGGGCTAATAAAAAAAAAAGACACTAAGTAGCGCAGACTTAGTGCTTTATTTTGTGAATTAGACCCATTTGGCGTGGTGCAAAGAGTACTTTTGCAGTGTAACATGACTGCTCTGCAAAAATACAGTTTGCACAGCTCTGTGAATTAGGCCCGTTTCAAGGTGTTTGTTGACAGTGCAAAGTCTCTTTGCACCGTGCTAAATGTTCCATGAATTAGGCTCTGAGTGTTTTAGTGCCTCATCGGGGAGGTTAGTTTGGGTAAACTGAGAACAAGTTAGATTGGGCAAAATGAAAACTACAACACTGACTGTCATCTGTTACCTCTCCCCCCCCATCTCCCACACCTTTTCTATGACAGCATCTTTTGCAGATTCAACCCAGGACTTTGGGCCTCATTACACGGTAGGCGGTGGACCAAGGTGCTTTTAGCACCTTGGTCAATGCCGGTAAAATACCGGCACCGCCTTGGTGGAAAGGGGAATTACCGCCCTATTACAAGGTTGGCTGGGCGGTAATTCCCCCTTCCCCCATTGCCCTTCCCCATTCCCATTTTTGCCCCATAGGGCTCTATGGGAATGGGGAAGGCGCTAATTACGGTGCCGGAAATTGCGGTACCGTAATTAGCACCCTGGTCCCTTTGCGGGTTGGTTTTTAACACCTGCTAAAAAGCAGGCATTAAAGTACCAACCCGCAAAGGGACCTCGTAGTAAGGCGGTAAGGGTTTACCGGTACCGGTGCCCTTACCGGTACCGGTAAACCCTTACCACACTACGTGTAATGAGGCCCTTTGTGTGGCTCCATTTAAACTGTTTAGTGCGCGTATGAATACTAAGAGGGCCGGAGGACATTTGCCATAAGCCAAGGGTTTGTTATCATTCAAAATTCCCCCAAAATACATATTTGTTTTTAAAATGAACCTATGCGTTACATATTCTTCGTAACATCTAAAGGGCAGCCCGTTGCTAATGTGTGCAGACAGTGGAACAGTCGAAGGTTGCGCCATCAGCATATACCCTCCTCAATCAACCCTGAGCTAACTTTGCAATACTCGACTGATTCCCCCGGGCTGCATGAACCTTTGAAATCTGAGGGCTTCTTCCCAAAGCAGCGCCCGGGTTCCGGAATCAAACCAATACAGCTAAAATTAGGGGCTCACTTGGTTGCACGTGTTTGACCAGATTAAAACGCAGACAATATTTTCACTCGCATACTCTTTTTTTTATTTTTTATTTTAACAATAATCGTCTCTGTGGAAAGTATCCTACTGCCTCGCTAGTAAATTATACTGAGGAAACGTTAAAACAAGCATTTCCGGTGAGAGTAAAACAGGCTTTACTCCTCTATACAAAGCTTTTGAAAGATAATCATAGGTACACGTGTGTCCTTTTCAATTAGGCTGCATTCTAGTAAAGAGAAATTGATTATTGGAAATCAATGTGTCAGTCCTACAATAAGAATGCAAGTGCTTTTTCTATCAATGTTTATCCGAGGACTTTGAAGGAGTCTGGTAGCCTGTTTTAATTACACAGAAGCTTACAAACACGATGAGAATCTTATGTGTTTGAGGTAATTAATAGATCAATGTCAGCTAATGCTCTTTTCACATGCTCAGGCTCCTTGATTTAGCGTGGCCAATCCGTGTCACCTGGCATGCCAGTGTGATGTGTTGTATTGCTGGCACCCCCCGTGCCCCCCTCCCCACATGCTTTCTCTGCCTTGGCCTACATGCTCGACTCTCTTCCTTCCTAAATCCCTATGCCCATTAAGAAGCAAACAAAAAAAGAAACAAAAAAAAGAAACGAGAATTGTGCCTTGTAAACAAGATAAAAGCTTTGGCGTTCCTTCCATTTCCCTTGTCATATAGCTGGGAAGAGCAACCTCCGTGTTACATATGTGGGATCCTCTTTCTGAATGAGGTAATGCGCTAGAACCCTGTGTAAAACATTGTTTCTGTGGGCTTTACTGCTGTGGGATTTACCACCTCCGCCCTCTTCTGATTTGGATTCCATGTGGGGTGGAGGGCGGTATATAACGTGTGGAATCAGTCATGCAAGATCCTCCACTCTGTGAAATGAATCTAAAGTATATCTGCAGGATCAATATGGTTACTTATGTGGAAAGGTTTATTTCATGTGGTATGTGCATGCATGTGTGACACCTGCAAAAAGCAGATAGTCATCAAAAACAGCATGCTAGGCATTGTTTCTCAATTTGCACTGCGAAATGCAAAGACACACAGCCATGTATGCATTGACACCTTTGTTTTACACTTTGCAGTGCAACGGAGAAGGATTACATGGAGGGTAACTAACTCACACAAGGTAGGCAGCCCCTTTATGCATTACATTGGCCCTCATTAGGACCCTGGCGGAGTGGGTTTCCGGCAGCGCTAATCGCGGCGGACCCGTCCGCCGTACTACGAGTTCCCTTAGCGCCATGGAGGTTTTCTCCGCCTGGTTTTACCGGGCGGAGAAAACCATGGCGCTAAGGGACCTCATTGTTAATTACGCCGCCGTACTTTACGGCGGCGTAATTAACTCCTTCCCCACTCCCTTTATACCCTATGGGGCAAGAATGGGAATGGGGAAGGGTAAAATGGGGATTGGGGATTTACCGCTCCGCCAAGGTCGGCATGGGGTGGTAAATCCGCCAACCCCCATGGCGCTATCGACGGCTTTCCGCCGTGCTTCGCGGTGCATTTAGCACCGCGAAATCCGCCAGGGTCGTAATGAGGGCCATTGTGACTTAGAAATGTAGCCACTTTGTGGCCAACTTGGGTTGCTATAGCTCAACCTTGAACCAAATACAATATGATAATATTAAGGGCCCGCTTCATGGAATTGCCACATTTAGATAGAATTGTGAACATTAGCTTGGGTCACAGCTAGAGAGAATTGTGAACATTAGCCTTTGCCACATTTGGATAGAATTGTGAATATCAGCTTGCGTCACATCTAGGCAGGATTGTGAATGTTCGCTTGCATCACTTCTAGACAGGATTGTAAAGATTAGCCTGCTTTACATCTAGACAGGATTTTGAATATTAGCTTGCAACACATCTAGACAGGATTGTTAATATAAGCCAGTGCTGCATCTAGATAGAAATGTGGAGATATTCACGTGCCATATCTAGAAAGAAATTAGCATGTATCACATCTAGATAGCAAGACCACTAACCCACCCACTAACAATCTCACTCTTCTGCATACAGCTCTCAATCTCTAACCAAACACAACCACACCCTTAAAGCCCAGCAAACTGCACAAACTTCACTACACCGCAACAACAAAACAAATCACACATAGCCTTGCACAACAGAACATGACTGCTATCAACCCTTAAGCATACCTAAGCTCAGCGAATGGTGCAAATCGAAGTGAAGCTGCCAACAGCATATCACTGCTCTCTTGCACTTTTCCCGCTCGGTCCCACTAACTCACCCCAGCCCCTTTCTTTTTCAGATCTGCCAGAGTGCCAGGGGACCACTCCACTGGTGATAGTGTGTGGTACAAATGTCCTTTAACATGAACATTTGCGTGGAAAGTAGGGAACTTGCGTGCTAAACTGCATGCATAATCCCGTTTGTCGATCCATGGAATCAAATGCACATGATTTTCTTTGGAATTGCATGGATTTTGCAGTGGCCCGGTATGCCCCTGCAAGTGGCTGAGTGCCTTGCTTGAGATAACATGTAGAGTGCGGGCACGGCTTGCACAGATGGTGGTCAAGGGGGCGGAACATCGAAAATGGGGAAGAACATGCAAAAAAGTGGGCATAACGAGGCATGGATCGCAGGTAGTCAATCGCACACCAATATTGCGCCGAACAATACATATTCAGGGATCCAACTATGCAACCTCCCGGCAGTGAAATGGCCGCACAAAGCCCTCAGACTATTCGCCACCTGAAGGCAGGCGTACAGACACTTGCGCATAGAAATCACAGGGCAGAGGTGAGGTTGGGTGTCGATTTTAGGGGTGTATGCACGTAGCTGGGGTTCCATTCTAACTTAGGAGTTAGCGGTGTAACAGGTTGCAGGAATAGTTTACGGGGGTTTGCACGCAGATTTTACCTGAGTTACAATAAATTGAACGCATGTTGTCGGATGCAAGTAACAGTTATGGGGGATGCCGCGCAGGGTCCCCGAAATGCAGACCTGCTTGCAGGGGATGCCACATACTATTCTGAAGGTGCATGTATTTGCACCCGGGCAACACACAAAGGTGGTAGTTTCTGGCTGTTTTTTTTATTTGCGTGGGGGTGTGTCGGAGGCATTCCGGGCACGAATTGCATATATGGTTACTTTGTGCAAACAATTCCATGAATACGCAGAGCATGCAGAAACACTTCTGCATGCAGTCACATGCAGTGAAATTCTCAGCACGCAGGCGTTGCAGGATTTCTGCACAATTTTCCATGAACCGGGCCATAAGTATTTTTATTGTAGGTGAAAATAAATGTGCATATGGTACTTACCACATAGGTGCGATAATGGTGTAAAGCTGAATTTCGACTCTTTTACACAGGAGAAATACTGCATGAATGTACAAACCCTTAATGCATTAGCAAACACTGCGTGCATGGTAAGACACCAAACTTGTTATCATGAATTCCATGAATGCCTATAATATGAACAGCTCTAACCTCCAAGCCAGGCCACATCAACATGTAGCCACAGATGAAACATTCCTATTAGCAATTACAGAGATACAATTCACAGAAATGCATTGAAACTATTGACTTTGTTAGCATTCTGTCCTCAAGCGCAATCTCTCTATATATAAAGCAGAACATCTGTTAGTTTGTTCCATCTACAATTCCACACTGTTCCACCAACCTGCACCAACGTTTGCATATTTACCTGTTAGGACCCTCTGGACATTACTGGCTAGATGACATTTGGACACCCCACACTTTTCCCTGGATTTCACATGAGATGGCTGCCTAAAATCAGCAAAACATCAATGTGGTCATATAAGGTCAGAACCAAGCTTATGCTAAGCATCTTGACATGAGGAACAAAACTCAAAAGGTCACTATGGGATTTTGAAAACCATGTTTCAAGGCCCTAGGATGCACCATTTCCGAGATATTTGCCCCTCAATGCACTGCACCATGGCAGGGTCAGGTGACAGGTGCGGAGAGCGCACAGAAGGTCTCAGCATGCTGCAGCATGCCAGCTCTCTCCTTCCCTCCATGTCTGCTCAAGGGTATGTCAGCCAGCCCCATACACCCTTTATCAGTGCAGTTTACTTCATAGTGCAAAGCACATCAACCAATAAGCGACCAGTGACCTAAACGATAATTGATTTTGAACAACTGATCTATCTACAGAACCTGGGTGGCTACTTTTTGCTAGTTGCAAATATACATAACATTGCTGAAGCTTGTCAGAGTGCATTTATTTTTTTATTGGACATTGAATGGCACCTACACACAAGTGTTTCTAGGCACCACAAGACAAGAAGGGGGGGGGGTGGTATGGGATCAAAAAGCAGAACAGCAAAATGGTTATATTGGCATTGTGACATTCCTACAGTGCAAGTGCTGGACAAGGTGGTAAGTGCAAGGGGCAGGGGTTAGAGGGAGACGTGCAAGAGTGAGGTCCCCCTAACAGTGGGGGCGGGCAAGTCCTAGACGGGCCAAGGAAGCAAGCGCCAGGGGAAGACGGGGGGGAAGGGAGTGAACCTGTAGGCCCTTTAAATGAGGTAACGATTTATTAGATGGCTGGGGATGCAGAATTTATTCTCGCATCAATAATAAAACCGACTCAGGAAGTTGGCAAAACATATCTGTTTTATTTGCAATTATCTAAAACAGGGCGGTTACAATGTACATCAACGGACATTTGCTCAAGTCGCATTTATAAACACGCATTTATAGCAAAAACTCATCATCATTGACGTCATACTACGCGATAAAGTAAGAAACCCTAACTGGGATTGTGGTTGGTTTACGGGGAACATCTATGTATACTTTCTTCGGGGGATAGGATTGTGATTGGATCTCTCTAGTCAGGAGGACAACTAGGCCCACCCCTAGTGTCATCAAATATACAACGTTTCATTGGATTTCAAACTATATGGCTCCTTGCTTTGTGGCCTTGTACAATTGGTTGGCACGCATGCACCCTTCTGGATTATTCCACTCACTTGCAGCATCTAAGCTGATACCCCAGGTGCTTTTGGTTGGACTTGATCATGCCTTCCCACCCAATTAACCCATCATCCATCATCACTCCTGCTGTCTGCCATTGGAATTGTCTTTGATCTCAGGTTTGTAAAGTATCAATGTGCCTGAGAATAGAAGGGAGTATGAGCACAGTCTTATCTTCAATCTTAATGTAGATTGCCCAAAGTCTATTATCATCTAGAACATGTGACAGCAGACCATGTTTGAGCTCTTTCTTTCGTATTTAACATTATAAAATGAATAAAACCTTCCACTCATTCGCCCTCATTACGACCCTGGCGGAAAGTAACTGACCTGACCGCCATAGCGTAAATAGCGTTTCCGCCATTGCACGATGGAGTAAAGTGCGGCTAATTCTGACCCATCGGGCACGAGCATTACGCCATGGCGGAAGTGCAAAGTCCGCGATGGCGGAAATGTCCCCAAAACGCCCCTCACCGCCGTCGTACGACGCCCTAGGTGCAATTCCGCCACCCATCATAGCGGTCACCGTAATGAGCGGTAATCGCAAAATACGGTGACCGTAAATATACGGAAACGGAAGTAAAAACATGGGGCCGGAACGGGAAACAGCACGCCGTACACCTATAAAATCAGAATCCCAACACAACCATTAAAAATCCGACACTGAGACACATCCCAACCCGTTAGCCACCCTAGTTAAAACAATCAAAATGGGAAAAGTTGCTAAAAAAGCGTGCGACCGCAAGCGGCAGGTCCACTTCTCCCATGAGGAACTCACCGTGCTCACAGAGACCCTCCAGGAGAATGCTGCCGTCGTCTTCTTGACGCAAATGACCAGGACGGCACTTGCGAACAAGAAGGCCATATGGGCCCTGGTGGCACAGCGGGTAAGTGCGGTGGGGACCGCACCCCGCAACCCACAGCAATGCAGAAAGCGATGGGACGATTTGCGGATACGCGTACGGAGCATACTATCAGCCAACCGTAACATTGCCACAGCTACCGGGGGAGGATCGGAATCACCCATCAAGTTGACCCCTTCGGAAGAAATCTGTGCCTCCACCATTGGAATGGAGAGTATAGAGGGAGTCGGAGGGATGGAGAAAGGAGTGCAGACATCCGAAGAATCAGGTAGGTGGGCCAAATAAAACAATGCTAAATCCACAATGTCCAATCATGTGAAGTACCATGTGTCCACATTGTGCA
The DNA here is from genome assembly GCF_040938575.1 of Ambystoma mexicanum. Lineage (NCBI taxonomy): Eukaryota > Metazoa > Chordata > Amphibia > Caudata > Ambystomatidae > Ambystoma > Ambystoma mexicanum. The sequence continues at coordinate 1,410,514,750 of NC_090921.1, read as the reverse complement.
ACAGAAACACATGTCCAGGAGAACGTCCACATACATTGGCCTGATAGCGCACTTTAAAAGTCACATTAAATACATAAATAATTAAAAATCCTAAAAACACCCTCTACACGTGCAGCATGCACACCCTAACTGCAGGCTGCAAAACAACTGCATCCTCAATCCACACAAAAATGAAACCACCTCCAAGGCCCTGACCCAAATCACCCTCAGGTACCACCCCAATGCATGTGATACATTGCCATTCCAATTTCCACAGACCCATAAATAACGCTCGACCTCCATTACTCCACCACAGGGTCCGATTAAAACGACGAGCTTCAGGACACCCCTACCAGCACACCTGCAAAGAGGGCCAAGACCAACGGCCAAAGACCCTCCACCTCAGCTGCACGGATCAAGACACAGCAGCAGCACAAATCAAGTGGCAGCACACAGGAGGGGACTTCAACAGGCACCCCAGCAGCCAGCATGCCCACAACAGCAGCACCACAGGTCCCCCCAATGGATGCCACAGAAGGCACTGCTTCTGGTGGCAGCAGCACCATAGGTGACACTGCATTAATGCCAGCATGCTCCGACACAGAAAACGGTGCTGTCGATGTAGGACCCATCCATGACCTGTCTCAATCCCCCTGTTTGTTTCATCCCGTACACCATGAGGATACCACGCTGGGGCACCCACAAGACGACGACTGGCCATCCCCCACAAGCCCTGTGGCAAGGCAACATGAGGTGATCAGCCCCTCTGTGACACCACCGCAAATGGGCATGGCCCAGCAGAGGCAACAGTCCCTCGACCAGGTGATCGTGCAACAGCAGCAACTGGCCACGCTCCTCAAGGAGCATGCTGATGAATGTGGGGGTTCTAAGGCAGCCATAGAAACATCTACTGAGACACTTAGGGCACAAATGGAGCGAAGTACAGAGACACTAAGGGTACAAATGGAGAGAAGTACAGAGACACTAAGGGTACAAATGGAGAGAAGCACCGAGAGCCTGAGGGGGGAACTGCATGCGACGTCCAAAGACGTATGTGGTGAACTTGCCGCTGTGCGCCGTGTGCTCACTGAGCTCTCACAAACCCTTAGGGACATGCATGGACGTGAGCAGGCAGAGACATCATCCGTTGCAAGTTCCGTCCAGGGCAGCCCCCAACGTAGATCTGGGAGGAACCTGCGCTCCACAGGCAGGGGTGCCCCTGATACCCGGAGAGGGGGCTTGCAATAGCGTCTGCCCACTCACAATGAGCATCTTTGGACACTGGTGTTCGGGGGAGAGGTAGGAGGGTGGAGGGGGGGTGTTGGGCTTTCTTGGGTGGCGGGTCGATGGGGTGTGTAATATAATTTCACATATGCTATAAACATTTCATAATCATCCAATGAGATGTGTGGACATTGATCTTTGTGTACGAGGCCTTCATAGGCGTACAGTCCACATTGTGCATGTTCCAGACACACACAGTGCCACAAGTCCCGTGTCCATGTATCAGCCACCAGGCGTGAGTGCTAGAAGCATGAATCTATGATATTCTGACGAATTTCAAGGGCCTCCTGTGCCTCGCGGACTCCTTGAGGTGCTGCCACATCCCCACCCTCATCATGACCATCTTCAGGTGCTTGCAGTTCTGCGTCAGGTTGCATGGGCACATTTCTACGTACGCACATGTGGTGTAGCATGACACATGCCATGACCATCTTTGCAACCTTCTCATGGCGGTACAGGAGTGCCCCGCCAGACCTGCTGAGGCAGCGGAAACGAGCCTTCAGTAGGCCGAATGCCTGTTCTATGACTACACGGGTACGTGAGTGGGCATGGTTGTAGTCCTCCTCATGCTGGTTCTGTGGGTTCCGGAGTGGTTTAAGGAGCCATCTCTTCAGTGGATACCCGGCATCACCTGTATGTGGACAATAAAGGATGTTTGTGGAATGACATTGCTACGTACGCATCCCCCCCCCTTCCTGCCAGGTCATTGCCACATCACATACCCCACATTATCATGCATGAAATTAGACTCACCGAGTAGCCAGGATCTGTTCTCTGCGTGTCGCTCCATGTAGCGTGGTATTGTAGAGTTCCTCAAGACCATAGAATCATGGGTTGATCCAGGAAATCGGGCACAACAATGTGTAAAGATCCTGTTGGAGTCACACACCATTTGTACATTAAGAGAATGATATTGTTTCCGGTTGCGGTACTGGACCTCCATGGCATGTGGGACAACCAATTCCACATGGGTGCAGTCGATGGCACCAATGCAACCCGGTATGCCGGCAAGTGCATGGAATCCCACTTTTGTGTTTGTAATCTCCTGCTCCGAGCGTGGTAAAGAGATGTAGTCGTCTGCATGCTTCAGGAGGGCATCGAGCACTTGCAATAGTGTCCGTGACAACAGTGGCTGTGAAATGCCATGCAACTGTCCGACTGTGTGCTGGTAGGTGCCTGTGGCCAGGAAGTGGAGTACAGACACCACCTTCAGTAGGGGTGGGATGGCGGTTGGGCTATCTATCATGCTGACAAGGTCAGCGTGTGTCATGTTCACAATGGCGGTTATGGTGTCCCGGTCCAAACGGTAGAGGGTGTGGATCTGCTCAGCAGTGAGGTTGAACGGATGAGCTCGGAGGCGTGGGATTGCGGGCTGCCTGCGTGGTGGTAGTGGCTGTGCTGGTGGGCCTTGCTGGCCCTGCCTTGCCCTCCTCCTCCTCCTGCGTCTCCTCTGTGCAGCTGGTTGTTGTAGTAGTTGGTGTTCGTCTTCTTCTTGAAGTTGGAGTACTTGCAGTGCTATCAGGTCCCCCAGGGCCAACATCGCTAGTCCTGCCGGTAGCATTTTGGAGTGGGTGTGGTTGTGGGAGGGGGTTGGGTGTGCAATTTATGTGTTTTCAGGCTGTATAGCCTCCACCTGTGGTGATTCATTCCACCTGTGCCAGCTGCAATCCCCTTTGGGTGAGCACGTCCCGCACACAACGCTGCAATGTGACGCATGGCATCTTGCTTTTACAATCATGTATTTAATCCCGATGGCAGTGAAATATTGGTTTATATGTTCATTCTGCTATGGTCCCATTGTTTCACATACTATCTTTGCAGTCGCGAACAAACTTGTGAAGGGTCAGTGGAATGTAGTACTCGATTAACGGTGGATCCTCATGCAGCACTGTACCGAGGTTCACCGACGGGCGGGGCGTCCCATTTGTGAGTGAAGCCAGTTGCCATTTTCACACACTGCCACACTACATGGATGAATTTGTGATTTCAAGCGGTCACAGATGCCTTTTCGACGTGATGTTGCAAATGAGGAATTCGAAGGACAGCACTTTCGGTTTTCAGCTAGCGGTGAGGAGACGCCCACAGGTCTGACTGCAAATATAACGTTCTATTGTTTAATGTCCTTGGGACAGGGGCCATGGCGAGAATGCAATGATTGATATGATTAGTATGGGATGCGCAATAGCGTAGTGGACGATAAGGCAGGACGTTCCCAAATACATGTTACTTCACAACACTAGAATTCCGGGCTGGAGCACAGTGGATTTTGCAGACTGCATTACGCACAGACTCAATGGAAATTTCAAATGTTATGTGAGTAAATAATCAGGCGTTTTTATAGCGGGATGAGGGAATGATGTATGGATGCATGGACAGATGATTTAATTGAGAGTTTGCCATGTACATGGCTTTTTGGAATCTATCCCCTTCCCCTGCGCTATGTGATGCAGAGCTGCCATAGTGGGACCATCGTCTATCTGCCCTTGTTGAACCCTCCCTGTCTCGACGCGCCTTCAAACACTTGTGTCTATGCACGTTACTAATCCCATCTAATGGATTCTGTTTTAACAGACGCATGCACACAAACACTCGTTTGTAATAGTGTTTTCACCTCGATTTATATAGTTATGATTCGCAAGTGATTTTTGGGTGGAAATGATCCTTTTGAGTGGGCTAGCATGCATATGGCTGTAGATTTAGTGTGATCATTGAAGTGAGTAATACAAATGTAGTTCTGATGCCCATACTATTCTTTTTCATTTCATTTGGGTGACAGGTATCTCCTCCCCTTTTGCCGCTGCCATCTGTATGCCACTCCTGCAGATGGCTTTTACTCCCGACACCTGCTGCTTCGAGTTAATCAGTGGAGCACCATTACGATTTTATGGGACGATCGCCAATGGGCCACATGCCCTTACGCAGTACTAGTGGCTAGGAGCAACATATCAAACTTTCAGCTGGACTAGTGCCTACCTAATGGGACGGCCCTGTTGTTCTAGGCGCTTCCATGTTGCCTTTTTGAACGTGAATGTAGCCCCTGTGTACCATGAAGGAACAGGGCGTCACACAAGAAGAAGCTGGTCATTTATTGCGGATGCAGCCCACAGTAATGTAAAATATTTTGGAGTTTATGACCTAATAGCTGTATGGGCTTGGTGAATTTGATGTGCATTAAAATTTTATTCAGATATTAACCGTGTAGCGTTATTCTTTGCAAGTAATGTAGCATATTCCTATTTGTGGAGCGATGTATTGTGAGAAGATCTGCATTGGGTTCCGGCTTCTGAGTATAGTTGCGTGGTACTGTACTGGCCGCGTTTGCCTACGAAGCCCAGTAAGGTCAGGGATAGGGGCTGCCATTATGACTGTTTTAATGATGTCATGCTCAGGGGCGGGGGATTAGCCATGCCGGTCAGCCAGGTGGATTGGTGGAATGATGTGATTATCAGAAAATGGCTGGTCACAGGTGCCTGTGTTTGCGTGCGTTTCTTGGAGGGAAACTGAGGTCATGTCCATTGGAATAGCTTCTGTATTCGTGCCATCTGTGCCCTGCAGCTCCCATTGGCCCCTCTTGAGATGAGCCTGGCTGCTCAGTCACTCTGCCAACTTGTGTGGTACATGCTTATGCTGATGGTTGGTTTGTTTACTGGCAAGAGTACAGGGCTGGTGCAGTCTCCCTCAGGATACTGCTTTGAATGTTGCCTTACACTGGTGTCAAGCGATGGGGGCCTGTTGTTGTTTTGTCTCATATTTCAGTTCATATTGCTGTACTTGAACCTTCACATGCCTGTGCTGCATCAGTACGGCAATGGTGACATGCCAAATATGGATGGCCACTCACAAGGCACTTGGAGCCCCTACATTCATTTGTTCGTTGGCATGCATGGGTGACTTGTACATTTCACTGGTTGCATTTTGTAACTTCATTGCACCTACGAGGAGTTGTGCAATGTGGGCAGGGAGTGGTGTACAGGCACTCAGTAGGGCCATTTACGGTTGGTTCACGATGCCGTAATTCTCACCATGGCGGAATGGTACTTTCCGCCATGCTTGATGGCGTTAAGTAAATGTCCGCTAGGGTCAGAATTCGCGTACCGTTGCGCCATGGTGGTAATTACGGTTTTGCATGGCGCGCGTGCGCGTACTTGGTGCAGTTAGCGTTGGCGTTCACTACGGTGTCGCTAATGGCATCGTACTTTACGGTGACGGGTCATAATCGCACCGAGCGGTATTCGATGGCGGTATTACATTTCCGCCATCGTTTTTCGATTTCCGCCAGGGTCGTAATGAGGGCCATTGTATCTTCTTGAATAGATAACCAGTTGCTTGGCTGCTCCAACACTTGACACTGGGCCAGACAAGCCTTCTCAATTCTTCCTTCATTGTCAGCTGTTTTCTTCTACTGCGCCACACTTTCAGCCTCTTCACTCATGGGGTCTTAGCTCGCTAAAATGCAATGCGGAACATCCAGATTCTATATACAAATATATACTTGTGGCAGTTATCAGTATTGTTATTTCACTGGATGTTTAATTAGGACATGCTGACACTAGAAAATGTTATGAATGTTATGACGAAGAAAAACACCCACGTCTATTTTATCATTTAGCAAACACCCATTTTCTTGAAACAGTTAATACATAAGCAACTTATAACAACAGTGGCTTCAATTCAAATATGGATAAGCAAGATGTTTTATTTAAATGGTCTTACTAATTAAATCAATGGCACTATTATCTTCTTGAATGGGATTGGCTAATTCGGAAACAGGTGTGGGACCTAGCCTATGAAAAAAAGCTGTTTTTTAGTAACCAGGGAGAGGTCCTACAATTTCACTTAAAGCCATGCTAATCTGAACGGCAAAGAAGCAGGTAGTGGAGGGCACCGCTGACCCACACGATCATGAACTGCTGGATAAGAAAAAGCCTGGCCTTCCAATACACAGCATCACAATTGTGAGTATGATATATGTTTAATTGGCCCACAATGGAGACATACACATTTGCGATTGATAGTAGATAGTTTTAACATTTTGAAAGAGTGGAGTTGGATACTAGGCAATCACTAGTATATTGCTAATATTAGGACTTGTATTTTTCTTGACTATTCTACTTTTAATGGTCATATGTTATGTCTACAAGAGAATACATATATAGAAATGCTAAACAAGAGAGTGACAGCATTATTAATGTGTTTCTTTTGTGAGTATAAAATACACTATTTTGCAAGGGCAAATACGTGTTGGTTTAGTGAAAAAAAACTAAGTAGGTAAGATCACATCTAAGGTTTAACATACAAGGGTAGTAAGTCTGTAAGGTGCTTAGGGGTAGTAGTTTATTTTGTACCAAAGCATATAGTCCCAACTTTCTCCAAAGTGTTGCTTTAGGTACAGCATTATCCTGTGCTGGAAAACCAGCCACAGCCCCCGGTTGGCATTTAGACCTTTGGGGTGTAGGTTAGGCCATAGCATGCAGGGTATGAAGAAACCCATGATGATATGTGTGTTGGCATTCTAAAATCAAAAGAACACGTTTCTTCTCCATATGTAGGCCTTTTCAGCACCCATAAACTACAGTTATACTTCTCAACCAATGATGCTGAAGATCCACTGCAGTGCACTTGTAGCTGTGCTCCATTGCACTTCAGCCCTGTGTATCATCCTCCCTGCAATTACTCCTTATTGGATACAAGGGCTATTGGCAATTTCTATGAACTGCTACCAACTGCTGCCCACCCTGCTGTGATCTTCTGATGTGTCACATATTTCCAAGTGTTACATTTGCTACCACTCCAAACTCCTCAGCTGCCTTTTACTACCATCTCAACTTTCCTGCTGCCACCTCTGACATCTGCATCACAACAGATGTCCACCAAGATAACTGGTGTGAAAGCACCCAAGAGCTCACTGACTTGGAACTGACCATCATAGTGGATGGCATTAATAATGAGGGGTTGCTGAAACCAAAGAACCCACGGCGGATCATGACTAGGCCTTGAGATACGTACACACTAACCAATGCACCAAGCAATCCTTGCATTGCTATTCTGACAGTCAACCAGCAGGCACTGCAGCCATTAAGGCCAGGGGAGTACTGGAGATGTTATCTATAAATCAATAGGACATTTCAAAACAGGATCCTAGTCTTCAATGTTTAAAGTGACCAGATGTCCACACAGGAACAACAGAAAACAATCAGAAGCCCACACCACCTATGAGAACAACTTTCATCACTAGTAAATCAATGGGGCTCAAAAGTCAGATTGCAAGATGCCGAACTCTGGGTAGTGAATCAAGGGTGAAAAGCAAGTAATAAGCACACAACACTTAAAAGGATACGTTCTTGCATGCAAAAGTGGATTCAAGTTACCTGACCTGTCTCTAGGGGCCAAAGAAGGGGGCAGTTATCAGTCAATAATACAGTCTGCGGTAATACCGACAGTGGCAAACCAGGCTTCTTGGTACTGTTTGTGTGGTTCAAATCAGGCTTGAATGCGTCAGTTACATGGTTCCAGATGGGGAGCAGGTGACAAGCCATGGTAAAGGTGAAGTTTGTTGCGGTTTGAAGAAAAGCAGATTGTGAAGGCCATGGTGGTCAGTTTGACAGTGAAGATACTGGTGACTGATTGTGTGGTTCAGGGTTGGTGGTCCAATGCAAGGTTGAGGGTTCCAGTTTGATGAGGCCACAAGGGTCGGTTTGACTGGTGATGAAGGTCGGCAGCAAAGATTCTGGCGGTTAGAAGGGGGTCTCAAAGCAGCATTTAATGAAGTGAGGATCGTGAGGGCCACTAGGTTCAGTTTGACAGTCGGTTTGAAGACAAATATGCTGGTAACTTCATGCACAGTTTGAGTCAGGTAGCTTACCAACCAATAAGATAATAAGTTAATTATTTCAAAAGTCCTTCTGTCCAATGTCCAAAATGAATCAATGAAGGAGTGGGAGCCATGTTCCTTACAAAGGCAAAATGCCAACCAGGACTGGACAAGAGCAAGCCTGCTTTAAGGGGTCCAATCTGTGTTAAGGTGACAAATGACTTTTGTCACTTTTGAACATACTCAAAGTGCTTTGTTTATGCAGAAAGATAAGCCCACAGAAAACCAAGATGGAGGAATCCTAATGTTCTGCTCTTCTTGATTAACTAAACCTGCCCATTTTGTATTTGTGCACTTCAAATGCCCTTTGGCATGCAACACCCTGGAGAGAGGCTAGCCCTTTTGTTTAGGGTGTGGTCTTTGAAGCCTATTTACCATCAATGTTTCTTCTGAAAGCTGACCTGTTGGAGAGAGGTGTAACCTCACCTCACAAAGGATCAAATATGTACAATCTTCCTGCACATCGTCTGCTGGTGAGCAGAGCCAGGCAGTCTGCCTTGAATAGACACAACACTTCCCTGGCTGGCCTGGGCTCAGAGTATTGACATGTGTATGCTACAATTAAGGCGTGAATGTTGATAATTATGTGAACTAGCAGCAACCACACCAAAACCTAGGTGTAGGTTCTATCTTGATATTTCCCTGCCTTCAGGCGATGATAATAATTGATATGGTTTTGGAATGGAGTTGCAGATTTAAATGTAGTCTCCGCACTACAGTGTCAAACAGTGCACCTGGACCTCTGAAAATGCTCTATGACACTGGATAGCAGGGGCTACATATCAGCAAGACTCCTGCAACAGGGCACAGGGGAACACTATGCTTTTGGCATGAAGTTTTATGAAAGGGGTGTCTGGTTAGCAGACCACTCTTTCTAAGATGGAATTAAACACACAATTTGATTATTTAATGAAACTAAAACATGCTAAGGCTTTTACACCCTTGCTAGATACCAATTCCTAACAATGGTTAGGAATGTTTCCTGCTCATCAAATGTTTCAGCACTGGGTGCAGTTGCTTCCTCATGTAAATAAATACACAGTGTATTTTCATCTATTTTTTGTTTGCCTGATCTTCTTCAGGTCTTAATGCATCTCAAGCGTTTGGTCTAACTCCCTGTCCATGCACATTAGGAAGACAAGTGACCCTAGGGACACATCCATTCTGAAGATACACTTCAAACACATTTGTATATCTGAGTATTGTGTGACATTCCTTTGCAGTGCTGTATCAGTTTGCCACGATTTGAAACTTTAGCTGCCTCAGCTGCCTCTTTGCCAAAGACCAGAGAGCCCCATTGATTCCATCAATTGGCAGTCACAATCACTTCAAACAATCTGTGCCTAAAAAGAATGGTGCCTCCTAGATACCCCTCTTTGTCCACTTGGATGTGCTTGGAGTATCCTACACAAATTATGTTAATGACACCCAAATCCTCCTCCCTCTCTCAGGCACCTACCACCAATACGTTGCGGCCATCAATTCTGTCTATGAAATTATCCAGAATTGGATTGCGACCCACCAGCTATGTCTGAATGTTAACATCGAGGTCCTCATTGTAGGCTTGCACACCACACTCTGCAACATGGATTCAGCTTACAAAGCTTCAATATTGACAGAAACGTGATCCAAACCTCACCTGCAGCCAAAACCCTGGGTATCTACCTAGACGCTAGACTTGTCCACTCACATCAAGTAAACATCATCGCCTCTTCCGCTGCCTACACCGGCAAAGTACAAAATGCCAGTTTGCACTTCTTCACCACAAACATGACTACTGCAACACCCTCTTTGCAGGCACGTCTGAGCATAACTTGTGCAAGCTTCAAATGATTCAAAACAATGCTCTCTGGTCCGCTTAGGCTTGTCAAAGCATAACCATGTCTCAGCAGCCAGAAAAGATGCCACTGGCTTCCGATCCATGAGCAGATTAAATTCAAGCCTCTGTTCATTGCACACTGGTGCCTCAGCAAAACCGCCCCAACCTACCTCTTATGTTGAGTGTAAAAATACACCCCACCTCGCCTATAAAGATCCACAAACAAAAATGCGCTCAGAATTCCTAATTCCACTCGAACGACTGCAGGAGGATTGAGCTTTCCTGTCATTGCCGTAAAACTCTGGAACAATCTCCCCATCACTCCGAGAAAAGCACCTTCTTATTGGACCTTCAAGAAAACCCCCAAAACCTGGCTTTTCAACTAATGCGCCCTGAGCTAAAACTCTAAGACACTCAGTTCCTGCAACTCCCCCTAACAGGCTATCCAACCCCTGTAATTGTATTCTTGTCTGTTGGTGCCATTTGATATCAGAGTCCCCTTGTTTTCTACCCCAATGTACTTCATATGTATCCTCGTTCAGTGCGCTGCAACAAATGCAAACATAAATGAATAAATAAATAGTGGTTGCCACCACCTGGATGTCTCAACATTGTGCTTTCGAATCTTAATGTTGACCTCACTTTTACCCTCCACAGGTATCAACTCAGCATTGAAGCTATATACAGACCCTTCTAAAATATGTTCCTGGGTTTATGCAGTCTAATAACATTGTTGGCAAACCAGTAGCGTGTTCAACTTTGTCCATCATTGAAATCGCATGGCATCATCCTTCCACCAAGATGGGGGCACACTTTCGATCCTCTCACTGCCCTGGAATACACAGTGAGTGTGTGTTATTACTGATCTAAGGACTGACATTTCTTAGCCAAGCCTGGCTCTTTGCTAAGCATAGCAGCATGAACAATGAGATCTTACCACCCTTTCTCACCAAACCACCATTATTTTTCCTACATTTGTTTTGCTATATTCTCAGCTCAAGGACTCACCTGCCATTTTTCTATTGATTGGCTTTCCTTGGTCCCAGAACCATTCATTGCCATCTCAAAGCCTCACGTGTATGCATCACCATGTCAGCAGTGGTTGCAACCTTGCCATTTCCTACAGTAATAATTGGCAAGTCTTATGCATATTAGCAATATTATGACTTTTATCATACGACTTCAGAAATTTCTCTCTGAGGAGACTCAAGCTTTCACAGTAGCACAATAGATGTTCAGTTGATTCTATAATATTTTTTTTTATTTGATTCAATTGTAATACAATTTACAATTTTTACAAAAAGTTCCAAAAGGTTTGAAAAATTCGTCCCTCCTATTTAATTAGATAGTTCTTGTTTCCTTTTTTCTGCTGTTAAGAGTTTAGACATTGGTCTCTATCGGTGTATATTGTTGTCATTGTATCTCCAAAGCTCCTTTTGTGCTCCTGCACAAGGCCAATTTGTTTAAAGAACAAAGACACCGCCACAGTCCATTCGGTTGTTTCCCCTCACAGCAGACCGTTCCACCAGTCTTCTTCGTCAGCTGTAGTTGAGCTGTTCAAGTGTTTCGTTAGATAAGTTTCTTTTGCTTGTTGAGTTCCCTTACACCTTAACAGAAGGTGTCTGGTGGATTCCACCTGCTGGGTATCACAGTATCAACACTTGTCTGAATTTGACTCGCCTCTTCTTGCCAAGATCTCGTTTGTCTTTAGAAGGTTCAGTCTGATTCTGAGGAAGGTGTTGCGCAACTGTCTGTCCAGGAATTTTTTTAAGTAGCCTCTCCCTTCGTTGACTCTCTTTGGGATTGTGGGGAAGTTTTTGATTGATTTATATGATGCAGCATTATCCTGAGTTCGAATCCAGTCCAGTTTGTTAAATTTTTCACTATCTTCGTTGGATTTTGTATTAGAGTTGCTCTGGTCAGGGCCACCTCTTCTAGCAGGTATACACAGTGTTCCACCCATGAAGCTAAGATTTTGTTTTTTCCGCAAGATAATTCATTATTCAAGATCTTCAAAATGGGCGCTGCTGGGTCCATGATCATTTTCCTGAAAAGCATCAGGGTGTTCCTAGCCACGATCCTCTTCAGGGAGGGTAGGCAAAGTTCTTTTCTAATATGACATATAAGAACAGACGTTGGCAACCCCAACACCTTCTTCCAAAATTGGTCTTCCAGTCTATCCCAGAACTGCCTCAGGATTTGAGGCATGGCTTCGACACCGTACGTTATGCACGGGACCACCTTGGATTTAAAGAAAGATAGTACTGGGATCAAAGAGAACTTTCCATATTTTCTATCGATCATCTGTGCTTGGCATGACAAAGGGCCTCATTAGGACCCAGGCGGTAAGGGGTTTACGGCGGCGTAAACAGCGCCGACCCTTACCGCCTGATTCCGAGGTCCCTTAGCGCCATGGAGGTTTTAACACCTGCTTTTAGCAGGTGTTAAAATCCATGGCGCTAAGGGACCTTGTTGTTAATTACGCCACCGTAATTTACGGTGGCGTAATTAACGCCTTCCCCACTCCCATTATGCCCTATGGGGCAAAAATGGGAATGGGGAAGGATAAATGGGTTAATGGGGACTTACCGCCCCACTGACCTCGGAATGGGGCGGTAAGTCCGCCAACCACCATGGCGTAAACACAGTTTACGCCATGGTGGTAAAGGTACGACCCAGGCGGTAACTTACCGCCTGGGTCGTAATGAGGCCCAAAGTCTTTGTTTTTGCTGTTAACATCTCCTGCATTGGTCTTTCTGTAGTACTATTGCTTAGCATCACTCCCAAGTATTTAAAGCTCTTCACATTTTCAATTTTATCGTTTTCACTCTCCATTTTTCTTTGCCTGCTGTCCGAGTTATGGTTTCAAAGGCCATGATCTTGATTTTGCTTTTGTTTAATTCTAGATGGTTATTTCTCAGGTATGAGAGCAGGCTGTTCAGCTGTCTTTGAAGCCCTACCGCTGTCTGATCTAGTAGGATGATGTCATCCACAAAAAGGAGTCTCTGTATTTTCTCTCCTCCAAGCGATGGGGGAAAACACCTAGTTGTAATGAACTTGTCTTCCAAATCTGCTATATAGGCGTTATACAGTGCTGGAGCTAGGGGACAGCCCTGCTTTACTCCCCGGGAAGTACGAATTACCTTTGATAAAGTCCCTGCTCCATTCAGCCGAACTCTCATAGTGGTACCTTCATAAAGGGTTCTTATTGGGGCTAAGGTTATTTCCGGACAATTCATGCAAGTTAATTTAGCCCACAAACATTCACAGCTCACCCGATCGAACGCCTGCACAAGATCGACAAAGGCCATGAATATTCTCGGCGCTCCTTGTTGAACTCTTGCTTTCAGAGAGCATAGTACCAGAATGTTAGCTGTGGTGCTGATGTTTCTGACAAACCCCGTCTGGAATTTGACTCTATAATTATATTCTTTTAGCCAAGTGTTCAGGCCATCCAAAGCACAAGATCCAAAGACCTTCCCGATGACATCCAGGAGCGCTATGGGGCGGTAATTTCTTGGATCTTCTTTCGCTCCCTTTTTAAAGATCGAGACCACATTTGAAGTCTTCCAGGAGGGGGGCACAGTTTTGGTGATGTTGCAGTTCTGAAAGATCTGACCAATAAGCGGAACCCAAGTATCCACGTTGGTCTTCAGGACTACGTTCGAAATACCATCCGTCCTTGGCGCTCTAGAGTTTTTTAATTTGATGATTTTTGATGTAATTGAATCACAGTCACAAGGTATTTCCCAATTTGTCGTTTGAAGCCCACGGATGTTCAGTGTCTGGCTCTCCTCCTTTTTGTACAGTGACTCAAAATAATCCACTAATTTCTCTTCGCTGACGTTGTTCTGTAGGTTGGGCTGGCTACTTGATGTTTTTGAATGGACTAACGACCCAAATTCTTTGCTGTTTTTCTACGCAAGTATGCGCAACATTTGTTCTGCGTCATGTTGCAGAAGGCTTGCGCGATAATGTTTCAGCCAGTTTTTATACTGACGTTGAGCCAGGTGATATTTCGTTTGCAGCTTTATTGAGTTAGTGATTTTTGCCATTCGTCAGATTTTTCTCAGGGACGCTCTTTGCATTACCAATTCTTTGTTATAGCTGTGATTGTGAGCTAAGTGCATAGGGCCTCCTTGTCGCTTCGGTCTGCGGTATGTTTCCAGCAGCAGCACATAGTCAACAGTTGCAGCTCCGGTTGACTTGTTTGTGAGGTTGTTGCTGATATTATTATAGGCCATAGTCATTTCACTAATGGCTTTCACCGTTAACTTTAGGCGATTGCTACTCGGGCCAGCTTCCAAACCTTGGAACATATGTTCTTGCACTGGCCTATGAAGATGCCAGGTCGTTTTTAAAATACTGTGGTCTCTGTTGTCTGTTTTGACCACTTTAAAGAACTTGATCATACTCAGCAGATCCTTCGATATCATGGTGTGGTCGATGGTCCCCTTTTGGTCACTTCTTTGCCACGTTTGGATGTCCTTGTTCTTTTTGGAGCATAGCCAGTGCAAATTATGCAGGTCCCATTTGTCCATCAGGTTACCCCATCATGTTGCTCTGTCCCCATCCGTTGTGGATCTCATGCACATAAGGGTCGCATCATCGTCCAATGTACAATTTAAATCTCCATTTATGATGATGTGAGTGGGACATTGGTTTTTGCTTTCCTCCTCCAGAAGGTTGTCAATAGCCTCTAAATAATGGTCAGTGGCAATCGCTGCTGGATTCCAATATGTATTAATGACTAGGAATTTTTGTTGAGGGTTTTCCTTCCCCGTCTGGTAGCCTGGATGAGCGGAGAGAAGTGTAGTTCCGCTAGAAGCACTAAGCCACATCCCGATCTTACTGCCCTCAGAAGACCCACTCTTGGCCTTCCAGTGGCTCCCTTCTCTGCCGGGGTAAAGGTCAAGGTGTATCCATCGAGGTACGGCTTTGTCAACAGCCACATTTCCTGTAAACACAGGATATCAAATGCTCCTAAATTGACATTGGATCTTGCCGTCAGGTGGGAAAACCCTTGTGTGTTCCATGAGCCCATTGTCAGGGGAGATGGCTCTGCCAGTTGTCTCAACGAGGGTTTTCTATCCACTAGTTGCTAGTTTTTGTTTGCATATTGTCGTTTGTTTGATATCCACATCCGGTTATGCTGTGAGGCCGGGCTCCTGACCTTAGTATCTCTTTCCACTCCAGAGGATTTCAGGGGGCTTCGGCTATTATGATTCTTATTTTTTCTCACGGGCCTTTTGGCCATCTTTCCGGCTTTGTTGGACGATTACCCGAGGGTTCCTTGCTGTCTTGATGGAATGATTCTATAATGAATATCCCACACAGTCTGCAGAATCTCATGTGTTTTTCAATACCAACTTTAGCTCCTAAGACCTCTAGTGTATCACACATATTAAATTTGAACAATAAATATGCCTTATAGTTCTACATCAGGATATGCTGCTTGGTAGATTGCTTTAGATATTTCATTCGACCAGTATTTCAAAAAGTGACCATTGTTCACTTAAATTGCCAGGTTAATCATGTCTCATTCTTGTCCATAATTAATTATAACCGATTTCAATAGAATTTTAGGCTTAGAAAAAGTATACTGTAACCACATTTCTGCATTCGCTTTGGCCTATTTCATGTATACTTTACTAGTTGCTGCTACAGTTCCAATATCCATCAAATTGAGATTTGTTTCAAAGCCATTCATTAATTCCACAATAAAAGTATTATTACATTAACTACATAGTTTCACATAAAACATGGCAGATTTTGTATTCTAAAATATCTATGGCTCGCATAAAATGACACTCTAAAAACAAATACTCTCCAGGCAATGATTTTGGTATTCTAAATAAGATTTTAAGAAGTTTTGCCTCAAAGCGATTCATTTCACTAATAAATGTGCCTCCCCATATTTCTGCGGCATAAATCAAACACGATACCACTTTGGAGAATTACAACAGGAGAATTGTATTAACAGAGAACCCACCTTGTCGACCAATAAATGCACTGAGGGACAAGACAATTTTCAAACATTTCAACTGAAGCTCTGTCCAGTGTTGCTGCCAATTCAATTTCTGATCAATTATAATACCTAGGTATTTATAACATCCTACTACCTCAAAATGTTGGTCCATAATCATCCACTTATGAGATTTTGTCTTACCAGTGAAAGGTAACATTTTCGTTTTTCTAAGATTTATACTCAAACCATTCAATTTTGCAAAATGTTCTAGGATAATCAATTTGTTTTGTAGGCCTTTTGGAGTATAGTCTATCAGTAGCCTAGCCAGTCTAACCACGCAGTACCTATTTTGATGTCATCAGCTCGTAAAAGTAGCTGCGAGAATGCACCCTTGCTTAACTCCCCGCCTAGTTGTTATTGAGGTGGATAACTTGCCCTCAGCATCAAGGAACACTTTTACTGTTATGTCTCGATATAGCAGCTGTATCATATTCAATAATCCGGCTGGCATACCCCAGGTTTTTAATTTTAGCCAAAGTCACTCTCTTATTAAAGTGTTGAAAGTTGCCATAAAATCTATGAATGCAGCAAATACTGGCAGCTTTTGAACTTTCCTGGAGTACTGAATGTCTGTCACCAGATTAACTATATTATGCAGGGTAGAGGACTGTTTTCTATTTTTTTTTAAATGTATTTATTTATAAGATTTTACATATAGATAAACAGGTAAATCAATCAAAACAATTAATACAGAACAGTAAAGTATACACAGAACAGCAGAACATTATATATTCATAATCAGCCAGAAACTAGTAAATGTTCAGAAAGTCATCCCAAACCCTTCCATGCAATCTCAACTTCCCTTGCCTCTTAAAAAACACCTTTTCCATGGACGCAAGAGCAGACATCCCCTCAATCCAATCTTCAAGAACTGGTGCATTCCGTGATTTCCAGCCCCTCAAAACCAACTTCTTGCCCAGACTAGCACCACGGAGCAGAAACTTTTTCCGTGACACAGAAAGATCCTCCAGCAACTCTCCTCCTCCCAAAATCATTGTCATAAAATGCAATTCAACATCCAGATTCAAAACACGCAAGCAGACACAACAAACATCATGCCAGAATCCCTGTACACGCACACATTCCCACAGTAGATGTTCCAAACTTCCCAGGCCATTCCCACAACACCAGCAATCATCCGAGTCCACCAACCCCCTCTTAAACATTCGTTTCGGACTCCAAAACACTCTATTGAGGATCTTTATCTGTCTTGACCGTTCCACCAGATCAATAGCACATAGTTTAGCATTTGCAAACATATTCAACCACATCTCGGGTGAAATCTCACACCCCAATCTCCTTCACCATTCATCTCTCAAGTCAGAATTCTCCTTATAAGCAGACACAATACAATTGTATATCCTGCTAGCAATTGAACAACCACCTGGCTCCCTTTCCTTAAGAAAGAGATTTACCATTGCACTCCCTTGCTCCGCCACATTACCTATGCATCTTTTCAATTTTCTGAAATCATCAGATCTGAAAATGTCAATGTGAAACTTCTCTCGCAACTCACGCTCTCCCATCCACTCTCCATCCACAAGGACATCATCAATCCAGAGAACTCCACCCAGAAACCAGTCCGGCCAGAATAAAGACTACCCCCAACAGAAATCAACCGATTCAACCAAATGGATGCATGAATGGTCTTTGAAGCAACCGATCCCAACAATTCATGTACATGTCTCCACGTTTCGCTCAGAAAAACTGTCAAAGGCGATTTCTTACACAACTTGTTCATTGCCGTGAGAATTGCCCTTGGAGGGAGCGGGCCCAACATACTTGCCTCAGCAATTACCCATTTATCAAGCAGATCCATCAAAAAGGGTACAATAAAATGACTTGAAAAAGCTAAATGGACTGTTTTCTAAATCAAGATTGATTGGGAGACAGTATACTAAATTACTCTATCCGCTGGTTATGCTTGTTTAACAAAATGTTAGCAAATATTTTAACCGGGATGTCTAGCATAGCTAGCATCCTATAATTCCCTGGGATTTTCCTTGAACCTTTTTTGTGGATAGGAGGAATTATGCTCTCTGTCCATGTTGATGGAATACAACAATGTTCTCCAATCCCTTAATATGCAATGCCATAGCCCATTTCTCGGGAGACATTTTTAATAGTGCTTTACAGCTTTCATCTGGTCCGGCGGCTCTAGAACTACCCAAGTTTTTTATCAAGCTAATTAGGTAATCCAGTGTATATTTGTCCGTCCAAGGGGCAAAATTACAAAGAATATCAATATCTCCCACTGTATTTGATCCAAGTGTGCTTTCTACATATGACATCCATTCTTTCTCCGAAACACCATTCACTGGCCTAGTCTTTTTCTTATCGCTGTTCATTAATTACATCCTAGATACCTTTGCCTTTGTTATTCTTCCCAAACATAGCGACTGTTCTCCATATTTAATTTGCTTTTTGCTTATGGTGAGCTCAAAACCAGTTGTGATAAGCTTTTTTTTCTGCTTTGATTTTCTTCGTAGCTTCTTTACTAATGACATTCTTAATTTCTCTTATTACAAGTCTAAGCTGTTTTTTAGCCTTTTGAATCATGGCGTTGTGTGGGCTCTTGTTATCATGCATGGAGTTCCATCTCTCATGATTACTTTGATATTTACGACGCTTGAGAGTTTGCAGTTTTGATGGCTACGACTATTTTCTCAAATGCTGCTAACATTTCATTGCTGTCCTCTTCTCGTCTATTAAATATACAGTCAATAATTTTCACTAGCTCAAGGTCAGCAATAATTTTGCCTTTTTATAGTTTGGCTGGGTCCCAGATTATCCGTTTCCTGCCATCTTTAATAGCTATATTACCATTCAATTGGTAATCACACATTGAATGTTTCGCTGGGTTCAAAAGGAACAAGGGGAGGTGATCACTTTCTTCCCGACAGTCTACTGCAATGTCTGCAATCACAGTATATGCACTTTCATTAGCAAAAATATAATCTTTGGTAGACATACTAGAGCCGCTAACCCTGGTTGCGCTCCAGATAGGGTCACTTTTAGTATTGCCATTTAACATTTTAAACTGATATTTAAGAAATAGTTTAACCCAGGGTTAAGCAATAGCATTAGAAGTGGATTCTATAGGGCCAGATGTCTGTGTGTCTTGTGACACTTCAACTTCCATTCTAATTTGGGCATTAACATCTCCAAGAATAATAATCTGTAAAGTGGAATTGTGTTCTTCTAACATACTTTTTATTGTGGCTATATTTTCTTTATTGTGCGCACCATTAGGAGGGTTATACATATTCACTGTCATGATACTCGAAATCATTAGTTGCGCTGTATTTAGCACTACTGCAAGGACCGTTGAAGTGGACCAGGTAGTGTTCTGTGCTGTCCATCGATGTTGAATCGATGTCAGCAGTCCCCCTTTAGGTCAACCTCTTTCACCCTTAGTAGCTAGACTTTGTATGGTTGTACGCCCGTCTATTTCGCATTCAGTATAATGCCATGTTTCCTGTAGGGTTGTTATACTGGCATGCGTAATAAACTCAAGTAGACCATTTTCTGACACGTAATGGGAATTTACACGTGTATTCCACAAAACAATTATGTCGGTGTCATCAAAACTGCGTCTCGAAATAGCTCTTAAATTCTAGCAGTAGCCACTGCCAATATCCCTAGGGTGGAATTACTCCCTCTTCCAACAGCTGGGTGGTATTGTTAAGGTCATTAATACCTGTTACCAGTTTATCTTGTGTAGTTACTTTTATAGTTTTTTCAAGCTGCTGACTCATACTCACCTGTACATTGTTTTTATTCATAATGTTCACAGGACTTTTCAAATATTTAGTTTTAGGCATCCAACCCTCCTTACATGTGTATCCCAATTTACCAAACAGCTCACTATGAGTTAAAATGTATTTGTGTGTCACTGAGTCAGCACACCATACATTATTAATGGTTTTATTGGGAATGACTAACTGGTTTAGAATTTTTAAATCTTTCGATACTACCATTCGGAGATGGACTTTGGCTCTACATAATTCTAATACGGTTTTTCTATTCACTACAACTATTTTTTTTACAGATTTGATTACTGGAAATTGGAGAGCATTAATCAGATTGGTTCGATCTCTATTACTTTCATTTAGAATTTTGATTATGTCTTCCTTATCCGATTCAGCAAAGCTAACTAATCTACCTGTACCTTTGTTGATATCTGTAGAGGGCTGTTTAGGCAGATGGATTGAGGCATTTGTTTGATGAGTTTGCTCATCAAATATTCTCTTTAAGTCTTTTAATACTCCGTCGGCTATCCCATTGTCATTTTTTGCTTTAATTTTTCTTTTTCTTTTAAGTTTGTTTGTTCTTTCCCAATTTTGAACAGGGCATTGTGCCTTTTTATGATCTGTATTCACTAGAAACTGTCTTATTTCAGATGTTTTTGGAGTTTTTCACTATTACCTTTTCTATTATCCTTTTTTTGACCAATCTCAGATGTTTCAAGAATCAACACTATGTGAGGGCCACTAAAATTTGATTCTTTACACATGAGCAAATGTCTCAGTTTATTTACCACGTTTGTTATGGTTTGTATCTCATTGTCAAGTACCACATTATCTATGGTGTCTATTTTGTATGACAATGCATCCATTAGTATTATTGTAGGCTTGTCTCTTGCTACACATTATTGCTTGACATAGTTTTTTCTTCTTTTTTTTACCATTTGTTTTTAATTATCCTTCTTATTCTGCTTATCTGCTTTTATTCTGTTTTCATTATACTGCGTGTTATCGTCAACATCTATAATGGAAAACTGCACTGGTTCAGTTTGTTTCAGACCAATTATTATATCCTCCAACTCTGGTAAGTTTATTTTTTCAGTATTAGTGCCACTAACTTTCACAACCTTTCTGCTTTTGTTTATACTTTTGTGCAATAATACAGAGTGAATGTCCAGTTTCCGTTCTATATTTTCACATTTGTCCACCAACGTGGTCAGCACATTCTCTAACGCTTCAAATAATTCCGGCGTACTCAGGCTCTTGTAACTTACAGTATCAGACAATTCATCATCGCTTACAAGAGTGGATCTCCTAGGGGAAAGGATAGGTGCTTGCACGGCAGACAGTCTAACGGATTTGTCTGTTCGTTGCCACACCAACTGTCCTGTAATGGCATCTAAAGTCACTCTGTCATCACTGTTATAGATACGCTGTTCCTTAGGAAGCAGCCAAGGTGTGGCATCACTTGTTGGGCAAAAGGTATCATTCACACTTATTCCACATTCTAGATCATTCACGGGTAAATTAGCCGATTTCATATTATCAGATCTTATTAATTCCATTTTCATGTTAGTTTTTACTATGTCACTAAAAGCAGGAGCCTTCATAATTTTTTTCATGAACACCAAAAGCAACAAGCTCATTCACTTGTAGTTCTCCTCAGTTGCAAATTGCAGTGCAACTAGTGTACCATCTTGTTTCCCACTCCGACTCCCACACTTTTCTTCTTCACTGTGTACACTTGTATCACTTACATTAATTTTGTTCAGACAGGGGCATTACAATATTAGGGCATTGAAGTATCTGCACAATCAATTTAGAATCTATACAGGATAGGCTGACACAGATATAAGTCATTAACTCCTTACATTTCATATCAACAACATCAGATTGCAGCAAATTCAGTTTGGTTTCTTGGTTACGCTCAATGGCAGTAAAGAAACTAGTCATTTTCGCTAATTTTAAATATCGCAGTAACCCAGGGTGACTAATTATTTTACGCACACAGACTCTAGATGAACGGGTTGTGCGTTTAATTTGAAGGTTATTTGAGATTATCACCTAAGGTAGAGCCTTACCTACGCTTGCAGATGACACGAGGGCAGCAGACCTTAATTCCATTTGGTGTTTGTTCACGTTTGTTTGCAGGTTGCCGCTCAGCGCTGCTCAAGCCAGCGAACAGCAAACAGCTACTTGACAAGCTACTTGCCAAATGGCACGTGCGCTCTGGGTAACGTAGTCTGCCTTTCCAAGGGGGCATAGTTTCTGTCAATTATCCCTACAAAATACAAAATACTTAGTCAAAAAGGGTGTTACAGGTTAACTATTCAAGCTACAAGTCCATACGCTATTGTAGTGTATTATTCGTACCGCGCTGCTGAAGCTGGGTTTTTCCAACGTACCAAAGACAAGTCCAGCATTGGGTCCAGCATTCCATGCAAACACAAACAGCTACTTGGCAAGCTACTTGCCAAAGCGTGCGTGCCAGTGGCGCGTGTGCTCTGGGTAATGTAGTCTGCCTTTTCAAGGGGATGGAACTTGTGTCAATTATCCCGCTCTGCTGAAGCTGGGTTTTTCCAACATTCCAAAGTCAAGTCCAGCATCGGGTTGAGTGTTTTATACAAACACAAACAGCTAATTGGCAAGCTACTTTGTGTTAATGATTTACCAGTGTGTGTGTACTTGATTCCCCATTTGTTTAGTATTGCTGCACTCACAAAGTCGAATAGAGTCAATTGTTGAGTTTAGTTTTGTGTTAAATCACATTTCTTTCTTGTGCATGCTTTTATTTCAAGTATTGCATTGTGAAAGTTAATTTCAGTGATTAAATAAAGGTGATTAATGTGGGGCATGTCTGACTGCATATCATCTTGCCCTTATGCCCTGATTGGGACACCTGGGTGCCTAATCACTTGTCCTTTGTGCTGCATCTCTCCTATTGTCCTCATTTTGCATTGGCACTTGCTGATTATTCCTCTTGCTGTCACACAACATCCCTACCTGTTCTGGAACGATCCTCACTTGTGCCTCCAAGCACTGAAATCTCTCTTGCTACCAATAATTTATTTCTTTGGAAACTGGGCCGATACTAGTTTGGTTCATACTGTCCTGATCTACCATAATTTGATTCTCCTTGTATTGATAATGTTTAAGAAATGTGATTAGAATGGTCCAAATATTCCTCAATTGAAGAGTTACCAGCTTTGATGAATGTCTTCCCTATTTTATTCACTGGTTTCATCAATGTATTTCGATATATTGGTGGGTGATTTTCCTGCCTACACATGTGTGCCCTGTAGGAGCCCATACCCTTTTGAGACACTGACTAATCTATGCTGTATAATATTGCACACATATTGCTTGTGTGATTCAATGGCTTTGCTCTACACTTCTCTTTCACATCATAAAATACATGGGCCTATTCCCTGGCAGTTTCACTCTTGTGGAGTTATGCTGTGTGTCCCTCCCAGATAGAGTCTGACTGGTGGCCAGCTATTAGCTCACTTGTATATGATCGAGGTCAGTCAAAACTGCCCCAACAACTCACTGCTGACCCTGTGCCCAAAGATCTGAATGACAAAGCATATGTTTCCTTTCCTGGGTAACATTTTTCGATTTCTTCTCTTCATAACTGTGCTAACTGATTTTTATTTTGTACTCCTTTCCTTTATTTGATGCAGATGTTTTTGTAAGAAACCACCAATCATCTTGTTCAAAATAACCCCTGTCATGCTATCATTGAAACCTCACAACCAGTGTCTGGATTTCTGTGACCTGCCCTTTTTATTCTGCATATACCTTGATACTTTTATGACATTCAGAGGCTAATTCTGCAAATTCATGTTCCAAAATATTGAAATTACTTCTCAATTGTGTTTTTTGCTGCCAGAAAATCTGCATCTCCCAATTAATTTGATTTGTTTCATCTTATGTGACAGTTAATTCACCCTTCAAGTGTAAAACTGCGTAAAAGCAATCTTGCAAGACCATTAGGCGTCACAGACCAAGATGACTGCATGCTCTGCAGCTCCGCATACTCCCCCCTGGTATGTGCTGTTACTGAGGAGCTGACCCCTGGTCGTTGCCATCGGTGATGGTGCGAACACCCTCCAAAGTAGCTGGAGGGGTCGAATGCAGGAGAGAGGTCTCCAGTGATGAGGTGGATGGCATGGATGTCGGGCAGCAGTGCTGAGGCCTCGTCGCCATGGACGGCAGCAGTGATATTGACGGCAAATCATACATGGGTTCGAACAAGAGACAGAGCGTGGGGACACACAGAACTGTGGCGAAGCTACTGTGTTGACCCGGAGGGAGCTGAGTAGCGGTCACATCCTCTGGGTTGAAGACACAGTGGTGGCCCCGCAGCCAGATGGGGCACGACTGCCATTGGCTTTCATTCGAAAGGTGCGCCATGAGGTGATGCAACCGGATGGTTTACCTAATGGAAGCAGGAGGCTCTGTGGCGGTTGGTGAAAGGAGTCATTGGTAGCAGCATTGCTGATGTCGAGCGCCCCCTGTGAAATGGTCCATGTACTAGTGTGGTAAATAAGTACAGAGCATGAGCTCTGATAGAGCCCTCATCGTGGACTGAGGCCCTCTGGGACGCTCTTGTTTGCCAATATGGGAGTCCTGGCCTGAAACCTCTGCACACAATCAGAGGGCCAATGAGGTACTGGGATCCTCAGGGTGCTGAGTTCCCTGGCTTTTGAACCGTGGGAGTCCTGGAGGCAGTTGGTGGTGTTATGATATGATAAATTACATGATATTATATGATTGGTTATTCATAACGCGCTTAATACCCAGAGGTTTCTAAGCGCGGACCCGGGATCGAACCTGTGTTGCTCTGTGTCGTCTTGCTTCCAAGGCAAGCACATTGCCACTGAGGTATCCTCCCAAGGTGGGGGCAACATGTGACTGGAGGACTCTGAGAAACTGTACCCATCCATACATATCCATCAAGTTAGATGTGATCATTGCAGGGGTTACGGGGCTAGTTGTTGAGCTCCTGCAGAGGTTCAGGAGAGACTGCAGAATGGGCAGTGGGGCCTCATGTAGTGTGTTCGGAAGATGGAGGAACATCACACATGGCCACAAATGAAGAAATCATTGGTAAACCCCAAGGTATTAAGGCTTTATGCAGAGACATTCAAACCTCCATAACAGATCTTCGTACCAGCATCAACACTTTGGAAAAGAAAATGGAAGGTCTTGAGAATAACCAGATCAGGGCAGACTTCCTGGAGAAGCAGTATGGCGCTCAACTGCTGGACCTCGAAACGAGGAATTAGGATGCTCTCTTACAAATTGATGACTTGGATAACCAGCAAAGGAGAAGCAACCTGAGAGTGTTGTACCTCCGGGGCAGAAGGGAGAAACACCTAAGCATGTTGAGGTAAAGGTCAAAGCGATAGGAGCTCCCTCTTTACAAATGTAGGGGGATAGGATGTCAATTTTGACAGAGCGCATAGGGGCAGGATGGTGCCCCAGCAGAGGCTCCAGGTCACTGGTGGTACAGTTCCACTATTTCAGGAAGAGATCAGACGTCCTGGTCACAGTGAAACCCTTCAAATAGGTGCCCTATGAAGGCGACAAGATAAAGATATACAAGGACTTGGACCAGTCTCATGCTGTTAAGGAGGAGGGACTGCTGGCATCTTATCACTGAGTTGGGAATCAGGAATAGGTGGGTCTACCCCTTTGCACTGATCTTTGTGCACAAAAGAGGAAGACTTCAGGATTACGATGTAGGCAGCACTGACCTTCCAACAACTTTCAACAAAGGGGCGAGAGGAGGATAGTCAGACTAAGGGATCTGGATTCATTAAAACACAAGACCCGCTGAGAGGGCAATCCCCACATAAAAGATTGTGTGGTGGTAGGAAATTGTCTGGGTAGTCTCTCTCTGGTGAAGTGATGTGGGGGATATGGTCTGTGGTTGGTTCTCGTCTGTTGATTTTAAATGGATGGGTTGAATTGGGTTGGATTTACTGTTTGCTGGCATTCAGGTGGTCGGCAATGATGAGGTGGGTGCACGTTTTTCCTTGTAGCCCATTCTCGCACGGGCATCTCACGTCAGGGGATGGGATTATTGGATGTCCTGTTGGGATGTAGGGAGATGGGGGAGACTTAGTTAGGAAGTTAGTTAGGAAGGATATGTGTTGGGGTGGGGAAAGGCATGGGAAAGGATGTTTGTTACTATTTGTGTACACAGGTTTTAGACGGGTTCATTATGAGGGTAATGGACCTCTTAGGTCAATGTCGTAGAGGATGTCACAGGTGGGTGGGCTTGCCATTTGAATGTGGGCACACTGAATCTTAAGGGGCTGATTTCTTCCACCAAGTGAGCCCCGATTGCCAGGAAATTCTGGAGATTAGGTCTCTTCATTCTACTCTTGCAAGAAACGAGGATCCACACTAGTGAAGAAAGGCATATTCCTGATGCACAGGTGATGCAAAACATGCGGGCCTCTGGGAAGTCCAAACAGTTTGGTGTGAGTATACTTTCACAGGAAGTGGTGGGTCACAGATCCCCAGACAGATAAGGTCTTCAAGGGTTGTGTCTTGGTGGTATAATGTGTGTTGGGGGATTGAGTTGACGGTGGTGGCAATAAATGGCCTGAATTTCCAGGCAGGTGGCATTTTGCAGGACCGTCCTTGACTTTATTCTGAGGGAGAGACAGGCTATGTTTCCAATAGGTGGTGATTTTTACATGTAGGTTGTCTTTGAGTGGGATAGCTGAGCCCTCCGAGATGGAGTTCAGGGGTCACCACCACAGGAACCCGGAAGTGAGATGATATACCTCTTCTTCTGTGCCACATGGAACATACACTAGGATAGATTATTTGTTCCTGGAGAAAGGTATGTTGAGCACGGTGGAATCTTGTGAAATTGCTTTGTTTCAGTAGTCGGATCATGACCTGGTGTTTTTATAGACTTGGCATTGGCAGGGTTAGATGAAAAGGAATCCATGTGGTGATGTAATAACTTGTTTCCTTATATCATACCGAATGCAATCTGACTGAATTCAACTTTTTCGAAACCGATCTATTCGAAATGCAAAATTTTCTAATAATCATGCTGGCCAAGATGTGAAACTGTCAGACAAGAACAGCTGTTTGATCAGTTTGCAATGCATGCTAACAAGGTTTAGCATATTAGTAAAAAAGAGATAATGAATAATATCTCAATGATTTGAGAAGCCTTCTACTTGAAACAGATGAATGTTAAAATAGTCTGTTCTATGTGATGCATCCCGCTCAGAAGATCTCCAATGGAGTTTTAGCTCTCTGTGCCATGCCAGAAGAGGATAACCATGCGCATATCAGTCTGATGCCACCCAAAAAGCTTGCCCACCAGGAAATGCCAAGCACTTCTCACCTGAGCAAAGACACCAACAATGGCAACACCGGATATGTGCTTCTGCCTCCTTGGACGTCATCATTGAGGTGTGGCAGAGGTGCAGCGTCTCTCTCTCTAGGCACAGGTAGCAAGTAGTCTATGCCTTTTTTTCCTTATTATGGTGAGACACGAAGTGATCCTAACATAGCTTGTTCTGTGGGTGTTCACAGCCATTTTGGAGGCTAGCAACGGTGTTAAGGTTTCTGGGGCATATGACAGCCGAACATCCATTGGTAGTAGGACTGCCAACCTTTCCAGAATGAAGCCCTTGATTTTAGCTCAAGATCACATGGTTGCACTACAGCATGATTCCTTCACTCAAGACTGCTAATTGCATTCCTCCCTAAACACTATGGGTAATTTACTGCAGCCTCAGATACATTATTTTACAGTTACGGATACAGTTTTGTTGGGACGAGCAGCATTGGTAAAGTTCAAAATGTGGCCTTTTCATGTCCTCTTGGTGCTGCTGACTGTGTCAGTAGGATATATGTTGCTCTGCCCAGCGTTGGTTACCCTTTGGAATATTCTCAAGGGAAAAGCAGCAATATGGAGTCCACAACACCCCACAGGAGGTACGTATGTCGCATTGGCACAAAATGCTAAGGCTTTGATTTTTTCTACATTACAGCTAATTTTGAAAACATAGCCTTTTCGATCACTTACCCATAGTCATTTTCGAACACTTTGCATTTCTGCACACTTATTTTCGGTAAAATCACCCACATCCGTAATAACTCACTCTGGAGAGACGCCAAGTTTGCTGGTGAAATGCAGACGGCAATTGCGGACTATTTTGCGGTTAACGACACACGGGCGGTGGAAGTCTATTTGATGTAGGAAGCTGTGAAAGTGACTTGGAGGGGGAATTTTGATCAAGGAGGGAACCAGCAAGAAGAGGCAGAGGTGGCTGATGGGGACAAGCTCTGCAGGGAAATCATGGCTTTGAAGGATACAGTTCACAGGGGTTTGGCTGGATCGGACGTCCTTCTCGAGGGACTTAATACCACTCAACTCCTCCTTCTTAGAGACTTTAACATCCACCTGGATGCTTTGTGTCCCCCCTCTGGACTCTTCCGCGAACTCTGCGACTCTCTCTCTCTCTTTCTCTTCTCCCCTATGGGCCGACTCACCCTGCAGGGCTCACTCTGGATGTTCTGATCTCCTCAGACCTCCTCCACTCTATCCCCCTCACCACTCCGCTCTCCTGGAGTGATCACTTTCTCCTTTCCTCCCAGCTATCCCTCTCTACCCCTCAGGCTAAGTCAACTTCAGCACAGCCACCTACCTTCTCGGTCATCCGACCCATGAAGCGTGTGTCAGTTGAGGCTTTCGCCGCCAGTTTCACTCCCCCTCCTCCTACTCCTCTGGCTGACTCACATCCTGATACAGCCCTCTCCATGCTCCACTCTTCTGTCTCTGATACTCTTGATGTTCTTGCCCCTCTCATGAGGATCCACTTGAAGCCCAAAGCCAATTGCAACTCATGGTATGATTCTGACCTCATCACCCATAAACGCAAGTGAAGGATGGCTGGGAGGAAATGGCTAACTTCTTGCGCATCCTCTAACAAACTGGCCTGTCGTCTGCTCCAAAGGCAACACCGGCTCTCTGTCTGCACTAAGAAGAAAGCACACATCCAATCCTGTGTCTCTGAGGCATCTAACAACTCGGCTGAACTCTTTAAAATCTGCAAGGAGCTGGCCAATCCTGCTGTCCGCTCCCAGGCCCTCTGCACAGCCCTTGCTTCTCATTTCATCTCTAAAACCCAGGACAAACTGTCCACCCTCTTGTCCTCTCCTCCTCCTCCCTCTACTCTCTCCTCTACCTCGGGCCCATCTGTGGCCACCTCAACTCCCTCTTTCTCTTCCTTTCCTCAGTTCTCCCCTGACAAGGTTTCTAGACAAGTCTGATCTATGAAAGTCTTATCAAAACAGGTTCTTCCCTGTTCTTCCAAAACCATCAAGGACCACATTGACACCCTTGTTCCTGCCCTGGCTGACTTCTACGACCACTCCTTTGCCACTGGAGCCTACCTCTTCCCATCCCCCTTGAAGCACTCTCTTGTGCACCCTCTTCTCAAGAAAACCTCAGCCGACCCCTGCTGCCCTGCTAACTATCGCCCAATCTCCATCACTCCTTTCCTGGGCAAGCTCCTGGAAAAGCTGGCCATCTCTCAGCTTAGTCATCACAGTGAGTCTGTTGGTTTTCTCCATGACCATCAGTCTGGCATCATGGCAGACAGAAGCACAGAAATTGCTCTCCTGAACACCTGTGAAGACCTGTTCTCTAACCTTGTTTCTAATCTCCCCTCTGTCCTCATTTTACTCAATCTATCTTCTGCCATCCTGCTAATTTGTCTCTGTGATAACGTGGGTATCACTGATCAGGCCCTGGCCTGGCTGACCTCGTTCCACTCTGATTGACCCTCCCAGGTCCAACTTGGGTCCTTTCTTTCGTCTATCTCACTCTCTACCTGTGATGTTCCCCAGGGGTCTAACCTCTCTCCCTGGCTGTTCAACCAATACCTGGCACCTCTTGCCCACTGCATATCCGCTCTGTGCTCCAATTTTCAGTGCTATGCGGATGACACCACTTCTCCTTCTCTCATCTCTGACTGTCTGCTGTCCAGGAGTGGTGTGCCACCAATGATCTTAATGCCAGTAAGACAGAGATTCACCTCATCAGCACACCTGCACGCTCCTTTCCTGTCACTCTCTGGCCGGGGTCATCTTTGACTCCACACTTCAGTCATCTTCGACTCCACACTCTCCTTTTCTCCTCACATCTCTGACATCTCTATGAAGTCAAACTACCAACTACAAACTACCAACTGTACCTCCTCAGAGGTATTCTTCATTTCCTCTCCTTCCCCCAGAAGCTCATTGTCTCTAGAGCTCTGGTTCTCTCTAGGATGGAATACTGAAACAGCCTCTTTCTAAATCTGCCGGCTTCTCTCTATGCCCTCTGCAACTCATCCAGAACAGGACTGCAAGACTTGTCCATGGCCTCAAGCCCAGGGATCATATCTCTTCAGCACTACAATCTCTGCATTGTCTTCCAGTGCCTTCAAGGATTTTGTTCAATACTCTCTGCCTTGTCCAGAAGGCCTTCTGGGGGCTGGATCCTCACTACCGACAACTCTCTCTTCGTAAATACCTTTCTACTCTTGCTCTTGGATCCTCCACCTCCAACTCCCTTCGGGTCAGTCGCTTCTCCAAGCAACAATTTGGAGGTAGATCTCTTTCCTCAGCTGGGGCCTCCCTCTGGAACAGCCTCCCTGCATCTCTGAAACTTGAGGAGAACCATCTCGAGTTCCAGTAGCACCTCAAGACCTTCCTCTTTGCTTCTGCCTTCTCTCTTTCTCTCCCCTGCTGATGTCCTGTCTGATACTATATTGGTCACTTGCTACCCTCTGATTTCGGGCCCAGGTCCCTGCCTGCCCAGTTGTACACCCACACTGCTTCCCGGCAACCCTTGCACTTGGGTCTGTATCTGTAACCCTACAGTCCCCCTACCTGCACTTTTGGACACCTGCTGTCTGTACTTACCCTCGCACCTGCCACCTGCTGGCCATACTTCTTTTTATTGTTTTGATCCTATGTACAGCACTGCCCCGTCCCCTTCCCCCTAGCACTTTTCCCCTCCCCCCTCCACTGCACCTGCACAATTTCAATAGTAAGATCATTGTCTCTGTTACCCCTTCCTTGCCTGGTCACACCCTGAAACACTTGTGTATAGGCGCGTTACAAATGCCATATCATGTAATATCATAAAAGACAGGAGTTGAAATTTGTGGATGTAGGAGACGTTATAAGGAAGTTGCCATTTTTGAAGCAAAAGTTTCATAACAGGGGGGATAAAGCAGATGCAATGTTAGTGGCTTGGCTGAGGGCAAGGGTGGTGGTGCACTGGGGGGATGAGATTAGCGATTTGGATGATGGGACCCACACTTCTTTTGGGTGGGATAGCCTACTGTTTCGTGGCGTTGTATGAACATCTTTATTGCAGGCATGCAACTGTTTTACTATTGAAGGTAAGGGAACACTTTGGTAAGGTCCAGCTCTAGACCTTAGATCTTGAAATGGAGTGGCAGTTGAATTCAATGGTTGCACCGGAAGAAACCTCATTAGCCATAACAAGGATGCCAGTGTGGAAGGCCACGGGTGAGGATGGGTGCACAATTGGGTTCTATAAGAATTACTTGGTTGTGTTGGTACACCATTAAGCAAAATTGTTCAACATAATTTTGGATTCTGGTGACCCCAGTCTTTATGTCAGGCTATAGTGGCAGCAATTCCTAAAGATGGCAAGGATCAGGCAAAATGCATGTCTTACTGGCCAATCTGGCTCCTCAATGTGGATGCAAAGACTTTTACTAGGATATTGGCTCCCAGAATTGAAAAGTTCATACCGTGATTGGTTCATCTGGATTAGCTGGGTTTTATCTCAGGCAGACAAATGACGGACATGATTTAAAAAACCCTGAATTTAATGGAGTGGAAAAATGGAAGGGGGGGAAATGTGGTACTGATAGTGCTGGAGATGGTGAAAGCATTGGACATGGTGGTTTGGGTATTTCTCTAAGAAGTCCTGGGGAATTTTTGATTTGGCAAGTGGTTCTTCAAATGCATCAGAGTGGTGTGTACAGATCTGAAGGCACAGGTTGATGCTATGCTAGGTTTTCGGCTCATTTTGTGTTCGAAAGTGGCACAAGACATTGTTATCCTTGGTTGCCTCTGCTTTTCCCCACTCTTTGGAACCACTGGCAGAAATTATATGATCTTCCCCCTCAATAGATGTTTTACGGGTGGGAGAAAAAGAGTTTAAGCTGGAAGTGTATGTAGATGATGCCCTGCTACACTTGATGAACCCCCTAGTGTCGGTTCCCGCAGTGTTTGCAGCCATTGCTCAGTATGGTGCCCTGTCCACGTTTAAAACAAACATGCAAAAGTTGATTCTTTTCCCATTTGACTGGGATGCAGGGTGATTTAACGGACCTCAAGCCTCTTTTGGTATAGAGCCAGTGGGACAGCTTTGGATATCTGGGGGTCATGGTGACCCGATCTTTAGCGGGGCTGTGTGATGCAAATTCCCACCCATTGATTCTTGCGGTCAGTGCAGCCTCTCCTGGATGGGGAGGGTGAAGCAGAGGGTCAATTCTTTCAAAGCGAATCTATTGCTCAGAGTCCTTTACCTATTTCAGGTGCTCCGGATTAAGGTCACAGAAGTGATGTTGACGGGGCAAGTGGTTGGATGTTGCACTTTCTTTGGCAGGGTAGGAAACAGAGGATTGCCTATGATACCCTGATTCTTCCAAAGGAAATGGATGGTGTTGGGTTTCCTGACTTGGATAGCTACTATAAGGTGGTGCAATTGGACAAGGACAAGCAGTTGGTCTACTTGGAGAACTAATGATTAAGGCCAGTCACAGTGGGAGAATAGCTGTGGGTGCCGGTGGGATGGAAACTGTGGCGTGTTAGAGAGCATTTTTACTTGAGTTTGGTATGGGAGATTTGGGGGAAGTAACATGCAATGCATAGGGTTGATACATGGCCATCTCGATTGGGTGGTATTCAGGCGCTGCCATTGAGGGATGATCTCCCTGATCTGCTTCACTTTCAAAAACAGTTTGAGGCGGGCTTGGAGCGGACACGTCAGCTTTGGGTTAACAGTGCTTATATTACCAAAGAGTAACTGCAATCTTGCCTTAATGTTTTTGAGATCTCTGTATTTCGTTTTCTGCACTTGAAGGGAGTGTTGAGTGCTAATAAGTGGAAGGAGGCAATACAGAGGCACTTTACCCTCACAGAAAAGATATTGGATACTCATGTGGATTCTAAGGGGTTGATCTCAAAGCTGTATGTAGCGTTGGTGGTGGTGAAGGTAGAGGCCACTGGGGTACTCAAAGGGAGTTGGGAGAGGGATATGGAAAGTCAGTTCAATGAGAAGTTGTGGACAAGACAAAAATAGCATGTCAGTATAAATTGTGTGGTATCAAACTACTGCATCAATGGCCATATGATCCTGTGAGCTATCCAAAATGTTCCCAGGACTGAGCTGCTTTGTTGGAGTCATTGTGGACACAGATCATATGTGGTGGTCTTGTGTCAAGGTACATGGTTATTGGAAGGAGGTCCTGAGGTGGATTAGGGGCTTCAACAGACTGCACTTACCCTTGCCACTTGCTGGCCGCAATTCTACTATTGTTATTTATTCTTTTATCTCATGTACTGCACTGTTCCCCCCTTTACCCCAGCACTCTCCCCCTTCCCTTTCCCATGCACTTGCACGATCTGAATAACACCTGGCCTAGTAGGATCACTTGTCTGTCTTCCCCCTGTTCAACCTACCGTGCCTCGTCACGCCTTGAAACACTTGTGTATAGCCGCGTTATAAATGCCATATCACATCATATCATATCATACAGTGCAAGCTGGTTCCTATGTTGGTTTTTTTGGGCTCAAGGAGCAGGAGGATGGGTGGAGGCTTTGTCACATGTTAGGGAGAATTCTCAGAAATGTGTCGATTCCCTCTAACTTAGAGACCCCCAGCAACTTTGTTGGATTTTGAGGACCTGATTTTTTTAACCAGGAGAGAGCGAGACCCTTTTTCCCACTCTTTCATGTATTTTAATGTGATTTTTGTGCTCTGTGTTTCTTTTGGTTGTGGAGTCTGACAAGCTCCATAGGCATCATCTTTTATATTGTGTCACACAGCACCTTTAGTGCAGTGACACAGGAAAGTCTCTTAAGATTTGCCAAGGTTTAAATACGTTGTCTGGGATAAACTACTGTTTCCCAGAGCAGTAAAGTGAAATTGACTTTACTTACATTTGTAACTTTCTAGACCCAGCACACACTATCTTACAATAGGGTGCTGGAGGGGTTACCTAGTATCCCCTTTGTCTAGCTTCTCGTGTAACATTTTTATGTTACCCTTTCCTCACAGAATGGCTGGTGGCAGTGGTTTTGTTTTTACTACCGTGGTGTGCATTTACCGCGGGCTGCGTTCGCAGATGTAGTAAAGCACCCAAGGGTGCCATTTGTTTTTGTGCAATGGCCCCTGTCTTCTTTTTTTGCCATTTCTTTGTGGAATGGTCCTTCCTGAGATTTACTCTGCACGCCAAACCAGGTTTGGCCCCTTTGTTTGTTATGCCTTTGGCGAGATTAACGAGTGAAGCTCGCCTCTGGCTCCAGGGTGTTTGGAGTAGGCAGGAAGTGAGAGAGGTGCCTGAAACTCCCTGTGCTTCATCTCCTAGGAGACCCAAATGCGCTCTGTGATGATTGGCTGGCTGACTGTCCGGCAAGGCTAGGCTAGAGTGACAGCTAGGCTGGAATGAAAGGGAGAGAACTTTATAAAAGGTGAGTCTTTTGGCTTGGAAGGCAGAGTCGACCACTGGACGAAGGAACCGAAGAAGAACTTGAAGAGGATGCCTGCTGCAACTCCTTGACGGTTGATTTGCCTGGTGAAGCCTGCTGCAGTGCCGAAACGCCAAGTTTGCATCGACAGAGAAGCCCCTGCAAGGACGACTTCTCCCGTTGAGTTGGTGAGACCAATCAACTCCAAAGTAGGCCACCTGGACATCCATGTCAAAGCTGGTTGAATTTCCACAGAGTTGCTGTTGGAAACCGTAGAGCCAGGGAGACGAACACCAGTTTGTGTGCGTTGCTTTTAAGTTGGCCAAGAGCTCCAGAAAGATCCTCCAGACTCCCAGGAAGCAGGACTGTCCAAGCCTGAGCCCCCTCAACAGAGTGTGGGACCCCAGGTGCAAGGAAAGTCCATCTCGACAGCCAGGAACCGCGGTGTTGCTATTTGCGGTAGACACGAGGAGCTGAAACACTGAACAGCCACTGAAAGTGAAGTTTGCCGGCTGAAAGTTTTGACCGACCCAGTGCATTGCAGGAGTCCCCCGACATTCTCCCTCTTGTCCCCACGACTGAGTCCCAGGAACTCTGAAATATGCAGAACTGCACAGGAACAGGAGTCATCTGCGGCATCTTTTCTTCATTTTAAAGGTACTGTACAAAAATGTAAGAGAACTTACCTCTTGCTGTACAGTTGCTTGCCTCTTCTACTACTCACAAGTCTAACAGCTTGTGGCCCTACATTGATTCATCTTTTTCTTCAAAGACTTCTGAAACATTGTGCAAAGACTTTTCTACTTACCTTCAAAGAAGTGCTTCAGCCTATCTAGACTCTTACCTATTGACTTTGGCTCAGCCTGTTTTAACTGAATGACTCTTATTGGGGGACCTGAAAGTATTTGGGCCTCATTCCGGGTTTGGAGCTAACCATGGAGTAATCAGCTCCATGGTTGCCTCTGAAACCGTCCCAAATCCGGCATGGTGAATGGAGTAATTACCGGTCCATTCCAGGGTTGGAGGGACCGGTAATTCCCCATTCACCTTTTGCCCTTCCCCATTCCCATTTCTGCCCCATAGGGCTCAATGGGAATGGGGAAGGAGGTAATTAAAGCACCGTAAATTATGGTACCGTAATTACCTCTGAAGAACCTTTGCGGGTCCCGTACTTAACTCCTGCTAAAAGCAGGAGGTAAGGAAGGACCCGCAAAGGGACCTCTGAATACAGAGGTAAGGGATTACCGGCATCGGGACCCTTACCAGTGCTGGTAATTCATTACCTCCAACCTCGGAATGACCCCCTTTGCCTGCTTAAGAAATATTTGTGGTATCTTGTTTGCTCTAATAATCTTTCCCTTTGACTTGCTCTTAGATAATTCTGAATGGCAACTGTAATACATTAATGTCAACAGCACCCTAGCAATTGAAGTCACCCGTGGGTGTAGGTGTCTGCTGTATGCCATCTGAACTGGGTATTTACTGATTCTGAACTAAGAGATTGTGTAATTTTGAAGTATATTTGTGTGGTGTTTAACAGTGCTCCCTTCTGAAGAAGGTTTACATTAACTGACTGGTAAATAAATTAATAATTGTTTTATCAAGAAACCCTGTGTGTAAGTGGATGCTTGGATACTTGTCACTGTGAACCTCTGTGTAACTCCGCTACAGCTCACATTGATCCTTCTTGAGACAAGTCTTGCTACTCGTCCACACTACCAACCTGTGTAGTACAGACTTATACCTAAGGTTGGGTTACTACTCGTCCACACTACCAACCTGTGTAGTACAGACTAATACCTAAGGTTGGGTTACCACTGGCAGGAGGTCAGGGTTGTTGTAGTGCACCCTATGGGTGCTGCATACAATCTTGCCTAACACTGGTGGCAGGCGGTGAGGATAGATTGTAGAGTTGTTTCACTAAGATTTGCTTTGGTTTTGTTCAACTAAACCTTCACAAGGCTAAGCTCCACTAGAGTAGCAATTGTTTAAACATGCCAAATATGGCTAACTTCAGTCAGGAAGCCCTGGTCATTTTGACAGTAGAACAAATGAAAGAAATGTGTAATGCCGGGACTCTTCCTGTTAAAGGAAAGAAACATGAACTTATTGCAAGATTGTTGAATCATCAAAGTCTGGGTAGTAGGCCTGTTACACCTACTAACCTAGGAAATGTGGATAATAATATTGAGGATGATAATTCAGAGGCTAACTCTAATGTCATAGAAGAGTCAGAAGAGGAAGAGGAGTCTCATGAGGAGAGCCACTCATGTCCTCAACCAGCCCTTCCACCTCAACCTCTAGCCACTGGGACCCTACTGGGTCCAGTACTGAGTCCAGAGTTTGTATCTCTTGAGAGAGTGAGACTTGAGTTAGAGTTCAAAAGATTACAAATCCTAGCTGAATCCAAACATTAAGACATGAAATGAAGGGAATTGGAAATGCAGCATGCTCTTGAGATGAAGAAATTGACTGTTGAAAATGTTTCTATCCCAGAGTAATATTGCATCCATTGGCGCTTTTGTGTGGAGGTAATTAAAAGGTTTTGGGATTGAAACACAGAATTTAGGAGAGCAGTGGAAAATGCAGCATTTCAAAATACAGCCTCTTTTACTGTTAGAGGCAAACTCATAATCACTCTTTACAGGAAGCTTCATAAATGATGGGAATATAAAGCAAGTTCAAGAGGGCATGTCCTGCACTCATTAGTCATTTGAGGTTGTGTGGTGCAGACCTCTAATGCTGAGAAACATTTTTCTAGATTGAGGACTGAACAGGTCAGGTTCAGAATGAAGAGTGTCAGCACTCTGGAGGTAGCCCAGTCTGCCCACCTACTTGAAGCCCGCATGGCCACATTTTCCCTTGTTCTTCCTCATTTTCCGAGTTCTGCCCCATCCCTGCGCTCTACACAAGCCACGCATATGCTCTGCATGGTGTCTCGCGGAAGGGACTCACCCACTCGCAGAGACATGCTGGGCCTGCGTGAAGTCCCCACAAAGTAGGAAAAAATGCTGAACAGTCGATTCCATGAATCGGCAAATGGGTTATTGCACACAGTTTGCTAAGCAAAGTCACACATTTCCATGCAGATAATTCCATGAATCAGGCCCTGTACCTTTAACATAGAAGAAATATGCATTTGCATATCAGTCTGGTCCCACCCACCTGAGCAGTCCTGCACCAAAATGCTAGACAATTCTCCATTGAACAATAGTAACAACAACTCCAGATACATGTTTCTGCCTATTCAGGCCATCTCAGTGAGGCAAAGCTGTGACTCTCTAAGCACAGTGAGCAAGGGGCCCACATCTGGATTACCCTGGGTAACTTAGGCTGAAACCCCAAGTCCCTAACCAAACATACAAAGGTCTGGGAGCCCCGTTAATGAGAACAAACACAGCCAAATAACCTGTTCTCTTGGTAGGTTCCCACACAGGAGAGTATAAAACCATGTTTTAGCTCACTGTACGATTCACAGAGAAAAAATATCCATTTGCATATCAGTCTGATCCAACCCAACTGTGCAGTCCAGCGCGAAAATGCTATGCAATTTTCCTCTGAACAAGAGGGCCAACAACAACCCCAGACATGTGTTCCACCTAGTCGGGCCTCATCAGTGAGGTGAAGTTCTGACTCTCTAAGCACCGTAAGCAAGGGGTCCATATCTGGATTACTCTTGGCGAAATCCCAAGTGCCTGAACATATATATAAAGTACTGGTAGCTCCTCTACTGAGAATGAAAATGGCCAAATAGCCTCTTCTCTGGGTACATTCCCACTCAGTAGGGTCTACTACCA
This sequence comes from Ambystoma mexicanum, assembly GCF_040938575.1. NCBI lineage: Eukaryota > Metazoa > Chordata > Amphibia > Caudata > Ambystomatidae > Ambystoma > Ambystoma mexicanum. The sequence goes on along the minus strand of NC_090921.1, from coordinate 1,410,476,463 downwards.
CCTTTTAGCTCACTGTACCTTTCACAGAGAAGAAATAACTATTTGCATATCAGTCTGATTCCACCCATCCCAATTGTTAACTGGACATGCTATCCTGTCGACCTCAAGGCAACCAAGGCAGTTGACAACACTGTGCATGGTTGCATGTCCAGAACCGCACTCATCATGCCTTTGAGAGGGCAAGAGCATGTCTCAAGGGTAAAAAAAATAAAAAAGAAAAAGAATCCTTCTCGGAATGTGATAAAAAAAACTCCACATACCTTCATCCTGGACAGGCGTATAGAAAAATACAATGTTGATCAAATGGTCAAAAAATAAAAAAAACAGACCATACCGTTCAGGTAAAAACATAAAAAAATAGCCCATAAAAAATAAAAACCACCTCCATGGGCCTAAGGACATCACAGAAACGATAGTTCAGGAGGCTTGGCTGTGCTGCACCCACCATCATGTGGTTGATCTGCAGGTGGTTGTGGTAGTGGATCCATACCACGCAGTGCCAAGGCCTGGTCTTCATTGGCCAGGGCCAGCCATGACACAGCACAGCAAGGGTGATGAGGGATCTCCATGCACTTGCTCATGAAAGCAACAGTGTCTGTTTGCACACTCAATCGTGATTTATCAAGTTGCTGGTACAGTTTCTGCCGTCCCGGCATCAATCTCCTTGTGGAGATGTGTTCTTGTGGCAGAGCGTTCATCATACATAGATGTCCTCAAGGCCTCCATTTCACACCTCAGGGCCTCTGTGTGTGCCTGAGCTTCTGCATGCAGGGACTAATCCAGACACCTCAGATCATCCCATCGGCTCTTGATGTTGGCCTCCAAATGCAGTCTGTAGGAGCGACATGAGGACCGGATGACCTACAGCCGTTGCTCTACCCAGCTCGCTGGTGAGGTCATGGTCTTGGCTATCTTATCCATGCCCTCTGAAATTTTTTCCAACTGATTGCCATGTCGGATTTCAGCAGGTAACCTCTGCTGCTCCCACACTGTATCTCAAGCTTACACACATCAATCATGTGTGCGGGGCCCATGGCAGCCTGATGCAAGGGACCCACCCATTGCTGTGATGCCCCTGTCATTGGCTGCAGGTCTGCAACCCTCCCTTGGCCATCAGTCCCAGAACGTCATGCCAAATCATGGGAGGGTGGCCTTGCAGCCGTAACCACATAAGACAGGGGCCCACCACTGACTGGCCTTGTGAAGCCAGCTGCAGTGCTGCAGATTCAATGGCCCCATCTGATCTGCCCATTGGGACACTCACCGTCACCCTCTTTGAGGCATTCACATGTGGTTCAGAATCCAAATTAGCTGGGTCTGAAGAGTCCAAACAGACTGAAGAATGACTGATGATGGTCTGGAGCACCAGTGGGTTCTCAACACGGCCTCCACAGGTGGTCTGACATACCACCAAATCTTCTTTATCCTCCACCCTCTGCATTTGGTGCATCTTCACCTGCACAAGGACTAAGAGAGACATTTTGAGTCGTGTGCCTCCAGACAAAAATGCGCATGTGAATCAAAGTGCGCACAGACATAAAATGGCAGCACACGCAAGCATCTGACATTGTGTATTCTCACACTATGTGCTGTGAGCCACATATGTATGATTTTTGCTCACAAGCCCACCCCCGGCCGGTCCTGTCCATGCCATCAGTGGACACATACACATGCCATCGGTGGACACATAGACATAAAAATAATGGTGTACTTATTCACTGATCGGCCATGCGACTGTCATATCAGCACACATACAAGGGACAGGTACTGTACATGGATCATTGTAATACAGAAGGACATCACATGGCATCAGTCAGCCACCCAAATCCACAGATACTACCACAGTCAATGCATGATACACAACACATGATTTCAACTGAGAAGTGGAGAACCATGTCCAGTCAATACACATTTGTAGAATGTACTACCAATTGCCACCATCAGTAAAGATACTGCATGTCTGAGATGGCAAACAGTGAGATCCTTGGATAAGTGCTACAATGGATGCATTGGAACATGGCTTACATGCATTCCAACACCATTGAAATCAACTCCATCCTGCGAACATGAAAACACTGCCACATGTCATCTTAATGCAATCATGCTCCCTGACCAGGACAGCACGGTCTATTGTGTTGTTGTGCAGATCGTACTAAATGTACACTGAACCATGTGATACGTGTATAGCGTAGATGGCATTCTGAGGGGGCAGTCCAAACAGATTCTGCGGTCAGTCCTATTAGCATGGATTTCACATGCCACACCCACCCACAGTTGGCTGCACCATCCAATTTAAGGAAATCTCTAAGCACATCTCTGTAAGGAAGCAAACCCTGGGCGGTCCAGATTCTTTCCCAATACAGCACCGGCTTTAGGGCAATCTGAGAGGCTACGGGCCATGTCTGAAGAGCCAGAAGAATCAGTGATGTTGGGGGATTTTTAGGTAATAACAGTTTCTTGAGAAAGGTATTCTCAGTTATAGATAGGCCTTTTGAGAGAGTTTAGGCCCATATCTTAGTGCCATATAAAGCAGCTGGGAGGGCTTGCTTGTCAAACAATTCCATAGCCGAGAGATTTCTCCACTGCCATGGCTCTGAAATAAGGAAGAAATGCCCCCACTGTACTTTGATAAATTAAATTTAGCTTTCACCAGTTGATAAGCTCATCCTCCTTCCTCATTATATCTGATCCCTAAATTATCAAAATACCTAACTTGCTCCAATTTTCGACCTTCTAATTCGATTCTCAACGTATGGGACTTGGTAAACAGTGGCTTAAAAACCATTACCTTCGTTTTAGTAATATTTAATTCTAGACCAAGTTCCTTGCATTTCCCCACAAAGATATCAAGTGCTATTTTAAGTCCCTTCAGGGATGTTGCAAGTATTGCAGCATCACCTGCATATATCAGAAATATGCATCTACCACGAGTGTTGCATAGTGGGCACACTATCTATTGTATGCATCAAGCATATATTCCTCCTCAAAAGCAGTACCCCACTGTAACAAATACCCTTGCTACCTCTCCAACACATGCCATTCTGGCCAGCACTGAGTGGCGACGCAGATGCCAGCACTGTCAGTATAAGCATATATTCCATGATTGTTATTGGGTATTCACAATTTTCCTAGACTTAATGTGTATTGAGCCACAACAGGACAAGAGGGTGGGGGAACAGGGAGTATAACAAAGAAACCGGTCGTACTAGGTCTTGTGACATTTGGATTATGCAAGTGCAGTGAAAGAAGTCTAGTGGGGGAGGAATGACAGGGTGAACGGGAGCGTGAGAAAAATTGAGCGGCAGATGAGGCCAGCTGGACAGTGCTAGGGAAATCAGACAGTACAGGGAAAGAAATGTTCATGAGCCAAGTGCGAGGTAGGGGGATGTAAGGGCCACAAGTGTGCAGGCCCGTGCATGGGGAGGGACCCAGAAGTGCAAGTGCAGGGTAAGGGGTGGTGGTCAGGGAAGACTAAGTGCAAGGTTAGACTGGAGTGGGGGTGGGGTCTGGTGCCCTGTAAGACTCTGAAGGAACCAGGCCGTCAGTCAAGAGGAAAATGGGAACATTAGGAGAAGGGGGTGGGAGCACAGTAAAAAGATAATAGGAAGGTCCTGGGAAGCTCCTGAACCTTACCAGAATCTGGCAGAAGTCGGAGAGTGGCAGGGAGGCTGTTCAAGAATGAGGGACCTGCAGAGGAAGGATATCTACCCCACACTCTCTGATTAGCAAAGTATCTGATCTGCAGAGAGTCACAGCTAGATGACCAAAGGGGTGTAGCAGGGAGGTACTTAGAAAGAGAGAGTTGGGTTTACAGGGTCCCAAGCCCCAGAAAGCCTTGTAGATGATGCAGATGGTCTTGAACTGGATTCTCACAGCAACCTGGAGCCAGTGGAGAGATTACAGGGCTGAAGTGATGCAGTCCCTGTGCTTGGCACCAAAGGAAAGTCTTGCAGTTCAGTTCTGGATTAGTTGAATGGGGCAAAGGGGGAATTTGGCAGATTGATGAAGAAGCTGTTGCAGTAGTCCAACCTAGAGAGGTCAAGGGCTCTGGAGACATTGAGGTTCTGGGGGAAGGTGAGGTAAGGGAGGAAAATGCCTCTGAGGAGGTGCAGCTGAAAGATGGCCTTCCAGGCAAGGTACGTGATGCCAAGAGAGAAGGAGAGAGGATTCAACAATGACACCAAGGTTTATTGACTCCCAAGAGAGTGAGGGGAGTGAGCCCATGGAGTGCAGCCAGAGTGTGGGCGGGAAAGAGGTCCCACTTAGAAGGTTCTTTGTCTTACTGGCATTGAGGCAGAGATTGTTAGCAGTACACCATGCCTGTATAGCAGATGGGCAGTCATGAATGAGAGAGGATGAGAGGGAAGCAGAGTAGTGATGCATGGATGAGAGCTGCGTGTCATCCGCATGACAGTAGAAGGGTTCTGCACTTTTGCTCACACTCTGCCCATGCTGCTGGGGAGGCTGTGTATTTTCAAATGTGGGTCTCATACAATAAATCCTGAGACACCTTTGTCGGACATAGTGATAAAGGTTATACAAGGTCCAAGAGTAGCATGTAGGTGCAACATTCAATCCCTAGGTGTTTTCGTTTGTGAAGCGTTCCCTGTCTACGAACAACATCCCATAATGATGGATCATTGTTCATGACCGTGCATGCTCATACTGCGAACCAGCAGCACCTCAAATACTTATCACATTACACAACTGAGTGGGCAATGTAGCGGGCGGACATGTGCTACCTTATCAAACAGATGACACGAGTATGGACAAGCATGCATGAATCAATTACACAGTCAGGCCAATGTCCATGCAACTGTACAGCACAGTAATGGTAGTGACAAGGCATGTGCGTTGTCAAGTATCAACGGACGGACACATACAGGCCTTTAACGTCAGATATGTGCTTCTAATTTGAAGTTGGTTGATATGTTTGAACTACTACCATGCACATAAATTGCATTGTATGCAGACAGGCACACTCATTTCCATTCATGATTCCTGTAACCTTTTGCATGGGCCGTGTACGGACATGTTATTTTCAGAATGCAAGGATGGTTACCTCTGCATGACAACCCGCCATCAGCTATTCTTTACCTTGTAGTGAATGGCCTAACCCCTTACAACATACAAGTGTTATAGCACCAACATCATGCCTGCAGCTCGGGGAAGGGGTCTGTGGGCACTGATGCACCATCACTCTGGTCCACCACAGGGCGTGGTGACAGACAGCTCTGATATGCATAATGAGAAGTCATCCCATAGGAGCAGGTGACAAATTGAACATGCAAGTCAGCATGAAATGATGTGATGTGTCAACATCTATAGCATGTACCTGTTGAGCAGTGCAAAGTGACACACTACAAGCATGTATCAATCAAAATAGGAGTACCCTGTGGGTGATGTGTACTGTCACACGGACATGTGGCACACATGTGCACCACACAGGGTGCTCCCAGAATGAAGGCCATGTGACATGAGTCCAAACATCAGCAAACATGCATTCCCCAACAATGTTATACAACTGGAGCAAGATGTACCACTACAAATATATGATAGATCATGCATGATTGGCTAAACATACAATGCACATTAAAAGCCAGTCACTAGATGTGTCCTCATAGTTCTCAAGGCCTCCCTTGCCTTGCACCTGCTAAAGGGTGATGAATTGGCTTGTGGCATTTTCGTGCAGTGTCAGCTACTACTCCTCTGTTGGCCCCCCTCTAGTGGTCAGTGCAGAGGCCAGGTTTACACTGAGCTTGTGCTTGGTCCTACATGTGAGATCCTTCCACTGCTTCATAACCTGTGCAGCAGGGCGCATCTGCACACCCAAGGCATTGAACTGGTCCATGACCCACTGCCAATGCACTATCCGTTGTGCAGGTGTATGGGTGCTCCCTGCATACTGGCACATCGCAGGATAGTCGATTAGGATCAGGATTTCCTCATCAGTGAAGTGCCTCTTCCTCTGTGGGCCAGTGTTCTGTGCCGTGTCTTGGGGTGAAGCCTCTTCCTTCTGTGCAGGGTGTCACTTCTTGGCCCGAGTGGCCCTAGGTGTTAGTACTGCACCTGTCTGGCTGGAACCATGTTGGCATCCAGGTGCCTGGTCACCTGTGGACATGGGCCTGCCCCATCCTCCTCGGGCAGGGGCAGATGCCTCCACACCACGTCCCGAGCCCCTGGGGCTGGGGCAGATGTCCCCACACAATGTCCCTGACCCCTTGGGGCTGGGGCAGATGTTTCCACACCTCAAGCTCATCCTCCTGGGGCTGGGGTAGTTGTGTCGTCACCACGTCCCCGATGCCGTCTGCTCCATTTCCCTCTTGGGGTCATTCCACTCATGTTGTAGTTGTAAAGAATAAATGGAAGGCACACTACGTTACTGTCCTGGGCAACATGAGGAAAGGAACAGTCTATGTGATGTGCAATGCATATGTGTGGTCCAACAAGGCTCCAATATACCCCAAAAGCAAAAAAACAAATATGATATGCGATACACAGAGGCACCCTGAAACACAAAAATTGCATATGCGATAGATACCTGCAAAGCTTCCGAAAAATGAAAAAAGCAGTATGCGAAATGCATAGTAACCCTGGCACCCAAAAATTGCATATGCGATACCAGGAAAGCTTGCGATAAGTGCAAAAAGTGGTTCGCAATATGTAGAGGCACCCCAACAATCAAAGATTGCGTACGCGAAACACCATAGGCCTCAACAAGTACACAAATACAAGGGTAGATGCACAGAGGCAGACCACCAAAAGCAAAAATGTGCGTAATCTGAAGTAAACAAATTGTATAGCACACCCAAATACATCTGCAAAACACGTCCAGATCGTACCTTCACACGCGCAACCAGTGATGCGCATCACGCCTTATGTCATTGCTGTGAGACGCATAGGTGCACTGCTTCACCATGCGCAGGATGTAACTTACACGCTAAGGACCTTTACTCTGCTATCGGCTGCTGTGGATGCAAAACACACACAGCAGTTCCTCCTGCCTACAAATTGCTGTTTTTGGCTCCTCCGGCCCTGCTTTGTCTCACTCCAATACTGTTGCCTGCTCCAGAGTGAGTGCCTGCCTGCAACCAGAACACTCCTGTGTTGGGCCTGTGACCAACTCTTCTGTCATTGGGACTTCCACCTCTCCATTCCAACATCACCACAGCTCCACCGCATCCACCCAGGACCCAGGGAAGCCATACCTGCCTCAGGGGTGCCATATCTGCCCCATCTACATCATCTGAGGAGTGCAGCACCACCACGTCAAGGCCGAGGTCTGCCAACTTTACCTCCAACGAAGTTGGCATCCTGGTAGATTGGGTTCTGGGTGCCTATGATGCACTGTTCAACCCAGCTGTGCATCTGGGCAACGACGTAAGCTGAGAATCTGGGATGAGATCATGGCTGCCATCAACAAAGAGGGGGTGGCAGTTGGCACCAAGAACACAGTCCTGAAATGCTGGGAGGATCTCAAGACCCATAGCCAGTCCAATGTGGTGGCAGCCCTCAGCAGGGAACCCACCATGGAGGTGTACCGTGCAGGCAACCACTGGTTCACTCAGGTAGAGCTGCAGGTACTTGAGAGGTTCTATCCGGACTTCCACTCCCAATTCCTGGTATGGAGAAGTCATCTCGAAGCTGCTGGTGAGTACCCATGTGGCCAATGCTCTACAGCGTATGTGTGGCATGCATATTTGCAGATGCCACATCCTCTTTGCTGCTTGTGTGTGGTGTGAGATGCAGCAGCTTGCTGCCTCATGCCAATGCTGGGCATGTTGATGCTTTGAAACACTTGTGTATGGGCGCGATACAAATAAAATATGTCACATCATATCATATGTGGCGTCGGACATTGCTTACTGGCATTTACGTAAGTATTGGAAGATTGTGCATCAATGACTTATAATTGGGCAAGTGCTGGGTGAGATCATGGACCAAGTGCAGGGACAGGACAGATGCGGACATGCTATGTTGTAGGCATATGAGTGATGTGCATGATGGACGACTCCATGTATGGCACACCTGACAGTGAATCCATGCAGATACATCTGCTGAGAGTGACAAATGTGCATTGCTGCATGCATATGTTAAATTGCATTGATGTCTCCGGACAGGGATGTGACCTCTCATCCCACTGCATTTGGAACACAAGCGTATGAGTGTACATACAATATATTTATACTTGGCCACCTGACATGTATACATTATTCCCAGCTATGTGTGCCGGTACATGTTGCTTGTTTGGTGGTCATGCTGTTGCATGTGCACATAGGTGACTGTGTTTGTGTGGGCAGGTTTCCAGGCCCATAGGTGCATGTCATACCTGTGTTGGTTGGTCATTGGTATGGTGGCATTGCCTGTTTTTTTTGGATATGTTGTCCTCTGTACAATGTGCTTTGTTGACATGTGCATGTTTCATGACTGTGATTCAGCCTTTGCACTACACTCATGTAGCATACGACATGCAGTTTACCTGGGTATGTACATGTGTGTGTGCATTGTGTGTGTGTCAGTTCATGGTTTGTTCCAATTTTCCACAGTTGCTGTGGCTTGTAAAGAGGGTGGAGGCATTGCTGTGGAGCAGAAGGGCAGAGACAGAACCACCAGACCAAAGCGCACACCCCAGCCAGACACACTTGAATCCACCTCATCTGAGGGTGAGTTGGGGGTGTATGTTCCATCAGGCGGAGCTGCTGGGGGGACGTCCAAGGAGGCTCTTGTGGCGGGCACTCCTCAGTAGCTGTGGTCCAGGGTGCAGAAACAGAGGGGCCATCCAGGGAGGAATGCTTTCTGGATTAATCCAGGAAGATGGAGAAGGTGGTGGAGGAGGAAGCAGATGAAGACCAGTGCACAGTGTCTGGTGGGGGCATCCAGGAGGGTGTTCAAGCTGGACCCCTGGGCAAGGGACAGGAGGATGTGTAGTGCACTGTGCATGGAGCTGCCAAACCTTCTGTCCCTGCCCCATTTGATGCAGCAATGACCACCATCGTGGATGCCTCCACCCAGACCATGCCCCCACCTGGGGCCAGGGAGATCACCCTGGAGCTGAAGCACACCCTGATGGCTGGAATTGCATGGCAGACAGGCTTGATTTGGGATGATGTGAGAAAGATGTGTCCCGAGCTCTCACAGCATCACAAATTGATGACCCGCTACCTGGCCAAGCTGGCACAAGTGCTGCTCTATGATGGTCTCTGTATGCTGGCACATTCAGCTGCCCCTCCTCCACTCCCTCCTCTCTGCCCCAGTCATCCTCCGGGGGACCTTTCTTGCCAGTTTTCATAACGCCCCCCCCTACTCCAATCCCACACACACCGCCCAGTCTGCTGGTCAGCACGTCCCTGCCTCAGGTGAAAGTCTCTGCAAGTACAGAAGAGGTGGTCAATGTGCCTGCCTAGGCACCTACACAGGAACAGGCATCAGTGGGACAGCTGGCACATCAAGACAGTGCTGGTATTGTACCCCCCGTAGTGCAACATCCAGACAGCAGGGTTACATTAACAGCATACGCTTGGCCACGCAGCAGTATAGGAGTGGCCAGAGGCAATCCTCACAGGGCCCAACAACATCGAGGAGGCAATTGAGGCAGCAAGGCTCGGTAACCTGATAGGAGGAGCTTTACTCATTTAGGCAATTGGGGTGCATCCGGATGGAATTTAGGATGCAGCTGATGGCAGAGAGGGAGCGGGCTAGGATGGCATGGGTTGTTAGGGCCAGGGCAGAAGTGGTGGATAGAAGGACACTGCAGCAGGTTGCCATACTGGAAGAGGCTTGCAAGGAGGCGGAGGAGGAGGAGAGGAGGTTGTGTGGAGGGTCTGCAAGCCATCCAGGATCTACAGTGGCCGGACCCAAGTGGAGGACGACGAATGCAACTCTGCCCTGGAGAACGTGATGAGAGACTATTGAGCCCGCTGCCTATGTTTATAGTTCATAGTGTGGTTTTTATTTTTTGACTTTTGTTCATTTTTACCCTTGGACATTTCCCCCTTCCAAGTAGTTGTTCTTCATAGTGTAAATATTGCTAATACAGTTTTCTCTTTATTCATCACACAGTTGTTGTTTTCTCTTTCTTCATGTGATGCATTTTGTTTACTTTGATTTTGGTATGCTTTTTTTCTGTGACTGTCATGTGGGTTGGGGGCCTAACTGTTGATGCGTGGCATACACTCATCAATTATGCAGTCGGGTGGGGGTGCCTCACAATGCTTTGCCACCCACCTGCCCACATCAGCTACCAGCCAGTGGATGCTCTCATGTCATGCTGCACATCTGCCACTGGAGGGCTTCATCTTCACATGGGAGTTTTTTTTTTTACATATCTGTCTCTACACATCATCCAACTGCTTGGCTAAGACTTCCTTTGAATCACCAGACACATGCCTATTCACCTTGTGTTCCTTGCAGGAGCTCCCTTCTTTCATTGATTGTTGATTGCTACCATGCACTCACAATACATGTGACTCTGTCCTATCAGTGTTGTCTTGGACTTGTTTCCTCCTAGGTCATTGACCTACAACACTTTGAGGTCATTGCAATGGCACATGGGCACAGTGATACGTCACATTGCTTTACATTGCTTTATTGTGTCACATGTGCATGGTTCTTTCAATGTGCAGCTGTTGCTACATTCTGCTGTCCTGTTGTTGTGCCATTGGTTGTGATGACCCAGGGAGTCCTGTAATGAGCTACAGACATGGATTCTTCTTGACTCCCACAGTTGCTATATCTAAGGGTGGGCATGTGGCCAGTGTGCTTCATGTTGGTGTCAGGCCAGTGGAGTTGAGGTAAGTTGTTGGTCAACATTGGCCTGGTAGCAGGTTATGTGGCAGGGCTAAGCTGGGGTGGTGTTGGAGGTGATGGGGACCTGGTGGGTGGTGTCTGGGCTTGAGAGAGCTGCCTGGGGTGGTGTCGGAGGTGAGGGGGCCTGGTGGGTGGTGATTGGGCTTGAGAGAATGGACTGGGGGTGGCAATGGATTTGAGGGGGTCTGGTGGGTGCTGTAGGACCTGTGGGGATGCCTGGGGTGGCATTGGAGGTGAAGAGGGCTGGAAGTAGGTGTAAGGTTCTGTGAGGCTTCCTGGGGGTGACATTGGATGTGAGGGGCGCTGGTGAGTATTCTGACGACATGTGGGGCTGCCTAGGGGTGGTGTCAGAGGTATGGGGGTTGGTGGGTGATGTCTGGGCTCGAGCGAGCTGTCTGGCATGGTGTTGGACGTGAGAGGGGGCGGGTGGGTGGTGTGAGGACCAGTGGGGCTGCCTGGGCGTGACGTCAGAGGTTAAGGGGGTTGGAGGGTGGGGCAAGGTTCTGTGGGGCTGGCAGGGGGTGACATCGGAGGTGAGGGGGTCTGGTTGGGGGTGTGAAGACCTGTGGGGCTGCCTGGGGGTGGTGTCAGAGTGGGGGGGGAGCTGGTGGTTGGTGTGAGGACCTGTGGGGCTGCCTGATGGTGGTGTCGGAGGTGAGGGGGAATGGTGGTTGGTGTGAGGACCTGTGGGACTGCCTGGGGGTGGTGTTGGAGGTGAAGAGGGATGGTGCATGGTGTCTGGGCTTCAACGGATGGAGCTGCTGTACAGTAGGGGTATTTGGCAGCAGTTTAGCTGTGTCGGGAGTAGCGTGGAGGGCTAGCAGGATCGCAGGGGTGCAGCCGTTACTAACGTGGGGCCTTACACAAATTGGCTCCGGTACAACAGTTACTCATGGGGAGATTGTGCAGTTTTGTAGGGGTATAGCTATTACTTGCATGGGGCCTGGCGCAGATTGCCTGGGATGCATCTATTACTTACGGGGGATATTTCACAGGATTGCAGGGGTGCAGCTGTTGCTTCCGCTGGGCCTCAGGCAGATTGGCTGGGTGCAGCCGTTACTTACATGGGGACGTTGCACAGGTAGGAAGGGGTGCAGATGTTACTTGCGGGGGGCCACCCACATTTGCAGAGTTGCAGCCATTACTTATGTGGGACCACCCAGGTTTGCAGGGGTACAGCCATTACTTACAGGGGACCTCATGTGGGTTTGTTGGGGTGCAGCCGTTACTTGCGTGGGAGTGCCCAGGTTTGCAGTGGTGCAGCCATTACTTACAGGGGACTTTGCACAGGTTTCCAGGGGTGCAGCCATTACTTATGGTGGAGCTTGCACATTTTCATTGTTGAGCTGGGTGTTGGGTCAGTGGTGGATGCAGAGGTTTGCAGAATGGTTGGTCTATGGCTATGGTTTTGGACTGCATGGGGCATGTCATGGGTGTTCCTCGCACAGCTCGGTTTTCTTTGCCGATCGGGTTAAAAAGCATGGTTGAATCCATGAATACACGAAGTGCCCATTGGAAACTTTCTGCATAGGGCTACGCAGATTTGTTCTCCATGTGCAGGCTTTGCAGGATTAATGGGCACTTTTCCATGAATCAGGCCCTTTATCTGTAGAATGGAAATTAGGGTATGCACCCAAGATGCGCAAACCATAGACAAAAGTATTTCAATGTGCATCAACTTTCCCCTTCACTCCTTTAGGACATCCCTCCATCCCAATGGCTCCACCCCTCTGCCCTGAGATATATGGGATAAAGTACCCCCTACCATACATTACGAGGATGTTGCAAGTCACTGAGGAGTTCTTCTACCTAATGGAGGAAGGTGACCGAAGGCCCAGTTCCTTTATAAGTTCAGAACTTCGAGGTAACTAGCAATATCCTTATTACATTTAGTTGGGGATATTTTATTTCTTATAATACATGGCCATACTTTCTTATCCCTTTAATATCTACATATAGTCAATGTAGAATTTGTTTGGATGTAATTAGTTAATAATATGTAGTTTAATATAATTCATCTACAAAAATGTTATTTATGTGCTTAAAAATAAGCAATAGCTTTGAGATTATTGTCCACACATGTTAAACTCCGACATTGCACAAAATAAACATACTTCCATAAACAGTTCCTTATTTGTTCATGGCTGTAAATCGTTACGGAATGTGATTTCATAAGAAAGGAATTTGAAAAGCTTGTCATGCCATGAATTAAGAGCTGCATTCGAAGCTTGAATTCTGCCCTGTGCCGGCGCAAGCAGCATGCATTGTGACTTCACAAATGAAGAGTAATAACTGATTACAGAGGTGTAGTGTTAGGCAAGATTGTATGCAGTAACCCTGTGGGAGACTTGCATCATCCATGTCCTCTTAGCAATAGGAACCCAACCTTTGGTATAAGTCTGTACTACACAAGTTAGTAGCTTGACTGAGCAGCCAAGCTCATTTCAAAAGGGGTCAATGTGAGCTGTAGGGTTCCAACATAGAGTTTCACAGTGACAAGTATCCATGTAACACTTACACTCAAGATCTCTTGATTAAAATAATTATTTATTAATTTAACAGTCAGTTGAAAAAGCCATCTTTAGAAGGGAGCAATTATATAACACTTGAATATACTTCAGAATACACACTCTCAGTTTCAATAAATCAGTAGATACCCTTCTGGGATGGCACACAGACACTTCCTGCACCCTCAGGGGCCTTCAATAACTACGACACGGAGGACATTGATGTATCACTGGTACATTTAGAGTAATACTGAGATGGGTGTCAAAGAGGAAAATGGTAGAGAAAGAAACAATGGTTAACAAGTTTGTCCAACAGGTAAATACTTTTGAACCCCCCCCCCCCCCAATGCAATGTAGATTAACCCTTTCCCAGCATACAAGTAAAGAATGTATGACATTTTGGAGGGACAGATTAACACACAAAGTCAGAGGTTAGAAGAGTCTATCAGGGAGCCAGGAAGCCAATGTCAGTTGAGCAAAGTCTAGGGGAGCTGAAGTTCTTCTTGAAGGTAAGTAAAAAGCCTTGCACAATGTTATAGAGAGTTTTTGTTGAAAAAGAAATCACTGTTGGGCCACAAGCTGTGAGGCTTGTGAAGGCAGAGCTGCAAGCAACTCTACAAAAGGCAGAAAATGCAAGTCTCAACTGAGAGCAAGCAAACTACACAGCAAGAGGTAAGTACCGCTTAGTTCATAGTACCTTACGTCCGAAGAAATTGGTTCCAGCTGGCTTCTGTTCCTGTTGTAGTATGGCAGATCCTGTGTTCCTGGGCCTCAGCCATGGGGACAAGAGACAGGATGTCTGGGGACTCCTCTACTACGATTTGATGGTTGACGGCACTTTGCGGTTTGAGCTTCTCGCAAATAGCACCACCACGGTTCTTGGACACCGTTTGGACTTTCCTTGCTTCTGGGGTCCAGCACTCTGTTGAGGTGGCTCAGTCTTGGTCAGTCCTGCTTTTAGGGAGTCCAGAGGATCTTCCTGGAGCTCGGGACCAGCTTAAAAATGATGCACCCAATTCTGGTATTCCTCTCCCTGGCAATCAGTTCCTGCAGAAGCAATGGAAGTACAGCCAGCTCCGAGAGGATTTCCAGATGAGTTGGTCCTGGGGTTAATTGGTCGCACCAACCCAAGGGTCCTTTGCAGGGCTTTGCTAATCGGGGCAAATTCGGAGCTTCAGCACTGCAGCAGGGCTTCACCAGGCAAACCAACGGTCCAGGAGTTGCAGCAAGCGTCTCTTCCAAGTTATTCTTCGGATTGCTTCGTCCAGTGGTCGACTCTGCCTTCCAAGCAAAAGACCTTGCCTTTTATGCAGGTTTCTCCCATTCATTTTCAGCCTAGCTGTAACTCACACAGCCGAGTGGCTGTCCTCCAAGGACAGCCAGCGAGCCAATCACATTTGAGGGCATTCCTGTAATGAAGGAGACTACGCACAGAGAGTTTCGGGAACCTCCCTTGCTTCCTGCCCTGCCAGACATGCTGGAGACAGAGGCAGGTTTCACCAGTGAACCCTGCCAAAGGCAACATGAACAAAGAGCCCAAACCTAGTTTGGTGCACAGAGTAAATCTCAAGAAGGACCTTTACAACAAGAAATGGTGAAAAAGAAAAACCGGGCCATTTTGATAAAATGGGCACCCATGGGTGCTATACTGCAGCTGCGAAAGCAGCCCATGGTTAAAACACACAATGGTAGGAAAAATGAAACCACTGCCTCCAGCCATTAATTGTAGAAAGGGTAACATAACCATGTTAATGAGAAACTAGACAAAGGGGATGCTAAGTAACCCCTCCATCACCCTATTGTAAGATAGTGTGTGCTGGGTCTAGAAAGTTACAAATGTAAGTAAAGTCAATTTCACCTCACTGCTCTTGGAAACAGTAGTTTAACCAAGAGAATGTATTTAAACCTTTGGACAATCTGAAAGACTTCCCTGTGCCACTGCATTGAAGGTGCTGTGTGACACAATGTAAAAAGATGATGCCTATGGAATTTGTCAGACTCCAATACCAAAAGAAACACAGTTCAAATCAAAGAAAACTACATGAGAGAGTGGGAAAAAGGTCTCACTCTCCAGGATAAAAATGAAAAGTCCTAAAGTTCAGCAAAAGTGCTGGGGGTCTCTAAGGTAGAAGGGAATTAACACATTTCTGAGAATTCTCCCTAACAGGTAGTAATGTCACTTTCTTGATACAGGCACATAATTATGTTAAAACTAGCCTGTAATCATTTACAAGATTTTATACTGCTATTGAAGGTTGCCATGTATTATAGGATTATTATATACCAAAGCCTTTGAGGGTAAAGGTCGAATTCTGAGTTTGGCATAAAATGATGACTAGTAACTACAACCATTATTTACATTTATTCTGATTATTTTGTTAGATATTTGCCTCTATGACCTCTCTACAACCAATGTATATTTTCTTTTCTGAATAGTGCTCTGAGGCCCACTAGGGCCCGTTGCACACTGTATAAAATTATCAAAATAAATTACATTTCAGAAAAATCACAGCGATCATGACCTATTTTGTGACTGACAATTCGGTTCCTATGTGCTTCTCCCCTGACCTTGGTGTGGGACACCAGGATCTAAAGTGAATTTGGCAATGGAGGCTCACCCATAGCGGACTCTAGGGCAGCACCCCCCTGTACTCCCACCCCACACCACCCATACATTTTCAGGACACTCCAGCTGCATGGGTGTGTTACTACTTGTGTGGATGCTGTCTATGTGTATTAGATGGCCTGATTGTGAGCTCCGTGTAAAATAGGAAAAGTGTCATTCTGTGATGGAATGACACTTTCATTATTTTACACCGGACTTGCAATCAATCCCTGAATGTGCGTATCTGTGTGAGTGTTCTAGTGGGTGTCATGTATGATTGAGAGAGAGGCTGTGTGGGTGCCATGCTGCTAGTAGGAATGCTGTGAATGTGTTTATGAAGTGTTCTGTTGAGTGCAGTGTGCATGATTGAAAGAAGTGTCTGAGTATGTGACTGCTTGTGTCCATGTGTCTATATGCACATCTGTACATGCATGAGTAAGTGTTTTGCTGGGTGCCATGTGAATTATGCATTCACATCGTGCTCAGCAGAACATGTACTCAGGTAGATGCCCATATTCCTATATACATGAACACAAGCAGAGACCAAACCATACAATTGCCCGTGATAATTCAGAGTTTGGGCAACGCTGTATGCGGGCATGACTGTGTGCATGTATATGTGAGCATGTAGATCTGTGTGATTGAAGTGATCTGGGGTGTTTCATGTGCATGACTGGAAAGGCTGTATGGGTGCATGACCGCTGTGTGCAGGTGTATGAGTAAATACATATGTGTGTGTGGGCTTACATTTAAAGGGGACATTGGAGCATGGCAATACCAAGGTGAGGTAACACATTCGTACTGATTGCGTGCACTGCACAAGCTAGCAAGAACATATTTTCTTACCTTGACATTGCCCTGCATCAATGCCGAGCTCATGCAAAGGTTCATATACACATGCACATGAGCAATCACACACCATACAGCTTTCTTAATCATTCACATGACGCCCACTAGAATACTTCACTAACACAGATACACAGAATCATATATCTGTGTGAGTGAAGTGTGCTGGTGGGTGTGGTGTCAGAGGAGCAAGGAACCAGAGCCGTGTAAACATTGAGAAGCACTTATTTCTGCAGCTGAGGGAGCACTCCTGGGTTGGCTTGAACTGTCAAAGGGAAACACTTCTGTTCCCCAGCTGTGCATTCTTAATGAGCCTTGCAAGACAGGGGTATTTTGCTATCCCAGCCTTAAATAGCACATTTGGAATACAGGCCAGGGAAGTGCATGTTTACATGTGTGAGGGAGTGGGAGCGCCTGCACCTCCCTGCACATACAAAAAAAGGGGCCCTTTATCATCAGCGCCCCCCTGCGTGCATGTCCAGGAATCAGGAAGGTCTTGCATCATAACTACTGCCAGGGCAGAAGTTAATGTTAATTTAATCATGTGTATGGATGCATGTATGCTTGTGTTATGAGTGAGTGCATGACGATGGGTGCAAGTGTGAATTTGCTAGTGCATACTGCGTGTGAATATTGTGTAAATGTATGTGTGTTTGTGCTGGGCCGGGAAGCTGATTTTGGCAGGTTGGGGACATGGGTTGTTTGCACAAAAATGACATTTTAAAAGTGCCTTTGTTGCACATGTTGCCTATGATAGATACCCAGTAAATAATGCCATTCCTGGGCCTCGCAGCCCCTTGCATGCATACACTTGATAATGGGTGTCTTTGAGGTGCTGGGTACCCAGAAGACACGCATGATATTATTTACTGGGCATTTATGCCCAGTAAAAATCCATGGCTGTCCCATGGCACCCTAGCACCCCACACACATAAGCTGCCCCCTTGGCCCCCCATGGCCTCCACACACACATAATCCCATTAATATTCACTGTGGCGACGAGGTCCTTTCATATCTCTTAAAGCATGCCTCTCTCCACCTGAAAAATATGTTAAATAAGAAAATGATGGCTTGCACGAACCAGAACTAGCAAATGCTGATTACTATGTCTGGACTCTTGTCTGCCTCTCAGTAGAATCTCACGTATTCTTGTTTTAGGAAAATCAAACAGATGGAGATTTAATGCTAACTTACTGAGCGATAATTCCTTCTCGCCTTTTATAGCCCAACATCACAACAACTACTTCGCTCACAATAAAAGTCAAGATACATCCATTACAAATAACTGGGACTGCTACAAAGCTGTTCTTAGAGGCCATACAATGTCATTTGTGGCTAACAAAAGAAAAAGACTCAAACAAGAATCAGAATCCATCTTAGGCTGCTGAAACCTTTAAAATCCAATTTGCTAACAATAATTCTCCCTCTATCCTTAAAGATATTCTTAAATTAAGATTTTCGATATAATAAAATCATCATGCAATATTCTTGTGCTAATATGCTTAAATATAAATCAAAGATATATCAACTTTCTATTAAGGTTAATAATCTCAAGCAACTTACCTTAAATTCAAGAAAGAGAGGTCTAGGATAGTTGTCCTTAAGGATCATCTGGGTAATAGAAAATTCTTGGATAAAGATATTATTAATACATTTTCCATGTTCTACTCTGAACTATACACCTCCGAAGCCCATGTCAATAATGCTTTTGTTGATGAATTTCTTCGTAATATACCTAGGAACTCATATTCCCATTTGCATTTCCAGGAACTTAATGTTCCAATCACTCCTTCTGAAATACTGTTAGCTGTTAAACATCTTAAGAAAGTTAAAGCTCCAATCCCTGATGGCTTCTGTACTGACTTCTTTGCCCACTTTTCCAATCTGCTACTCCCTAAACTTAGCAAACTTTACTCTCACTTCATATCAGAAGGGGAGGCGCAAGGCTTATTCCTCAAAGCCATACTTATTGTATTTCCTAATCCCAATAAAGACCCTGAATTCCCCAAAATGATCGTCCCATCTCCCTTATTAATACCGATTGCAATTTTTATGCAAAGATTCTGGCTAATAGACTCCTTCCTTTTTTACCCAATCTTATAAAACAGGGCCAAGCCGGATATATCAAGGGTAGAGTGTCCTCTTCTAATTTGAGACTCTTCTTAGACGTCATAGAGCTAATTTGTAATTCCAAAGATGCCCATGCTGCGCTTGCTTTAGATGCGGAAAAAGCATTTGACAGAGTGACGTGGCACTTTCTATTTAAAACTCTTAGATGGCATGGTTTTAGCCCCCCCCTTTCTTGCTATTATAAAAGTCCTTTATTCTATGCCTAAGACTGCAATCTTTGTTAAGGGACAGCTTTCCTCCTTTTTTCCTTTATCAAGAGGAACACGCCAAGGTTGCCCCCTTTCCCCAATTCTGTTCATACTGGCACTTGAGCCCTTCCTAGTAACCATCAGACAACATGAAAACATTATAGGAGTACATTATAACCATCTCCATATCAAAACTTATGCAGATGATGTTCTCCTCTTTCTCAAAAATCCAGAACAAAGTGCCCAGCTTTTACATGACATTTGGCCTCATTCCGAGTATGGCGGTAGGTGGTTGACGACAGCGGTAAGGATGCCGGTGCAATTAACCCCCTACCCCGATATTCAGAGGTCCCTTAGTGGGTCCCACCAGGAACGGCTGGTCTGACCAGCCGTTCTTAGCGGGACCCTTTAAGGGACCATGGAGAAAATAACGGGCCTGCTACTAGCAGGCCCCTTATTTGCTCCTTCCCCATTCCCTTTGAGCCCTGTGGGGCCCTGTGGGGGCTCAAAAGGGAATGGGGAATGGTTTTCTGAATGGGGATTACCGGGTCCTCCAAGGTTGGAAAGCCCAGGTAAGTCCCCATTCAGAGACACCAAACCTGGATTTGGAGGCAGCCATGGCGCTAATAGCGCCATGGCTGCCTCCAAACTTGTAATGACCCCCACTATCTCAGATTTCTCCAAAGCATCTGGATATAAACTTAATATAGACAAGTCAGAAATTCTCCCCCTTAAATCCATTGTATGTCACATCATACACTTTCACTTAGAATTAAGTGGTGCCGCAAAGGTTTCAAATATGTTGGGGTTCATATTTCAGCCTCCATTAATAACATTTGCAAACAAAACTCAAAAGCTATACTAACCAGAATTAAAGAACTAACTACCTCATTATCACCCCTTTTTCTTTCTTGGTGGGGCGGTCTTGAAGCAATACAAATTATGATATCTTCCATCATCCTTTATTTCTTTTACATGCTCCCTATTTCCTTCCCTGTTTCATTTTTGAAATCCATTGACTCCTGTTTAACTAGATTCCTATGGGGAAAGAAAAAGCATAGAATCTCACTTGGTAAGTTAAAAATGCCCCGCTCATTAGGAGGTGTTAACTTCCCAGATTTAAGGAAGTATCACATGGCCTTTGTCATTAAACAAACACAGATATGGTTTATCCAAGAGGAACTGATGCTTGTACCTAATCGGTCTGCTTAGAGAGAGCCATGGTTTCCACAATCTCCCTTGCAGATACTTAGCTTATTTAAGGTTAAAAGCAAATTGATTACTTACTCCTGTATTCACCAATCTATGCTCTATCTTAAACTTTATATGCTCCCCTTCCTACCTAAATTGTCCCAATTCATCTCTCCATTCATTTGGCCTTTTCCCCTTTCACAAATTAACGGTAAATTGGTTCTTTGGAGACCATTTCTCTCTAGGGATATATCATTTTACAGTCAATTCTTCATGCAAAATGCTACGATGACATTTAATGATTTGGCTATCAAATACCATATGCCGACCTCCTTCCTGAAACAATATTTAATAATCATTGCTGCCCTTTTTAAAAACTATGAATTACTCATGCATGAATCCAATATCCCTGATGCACAGAGACTTCTACCTATGCTGAATTATAACACTGCTGCCTCGGTTTATTACAAATTGCTGATATCAACCTCACTTACATTGAATCCGGACAAACTTCATGGTGATTGGGAAAATGAATGTTCGATGCCGGATCTTCAACTATTTTTGCCCTTGCAGTGGACATGCATAGCTAAAATTACTTCTTCAGCAAGCTTAACCCAAACTCTTTTCTTTTTTCACCAGTGAGCCATTGTTATCCCTGTTTCTCTCTTCAAATTTGGACTATTACCTACTGACCTTTGTTGGAGCTGTTCATACACTCAAGGTTCTTTTAAGCATATGTTTGTAGATTATCAATATGTTAAATCTTTTGGGAACTCTGTGCGGCGGACTATCAAATCCATTTTTAAATTTCATTAGGATTTCCTGTTTTGACTTTCTCCTTTTTGGAAGTTTCGTCTTACGGAATAGTCAAGCTAACCAATATATACATTTTCTTTTTTACTTAAACCATATCCATTATAGAATCTGGTGGAACAGTACCTGTAATATTCATAAATTAGAAAGTTGCATTGCGTCTTTTCCTGATGTTTTATGCAAACATCAACTTAAATGGCAACCATTCCTTGACTACTTACCCAACACTGACTCACGTTAATATCAACATTAATATTAATAATGCATTATTTGACTTCTTTATTATGCATCCTATCACCTCCTTACATCCTATCCTCTCATGGATGTTATGTCCTGTCATTGTCCTGTTAGTTATTCGTGGTCCGTCATCTGTATTGTCTCCCACCAACCCATCATTTAAAAGAATGTTCTAACTTAATTACTATGTTATTCAAATATACTAGGCACCTATGTATGCCAAACATGTGTTCACAGACAGATTTTGTTATGCCTTTTTCATATGCTTATCATATATCTTATATATCTGTAATGATCATCAATTGCCATGTAGATATATCTCGTACAATAAAGTCTTTTAAACCGAAAGTTATTAACAGCACCCAAACTATGTTTAGTCTATGGGCCTCATTACACGGACGGCGGTAAGGGTTTACCGGTACCAGCAATTTGCAGTGCCGTAATTAGCACCTTCCCCATTCCCATTATGCCCTATGGGACAAAAATGGGAATGGGGAAGGGCAATGGGGGAAGGGGGAATTAACGCCCCACCAACCTTGGAATAGGGAGGTAATTCCCCTTTCCACCAAGGCGGTGCCGGTATTTTACCGGCATGGACCAAGGTGCTAATAGCACCTTGGTCCACTGCCGTCCGTGTAATGAGGCCCTATAGCAGGGAAGTTGCTAGGTCTGCAAAAGACCCGGGGCTATGCTGATGTCGGAACTGTTGGGACTGGGGGCTAGCTAGTCTTCTATCCGGGGCTACAACCAAAAGATCAGGGGCTATAGCCCACTTAGCCCCCCCCCAGCAACGCCCCTGGTCTATAGTACTATGCAGACTATTAATATTATTGGATCAATGTATATAATATAATCCTTGCAAGAACTGCATCAAAATCTAAATGTGCAAGATATTGTTAATTATTACTTTCTACAAGGGACCACCTGGACTGTTTTGTTGTGGGCTCCCGAAGTGAAACGAGCATTATAATGGGGTTTGGTACCAATGGGAAATGTACTGTACAGCAAATGTTGGAAAATTATACTTGATGCACATCAAATGGTAGGAAAAATCTGACGGTGTTATAGGTGATGTGTTGATCACTATTCGGGCAGACAAATTTGGCTGAAGAATGACGTAAGGAAGGATGAAGAAGGATGATCACCAGATGTGGACTGGAACAAAAAGAGACAGTGGAAATAATTTTCAAAGGGGCCCCATATTACACATTTTCACTAAGCCCAACCTTTGCTATGAGAACAGTTGGAAATACTACACAAAAGAGGCCCAGGGGGCAGAAGCCTACCCGGAAATCTCCAGAGTTCCCTATAGCCCAGCTCACCCCTGATGATCGCTAGTTTTGTACTTGCCAGTTGTACTACAATCTTATGTTCTGCTAATAACAGGGTATTTATGTTTTCAGTGTGTATAAATGTGTCAGTTTGTAATAATTCACTTGGGTTGCTGATATGGTGGATTTTTAGATAACTGGGTTTGCTGATATCTGTGTTGACATTGACCAGTTGATTACGGGATTTAATTGATGCCGTGTATAGTAGGAATGTTAATGGAAATGAACAGTTGGGGTCTGTCTAACTTTACTGGTCTAGGTACTACTAACTGAGCTCCCTACCCAACATTAGTTAGAGGTTGTGTATTGTCAGTTTTCTTTCACATGCCATCCTCCCCTTATTAATTCACTGCTAAAGTACAATAACAGAATACCTTAAATGGTAATGTGTTTCAGGTGCTCTTACTTCCTTTAGTGGGTCAATGTTATTGTTTATTGATGCCAACAGATGTTAAATACAATTCACAAAGTGTTATTCGAAGGGATTTTCCCTTTGAAAAACATTTTGCGAATAAGTCCCGTATACTTTACTTTCGTGTTGGGGAAGAGACTTTTTTGTAATGTGTAATTTATTTTTAAATGTTTTTTTGGCTGTGCCAATTCCTGGCTTGTTCCATTGCCAGTTTAGGTTGTTCTGCTCTTTCTGATGTGAAGGCCTTAAGATTAATCTGCTGCTTTGGACTCAGTACAACACATGTGGCTCATGTTGATTACATAATCACTTAGTTTAATGGAAATGCTGGCTTTACTATCTATTACCTGCTTGAAAGTTACCTTGCACTTCAGCAATTCTGATGACCCTTTTGAAAGCTGTGCAAGAATATGGGTATGTATTCATCCGTGGGATATATCATTATATGCACACAAAAAATATATATATACATTTTTTTCCCATTAAATACACAGTGGCTCATTCCCTTCCATTGGATTGGTGAATATGGCAATCAACCCCGATAGGGAGGTGGAAATTCACTCGGGCCTCGGCGAGAGCTGTACTGGCAATGTCTGTCCCCGACATGGTGGTGATAACCATTTGCACCCAGGGGTTCATCCGGGCTGGAAATGGTGTATTTATTTTTCGGGGAGATTGGCTGTGCGTTATGCACGAAGCGAACTCCAGAGAATAATTTTAAAAAGATGACCACCGCCATCGGAAAAGGGACTAAGTCCCTTTTCCATTTCTATGGTGGCTGCAATGAGGGGGGGCACCAAGACCGAAGCACAAAGCTCTGGTCCAGCAGGTAAGTCAGGGCAGAGGGAAGGGGTAGTGAAAGTGTATGTTTTGTTTTGGGCTGGTGGGGAGGCCTCAGGCAGAGACTCCCTGCTGCCTCCCCACATTCAAAAAAAGAAACCAAAAAATGGATGGTGCCACCCGGGACAGAGCCTAGGGTGCTGGAAACAGCAGGCGATACACTGTCAGGCCGATTCATGGAATAATTAGCGCGGCGCAAGTGGGCAAAAACGTGCGAATCGCAGTGGAATAGCGAAAATCGCAGTGCAAGTGCGAAAATCGCACGAAAAGCAGCGCACGTCGATTCATGGAAGTCCATGCGCGAGAAAACCAGCGGATGTGCGATAAAAAAGTGCGCCGCGCACGTTGGCGCACAGGCCATCTAACAGCGTGCGCCAGGTCACAGCGAAAATCGCCCAGGCCACAGCGAAATTCGCACATAGCGCGGCGCACGCAACAAAAGTAGGCGGAACACGGGCGTAACACTCGGAATGGGGAACAACTTGTAAAAACGTGGGCGTCACGGGTGAAGTACAGGGCACAAGTGCGCGGAACGCCCACACGCTTGCCTACAACACGTATTCATGGAATAGAATAGGGCAAAAAAGCGCACGGTCAAACCAGCGCACAGGCACAAACACGACCGCCACAAGAAAGCAGGCGGTAGCGTCTCTGCGGCTGTAAGAAATGTGCGCCAAAAGGTGCACCAACAAATAGCACCTATATACTGCCATGATGAATGTTCTATACTGTGGCCCTCCAGGACAAATGACGTGCAAAGGGGTACCCACAAACATGGACACGCTGACAGAAAATTATGTGTACGTGTATACCGGGGTGCGCGGGAAGTCTCACACGCGATTTGGCTGGGTACGTGGATTTCAGGGGTGCGCGGGAAGTTCCACACGCGATTCCATCAGGGTAGGTGTATTTCAGGGGTGCGCGGGAAGTTCCACACGCGATTCCATCAGGGTACGTGTATTTCAGGGGTGCGCGGGAAGTCCCACACGCGATTTCAGCAGGGTACGTGTATTTCAGGGGTGCGCGGGAAGTTCCACACGCGAATAGCCTGGGCGCGTGTATTTCTGGGGTGCGCGGGAAGTTCCACACGCGAATAGCCTGGGCGCCTGTATTTCAGGGGTGCGCGGGAAGTTCCACACGCGAATAGCCTGGGCGCGTGTATTTCAGGGGTGCGCAGGAAGTTTAACACGCGAATAGCCTGGGCGCGTGTATTTCAGGGGTGCGTGGGAAGTTTTACACGTGATTTCAGCAGGGTACGTGGGGGGTGCGCGGGAAGTTCCACACGCGAATAGCCTGGGCGCGTGTATTTCACGGGTGCGCGGGAAGTTCCACACGCGAATAGCCTGGGCGCGTGTATTTCAGGGGTGCGCGGGAAGTTCCACACGCGAATAGCCTGGGCGCGTGTATTTCAGGGGTGCGCGGGAAGTTCCACACGCGAATAGCCTGGGCGCGTGTATTTCAGGGGTACACGGGAAGTTCCACACGCGAATAGCCTGGGCGCGTGTATTTCAGGGGTGCGCGGGAAGTTTAACACGCGAATAGCCTGGGCGCGTGTATTTCAGGGGTGCGTGGGAAGTTTTACACGTGATTTCAGCAGGGTACGTGGGGGGTGCGCGGGAAGTTCCACACGCGAATAGCCTGGGCGCGTGTATTTCACGGGTGCGCGGGAAGTTCCACACGCGAATAGCCTGGGCGCGTGTATTTCAGGGGTGCGCGGGAAGTTCCACACGCGAATAGCCTGGGCGCGTGTATTTCAGGGGTGCGCGGGAAGTTCCACACGCAAATAGCCTGGGCACGTGTATTTCAGGGGTGCGCGGGAATTATCCCACGCGATTTGGCTTGGTACGTGTATTACAGGGGTGCGTGGGAAGTTACACACGCGATTAGGCTGGGTGGGTCCTGACAGGTGTTCCCTGTACACCCTCGACGGCCCCTGCAGGCAGCCCACAAAACAGGGGACTACCCTGCACACCTGCTCATGTCCCCCTGCACCCCCACCCACCAGCAGTGCATGGGCACCCTCCACCAGGCCCCCACTCATGTCTCCCACCACCCCCACCCCCCAGCATCCAGGGGCACCCTCCACCAGGCCCCCACTCATGTCTCCCACCACCCCCACCCCCCAGTCACCAGGGGCAGCCTCCACCAGGCCCCCACTCATGTCTCCCACCACCCCCAACCCCCCAGTCACCAGGGGCACCCTCCACCAGGCCCCCACTCATGTCTCCCACCACCCCCACCCCCCACCATCCAGGGGCACCCTCCACCAGGCCCCCACTCATGTCTCCCACCACCCCCACCCCCCAGCCACCAGGGGCAGCCTCCACCAGGCCCCCATTCATGTCTCCCACCACCCCCACCCCCCTGCCACCATGGGCACCCTCCACCAGGCCCCCACTCATGTCTCCCACCACCCCCACCCCCCAGCAGTGCAGGGGCAGCCTCCACCAGGCCCCCACTCATGTCTCCCACCACCCCCACCCCCCACCATCCAGGGGCAGCCCCCACCAGGCCCCAACTCATGTCTCCCACCACCCCCACCCCCCAGCAGTGCAGGGGCAGCCTCCACCAGGCCCCCACTCATGTCTCCCACAACCCCCACCCCCCAGCAGTGCATGGGCACCCTCCACCAGGCCCCCACTCATGTCTCCCACCACCCCCAACCCCCAGCAGTGCTTGGGCACCCTCCACCAGGCCCCCACTCATTTCTCCCACCACCCCCACCCCCCAGCATCCAGGGGCAGCCCCCACCAGGCCCCCACTCATGTCTGCCACCACCCCCACCCCCAGCATCCAGGGGCAGCCCCCACCAGGCCCCCACTCATGTCTCCCACTACCCCCACCCCCCAGCAGTGCAGGGGCAGCCTCCACCAGGCCCCCACTCATGTCTCCCACCACCCCCACCCCCCAGCAGTGCATGGGCACCCTCCACCAGGCCCCCACTCATGTCTCCCACCACCCCCACCCCCCAGCAGTGCATGGGCACCCTCCACCAGCCCCCCACTCATGTCTCCCACCACCCCCAACCCCCAGCATCCAGGGGCAGCCCCCACCAGGCCCCCACTCATGTCCCCTATCACCCCCATCCCCCCGCCACCAGGGGCTCCCTCCACCAGGCCCCCACTCATGTCTCCCACCACCCCCACCCCCCACCATCCAGGGGCACCCTCCACCAGGCCCCCACTCATGTCTCCCACCACCCCCACCCCCCAGCAGTGCAGGGGCAGCCTCCACCAGGCCCCCATTCATGTCTCCCACCACCCCCACCACCCAGCAGTGCATGGGCACCCTCCACCAGGCCCCCACTCATGTCTCCCACCACCCCCACCCCCCAGCAGTGCATGGGCACCCTCCACCAGGCCCCCACTCATGTCTCCCACCACCCCCAACCCCCAGCATCCAGGGGCAGCCCCCACCAGGCCCCCACTCATGTCTCCCACCACCCCCACCCCCCAGCATCCAGGGGCAGCCCCCACCAGGCCCCCACTCATGTCTCCCACCACCCCCACCCCCCAGCAGTGCAGGGGCAGCCTCCACCAGGCCCCCACTCATGTCTCCCACCACCCCCACCCCCCAGCAGTGCATGGGCACCCTCCACCAGGCCCCCACTCATGTCTCCCACCACCCCCACCCCCCAGCAGTGCATGGGCCCCCTCCACCAGGCCCCCACTCATGTCTCCCACCACCCCCACCCCCCAGCATCCAGGGGCAGCCCCCACCAGGCCCCCACTCATGTCCCCTATCACCCCCACCCCCCCTGCCACCAGGGGCACCCTCCAGCAGGCCCCCACTCATGTCTCCCACCACCCCCACCCCCCACCATCCAGGGGCACCCTCCATCAGGCCCCCACTCATGTCTCCCACCACCCCCACCCCCCAGCAGTGCAGGGGCAGCCTCCACCAGGCCCCCACTCATGTCTCCCACCACCCCCACCCCCCCAGTCACCAGGGGCACCCTCCACCAGGCCCCCACTCATGTCTCCCACCACCCCCACACCCCAGCAGTGCAGGGGCAGCCTCCACCAGGCCCCCACTCATGTCTCCCACCACCCCCACCCCCCAGCCACCAGGGGCAGCCTCCACCAGGCCCCCACTCATGTCTCCCACCACCCCCACCCCCCCCAGTCACCAGGGGCACCCTCCACCAGGCCCCCACTCATGTCTCCCACCACCCCCACACCCCAGCAGTGCAGGGGCAGCCTCCACCAGGCCCCCACTCATGTCTCCCACCACCCCCACCCCCCACCATCCAGGGGCACCCTCCATCAGGCCCCCACTCATGTCTCCCACCACCCCCACCCCCCAGCAGTGCAGGGGCAGCCTCCACCAGGCCCCCACTCATGTCTCCCACCACCCCCACCCCCCCAGTCACCAGGGGCACCCTCCACCAGGCCCCCACTCATGTCTCCCACCACCCCCACACCCCAGCAGTGCAGGGGCAGCCTCCACCAGGCCCCCACTCATGTCTCCCACCACCCCCACCCCCCAGCAGTGCAGGGGCAGCCTCCACCAGGCCCCCACTCATGTCTCCCACCACCCCCACCCCCCTGCCACCATGGGCACCCTCCACCAGGCCCCCACTCATGTCTCCCACCACCCCCACACCCCAGCAGTGCAGGGGCAGCCTCCACCAGGCCCCCACTCATGTCTCCCACCACCCCCACCCCCCAGCCACCAGGGGCAGCCTCCACCAGGCCCCCACTCATGTCTCCCACCACCCCCACCCCCCAGCAGTGCATGGGCACCCTCCACCAGGCCCCCACTCATGTCTCCCACCACCCCCACCCCCCAGCCACCAGGGGCAGCCTCCACCAGGCCCCCACTCATGTCTCCCACCACCCCACCCCCCTGCCACCATGGGCACCCTCCACCAGGCCCCCACTCATGTCTCCCACCACCCCCACACCCCAGCAGTGCAGGGGCAGCCTCCATCAGGCCCCCACCCATGTCTCCCACCACCCCCACCCCCCAGCAGTGCAGGGGCAGCCCCCACCAGGCCCCCACTCATGTCTCCCACCACCCCCACCCCCCAGCAGTGCATGGGCACCCTCCACCAGGCCCCCACTCATGTCTCCCACCACCCCCACCCCCCAGCATCCAGGGGCAGCCTCCACCAGGCCCCCACCCATGTCTAGCACCACCCCCACCCCCCCAGTCACCAGGGGCACCCTCCACCAGGCCCCCACATATGTCTCCCACCACCCCCACCCCCCAGCAGTGCAGGGGCAGCCTCCACCAGGCCCCCACTCATGTCTCCCACCACCCCCACCCCCCAGCAGTGCATGGGCACCCTCCACCAGGCCCCCACTCATGTCTCCCACCACCCCCACCCCCCAGCAGTGCAATGGCACCCTCCACCAGGCCCCCACTCATGTCTCCCACCACCCCCACCCCCCACCATCCAGGGGCACCCTCCACCAGGCCCCCACTCATGTCTCCCACCACCCCCACCCCCCAGCAGTGCATGGGCACCCTCCACCAGGCCCCCACTCATGTCTCCCACCACCCTCACCCCCCAGCATCCAGGGGCACCCTCTACCAGGCCCCCACTCATGTCTCCCACCACCCCCACCCCCCACCATCCAGGGGCACCCTCCACCAGGCCCCCACTCATGTGTCCCACCACCCCCACCCCCCAGTCACCAGGGGCACCCTCCACCAGGCCCCCACTCATGTCTCCCACCACCCCCACCCCCCACCATCCAGAGGCACCCTCCACCAGGCCCCCACTCATGTCCCCTATGACCCCCACCCCCCGCCACCAGGGGCAGCCTCCACCAGGCCCCCACTCATGTCTCCCACCACCCCCACCCCCCCAGTCACCAGGGCACCCTCCACCAGGCCCCCACTCATGTCTCCCACCACCCCCACCCCCCACCATCCAGGGGCACCCTCCACCAGGCCCCCACTCATGTCTCCCACCACCCCCACCCCCCAGCCACCAGGGGCAGCCTCCACCAGGCCCCCACTCATGTCTCCCACCACCCCCACCCCCCACCATCCAGGGGCACCCTCCACCAGGCCCCCACTCCTGTCTCCCACCACCCCCACCCCCCAGCCACCAGGGGCACGCTCCATCAGGTCCTCACAATCCCCAATCCTGTGCGTCATGGTCAGCCTCCACAGCCAAAAAGCCCTACCAAGTAACCCATTCACCCCCATGGAAATGGAAATTACATATTACACCCCCAATGTTCATGAAGCTAATGAACCCATGTCCGTCACACACAATGGTTGCAATTGAATGGGAAAACACCCAACATGACATTCATGAAACCAATGAGATGATACCACACAGTGAAGTATGAAAACAAAAATGTATAGAAAAAAATCAAAGAATGCTAAAGAAAGGAAACAAACTACAATGGGAAATCAAAAAAATAAGCTGCATGTCCGTATAAAAATAAAAAACTGCAAATCAGAATCCAAAAAAATTTCGTCCAAAGTCTATTGTAAAAAAATCTCTATGCAAGAAAGAACTATGTAAAAAAATACCAAGGGTCCATGAGCCCAACTGAACTAAGGAAACCTACTAAAAAACCTAACTAAAAATCAACTATATACAAAAAGTGGAGCAGTGTCCGTCGACTCCAAATCATAATAAGAAACAAAGGAAACATAAAACTAAAGAACTATATACAAAGGCGGCGGGCAAGTCCAGCGGCTCACTCCGTGGTGTCCCGGCCCAGGGCATCATCGAACTCCTGTTCGATGTCCCGGAGGCGGTCCAGTTCCATGGCCCCGTGGGTCCGCAGGGACGATGCCGTGTCCTCCTCCAACCCCCTGCGGATTGCCTCGAGGCACTCGGCCCGCCTCAGGGCCCTCCGCATGGAGTTCTCCGCCCTGACCATTGTGAGCCGCGCCTCTTCCGCCCGCCGCCGCTCCGCACCTATGGCGTGGCCCAACCGCTGCCACAAGGAAGACACTCTCTGTCCTGGGTCCTCCTGCCCTCCGGCCGATGCCTGCCCCTCCGATGTCGAAGGCCCCGAGACTTCATGGCTCCCACCATGTTGCTGCTGCAGCTCTGCCTCTGCCCGTGCACTGCCTCCTGCTGCCTGCACATCCTCCGCCGGCTGGGGTGCAGTTGTTGATGTGGCCACCCCTGCTGGACCTCCGACTCCCGACTATGGCAGGGATGCCTCCTCCACCAGCCTGGCCACACCGTCAGAGGCAGCTCCACAGGGCACCCAGGTGACTGATGGGTGGGAAGATGGCACAGAGGACGACTGGCGCGTAGGGTGTCCAGTTGAGAAGGGGGTCGGAGCAAGCCCCATCAGACGGCGGAATCCGGCCTGGGTGACCTGTCCCAGCAGGCTGACGTGGTCAACGAGCCATTCGAGATGACGTGCAGTCTCTCCATGAAAAGACTGCAGGTCACCTCGCATGGCCCGTTGACGCAACGCCACACCAGCCAGGACAGGCTCAACCCGGACCTGGATGGCCACGTCCGCAGGCAGAGGAAGGCCAGTTGACGTCAGCTCATCCCCTGCCTGAAAACGGGTCTGGACGTAGGCATCCCTGCTGGTGCAAGATGATGCAGGGACAGGATCGGGGACAGGATTGCACACAGGCACCTCCGCGGCCGCCTGTGCTGCCTCCTGTCCCTGGTCCTGCACTGCACCACTAGCACCAGTTGGATCCCCACCTCCAGACCCCGTCTCTGGTGCTTGCACGGCCTCCTCCTCCACCAAACCCCCCACCAACCTGGATGACTCCGTGCCATCTTCCCCTGTTGGGCCCTGTGGGGTCCCAGCTGCCCCTTCTGCTGCCGAGGAGTCCAACTGCAACCTCCGCCTCTTGGACCTCCCCCCGGCAGCTGCGGCCTGGGACACGGCACCGGACTCCTCACTCCCCGACGAGATGACAACACGGGAGGGGAGCCGGGCCTTGCGTCTCCGACTGGCGGTCGGATCCCCGCCGCTGTGCTCCACAGCACCTTCTCCGCCCTCTTCATCAGTTGACGCTGCAGACAGGGAGAAACAAAACACAGGCATCAGGGCACTGTACAATGGACACATACACACATGACAGTTGCACATGAGTGGCATTGGCAAACCTCAGACATGTCATCACAATCACCAACACACATGTCATTGCAACTCGCACACATGAGCCATACCACAGCCATATCACAACTGCCAGCACCATCCCTACACATACAACAGCATGAGCAGCCAAAGGGGAGCCAGACATCACATGAAACACAGGAAGTGCACCACACATGTACACACACCACCACACTTGCATGCATGTGTACACCTCTGCCAAGTGTTGCACTGTTCAGACGGGCATCCATGTCACATCTGTCAATCAGGCTTACACATACCGCAGTCACATGCATCCATGTTGCATCACTGTTGCACCCTTGTCAAATACACACACATGCACATGTACACAGTGCACGTACATGCAGCCCAAAACAACATACATGCCTGACATCACGGACATGTCTACTTACATACACATTCATCCAAACATGTGTGCACGCACAACTGCATTTGCCATGCAAGCCTACACACACAAGCACCATCCATGTCTCGCACATCACAGCCCTCGCATGTGTCAGCCCCACGGCCCTGTACACCCCCACCCATACTCGACCCCATACAAACAGATGTGCAACCTGCACAATACCGAATAATCACCATACGCACTGCTCACAATCAGGATGCATGTACACTCACCGCTCGACTCCAGACGGGTCTGCTTCTCCAGGACCTGGACGTGGAGTGCTGGGGAGATGCGTTCCAGGACCCCCATCTGTTCTTCCGACAAGTGGCCCCGGCGCCCCTTGGCATCCGCTGCCTTCAAGAGGCGCCGGGCCTTGTTCAGGGTCCTGGACCTGAAGTCCTCCCAGGGCTTCCTGACATGTTGGAAGTCCCGGACTGCCACCCCCTCCGCGTTGATGGCAGTCACGATGTCAGTCCAGATCCGAGTCCGTCCTTCCTTGTCGGCACGGGAACTTCCGAAGAGGGCATCATACTGCCCCAGGACTTGCTCCACCACGACACCAACTTCGGTGGCACTGAAGCTGGTGCCCCTCTGCCTCTCTGGCCGGGGGTTGTCAGTGGTCCCAGATGGTGTTTGCCCCGACATGACAACCCCAGAGGCAGGAGTGGGTGGGCAACTGGGTCCTGGGGCTGGGCTGTGGAGCGATGGAATTCCAGTCGGGAGTTTTCGGTTCCAGCAGGGGTGGTCACAGCAACAGCACCCCTGGCTGATGTGCAGGCAGGAAATGGCAGTGCACGTGGGCAGCAGGCAGTCAGGCAGCAGCAGATGGCAGGTGGGAGCGTGCTTGTGGCTCTGGGGGGCAGTAGTTCGGCCTTCTGGGCAGGAGCGTGGTCTTCCGTGTGCTTACGCGTGGCCAGCTTGGTACGGAGTGATTTGGCACGTGAAAATCCTGCACGTCAGCATGAAAACCGAGGAAAGGCCCTTAGCGCTTAAGCGCGTCTGTGAGGTGACCCGCACGGGTGTTTCCCACACAGCACGTGATGACAGAGCACACGTGGAAAGACTGCACATCAGAGTGTCATCCCGTGTAAATGGACTGCACGTCAGAGTGTCATCGCGTGTAATTGGACAGCACGTGAGAGTGTCATCGCGTGTAATTGGACTGCACGTCAGAGTGTCATCGCGTGTAATTGGACAGCATGTGAGAGTGTCATCGCGTGTAATTGGACTGCACGTCAGAGTGTCATCGCGTGTAATTGGACAGCACGTGAGAGTGTCATTGCGTGTAATTGGACAAAAGTGCGCGTACACGCGATTGGCCTATGTATGTGTATATCAGGGGTGCGCGGACACTTACACACGCAAGTACGTCAGCGCACCTGTATCCCAGGGTGCGTGGGAATTTCCACACGCTATTGGACTGGGTACTGGATTTCAGGGGTGCGCGGGTCACACGCTCGCCTACAACACGCGCAACGCATAAATTTGCACGCTAACAAAAGAACAAGCTCAGACCCAGGATGAACATACCGTTCCTAGCAGCAGTGGGCGTGGGCTACCAAAGGAGGAGGAGGAGGATAGTCAGGGCCAGAATATCACACCCAGAACCAGCCTTTTCGGGATGCCTGATGACCAGGTGCATGGGAGGTACAGGTTTCCACCACACATTATATTGGACCTGGTGAGTGAGTGGGAGGATGACCTCACATCACCCACCCTGTGCTCCCAAGCACTCAGCCCCCTGGAGAAGGTCCTCAATGTACTGCACTTCTTAGCCACTGGATCATTTCAGCGGACAAGTGCCATTGTGGGTGGTGTATCACAGGCCACCCAGTCACGCTGCCTACACCAGGTCTTGAACATCATCACTGCACGGCCATCAGTCCGCAGGCACATATACCTGCCCAGAACACCTGCAGAAAGGCATGCTGCCGCCGTGGATTTTTACGGTGTGGCACGAATCCCCAAAGTGCTAGGTGCCATCGACTGCACCCATGTGGCTCTACGTCCCCCCAGGGCATCAGAGCACATCTATAGAAACCGCAAGCACTGGCATTCCATCAACGTGCAGGTAGTATGTAATGCCAAGGGAATCATCACCTCAGTATATGCCAACTATCCCGGGTCAACCCACGACAGCTTCATTTACCGAATGTCCATGGCGATACATGGCTGCTTGGTGAGTATGAATGCCACTGCACATGCATGCATGTCAGATACTGAGCAAGGTCACAACCCCAAAAATGATACCAATCACCATCTCCACAGGGGACAGTGCCTACCCTCTCAGCCCCCACATGATGACGCCAATTCGGAACCCCACCACGCCACCCGAGGTAAGATATAACACAGCCCACATTACAACCCAGGGCATAGTGGAGCGCACATTTGGAGTGCTAAAGTCACGCTTTCGCTCCCTTGACCGTTCTGGCGGCCAGCTGTTGTACGCTCCCCCAGTAGTGTGCAGGATCATAGTGGCAGCATGTGTCCTGCACAACGTTGCAACACGCCGGGGCCTGGCCGTGGACATGGTGGTGGCCCCACATCCCCAACCACATGCACAGCCGCTGCGCATGGGAGGGGAAAGGGCACGGGGGGAGGCAGCCCGTACACAGCTAGTGGCTAATTACTTCACATAGAAATCACACCCCTGTGGAGTGCACACTGCCCTTGCACATTCCATCTGACAATCAATGATGACTCAACCTGACACTGATCCTGAATGTCTGGAGAATGAACCGTGAATACCATATCAGCCTGAGATTGTTCACCTGGAAGTGTCACAATGTGTGCATCCCTACCCACACAGACACCACCAATGCAGTTTTGTGAAGTTACACATTCAAGCAGCTAAAATGAATACCCACTTGCAAAATGCAACAAGAGGACAGTGCCATGTCAGCCAACCCAACCCCAGCACCGCCACACGACACACCATGCCATGTCATGCTATTTGCAGGTAAACAAAGTAATCCCCACAACATGACACTAGTGTCACTATGTACAGTGTCCCTATTAGAAACCTGCAACACCTGAAATGCTCACAGCAATGCCGGACCAACAACATACTTGAGCACGTACTACCATTAACATGACATCACAAATGTTACATATTAGTAGTCTCACCACCTGGAAATGCCTGCACTCCCACCACTACCAACTGTGCAGTGTTGGCGCCATGTAGAGTTGTAGGTGCACTGCTGCCAACATGGACCCCATCTCCAGACTAGATGTCCTTGTGTAGACATGAGGAAGGGACCTGCAAATTGGGAGGTAGACACAGAAGATGAGTTACACATCAATGCAACATGCAGTGTACAACACAACAGCAATATGCACTAGGAATGTATACACAGTATTGACTACAGACTGCCCACACAGCTCATGGGAGTCCAACGTCACTGTGTAATTCACTGTCACTTGGGCACACCCTTTGCAAGCCCATGGAAACGGGAAGCAGGAGGGGTGTGTGTGACTCAAACCCAAGCATCTGAACCAAATACATTACAAGCCTGCATGTTCCCAGCCACAATGCAGCGTATGCCCACAGGAACCACGGAAGCCAACAAATCGTCCCAAAAAAATAGGGAATAAAATAAATAAAAATAAAAATAAAAATAAGAAACAATTAAAAATGGCCATTGATGGGCCCGGGGGGGTTGGGGAGGCCCCCCAGGAGGTCCGAGGACAGGATGCACACCAGAACCCACCTGCGTGGATCCTGGGAAAATAAAACACCTCCATGGGCTCATGGCCCACACGGCTACCCTATTGTGGGAGAATCACTGCTGTTGCTATTATCACCCTGTGCAGCTGCATCCGGAGCTGGTTGCACTATGGGAGGCAGCCCACGCAAGGCCCTAGTCTGCTCCTCCATGGCTGCAAGCATGCGGGTGTGGTAGGTCTGGTTCTGGAGGATGAGTGTGCGGAGGTCCCCATGCAACAACTCACGGGATGCCCGGACCTCCGCCCTCGTTGCCTGCATCTCAGCTGAGAGCGTACGGGTGAGACGCTCCAGCTGCTGTTCTGTCCTTTGGTGTGTTGAAGCCTCAAGTTCAACAAGAGTCGTCCTGAGGTGAAGGAGCTCCTGCCTCAGGGCTTCCCTGTGGCCCTGGGACTCAATGGAGATGGCCTCCTGCAGAGTCGCCAGTGCCGCCCGCCTGTCCCTGTTGGACCCCAACATGTCCTCCCTGTGTGACTGGCAGATGGAGTCGGTTGCCTGCTCTAGTCGCTCCATCAGCCTTTCTGGGGGGACAATGGAAGTGGCCACCCTATCCATGGCCTGAGCCATCATCTCGGATGATGCAGCCTGTTGGGTTGCCATACCGTAAATGGATTGCTCCCATGCGTATTGCCAGGTGGCGTACGGCCACCACGTCGGCGGGCACCACACCTGTCTGGGGCAAGGCGAACTGCGCCTTGCTGTGCCGGCACTGCCTGAGGCTGCAGGACTGCATTCCCCCTCTGATCTGCTGGCCCAGGAACAGGATCAGATATCGCGGAGTGTGACCCTGCATCCGTAACCACCAAAGGCGTAGCTGCCAACACTGACATCCCCATTGAGGGTTCTGACCCTGGTGCAGGTGGGTGAGACAGAACAGAATCCCTCCCTGGAACACTCACCTGCGACGGAACGTAGGTCTCATCCGAATCAACACCTGAGTACAGCTCGGGGGAGGTGCAGCCAGAGACACCCCTTGAGAGCACGACCTGCAGCACTTGTGGGTTCTCCCCCACCACCACACCACGTC
Organism: Ambystoma mexicanum; assembly: GCF_040938575.1. Classification (NCBI taxonomy): domain Eukaryota; kingdom Metazoa; phylum Chordata; class Amphibia; order Caudata; family Ambystomatidae; genus Ambystoma; species Ambystoma mexicanum. The sequence continues at coordinate 1,410,439,355 of NC_090921.1, read as the reverse complement.
CCTCACTGGTGGTTGGTCGGCCCTCGGACCCCTCCTGGGTCTGCACCATCTCCACAACCCCAGCAGTATCAGGTGCGTCTTCCCCTGCAAAGACATAAAAACAAAGAAATGGAAACAGGCATTAGCACCATGGCACACAATGAGGGCTGAGAAGCAAGAGAACCAGTACTTGATTGACACATGTCCCACATGACTAAAACCCTCCCATGCATACACCCTCACTGTGTATGAAGGGCAGGCAAATGGCATACACTGATGACACCAAGATGGAAGATGAACACATTTTCTGCATGCTGCCTGGCAGTGGCATCACACATTGGCCTGTGATTGCCAGGTGAAACACACATGCCATCACACAGATGGCATGTACCATTGCTATTGAGTGAAGATGGAGAGGAGGGCAGCACCTATTCATTCAGTCCAGTACCCGCATGGAATCGCTTTTCTAATTCTAACAGGTCAGATTTTTCACCTGGAGCTGCCAGTCTGAAATGGTCCAATTGCACAGGGACATGTGTGTACAAATGATATCCAGGTAACAAAGTCACTCCACTTTACCATAGCCATGTCAGACATGTGACTAGTGGACAGCGACATGCCTAGTAAAAGTGGGGGAATGCAAACAATCTGACTGAATGAACAGTGAAAAATAAGCAACTATGTTGTGGCAAGGTGACACTTCAAGGGCAACTGGCGTGCAGTTGGGCTAGATGTCTACTGTTGGCAGAAGGGATACTGCTATGGCCAAATGCAGCTGCGCAGGAAGTATTGCATGAAGCACATGGCTGACCCATACGACTCAGGCGCACACACTCTCACCTGGCACACAAACAGAAGCCCTCACACACACACCATGCACATGGATGACACACACATGCATGTGCACTCACCGGACAATGCCTCGTAATCAGCCAGATCTCCCACGCTTTGGATCTGTTCCTCCGTGACGTAGGTCCCAGCGACTGACTCATGTGGAGTGAGTTCCATGTCTACTACTGGAGACCCGCCTCCAGTCACTAGAGTTGCGGCATGACTTGAGGCCAGCTTACTCTTTGCCCTGCGCTTTAGGTCATTCCAGCGCTTATAGCAATCATTGGCTGTGCGCCTCACGATTCCAAGGGCACTTACGATGTCCGCAACGGTCTGCCAGTGTGCCTGGCGTTGTGCAGGTGTGGTCTTGGATCCTGCAATAATGACCATCTCGTTGTCATGTGCGGACACATACTCGACAAGTGCATTCAGTTCGTCATCCGTGAAGCTGGGCTTCCTGGACGGGCCGGACTGTGTAGCCGTGTCTGGGGCATCAGCCTGTGCCGGACGAGCACTCTTCCTCTTCTGCTTGGAAGGTGGTGGTGATCCTGAGTGTCCTGCGCCCCTCTGGACACTAGGGGCAGGAGCCCTGGTGGACTCTATATCAGGAGTGTGGGATTGCACGCTCAGCATGGGAGTTGGTGTAGGCATTGGCTCTAGTGTGATGGTGTCAGGGGGAATGTCAGCAGCATGGACTAGGACCGACACTGTCCTGGCTGGGTGTGTGAGGGCTGGGGTGGATGGAGCCGCAGCTGCCCCTGCAGCCTCTCCGCCCTGCCTCCTTGGTGCAGCAGATGACCTTGCTGGCCCAGATGCACGTGGCATGGTGACATCAACGTGCACCAGCGCACGTGTCATAGGCCTGCTGACCTGGAAGTCAGCCATGGAGTCAGCCAGATCTGGTGCCACAATGGGCTGGTCCAACAAGGGCTGAGCATGGATGGTGTCAGCCACATCAGCCTCAACGGGAGGGGAGGGGAGGGGGGGGGATTATGGGGGCCCTTGACTGGTCCTCCACACATGGGGGGACAGGCTCACCCTGCAAGTAACGACCACGTCCCCTACCGGATCCACCACGGCCACCACTTGTGGCTCTTCCACCTTTGCCACCCTTACGGAATCCTCGCCTCCCAGCCATGGCACTGATGTAAATGTGCGTATGGGAGAGGCTGTAAACTATTGTCCTGGGCAATTGGGGGTCAAAGGGGTTGGGTACCAGATGGTAATTGTACCCTAGTGCTCTTGCAAGGCTGATTGTAACCCCTGGGGAAAGATGACGGGTCACGCTACGCACAGGAGCCCCAAAAAAGAGAGATGACGTGCACGCAACCCCTCCTAGACCACGTGTGCAGAAAGAAAAACCTGCACTACGCTGTGGCACCCAGTAACACAAGAATGAACGTATGCGTGTCACACGCAGCCTAGAATGACCTCTGAAGGGGTAGGCTACACACGGGGCAAGCTCAGATGTTAGATGCGTGCGTGACTCACCGTCTGCCTGGTAAACGAGCGTGTAAAAGGAGCACGTTTGGTTGGCAACACCCCCGCCAAAAGAAGATTTGTACGCTGTCTGAGGAGACAGGACAACAGTAGAAGGGAACACTGTTTGAGGGAACAGGCCCAGGTAAACCAGTAAAAGCGAAAAAAGAGAAAAAGCTGTCAGAGGTAACAGGGAATACGAACTTGAAACGCCGTGAAGTAAATCGCGTGTGAAACGACAAGAAGTACAGAATTCACCCACTCGCTCTCCACGAAAAGCACGTACAAGGAAAACGTGTTCTACACGTACCTTTTATACAGGCCCACACGTCCAGCGTCACTTACGCGGCGTGTACGCGCTAGGGCCATTTCCACCAATTACACACTTTGTCACTTCTGCGTGTAGGGCCATTTCCACCAATTACACGCTTTGTCACTTCTGCGTGTAGGGCCATTTCCACCAATCACACGCTTTGTCACTTCTGCGTGTAGGGCTATTTCCACCAATCACACGCGATTACACTCTGACGTGTAGTCTTTCCACGTGTGCTCTGTCATCACGTGCTGTGTGGGAAACACCCGTGCGGGTCACGTCACAGACGCGCTTACGCGCTGAGGGCCTTTCCTCGGTTTTCACGCTGACGTGCAGGATTTTCATGTGCCAAATCACTCCGTACCAAGCTGGCCATGCGTAAGCACACGGAATACCACGCTCCCGCCCGGAAGCCCGAACTACTGCCCCCCAGAGCCCCGAGCACGCTCCCACCTGCCATCTGCTGCTGCCTGACTGCCTGCTGCCCCTGCACTGCTGGGGGGTGGGGGTGGTGGGAGACATGGGTGGGGGCCTGGTGGAGGGTTCCCCTGGTGACTGGGGGGGTGGGGGTGGTGGGAGACATGAGTGGGGGCCTGGTGGAGGCTGCCCCTGGTGACTGGGGGGTGGGGGTGGTGGGAGACATGAGTGGGGGCCTGGTGGAGGGTGCCCCTGGATGGTGGGGGGTGGGGGTGGTGGGAGACATGAGTGGGGGCCTGGTGGAGGGTGCCATGCACTGCTGGGGGGTGGGGGTTCAGGGGGACATGAGCAGGTGTGCAGGGTAGTCCCCTGTTTTGTGGGCTGCCTGCAGGGGCCGTCGAGGGTGTACAGGGAACACCTGTGAGGACCCACCCAGCCTAATCGCATGTGTAACTTCCCACGCACCCCTGTAATACACGTACCAAGCCAAATCGCGTGTGAGAATTCCCGCGCACCCCTGAAATACACGTACCCTGCTGAAATCGCGTGTAAAACTTCCCGCGCACCCCTGAAATACACGCGCCCAGGCTATTCTTGTGTGGAACTTCCCGCGCACCCCTGAAATACACGTATCCTGCTGAAATCGCGTGTAAAACTTCCCACGCACCCCTGAAATACACGCGCCCAGGCTATTCGCGTGTGGGACTTCCCGCGCACCCCTGAAATGCACGCGCCCAGGCTATTCGCGTGTTGAACTTCCCGCGCACCCCTGAAATACATGTACCCTGCTGAAATCACGTGTAAAACTTCCCGCGCACCCCTGAAATACACGCGCCCAGGCTATTCGCGTGTGGAACTTCCCGCGCACCCCTGAAATACACGCGCCCAGGCTATTCGCGTGTGGAACTTCCCGCGCACCCCTGAAATACACGTAGCACGCTGGGAGACATGAGTGGGGGCCTGGTGGAGGGTGCCCCTGGTGACCGGGGGGTGGGGGTGGTGGGAGACATGGGCGGGGGCCTGGTTGAGGGTGCCCCTGGTGGCTGGGGGGGTGGGGGTGGTGGTAGACATGAGTGGGGGCCTGGTGGGGGCTGCCCCTGCACTGCTGGGGGGTGGGGGTGGTGGGAGACATGAGTGGGGGCCTGGTGGAGGGTGCCCCTGGTGGCTGGGGGGGTGGGGGTGGTGGGAGACATGAGTGGGGGCCTGGTGGAGGGTGCCCCTGCACTGCTGGGGGGTGGGGGTGGTGGGAGACATGAGTGGCGGCCTGGTGGAGGGTGCCCCTGGTGGCTGGGGGGGTGGGGGTGGTGGGAGACATGAGTGGGGGCCTGGTGGGGGCTGCCCCTGCACTGCTGGGGGGTGGGGGTGGTGGGAGACATGAGTGGGGGCCTGGTGGAGGGTGCCCCTGCACTGCTGGGGGGTGGGGGTGCAGGGGGACATGAGCAGGTGTGCAGGGTAGTCCCCTGTTTTGTGGGCTGCCTGCAGGGGCCGCCGAGGGTGTACAGGGAACACCTGTGAGGACCCACCCAGCCTAATCGCGTGTGTAACTTCCCATGCACCCCTGTAATACACGTACCAAGCCAAATCGCGTTTGAGAATTCCCGCGCACCCCTGTAATACACGTACCTGGCCAAATCGCATGTGAGAATTCCCGCACACCCCTGTAATACACGTACCCTGCTGAAATCGCGTGTAAAACTTCCCGCGCACCCCTGAAATACACGCGCCCAGGCTATTCGCGTGTGGAACTTCCCGCGCACCCCTGAAATACACGCGCCCAGGCTATTCGCGTGTGGAACTTCCCGCGCACCCCTGAAATACACGCGCCCAGGCTATTCGCGTGTGGAACTTCCCGCGCACCCCTGTAATACACGTACCTGGCCAAATCGCATGTGAGAATTCACGCGCACCCCTGTAATACACGTACCCTGGCTAATCGCGTGTATTACTTCCCGCGTACCCCTGATATGCACGTTACCCGCTTTGCGTTCCTTGTTTGGCAGCCCTGTAAACTGGTCCAGGGTTAGCGCAGCCCTTTGCGATGATTTAGCGATTTTGATGGCTTTTCCTTGCGCGAGGGCGTTCTTGGGGGCGTTACTGGCGCTACTGCAAGGTCGCTGCGATACTCTGCGCCACGGCTGGTTTGGGAGCCTAAAATCCATGAATACGCTGTGTGCGGAAATCGGTTTTAGCGCACGTGCCTGGCGCAGACAATCGCACGCGGACACTCTGCGCCAGCCGCTTGCGACACTTTTCTGCGAAATTCTATGAATTACCCTGTGTGTATTTTGCCTGCTGTTCCTGCCACCTGATTGGCTGAGCGCCCTTCTCTGGGTATGAATGACCTTTAATGGCAATCAGTAAAGCCAGCCTACAAAGGCAACAGAAACCCATTGGCATACAAGACTCGACACAGCAGCCCCCAGGTATAGGCCGATTTTACCGACAAAAAATGGTCGCAATAACCAAAAGTTCTAAAAATGCTACCATCAAAGCTTCGAACACCAAAAGTTCGAACCTTTGGTGGTAGCATTGTAAAAGAAAACAGGGGCTGCAGGGGTGTCCCCCGCATCGCACTGCTCACTATACTTCATGGTATCATGAGCAGGGGTTGCGGGGGACACGCCCACAGCCTTCTGTTTAAAAAAAAAAATGGGGGCTGCGGGGGTGTCCCCCGCATCGCCCGGCTCAGTACACTTTTTGGTATAGTGATCGGGGGCTGCAGGGGACACCCTCGCAGCCTTTCGTTAAAAATAAAAAAGAAAAGGACCCTGCGGCGCCGGTTCCCGATCACGGAAGTGAAAGGGAACTGGCGCTGCAGGAACCCAGCGAGAAGATGAAGGTAAGTGGGTTTGTTTATGTTGGGGGTGTGGGTGGGGGTGTGCTGTGGGTGGGGAGGTTTTTAGGGGGGTGTTGTGTGTGTGGGTGTCAGTATGTATCTGTGTTCGCATGAGAAAGGTGCAAACTTTTGGTAGGTCGCACCTTTCTCATGCGAACGTTCCGGCCCCAGTAAATTCAGCCAAGGTCGGATCACTGCAAATCCAGCCTCCCTTCCCTCCTGTACTTTGTATGAACACAGGTCTTTCAATGGAAAGGACAATGTTACAATTGTAAGAACATTGGGGGTCATTACGACCCAGGCGTTAAGGGGTTAACGGTGCCGTAAAAGGTTGCAGCGTCGTTAACCCCTTAACACCTTACTACGAGGTCCCTTTGCGGCTCCCGACCTTAACGGCTGGTCTGGACCTGCCGTTAAGGTAGGGATCCGCAAAGGGACCTTGAAGCTAATTACAGTACCGCAATTTGCGGTACTGTAATTACCGTCTTCCCCATTCCCATTGAGCCCTATGGGGCAAAAATGGGAATGGGCCAATGGTAAATGGGGAATTACCGCCCCGCCAACCTTGAAATGGGGTGGTAATTCCCCATTTCACCATGGCGGAATCGGTAGGTTACTGGCGTTAACCATGGGGCTAATAGCGCCATTGGTTAACGACGGACTGGTAATGAGGGCCCTTGTCTCAGTATACAAGTCTTAAGCAGTGGCTGCATTCTCATGCTCAGGAAGACATGATCAGGGTGGGAGGCAGACCATGATACATTTTGAGTATGGCTACGCAAGGTGTTTCTACAATTCATACATGGCTCCGGGCATGCAAGCCCACTTACTAGATGACAGCTGCCATCAATTAAAGCCACAATACCTAGGAAAGCAGCAGTCTTAAACACGGTTTTATATGCCAAATGGAAACACGTCCGAGGCAAGAACTGTGGAAGCGAGCTCTGCTAGCAAGGTATAAAGCGTTTAGGACATGATATCATATGATAGTTTATTTATATAGTGCCTATACACAATGGGGCTCATTCCGAGATTGGTGGTAGTCATGGCGCTATTTGCGCCATGACTGCCACCAATAACGGGTCTGGCACCGGTGTAGTTCAATGGAGAATGACCACTGTAGTCCAACCCTGGCGGGACAAGTAAGTCTCCATTGAACATGCTATTCCCCATTCCCATTTCAGCCCTCATAGGGCTCAATGGGAATGGGGAGGGCGCTAATAACGGGCTCGTGAATTGCAAGCCTGTTATTAGTGCCCTGGTCCCTTAGCGGGACCCGTAAGGGACGGGTGGTCAGACCACACGTTCCTTACGGTCCCCGCCAAGGGATCTTGGAATAAGGCAGTAAGGGATTACCGGCACCGGTCTCCTTACCGGTGCCTGGTATCCCTTACCGGCCACCTTTTAATGACCCCCAATGTGTTTCAAAGCACTTCAAGGCAAGGGAGGGAACAAGGGAAAATATAATGACATTCTTACAGGCCATAAACAGTAAGGATGTGACATTAACTATCATACTCGACTGACAACGTTTCAGATAGCGCAAGAACTAAGACATAGATAAGGAAGGCAGGGGGAGAGTGGGAAGGAAATGAAAACAGACAGTTCACTACCATACTAGGCCTGACAACATTTCTGGTAGAGCCGGAGAAAAACAAAAGGTGAGGGGGAGGGTTACAGAAAGGGAGGGGAGGAACAAAACAAGTGACTATCATACTAGGCCTGACAACATTTCAGTGCAGGGGGGGGCAAACAAGTAAGGGGAGGGGGAGGAGACAGATGAGGTTGCTATCATACTAGGTCCAGGGACAATTCAGATAGAGTATGTGCATAGAAGAAAGTAAGGGGAGGAGGGGAGAAGATAGGAAAAGGGAGAAAGGGAGAGGAGGAAAGAACAGAGAGTAAGCAATAAAAATAGCGGAGAAGCAAGAGGGGAGAGCAAATACAATTGCAGAAGTCAGTAGTAACACATAATGTTACAAGCCAAGATACAATATGAAGATGGGAACAGCATGATTCAGGGCCACCAAGAGTACAAGATGCAAAGGAAGTCCAGCATGAGAGTTGAGAAAGGGTGACGCACCGCTAATCAATGAAGTCCATAAAAGTAAAATCCAGCATTGGCCACAAGAAATTAATGGTGAAACCAGAATGTATTAGGACAGACTCCTGCAGAAGTAGGCTAGAGGAGGGGAGAGGGAGCAGGGTAGAAGAATCAAGCTAAACAGGCAACACCTGTGTGAAAGACAGGGGGCACAAGGGAACATCACAGGGGGGACCAGAGGAGGTGGGGATGGCCTGTGGGGACAGAGGGAGTAAACACAAATTGGTGCTTGTTTACCTGCTGTCTGAGCAGGATTTGGGGCTGGGTTGTCCTGGTCTGAACAGATTCAAACAGGAATTGCCCTTTTCTTTGTCTACCCTTTTCTTCAGATGCCTTGGAGAGAGATGCCCTTTATCTAAGAGCTAAGAGCAGGAAGGAAGGGGCAGGGCTAAGAAAGTGGGTGGTGCTTAGGCCAGGTGACCAAGATCCACTTGCACCTGCTCCCCATCTGCAAAGGAAAAGAGGCTCGAGGCCTCCTTGAGTAGGGAAAAGGAGAGGCAACTAGGAAGGCAACAGGTGGCCGGGGCTTAGGCCAGGTGACCTAGATCCACTTGCACCTACTAACCATCTGCAAAAGAAAAGAGGCTGAAGGGTTCCTTAAGTAGGGAAAAAGAGCTGCAACCAGAAAAGCACCACGTGGGTGGAGCTTGCTAAGTTTGGAAAAAGAACGGTAGCCAGGAAGGCACCAGGTCGGTGGGGCGTATGCCAGGTGATCCAGATCCACTTGCACCTGCTCCCCATCTGCAAAGGAAAAGCGGCAGGAGGGCTCCTTAAGTAGAAAAAAAGAGCAGCAACCAGGAAGGCACTAAGTGGGCAGGGCTTTCTCGGTCGGGAAAAAGAGCGGCAGCGAGGAAGGCACCAGGCGGACGGGGCTTAGGCCAGGTAACCTAGATCCACTTGCACCTGCTCCCCATCTGCAAAGGAAGAGAGGATGGAGGGCTCCTTAAGTAGGGAAAAAGAGAAGCAACCAGAAAGGCACCAGGTGGCCAGGACTTGCTTAGTTATGCGCATTAAAACATGGGGCTCACACAACACTGGCAATAAGGCACTTGTTAAACATGGCAGTTAACATTGGCGGAGCTTTGTTATATTGATGCAAGGAGGTCATTAAAATTGTCCAAATCTGAGTGTTCCTCTGCAACGGGGTAAGGAAAAAGCAGCAGTAATTCTCTTACAGCCATTTTCCTGCACCAGCAAATTATAATCTTTGGGTGGAATTACTGCGCAGTAAATCCCGCAAAAGTTTCCATGGAGTCCTATGGACTCGAAAAATGGGGAATTGCCACCACTTGTAATCCTGTAGTAACTCCACTGGACCAAGTGATGGCTACTATAATAGAGTTAGGCAGTATTTCAGCAGTTTAACCCCCGGAATACCGCCAAACTTGGGAATGAGGCACATAGAGCTGGTGAAACAATTAAGTCGTTTAATTTTCTTATTTATTGATTATTTATAAGGTGCCCAATACATCAAAATGTTGTTTCCATGCACCAAATTAATTAAGGTCACAGTTTTACTGAAAAGGCTACTGCTGAATTAGTGACAATTTATTAAGTTTCACTTTCTGGCCAGAGCTGCATTAGAGTTGATTAGCCAACTCCTACCTTTGATATTTAACAAAGATTCCGAAAGTTCAGCATCTTTTCCCATGTGCTCAGCATTACAATTAAATACACAGAATTGCTAATTGTTTTAGACCTGGATTTATTTTCGAAGAACCATTAGAGCTATTCTCTTTCGAACCAAACTATTATCGCTGACATTTCAAACCATGACACCTTTGTATTTTGTTCTCCCAATAGGAATTTAAAAAAGGAGCACATTTTCAATGTCTTTTGTTAAATGTTCTAATTATAAGCATTGTTGGCACTATAGAGAAACAGCTGATAAAAAATGATACTCCTGTTGCTTTGGAAGTAAAATAAATAAAGACTATTAGATCAAAGGGGAAAATGTAAAGACGTTCTCAGGAAAGTAATTTGCGCACAATATTTGCTTTTGTTTGAAGACGAAACATAGCGAGTAAAACGTTTCTTATGAATTTATGTATTTTTTACATCTGTATAAGGCGCCAGAGGTAAAAGTAGTCACTTGTTTTTGCTCCAAAAAGAGAAAAGAAGGAGAAGGTGTTGGATAGTGGACGAGGTAAAAGGGGATCTAATCATTCGCTGACTTGGAACATTCCAGATAAAAGAAGCAGGGAGTGCAGCAAAAATAAAAACACTTAAGAAAAATATTACAAGTAACTGCAGGTAAGTGCAGCAGGAAGCAAGTCGTACTAGGGTGAAGTGCCAAGCAGCCAGGCAAGAAGATGCATCGCAGTAGTCATCAAGTCCAGGCACTGAGAGCCAAGTTCAACATCAGGACATCAACTCAAGAGTCAAAGGATTGACTGAACAGAAGTGTCCTGAGCTCTTTCTTCAGAGGACTAGGTGATTTCCAAGTGATCTCAGTATGATGCGGGCGCTTTGCCATTGTGCTGTGGTCAGCACTCTGCCCCTGAATCGCGTCTCCTAGCATGGGCCATGGTGCAAGAGAAGGTGTTTGCAGATCTACGGGCACTGGTATTGCAGTACTTAGAGAGTGTCTGATGAATATGGACTACACAAATTCCCCATGATACTCCGTGATTGATGTACTAGGTTTTAAAAAGTGATCATCCTGTCCATGAGAAAAATAAGGGATGTTTGGTCTGGTGTAATGTGGCCTCTAGCTTTCAGCCCCTGACACCCTTGGCAGACCGGACGGCTAAGGGCTTTAGGGAGGCCCAGGGACAGAGAGTTGGAGTAATGTATGCAGGAAAGTACCAGACGCATACAGAGTCCTGCCTTGCTTGCCAGCTAGGTTTTAGCTTTATAAGTTCCAAATACAAAAACATATACAAGATCCCTGGTCACTCACCTCCTCTTTCCGAGCTTGACCATGAAAGTCAAAGTGTTCCAGCCTAAGGAGATACACGTGGTATTTCCTGGTGATGCCTTTTACTGGGGGTGGGGGGGATCAACCCATTGGAGTTCAGTATTTAGCCACTAAACAAGAATGGGGGAGAACCACTAGTGGCTGGCCAAACATACAGCTGGTAAGGAATTATGGATGACCCAATGTAAATATTCTCTGTTTTTGATGCAATGAAGCATCAGCTATTTTTAATAATGCAGTCCATGATGCCATGGAAAGGTGCCATTTCATTGACAACCCGCTTATTTCAAAGACGAGTTAGCTTTGTCTCTGAATGCATGTTGTGAGTATTTCAGCAGGAAAAGTGATCCATTACATTCAAGATGGAACATATGTCATGTTATCGTGCATTTGTATCACGACTACTGCTATAGTTCATGGTGTCAAAGCACTTTTGCTGTCAGAAAGGAGGATTATAATAGAACATTTAGAAGTGGTAGGGAGGAGAACATTTGGGTAGATAGTTGTGTTGAGGAAGAGAGATTGATAAGGTGCCCAGCAAGGCATGAGATGGAAAAGGTGGAAGAGATATGTGTGCAATTGAAACAAATGTATTGTGAAACTCAACAGTATTCTATAGGGTGCAGCGCATAAAGGATGGGTAGCTGGAGAAGAGGTGTTTGTTGCACAAGGGGGTATGTCTGGAATGTACTCACTGCATGGTGAGCTAGGGCATATTGTGACATTCTCAAGAAAACACAGGCTGCAAAGCCCTTCTAATTCTTAGCCCAGGGCCCCAACAACTTTTGGCATGGGTTGTATGTCAGAAATCAGAATTTGGCAATTTTGCAACAGCTCCCTTATTTATGTCATGATTCCCAAGACCCTAGGCATGTGTATAAAGTGTTTAAGAACACCAAGCCTGTCTATGACCTCTCAGTGGCCAGACCTCTGAGCCTTCCATGGTTTCTTGGTGTGCCAAGGCATGAAGGACACGTTCCCAAGAAAACACATCATGCAAAGTCACTCTATTCACTCCTCCGACCCTCGAGCAGACACAAAGTGCCAGGTTCTATAGATGCAAAAAGTAGGAGGAAGTATGTGTACATTTAACCGATGGTTGTGAACATATGGCCCTTGGAAACATGCATCTGTTAATGGATGGGGTTACACAGAATAATTCTGAGTTCAAATAACTGGACAAACTCAAGAAGATGGCAAGTTGCTGTTTTATTAGCAATTATCCAAAACAGGGAGGTTACAATGAACATCAACAAATGTATTCTCATTCTCAGTGATTTCCACATAAAATACTAGTATATACTCTCTTTGTGCATCAGATTGACATCATGCTACGTGGCAATAGTGAAAAACCTATCAAGGGTTGGGATTGGTTAAGTGACACATCGAGATATACAATCACATAGGAGCTAGGTTTGTCATTGGCTTTCCGATATCAGGTGGACAACTTATGACTGCCTCTTCATACGTGCCACTTAAGAAAAATCTGTTAGTCAGTGTTTCATTGGTTTCACAAGCTATAAGGTCCTTCTTTATATGGACTAATACAATTGGTTTGGAACACGTGTGTAATGTCTGAACATTTGGTTCTATTAGCAGCACATAAACCAAGACCCAGGTGCCAGTAGATAGGCCATTAAGCTGTCCAACCACCCAATTAGCCCAACATCTCTCATCATCCATGCCTTCTGCCATGAAATACTCTTTCTACTTGGCCTTGCAGAGTAGTCTTGGCCAAGGAATGCAACAGGAGTGAGGGCACTCGCTATCGTGTCTGGAACTTCACGTTCGAGCCCTATTTTTAGTCTTGACTCACGTGACAAGAGACCACAATTATGTTAATTCAGCAAGTTTTTACATGTTTTAATGAATTAAGACTTGGCATCTTCTATGTTCTTTCTTGCACCCAAACGTGAGAGGATTGATCCTCCACACAAATGTTCCTCTTCAGCATAGATAGCTGACCTCGACTTCTCAGTTCTTGGCTTCAGGCCAGGCAGCCTCCCAACGCAACTCCAACAATCAGCTATTACAAAATGCGACACAGCCTTTCATTTTCTCTTCATGTTTCTTTGGTTTACTTATTTCATGATCCCAATGTCCAGTTTCAGTACAATGGTGGCTCCGCCTGCATTCTATTCACTACTTGTAGCTGGCCTATATGATGACTTGATCTATCTTGAATTTCAGCCTATGTACATTCATTATATTTCTGATTTCAGCAGCACTTTCTAAAGAAGAACCTTCTTCTTATACACTTTTAAGAGTCAATTGATTCTTTACTTCATCATTTCTCCTCTAGGATTCATACATTGTCTTAATTTAGTATTTCAGGACTATGTATGCACTTTCTTATGATGTCATCAGTCAATTTTCTTAGCTCTTTCTCATATTCCTTCAGGGATCTCCTCCTGCAGGCTGCCATCAACTCAAGGGTACATTTGATATAGTTGTCTTAATGGATACCATTTTCCAAATACTCGCTACAGTATTGGTATGATAGCTAGTGTTAGACAGGGCACAGTCTCATGTCTCCAGTAGGGGGGATTTAAGGAGGGTAGGATCTCCTGCGGATGTGTACGTCTGCTCATCTACAGTTGAATTTCAGCCAGAGTTTCCTTGGAGGTTCCTAAATCCTGCTAGGGCCTTTAAGGTAATGGTTATGTTTGGGTGTGATGGCAGGAATATTTGAGATTTGCAATCTAGAATGTGCCAAAACTTTGATAACAGCCTACAGTGGAAATCTAACATAACAATGAAAGAACAGCAGACACTTTTATGGGCAATTCGAACACTTATTGAGTTTTAAAACTTATGGTTACATCAATAAACTCAATGAATTGTGGAATGATGCAAAGTAAGGTATGTAAGATAAACAACTGTGCCAAAGGTGAGTAGAGGCTAAAACATCCCTGCAGCCCTCACACTTATTCAAGCCAAGAGTCAAAACAATCATAAAGGTAAAAACAGTCCCTGTTAAGAGATATACCTCCATTGCCTTTTGTGGTAATGTGGGTTAAGGGAAAGCTATACTCTCAAGAGGGGTGTGAATGTTGTTTTGTAGCAACCCACACAGTGAATTATAACAGTGCAAAATAAAGGAATCTCCAACCAAGGTTCGATAAAAATATATACTTTTATCAAAACACAGCATGTACAATAATAGCTAACTAGAAAACCCTATCCTAAACCCGCCACTTCAGAAAGGGCAAATAATATGCAACGATAGAATCAATGCAGCATTCTGGATAATGATAAAGGGGGAGAAAAGCCAATCGAGGAGGCCATCCAGGAGGCAATCCAGGAGGACATGGGATATGAGGTTCAAAAGGGATTAAAATGACCCATCTAGTCTCAAGAGCTCAAAGATGGACCAAGGGGGCAGATACTAGTCCATAATACCTTTTGAGCACATGATGCTGATGATCTTTGCACCAATGTTATTGGCATTTCCGCTCACAGCGCAGTTTTCTAACTGTACCGAAGGAGCCCAGATCAGGTTGCAGCAGCTTATTGAGGACAAGTTTACTAGAAGGAGGAAGAGGGAAGCATTAGATCAAGTGCGTGAGAGGGCAAACATATCCCTTGAAGCTTGGAAACTATCTTAGTTTCATTGGTTGAATGACAATATAGGTTGATTAGAAAGTGCAGCAGGGCTCATCACTGGCCACAGTTGACCAAACCAGATACTAAAATTGGCCAGTTACATGTGATTGGAACACTCACTCCAATCATGTGGAATGTGCTAATCCAGCTGACAAGAGGACGTGTCGCATCAAATAGAAATAAGTGAGTCAGTCAATAATACTTGATTTCAGTGCAAGGCCATAAAAGCAGGTATACAGTAAAAACCAAACATTCACATAAAAGCACAATAGGTATAAAACAGTATCAATTCATAGTTATCTCGGCTGATAGAAAAATGTATGTATTGCCCACGAGGAAGTATACGATTACTAGCCAGCTACTGAGCATCAAAGAAGATTTTTTGCACAATAGTAGACTGAGAATTCTAGGTAATGATTCCAGAATCCAAGAAGATCTATGGCCAAGGCGTGTCCTGTCAAACTAAAGCAGATGATCCTGTGAACAAAGAGAATGAACCTTCAAAAGCCAAAGATCCCATGAGAGGAGTATGGGCACCGACTAGCTCAATTTTTCCTGATCTGTGGACTGGGACTGGGTTACACACATGGATGGGTGCAAAATGGAAGTCTGGCACAGTATTTAACTTATACCCCAGAGATAACCTATGATGTATGTTTAAGCATAGGTTGCAGTTGAAAATTACAGCCTTTACAACCTCCATAGCTGCAATGGCCAATCACACTAGTAAGAAGTCAGGTGTTATTGGTTGGAAATAGGGTTTGTTGTGATGGGTTGGCATCAGGTATTACTCTGCATGGTAAGTTGTTGTACAAGAGGGATTTCTCTTTGGAGTCAGTTTCCGCACCTTCTGTTGGAATTTGCTTTATCTTACAAACAGAAATGTATCAGTATGGTGTTTTTTGGCCAGCAGAAGTATAGAGTTTGCTTGTAAACTGCCAACACAAATGCCTAAGGCATTACCAAGGTGGTTTGAGAATGTGTTGCAATTGCTACCTGGAGTAATAAGATAACATATGTCAAGAAGAGCTGCAATGATAAGAGATCAAATACCATGAACACAAGAGTGCTTTTTGAGATAGCCCATCACATGCCACTTTATGTTCCCCCAATAATGCAATGTGTTCAATCAATAATTACATCTCTCGGAAGCCTTACCTCACCTCTGCTGTGTTTCTAACAGTTGTCTTTGTCATTCTACTTGGGATAATCTTTTGCGTTTGCAGGTGGTGCCATAGAGGAAGCAATTCTCAAAAGTCCATCCAGGCCCAGGTCGAAACCCCCTCCCCCAAAATGACCATGTATATCCATTCCTTATGCTGCAGCAGTTGCAAAATAAATCTGTACATTTGCAAATGGAAATTGAAGATTTGATGTTGATACAATTTGCAAAATGCATTTCTATTGAGTTAGATTGTAATTTAGGGGAATAGTAAAGGCCATTCTCCAATGATCCAGTTTCCCAAAAACATTTCTCATGTAATAAAACTGAAAGATAAGCTAAAATGTTTGCACTGAATGTGCAAAAGGTGGGGCTGTGGGAGCAAGGGGTTTCCCTGAATAAATACATGTATGAATGTAAGTATGTGGGGAAATGATGAGGGGGTGAGGGAGTGAGGGAGGGAGGTTCTCTATTGCAGGAGGTATTGGGGCTGGGCTATCCTGTATGGACATTAGCAAAGGATATGCCCGGCCCTGTGATAATGTACCCTACCCACCATAATTTGTGTTTGTTTCACAGAAATGAAAGACTGACAAGCACCTTTTGCTTTGGGGTAACTGGAGAAAGTTTCCAGGCCCAGGTCCAGCTGATCCAGCCAGCCAGAACTGGTCAAAACAATGGGCTTTTGTCTGCAATGGAATTCATTACAGCAGTGAAGGACGTACGCCTACTGGTCATTGAGGCAGGACAGGAAGGAATCACCTAGATATGATATCCATCCCCCGAAAAGTTACATTCAACCAGAAACTAAATTACAGAGCTTCACTTCTATTCATGGACATAAAAAGAAAACTGTTTGTCTTATGAATGATTCCTTTGTTTGGCATGAACTGGGACAAACATCCTGGAAGGCATAGCTGGGGGCTTTCTCAAATCTTTGGGGATCAGGTGACTGGAAGGCAATAAAACACCTGGATGGTTACGATAGTTAGGTCGATTGGCCTGAGCTAGAATGCTACACTTCATCTCTCGCAAGCCAACACATATACCACATCTGTTTGCCATCAATTTAGATACAAGTGTGGACATCATTTCTCTTTCTGAATAATGTACACACACACATTAAGTTTACAATCGATCATAGTTATGAAAGAACACATGTTCCTGACATTTTAATTACAGATCAGGACAACATATTAGACACTACAGTCTATAAAATCTACAGACAGGAATAATTTCCTTCAAACAACACGTCTCCATCCATCTAAGTTGACTGAAAACTTACCGTATAGATAATATCTTCAACACCCATGCACTCTCCAGGATAAATGCCCAAAACAATTTACAACATTTTTCATTAGATAAAAAAAATAGAACCAATATGTTTATTTTGCACATAAATTGTGAGGTACAAATATTAAAGGAAATTCATACAAGCACACAATTACAAAATAAGTTCTTGCTTCTTTGAGCTACCATGTATAGGTAAATCCCTGACAATAAAGCTCACAATTATTGTATGTGATAAGTTTGTTTGTAAATGGTTACAACATATTGTAACATAAAATAAAATACATTTTCAACAGAATGTGGTCTCTGCAGTAATTCCACTAGCTGATATCCAGGGTCTGAAATGGCTGGATTTTCCTGCTGGCACTACACGTTTCGGGATTCACGTCTCCCTTTTTCATGTGTAAAACATCCTGTCTTTCTACAGAAATGACATGAAGGTAGAACTACCATTTTAAATGTGGGTCCTAATGATGAACACTTACTGGGATGAAATCATTGGGTCCTACTAACCTATTTCCAATGTGAGCACTTTTATGGCCCCTCAGTTCTCGCCTACTCTCTCTCACCCTCGCTACCATCTACATGCTCTCTGGCCCTATTTCTCTCTTCCTCTCCGAATGAGCCGACCTTGCCTCCTCCCTCTCGACCTCTTCCTCCAAACTCCTTCTCCTTGGTGATTTCACTATCAACCTCAACTCCCTTGAATCAGCCACCTCACAGTTTTGTGTCCTCTGTGACTCCCTCGCTCTCTCTATTCTTCCTTCCGGCCCAACCCACTCAGCACACTCGGGATGCCCTCTATCTGAGCCAACCCTATCACTGCCAGACCCCTTTGCTGTCATGCGATGGATGAAGTGAGTGTCAGTCACAACTTTTGCTTCCACCTTCACCCCCACCACTGCTTCTGACTCTTCCTCTGACTCTGTCGTTGCCAACCTTCACCTCCCCATCTTTACACCTTCAATATCCTTGCTCCTGTCATGAGGATCCTCCTAAAACCTTTCTCCAGGAGTAACAGCTGGTACGACTCTGATTTAGCATCTCTGAAACACAAGTGAAGAATCGCTGAACGGAAGTGGCAGACTTTTGGCTTAGCCACTGACAAACTGTCATGCTGCTTGCTCCAAAGGCACTATTGTTTCTTTATCCACTGCAAGAAGAGGGCCGCATTCAAGCCTGCATCTCTGGAGCCCCTAGCAATATGGCTGAACTTTTCCAAATCTGCATGGAACTCGCTAATCCAGTTGCAGTCTCCATCTCTCCACATCCCTCCTAGACCCCCTGCACTGCATTGGCCTCCATTTCACAACTATAACTCAAGCCATCATGTCCACATTCTCCTCCACCCCCATCTCCACTTCTGCTCTCTTGGCTCCCCTCCTTCCACCACCTGCACTCTCCTCCCTCCTGCCCATAGCACCGGATGAGGTCTGTAAAGGTGTCCGCTCTATGAAGTTCTCTTTGAAGCAGGGGCTCCCCTGCTCCTCTAGGACTATTAGAGACAATATTTCCGCCCTCGCCCCAGACCTTGCTGATTTCTGTAACCACTTCTTTGCCACTGGTTCTTTCCCCCATCCCTTATTACAAAAACAGTAGCAGGCACCCCTCTCTAGAAAGAACATGCATTATGACCTGTTCTGTGTTTTTTTTCCCACTTTGAGAGTCTGCAGCCATTGCTTTTTGCTCACTGTACTTTTCATAAAGGAGGAATACGCATTTTCATATCAGTCTTTGTCCCACCCACAAGGGCAGTCCAGCACCGGAATGCCAGGCAAACCTCCTTTGAACAAGAGTATGAACAGCAACCCCAGACATGTGTTTCAGCCTTGCCGGGAGCTGTGCCTCCCTGAACACAGTGAACAAAGGGCCCACGTCAGGGTTCCCCCAGGTAACTTGGGGTGGCCAACCCTAAGTTCCTTGTAAAAATACAAAAAAGGAAGCAGGTGCCCCATCTACAAAGAACATGGTATGATAACCTGTTCTTTGGTTGTTTCCCACTACGAGAGTGTGCAGCCGTTGCTTTTTGCTCACTGTACTTTTCACAAAGGAGGTATATCCATTTGCAGATCAGTCTTTGTCCAGCACACAAGGGCAGTCCAGTACCAAAATGACAGGCAAACCTCCTTTGAACAAGAGTACCAACAGTATTCCCAAACACGTGTTTCAGCCTGGTTGGGCCTCATCAGTGAGGTGGGGCTGTGCCTCTCTGAGCACAGTGATCAAGGGGTCCAGGTCTGGGTGCCCCCAGGTAACTTAGGGTGGCAAACTCTAAGTTCCTTGCAAAAATACAAAAAAGGAAGCAGGCGCCCCATCTAGAAAGAACATGGCATGATAACCTGTTCTTTGGTTTTTTCCCACTTTGAGAGTTCGCAGCCATCACTTTTTGCTCACTGTGCTTTTCACAAAGGAGGTATATCCATTTGCATATCAGTCTTTTTCCCGCACACAAGGGCAGTCCAGCACTGAAACGCCAGGCAAACCTCCTTTGAACAAGAGTACCAACAGCATACCGAGACACGTGTTTTAGCCGTGTTGGGCCTCATCAGTGAGGTGATGTGCCTCTCTGCGCACAGTGAGCAAGGGGTCCACGCCTGTGTTCCCCCATGTAACTTTAAGATGCCCAACCCAAAGTTCCTTTGAAAAAATACAAAAAAGGTAGCAGGTGGTTGGTCATTCTAAGTTACAAGGCTGAAACGCGTGTCTGGGGTTGCTGTTGATACTATTGTTCAAAGGAGGTTTTCCTAGCATTTCGGTGCTGGACTGCCCTTTCGGGTAGGACAAAGACTGATATGCAAATGGTTATTCCTCTTTTGTGAAAAGTACAGTGAGCAAAAAACAAAGGCTGCAGACTCTCAAAGTAGGAAAAACACACAGAACAGGTTATAATTCCATTTTCTTTCTAGAGAGGGGCGCCTGCTGCCTTTTTTGTACTCCTATGCCTTAAGAACTCCCTTGTGCAGCCTCTCCTAAAAAAGCCGTCTGATGAACCCTCCTGCCCGGCTAACATTCGCCCTCTGTCTTCTAACCCCTTCTTGGGTAAACTCTGGAAAAGCTGGTCCTCCCCCAACTGACCGTCGACACTGAACCTGTTGGCTGCCTCCACGACCATCAATCTGGATTCGGGGCATCAAGAGGCATGGAAAATGCTCTCCTGAACACCCGTGAAGGCATGCTCGCAAATCATGACTCTAACTCTCTTGCTGTTCTTCTCCTCAATCTCTCCTTTCCTCTGCCTTTGACAAAGTCAACCATTCTATCCTCATAAAATGACTCCATGATATCCTCAGCATCACAGACCAGGCACGGAATGGCAGACCTCTTTACTCACCAATTGTCCATCCCTTTTGCAACTGGGTTCTTTTTACTCCACCAGCACACTCTCAACCTGTGGCTTCCCCCAGGGCTCTATCTTACCACCGTCACTCTTCAATATCTATCTCACCCCTCTTGCTCACCTGATCCCTTCCTTCTCTTATCATTTCCAGTCCGATGCTGATGACACACAGCTTTCCTTCGAACTTCCCTCTACTACCTCTTCTTCCTCTTCTCTCATCCCCAACTGTCTGACATCCATCCAGCCATGGTGTGCTGCTAACAATCTCTGTCTTAATGCCAGTAAGTCAGAGTTCCTTCTCATTGGAGCACCTGCACCCTGTTTTCCGCCTACCCTTTGGCCACCCTCCTTTGGCCCTCTAGCCTCACCATCCTGTGAGGCCAAAAAACATGTCATTTTGACACTGCTCTCTCCTTCAACCCTCACATCTTGGACGTTTCCAAGAAGGCAGACTTCCAGCTTCACCTCCACAGAGGCATTCTCCTTTTCCTCATTTTACCCCAGAAGCTCAATGTCTCCAGACCCCTGGTCCTCTATAAGCTGTACTATTGCAACAGCCTTTTCCTCAATCTCCCAGTGTTGTCCCTACGCCCCTTCAGCTAATCCAGACTAGGGATACAAGACTTAACCTTGGCCTCAAGCCCAGGGACTGCATATCTCCAGCCCTAAAATCTCTCCACTGGCTCCAGTCGCCGCGAGGATCAACTTCAAGACCCTCTGCATCACCCACAAGGCTTTCTGAGGGTTGGGCACTTTCTCCAACTTTACCTCATGAAATACACCCCTGATAGAGCCCTCTGCTCCTCTAATTCCAACTCTCTGTCAAATGCTTCTCCAGGCAGAGAGTGGGTTGCAGGTCTCTCTCTTCGGCTAGTGTATTCCTTTATAACAGACTCCCTGACCCTCTCAGAATTGAACCAGACCTCCTTAAGTTCAGGAAACTTCTCAAAAATCTGCTCTTCTCTTCATCTTTCCCTCTTTCCCTTCTTTGCTAACTACCCCACTGCTGCTGAGACCAGTGGCTTGGTCCTCATTCATCACACAAGTTACCAGGCACCCTAGCCAGTCAACACCAGCAACCCCCCAATGCACTGGCCCTGTGGGCCCCTACTTGGTGGCTGGCTACCCACATTAGGGACTGGTCCACCCTAGAACTTATCCTGAGGTCTCCTCCTTGGCTCCCCTTGGTACTTCCCTCGCAGGCACCCACCAATGTGTCCATTCCTTTGCCCACCGACCTTCACCTATCATATTCTCTGGCACTTCTCTTGACTGGAAATAATGTTTTAATGCTTGAAAAATCTAAGGCAAAAAAATGGAGGTGTGTATCCTCTAACTCATAAGTGCAAGGCGTTTACGGGAGGGTGGCAAATCCAAAGTGGTTAGTGCTTCACAGTCCAGGATTGGGGATTAGATTCTGGAGCTGTGAGGTGGTAGTCCGATCTGGATCGGGTTAACTGTTCATATTCTGTGTTCTGTATAGTTTCTTTAATGGTTCCCGTGGGTAACAAAGAATCAGACAACTGTACAACTGTACTAAACCCCAACTGACAGCCCTTTCTGATTTAGCTGGCAATCCAGACATCACCATTAAGCCGGCTGACAAAGGGGGAGCCATTGTCATCATGGACACCACCAACTATATCAATATGGTTAACACCCTCCTGAGTGATAACACCAGCTACAAAATGCTCCGCATGGACCCCACAATCTCCCTTCAGGAAACAATAGCTCCTATCATCTATGAAGCAGAGGCCGAAGGTTACATCAGCGCCCGTGAGGCTGCTTTCCTTTCCCCGCCTCACCCTCGCATTCCGGCAATGTATGCCTTACCTAAAATCCACAAGGGCATCGTGCCACCACCCGGACGCCCCATTGTGTCTGGCATCAGCTCAATCCTAGAACCACTCTCTCAATTTGTTGATTTTTTCATCAAGGACCAGATTCCGAAAATGACTAGCTATGTAAAAGACTCCACCCACATGCTGAACCTACTAGACACCTTGCAATACGATCCACAACAAGAATGGCTAGTTACTATCGACATCGAGTCTCTGTACACTCGGATCCCTCAACAAGAGACCTTGAACATGCTGAGCAGGTTACTACAATCTGGCATCGAATTACATGGCGTGCCGGCCACCTTCATCCACCAACTGGCAGAGATTGCATTGACCAAAAACTATTTTCTGTTCCAAAATACCTATTATCAACAGATATCTGGCACTGCGATGGGAGCCACTTTTGCCCCCAGCCTAGCAAACCTATATGTCGACCTCTTTGAACAAGATCACATCTACCCAGCCACCAACCCTTTTGTCGCCAATCTTAGCGTTTGGCGGAGATACATAGATGATATTTTCATGATCTTCAAAGGGACAGAATTGGACTTGGTGTCCTTTCACGCCTGGCTGAATTCACTGAATCCACATCTTCAGTTCACACTAGAAAAAGATAAGCAATCTACACATTTTTTGGACCTTGCAATCTCAGCCCATAATGGGGGACTAGCCTCAAGTGTGTACAAAAAATCTACCGACAGAAATTCCCTTTTATGCTACTCTGGCTACCATCCTAGAGCACTCAGAGACAACCTGCCTTTTGGCCAATTCTTAAGATATCGTAGGCTGTGCAGCCAGACCTCCACATACACCACACAGTCCAGCCTCCTTAGGGAACAATTGGCAGCAAGGGGATATCCGCAGAGAATCATCAGAGACACTTACAAAAGAGCCAGAAACATTCCGAGATCTGTGACCCTCCAACAACACACGAAACCAGTCAACACCACAGGGATCACAGCAGTATTCAGTTACTCGCCCCTCCTCAACAAGATCAAACAAGAAGTCAAGAAGCTATGGCCAATCTTGAATACAGGAGACACTACCATCCCCTTACCTCGTTTCGCCCTCAAAAGACGGACGAACTTGCGAGATAAAGTGGTAAAAACACTAACACCCACCACTCTATCTACAGGACCCCACCAGCGCACCCTCTGGAATACAATACCAGCCAGAGGACATGCACCCTGTGGCAACTGTTCCATGTGCCCCCAAACATCACGCACGACAGAGATCGACATAGGATGGCAGTCACCTTGGAGGCAAATGACATTGACCAATTGCAATTCCAAAGGAGTGATTTACATGATCACATGCCCCTGTGCCCTTAGATACATTGGCATGACTGCCAGGGCAGTTCGGATACGCATGGTAGAACATAGCTCATGCATACGTACCAACAAACTCACTGCTCCCCTAGTCCAACATTTTACAGCTGAAGGACACACAGCCGACTCATTTAAATGGACCATCATAGAAAGGGTCACACCCCCTGTGAGAGGGGGCAACTTTAATAACATTCTCTTCAGAAGGGAACAGCAGTGGATTTACAAACTCAACACATGCTCTAAAGGACTCAACGAAAACATCCAGTGGCACGATTTAGCAGTGCTACCATAGACTGCCTGGAATATAGGCCTTTTCCAGCTTACATCTCTTCCCTGAGTTGAGGGTCCATCTGTGTGTTTATGCATTTCACACACACCCCTCCCCTTTGTGGGTTCTCCTGCTACATTGACATCCCATTACTTGGCTATTTCTGGCCCCCCACCAGTGCCCCGCATCGGGTCCCATTTCAGTTTCACCCCCTAAGCCCCCCCATACCCAATCCCCCCCCTCTCCCCTCCCCCCTTGTCCATCCTACCCAGCCAGTAGCGTTCTCAACGAGTGCACCAGGCCCCCGGGCACTTTTTCCAGCTGGAGCCCCGTACAGCATCTAGCAGCTGTTTACACATGTTTTTTGGCACTATCCACGGGCGATCGTGCCCGCCTTTCCTGTGTGGACCCACACCGCTCCACACAAGACGTGGCCATGACACCCGCTTACGTCATTTTGACGTTAGACGAGTGTGTGTTTCTCCTCTGTTTTTAGAGGCGGTTGGCCTTGCTCCGACACCGCGCTCATTTCGAGCTGCACCACTGAATCGACCAGACGCCACCACGGAGACGCTTACCAGGTACTGTCCTTGCCCCCTCTGTTCCTGAGAATAGCCTGTTGCTTCCAGCACCTTTTAAATTAAGTCTTCTTTTGATAGAACCCTCTCTCTGTCTTCCAGAGCCACCCATTAGACAGCTACAGCCCTCCTGCAGCACGTTCAGCCAGCACAGAGGTACCCTCGACTTCATGTAGTCATTCCTGTTTTCCTTCCCACCACGTCCAGCTACCGGATTATCCCCCACCCCCCCCTTCCCTATCCACACCCCCTGCCCGCTCTGATGAGTCACTGTTTTTGACACCGGTGATCAGGCACCTCATTTCTCCTGCTACTTTACACCTCCAAATTATTTGGGTTTGAGTCACACTGTTCCTCTTACCATTTGGGTAAGGTGTCTAGCATTTACTGCGTGTCATAGATACTATTACTATACCCATGAGTCTTTATGCTCTACAATTGTTTCTCCCCCCCCCTTTTCTGTATCCCTATATCACAGCGCTTGTCCTTGTTTCAGATACTCTGAAACCACTGGATACATACCTTGTCTTGAACTACGGTCCTGAAGAAGATGGCTCCAATATCATTAGCCATTGAAACCGGTCGACCCTGCAGGTCATGAGGGCTCTCATGACCTATAACAAATATCTCAATTGAAAGGAATAAGATATTGTGTAAACAACTGCTCCAGCACACTCCCAGATGGTATGAGTGTGGAATTTTTAGAAGAGCCTCCCCTCAACACTTGGCCTCTTGGCCAAAGAATTCCTTTTTAATCTGTGCATTTCCAAGTGGCAAATATTTCTGATTCTTTGTTACCCACAGGAACCATTAAAGAAACTATACAGAACACAGAATATGAACAGTTAACCCGATCCAGATCGGACTACCACCTCACAGCTCCAGAATCTAATCCCCAATCCTGGACTGTGAAGCACTAACCACTTTGGATTTGCCACCCTCCCGTAAACGCCTTGCACTTATGAGTTAGAGGATACACACCTCCATTTTTTTGCCTTAGATTTTTCAAGCATTAAAACATTATTTCCTACAAAACCGTTGTTTTTGTGCTACCACGCTTGATTTATGTTTAACGGTTAAGAGGAACTCAACGGCTTGTCCGTGCCCTCCCTTGTTATTTTACCCCAACAACACACCCTGTTTGTTGTTAACTTCTCTTGACTGTACTTGCACATCTGAATGCCACACGGCATAGTAGGACCCCAAATGTATATTATTGTTTTTAATTTCCGCTTGTTCCATCTCCACTTAGCCTTGTGAGCCCGTGAAACACAATTCTGATGTATAGGCGCCTAGCAAATGCGCAATTAATAAATAAATAAATACATACATACATAAATGAATAAATATATAAGAGGACTGTTATAGCCAGTTGTCAGTATATGCGATACATTTTTCATGGAGCTGAGGACAAAGGAAAACATATATACATGTAACCATGGTCCTTTTCAATTGATGTTGGTCATTATACAATTAAAACACATAGGCATTGTTTTCAAGAAGTACTTACTTCATAATGTGAGGGCTGGCTCAATCAAAGAAACTGTGCCTATCAACCTGTGGATTCAACCATAGATTTTCAACATGGTGACTCTGATATATTTTGTAGTACCTTGTATGTTTATGTAAAGTAACTGGATGGGGCTTACTGTTGTCGGTATCCCTTGCGGGTGTACATAGAGTACAAGTGTGAGTAATACGGTCTTATCTCCTCCTGTAAACAGATCAGGGTAGAATGATGTTATCATTCTGAGCTTCATACAATTTAGTATAGCTTCACACGTAAGTCACACCTTAGTTGTGTATAGGCGCATTACAAATGCCATATCATATCATTTCATCTCATATGAAGTGGGATCATACTCCCTTGTGCTTACCTTTTGACTGAATAAGTAGAAAGCCGGGCATGGGACGGAGAGCCGCTGAAAAGCAGCGTCATGTTCTGTGCCTGGCTTAATACTAAACTCACGTGGTGTTTGTGTCGTCAGGCACCCTCTAGCACCGTGGCGTGACTTGCATGCAATGGTAGTCACCAAGGTAGGACTAGATTTAGGGACCCTTCCTTACAGCGTCTTATGTTTCTTAGGTTGCCGTTGCTGCATGGCAATATGGATAGAGAAGGCAGCGTCTTTTTTGTGCTAATTCTCCTGTTGAATCGTGCATATGTGCAGTCACAGTAGTGAATAACTGCTTAACTGGCCGCTTCTCTACCATATGTTGTGGGAAGATTCTTTAGGTAATGTGATCAATATAGTTCCTAGCTCCTTACATCTTCTGTGGAGCTTCATTTCCACATTTCACCCACATATCAAGTTGCATTAATTTGTTTCCAATCTTTGTACTGAAATATACATTTGGCCATTTCCTTAGCAGTCAACAACAGTGTAATACACACATTTCAATCTGCACAAGGAAATACATCTTTTCATGAATGGTTTACAAATCGCAATATGGATCTAGGTATTGAGGTGGGTGTGACCATCCCCAATACAATGTCTTGGTCAATTCCTTATGTATATTGTGATTCAATTCTTGTTGATTTATGACATTTCAAATGATCGTTTACATAATTTTTCAAAGCTTGAAGCTATAATGTGGTTATTCAGAATTATAATTAATAAATTCAGTCATGTTGTAACATCGTTTAATATAGACATTTATCATGCATAAACGATATTCTGTGGATTGCATTCAGAATACAGGAATTCACTCTTAGCTTTTTGCGGAGCCTGTGTGTTACACTTGTTTGGATGGATTACTTTTCATGCACATTTTCATACTTCATTGTCAGACAATGAATTCCATTCTTAATATAAAGCTTCTCTATTTGCTAAATCCTTGACGACATATGTAGTAGGTACATCTAGACAAAGAACATTGTCGTCCATGATGTGTGTCAAAACATGTATTTACTAGACCTGATTCTGCGGTAGGCCTGTGCAAAATATACTGACTACTTTGGTCATAGTGTGGGGGTCTGTTGGATATATTTTGGAGTTATATCTATTAGTTCATGGTATTTGGTGGTATTTTATCATTCTTGGTCATATATTGTGCTAATTTGTTGAGGTATTTTTATAGTGGTGAGACTAATTTCAGAATATTTTCTAATAATTGTTTTTACCAGGGTCACTAACAACAAACAAAATACTGAACTTGATACACTCTGGATGAATGGTATATGCCCCCTTGTGGTACCTTATGTACCATACCTCACTACGCCCATGTGGCTTAGTTTCAACAATTGTAAAGCATGCCATGGAAATAGTGCACATTCATTCAATCTCTCTAGCTAAACAGCTCACAGCATCTGCTTTATTTTGAGATATCTCTTACCACATCCCTGTCTTTTTTATGCATGTCAATTAAAAGAGACTACCCACAGAATAAATGTAGTAAGACTAAAAGTTACTTTGAAATCTGTTTTTTATCGTAAAATAGAAATATGCAAGTTACACAAAATAACAGTTATGCTCACATTGTATTTCACAGTGCAAATACATTTCAATCGTTTTCAGTGTTTTATCTGTGCCAAGTCTTGCCAACTGTCCTTGGCAACGTGGAACTTGGCAAGAGAAATTCACTATAAAAAAATGAACACAGCATGGCTTTTCAAAACATAAACACAGGATTACATGCATGTTAAAAATAGACAGCACCTAAATATGAAGTGACCTACTTAATCTCGACTACCTGGCATCATTCATAACAGCAGCCCCTCAATTAACCTCTTATTTACCTATATATGTGGGCGATGTTTCTGATTCAGTTTGCATGGATAGCTTCCCCAATCTTTCCGCCTGTCTCACCCAGGGTTACTCAGATAAGGACCGCTTCGGCATCAGACAACCTGCCAGCCCTGAATTCCGTCCCTAACCAGCCCTCTGTTACTTCATCTCCCATTGCTCAAAGATGAATTAATTAATCTCTACTCCCTCTCCAAACCCTTTTTATCCAATCCCCCTGTCATTCAAGTGGCATGTGATTTCATTGCTGGAGAGCAAAAGATTAATCTTTCCTTGATCTTCCTGCTCTAATAAAATTCCCTGTTTTCAGTGCAAAGGATCTTCACATTTATTTTTATCACCCAGACCAAAATCAGCCTGCATGTTTAATTTCCCATTCAAAGAGCCTCATGCTTTTTCCCAATATGCATTCAGCCTATTGCATTATGGACTAATGTGCACTACATTTTATTGAGGCATTCAGTTATATGTTAACTGGGGTTGGGTTAGTATGTTAATTTATATTAGTATTATGTCTAGTGCAGCTCAGTCCATTGAAATTTCATCCTAAAGCAACACATAATTTCAATCATGTGTTTTGTGCATTGGCATTTGTTTAATTATGCCTGAGACTCACACTCTTGAGTCCAGAAATCAGTTCCACCCCTGGGCCCCTACTGCAGTTCAAACCCACGCTAATATGTGCATGTCAAAATGACAAACCTAACTGTTGGAACTTAGAGTCTCACTTCTAAAATTCAGAGCCCCTACTCCTACACTCCCTCCTTCTTTTACTGCTGGGATATAACCCAAAATGACTGCAGGAAAAACAAACCAAGATGTTCTAAAGCACATGTGCTTCTCTCAACTGAATCTTCTCTTATCAGTTGAAAATAAATAACACGCAAATGGCAAAATCCATATATAAGAAACATTATGCATACATTTCTTGAATTGAGCCAAAGAATTACGAGTCATGATAAAACAACCATTATCAAGAAAGGATAAAACATCTTTTTCTATCTCTTTATCTTTTCATCTTAGTTTTATTTTTAATTGGTGATCTTTTTACAATTATTTTTTAAAATGTTTATCTATTTATCTTTTCATCACCTTTATCTTTTATCTTTTTTAAAATTGGTGATCTTTTTTTATCTTCTTTTTGTAAAAGGAAATCATTATCATTTGTCATTAACTCCAGTCAAATGCAAAAACCAATAAAAAATAAAATAAATCAGTTTGTGATAAGAATCAATGTGTGATAATCATAGTCTGTGATAAAAATAATCTTTGTAAATACAGTCTGTAATAAAACAGTTTGTGATGAAAATAGTAAAACGAATCTGTAATAAAAATAACGCACAGGAAACCGTTATTGGTGGAACTCCTCCATTCAGGCGCTTCATGGGGCTTCTTTCGGGGTCATCTCCTCCACTTCTTTTGTGGTCATCATCTCAACATATTTTAGGTCATCATCTTCATCCACTTCTTCAATACTGTCACGCCTGCGCCACGGGCGCATCCATTTACGCTCAATATGGACTATTTGTTAATCATTTATTTACAACAGACTCTTGGATCCATCTATATTTACTTTGGGAACTTTATTTCCCATTTGCGAGACTTTGGTGCTTTATTATTTTTTCCAACAAACTACGTATACCACAATGCACCTGGCTACAAGCATCGATTCCTGGCTGTTCCTATTGGTTATCAAAGGAACTACACCCCCCAGAAGCCCTAGGGACTTGCCCTGCTTCCACCAGCCCAGGAACAGAAAGGGAGGTGGCCGATTGCCTGCAGGTGTGCTTAGCCAGGTGCAACCAATTAGCCTGCCTCTGTGCTGGGCTAGGCAGTATAAAGGCTGCTGCCTGCAGTGGCTCAGTCTCTTGCATCTGAGAGTCCTTCCTCCACCTTTCGCGTCTTTCTACGGATCTTTGTATGCTGTTTACCATCTCTCCTGCTTGGATCCTACCTTGCAGCTTGCTACACCCTGCTGCCTACAGCCCTAGCCTTCTGGGCTCCCTGCCTCAGTCCAGCTCCTCTGGGCTTCCTGCCTTGCAGCTTGCTACACCCTGCTGCCTACAGCCCTAGTCTTCTGGGCTCCCTACCTCAGTCCAGCTCCTCTGGGCTTCCTGCCTTGCAGCCTGTTACACTTCGCTGCCTCCTGCCATTGCCTTCCAGGCTCCCTGCCTCACAGCCCTGCTCCTTTGGGCTCTCCACATTGCAGCTGATCACGCTCTGCTGCCTTTCAGCTTCCGCCCTTGCCCTGCCGGGCTCTCCACATTACAGCCGATCACGCTCTGCTGCCTTCCAGCCTCCGCCCTTGCCCTGCGGGCTCTCTACATTTCAGCTGATCACGCTCTGCTGCTTTCCAGCCTTCAGCCCTTGTCCTCTGGGCTCCCTGCTCTGCAGCCTGCCTCACTCCAGCTGCCTTCAGCCTTTGTCCTTTGGGCTCCCTGCTCTGCAGCCTACCTCACTCCGGTTGCCTACGGCCCTTGTCCTCTGGCCTTCCTACTTTGCAGCTTATCACGCTCCGCTGCCTACTACCTATCTTTTTACGCTGGGTTCTCGGCCTAGCAGCCCGCTACAGTCCTCTGCTACCTTCTACGGTCAGCGGCCCTGCCCCTCAGGGCCCACTCCTTGCCGCCCGGCCCTTCTGGGTTCCTTACCGTGCAGCCTGTTTTACTCTGCTGCCCTAAGCCCTTTTTCATCTGGGCTCTCTAACTTACAGCCCTGCTCCTGTGGGCTTGCTCATTGCTTTCCTGCTCCTCTGAGCTCTCAACCTTGTTCCTTACTGTCCTCTCCTATCCTATCCTGTGACACGACTGTCCCTTCATTTCCTTCTGCTAGTTTGCTATCACCGCCTTTCCTGGATTTGTCTGTAGTATCTTCTCTTGTACTGTTTGTAGACCCTTTTGTACAGAGCTTGTCTGTTGGTTCCCATCAGTCAACCTCTGCCCCTTCCCTTGTTTCATTTCTACATTACAGACACCCATAGCTGCTGTTCCAAGCCATGAGCAAACAGCGTGGGCCTCTGTTATAGCAAACTGTGTAGAAGGCTAGAGTATTTCCTAAGGTTCGTGGAATACTCTTTTCCTAGATCTGCATACACCCCAAGAGGGAATTCATTCTGTACCTTTTTCCCTTGCTACTCTGGCCTACTCTTTGTTCTCTTTCCTCTCTGCTGTGTGTGTACTTATCTGTCCACTTTATTTTGGCACAACCACCCAAACCCTTTCTGGGTGTCTTGTGCTACTCTTGATAGAGTGCCATCCCTGACAGAATGCAAGAGCCAAAAATGTCTTGTTCCATAGGCCGGAAAGGCACACACAGACCAAAGATGCTTTCCTTTCGAGTTAAGAAAGCTTTGCATAAACCTATGGTTTCCCTAAAGACAGCAAACAAGAACCTTAGTCTAAAGGACAGTCTCGCCTTATTAAACAAAGATTTACAAGCACGGTACTATACTCACTGGCTAGCTGACCCTTCTTCCATGTACAATTATTATGACATTTGCGACTATGATCCGCAGTCCTTATCTGTTGCAGAGCTACAGCAAGAAAATGAATTCTTACAGATCTTGTTAGACCAAACAGTGAAAAACTTTCCTGCGTCTTCTGACAAGCCTTCTAACACCGCAACAGCTAAGGATATATCACTCATTGTGGGAGACTCTAAACCAGAATACGCTGTTGCCAGAGTGATATGCGCAAGATCAGCTTGGCAAGCCCCCCAGAATGCTGGAAAACCTTATTTGACAGGACAAGGCAGTCATTATCCTGAGGTTTGTGCATCTGGTCCTGGGTACAAAAGACCTATACTAACCATCGGTTGTCTAAATGCTTCCACAGTATCTACTAACCACAATAACCCTAAGGTCAGTCTTCCCATTGCTGCAACCAAATTCTCTACCACACCAGCTTCTGAAGCTTTAGATCAAACAAATGATGCTTACCTGCTACAAGAACAACTCCTACGCCTTAAAAGAAAGACCGAAGACCTCTATGATGACTTTGTTTATTTGCATTATCAGAATCTTATGAAGGGACACAAGTTACCAGACCATCTGACACTATGTCCAACACCTGACATCTTATCTTTAGAGATCGACATGATAAGGCCTGGAATTGCCACGCAGAAAAGGATACATACTTATACCAAGCAGATGGAAGACCTAAATGTAGCATATGTATCCCTTCTAAAGACTGACACAGCTCTTTCATCTTCCAGCCACAGTAACTCAGGTTGTTATACTGACAGAAAAGAATTAACTCCTCCGGTGGTTCAAATCACTCACACAGCCATAACACCACAAAACAAGGGTGGTCTTCTAATTGGAGATCCCTCTGCGTCAAAGGATGGTTCCGCCCTCACCCTTGCCTATTGTCCAGTACTCACACTTACAACCTCTTCTGAAATGACAACGGCAGCTGAAGAGACTGGCACAGTTCACACCGAGCATGCTGAGTTGGCAAGCGGGGCTTGCAAAAGTGTGGCTGTGCTATCAGACAACACTCTTGAGCAATCAACATCTTCAGTTTCTTCGATACCCCCTGAATCGCCAGTGGTTGTGGTACCCAATCTACCAGTAGTTGCAACACCTGAACTGTCTGTAGCTGCTACAGCACCCAAACTTCCAACTGCTATTCATGATCCTCCTGCTGCTATGGCTCCTAAACTCCCTGCCACATTTGAGACACCTGAAGTCCCTGCTGCGAATCTTGAGGTTGCTATAGCTACTGTGATTCCTGAAGCTACCGCTATTTCTGATGCTCCCGATGCCCAGATTTCTACTTCCTTCGCAGCTGTGCTCGCTGCAGCAGAATTCTCTGCTACACAACCTGATCCCGCAGCACCTTCTCTTCCTGATCCCTCATCCGCCATGCTAACTGTTGCAAAGTCAGCGAAGGGTTTCCCTGTTAAGACTACTGTTCCAGTTGTTCCTGCTGGTGTATCTATAGCACTAAGACTGCCAGACTCTACTCTACCAGTCTCAGGTGCGTTCCAGCCTGCTGGTTCTCTCATGGCACCCACACACCCAGTTGCTACAGCCTTGATACTCTCTACAGCCATTCAAGATCTCACTGCTGCTGTAACCTCTGAACTGTCTACTAATCATGGGAAAACCACCGCTGTGACTCCTGAACTCTCTGCGGCTCACCCTAACGTTGTCATTGCTGCTCCGGATGTCTTGGAAAACCTTCCTAAAGCTACCAACTCTGCTGTACCTATGGCTCCACTTTCCAGCACCATATTGTTGCCCGTCAAAGCAAAATCTATCATGGAGCCTGCAGCAGTTTTTCGCAGTTCCTCTCTTCATGCACACACAGTTGGGGTCTGTGTTCCAAAGACTTCGTCTATTCTGATTTCTACATCAAAAGTTCAGAACATTGGTACTGTCTCTGTAATTCAAGACTCTCACCTTGCAACCCGTTTCTGGTGCTTCATGATGTGCCTTTTTGAATTAAGACTCTTGTACGGTGTGACAGACATTCTTCCTGTAGGTCGGTCTTCGGGGAGCCTGGAGAGGGGCCTGGAGAGGGGCATACTGTCACGCCTGCGCCACGGGCGCTTCCATTTACGCTCAATATGGACTTATTGTTTATCATTTATTTACAACAGACTCTTGGATCCATCTATATTTACTTTGGGAACTTTATTTCCCATTTGCGAGACTTTGGTGCTTTATTATTTTTTCCAACAAACTACGTATACCACAATGCACCTGGCTACAAGCATCGATTCCTGGCTGTTCCTATTGGTTGTCAAAGGAACTACACCCCCCAGAAGCCCTAGGGACTTGCCCTGCTTCCACCAGCCCAGAAACAGAAAGGGAGGTGGCCGATTGCCTGCAGGTGTGCTTAGCCAGGTGCAACCAATTAGCCTGCCTCTGTGCTGGGCTAGGCAGTATAAAGGCTGCTGCCTGCAGTGGCTTAGCCTCTTGCATCTGAGAGTCCTTCCTCCACCTTTCGCGTCTTTCTACGGATCTTTGTATGCTGTTTACCATCTCTCCTGCTTGGATCCTGCCTTGCAGTTTGCTACACCCTGCTGCCTACAGCCCTAGCCTTCTGGGCTCCCTGCCTCAGTCCAGCTCCTCTGGGCTTCCTGCCTTGCAGCTTGCTACAGCCTGCTGCCTACAGCCCTAGCCTTCTGGGCTCCCTACCTCAGTCCAGCTCCTCTGGGCTTCCTGCCTTGCAGCCTGTTACACTTCGCTGCCTCCTGCCATTGCCTTCCAGGCTCCCTGCCTCACAGCCCTGCTCCTTTGGGCTCTCCACATTGCAGCTGATCACGCTCTGCTGCCTTTCAGCTTCCGCCCTTGCCCTGCCGGGCTCTCCACATTGCAGCCGATCACGCTCTGCTGCCTTCCAGCCTCCGCCCTTGCCCTGCGGGCTCTCTACATTTCAGCTGATCACGCTCTGCTGCTTTCCAGCCTTCAGCCCTTGTCCTCTGGGCTCCCTGCTCTGCAGCCTGCCTCACTCCGGCTGCCTTCAGCCTTTGTCCTTTGGGCTCCCTGCTCTGCAGCCTACCTCACTCCGGTTGCCTACGGCCCTTGTCCTCTGGCCTTCCTACTTTGCAGTTTATCACGCTCCGCTGCCTACTACCTATCTTTTTACGCTGGGTTCTCGGCCTAGCAGCCGCTACAGTCCTCTGCTACCTTCTACGGTCAGCAGCCCTGTCCCTCAGGGCCCACTCCTTGCCGCCCGGCCCTTCTGGGTTCCTTACCGTGCAGCCTGTTTTACTCTGCTGCCCTAAGCCCTTTTTCATCTGGGCTCTCTAACTTACAGCCCTGCTCCTGTGGGCTTGCTCATTGCTTTCCTGCTCCTCTGAGCTCTCAACCTTGTTCCTTACTGTCCTCTGCTATCCTATCCTGTTACATGACTTTCCCTTCATTTCCTTCTGCTAGTTTGCTATCACCTCCTTTCCTGGATTTGTCTGCAGTATCTTCTCTTGTACTGTTTGTAGACCCTTTTGTACAGAGCTTGTCTGTTGGTTCCCATTAGTCAACCTCTGCCCCTTCCCTTGTTTTGTTTCTACATTACAGACACCCATAGCTGCTGTTCCAAGCCATGAGCAAACAGCGTGGGCCTCTGTTATAGCAAACTGCGTAGAAGGCTAGAGTATTCCCTAAGGTTCGTGGAATACTCTTTTCCTAGATCTGCATACACCCCAAGAGGGAATTCATTCTGTACCTTTTTCCCTTGCTACTCTGGCCTACTCTTTGTTCTCTTTCCTCTCTGCTGTGTGTGTACTTATCTGTCCACTTATTTTGGCACAACCACCCAAACCCTTTCTGGGTGTCTTGTGCTACTCTTAATAGAGTGCCATCCCTGACAAATACAGAGCTATTTCCGGGGGACTCCAATCCAGTTGTATCCTCCGGGGATATGGCACTCCAAATATCCAGCACTGATGGGGAAAACAATTATTTTTCTAGAGTAAAAAGAAATTACAACTTAAGCATCAAGCACATCAAACCTTTTATTTTCCTTTCTAACTGGAGCATCTGAAACCAAATTAAGTTATGCACACTAATGCAAATTGTAGAAGTAACATGCCATGCAGCCAAGACATTTTCTCAATAATTACTGAAAAATTAACATAACGTAATCGCACTACTGTCACACAGTATTTTTCAGACAACAGCCTCAAACACAACACTCCTTTCCCTTATTTATCCATTTGTATTTTCTTCACTAACTTAATATATATATATATATACACATATATATATATATATGTATATATATATATATATATATATTTTTACATATTTACTGTTTACCACTATCAAATTCAATTTGATATCTTCACACTATTTACACCTAACCGCTTGCTATGGTAATCCTATTTTTATTTATTGTTTACTCCCTGTTAGTTTGAACTCACTCTAGTCTTTTTGCTTCATGTTTCGGGTGAGAAGGGTTTAATTAGATTAAAATGGACAAACATTTCCACTGTTAAATCTCCCTCCATTTTAGCAATTCTGTAGATCACAGGTGAAACCTTATCTACAATTCTATATGGCCCTTGCCATGCTGCAAGAAATTTAGGGTTTTCATGTTTCTCCTTCCCGAAATAAAATTTGTAAAGCTGGTCTCCTATTTCATATTCTCTCACAGACGCATTCCTAACATAATATGTATATGCATTGTCAAAGGCATTTTCAAAATGCATATTGCAAGCGCTTTCTCAATTCTTCCACATATTCAGGAATTGTGGATGCATTTACAAGCACCTGTTCATTTGTTCTGTAAAGTAAGTGTTGTGGCAAAATCATCTTCCTTCCTGTCAATATTTCATGGGGGCTGAGATTTGTTGATTTAGAGGGCTTCAACCTGATAGCTATCACTACCAATGGAAGCCACAAATCCAAACTAGATCCTGTTTCAGCTACAAACTTTTTCAACATATCAACTATTGATCTGTTACAACCTTCTACTCCCCCTGAAGAGGAGGGCTGGTAAGAAATGTGTAGCTTTCTTTTCACACCCAAGATTTTCCATATTTTTGTCATTAATGCACTTGTGAAATGACTTCCACGGTCTGATTCTATTCTTTGAGGTAAACTAAATCTTGAAAAAAATATGATTTACAAGTAAAGTGGGAGCCGTTTGCGCACTGCATTCTTGAGCTGGAATGCACCCCACCATTTGGACATTAGACAAGTTATTGTCAGCATGTACCTATTTCCCCTTGCAGATCTTATTACGGGCCCGATATAGTCGACTTGTAAATCATACCATGGGAGTGTCAAGCCCCTTTTCATCAATGGTGCTCTATAAGCCGGTCACGCAGGTTGAAACTGTACACACACTAAACACCCTCTGGAGTAGAGCACAACATCTTGGGACATGTGTGGCCAATAAGCGTAATCTTTTAAAATTTCCAACATTTTTTGTGAACCTCTGTGTCCTGCAGTTATGGCATTCTGGGCATGATGTGACATCAATCCCCGAAATGACAAAGACACTACCCATTGCATTTGGCCTGTCACAGATTCTCTAATCATCAGTCCGTCTTGTAATCTAATTTTCTTTTTGTTTTTTAAAAACATTCTCAATTCCTCTTTCCCTTCGCATTCCTCTTCAGTCAGAGGATTTTTTTCTGCGTCTAACAAATGTTATTAAATTAGCCTAGAACAAGTTCTTCCTTTTGCGCTTTGATCTGATCCTGGTCTGGTGTATCAAAACTCCATTGTGCCACAGGCTGCACAACTGCTTTTGGCGTCATGGAACCTGTTATTGTATCTACCTGTATTTCACCAAGCAAGTGTTCAATAGGAAATAACTCTCCCATTACAGCTCCCATTTTGGCTAACTGATCTTCCTTATCATTTCCCTCCTTATACTCACCTGGTGTTTTGAAATGACCGAGTATTTTCCTCCAATTGATTATCAGGTCATTTTCTGACACAAGCTTGTCTATAGCTTGAATCATCTTGACATGTTTAAGTGGCTTCTTGTTATTTGTGAGCATGCTTTTCACTTTCCAGCCAGGTAAATACAATACAAAACTATTTTGTGCATAATCAGAATCAGTTACTAGAACTATTTCTTTGATTTAATTTTCTACCGCCAATGCTATTGCCTTATAAATAGTGGCCAATTCTGACATGTGACTACTTCTGGGAGCTATCCTCATGCTTACTCTTGGAATGTTGTCACATTTAAACCATATGTTTCTTATTCCCGCCACAAGCTCTTTTTCTGTATCATTTTCTAAATAGTATTCACATCCGTCTACATATACAGTCATTAAATCCTTACATGTTCATTCGTGGAATGCTTTGTGCGGGGATTGCTCAAATTCATTCAAGCTTGTTTCTAGCTCTCTGTCACCAGGTGCACATACAGCTGCACAATCATGCAATTCTGGTAGTCCTTGAGCAACTGGATTCTTATTATTGTGCCCATACTTCATTTCTACAGTAAATCCCTGAAGTGCTAATGTCCAGGAAGTAATTCTAAAGTGGGCCAAATTTCCTTATCTGATTCTCTTACTTTGCAAAAATTATAGAGGCTGGTGATTTGTTTCAATTATCACCCACTCCCCTTGAATGATGGGGCAGAAATGTTTTAACACCCAGACAGTGGTCAGAGACGCGTTTTCACATTCACTACTTTTGGTCTCTATCTGTGATTATGCTATAATAGTATATGCAATGATTTTGTTAGTCACATCATGTTTTTTATGTAACACTGCTGACATGCATTGATCTGTAAATCCTATTACTGCAAATAAATCCTGTTTTTTCATTGGATATGCCAAACATGGTGCTTTCATTAGACACTCTCCTAGCCTGGCTAATGCCTCATTTTGTTCTTTTTCCCATTCCCAGGGTACACCCTGCTTCAGTAATCTCGTTAAAGATTGTGTAACCTCTTCATAATTCTCAATACATTTCCTATTGTAACTTGTCATTCCTAACAAACTCTTTAAACTTTTCAAATTAGTGGGATCTTTCAGTTTTTACCTTTTTTCTACACCACTGTGCTTTCTGTAGAGATACTTTTGCTCCAGCCTTCTGTAGGTGACTGAGCACATGTCTAATCTCATTGAAGTGGTCTTTATTTTTGATTAGCACATCCTCCACATAAACTACTGGCCCCTTTCAGCTGCATCCGGGAGTGCCCTGCTCAGGATGATCCCAAACTCACTCCCACTATTGACATACCCAAAAGGTGTCTGGGACCATGCATATTGTGATTTGTCAAAAGAAAATGCAAATAGATTTTGAATATCTTCAGCTAGTGGCACACACCATTATCCAGCTGTAAGATCTAATGTGGTAAACACCTTTGACCCGTGAACTTGTGCAAGACCCTGATCAATAAATGGAAGGGGCCACCGTGAAACAGGTACCTTTTTGTTTAATTCTCGTAGATCTGAACAAAGGCGCCATTAGGTTTTAGCACACCTAATATAGGGGTATTTGATGTACTATGAATAGGCCTAATGATTGCTCTTGATTCAAAATGTTGTATTATTTCAGCTAGTGATTCCAAACAGGCCTGGGGTAACATATATTTTCACACAAATACTTGCTCTCTATCATGTCATTCTGGTAGTGTGGCACCAAGCAAACCACTTAACCCACAATCATATGCATCTTTGGCAAAAACCTGTTTGAATTCCATAAATATTTTTCTCAATTGGTCTTTTTCTTCTTCACTTGTGCAAGCATCTGCAGCTTGAATTTGTCTTCTATCATTTTAGAAAACTCTGGGAAGTCCTCCAAAGAAGGAACCTCTTTACTTTCTTCTAATCGTGTGCCAGTAAATACTTGCAGGGTCGATACACTCAAATATTTTGGAACATTGACCTCCATTTCAATATGCTGCTTTTCTCGTTTACATTCACTTAATTTGAATAGAATACAATCATCATTACTCCGACCAAACTGGCTAAGTCTAATCCGAATTATAATGCAAAATGTTGGTCATGTGGCATATCTCCAGCCACGTATATGCATATGTTTTTTGAATGTTCATTTGTTGTTACGTTTTGGCAGGAAATGTGGATGCTTCTTAAGCATATCTTCTGTGTTGATGTGCCCTTTTCCTTTGTTAACATATTTTTAGGAAGTATAGCTATTACATCTTATTTCCCATCTGACTCTGCTAGACTTTATGATTTATTTATCTGTATAGCTCTAAAATGCATCACTGCTAACTGGAAAGACTCTAGTTTGCTTTCTACCAAAATCTGGTGGAATACCATTTGCAACACTCATAAACTGGAAATGTGCATGGCCAATAATCATAACACAATTCCCAAATATAATGCTAAATGGTATTATTTCACCAGGTATCTTAACTGTTTTAATGCAACCGCTCATGGTACATGAATCTACACCCATATATTTGCAACATTATCTATATTTCCATACTCATATTGAAATGCTTGTACTTAATAATATTCGAAATGATTAGTTTAATTTTGATGAAATAATCCAATATACCCATTCCCCCCTATCCTCTAACCTCCGGATTCTTATATGTCTCTTGTCTGTCTCCTTGTACGTCTCCCCCCTAATCTCTATATTCACTGCAAATGAGTCACTCTTTGCAGACTTATACTACTATTAATTTTATACTACTTGTTATTTTCATGCAGTTTATATCTACTATAGTGTATATGATATTTGCAAGTGATTCTAACAAATGTTTTAACAAATGAATTATCTATATAGAAATACTAGTACAAGTGACCAGAATCATTTACGATGTCATTTCTTTATGGTTCTTGTTTTATTCAAAGTCTGTAAATTGTCGATATCTGCATCAAACTCAATATTTAAACAATAAAAATCATTAAAATAAAAAAAAAAGAATACAATCATCTTGATGACAGCACACTATTTTACTTGGGTCATAAGGGTACACAGACTGAACTTTAAAGATCCCTTTAGGCTTAGAATCCAAGGATTCTGGTAACTCACCCTGTGCAGTCACATAGCTTTCAGGAATGTTCCCAATGACTGGGTTACTGAAATCGGCAGTATAATAAGACTTACGTATTGCCATTCCTATTGCTGAATTTTCTTCTGAATTAATGTTTTGACACCCTTTATTGTCCACCAGGATTTGAATGGGTCAATTCCCAATCTACATCAGTGGTGTATATTTGAATTGTAACCCTTGCTACCTCATGGATTCCTTTAGGCATACAAATGCATCAGAACCTTTTATCTATTGTCCCTTTCTGTATTTTAACGCTACTGTAACTTGGCAGTGAATGCAGGAACAGTAACATCCCTTTTCACCTGCAGTTCAACTGCATATAGTGTCATTTGGGTGCAATGGTAAGCTTGTCTCTTGTCTTCAAATTCAGATGTGGCTTCACACAACCTAGACCAAACCTTTTGATTTAGAAAGTCTAATATCATACATATACTGTGCATGATGTAAGTTCCAAAATAGAATTTGGTTTGTGTCCTGCTCATGATCCACACATTGTGATGAATACTCTTAGGGCCAATTGTAATCTTTAACATGCATCTTCCTACAATTCTTTGTCCCAGCTCGGGTTCATCTAGGCCAAAAGTGTGTTGATTTTTTTATTCTGAACTTTGGGATCTCCTCCCTTTCAATTATTTGCTGGAGGATCTTTTCATTAATAAAACTCCTTTCATCTTCAAGTGCTAAAGTGTCAAGGAGTTCCCCCCTTCTCACCTGAGTCCGATCTTTGCTGGATTTCTTGGTCGATGCCTTCTTGCGGACGAATCAGGTCTTGAATAAGGCTGCACAAGTCTCTTCCGACTCCAGCGTGCGTTCAAAGTTCCGGGATGCAACGATCCAGGAATCTGGAAAGTAAGAGGGTGCACTACACAGCACACGAGTCCAGGAAGTAAGAAGGAAAGGAGAGGTACTAGGAATGGAGTTTAGAAGGGACAGAATCAGGGAAAACAATACCACGAGCTACGGAGCACACGTCTGGTCGCTACTTCGTAATAGCATTGGGACGCGCGGAGCCGCGGGGGGCATGATCTATTAATAGAACATGCTACGTCCAACTTGTGGAGCGAGGAAGGTGTTTCATGCTGGACAGCCATGTTGGGAGTACCAGGGAGTGTAAGCCCCGCCGAGACAAGGATCAGGAAGTCCAAAAGCGGCGCGTTCTGTAGGTCATGACAGCATGCCTCCTCCGAAGACCCGTTCCTCCAGGTTTGCCCGGGTGTATGAGGTGAAATTTTCTGAGCAGTTGAGGGGTCTTGAGATTAGAAAGTGGTTCCCAGGTTCTTTCACTAGGAGGATATCCCTTCCATTCAACCAGGTATTGAAGCTGACCCCGTTTATACCTGGAGTCGCATATTCTGGACACTTCATATTCCAGTTGGTGTCGACCACTAGAGGAGGGGGTCTGCAGGATTTACGGGAGGATTGGATGTAGGGTTTTAATAAGGACGTGTGAAAAACTGGGTGAATTTTCTTCCAGGATTCTGGTAGTTTGATCTGGTATGAGACTGGATTTATAATTTCTTTTATGGGAAATGGACCATAGTACCGAGGGGCCAATTTGTTTGGCCGTAGACGTCGGGGTAGTAATTTCGAGGACAACCAGACTTGATCATCAATTGTATAAGAAGGCCCTGGTCTTCTTTTGGAATCTGCATACCTCTTAGTCTGTGTTCTGGCCTTCTCTTAGTTTTCTTTGGCCTCCTGGTGTACGTTGATGAGGGTTTCGATCCAGGAGTCGACAGTAGTTACCGGCGTGGGATGAGGGTGAACAGATGGTAGAACCGATGGATGGAAACCTTGGCTACAATAAAAGGGACTGGTCTTAAGTGCTGAATGATCGGAATTGTTGTAGGCAAATTCAGCCACGAGTATCAGGAGCGACCAGTCATCGTGAACCTTGGGGTGAAACATTGAAGATAGTGTTCCAGGGTCTGATTAGCACGTTCTGTGCCCCCGTTGGTTTGGGGATGATAACCTGATGAGAGGGCGCGTTGGATTCCCAAAATGCGACAAAGATGTTTCCAGAATTGTGAGACGTACTGAGGTCCTCGATCAGAAATGATCTTGGAAGGAAGTCCATGCAGACGGAATATGTGTTCCAGAAAGATTCCAGCAAGTTTGGATGAGGAAGGTAACTTACACACGGGTGTAAAATGAGCCATATGAGTGAACAAGTCAATGGTAACCATGATGGTCGTGTATCCTCGGGAAGGTGGTAATTCCACAATGAAGTCTGTAGCAATGAATTCCCATGGCCTTGTTGGCGGTGTAGGTTGCAGTAGAAGACCCGCCGGTCTCTTGTTATCATGTTTATTTTGACTACAGACAACACAAACTTGGACGTACTGCTGTACGTCGGTCTTCATTCCAGGCCACCAAAACTGTCTTTGTATGAGGCGGAGGGTGTTGGTTATGCCACGATGTACGGAGTGAAGGGTATCATGACAGAGGTTTATTATTCTTTGTTGTAATTTTTGTGTGGGAATGACCAGTGCATTGTCCTTAAATAAATATCCTTCCTTGACTCTTAGATCCCATTGATTCTTCCTTGAAATATCCTTCCACAGATCAGAGGATTGGGTTTGCACACACATTTCTTCCAGGAGATTGACTGCTTGAGCTACAAAGATCATGTGGGGAAACATCTTAGGGTAAGCCCTATCTTCAGTAGTTACATAGTCAGGACGTCGAGATAAGGCATCAGCAATCAGAAGTAGATGTCGCCATTCAGTGAAGGATTGGCGGATGGCTAACAGTTCCTTTCCCAGGACAGAGTAGTGTGTCTCACTGGGAGTCATGGTTCGTGAAAGGTAAGCAATGGGGTGTTCCAGTTTTTCCTCAAATTCCTGCTTCAACACCTCTCCTGTGGCGTCGTTAGAGGCATCCGTTTCCACTAGGAATGGTCGATTTATGTCTGGTTGGCCTAAGATGGGGGCTTGCGTAAACTCTGCCTTTAAACGTTGGAATGCCTTATCTTGCGGTGTAGACCAGATAAAGGGGGTGTCTTTCTTCAAGAGAGCAAGGATCAGCTGAGCGATCTCGGAAAAGGTGGATATGAACTTCCGGTAGAAATTGGCAAGCCCCAGGAAGGATTGAACTTCTTTCAAAGACGTGGGAGCGGGCCATGCCAGTATGGCCTTTACCTTTGAAGGATCCATACCAATTCCTTCTGGGCTAAGGATGAATCCTACGTAGTGAACAGAAGTAATGTGAAACAAGCATTTTTGGGGTTTGGCTAAAAGTTTGTGTTCACGGAGTCATTGCAATACTGCCTTTATATGTTCTTCATGCTTTAGAAGGTCCTTGGAAAAGATCAATATGTCGCCCAGATAGACAATGACGAAGAGGAATAACATGTCTGAGAACACCCTATCCATGAAACGCTGAAAAACTGCGGGGGTATTAGCTAGTCCAAAGGGCATGACTAGATATTCATAGTGACCAAAGGGTGTTGTAAAAGCTGTTTTCCATTCGTCTCCTTCCCGGACACAGATCAAATGGTAGGCACCCCGGAGATCCAACTTCGTGAATATTACGGTGCCTCTCACAG
This sequence comes from Ambystoma mexicanum, assembly GCF_040938575.1. Classification (NCBI taxonomy): domain Eukaryota; kingdom Metazoa; phylum Chordata; class Amphibia; order Caudata; family Ambystomatidae; genus Ambystoma; species Ambystoma mexicanum. Next base: position 1,410,395,327 of record NC_090921.1, on the reverse strand, counting down.
CTTCCAGGATATCCGAGATCAAGGGCAATGGGTAACGGTCTTTGAGGGTGCATTGATTTAAGCCACAATAGTCGAGGCAAGGTCTGAGTTCCTTGGTGTCCTTCTTGGGAACAAAGAACAACGAAGCACCCGCTGGAGATTTAGAAGGTCTTATGGTGCCATTTTTGAGGTTGGTATCCAGGTATTCTCGGAGGGCCTTCTTTTCAGGTTCGGAAAGGATGAACATTCTGCCGAAGGGAATCACTGCTGAGGAATCTGTATCTATGGCACAGTCTTCAGGTCTGTGAGGGGGTGAGGCCTGGACCACGGCAGTTGAGAATACATCAGCATATCCTTGATAGGCCTCAGGGACTTGTATGATATTGGAAACCATGAGTGGTGTTTGCCGGTCTCTTGGTGGTTCTTTAGGTTGTGTCAAGGAGGGATCCAGGAATAGACAGTGAGACATACAAAACTCTGAGCCTAGGAATAGTGATCCTGCTGTCCAGTCGATATACAGATTGTGCTTCTGTAACCAGGGCATACCCAATACCATGGGGTAATGAGCTGACTTAATGATGTCGAATCTGATCCGCTCTTGATGATGGTTTATAGAAAGTTGTATCTCTTTAGTCTGCAGGTTTATGGGCCCTGAAGTGAGGGGTCTTCCATCGATTGCTTCCACCGGCTGCATGGTGCTTCGTGTCTCGTATGGAATATGATGACTAACAACCCAATCTTGATCAATGAAAATTCCCATACCTTCGCAGTCTACCAAGGCCAAGATGGAATAGGTCTTATTCTTGGAGGGCGATAGGAAGGCCTGCAGTATCACCAAATTGTTTTGTCCAGTAGAGTTCAAGGATGGAATTGATGTGGAGCAAACATCTCTCTCCTGAAGCCCTGCTCCATCTAGGATCGGGAGCTGGCGTTTCCCGAACGCAGAGGAGGGGCTAGAGGACACACCCTAACCAAGTGTTTATCTGAGGCACAATACATGCACAACCCTGTATGGATCCTTCTCATCCTTTATCGCGTGGATATAGGTCCACAGAATGCTCCTATCTGCATGGGTTCTGGTTCAGTGACTGAGCCTGGCTTTGTGTTTGTCTTGGTGGTACTCTCAAAGGACACGTTCAGAGGATTTCCTCTGGATTTCTTCTTCTCTGCCTTCCTTTCCTGGATTCGAAAGTCTATTTGCATGGCAAGGTCCATTAGTGCCTGGAATGAGTTTGGGCGAGCCACTCGGGCCAACTCATCCTTAATCTCCTCATTCAGTCCTCTCCTGAAAAGGGTGAAACTCGCCTCGGGGGACCACTCAGCTTCCTTGGCTAATTGCTTGAATCGGGTTACAAAGGTGAGCATATCCTGGGATCCCTGCTGAAAGTCCAACAGGCATTCCTGGGCACTATAGACCTGCTCTGGGCGATCAAACATGGTTTTAAGGGCCTGTATGAACCCATCATAGTCATCTAGGAGGGCATCACCGGAATTAATGAGGAGCGTAGCCCAGGTTAATGCATTTCCTGAAAGGTGAGAATTTATGAAACCCACTTTAGCTCTGGGAGTCGAAAAGTAGTAGGGCTTAAAGGTAAAGTGTACCAAACATGAATCCAGGAATCCACAAAGTGTTTTTGTCGACCCATCGTATTTGTCAACTATGCCACCCAGCAACACACTTTCTTTTGTGGCAAAATCACGGAATAGAACCAATTGCTTAAGAGCAGCGTTTTCCGCTTTAAGATTCTGTACCTCGGTTGATAGTTCTTGCATGCCACACATCAGGTCCTGAACAGCCGCTTCCATGTCCATATCGAGTTCGGTCGGGTGGCGTCTCAAACTGTCAAGGAGTTCCCCCCTTCTCACCTGAGTCCGATCTTTGCTGGATTTCTTGGTCGATGCCTTCTTGCGGACGGATCGGCTCTTGAATAAGGCTGCACGAGTCTCTTCCGACTCCAGCGTGCGTTCAAAGTTCCGGGATGCAACGATCCAGGAATCTGGAAAGTAAGAGGGTGCACTACACAGCACACGAGTCCAGGAAGTAAGAAGGAAATGAGAGGTACTAGGAATGGAGTTTAGAAGGGACAGAATCAGGGAAAACAATACCACGAGCTACGGAGCACACGTCTGGTCGCTACTTCGTAATAGCATTGAGACGCGCAGAGCCGCGGGGGGCATGGTCTATTAATAGAACACGCTACGTCCAACTTGTGGAGCGAGGAAGGTGTTTCACGCTGGACAGCCATGTTGGGAGTACCAGGGAGTGTAAGCCCCGCCGAGACAAGGACCAGGAAGTCCAAAAGGGGTGCGTTCTGTAGGTCATGACACTAAAGTGACTTCAATCATTTCAAGATGCCCATTCACATGGATAGGAATCCATGGCAGTCCATCTCCCATGTGAATTTCTGAGATGGTTGAAATTTGCTTTTCTTTTATTATCTGTGGAGTGACAATTGGTTTGCTTTTTTCTTCATTTAGATAAAAAACGCTGCGTGTTTTCATCTATTTCTGTTTGCCATTTTTCTTGGGGTCCAAATAATTCTCCAAAGACTGCTTCTCTGTTTCTCCTCGCATTTCACACTGACACATGAGAATGACAGCGACGCTGGGCACAAAGCCATTCTGAAGCTATACTTCCACTTCACTTTCTGATTTAGCAATGGTATGGCATTCTTTTACACTGTTGCTTTGTGTCATTATTTTCTTTGGTCTAAATGGCTTTTTAGCTAAAGACCACAATACTCCATTTATCCCATCAATGAGGGGAGACAACCTCTTCAGGAAATGTGTCCCTATGAGAAAAGGTTTTTCATTAATGGATGTGATCAATACTTCCTGTGTCAGATGATGCTTCCCTATATTTATGTCAACCTCAGTGACATCTTCGATAGGTATTTCTTCCCCGTTAAAATTGTGCACGGGGCCTTCATTTTGCATCACCTTTGTTTGATTTTGTGGGGATCTCAGTTCATTGATAATGTTCACTAGTTCTTTTGACATTATCATTGCTTGGGCACCTGTATCAATCATTGTAAATGAAATACATGTGTCTTCAATAGTAATACGAGCATAGTACCTATCTTCAACCTCTTCTAGTACACATAAAAAGTGTGAATTTCTGCTGATTTCAGAACTTACTTTCTTTAGCTCTTTTCTACTCTTTGTTAGGCAAATGGGCATATGAAATTACATCTTTCCCTCTTTTTTTATTCTCTTGGAACCCCTTTGGAGTGTAGACACTGACTGCCCGTCTGACTTGGGATCACTAATGTTCACATCCCAATTGCTTATTGTACTTTACTTATTGTCTGGATTTTCTACACTGCAACCTTTTGACTGGAAATGTTCACAAGTGTCACGTGACAGCCTGTCAACTTCTGGCGCTTGACACTTATCTGTGTTTTGCAAGGAGCCTGTCATTTCTGTCCTTTGGAATATCCATGTCAAGGAGGGATCCAGGAATAGTAGCTGGAATATCCATGGCTAAAAATATTCCTCAGGTGACAGACCTGCACCCTCCGTTTCAGCTACTGTCTCCTCTGTATGGGTATCAAGAGTATTCTGACTGTCAAGTGAGGATAATCTATCTGTTGATACTAACTCTTCACCTTGTGTTTTATTTTCACATTGGATGGGCATTTAAATCTATTTCTCTGTTCTTTGGGTTTTTCATATTCATTTTTTTCCCTTTTTTTCTTTATTTTCACATGCCGCAATAGTCTGTTTTAACTCTCAATTGAACCACACTCCCTTTTTGTGTTTGTTGAAATTTCCTGTCTCACTTTCATTCATTTGTTTTCTTATTTTTAAATCAGTAAGCAATTCAGAACCGTTATTCAAAGGGTATATTCACAGACATCTGTGTTTTATCAGTGCAGATATTATTAACTAGTCACTTATTGTCAGAATGCTCAAGATCATTCCTACGGCATTCTGCACCTTCACTTGGCTGTTGCTTTGGAACGGCACATAACTTTCCTATCTGTTCAGACAACATTTTGTTTTGGGCCTCTAAGCATTGAAATCTGTCCATGCCTCTGAATTCCTCTCTTTGTGGCCTGGGCAAGTAATGGTTAAACTCACTCTGATCAGGCCTATTCTGGTACCTCTCAGGAGTTTGGTTTCCCTTTGTGTTACCTCTTAATTCAAGTGACACAGGAGGTGGAGAATGTGGAGCGACCAGCCATTGACCATGGTCGACTGGTGGTGGTGATGGGTTATATTGCCGAGGGACATAATTCATATTTTCTTTCATTTAATGGGAATTGTCCTCTATGCTGGTTTCCATTTTCAATGAATCTATCCACATATCTTGGTCTTTCTTGGTGGCCATATACCATTCTATTAGGGTCAAATCTACCTGCCTGGTATGGGTCAGTGTACCTTTTATTTTGATTGTTATTTAGACCTGACATATCGTGGCAAAATCCCACTCTGGGAGAATTACAAAATATCTAGGGCTAATGTAGGAATCCCTATTGGGATCAATGGATTCGAACATAGAAGTTTGAGGTGATGTCCTCTGTGGAGGCACGCCCCTTTGGCTTGTTGTTTCTTTCCTGAGTCTGGGCTGATTCTTGCAGCATTTATTAAGATTTCACCTCCAAAATCGCTGGCGTGGGTTCTTTAAACTTTGGTTTTGTCTCCTTATTCTTAAGTCCTTCCTTGTCTTGACCAAATATCACTTCATATAGTTTAGTCACCTGTTCTCTTATCCATTCTAGTGGTTTTTCCCTGTCAAATTCACAAAATAACTGGGATACAATTTCTTTTTTGAGTCCATAAAAGTATGCAGTCCTAAATTCTACAGTTAGGGTGAAAGGCCACATCAAAGCGTGAAAATACTCTTTTAAATTTTGAATATATTGGCAAGGGGACATATCTGGCTTTGCTGTCATAGTATATGCTGCTTTTCTTGGCATTCTGTATAGACTAATAAGGTAAGAATTGATGTCTAACCTGTTTCTGAAAGTCTGCCCATGAAAAATCTTCCTGTTCATTGAGACCACGAATAGCAGTAGCCGCTGCTGAATCTACAGGGCGTTAAATATATTGTGAATGGTTTCTAAATGGTCTTCCATGCAACAATCGCCTCCCCCTTGATAGATTTCATAATTTTGCTAGGACTACATGGAACGATTGTGAATATTTGCTGGTGATTCAGACCCCATCATTGGGCTATAACCACGTCTGGCTACAGGAATAGCTGTTCGGACATTGTTTCCTTAGCCAGTGCTGTGATTGAGTTCAGTTCAATTGAATGTAGTGCCTTGTCACCTTTCCTATTTGCTGTTCTAAGTGCTTGCACTGTCCATAAAGCTGTTCTGCCTCAGGACAGAGATCAGAATTTTCATCCCTGATCGTATTGATTATTCCTTGCAATTCATTGATTTGTGTCTGACACTGATTAAGTACTTAGTCCTTTTTGTCATTTTCTACCAGTAATTTGAATATCTCCTGTTCCGTAGCATGGAATTCTCTGTCTTTCTCCATGTTCTCTTCTGTAAGGGTTTGTATTTCCAAAATAGCAACATCTTTGTCTTTGTCTTGTCTTATTTCATCTAAAACGACTTTTAAGTGGGTTAATTGTTGCCCACTCTCTTTAAATTGTTTCTCTCTCTGAGACAATTGAGTAGCCATATTGCTACATTGAGCTTGCAATTCTGTGTCTAGCTTCCTCTGTTTTAATTCTGCGTTTAACCACTGCACCTGATCACATTCATTGTCCAAACTGCATTGTAATTTGCTTATAACTTCACTGTGATTCCCTTGCATCCTTATGGGCCTATGTAGCAAAAACCAAAATGTTGTGCATAATCTGATGATGCAGTTTTTTCTCCTCCTTGCGTTCCGGTGCTTGGAATAGCCTAAGGAGGCAGAAGTGCACAATGCTTCCTTCATAACTGTTGCATTTTCTGAGGAGCACACCTCATGTGCATAAAGCTTTGCCTCAAGATAGTTTGCCAATTCAGAAAACTCAGCCTGGATTTGGGTCAAATGAGCACACAGTACTGCACTACCTCACACAACTAATTCAATTAATGAGTGCACAATATGCTTATGCTTTAGAATGCAAGGGTGCACCCAGTAACTGTTTTAAAGTTTCCCAATGACCAATGCACCAAACATGTTGAATATATTTTGGGGTTATATCTATTATTTTGTGGTATTTGGTGGTATTTTATAATTCTTGGTGATATATTGTGGTAACTTGTTGGAGTATTTTTAGAGTGGTGAGACTAATTTCAGAATATTGCCTAATAATTGTTTTTACCAGGGTCCCTAAAAACAAGCAAAATACTGGAATTGACACAATCTGGACGAATGGTTCATCCCCCCCTTGTGGTACCTTATGTACAATACCACACTACCCCCTTTCTGCTGAGTTTCAACAATTGTATAGCATGCTATTGAAATACTGCACATTCATTAAATCTCTCTAGTTAAACAGCTCACAGCAGCTGTTTTATTTTGAGATATCTCTTACCACAAACATGTCTTTTTTTGCATATCAAATAAAAGGGACTAACTGCAGAATAAATGTAATAAGACTAAAAGTTACTTTGAAATAGCTTTATTTTTTATCCTAAAATAGAAATATGCAAGTTACACAAAATAACAGTTATGCTCACATTGTATTTCACAGTATGAATACATTTCAATAGCTTTCAGTGTTTTATCTGTGGCAAGTATTGCCAACTGTCCTCGGCAACATGGAACTTGGCAAGAGAAAAACACTTTAAAAAAAAACAGAGGAGGGCTTTTCAAAACATAAACGCAGGATTACATGCATGTTAAAAATAGACAGTACCTAAATATGAAGTGATAAGACTCTCCAGAGCATGGAAGACAAAATTGACCTGCTCATGGCAAATTTGAACCATTTGAAGAACTTTGTGGAGGACCACATAAAAGGAAAAATTTAATACCATTGTCCCACATGTACCTGTCCCCCCTCTCCATATCCCAGTCAATTATCCCCAAACCCTCTCCACGAAGAAAAAAAGTTTTGATGAGACTTCCATCCCTTCATCTCCTCCTATCCATCCTCTTGAAACTCACAATTCCCCTTTGTTCGTATCAGTTTCTGCTTCCCCTTCTCTTTCATAAATTGTACATCTATATATAATAAAACAAGAATATTATGTGTCTTAATTCAGTTCTTTTTTATGTTTTTTTTTTTTAAAAAAGGCAGTTAGGGTGTCCGCGGACAGTGCGGGTGTCCGGAATGTCCGCAATTAACCAAAATGGGGGTGTTCTAAGGACACTCTACCTGTCCGTACTGTTCACAGGCAAGTTGCAACTGTTCTAAGAACACACTCTGTGTCCGTGGTGTCCATAAAACCCAAAATAGAGGTTTCCTAAGGACACTATACCTGTCCGTACTGTTCGCAGGCAAGTTGAAACTGTTCTAAGAACACACTCAGTGTCCGGGATGTCCGTAAAACCCAAAATGGAGGTGTCCTAAGGACACTATACCTGTCCATACTGTACGCAGGCAAGTTGAAACTGTTCTAAGAACAAACTCAGTGTCCGGGATGTCCGTAAAACCCAAAATGGAGGTGTCCTAAGGACACTATACCTGTCCGTCCTGTTCGCAAGCAAAATGGAACCGTTCTTAGAACACACTCGGTGTCCGGGATGTCTGCAATTTACCAAAATGGAGGTGTCCTAAGGACACTATACCTTTCTGTACTTGTCGCAAGTAAAATAGAACCATTCTTAGAACACAATCGGTGTCCGGGATGTCCACAATTAGCCAAAATGGAGGTGTGCAAATGGACACTATATCTGTCCAAATTGTTCGTATTCAAATGGGAACTGTACTAAGAACACAATCAGTGTCCGGGTTGTCTGCATGTATGTAAAATGGGGGTGTTCTAAGGACACTATACCTGTCCGTACTGCCTAAAGAACATCTACGCACATGCGCACCACACCCAGAACTTTTCCAAACATCGCGCCTGTCCGTAACTGTTTGCATCACTTGTGTCACACTTTTAATTAATTTCAGGACCCGAACACTGTCCGTAGAACACCTGCACACATGCGCACAACCGTTCCCGTGCATTTGATGTCCTGCGGACACCAATTCCCTTCATGGACATTTTCGCGATGCCATCATGTGACCGCACCCACGCTGAGCGTGTGTTCTGAATTGAGGACACTGTCCGGGTCCCCGAACATTTTAAAAGTGCATTTTCAGGCTATCCACAGTATTGTATAGTAAACATTCACCATAGCACATGTCCCAGACAATCACTATGACTCTCTACATACTTTTTGGAACTTTTTGAGCCTTTTTGGGATATTCGATCTTTCCGTGGACAGGGCGGGTGTCCGCGAACCGCGCACCCGTACCCCTATAAAAGGCCACACCCCAGAGCTCATCCTCATTGTGTTTCTGGCTATCTTACAGAACACGGTGTACTTTGGCTGCCAAGCTTCCAGATTTTTCTGAAACCTGATGGCATCCATGGCTCCTCTACTGCCACCTGGTGCTACATATGTCTCAGCACTACCCCCACCCCCTCTACCACCACCTTCCCAAGGGCCTGAAGAGGGGAACAGGTGTGAGGATGCAGAGGAGGATGAAGAGGATGACGAGGATGAGGTAGTGGAAGTCCCTACTACCAGCACTCGCCGTGAGTCTTGGGTGTGGCGGTTACTTACCATTCATGGTAACATACCCAAGGCACGTACGAACTAAGTCACAAGCAACCAGTGCAAAATGGTGCTGAGTCGCAGAAGGCTTGGTTCGTACAGCTTTGGTACGACTAGTATGAAGCGACACCTAAGGTCGTTCCACGGTGCGGCCGTTCGCAAGGTTGTACCTTGCGAGGAGCGTAGTAGGTTGAGTTCCTCTACTTCATCCTCCGTTTCCATTCCTCTCACCACAAGAGACACTCCTGTGGGAGAGCGCATCCCTCCAGCTGCCTCACAGGCCATTCACAATGCTGATGACCCTTACCTTTCGAGGGTCACAGTTTTGTGTATGTACTGCGATGCAGTGCTCTGCAGGGGGAGAGACTTCGAAGTGCTTTAGAGACTGTGGTCTCAGAGCAAGAGAAGACCTGCCCACTACCTAAGTAAGGCCCAACCTACATCTTCCTCTCTCCACCCGCCCTTTCTTAACCCTGTGGTTGGTGTCCCCCTCTTACCCTCCTTTCCCCTCCTCTCCTAGTGTGTTGTGTGTAAAAAAACAGAAAAATATAAAACAACAAAAATAAAAGGAGGCTCTGTTCAGAGACGCCCTTCATAGTCTAAAAATAAAAGTGACTAATAAATGGAGCAGGGCCCTGTGCAATTGTTTTTAGAAGTCTGCGGACAGTTCGCAAACATCAAAAATGTTGGGGTGCCCTATCAAAATCGTTGCACTTTTCTCCGGGAGGAAGTGGTGGCTCTGAAAAGAGCCTTTTGGTGGTGTTTTTTTGTATTTGAAAAACTTGAAATAGTCAACACCTACTGCAAAAAAGATGGTTGTAATTCCACAAAAGGATGCAATGCATTTTGTACATTTCTCAGAAAAATCTGATTACCAGCATAAGTAAAATGGACTCCATCTCTACGAAAAATGTATATGCTATGAAACATAATATTTTCATTGTGAAAAGAGGACATGCCATCATCTCTTAGAAAGGCACAAACAGCCTTATGGACATTGTGCCTCGCTTTCTCCATTTGTGGACCAAATGAAGAAGAACGCAGCCACATTTGTCTCTGCGCAATACGCAATGCGCAATACGAGAAAATATTACTTGGGAATTTGGAAACATATCCATGACCTTCCCAAGACCTTCTTTCATCGCAAATTGCAAAGAAATTCCTGACACATGTCTCAAACTGTTCCCTCCACAATGAATAATAATTATGTCTGGATGAATCTCTGTCTACAAACTAGCACAGAGAGGTAGCAAGTCTAGCCACTTAATTCCACGCACTCCATGCCAGTGCACTTCCACATGAGGGAATCCAAGATCTGCAGCTACTCCACAGTGTTGTGCATGCACCTCCAACCAATGTATCCATGAGTCTCCCAAAATCCACACAATCTGTTTTCTGAAACACACAGCCGTAGCTAACTGTTCTTCTCTCAGGAATAAGACTTTCTGGTAAACTCTCTCCTTACACAACAAACCCACTAAACTTTACTAACCAATCAATTGCTCTGCTCACTCTCAGTTACATGCCTCTCCACCCCAAAATCCCTGTATGTAATACGCGATGTCCGCAGACTTCTGCCATGTCCGCAGACATATCGTAACTTGGACAGCCCTTCTACCATTTCCACTTCAATCTCTGTGCATTCCCTCATTGGATACAGCTAACCAGTCAAACAACCATCCACCAATCACATCTACGACCTCTACATCTAAAGTTCAGCACTTCAAATGTACTGTTGATCACTCTGAATAGAAGTCTCATATCATTGGAAAGCACCTACTACAAAAACTGCTCTACAAGTCTCCAAGATTTCTACTTGCAGCTGCATGCATATCCACATGCATAAATACAAACTACAGGTATGCATATTTTCTGCACAGTACATGTACAACTCTTATAAATGCATATAAACAGAGTAACTGCCACTTAAACTGTATAACCTATAAAATGAACTTACTGTCATTTTTCCCATCTGATATAATCAACTGTCACTTCCAAACCTGTCTGCTATCTATTTTTTATTTTTGCACACACACCTGTTAAAAAAATTATAATATTAGAAGATGGGAGAAATATAATTGTGGAAAAACACTTAGTAGTGTATTATATAATTATACACAACCAGTAAAAGGTCATGCATCTTCATACACTCACACACATACACACTATAATTGAAAAGCTCCCAGCTGCAATAACACCAATACCTGTAAATCACATCCTTCTGCTGTATTACCCCCACCCTCACAAATGCATACATTCCATTCTTTTCTATACAGTTTCTGCCATTTATCTTATATATCATTTTTTCTTCTTTCTCCTAACATCCTATAACACACCTTTAAAAAACCAAGTGAGTTTCATACAGGCCGATTCATGGAATAATTAGCGCGGCGCAAGTGGGCAAAAACGTGCGAATCGCAGTGGAATAGCGAAAATCGCAGTGCAAGTGCGAAAATCGCACGAAAAGCAGCGCACGTCGATTCATGGAAGTCCGTGCGCGAGAAAACCAGCGGATGTGCGATAAAAAGTGCGCCGCGCATGTTGGCGCACAGGCCATCTAACAGCGTGCGCCAGGTCACAGCGAAAATCGCACAGGCCACAGCGAAATTCGCACATAGCGCGGCGCACACAACAAAAGTAGGCGGAACACGGGCGTAACACTCGGAATGGGGAACAACTTGCAAAAACGTGGGCGTCACGGGAGAAGTACAGGGCACAAGTGCGCGGAACGCCCACACGCTCGCCTACAACACGTATTCATGGAATAGAATAGGGCAAAAAAGCGCACGCTCAAACCAGCGCACAGGCACAAACACGACCGCCACAAGAAAGCAGGCGGTAGCGTCTCTGCGGCTGTAAGAAATGTGCGCCAAAAGGTGCGCAAACAAATAGCACCCATATGATGAATGTCCTATACTGTGGCCCTCCAGGACAAATGACGTGCAAAGGGGTACCCACAAACACGGACACGCTGACAAAAAATACGTGTGCGTGTATACCGGGGTGCGCGGGAAGTCTCACACGCGATTTGGCCGGGTACGTGGATTTCAGGGGTGCGCGGGAAGTTCCACACGTGATTCCATCAGGGTAGGTGTATTTCAGGGGTGCGCGGGAAGTTCCACACGCGATTCCATCAGGGTACGTGTATTTCAGGGGTGCGCGGGAAGTCCCACACGCGATTACAGCAGGGTACGTGTATTTCAGGGGTGCGCGGGAAGTTCCACACGCGAATAGCCTGGGCGCGTGTATTTCAGGGGTGCCCGGGAAGTTCCACACGCGAATAGCCTGGCCGCGTGTATTTCAGGGGTGCGCGGGAAGTTCCACACGCGAATAACCTGGGCGCGTGTATTTCAGGGGTGCGCGGGAAGTCCCACACGCGATTACAGCAGGGTACATGTATTTCAGGGGTGCGCGGGAAGTTCCACACGCGAATAGCCTGGGCGCGTGTATTTCAGGGGTGCGCGGGAAGTTCCACACGCGAATAGCCTGGGCGCGTGTATTTCAGGGGTGCGCGGGAAGTTCCACACGCGAATAGCCTGGGCGCGTGTATTTCAGGGGTGCGCGGGAAGTCCCACACGCGATTACAGCAGGGTACGTGTATTTCAGGGGTGCGCGGGAAGTTCCACACGCGAATAGCCTGGGCGTGTGTATTTCAGGGGTGCGCGGGAAGTTCCACACGCGAATAGCCTGGGCGCGTGTATTTCAGAGGTGCGCGGGAAGTCCCACACGCGATTACAGCAGGAAACGTGTATTTCAGGGGTGCGCAGGAAGTTCCACACCCGAATAGCCTGGGCGCGTGTATTTCAGGGGTGCGTGGGAAGTCCCGCACGCGATTACAGCAGGGTACGTGTATTTCAGGGGTGCGCGGGAAGTTCCACACGCGAATAGCCTGGGCGCGTGTATTTCAGGGGTGCGCGGGAAGTCCCACACGCGAATAGCCTGGGCGCGTGTATTTCAGGGGTGCGCGGGAAGTTCCACACGCGAATAGCCTGGGCGCGTGTATTTCAGGGGTGCGCGGGAAGTTTAACACGCGATTTCAGCAGGGTACGTGTATTTCAGGGGTGCGCGGGAATTTCCACACGAGAATAGCCTGGGCGTGTGTATTTCAGGGGTGCGCGGGAATTATCACACGCGATTTGGCTTGGTACGTGTATTACAGGGGTGCGTGGGAAGTTACACACGCGATTAGGCTGGGTGGGTCCTCACAGGTGTTCCCTGTACACCCTCGACGGCCCCTGCAGGCAGCCCACAAAACAGGGGACTACCCTGCACACCTGCTCATGTCTCCCACCACCCCCACCCCCCACCATCCAGGGGCACCCTCCACCAGGCCCCCACCCATGTCTCCCACCACCCCCACCCCCCAGCAGTGCAGGGGCAGCCTACACCAGGCCCCCACCCATGTCTCCCACCACCCCCACCCCCCAGCAGTGCAGGGGCAGCCTCCACCAGGCCCCCACTCATGTCTCCCACCACCCCCACCCCCCAGCAGTGCAGGGGTAGCTTCCACCAGGCCCCCACTCATGTCTCCCACCACCCCCACCCCCCTGCCACCATGGGCACCCTCCACCAGGCCCCCACTCATGTCTCCCACCACCCCCACCCCCCAGCAGTGCAGGGGCAGCCTCCACCAGGCCCCCACTCATGTCCCCTATCACCCCCACCCCCCCGCCACCAGGGGCACCCTTCACAAGGCCCCCATCCATGTCTCCCACCACCCCCACCCCCCAGCCACAAGGGGCACCCTCCACCAGGCCCCCATCATGTCTCCCACCACCCCCACCCCCCACCATCCAGGGGCACCCTCCACCAGGCCCCCACTCATGTCTCCCACCACCCCCACCCCCCCAGTCACCTGGGGCACCCTTCACCAGGCCCCCACTCATGTCTCCCACCACCCCCACCCCCCACCATCCAGGGGCACCCTCCACCAGGCCCCCACTCATGTCTCCCACCACCCCTACCCCCCACCATCCAGGGACACCCTCCACCAGGCCCCCACTCATGTCTCCCACCACCCCCACCCCCCCAGTCACCAGGGGCACCCTCCACCAGGCCCCCACTCATGTCTCCCACCACCCCCACCCCCCGCCACCAGGGGCACCCTCCACCAGGCCCCCACCCATGTCTCCCACCACCCCCACCCCCCAGCAGTGCAGGGGCATCCTCCACCAGGCACCCACTCATGTCTCCCACCACCCCCACCCCCCAGCAGTGCAGGGGCACCCTCCACCAGGCCCCCACTCATGTCTCCCATCACCCTCACCCCCCCAGTCACCAGGGGCACCCTCCACCAGGCCCCCACTCATGTCTCCCACCACCCCCACCCCCCACCATCCAGGGGCAGCCTCCACCAGGACCCCACTCATGTCTCCCACCACCCCCACCCCCCAGCAGTGCAGGGGCACCCTCCACCAGGCCCCCACCCATGTCTCCCACCAACCCCACCCCCCAGCAGTGCAGGGGCAGCCTCCACCAGGCCCCCACTCATGTCTCCCACCACCCCCACCCCCCGCCACCAGGGGCACCCTCCACCAGGCCCCCACCCATGTCTCTCACCACCCCCACCCCCCAGCAGTGCAGGGGCAGCCTCCACCAGGCCCCCACTCATGGCCCCTATCACCCCCACCCCCCCGCCACCAGGGGCACCCTCCACCAGGCCCCCACCCATGTCTCCCACCACCCCCACCCCCCAGCAGTGCAGGGGCAGCCTCCACCAGGCCCCCACTCATGTCCCCTATCACCCCCACCCCCCCGCCACCAGGGGCACCCTCCACCAGGCCCCCACTCATGTCTCCCACCACCCCACCCCCCCAGTCACCAGGGGCACCCTCCACCAGGCCCCCACTCATGTCTCCCACCACCCCCACCCCCCACCATCCAGGGGCAGCCTCCACCAGGCCCCCACTCATGTCTCCCACCACCCCCACCCCCCAGCAGTGCAGGGGCACCCTCCACCAGGCCCCCACCCATGTCTCCCACCACCCCCACCCCCCAGCAGTGCAGGGGCAGCCTCCACCAGGCCCCCACTCATGTCTCCCACCACCCCCACCCCCCGCCACCAGGGGCACCCTCCACCAGGCCCCCACCCATGTCTCCCACCACCCCCACCCCCCAGCAGTGCAGGGGCAGCCTCCACCAGGCCCCCACTCATGTCCCCTATCACCCCCACCCCCCCGCCACCAGGGGCACCCTCCACCAGGCCCCCACTCATGTCTCCCACCACCCCCACCCCCCCAGTCACCAGGGGCACCCTCCACCAGGCCCCCACTCATGTCTCCCACCACCCCCACCCCCCACCATCCAGGGGCAGCCTCCACCAGGCCCCCACTCATGTCTCCCACCACCCCCACCCCCCAGCAGTGCAGGGGCACCCTCCACCAGGCCCCCACCCATGTCTCCCACCACCCCCACCCCCCAGCAGTGCAGGGGAAGCCTCCACCAGGCCCCCACTCATGTCTCCCACCACCCCCACCCCCCCGCCACCAGGGGCACCCTCCACCAGGCCCCCACCCATGTCTCCCACCACCCCCACCCCCCAGCAGTGCAGGGGCAGCCTCCACCAGGCCCCCACTCATGTCCCCTATCACCCCCACCCCCCCGCCACCAGGGGCACCCTCCACCAGGCCCCCACTCATGTCTCCCACCACCCCCACCCCCAGTCACCAGGGGCACCCTCCACCAGGCCCCCACTCATGTCTCCCACCACCCCCACCCCCCACCATCCAGGGGCACCCTCCACCAGGCCCCCACTCATGTCTCCCACCACCCCCACCCCCCCAGTCACCAGGGGCAGCCTCCACCAGGCCCCCACTCATGTCTCCCACCACCCCCACCCCCCACCATCCAGGGGCACCCTCCACCAGGCCCCCACTCATGTCTCCCACCACCCCCACCCCCCACCATCCAGGGACACCCTCCACCAGGCCCCCACTCATGTCTCCCACCACCCCCACCCCCCCAGTCACCAGGGGCACCCTCCACCAGGCCCCCACTCATGTCTCCCACCACCCCCACCCCCCCGCCACCAGGGGCACCCTCCACCAGGCCCCCACCCATGTCTCCCACCACCCCCACCCCCCAGCAGTGCAGGGGCATCCTCCACCAGGCACCCACTCATGTCTCCCACCACCCCCACCCCCCAGCAGTGCAGGGGCACCCTCCACCAGGCCCCCACTCATGTCTCCCATCACCCTCACCCCCCCAGTCACCAGGGGCACCCTCCACCAGGCCCCCACTCATGTCTCCCACCACCCCCACCCCCCACCATCCAGGGGCAGCCTCCACCAGGACCCCACTCATGTCTCCCACCACCCCCACCCCCCAGCAGTGCAGGGGCACCCTCCACCAGGCCCCCACCCATGTCTCCCACCACCCCCACCCCCCAGCAGTGCAGGGGCAGCCTCCACCAGGCCCCCACTCATGTCTCCCACCACCCCCACCCCCCCGCCACCAGGGGCACCCTCCACCAGGCCCCCACCCATGTCTCCCACCACCCCCACCCCCCAGCAGTGCAGGGGCAGCCTCCACCAGGCCCCCACTCATGGCCCCTATCACCCCCACCCCCCCGCCACCAGGGGCACCCTCCACCAGGCCCCCACCCATGTCTCCCACCACCCCCACCCCCCAGCAGTGCAGGGGCAGCCTCCACCAGGCCCCCACTCATGTCCCCTATCACCCCCACCCCCCCACCACCAGGGGCACCCTCCACCAGGCCCCCACTCATGTCTCCCACCACCCCCACCCCCCCAGTCACCAGGGGCACCCTCCACCAGGCCCCCACTCATGTCTCCCACCACCCCCACCCCCCACCATCCAGGGGCAGCCTCCACCAGGCCCCCACTCATGTCTCCCACCACCCCCACCCCCCAGCAGTGCAGGGGCACCCTCCACCAGGCCCCCACCCATGTCTCCCACCACCCCCACCCCCCAGCAGTGCAGGGGCAGCCTCCACCAGGCCCCCACTCATGTCTCCCACCACCCCCACCCCCCCGCCACCAGGGGCACCCTCCACCAGGCCCCCACCCATGTCTCCCACCACCCCCACCCCCCAGCAGTGCAGGGGCAGCCTCCACCAGGCCCCCACTCATGTCCCCTATCACCCCCACCCCCCCGCCACCAGGGGCACCCTCCACCAGGCCCCCACTCATGTCTCCCACCACCCCCACCCCCCCAGTCACCAGGGGCACCCTCCACCAGGCCCCCACTCATGTCTCCCACCACCCCCACCCCCCACCATCCAGGGGCACCCTCCACCAGGCCCCCACTCATGTCTCCCACCACCCCCACCCCCCCCAGTCACCAGGGGCAGCCTCCACCAGGCCCCCACTCATGTCTCCCACCACCCCCACCCCCCACCATCCAGGGGCACCCTCCACCAGGCCCCCACTCATGTCTCCCACCACCCCCACCCCCCAGCAGTGCAGGGGCATCCTCCACCAGGCACCCACTCATGTCTCCCACCACCCCCACCCCCCAGCAGTGCAGGGGCACCCTCCACCAGGCACCCACACATGTCCCCCTGCCCCCAGGTCCTGACGATACTCAATCATGGCAGTAATGGGCAGCATACCCAGCACAAACACCCAGGCAAGGATTGCATCCACCCACATAGTGAATGCAATTACATGATACAACCCCAATGGCAAGTATGTAAATGAACATGAATGTCCGTCACACACACATACACAACGGGTGCAAGTGAATGTCAAAACCCATATCATGACATGTATGAAACCATTGAGAAAATACCACAAGTGAAAGTTAAAAAAACATGTATTAAAGATGAAAAATAAGTAAACAAATCAAACATACAACAATGGGGATAACAAAATAAATGGTCCATGTCCGAGAACAAATGTAAAAATAAAAAAAAAAAAGTAATCCAAAAACAAATGTTGTCCAAAGCAATGTCATGTGGAAGGAAAATAATGAAAAACCATTTCCTCATGGTGAACACAATAATCAATAAAAAAAATGTTTCTTCAAAAAGCAAACTATATACACGAATATTCCAGGGTCCATGAGCCCAACACCATAAATGAAACCTACTACTACCTAATGAAAAAAATATCTACAAAAAAGTGGCCATTGTCCGAGCGGTCCAAAAAAATAAAAATGAATAAAGGAAACCTAACACTAACTAACTAAATAACTATATACAAAGGCAGCGGGCAAGTCCTGCGGCTCACTCGGTGATGTTGCTGGCCAGGGCATCATCGAACTCCATGTCGATGTCCTGGAGGCGGGACTCTGTCCTGGCCCTGAGGTCTCGCAGGGATAACCCCATGTTCAGCTCAAACTCCCTGCGAGCTTCCTCGAGGCACTCAGCCCGCCTCAACGCCCGACGCATGGAGAACTCCGCCCTGACCATGGTGAGCCGCTCCTCTTCCGCCCGCTGCCGCTCCGCACCTATCCGCTGGACCAACTGCTCCCACACGGAAGACACCACCATCCCAGGGTTGCCCTGCCCTCCGGCCGATGCCTGCCCCTCTGATCTTGATGGCCCTGAGCCATGATGCCTCCCACGTCGAGCCTGCTGCTGCCTCCGACGCCACTGCCTCTGCCAGCACGACGGCATACAGGCTGATGGAAACCACTGACGCCGTCGTGCACGTGCCCTGCCCGATGATGCTGTCACATCTTCCATCTGCTGGGGTCCAGTTGCTGTGTTGTCCACCCCTGCTGGACCTCCGACTCCCAACTGTGGCAGGGATGGGATCCCCACCGAGCTGGCTGCATTGGTCGGGGCAGGTCCACAGGGGGCCCTGGTATCATCTGGGGCAGAAGACGGCAAGGAGAACGACTGGTGTATAGCCTGCACAGAGGAGGAGAGGGCCGCCAGATTGGCCAACACATGCAGCAAACCCCCGAACATGGCCGATCCCAATTGGGCCACGTCGGCACGGTGCACTTCGTGATGACGTGCGTGCTCCTCCTGGGAAGCATGCACGGCATCACGAATCACAGCCGTGCGCATCGCGACCCCAATCAGGACCTTCTCCACACGGCCAGGGGTTCCCACGTCCGCAGGTGGAGGGGAGTCAGGTGACATGGACATCCCCTCTACCTGCGGACGGGCCTGGGACGGGGCATCCCTGCTGGTGCATGGTGGTGCACTCACAGGGTCAGGGACAGCGACATGCACAGGCCCCTCCACGGTGACCTGTGCTGCCTCCTGCCCCTGGCCCTGGACTGCACCACTTGCACCAGCAGGGATGCCCCCACCAGGCCCCATGTGTGCCCCAGTGGCGGCCTCCTCTGTGCAAACCACCAACCCGGATGGCTCCTCACCGTCTCCCACCGTAGCAGGCCCCTGTGGGGGCTCACCCACCCCTTCCGCTGCAGCCGTGGGGGCATCCCCGCCGCCTTGCTCCACAGCGCCGTCTCCGCCCTCTTCTTCACTAGCCGCTGTGTAGAGGGAGACAAAGAACACAAGCATCAGGGTACTGTACAATGGTCCCCTAGACAGGAAGCAATAGCAGATGAGCACCCCTGTCAAAGTACACTTCCATCATGTCCCTCCACAACACATGGGTCAGTCCAGGCAAAACACACACAGTAACAGGCATGGTGCATGCCATGGACATTTCCATGCATGTCCAATGGACTCTTGAAATATTCAATGATATGTAACTCACATGCATCATGGCTCATGCCTATCACATGCACCTCAGTCACATCCATCTGGCCCCAAACACACCAAACACAGCGGATACAAGGGTAATTTGGCTGCTTCACTGAATCTGTGCATTGTCACACACATGTGTCATGCATCCATGGCATGCACAAGTCACAGACACGCAGGTCAGGCACACAGACATGGCTACCATATATGTACCTGGCATCAGCACCCATCCCTCACCCCCACCCATGTCCAGGTACAGAGACTGGCATGCTCTCATGTTCAAAATCTGCATAGGGCTCCCCATGCGGCATTTGAACACATGCAACAACCATGTGGGTCACACATCACTGGTCGCACATGCATTACTATGATGTCCCTGCACACATACATGCATACATGGCCTATGGCACACATACAGGCAAGTATCATAGAACCAGCACACCGCAACATGCCCTGTCTCACACAGTAATGCTTGGACACTTACTGCTCAACTCCAGACGGACCTCCCTCTCAAGGATCTGGGCGTGGAGCGCTGGGCGTACGTGTTCCAGGACCCTCATCTGGATGGAACTCCAGCGGCCCCGCCCCCCCTCCATGAGGCGCCGGGCCTTCACAAGGGTCCTGGACCTCAAGTCCTCCCAGCGCTTCTTGATCTTCAGGACGTTGCGGGTTGCCACCCCCTCCGCGTTGATGGCAACCACACAGTCGGCCCAGATCCTCTCCCGTCCTTCCTTGCTGGCGCGGGACGATCCAAAGAGGGCATCATACTGCCCCAGGACATGCTCCACCAGGACACCAACTTCGGTGGCAGTGAAGCTGGTGCCCCTCTGCCCCTCTGGCCTGGGGTTGCCACTGGTGCCAGATGTGGAAGTGCCCGACATGGCAACCCCAGAGGCAGGTGTGGGTGGGCAACTGGGTCCTGGGGCTGGGCTGTGGAGCGATGTAATCCCAGTCGGGAGTCTTCAGTTCCAGCAGGGGTGGACACAGCAACTGGACCCCTGCAGATGGCTGATGTGCAGGCACCAAATGGCAGGGCACGGTGGCAGCAGGCAGGCAGGCAGGCAGGCAGCAGCAGATGGCACGTGGGCGGCTGCTCGGGGCACTGGGGGGCAGTAACTCGGCCTTCTGGGCAGGAGCGTGGTCTTCCGTGTGTTTTCGCGTGGCCAGCTTGATACGGAGTGATTTGGCACGTGAAAATCCTGCACGTCAGCGTGAAATCCGAGGAAAGGCCCTTAGCGCGTAAGCGCGTCAGCACGCATACGCGATTCTATTGGACCAGAGTCCCTCAGCGCGTAAGCGCGTCTGTGACGTGACCTGCACGGGTGTTCCCCACTCAGCACGTGATGACGGAGCACACGTGGAAATACTGCACGTCAGCGTGTAATTGGACAAAAGTGCGCGTACACGCGATTGGCCTATGTACGTGTATTTCATGGGTGCGCGCGGGCACTTACACACGCAAGTACGTCAGCGCACCTGTATCCCGTGGTGCATGGGAATTTACACACGCTATTGGACTGGGAACTGGATTCCAGGGGTGCGCGGGTCACACGCTCGCCTAGAACACGCGCAAAGCATACATTTGCACACTTTAACAATAACAAGCTCAGACGCCAGGATGAACATACCGTTCCTAGCAGCAGTGGCAGTGGGCTACCAAAGGAGGAGGAGGAGGATAGTCAGGGCCAGAATATTCACACCCAGAACCAGCCTTTTCGGGATGCCTGATGACCAGGTGTATGGGAGGTACAGGTTTCCACCACACATAATACTGGACCTGGTGAGTGAGTGGGAGGATGACCTCACATCACCCACCCTGTGCTCCCAAGCACTCAGCCCCCTGGAGAAGGTCCTCAATGTACTGCACTTCTTAGCCACTGGATCATTTCAGCGGACAAGTGCCATAGTGGGTGGGGTGTCACAGGCCACCCAGTCACGCTGCCTACACCAGGTCTTGAACATCATCACTGCACGCCCATCAGTCCGCAGGCACATATACCTGCCCCGAACACCTGCAGAAAGGCATGCTGCCGCCCTGGATTTTTACGGTGTGGCACGATTCCCCAAAATGCTAGGTGCCATCGACTGCACCCATGTGGCTCTACGTCCCCCCAGGGCATCTGAGCACATCTATAGGAACCGCAAGCACTGGCATTCCATCAACGTGCAGGTAGCATGTAATGCCAAGGGAATCATCACCTCAGTATATGCCAACTATCCCGGGTCCACCCACGACAGCTTCATTTACCGAATGTCCACCCTAAACCGGGACCTAGAAGCTGGGCGGCATGGCGATACATGGCTGCTTGGTGAGTATGTATGCCACTGCACATGCAAGCATGTTAGATACTGAGCAAGGTCACAACCCCACCAATGATACCAATCACCACCTCCACAGGGGACAGTGCCTACCCTCTCAGCCCCCACATGATGACGCCAATTCGGAACCCCACCACGCCACCCGAGGTAAGATATAACACAGCCCACATTACAACCCGGGGCATAGTGGAGCGCACATTCGGAGTTCTAAAGTCACGCTTTCGCTCCCTTGACCGTTCTGGCGGCCAGCTGTTATACGCTCCCCCAGTAGTGTGCAGGATCATAGTGGCAGCATGTGTCCTGCACAACGTTGCAACACGCCGGGGCCTGGCCGTGGACATGGTGGTGGCCCCACATCCCCAACCACATGCACAGCCGCTGCGCATGGGAGGGGAAAGGGCACGGGGGGAGGCAGCCCGTACACAGCTAGTGGCTAATTACTTCACATAGAAATCACACCCCTGTGGAGTGCACACTGCCCTGGCACATTCCATCTGACAATCAATGATGACTCAACCTGACACTGATCCTGAATGTCTGGAGAATGAACCGGGAATACCATGTCAGCCTGAGATTGTTCACCTGGAAGTGTCACAATGTGTGCATCCCTACCAACACAGACACCACCAATGCAGTTTTGTGGAGTTACACATTCAAGCAGCTAAAAAGAATACCCACTTGCAAAATGCAACAAGAGGACAGTGCCATGTCAGCCAACCCAACCCCAGCACCGCCACACGACACACCGTGCCATGTCATGCTATTTGCAGGTAAACAAAGTAATCCCCACAACATGACACTAGTGTCACTATGTACAGTGTCCCTATTAGAAACCTGCAACACCTGAAATGCTCACAGCAATGCCTGACCAACAACATACTTGAGCACGTACTACCATTAACATGACATCACAAATATTACATATTAGTAGTCTCACCACCTGGAAATGCCTGCACTCCCACCACTACCAACTGTGCAGTGTTGGGGCCAAGTAGAGTTGTAGGTGCACTGCTGCCAACATGGACCCCATCTCCAGACTAGAGGTCCTTGTGTAGACATGAGGAAGGGACCTGCAAATTGGGAGGTAGACACAGAAGATGAGTTACACATCAATGCAACATGCAGTGTACAACACAACAGCAATATGCACTAGGAATGTATACACAGTATTGACTACAGACTGCCCACACAGATCATGGGAGTCCAACGTCACTGTGTAATTCACTGTCACTTGGGCACACCCTTTGCAAGCCCATGGAAACGGGAAGCAGGAGGGGTGTGTGTGACTCAAACCCAAGCATCTGAACCAAATACATTACAAGCCTGCATGTGCCCAGCCACAATGCAGCGTATGCCCACAGGAACCACGGAAGCCAACAAATCGTCCCCAAAAAATAGGGAATAAAATAAATAAAAATAAAAATAAAAATAAGAAACAATCAAAAATGGCCATTGATGGGCCCGGGGGGGTTGGGGAGGCCACCCAGGTGGTCCGAGGACAGGATGCACACCAGAACCCACCTGCGTGGATCCTGGGAAAATAAAACACCTCCATGGGCTCATGGCCCACACGGCTACCCTGTTGTGGGAGTATCACTGCTGTCGCTATTATCACCCTGTGCAGCTGCATACGGAGGTGGTTGCACTATGGGAGGCAGCCCACGCAAGGCCGTAGTCTGCTCCTCCATGGCTGCAAACATGCGGGTGTGGTAGGTCTGGTTCTGGAGGATGAGTGTGCGGAGGTCCCCATGCAACAACTCACGGGATGCCCGGACCTCCGCCCTCGTTGCCTGCATCTCAGCTGAGAGCGTACGGGTGAGACGCTCCAGCTGCTGTTCTGTCCTTTGGTGTGTTGAAGCCTCAAGCTCAACAAGAGTCGTCCTGAGGTGAAGGAGCTCCTGCCTCAGGGCTTCCCTGTGGCCCTGGGACTCAATGGAGATGGCCTCCTGCAGAGTCGCCAGTGCCGCCCGCCTGTCCCTGTTGGACCCCAACATGTCCTCCCTGTGTGACTGGCAGATGGAGTCGGTTGCCTGCTCTAGTCGCTCCATCAGCCTTTCTGGGGGGACAATGGAAGTGGCCACCCTATCCATGGCCTTTGCCATCATCTCGGATGATGCAGCCTGTTGGGTTGCCATACCGTAAATGGATTGCTCCCATGCGGTATTGCCAGGTGGCGTACGGCCACCACGTCGGCGGGCACCACACCTGTCTGGGGCAAGGCGAACTGCGCCTTGCTGTGCCGGCACTGCCTGAGGCTGCAGGACTGCATTCCCCCTCTGATCTGCTGGCCCAGGAACAGGATCAGATGTCGCGGAGTGTGACCCTGCATCCGTAACCACCAAAGGCGTAGCTGCCAACACTGACATCCCCATGGAGGGTTCTGACCCTGGTGCAGGTGGGTGAGACAGAACAGAATCCCTCCCTGGAACACTCACCTGCGACGGCACGTAGGTCTCATCCGAATCAACACCTGAGTACAGCTCGGGGGAGGTGCAGCCAGAGACACCCCTTGAGAGCACGACCTGCAGCACGTGTGGGTTCTCCCCCACCACCACACCACGTCCCTCACTGGTGTTTGGTCGGCCCTCGGACACCTCCTGGGTCTGCACCATCTCCACAACCCCAGCAGTATCAGGTGCGTCTTCCCCTGCAAAGACATGAAAACAAAGAAATGGAAACAGGCATTAGCACCATGGCACACAATGAGGGCTGAGAAGCAAGAGAACCAGTACTTGATTGACACATGTCCCACATGACTAAAACCCTCCCATGCATGCACCCTCACTGCGTATGAAGTGCAGGCAAATGGCACACACTGATGACACCAAGATGGAAGATGAACACATTTTCTGCATGCTGCCTGGCAGTGGCATCACACATTGGCCTGTGATTGCCAGGTGAAACACACATGCCATCACACAGATGGCATGTACCATTGCTATTGAGTGAAGATGGAGAGGAGGGCAGCACCTATTCATTCAGTCCAGTTCCCGCATGTAATTGCTTTTCTAATTCTAACAGGTCAGATTTTTCACCTGGAGCTGCCAGTCTGAAATGGTCCAATTGCACAGGGACATGTGTGTACAAATGATATCCAGGTAACAAAGTCACTCCACTTTACCATAGCCATGTCAGACATGTGACTAGTGGACAGCGACATGGCTATTAAAAGTGGGGGAATGCAAACAATCTGACTGAATGAACAGTGAAAAATAAGCAACTATGTTGTGGCAAGGTGACACTTCAAGGGCAACTGGCGTGCAGTTGGGCTAGATGTCTACTGTTGGCAGAAGGGATACTGCTATGGCCAAATGCAGCTGCGCAGGAAGTATTGCATGAAGCACATGGCTGACCCATACAACTCAGGCGCACACACTCTCACCTGGCACACAAACAGAAGCCCTCACACACACACCATGCACATGGATGACACACACATGCATGTGCACTCACCAGACAATGCCTCGTAATCAGCCAGATCTCCCACGCCTTGGATCTGTTCCTCCGTGACGTAGGTCCCAGCGACTGACTCATGTGGAGTGAGTTCCATGTCTACTACTGGAGACCCACCTCCAGTCACTAGAGTTGCGGCATGACTTGAGACCAGCTTACTTTTTGCCCTGCGCTTTAGGTCATTCCAGCGCTTATAGCAATCATTGGCTGTGCGCCTCACGATTCCAAGGGCACTTACGATGTCCGCAACGGTCTGCCAGTGTGCCTGGCGTTGTGCAGGTGTGGTCTTGGATCCTGCAACAATGACCATCTCGTTGTCATGTCCGGACACATACTCGACAAGTGCATTCAGTTCGTCATCCGTGAAGCTGGGCTTCCTGGACGGGCCGGACTGTGTAGCCGTGTCTGGGGCATCAGCCTGTGCCGGACGAGCACTCTTCCTCTTCCGCTTGGAAGGTGGCGGTGATCCTGAGTGTCCTGCGTCGCTCTGGACACTAGGGGCAGGAGCCCTGGTGGACTCTGTATCAGGAGTGTGGGATTGTACACTCAGCATGGGAGTTGGTGCAGGCATTGGCTCTAGTGTGATGGTGTCAGGGGGAATGTCAGCAGCATGGACTAGGACCGACACTGTCCTGGCTGGGTGTGTGAGGGCTGGGGTGGATGGAGCCGCAGCTGCCCCTGCAGCCTCTCCGCCCTGCCTCCTTGGTGCAGCAGATGACCTTGCTGCCCCAGATCCACGTGGCATGATGGCATCAACGTGCACCAGCGCACGTGTCGTAGCCCTGCTGACCTGGAAGTCAGCCATGGAGTCAGCCAGGTCTGGTGCCACAATGGGCTGGTCCAACAAGGGCTGAGCATGGATGGTGTCAGCCACATCAGCCTCAACCGGAGGGGGGGGTGGGGGGATTATGGGTGCCCGTGACTGGTCCTCCACACATGGGGGGACAGGCTCATCCTGCAAGTTACGACCACGTCCCCTACCGGATCCACCACGGCCACCACTTGTGGCTCTTCCACCTTTGCCACCCTTACGGAATCCTCGCCTCCCAGCCATGGCACTGATGTTAATGTGCGTATGGGAGTGGATGTAGACTATTGTCCTGGGCAATTGGGGGTCAAAGGGGTTGGGTACCAGATGGTAATTGTACCCTAGTGCTCTAGCAAGGCTGAATGTAACCCCTGGGGAAAGATGACGGGTCACGCAACGCACAGGAGGCCCAAAAAAGGGAGATGACGTGCACGCAACCCCTCCTAGACCACGTGTGCAGAAAGAAAAACCTGCACTACGCTGTGGCACCCAGTAACACAAGAATGAACGTATGCGTGTCACACGCAGCCTAGAATGACCTCTGAAGGGGTAGGCTACACACGGGGCAAGCACAGATGTTAGATACGTGCGTGACTCACCGTCTGCCAGGTAAAAGAGCGTGAAAAATGAGCGCGTTTGGTTGGCAACACCCCCGCCAAAAGAAGATATGTACGCTGTCTGAGGAGACAGGACAACAGTAGAAGGGAACACTGTTTGAGGGAACAGGCCCAGGTAAACCAGTACAAGAGAAAAAATAGAAAAAGCTGTCAGAGGTAACAGGGAGTACGAACTTGAAACGCCGTGAAGTAAATCGCGTGTGAAACGACAAGAAGTACAGATTTCACCCACTCGCTCTCCACGAAAAGCAGTACAAGGAATTGGTGTTCTACACGTACCTTATATGCAGGCCCACACGTACAGCGTCACTTACGCGGCGTGTACGTGCTAGGGCCATTCCCACCAATTACACGCTTTGTCACTTCTGCGTGTAGGTCCATTTGCACCAATTACACGCTTTGTCACTTCTGCGTGTATGTCCATTTGCACCAATTACACGCTTTGACACTTCTGCGTGTAGGTCCATTTGCACCAATTACACGCTTTGACACTTCTGCGTGTAGGGCTATTTCCACCAATAACACGCTTTGACACTCGGACGTGTCACGCAACTTTTTCCTACGCGTGCACGTGACTTCATAGACGCGCATACGCGTTTACGCGCTAAGGGCCTTTCATCGATTTACACGCAGACGTGTGGGATTTTCACGTGCAAAATCACTCACTACGTATCAAGCTGTCCACGCGTTCACACACGAAAGACCACGCTCCTGCCCAGGAGGCCAAATTACTGCCCCCCAGAGCCCTGAGCACGCTCCCACCTGCCATCTGCTGCTGCCTGACTGCCTGCTGCCCACGTGCCCTGCCATTTGCTGCCTGCACATCAGCCAGGGGTGCTGTTGCTGTGACCACCCCTGCTGGAACCAAAGGCTCCCGACTGCTTTTCCGTCGCCCCACAGCCCAGCCCCAGGACCCAGTTGCCCACCCACTCCTGCCTCTGGGGTTGCCATGTCGGGCACTACAACATCTGGCACCAGTGGCAACCCCCGGCCAAGGAGGCAGAGGGGCACCAGCTTCAGTGCCAGGGAAGTTGGTGTCCTGGTGGAGGATGCCCCTGGTGGCTGGGGGGTGGGGGTGGTGGGAGACATGGGTTGGACATGGGTGGGGGCCTGCTGGCAGGTGCCCCACAGCGCTGGGGGGTGGGGGTGGTAGGAGACATGGATGGGGGCCTTGTGAAGGGTGCCCCTGGTGGCGGGGGGGTGGGGGTGATAGGGGACATGGGTGGGGGCCTGGTGGAGGGTGCTCCTGGATGCTGGGGGTGGGGGTGGTCGGAGACATGAGTGGGGGCCTGGTAGAGGGTGCCCCTGGTGGCGGGGGGGTGGGGGTGATAGGGGACATGAGTGGGGGCCTGGTGGAGGGTGCCCCTGTACTGCTGGGGGTGGGGGTGGTGGGATACATGGGTGGGGGCCTGGTGGAGGGTGCCCCTGGTGGCTGGGGGGTGGGGGTGATAGGGGACATGGGTGGGGGCCTGGTGGAGGGTGCCCCTGCACTGCTGGGGGGTGGGGGGGGTGGGAGACATGAGTGGGGGCCTGGTGGAGGGTGCCCCTGGTGGCTGGGGGGTGGGGGTGGTGGGAGACATGGATGGGGGCCTTGTGAAGGGTGCCCCTGGTGGCGGGGGGGTGGGGGTGATAGGGGACATGAGTGGGGGCCTGGTGGAGGCTGCCCCTGCACTCCTGGGGGGTGGGGGTGGTGGGAGACATGGATGGGGGCCTTGTGAAGGGTGCCCCTGGTGGCGGGGGGGTGGGGGTGATAGGGGACATGAGTGGGGGCCTGGTGGAGGCTGCCCCTGCACTGCTGGGGGGTGGGGGTGATAGGGGACATGGGTGGGGGCCTGGTGGAGGGTGCCCCTGCACTGCTGGGGTGTGGGGGTGGTGGGAGACATGAGTGGGGGCCTGGTGGAGGGTGCCCCTGGTGGCTGGGGGGTGGGGGTGGTGGGAGACATGGATGGGGGCCTTGTGAAGGGTGCCCCTGGTGGCGGGGGGGGAGTGGGGGTGATAGGGGACATGAGTGGGGGCCTGGTGGAGGCTGCCCCTGCACTGCTGGGGGGTGGGGGTGGTGGGAGACATGGATGGGGGCCTTGTGAAGGGTGCCCCTGGTGGTGGGGGGTTGGGGGTGATAGGGGACATGAGTGGGGGCCTGGTGGAGGCTGCCCCTGCACTGCTGGGGGGTGGGGGTGATAGGGGACATGGGTGGGGGCCTGGTGGAGGGTGCCCCTGCACTGCTGGGGGGTGGGGGTGGTGGGAGACATGAGTGGGGGCCTGGTGGAGGGTGCCCCTGGTGGCGGGGGGGTGGGGGTGATAGGGGACATGAGTGGGGGCCTGGTGGAGGGTGCCCCTGCACTGCTGGGGGGTGGGGGTGATAGGGGACATGGGTGGGGGCCTGGTGGAGGGTGCCCCTGGATGCTGGGGGGTGGGGGTGGTGGGAGACATGAGTGGGGGCCTGGTGGAGGGTGCCCCTGGTGGCGGGGGGGTGGGGGTGATAGGGGACATGAGTGGGGGCCTGGTGGAGGGTGCCCCTGCACTGCTGGGGGGTGGGGGTGGTGGGAGACATGGATGGGGGCCTGGTGGAGGGTGCCCCTGGTGGCTGGGGGGTGGGGGTGATAGGGGACATGGGTGGAGCCTGGTGGAGGGTGCCCCTGCACTGCTGGGGGGTGGGGGTGGTGGGAGACATGAGTGGGGGCCTGGTGGATGGTGCCCCTGGTGGCGGGGGTCGTGGGGGTGATAGGGGACATGAGTGGGGCCTGGTGGAGGGTGCCCCTGCACTGCTGGGGGGTGGGGGTGATAGGGGACATGGGTGGGGGCCTGGTGGAGGGTGCCCCTGGGTGCTGGGAGGTGGGGGTGGTGGGAGACATGAGTGGGGGCCTGGTGGAGGGTGCCCCTGGTGGCGGGGGGGTGGGGGTGATAGGGGACATGAGTGGGGGCCTGGTGGAGGGTGCCCCTGCACTGCTGGGGGGTGGGGGTGGTGGGAGACATGGATGGGGGCCTGATGGAGGGTGCCCCTGGTGGCGGGGGGGTGGGGGTGATAGGGGACATGAGTGGGGGCGTGGTGGAGGCTGCCCCTGCACTGCTGGGGGGTGGGGGTGTTGGGAGACATGAGTGGGGGCCTGGTGGAGGGTGCCCCTGGTGGCTGGGGGGTGGGGGTGGTGGGAGACATGGGTGGGGGCCTGGTGGAGGGTGCCCCTGCACTGCTGGGGGGTGGGGGTGGTGGGAGACATGAGTGGGGGCCTGGTGGAGGGTGCCCCTGCACTGCTGGGGGGTGGGGGTGGTGGGAGACATGAGTGGGGGCCTGGTGGAGGGTGCCCCTGGTAGCGGGGGGGGGGTGGGGGTGATAGGGGACATGAGTGGGGGCCTGGTGGAGGGTGCCCCTGGTGGCTGGGGGGTGGGGGTGGTGGGAGACATGGATGGGGGCCTGGTGGAGGGTGCCCCTGGTGGCGGGGGGGTGGGGGTGATAGGGGACATGAGTGGGGGCCTGGTGGAGGGTGCCCCTGGTGGCTGGGTTGTGGGGGTGGTGGGAGACATGGATGGGTGCCTTGTGAAGGGTGCCCCTGGTGGCGGGGGGGGTGGGGGTGATAGGGGACATGAGTGGGGGCCTGGTGGAGGCTGCCCCTGCACTGCTGGGGGGTGGGGGTGGTGGGAGACATGGATGTGGGCCTTGTGAAGGGTGCCCCTGGTGGCGGGGGGGGTGGGGGTGATAGGGGACATGGGTGGGGGCCTGGTGGAGGGTGCCCCTGGATGCTGGGGGGTGGGGTTGGTGGGAGACATGAGTGGGGGCCTGGTGGATGGTGCCCCTGGTGGCGGGGGGGTGGGGGTGATAGGGGACATGAGTGGGGGCCTGGTGGAGGGTGCCCCTGCACTGCTGGGGGGTGGGGGTGATAGGGGACATGGGTGGGGGCCTGGTGGAGGGTGCCCCTGGATGCTGGGGGGTGGGGGTGGTGGGAGACATGAGTGGGGGCCTGGTGGAGGGTGCCCCTGGTGGCGGGGGGGTGGGGGTGATAGGGGACATGAGTGGGGGCCTGGTGGAGGGTGCCCCTGGTGGCGGGGGGGTGGGGGTGATAGGGGACATGAGTGGGGGCCTGGTGGAGGGTGTCCCTGCACTGCTGGGGGGTGGGGGTGGTGGGAGACATGGATGGGGGCCTGGTGGAGGGTGCCCCTGGTGGCGGGGGGGTGGGGGTGATAGGGGACATGAGTGGGGGCCTGGTGGAGGCTGCCCCTGCACTGCTGGGGGGTGGGGGTGGTGGGAGACATGGATTGGGGCCTGGTGGAGGGTGCCCCTGCACTGCTGGGGGGTGGGGGTGATAGGGGACATGGGTGGGGGCCTGGTGGAGGGTGCCCCTGGATGCTGGGGGGTGGGGGTGGTGGGAGACATGAGTGGGGGCCTGGTGGATGGTGCCCCTGGTGGCGGGGGGTGGGGGTGATAGGGGACATGAGTGGGGGCCTGGTGGAGGGTGCCCCTGCACTGCTGGGGGGTGGGGGTGATAGGGGACATGGGTGGGGGCCTGGTGGAGGGTGCCCCTGGATGCTGGGGGGTGGGGGTGGTGGGAGACATGAGTGGGGGCCTGGTGGAGGGTGCCCCTGGTGGCGGGGGGGTGGGGGTGATAGGGGACATGAGTGGGGGCCTGGTGGAGGGTGCCCCTGCACTGCTGGGGGGTGGGGGTGGTGGGAGACATGGATGGGGGCCTGATGGAGGGTGCCCCTGGTGGCGGGGGGGTGGGGGTGATAGGGGACATGAGTGGGGGCGTGGTGGAGGCTGCCCCTGCACTGCTGGGGGGTGGGGGTGGTGGGAGACATGAGTGGGGGCCTGGTGGAGGGTGCCCCTGGTGGCTGGGGGGTGGGGGTGGTGGGAGACATGGGTGGGGGCCTGGTGGAGGGTGCCCCTGCACTGCTGGGGGGTGGGGGTGGTGGGAGACATGAGTGGGGGTCTGGTGGAGGGTGCCCCTGCACTGCTGGGGGGTGGGGGTGGTGGGAGGCATGAGTGGGGGCCTGGTGGAGGGTGCCCCTGGTGGTGGGGGGGTGGGGGTGATAGGGGACATGAGTGGGGGCCTGGTGGAGGGTGCCCCTGGTGGCTGGGGGGTGGGGGTGGTGGGAGACATGGATGGGGGCCTGGTGGAGGGTGTCCCTGGTGGCGGGGGGGTGGGGGTGATAGGGGACATGAGTGGGGGCCTGGTGGAGGGTGCCCCTGGTGGCTGGGTTGTGGGGGTGGTGGGAGACATGGATGGGGGCCTTGTGAAGGGTGCCCCTGGTGGCGGGGGGGTGGGGGTGATAGGGGACATGAGTGGGGGCCTGGTGGAGGCTGCCCCTGCACTGCTGGGGGGTGGGGGTGGTGGGAGACATGGATGGGGGCCTTGTGAAGGGTGCCCCTGGTGGCGGGGGGTGGGGGTGATAGGGGACATGAGTGGGGGCCTGGTGGAGGCTGCCCCTGCACTGCCGGGGGGTGGGGGTGATAGGGGACATGGGTGGGGGCCTGGTGGAGGGTGCCCCTGGATGCTGGGCGGTGGGGGTGGTGGGAGACATGAGTGGGGGCCTGGTGGAGGGTGCCCCTGGTGGCGGGGGAGTGGGGGTGATAGGGGACATGAGTGGGGGCCTGGTGGAGGGTGCCCCTGCACTGCTGGGGGGTGGGGGTGATAGGGGACATGGGTGGGGGCCTGGTGGAGGGTGCCCCTGGATGCTGGGGGGTGGGGGTGGTGGGCGACATGAGTGGGGGGCTGGTGGAGGGTGCCCCTGGTGGCTATGGGGTGGGGGTGATAGGGGACATGAGTGGGGGCCTGGTGGAGGGTGCCCCTGCACTGCTGGGGGGTGGGGGTGGTGGGAGACATGGATGGGGGCCTGGTGGAGGGTGCCCCTGGTGGCGGGGGGGTGGGGGTGATAGGGGACATGAGTGGGGGCGTGGTGGAGGCTGCCCCTGCACTGCTGGGGGGTGGGGGTGGTGGGAGACATGAGTGGGGGCCTGGTGGAGGGTGCCCCTGGTGGCTGGGGGGTGGGGGTGGTGGGAGACATGGGTGGGGGCCTGGTGGAGGGTGCCCCTGGATGCTGGGGGGTGGTGGTGGTGGGAGACATGAGTGGGGGCCTGGTGGAGGGTGCCCCTGGTGGCTGGGGGTTGGGGGTGGTGGGAGACATGGGTGTGGGCCTGGTGGAGGGTGCCCCTGGATGCTGGGGGGTGGGGGTGGTGGGAGACATGAGTGGGGGTCTGGTGGAGGCTGCCCCTGAACTGCTGGGGGGTGGGGGTGTTGGGAGACATGGGTGGGGGCCTGGTGGAGGCTGCCCCTGCACTGCTGGGGGATGGGGGTGCAGGGGGACATGAGCAGGTGTGCAGGGTAGTCCCCTGTTTTGTGGGCTGCCTGCAGGGGCCGTGGAGGGTGTACAGGGAACACCTGTGAGGACCCACCCAGCCTAATTGCGTGTGATAATTCCCGCACACCCCTGTAATACACGTACCTGGCCAAATCGCATGTGAGAATTCCCGCGCACCCCTGTAATACACGTACCCAGCCGAATCGCGTGTAGAACTTCCCGTGTACCCCTGTAATACACGTACCCAGCCAAATCGTGTGTGATAATTCCCACGTACCCCTGTAATACACGTACCCTTGCCAATCGCGTGTAGAACCTCCCACGCACCCCTGTAATACACGTACCAAGCCAAATCGCGTGTGATAATTCCCGCGCACCCCTGTAATACACGTACCCAGCTGAATCGCGTGTAGAACTTCCCGTGTACCCCTGTAATACACGTACCAAGCCAAATCGCGTGTGATAATTCCTGCGCACCCCTGTAATACACGTACCCAGCCGAATCGCGTGTAGAACTTCCCGTGTACCCCTGTAATACACGTACCAAGCCAAATCGTGTGTGATAATTCACGCGCACCCCTGTAATACACGTACCTGGCCAAATCGCATGTGAGAATTCCCGCGCACCCCTGTAATACACGTACCCAGCCGAATCGCGTGTAGAACTTCCCGTGTACCCCTGTAATACACGTACCCAGCCAAATCGCGTGTGATAATTCCTGCGTACCCCTGTGATACACGTGCCCTGGCTAATCGCGTGTAGAACTTCACGCGTACCCCTGTAATACACGTACCCTGGCTAATCGCGTGTATAACTTCACGCGTACCCCTGATATGCACGTTACCCGCTTTGTGTTCCTTGTTTGGCAGCCCTGTAGACTGGTCCAGGGTTAGCGCAGCCCTTTGCAATGATTTAGCGATTTTGATGGCTTTTCCTTGTGCGAGGGCGTTCTTGGGGGCGTTACTGGCGCTGCTGCAGGGTCGCTGCGATACTCTGCGCCACGGCTGGTTTGGGAGCCTAAAATCCATGAATACGCTGTGCGCGGAAATCGGTTTTAGCGCACGTGCCTGGCGCAGACAATCGCACGCGGACACTCTGCGCCAGCCGCTTGCGACACTTTTCTGCGAAATTCTATGAATTACCCTGTTTATATTCTACTCATTGCAAAGCATGTTGAACTAACATATTGTAAATGAAATATAAAGGCTGCACATAGTCAAATGAAACTGCATGCATACACTATGTTCAGATATCAAACAAGAATACTATTACAAAAACATAAAAATTAATCTCTCAATTAACATCACTGCTATAAACACACAAAATTACTAACTTCTTTCTTTTACAATTACAGTGAAGAACACTCTCCTGGAAAACAGCAACATCTGAACTACAAACACCAACTACAAAGAAACCTGCTCATTACACAAACAAAGAGTAAGTACAATACTTCATTAATTTCTCTGCCTGGCCATCAAATCTCTCCACAATCGTCCTCCCCTTATCTCTTCTCTCTCCTCTCTTTCTACACTCCCTCCCACTCCCTTCACTCTGCTGACCACTTTCTTCTCACTGTTCCTCCTTCCCCTTGTACCACACCCCATTTCCGCTCCTTTAATCTCCTAGCCCCCCTGCACTGGAACTCTTTACCTCTCTCACTCTGCTCTATTTCTACCTTTTCCTCATTTAACACTTTCCTCAAATCTCTCCTTCTCCATTCCCCAACATGAAACCCCTCCCACCTTCTTGCCACCTCCCCCCTAGCCTTATCTGCTTAATCATCTCCTTCCCCTTCCCTCTCCCCCATTCTCACCTTTAACCCCATCTGTTTCCCTCCTCCTCCTTTTCCCCACTCTTCCCTCTCACTTCTACTGCACTACTCACCTTCTTCCCTTCACTTTAATTGGTCTACTTACTGTTTTCTTGGTCTGATTCTCAATTTTAAATTGTTTCCACTGTTACTGTTATAATTTTACTTGTTATAGTTATCATCTTGTTATTAAAATATATTACTCAAACACACTGTGCTGGTGATTCCTGTAATGTGTGCACCATAAAAACGAAGATTTGTGTACCATTCTACCCACAAATCACCATTTATTGAACAGGGATTAGCACGAAGAATGGCACACAAATCCCTGTTTTTCAGAGCACAACATAACTCAGCCCCGAGAATATTAGTATTACAAAACAAAGAATAGTTTTAATTTTATACCATTTGATTTACTATTAGTGCTTATCCTCACCACTAGCTCACTTTTTACTGTCATCTGAACCGCAGTATAGTAACACGCAAATAGAAGAGTAGCCTTCCCAACTAATTGTAGCTGCCCAATGCACAATCACACTCCACCAGATACATCTTTACAATCATATTCAAACACTCATGCATACAGCACACATACATTGCACAACAGCTCAACCCATGCCTTCTATTTTTTTGTTTCAACAGACCCCACAGAATGCCTACCAGAAAGCAAGTCTGTGGAAAGCAATGCAGAAATAGAGCAAATGAAAATAAGAATGTCCAACATAAGCATCCATCTCAAGCAGAGTGTGTACAAAAAGTTCAAACAAAACAGCTAATACAGTCATTTAGCAAAACTAAACAATCTTCCATGACAGAAACTTTGCCTCCTCTATCAAAATGTAAAAGAAAACAGAAAATGATTAACAGAAATGCAGGTACCACTACTGCTAAAACTGCTCCTATAAATCTTGATATAGCAGGAAGTAACCATACCAAAAAAAGTATATTAACAGAAATGTTCTGCCAAAGAGTCCTTCATAATCTTATAAAATCAGGAGACAAATCATGCACAACACTTAAAAACTACCATAGAACATTAATCTTAGAGGCTTTGAAAGACAGTGCAATCCTTCTCAAAAGAAAGTTATTTATTTTAGTGTTAAACAGAATGAAACCACTAACAGAACTAAGTACTAAATTACAAAAAAGCTTCTCAATAAACAGAATTTTAACAAAAATAACTTCTTAAATATCTGTGGAGGTGAATGGAGTCACACCACAAGCACAGCACCATATTTCAATGAAGAAGCATACAAACAAAATCAAACAAATACAATTGCCATCCATAGCAGTGGACGAGGTTATGAAAAACATAATAATACCATCATGGATCAAGAAATACTGCTTGCAAAAATATCCCCAAAGAACTTAGAATCAATTCTCCATTTGACTGAACCAGAAGGTCCAGTATACAAATGGTCATGCACGTCAATGTGTAACATTGCTAAAAAATCTTTCAAATCTTAACGCCAGTTCCTCAATTAATATGTGAAAGGCAGAGACAAAATCAAAATAAAACTGCTGCAAAATATGGATACTTATCCAGTACACAAATACACAGGACTGCAAGGAGATTCATTGGCCTGCATTTCAAGACCTATTGGCAAAAGCAGCTTCCATCATATCAAAATTATATCAACACATCATTCAACTATAAGAAATCTAGTCTATAAACTGTACTATGCTAAAAGTCCTGCTTTAGCACTAGCCAATTTAAATAACAATCTTCTACATGGTACAGCCAAAGACCTACTCGAAGAAATCAACCATATCTAGAGTAAATATTTGGGAAGTGAAAACAACTCACAAAATGCAATAGCTTTACAACAGACTAGCAACAATTCTGCACATGGCAACCTTCTACTACACACATACAAAAAAGAAATACTAAAATTCAAAAGTACATCTGCTGAAATACCAAACCATGTGTGTGTGTGTGTTGCCGCAGAACGTTTTAGAAAAGTAACACAAAAACTATAGACATAACATACAAAATAGAAGACAATGAAGATTCTAAATGGTTTGAATTAGCTCTCTACCTTATAGCAGAAAACAAATACAAAATAACTGACCTCTTAACAGTTTGCAGTTACTGCTTTACAAAATGTGACAACAATCAAACTCCTTCACGTGCAATCACAAATAATTTGGAATTATTCCCTCTACCAAAACTGCAACAACTCAATTTATAAGAGAGCATCATAATTCAAACAGTACACCCATTCCAAGCAATAATACGCCTTCAACCAAAAACAGCAAAATTGCCTCCCTCTGAATTGGAGGTATTCGCGGCAAAGTAGTATATTTACCATTAGATCTAACAGAAAATGTGCACACTCTGGGAGTGCAACGTCCAATAGAACAATCTTTAATTGTCTTAGTAAATGGTGTACCTACAAAAGACAAACAAATGTGGCAACAACTGGTAGATTTACATAAAGTTAGACAAGCCTTGCAATATCTAAAAGACAATAATGTATACTACAAAGAAATAAATGTTGACAAAAACGTAAGAGAAGAGAAACAACTGAAATAATACAAGAGGCACCAGAAACTGGTCAATTCGAACTTCTAGATCCTGCTACAATATCCAATATTTTAGACCATTATACAATTCATCAATTACACTCTAAAGACACCATAGATGATGCACTAGAAACGTACCAAATGCGACAAACAAAAGGATCACCAATCAGCATATGGGAAAAAAGTATAGAAGCACATGCTTTTCATTTACTCTTTCCTACTGGCAAAGGAGGAAGGTACAATGATAGACCCATTCAGATAACAGCATCAGAATACCGCTCATCACAAATGTATTCTGAAGATCCCAGATTTAGACAAACCTACTCTTTGAAAGTGAACTAGAAACTCTATGTTACGGAGTTGTACACACATTAAAATCAGGAACCCACTTTCAAAATATGTCAGCTTTGCAATTACTACAAACAGTACAAGAAAAAGATTAAGTTTTACAATCAAGCATTACAAATCTATTAGCAAACATGCATGGTACGAAAGAGTACTGGTTCCCACATCACGGAGATGTACGTTGCATGATTGATTTGATTGATTGATTGATTGATTGATTGATTTATAGAGTGCTTTACACCAAGGCCCTGTACAATGGAACAACATAATACAAAATAACAACAATAAATAACAAAATAACATTGGGAGCAAAAATGTACATCTTGAATCATTCAACAAAACAGTGATAGGTTATTTATAACACGCTTCATGTTAAAGGTGTTAAATGCCAATGCCAGGTGTGGGGGGGTAGGAGATGGATTGGACGAGGGAAAATGGAAGGGAGAGAGAGAGGAGTAGGAGAGGGGAGAGAGGAATCAGATGAAGGGAAAGGGGGAGGGGAAGTAGAGAGGGCAGAGGGGGAGTTTTCAAGGAGGAGAATGGAGGAGGAGGGATTTAAGGGAAGTGCGAAATGAGGTGAAGGTTGTGGTAGAGCAGATTGTGAGAGGGAGCGAGTTCCAGTGCAGAGGTGCAAGGAGTTGGAAGGAGCAGAAACGGGTGGAAGCGCAGGGGGATGGCGGTACAGTGAAAAGGAAATGGTCAGCAGAATGAAGGGAACCGGGGGGAGTAGAAAGAGAGAAGGGAGGAGAGATAAGGAGGAGCAAGTCCATGGAGGGATTTGAAGACACGGCAGAGAAAGTAACATTTTAGCTGTAAGTGGAAAGGTAGTCAGCCATGGTGAGAAAGCGAGGAAGAGATGGAGTCATGGGAGGCAAGGAGACAAAGGGTACGAACAGCAGAGTGGTATATGGATTTAAGAGGGGCAAGCTGAGATGCGGGAAGTCCAAAGATTAGAGAAGAGCAGTAGAAGAGGCGGGAAAAGATGAGAGAGGAAATTAGGACTTTGGTGGTGTGGAATGTGAGGAATGGACGGATTTTGCAAATATTGTAGAGGTGGTATCGGCAGATGAGGGAGGTGAGTGAAATGTGTTGCGAGAAGGTGAGAGAGGAGTCAAAGAGAACGCCTAGATTACGAGCTTGGGGTGAGATAGGGAGATTGGAGGGAGGAAAGTGAATGAAAGGGGGAGGACAGAGAGGGGGAAGAGAATTAGAGGGGAAGAAAAGGACTTCGGTTTTATCGGTGTTGAGAGAGAGAAAGTGGGAGGACATCCAGTTCTTGATGCAATGAGGCAGGAGGAGAGCTTGAGGTGGACGTCAGGTGAGAAGGAGGAGAAAGAGAGAAAGAGTTGAGTATCGTCAGCATGGAAATGGTGGGAGAGGCCAAACGAGGAGTTAACAGGGGCAATGAGTGAGGTGTAAAGAGAGAAGAGGAAAGGACCCAGTACAGAACCTTGAGGAACACTGTAAATATGAGGGAAGGAAGGAAAGGTCTGGCCTCCCCACGATACAGCAAAGGAACGGGAGGAGAGGTAAGAGGATAGCCATTTTAGAACAGGGCCTTTAAACCCGAAGGAGGAAAGAATGTGGAGCAGGAGTGGATGATTGACAGTGTCAAAAGCTGCAGAGAGATCAAGGAGAATAAGGATAGAGGATTGCTTGGCATGTCGAGCAGAGAGGAGTGAGTTAAGGCTAGAGGTGAGAGCAGTTGCAGTGGAATGTTTGGGATGGAAGCCAGATTGGAAGGGAGGAAGGAGAGAGGAAGTAGTGACAAAGCATGAGAGTTGAGAGTAAGCAAGGCGCTCAAGAAGCTTAGAAAGGAAAGGTAGAAGAGAGATAGGTTTGTAGTTAGCAGTGAGAAGTGGATCGGCAGAGGGTTTCTTTAGAATAGGAATAATCGTTGCATGTTTGAAAGCAGAGGGAATGGTTGATGAGGAGAGGCAGGAGTTGAAGAAAGTGGTAAGGTAAGGGATAAGAAGAGGGTAGATCTTGGGGATAAGAATGGAGGGGAGAGTGTCAGAGGGGTTGGATGTGGGGTGGGCTTTGGATAGGGAGGAGACTTCAAAAGGGGAAACAGGTAAGAAGATGGACATAATGGAAGAGGGAGGAGAGGGAGGAGGAGGAGAGGGGGAGTCAGACAGGGAGTTAATTTTTTTTCCGGAGTGTGAGGATTTTGGCAAAGAAGAAGTTAGTAAAGTCCGAAGGAGAAAGTGTGGAATTGGATGAGGGATTAGGAGTAGGAGGAGAGAGAAGACCGGAGAGAGTTTGAAAAATCCGACGAGGGTGGGAGGCTTGAGACTGAAGAAGGTTAGAGTAGTAGGAGGATTTGGCTGCTGCAAGACAAGAGTTGTAAAGTGCGTGGTATGAGAAGTAAGAGGTTTGATTGGAAAGCGAGGGAGTTTTGAGCCGGAGTCTCTCTAAGAATAAGATAAGAAACCTTGGCCCAACCACTTGGTTTGTTACATTAAATTGTGCAGAATATGCATGGGAAGATCTACATGATTTCCAATGCATATCAAACAAAAACAAAACAAACATAGATATACTAACACCTGGAGAACTTTGCTCTGTAGATCCTGTTAAT
This sequence comes from Ambystoma mexicanum, assembly GCF_040938575.1. NCBI lineage: Eukaryota > Metazoa > Chordata > Amphibia > Caudata > Ambystomatidae > Ambystoma > Ambystoma mexicanum. The sequence goes on along the minus strand of NC_090921.1, from coordinate 1,410,355,309 downwards.
GTTTCAAGATATTTCCATCACTGCTTCATTGATATGCTACACTTTATTTGTGATAAAACTGTTCCTCCCCTCGGAGAAGTGCAACACTTCTTTTGGAGAAAAGAATACCAAGCCAGAGGAGCACCACATATCTGCATGCTTTTATGGATTAAAGATGCTCCTAAATTTGGTCACGACAGTGATGCCACTGTGTTCCAGTTTATCGAAAAATATGTCACTTGTGAAATTCCATCAGAAGCAACAAATAGTGATCTTCATGCAGAAATTGTACAATTTCAAGACACAAATGTGGCAAATATTGTCGTCGCAAATACAAAAACAAAGGGAAATACTACACCAAATGCCGCTTTCCCTAGACCAGTTACAGAAACAGGTGAAGTGAACAACTTCATGTCTTCAGTTAGATAAAGGGCCTCATCACGAGTTGGGCGGTACCCACCGGCGCTATTAGCGCTGGATCACGGGTTTGACGGAAAGGGAAATCCCCATTCCCCACTGAGCCCATTGATGAATGCCCCATTCCTCATTGGGCTCAATGGGGAAATTTTGCACTCTTACCGTCCGCGGATTTCCCACCGGCAGTAAGAGCGCAAAATGTTGGCGGATTTCCCCCCAGCCAAGAGCTGGGGGGAAATCAGCCAAAGCCGTGATTTGGCGGACCCTTAAATGCAGCGGTAATAGCGCTACCGCTGCATTTAAGGGTTACCGCCAAACTCGTGATGAGGCCCAAAGTGTTAAAAGTAAATCACCTAAAAATACATATTACATAAAAAGAACAGAAGAAGCAAAATATATTAATGATTACAATGCAATCATTGCCCTATTGTGGAATGCAAACATAGATGTGCAGTACATTGCAGACAATTCCACTGCAGTTGCAAGATATGTTACAGCCTACTTAACAAAATCAGAAAAAAACAGAGCTTGAAGACCTCTGGAATGACCTGTCATCAGACAAAACACTGTCTCAGAAATTGTACAGCTTGGGCATAAAATGCTCTCCCATAGAGAAGGTGGCTGCTATAAAGCTGCAGATCGTTTAACCGGTACTGCTTTGTATGGAAAATCTGAAAATATAGTATGGCTAAGTCTTGGTCCTGCTAAATCTAGAAAAAGAGTTCACAAATCATACGATGACATAGAAACTGAAGAGGGAAAATGGAGACCAAATCCATGCCCCCGCCCCCCAAGCGCCTACATAGAAGAACAACAGGAAGAACAAGGAGCGCACTTATCATTTGAACCAGGCCCCAGCGCACCCATGGGTGACAAATATGCTGAAACACACCCACTTCACCAACAGTGCAACTTCTATGCTACATTAGAATCAATGCTGCAATATCAGAATCTACCAGCACAAAAATCCCTGTTTAAAGGCTTGCAAATGCCTATATGAACTAACATGGTCTAAATGCACAGTGTAAAGCTATGTTTCAGGAAAATTACAGCTAAGCTCATTTCACTCACTGAACACTGGCTGCGGGAGCCTTATCAACATTCCTCGCAAAAGAAGTCCGACCTGCCAAGGCCGCAAGTTCAAGATAAAATTGCTTTCTGCAGACAGACATTTTTTAATTATCCACAACTGCGAATAAATCACGGCAACCCAGTGTGTTTTTTTTTCTTTCTGGGAAAGAAAGACATTTTCTCAAGGACACGCACAACATTGAAACATAACTTGTAACAAGCCAGAGCCCAGGTGCGAACTGCTTGTTCAGCTAAAAAGTTATGGGAACAAAGTCACATTGCAACAAGATTAGAATTAGGTAATGGGGGCTGGCACAGCTAAATCAACCCACTGACGCAGGAGGTTAATATCCAATTATCAGGCTCTCTATAAGGGCTACATATGTAACCCACCACTTTGCAGCCAATAGCAGGAGGAGATAGGTTTCTGGGAGCTGATCCAATTCTGTGAGGTCAGCCTGCAGTGTGATTATAAAACTTACTTGTAAGACAGCTCCGGGGGAGACGGCGCCTGAATTCGCGGTGTGCACGATGCTTTGTGTGTTTTTTTTTCTTTTCTTCGCCTAGAAATAAATGCAGTTTGAAAACATGCTGCTGCCTGCTTGGCACTCTGTTGCATTTCTGGGGGCCATATGGGAGGTGTTGGGGCCTCCCATAGCTGGTGAGGGTATGGCTGCTGGCCCCCCACTGCCCTGGGGGGAGGGGGGTCCAGCTTCTCCCCGACAAGTTGGTGCCCTCTGTGAGGCTCATTGCTCATTGTAACATGGGTAATTGAGCTCTGCCTGCGCAAGCTCTGCGATGGACTGAGCTCCCTGCCGCCGACTCAAGGAAGCTGTGAGACCCTCGCCTGCACCTGAAGACCACCGGAAAAACGCGTAACCGGCTAAAGGCTTCGGGGGCCACTTGGAAATACCCCGCTTGAGGGCAGGTGAGAGCCCTGCAGGAGAAGGGGTCCGGTGAAGCGCATTGAGGGAGTGTCCAGCAGTGGTGCAACTGCCAGTGCAGCATAGGAAAATGTAAGTAAACCAGCAACATGGGCTCTGAGGGGGGGGAAATGTTTAAAGTAGAAATGTTAAAGTGTTTTTTTTTTTTTGTTTTTTTTCTTTTTTTTTAGGGAGGGATTGTAAATTGGGTGGTGGGTGATTGTACATTGTCACAAAATTCAGCGCATTGGTAGTGATCGGCACGTGAATTGTAGTTGGGACTGGGGTGGCGGCAGTGGTCCCTTCTTGTGTTTTTGAGCATATTGGGTGGGGTAGTGACTCCCTACACATAGAACAGGAGTGCCGCGCTGATTGGTCTAGAACAGGAGTGCCGCGCTGATTGGTCTGGATGGTGATTTCATGTACGGGGTCTGGATTTCCTATGAATTGACGTTATAGATCAATGAGTAGATGAGGTTCCCTGCTAATTGAGCGTTTTAGTTCAGTGAGTGGATGATGTTTTCCCGCAGGAGGTAGCTAGATTGTTCCCGAGTGCGGAAGATAGTTGGCTGGTTAAGGTCCCCTGGTGAGGAGCGTATCATGCACTAGGCGACGCAGTGTGTGCAGTCCAATTATAAGAGTTTATTGTGGTTTACCTTGTTCCAGTTGAGACAGGAAGACAGCTGTGGGGATTGTGGGGTTTTATTTTGGGATTTTTTGTGGGGTTGGGAGAAATGGGTTATTGTTCTGTGTATGCACATTTGTGTTTTTAATTTGCATTGTGTTTTTAGTTTTGTGACGTCACCTTCAGATTGATGCATAAGGACACAATGTTTTGATGGTGAGGAGATAGTGGTGTGGTTTTGGATTTGGAGAATAGGTGACCCAGAGGCGGTGTGTGGAAGACACATGCGCAAGATTGTGGGGGTGTGCCGGAGAAGGCAATGGTTTGGTGAAGATGGATTGCACGTGGAGTGCACTGGCTAAGGTGCGGAGCAAAGAAGGCTCACAGAAGTTGAAAAAATGTTCAATTATCTTCTAACTTTTGCTCCCTGAACAGCGGACTATCGAAATTTTCGAATTGAATAGAGGTAAAATGTATCACACATTACAGAAATGACTCCCCTTCACTTGTTGTGTAGCACACAGCTTCCATGCTGAAATAAGTCAGTAAAACATAGTGTGCAAAGATTCAAAAGTACTGAAGGTAAATTAAAAAGACCATGGCTGCTCATAGGCGGCTTCTCCAGAAGCGTGCAGCAATCGCTAAGGACACACATACACAGCACTTACACGGGAATAGCTTTAAAAGCACATGGCTACAGTTGAACTGTGTGCACGAAGGAAAAGGAAAATGCGAGGGGTCAGCTGATGTTGAACAAACACGAGCAGAGGGAAGAGGGGACTCACCCTTCTGAACCTCCGGGAGTGTAATATTTGATGACACAGGGGCAGAGAAAGGCAGATGAGGACAAGTAGGCACGAAATAAATAATTCAAGCATGCGATGGGAGGGGCAGTTAAAAACAGCTTCAACACACACACACAAGAATCACAATAGCAGTGTCAACAATATGCACCGCCCATGTGGGGAGGATACATGGGGCAGGATGGGATCATTTCAGCAGACACCACAAGCACCAATGCAGGTACTGTTACCACTACATGTACAGACACAACAAATGACAGCACCACTACCCCAGGACTGACTAGAATGACAACACAGGGGCACTGCACAGCAGCCAGCACCCATACAGAACACTGACACAATAGCAATGGTACCGGTTACATGACTGGGTGGGGTCTTCCTGATGGGGAACAAATCTTTCAAAGGATATAGATTGACATTATACCGCTAATAGGACAGCCCAAGACAAACTTGATTTGACTAACTCTGCCACACACACTCATGCTCCACCTCCCCGACAGAGCGGGCGAGACGCGCGCCGACACACACACTCACGCACACGCAATAATGCAGAGGTCAATTGCATAGGGGTGGTGATATGTATCAAAACATTTTCTTTTCTGGGTGACAGTGGGGCGACTAGGCCATGCATTAGGGAAGAGACATTTGTGACATCATGAGCAATGTGGATATGACCACTTTATTAACAGAGAAATCCATAACTTGTTAAACACCAGGCATACACATGTTGAAAGTAAGGAAGATTGTTTAAGAATAATGGGGGTGCACTGTACAGAGGGGGGTGCATAATGATAGCGCATCACAAGAGAGTACATTTAGCTACATTTTTGAGCACACATCTTTCAGTGAGGAGACTGGGCTCATGAATACACGATTAACACAGAACAATCAAATGAGACGCACAAGGTGGAAGAAGGTGCACTTGAGGGGGGGGCCTACATTTCATTGACAGTTCACGACAGGAGGAGAGAAATAGGGGTAAAGGGTGGATGATCCATGTTCCCAACAGAATTAATTTGGCGACACAATAACAGTGCAAGTGGTACTGCCACTAGCGCTTTTGAAAATAACACTGGCACAAATGCATTAGCCAACACACATAGGGAAAGAGGTCATTGCTGCACGAACTGGAGCATAATGGTTGTATTAAAATTTGAGAGCAGATATTGGGGGGAGAAATATATATTGTTTAAATGTAACAGTAATTAGAAATATATATTGTTTAAATGTAACAGTAATTACAGTAGTGGAGTAATAAAATACTAGACTAAATGAGTAATTAACAGAGTAGGTAGGCTTTAAAAAGTGGACATGGGGTGGGATAGAGAGAATGGGAGTAAATTGGTAGCGGATTTCATTAGTACCAGCTTAAAGTGCCTGCAGTTCACTGCGAGGCACGCCCTGAGAAGTGAGAGAGGAGCCATAGAAAAAAAAAAAATAAGATTTAAAAACCCTGCGATTATTTTAACTAAGTAACATGGTGCACTTAATTTAGAAACACAGCCACCCCATATGACAAATTTACCACCCTGATGTTTCCCTATTTAGCTTGTCAGTGCCTGATGCCCCACGGGACAAAGGCACGCACTATAAATAACTTATAACAAAAGCACAGTAAATACAAAGATCCAAAGGCCCATTTGTACACTAGCACCCAAATTGCATATATATGATCCAAGTGTGCAATGAGTATCTTCACAAAAATTAAGTGCCTACCCATTTTCTGGGTACATTCCGAATTGTGTAATAATTTACAGTCAGACCGCCATTGAACGCCACCAGGTGGTGACAGGATGGTGCATAGGTGTACCATTGGCTCCTCCCACTAGGACACTGAATAGTGTGAGAGTAGTGCAGAGAGATTAGGTCAAGAAAATGAAGAATATGTAAATTCTCAGGTCTCAAGCGCTTCCATTTCATTTCTCGCCAGATCCAAAGGACCCAGGGCAGGCCTGAAGACAACGGACAACCAACACCCAATGGCTATGGACTACAGTGGGACATTTTCCCCTCCTGACAGACTTTGTTAGAAGTGTAAGGCGTCAAGCCCTACAAAGCGGTGGCCACCCTGGCAACGAGGGAGCAACGATCAACAGGGCCAACGCAAGAGATTTTCATGAACTACAAAATAGCACGAACACTCCCGAGTTAGGGAAACATGGCCATCCCATCGTCCAACGCACACTAGCAACTAGAATAGGGACTGACACACGCATTTCCAAAGTTTAATTGAGTTTCATTACATTTTGTGCACCTACAGCTGTAACACTGTTTTGTTTCTTCTCTTTTCCCCGCACATGCAGGTTGTTGCGTATGTATGCTGTTAGAAATGTGTAGGAAATTTCCTTAATGTTATCTTCCATTAGAAACTGTGAGGCCTACTGATTAAAACATTGTGTAGCATTCCCCACTCAATTGCCCACCCTATCAAGAACCTCAGACCCCTTAGAGCATGTTTCCCTGAAGTATATTTCCTTGCTTGCATTGAATAAACAGCCCAAGATTTAGCTACCCATATTGAGAAATTTTGAAAACACGAAATGTCCAGGGGAAGGTTTGATTTTTGCCCTTAGTGATTGTTTAGTTCGCGGAGCTTGAGGTTACTAACAAGTACTAACGTATTAACGCTTTTCTTGCGATTTTCAGGCGGGCAACTTTATCATCTCATCAGCTGCAAGGACCCAGCAGCGTAAGTAGTTATGGGCACGCAAATAAGGACTTTTACCTTCACGATGGGACTATTAATGATGAACGAAATTATGGGGGTGGTAATTTGAAAATTAGTTGTAATAATGAGCGTTACCGCTGTACCCCCTGCTAACATTCCCTAACCTAAGCAGGAACAGTTACGGCGTCAGTGGGTAAGGAAAAGCTGCTGCTAAAGTAAAGAGAGTTAAGGGCAGACACAAAGGGAGTAAAACATACACATAACACACATATCAGAAGTGACCAACAACATGCACACATGTACAAAATTGGTAGGGACACCACTGGAGAGAGCTGTCCTGACTGTTCTTTAACATATGCCGGAAGAGAATTGATTACAACAGAACTTACTACAGCAGAGCACGACGCCATGTATGACAAGGTGTGAAGAAGATTGCAAGGGAAGACAGCAACATTGAGATTGAAAAAAAATAAATTGCAAGGGAAGACAGCAACATTGAGATTGAAAATAAATAAATAAATAAATAAATAAATAATAAAAGAAGAAAGAAAAACAAAAAGAGAGAAGACAAAATAAAATGAAAAAGACAAAAATATGATAAGTGCCTAACAGTGTGAGAGAAAAGAGCAAAGATGGTCACTGAAGAAGGACGTATACTGTTAAGGTACCAACGTTATGTTACCAGCACAACAGTGACAAGAAGTGGACAATCATGCTGGATGCAAGAAGGTTGAGAGAAGTTGCGAGATGAGAGCAGGAACATCACTGCTTATGGACTCCTATTGAGCACATGCATCCAAAGATCAAGAGAAACTACCACTGAATTGGGGAGGAGAGTGTTCATTGGTGCGCATCAGCATGCCCTTGTTGGTGATGACCAAGGAAGATGTGAAGAGTGACACATTAACAAAGATTGAAAACAACGGAAGAAGAGAAACAGACAGAGAAGTAAAAAGAGGGGGGAATTACTTCTCGAGCAAGAAAGAAGAATGAGTGGGTGCAGTACCAGCATACCAAAGAATGATCAGCAAAAAATGCATCTGAAAAGAGAAAGCAAAGAACTAGCTAGTGCTTGCATGGTAATGGATGACATCATGACTGCCTGGTTGCTTGAAGGTGATAACGGAAGGACGAGTACCGAGCACAGCACCATTGTGCAAGATAGAGATACATTGCAAGAGAACAACAGAAGAAGACATCGGAATTCAAATAAGAGACATGGTGAAAGGAAGAGCCGGACTAAGATAGCGGTGCGCAACATGGTTCCAGCAGTAATAAAGGTGGCCACTCCCTGTGATCAGAGGAAGTACGAAGGGAAGTGAGTGTGGTGGAACACAGAAGGAGAACACTCCTATATGTACTGTTCATCAACAACCATGCAGAAAATTATGGACACTTCAAGGAATTGGCAAGGATATGCAGACCGGAAGGAGGTGAATGTTGCTTGGTGGTGTGGTCGACAAAGTCGACCAGAGGGGGGACTGAAGAGGGAAAATGGAGACCAAATCCATGCCCCCGCACCCCAAGCGCCTACATAGAAGAACAACAGGAAGAACAAGGAGCGCACTTATCATTTGAACCAGGCCCCAGCGCACCCATGGGTGACAAATATGCTGAAACACAACCACTTCACCAACAGTGCAACTTCTATGCTACATTAGAATCAATGCTGCAATATCAGAATCTACCAGCACAAAAATCCCTGTTTAAAGGCTTGCAAATGCCTACATGAACTAACATGGTCTAAATGCACAGTGTAAAGCTATGTTTCAGGAAAATTACAGCTAAGTTCATTTCACTCACTGAACACTGGCTGCGGGAGCCTTATCAACATTCCTCGCAAAAGAAGTCCGACCTGCCAAGGCCGCAAGTTCAAGATAAAATTGCTTTCTGCAGACAGACATTTTTTAATTATCCACAACTGCGAATAAATCACGGCAACCCAGTGTGTTTTTTTTTCTTTCTGGGAAAGAAAGACATTTTCTCAAGGACACGCACAACATTGAAACATAACTTGTAACAAGCCAGAGCCCAGGTGCGAACTGCTTGTTCAGCTAAAAAGTTATGGGAACAAAGTCACATTGCAGCAAGATTAGAATTAGGTAATGGGGCTGGCACAGCTAAATCAACCCACTGACGCAGGAGGTTAATATCCAATTATCAGGCTCTCTATAAGGGCTACATATGTAACCCACCACTTTGCAGCCAATAGCAGGAGGAGATAGGTTTCTGGGAGCTGATCCAATTCTGTGAGGTCAGCCTGCAGTGTGATTATAAAACTTACTTGTAAGACAGCTCCGGGGGAGACGGCGCCTGAATTCGCGGTGTGCACGATGCTTTGTGTGTTTTTTTTTCTTTTCTTCGCCTAGAAATAAATGCAGTTTGAAAACATGCTGCTGCCTGCTTGGCACTCTGTTGCATTTCTGGGGGCCATATGGGAGGTGTTGGGGCCTCCCATAGCTGGTGAGGGTATGGCTGCTGGCCCCCCACTGCCCTGGGGGGAGGGGGGTCCAGCTTCTCCCCGACAAAACAATAGCCAAAAATGATCCCAACAGCCAAGACATTTTGAAAAACAATTTAATAGACACATACTACCCAGACAGAAGTACCACTTTGGAAACCATGTGTCCTTACCACAAAGCCTAAAACTTCACATACAAAAATAATATAAAACCCGATGAAAAAAAAGGTAGATACAGAGTGACAAATTGTCAAGGCAGCTTAGTAAAACTTACCAAACCAAGTTTAATTAATCATATCAAATTGTCATTAAAAACTCCTCAACATAAAGAACTATATTACATGTCCCTGCTACAACTCTTTAAACCATGGAGAAAAGAAGAATAAATACTAGATAACTATGACTCCTATGAAGACGCTTTCCAAGCAAATGAAAGCACTATCAACGATGTAAACTTTACACAGTACAAAACAATGTTGCACAATGAACAGCAACACGAAGAAGAACTCCAGGCTCAACTAGATAAGGACACTCCTGACAGTAGTCAACCTTCTGTAACAGGAAGCCAAGAACCACTGTGTCAGGCAGCTGGTCCTGAGAATAATCCGGTAGAAGAACTGGAAGCGTTGCTGTAGAGTTCTTCCTACCAATGTACCCCTTTGTATTTATAATCAAAACTACAAAGGGATCAATTAGCCGAAAGATGGAGATCACTGCATCCATAGTTTGGCAAGTTCAGACACCGTTGTTAGCCTTGGGATGGAAATTCCAATACTGTTTTAGCCTTGGGTTGGAAACTCCAATACTGATGACTTCCTAAATGAAAAGACCTGAGTTCAAACAAGGTATCCCCAAGAACTATACAAGACCATGAATATTAGAACCAAACAAGAACATTGAACAGCAAGGATCAAGAAGAAACGAGGAGATGGAATGTAGTACACTTACCACTGGGGTCTATGGTGAGAATACTACCGAGGAACTTGTACACCATCGAACCTAACCCTAACACCTTAGCCGACAAGAGGACGCCTAAGCAGAAATAGTCTCTAGTCCAAGGTACTATCCCGATGAAACGAGGACGCCTAACGCCTTATGCGCCAATGTTCACAGTCTCTAGTGCAGGCGCCGAGAAAGGGATGGTGTAGGTTCACTCTTCGCAGTAGTGGAGGCAAGCAAACACGGCCACCCAATCAGCCGTAGCGGATTGGGAGCTGCTCCCCAGTTGACGGCGTGTGGCAGATACAGATGATGTCCAAAGAGGTAGGTCGTTGGACGTTCCGGGTCGGCAGCGGGTGAGCAATACAGATAATGTCCGGAAAGAGGAGGCAGGTCCTTGAACAATCCGAGGTCAAGCAGCGTGCAGGCAATGCAGGTATAATTCGGAAAGAGGAGGCAGGTCGTTGGACGGTCTGGGTTCAGCAGCGTGTAATCAACAAGAGGTAAGACATATGCACAATGCAGGCCAGAGGACAGTCCAGGGTCATGGGCCAGGAGGAGAGCAAGCCAGGAAAAAGAGGGCAAAGGGGGTCAAGAACAAGAACAAGGAACGAACAGACTAGCCTTGAAATCAGAATCAGAAGCAACGAGTGCGGCAACTCGGAAGGGATTATAGCGGGTGAGCGCGGCCTCGTTTCCGCTTGACTCCACCCCTGCGGAACGCGATAGCATTACGCTTGTGGAGGGGACGCCACAATTGCCATGGCAACGAAGCTGTATGTGTCCTGAAACAGTTGTGGATGTAACGGGAATCCGAACGTGACGTGAGTTTTGCGAGGGTTCTACCAGAGATAGTGCCGGGTGACATAGAAGGCAATGAGTGTTTCTGGCCGATCCTGACACACTGGGACAGCCACTAATAGAAAATGTGGCAGAATTAGCTATGACAGAAGGAGAAAACACCATGTGTCAGTATGAAGATACAGAAGACTTAAGTACACTACAATCAAAAGTAAACAATGTGCAGCGTAGCATTTTTCAAGAAGTAAATGCCAAAATTACAAACCTATACTATTACACATCAGTGGTGAAGCTGGTTCAGGCAAAACATTCTTAATAAAAGTCATCAGCAAGTTCCTTCAACAATTGACAAACAACAAACTGTCAGCTGTTGTAACTGTTCCCACAGGTTCATCTGCCAACAACATAGGGGGTGTAACTTTACATCGATAAGTTCTCCTACCAGTACAACACCAAAACAAATTTGAATATTACACACTTTCTACAGAAGCTGCAATGGAACTACGCAGAGTGTTAAAACAAATGAAAATGCTAATAATAGATGAAGTGAGCATGGTCTCCAACCTAATGGTGGCTTTGATTCACCTCAGATTACAAGAACTACTTAAAACAAATTATGAAGAGCTCTTTGGAGGAAAACACATTATTGTTTTTTGGAGATCTTCTTCAATTGACACCAGTGAAAGGTGAACCAATTTTTAACACCTTAGGACACAAACTCTGCCGGAAAAAAACTATTGGTAGCATAGGGAATGTCAACCTTTGGCAACATTTCCAATACAGAGAATTAACAGAAAACATGTGACAGTCTACAGACCTCACCTACACCAACATTTTAAAAAGTATTAGAGTTTGTGTACTATCTCAAGAAGCACAAGCAATATTAAAATCCCGGCACATCCATGCACTGTATGGGCATAACTCATGTGCTACTGATGTTATGGAACAATTAGCACACAATAATATCAATTGTATGGCCTTAATGCCAACTCTTGCAAGCTGTTCCAAAATCAATGAAAAAATGTTGAAAAAAGAAATGCAAACAATAATTGAATTTTCTACAACAGACAAACTGGACGTACATGGGATGACACTACCCATGTGTGAACAAGCAACAACAAGACTAAATACCTTAGAAAATTATATCTCCAACATAGCTGGTTTGGAAAAAATATTAAAATGATCCTTAAACTGTGGAGTAATGCTTAAAAGTAACCTTGATGTGGCGCAAGGACTAGTTAATGGAGTTATGGGTACAGTTGTTGGCTTTCAAACATACCCACGTGACAATAACATTCAGTTTGTCAATATTCTCTTTGACACACTTTCAGAAATAAAAAGGATAGGCCGCTCAACAGCTTGATTCTTCAAAGACATGTATGTACGCAGAGAACAATTTTCTCTAACTCTAGCATACACAGTCACCATTCATAAATCACAAGGTCTTACCCTAGACAAAGCATTGATAGATATTGGTAACATAGTCGTCAAAGAAGGCATGAGCTACGTAGCACTATCACGCTTACGTACACTTGACAGTCTATTTCTAATCAACTTTGATGCAAATAAAGTAAACGCTGGTATTCCTTGAATTTTAGAATACAATAGACTACGTTCTCTATACACTCCCATCTAAAAACATATCCTGTTCCACAAAAAACAAAACGTTGTTAAAGAAAAATAATTCAAACTGAAATGCAACAGGATCTCACTGCAAATCCTCCAAAGAGACAAAAAGAAACGAATACTTCATCAATTACTACAACCAAAGAAGAACCTATTACTCAAAGTAAATCATGTACTTTTTCAAAGAAGCAACAAACACTCTGAAAAAATGACGTGGACACAGACCTATCAGGTCCATTCAAATGTTCAAATATAACTGGTGTAAGTTGCTACGCAAATGTAGCAATGAATATTCTATTTCAATTACCACCAATTGTTGAGAACATTTACTTACACAGTACAGACCAATTGTGTTTGCAAATGTTGGTACATCATAGAAACGCAACAAACCATCCTGACAACACGTATAGAGTTCATGGAATAAGACAAGAATTAGACTACTGTGCTGGAATGCTGAAAATCACTATAAACTCACAAGAAGATCCACAAGAGTTTCTAATGTACTTACTACAAGAACTGGAAAACAAAATCATACCTATAAATGAAATCTTCCAGATGTCATACATGTGGAAACATACATGCACTCTCTGCAACAATTTGACACAGGAACAAATCCCTAATGAGCGCTTCATGTATGTATCCATACCTAATTGTGAATCGGTTCCATTTCAGCAACTTGTACAAAATGCAAACCATGGTAGATTATGTACTACCTGCAATTCAGATAATCGCTCCACCATACTAACACAAACACATAGTAAATACATAAAACTAATGCTTCTACATTACAATGCAGATGGTACCAAAAACAACTGCAAACTGACTGGATTCACACATGGTCAAGTATCACTTGGTAAGAAAACCTTCACAACAATAGTTGTAAACTACCACGCAGGAGCCACAACCAATGCAGGTCACTACACTGCATATATTAAAAAAGAAATGTGGTTGGTTCGAATCTAATGATCGTACCATTATTCTAAAGCAAAGATTACCAGCAAATCTTACAAACGCTTATTTAATATTCTTAAAACCAAAATTTAATAACTAATCTGTACTTAAACATTAACAAAATTTCAATTAAATAACTACAAACTGTTTCAATACGCCAAAAGGTATCTAACTGCCCCAAGATTCTACAACAGCCCAACAGATAAATGAATACCACTAAATTATAACAAGAAATAAACAGGTAAAAAACTCCAACAGGTATCTAACTGCCCCAATATTTTGCAACAACCAAACAAATAAATCAATACCACTAAACAATAACAAAAAATAGACAGTTAGAATACACCAACAGGTATCTAACTGCTCCAAAAATGTGCACCAAGCCAACAGATAGAACATTAGTCAAAAAAAACAAGTGAACAGTAAAAACAAACAAACAAATAGACTGTAGCATAACAAAAAAAATGTTTTTTTTTTATCTACCACGCAGGAGGCACAACCGATGCAGGTCACTACACTGCATATATTAAAAGGAAATGTGGATGGTTTGAATGTAATAATAGTACCATTATTCTAAAGCAGAGATTCCAGCAAATCTTACAAACACTTCTTTAATCTTCTTAAAACCAACTGCCCCAAGATTCTATAACAACCAAACAGATAAATAAATGCCACTAAATTATAACAAGAAACAACAGTTAGAATACGCCGACAGGAATCTAACTGCCCCAAGATTTTCAACAACCAAACAGATAAAACAATACCACTAAATGATAACAAAAAATAAACAGTTACAATACGCCAACAGGGATCTAACTGCTCCAAAAATATGTAACAAACCAACAGATAGAACATTAGCCAGAAACAAGAGAACTCTGAAAACAAACAAACAAATCAACTGTAGCATAACAAAAAAAGGTTTTTTTTATTCCGACATGGATTTTTTTTTTTTTCACAGACCCAATGATTTGAAAAACAAACACAGAAACTGAGCAAATAGCACACTACACTGGTTTGTAATCTACTAAATATGAGGGACAAAATGAATAAACAATGTTTCTTATTCAATGCTATAAGTCCTTACAAACTACCAATACTAACATGATCTTTTCTTTTATCACAGAAATGCACAAAGAATATATGTACTGCAGTTACCAAACCAAACAGTAAGTATATTACAATAAGTACAACTCATAAATACTGCTCCATAACACAACAACTGAAACAAACAGTGCATATAACTTCAGTCTTGAATACATGTTTGCTTACTTTACTCTCCATATATAAGCCCCATATTTGTATGCATTGTAGTCTATTTATGTTTTGTGTGTATTCGTAGAAATATGTAGTAAGTGATGCATTATTAGCATTCACCATTTTATTATATAGCTTTGGAAAATGACAACTATTACACCTCTATGGTGTATGCTTCAGCCAATACCTACACTTCTGTATGAGTAGGTTCCTGTACTAGAAAGAACACAGCAATGGAATGTTCTTTATAACACTACAATGCGTAATGAAGTATATAGTTTATTACACATCTCTCGATAATCCCTGATACTTTTTTGCCAACATTACATTCACAAACCCTTGTATGAAAAGTAAATACACATGTGATGTCATCAGTGATGTCATCAATGAAATTTGTGATGTCATCTTTGATGTCCTGGGTGTTAGTTTTAGCAGTGCACTGTGGTGGCACGAGTTATGGTTGCTTATCTTACCATAACTGGTTTCAGGGGTTTTTCGATTTTACTTGTAACCGTATCCTCCCCTTAACAAAGGATTTTCATTGAGTTTCATAGGTTTTTATGAGTGCAACTTAACCATTACGTCCCTTTAACAAAGTTTTTTCATTGAATTTCATGGGTTTTTACCAGTGCACGGTATTTTCCTACAACTTACTAATATCATAATTACCCAATATAGCAATATTTGTGTCCAATTTACAAAGTGTCACCTTATAACTCTGCCATTTTCCACCTTCGAGAATCATTTTTAACACTTCTATACACTTTTTGCAACTATTTCAGCTAGTTTTGCATCTGTGGACATCTACGAACATCTGACTTTATAGTTGACCTTCCGGACAGTGCCACATGACCATACTCTGGCGTGCGGCATGATGACGTGTTCGAGAGCCCGTCCGCACTTCACGATAAGATCTCTGCTTCGCGGACAGTTCAGAACTGCATTTTCTACTGATCTAGGAACTTTCAACTTCAAAATTAACAATCTAGTACACAGTACATACTTTTAGCAAAACTGCTATTTATCTTAAAATGGCATCAGCTAATGCCATCCCTCCTCCCCAAGAGCCACCACCACTGCTGTAATCAAGGACCATGAGAAACACTGCCCCCTACCCTAGAAATAACACACGTGCAATATTTTCCCTTGTCCGCATACCCCTCCATATCAGCGTTTGGTTCCTCTTCCCTCATTTCCCTCCCCACCTTTCGTTCTCAGATCTCCTGCCACACAAAATACATCCAAAAACAACAAAAGACATATTCCTTTAGGAACCACCTTTCACAGTTAAAAAATAGAACTGAAAAAACATGTATAGACTCCATCTACTTTACATTTCTTAGTAAATTACATAGACTCAATAAGATTTTCCAACATTTCCATTTGAATTTTGTGTTATGCTAATGGAAATATTGTGGCGTTCATCCTCCGTTCCAGGGACTGGAACAGTGAATACCAGCCCAGCAGCCCAAGTTATCAGCCCAAGCGAAGCAAGGGTGGATAACGAGGTCTCTGGACCATTATCCCCCCCATTCCAGCCCCTGAAATGGGGGATGAAGGCCATTAGCACCCTAGGTTCCCAAAGCGGGAAGCCGAGGTGCTAAAAAAGAGGATTTTTCTTCCTACCCAGGGACGCCTGCGGCGTTCCAGGGTAGGAAGGAAAATCCTTTTCCAAGAGGGCCACCATGGAAAGGGAAGGGAAGGTGAGGGTTCCATACAGGGCCCCTCTTTGTGAAAAAGAGAACCCTATGACCATTTTACCACGAGCACATTTTTCTTCCCTTTCAAATCTATCCTAATTTCGAATAACTTTACCACAAACCAAGTCCCAGGTGGACATGGCCACTTTGAAACTATGTTTTGTCCCTTGTGGTCATGGCCAGTAGCCAGATTGTCCGGATCATGACCTTATTCCATGACCCGGACAATCTGGCCACTGCCCATGGCCACAGGCTACCCCTCAGTCACTAAAGGTATACCGCTATTTTTTGTAGCTACATTATGACACTTGTCAAATAATAAAACACTGGCCCATTTGCAAAACCATGCTTGTAGGTCCTTGCCAATGCTCATTACGCAAGTTTGCTGGAAATACACCCATGTTTTTATTTTTTCAAAAATGTCAAATGTATCCACATATAATCGTCATATAACCTATCCCGCACTTGACAATATCCATTCAGACTTTACGAAAACATCTAAATCTAGATCTATAATATTTGTGCAAACCTTTGTGTAGATTTGTCAAATGGCACCACATTTATAAGCCTTTACAATATTTTGGAACCCCCACTCTAATGTTGCCCCCTCTTCACAGAATCCTACCAAACTTCAGAAAAACATTCATATCTAAATGTATTATCAGTTTCCCAAATTAAGTGAGGATTTGTCAAACAGCACCTCATTTATAAGCCTTTACCTTATTTTGGGACCCCCTCTAATTTTGCCCCCTCATGACAGAATCCCATCAAACTGTGCATAATCACTCAGCATCGGCCCAGGAATATAAATGCGAAATTTGATGCAGTTCCGTTAAGTGGCACCAAAGTTATAAGCTATCAAAGAACTGCATTTCACCAACCCTGTAATGCTGAGGTGTTCGCAAACTTTTCAGGATTGTTCGCATCCGGACTGTTCGCGGACTTTCCCGGAAAGAAACACACGTTTTTTTTGCTTCTTGCAGCCATATCCCATCCCATCCTCATCACCCCTCACCTCCCCAGAGAATATTTGATAAGTTTGACAAGTGGAATGGTGTGTTTTTTCATATGTTTTTACCGCAATGTCCGCGGACACCGGCTGATGTCCGCGAATCCAAGATGGCAGGCGTTTCCAAAAATCTGATGCACCTCACGCTTCAAACCAACCAATCAGCGAACACGTTGGGTGTCCGCAGACATGATGCAAGTCGATTAGCCAATCGATGTCTTGTCCGCATAGCGAACAGGGAAGTGTGTCCGCGAGCGGACATAGATATCACTCATTTTTTAGCTTTACATTTTGCTCATTTAAAAAAAAAACTACTGGACAGATTTACACCAAATTAACAAAAGCACGCTTTTGGGACCAAGCCGCCACTCCTGCCACAAATCTGGTGAAAATCCGTCCAGCGGTTTGGGCTGTAGGCGTGAGCAAAGTTTTTTCCCATTATGTCTATGGGAAAAAAATAAATTTTGGGACCCCCCCTATAACTTTGCCCCCCCTGAACCAAACCTCACCAAACTTTGCTACTACGGTAGTGGCTGTGTAGTTATGGTTAAGTTGCTATTCCCATAGGAAGAACACTTTTTGGGAGGCCTATACCTCTGCACCCCCTGGGCGAATCCTTACCAAACTTTGCAAAAAAAGTATATGTGCCACTCTGAATTTTTTTCCAAAGTTTAGTGAGGTTTGGTCCAGGGGGGGAAAAGTTATAGGGGCAGTCCCAAAACGTCTTTTTTTCCATAGACACAATGGGGAAAAATGTTACGCATGCTTACAGCCCAAACCGCTGGACGGAATTTAACCAAATTTGCAGCAGGAGCGGTGGCTTGGTCCCAAAAGCGTGCTTTTATTAATTTGGTGTAAATCTGTACAGTAGTTTTTTTTTAAATGACCAAAACATAAAGCAAACAAATTAATGATATCTATGTCCGCTCCGCGGACACACTTCCCGGCACGCTCCGCGGACAAGATAGCGATTGGCTAAGGGGCTGGCGTCATGACCGCGGTCACGCACGTCTCTGCCGATTGGCTGCAGTGAGCCGTGTTCTGCGTCGGATTGCTTGGATGCGCCCGACATCTTGGATCCGCCGACAGCGCAGCGGCCACCAGCAGCAACATGCTATTTTGAAAACTATTTTGCCGTGTCAGAGTACTTGGGGAGGTTCAGACAGTAAGAGATGGGTGAAAAACTGTATTTGTTCAGGCGGTAGGTGTTAATGATGTATTCCCTATGCCCACCTTGTTTGGGATGTTTGTAAGTACAGAAAATGAGGAGTCTCATAAGGGTAGTATTCCAGTCCATGCTGTGCGCAGGCAACTTGAAACTGTTCTAAGGACATGCGTGGTGTTAGCGAACATTGAAATTGAGTACATGCTGTAATTAAATTATTTTTTCCTATGGGTATGCTATTCATTTGTACGCCGCCATGGGTGTGACATGCTGCAGTGGTTGTGGCCAGGGCCTAGAGACTTGGATACATGGCCGTAGGCCATAGGCCGAACGCCATACTTCCAAGACTGTATGCCCTGGCCACTACCACTGCAGCATGTCACAGCAATGGATACACCTGTAGTATTGCTTATCGATCAGATGGTTGTGGGGAGTGTGTAGAGTCTTGGGCACTGGAGATATAAGCCACTGCACACCCATACATTGTAATATCTATGAATATAGAGCTAGGAGTCTAGCCTCTGGCCACAACCACTGAAGCATACCACACCTATAGATACACCTGTACTACCGCACATCACTCAGGTGGTTCTGGGGAGGGCCTGCAGTCTTGGATGCATGGTGGTTGTGGGCAGGTTTCCTGCCACCAAATTCATATGGTAAAGTGGAAGTTGGTGCTCAATGTACGGTGAGCAATGCCTGCGCCTGTGTTGTAATGTTTTCAGATTAATATTGAAGTCGGACTGGCGTCCTATGTTTTGAAATATGAGGCGGCCACCTGGAGTGTTTGATGGGAACAGTGCTTTACGCGCCGAATGGGAGTAGCGGTTCTCATGATAGGATGCTCGTATTTTGTTTCAAAGTGAGAATGTATTTGCCTTCTGAGTGAAGGTCAGTTGATTTGCTTTTTTGGTTGCAAGCTAATTAGGCCCACGCATTCAAGTGAATTCATAAGGGGCTATTGTTTTTTGACCTTGAGCGAAAGTGAAACTTTAAAAGCTACGCAAGGAATCAAAGCTTGGAAAAAAAATACTATTTGATAAGGTTCTAGTTTAAAAACGCTTGTAAGGAACATAAAATATCAGTTCACGAATATTCTTTGATGCAAACAGTTTACTGTCTGACTTTGCCAACAAGTAATGGAGGCTGTGAAGATGATGTAAGAATAACTTTGACGACTGTACACTAATTTTGAAAATGTAATTGAAGTATTATATTTTTGCGGAGTTGTAATTTTCCTCCAATACCAGAGAGTGTACATTGTTCACGTTTGCATGCTAATACTAGAGTCACCGTTGGTGAACGTTATTTCTTTTTGTTTGAAATGTTATGCTTGCCCACATAGGTTTGTGTATCAGTTTGCACATTCTTTTGGTCTGGTGTAACATTACGACATGTCATTTTTTCTTGCTTGTCCATTCATGCAGCCTCCATAACTGAATTACCATGTCACTGTGTAGTTGTCCTTTTTTTAACCCTTACTGCGAGTGCTGTTTATCTGCGTTTGTAGGGTGTCATTATATGTCCCCATGGTGAACTCTAATACTTCTTTAAAATGTCATGTTTGGCCACTTACATTTGTGTAGTATTTTCCACAATCTTTGTGTCTGTTGTGGAAATTTGTCCTAACGGTTGGGTATTGACACAGATTTTCTCTTACGTTTTTCCGCCTAGATATATTTTGCCGTACTGTGCATGCCACAGTTTTCAGATGCCGAGTGACGGGTCTTTCCACGCCAGATGCAACTGCTGGTGACCGAGTGCCTTTCCATTATAATGTTATGGGATGACAGGCCAGGGCCGCTCTGTCCCTACACTGAACTAGCCACAAGGAGCGACGTAATATCCTTTATGGTGGTGTAAAGCAACGCTGATGCCGCCGTGTTGGAAACACATGTACAAACAAATCAAGAGCTTCACCAGAAATGCATACTTTGTGTATGCGAAATTAACTGCACGTGTCTCTCCATGAACAATTTCAATGTTGGCCCTTGCAGTCATTGCTACAAATTATTTGCAAATGCAATTAGTCTGTTCATCTCTGACAGTTGTTTATTAAATAAAAGTACTTATCAAATTCTAAAATGTTACCGTTTTCTTTTAAAATCATGTGTATCATTTTGAAATGTAAAATACCACGTTATATTCGCTGTTTGTTTATTTACAGGCTCTGCATCACGGTACATACCCTTGTTCTTTCTTTGCTGTCATGGAAAGCGAAGAGGGGCTATGTATAGAACAACCGCCTTTCCTTTCGATGGTGGCCATCTTGAAAAAGGATTTTGTTTAAACAGAAATCCTGTTTTTCCGTAGCACACATTAATACTTTGCACATCTATACTCTTCCATATTCTAAAATGTTACCGTTTTCTTTTAAAATCACGTGTATCATTTCGAAATGTAATGTACCACGTTATACGTCACTGTATGTTTATTTACAAGTTATGCGTCACGGTACATACTGTTGCTTTTTCCTTGCTGTCATGGAAAGCGAAGAGGGGCTATGTATGGAACAACCGCCTTTCCATTCGATGGTGGCCATCTTGAAAAAGGATTTTGTTTAACCAGAAATCCTATTTTTCCGTAGCACACGCTAATGCTTTGCACATCTATACTATTATTGTCAATTCTTATTGGGTCCATGTCCTGTACTGTGAAAGGTGGTTCTTAACGCAACATTTACTTTGTTAACGGATGGCTTTATTTTTTGGTAGGACAGCTAATAAGACCAATTGCAAATGGAAATTAGGAAAGACGTATCAAACAGTGATATTGGGGAGTTGGGGCCGGTGCAAAAATATTGTGCGTTTGTTATTTTTAAGGTTGGGGCAGTGTTTGTCATGCTCCTTCATTACATTATTGCTGTTGTTTCTTGGGGAGGATGGATGGCCTTAGCTGATGTCATTTTCAGATAACTAAAACTTTTGCTGAAAGTATGCAATGTGCACTACATTGTTAATGGCTAACTACCAATACGTGTTGGCACTGTGCAAGGCACATGTTGCAGGTGGACCTTCCTATATCAATATGACATCTGTTTCCACATTGTCCACGACACAAACATCTTACTGTTAAGTGTTCACGGATTCTTGGACACGTTACCGTGCTGTACACCAGCATATTGTCAAGTGGTATTCTCCGCAAGGTGTTTAAATAAGTCAGAAATTGCTTTACATTATGGTTACGTATCACTACTGTAAACCGATTATCTTTAGCAAAAAAACTTTGCAAGAGGGATGGTATGGTTAAGTTGCTCTACTGAAAACCTGTGAAATTCAGTAAAAAAAACTTTGTTAAGGGGACGTTATGGTTAAGTTGCCCTACCAAAAACCTGTGCACTTCACTAAAAAACTTTTCAAACGTGCCATTATGGTTCAAAATAAAACCGAAAACCCCCTGAAATTCGCCAGTTATGGTACCCTAAGCGACCATAACTGCCCGTACCACTGTGCTCTCCTAACACTAACACCCAGGACATGAAAGATGGCATCACAAATGTCATTGATGACATCACTGATGACATCCCATGTCTAGCTCCCTCTTTTTTTATTCACTGACATATCTAAGCCAGGTGACTTTCTTCACTGTCAGTCAGGAATTAAAAAAGTAAAAAGTATTATATTTGTAGACCTTACCCTTCACATACGTTCTTATTATACTTTCCTTGGCGTACAGTTACATCATATGATGCAAATGCATGGGAGAAGAAGGAATCCTGAAACACAAGAATCTTTTCTGTGCATGAAGTTAGATAGTTTGGTTATGAACACTTTCTGGTAATACTGCAGTTTTTTTTTGTGCTTACTTTACATTCCCTGTATATGCTTCTATTTGTATGCATTGTGGTCTCTTTATGTTTTGTCTGTTATAGTACAACTATGCAGTAAGGTAAGCATTCGCAGATACTTATGTTTCACAGAATGCAAAATTCTGTAATGAAAGCATTTATCAATGTAGTATCCAACATGGGAAGATTTTGAATATTGCACCTCGATAGCGCATGCTGCAGACAATGCCTACGTTTCTTCATGAGTGCATTCATTTACTGGAAGAACTCAGTAATGCAATGGAATTCTTTTGCAATGCATTCCTTAATGAACTATTTGGCATATGAAAGTTCTTCAATGACATTTGTGATGCCATCTTTGATGTCCTGGGTGTTAGTTTTAGCATAGCACAGTGGTGCGGGCAGTTATGGTCGCTTAGCGTACCATAACTGGCGAATTTCTGGGGTTTTTCGGTTTTACTTCGAACCATAATGGCACATTTGAAAAGTTTTTTTAGTGAAGTGCCCTGGAGCAAGTGTGGCATCTCACTTATTTATTTTATTTATTTATTGTGCATTTGTAAGGTGCTTATACATCATGTAAATTGTGTTTCAAAGTGCCCATAGGGCAACAGGGATGGAACATGGGAATGAAAGGCAAATATAACAATGAAAGAGAGAGGTTGTCCCACTAGGCCACGTGAGCATTCAGAGCTTGCAAGTTCAGAAAAGAGAGGAATGGGGGGGTAAGTGCTAGGAGTAACAAGAGGGAAGTGCTAGGAAGTAAGTTCAAGACTGTTACGTGACTGGCAGAGATCTTTTGGTGAGAGTGGGTGACTGCCAATAAATAAGTGCTGGCCTGTGGGTACCTTATGAAAGGGCTGGGAAGGGGTGGAGTCTGAAAGCGATTGGGGGTGGGAGGCCAGGATTACGGTGGACACATAAGGGCCATGGTCACCAATATGTGCAACTGTAGGGTTTAGCAAAGGAGGGAGGGTGAAGGTGGCGGTGAAAAGGAATGTATTGAGGAGCTTCTGGAATTTGAGAAGATCCGGCTCAAGAGGAAGGGGGAGGCTGTTCAATCAAAAAGGGAGCCAGCTGAGGAAAGAAATCGTCCACCAGCTCGTTGTTTAGCAAATCGATTGACATGCAGAGAGTTGATGCCGGAGGAGCATAAAGATATGAAGGGAGTGTATTTAGTGAGAGCCAGCTGTAGATAGCGTGGGCCCGGCCCCAGATAGCCTTATGGATGATGCAGAGGGATTTAAATTTGATCCTTGCAGCAACCGGGAGCCAGTGGAGGGTTTTTCGGGCTGGAGAGATGCGGTCCCTGGGCTTGAGGCCAAGGATAAGACTTGCAGCCCTATTCTGGATTAGCTGGAGGGAATGTAAAGAGGAAGAGGGTAGATTATGGAAGAGGCTATAGCAGTAGTCAAGCCTAGAGAGTAACAGAGCTCTAGAGACATTGAGCTTCTGGGGAAAAGTTAGAAAAAGGAACGATTCCTTTGAGGAGGTAGAGTTCAAAAGGTTGTTGGCTTCAGATGAAGGAGAAGGGGGAGAATGCATAGAGGGTGGCCAGAGTGAGAGGAAGAAAGAGGGAGCAGGAGTCCCAATGGGAATGATCTCAGTCTTGCTGGCATTGAGGCAAAGAACATTGGATGCACACCAGGACTGGATAGTACATAGGCAGTCAGGAATGATGGAGGCAGTAAGGAGATGATCAGAGGGAAGTTTGAAGAAGAGTTGTGTGTCATCTGCATAACACCGGAGGTAAGGGGAATAGGTGGAGATTAGGTGTGCAAACGAGGCAAGATAGATGTTAAAGAGCCAAGGAGAAAGGTTAGAGCCCTGGCGGGTGCCACAGGTGGAGATAGGGGTGGGAGAGGAGAAAGAGCCCAGGATAACCTTGGAGGGACGGTCATTGAGGAACGAGGTAAGCTAGTCCAGTGCCCGCTCCCAGATACCTAAGGTATTGTGGAGCCTTTTTATGACGTTGGAGTGGTTGGCCGTGTCAAATGTAGAGGAGAGATCAAGTAGAATAAGAACGGCAGGAGAGTTAGAATCAAGAGATGGAAGCAGTTCTTCATGGGTGTTCAGAAGAGCAGTTTCCATGCCTCTGGATGCTTGGAATATAGATTGATGGTTGTATAGGCAACCAACAAGCTCAGTATGCTGGGTCAGTTGGGGAGGACCAGCTTCTCCAAGAGTTTCCCAAGGAAGGGGGTGGCAGAGATGGGGCAGAGATGGGGCAGTAGTTAGCCAGGCAGGACGGGTCTGCAGAACGTTTTTTTTTCAGTAGGGGATGCACAAGAGCGTGTAATAAAATAATGATTGCAGAAATCAGCAATAGCAGGGGCAATAGAGCCAATTTTGTCTTTAATAGTTTTAACAGGGTGAGACCTGTTTGGAGGAGACCATCATAGAGCAGACAACTTTAGTGACCTCATGAGATGGGATGGGAGGGAATTAGGATGGAAAGGCAGAGGGGGAATGGGATGCAATAGTAGGCAGCAGGGTGAGGTAAGGGGATGGGTTTAGAGACGCAAGGGATCTCAGGATGTTTTGAGTTTTTGCAGTGAAGTGTGTGGCCAGTGCATTGCAGAGGGCCTGGGAAGGAAAAGGTGAAGTGGAGAATGCAGAAGAGTTGGCTAGTTCCTTGCAGATTTTAAAGAGTTCAGCCGTGTTGTTGGATGCACCAGAAACGGTTGCTCAATTTACTCTTGGGTAAACATTGGATTCCTACAAAAAAATATTTGGGCAATGTTGAATGAACTATGTTTATGTTTAAAATTGTATGTATCACTGCAGACCGTAGGATATTAAGGCAATGAAAATCAAATAGGATGTATGATCTGACACTGAAGGGTTAGAATATATATTTATTTGAGTAAATCCAGAAAATATGTGTGTTCAAATGTATATCTTAAAGATTCAAAATATGTATTGCTCTAAAAGTGGGTGGTAGATTTTTCCAAATGGATGATGCTTGAGATGCACAGTTTTTACAACCTGCAGGTTTTACATTATTTCCTGGGGCCACCAGGAGGTGTTCTGTTGAAGATACACAGTCCCTATTGCCTGTGGCAAGGAAGTGTAGCACAGACACAACCTTCAGCAAGGGGGAAGGCTGTCCGGATGTTAATGAGGCTCACCAGGCTGTCATGAATGAGGTCCACTATTGTGCATATGGTGTCCCTGTCCAGGCGGTACAGGGTGTGGATCTGTGCAGGTGTTACGTCAAATGGACTGGCTCTTTGGCGGGAGATTGGTGGCTGCCTGAGGGGTACAACTGCCTGCACTGGTGGTATGTGCGGGCCCTGTGTCACTCTCCTTCTCCTCCTGTGCCTCCGCTGCATTCTCTGGTTCAGTGCCTGCTCAAGTAGTAGCAGTGCAGGCATGTCCTCCAGCCCCATGATTGCAACTGCTATTGGGAGCATTGTGGATTTGAGAGGGGTGTGGTGTGTGGGAGTGCTCATTTTGTGCTGTGCCAGACGACATTGCCTCCACCTGTACTGATTGTGTGCACCTGTGGCAGGTTTATGCACAGCAGATTACTATTTGCAGCTGCCCCGCGATGCCGGTGTTAACGGATTCATGGCATCCGTTCTTACCGGCATGTCTATGCTAGTGTTTGCATGTCCGTGCAACATGTAATGTGCTCCTCCTTTCGGCATGCTGGTGTCAAAGACACGGTTGCCGCGTGTCCGCGCACATACCGGCAAGGAGTAGCCTGGTCGCAGCGGGTCCCTGATGATGCTCATGACACCGGCATTGCAAGTCAGAATTCTCTGGTCCGTTAAACAATGCCGGTATCACTGTACCGGCATCGATTGTACCTTACCACCAACCTTGTAATGAGGCCCATTGAATTATTGTACTTTTGACATCAATGTTGCCAAGATCTTCATGCAAAATTCTGTTGTAAATACTTGGGCTTTCACAATATCCCTGGGGCAATCTGCAATGTTCATATCCCCCCCCCCGGGTAAATGCTGTCAGATATTGGGAACTGGCGTCAAGTGGTACCGAGAAGAAATCATTTTCCAAGTCCACTACTGTGAAACACGTGGCTGTGTTTGGAATACTGCACAAGATGGATGCAAGGTTTGGGACAAGGGGGAACTCCTTCTGTATGATGTAATTAAGTGGACGCAAGTCCTGTATCATCCTCCAAGCCCCACCCTTCACTTTTTTAATCAGATAAATTGCTGTATTGCAAGGCAAGTTTGATGGTTCAATGATACCTTGCTGCAGTAGTGCATGTATGGTTTCTTTTATCCCTTCCTCAGCTTCCGTGGACAGGGGGTATTGTTTGACCCGGGGCAGAACTGCACATGGTTTGAGTTTTATCTTTACTGGTGTTACTTCCTGCAGGAGCCCTACATCATGGGGGCTTGTGGTCCATAAGCTTAGGGGTACCTCTTGCATATTCTTCATTGAAAAAGGATGGCGGCGCACTGACAATGGCCATGAGCGGGTTAGTCACTATTCTGTTCTGAATCATTATGTCACATAGCATGCAAATTTCCATTATGATCTCCCTGTCATTCACATTGTCAGTGAACAGCTCCTCATCATTTTGTTTTATTATTATTATTATTATTATTATTAAGTTAAATCGTGCACTGCTACGTTTGGGTCTATGCATAACACTGTCCTCCATTCACATCCATGTGTGTCCAGTCCTATCACCATAATACGTTTAGGTGATACTTGCACTCCCTGTATGTACAAAGAGAGGACGGTGCCTGGTACAATCTCTGGGGCTGCCACGGGTCGGAAAACAAAATCAGAGGGTACTCTCCATTCTTTCTGTGTTATTTCTGGCACCACTCTCGCCAGGACCTGTTTGCCATAAACAAACATGTCTGCTTTCGTGGTCACCCACCTCACTGCTACTTCGTTGGTTATGGTGTTAATCATTAGCATTGCCCTAAGTGGGCATACCCCGGAGTTGAGCATACCACGCCCCTTTCTGTAAACAAGATGGTCATATTGAGCTTCCTAGCCTCCCTAGCAAATTTATTGCAGAGTCTTCGTGATATAGTAGGGGTGCACACACTGTTTTCCCTCCCATTGTTACATCCAAATCTTTAGTGTAGGGAACTTTTAAAATTGCCCCAGAAAATCCCAGCATTTCCAAATTATTGCCCAACAGCGGAAACCGTCCTTCCATGAGGCACGATTTTTCCGTCCCTGAGTCCACCATAAAGATTAACTGCTTGTTTCCTATCTCCGCCCCCACCAGTGGTTCCTCGTCTGGACATAGGGTAGTTGACAGGACTAGACATGCAAGTGCTCTCTGTGGGCTGTCCCAATCTGGATGGTATCAGGTAATAATATCACCACATATATGGTCGCAGTAAATAATATCGCCGGGAAAATGTCGTGGCAATATTATTTGGGTGACCATATATATGGCGACAGGGGCAAAAAAAAAATAATTTAAAAAAAGAAAAAAAAAAAATGTGGGGGTTGCGAGGGTGTCCCCCGCATGTTCCATGCAATAATGTCGCCACAAAAAACGACAATTTTTCGGCGATATTTTTGTATGGCGATATTTTTGTGGCGACATTATCACATGGAACCATCTGGATGGGTGTTTGTACCTGGAGAGGAGAAAACGCTTTCCCTGACCATGGCTGTTCCGTGAAAGGGCGCTGGTGCGCCATTTGCTGTATTGACAAAAGGATTTGTGTGTATGTTCCCCATTATATTTTGGCATGTTAACCGCTGTTGCATCCCTGGTTGTGGTGCTTGGGGTCCTTGCCGAGATGTTGTTGTCATATTGCTTTCACGGTCCGTACCTTCCCATGAGCAATACATACGGGCTGCCTGGGTGGCGGTGACCAAACTGCTGCTCATTGCCAAATCATTGTGCATTCTGATAGAATCCCATGGGTCGAGTATGACATTCCCTTGAAAAATAACCCCACCTCCCACAGGTCCAACATGTGCCTTGTCTCCCTCCTCAAGTCCCTTGCCCTCCATATCCTCCTCTCTGTCCCCTGTACCCACCTCTTCCTCTTCCAAGCCTTCCCTGCCATTGGGGCCCCTCGCACTGCTCCTCTCCAGCTCATTGCTCCGACCCATTTGCTGCCCATGTTGCTGCCATCCTTGCATATAAAGCTACTGACCCCTCCTCTCTACCCCCCTGTCTCTCAGAGGGTAGGGCGGCTGTTACCGCTGCAACCTTCACCAGCTTATTCTGCATAAGCTTCGCTTCATCTGCCAACCTTCTCTGTGCAACTTATTTTACCCTTTCTTTGACACTCCTACAGCGGTTTACTATGATACTCTGTATTTCAGGCCAGCCCCTGGCATCTATCCTGGCAATGTTATCTAATGCCTTCTGTACCTCCTTCTGGAGTCCTCTTTTGATAATAAAGTAAAAAAGGGAGATTGACTGTCTCCACCCTTCACATGTCCTGCACCCGAAGTATGTACTGGCAGCATCCTCCTCGTCCCCTATTGTGCATTGCATCACAGAGTGTAAATCAGGGGTGTCAGGGAAGGTTCTCTGCAGTGCATCTCATTCCCGGGCTCTAATGTTATTAATGGATGGCCCATCATGGTGGTCACAATCAATCGTTACACCCAGGAACCCTGCCTTCACCCACATCCTGTCTGCTTGGTCACCCGCGGCGGACACTAGCAAGCTTTTAACATCCCCTATGGCCAGTGGGACCCCTGCAGTGTTTTCTCAAAGGCATATATCCACTTCCGCACCCCTCCAGAAAGCGGAAGCCATTATTTTAACAAATGAGTTTGTCCATCAGCGCCCACGGTACATAGTGAGGCCTTCCTGCTCCTTTGTGAATGAGGGCATCTGTAACTGTGTTTTCCCCCTTGCCTTACTTACCTTTACTCATTTCTTTTTTGTCAGTAACATATTCCCTAGCCTGGTCCTGAGCCTTCCCTGCCATCTTTCCCTCAGCTGCTCCCCTTCTTCCGGCTGTGTTTGCTGTGGCAGCGGTAGGCCTGCTGCGGCTACTCCTTCCTCATATTCATCCAAATTGCTCCAATGTTCTTCTATTTCCCTGTCAGATACTACACTGCCTTGTTCATCACTTACTTGGTCGCTCACTTGATCTACTGTAGTACTTTTATTGGGGTGTTGTTAAGGTGGAAGAAAAACACTATGGACTTCCACTCATCCTTTATTAAACTGGAAGGGTTCTTTGATGGAGACAGTGATGGTGTCTGCTCGCCTCATGGTAAAATTTGGCTCCTATCAGACAGGTTTCTCAGCTGGGTTAATTCTTTTTGTGTGGTGGTCAGATGTGCTTCTTAATCCCTATTTGTATTTGTATTTTGTTTATTTATATTGCGCACCCTGCCCAAGGGCATCAGGGCACATGTTTAGGACGCAGTTACAAGTTACAGTAATAGGTACATTACATTTAAACATATCTACAGCGACAATAAGACATTTGAACGGAGAACAGAACAATGTATACAATATGAACAGTGTGCAGACAGTTTACTGCTAACAGTTGCCTAGCTTACAGAGGGGTGGCCAGGGCATCCTGTTCAAAAAAGCCACAGTTTGGTATTATTTTTGAAGGATTAGAAGGCAGGAACATTTCTGAGAGCATTCGGTAGAGAGTTCCACGGCTTGGCTGCCAGAACTGGGAAGCTCGCGCCTTTGGCTGTCTGCATCTTGAAAATGGGAATGGTTAGGGTGTGAACCTGTGCCGAGCGCAGTGGTCTAGTTGCAGTGTGTTGTGTAAAGTGCATGGAAAAGTAGGCAGGTGCTGCGTTATGCAGGGTTTGTGTGTTAGGGTGAGTGCTTTGAGGGAAATGCGGTGAGTAATTGGTAACCAATGCAAGTTGCATCTAGTGGATGAGATGTGGGAGCGCCTGGGGACATTGAGAGCTGCCCTTATGGCATTGTTCTGCGTGACTTGCAGTTTATCAAGATTTCTTTGGCGTGTCCCTAGATATAGGGTGTTACAATAATCGATTTTGGACATGATGAGGGTTCTAGCAAGAATTAAACAGCTACCCGTTGTCAAAAAGAGACGGCACGCTGTGATCAGTTTACAGGTATAGGCAGACGCTGAGGAAACTGAATTAGTTTGTCTGTTGAGAGAAAGGGTGGAGTCTAGGTAAATACCAAGTGTTTTGGTAACATTAGTGACTTTAATAATGTTGCCATCGATAATGAAAGATTTGTATTTGGAGTCTAGTTTAGCAAGTTTGGACTGAGAGCCTAGAATGAGTAACTCAGTTTTTTCATCATTGAGGCATAGCACGTGATGAGCCATCCGGGCCTGGATGACGGTGTAGACTGCATTCAGTGCTTTGACATCGGTTACATAACCTCCAGTGATAGGGATGAGTATCTGGTGTCATCTGCGTAATTGGTATAGGAGACACCCAGATAGTCTAGTTAGACGTGCAAAGTTTACTGGTGGTGCGCATGTGGATCGTACAAACCCTTGGGATCGTAAGGGGGCAGGGGTACCACGGGTGTGGAGGGCCCGCTGAGCTGGGGCAAATACGACGGGTCGCTATATCCATTTGCAGGTCTGGTTAGTAGTGGATACAGTTTTATGGGCTGCTCTCCCTCCCATGCTGCCTGTGCAGGTATCAACTTAGCTGGCGCTTCCATTTCCATGCTATTAGCAGGAGGCGTTTCTTCGAACAACCTGCAGAGATCCCCATCTATTCTGCAGTTGTTTTCCCCTGTATTTGGCCAGTAAATATTTTGTCACAAGATCTAATACTCTTTTATCAAATGATCCCCCTTCCGGCCATACCTGGGATGACCCCTCCCCCTTAATCTCAGTGAGCCACTGGTCATGATACTTTTTCATCTTTTCACTGTACAGAGGGAGGTGATGACAAATATGCATCAAAGGTGTATCTTCTCCCATGATTCTACTTTGTTACTTGCTTGCGTGTGTGCGTGTGTGTGTATGTGCAGTAATATCACCATAAGTACGTCAGTTAACCTTAGGTTGCTTAGCATAAATCTTATAACATCACAGTTTAAAACATTTCACTTACA
The DNA here is from genome assembly GCF_040938575.1 of Ambystoma mexicanum. Lineage (NCBI taxonomy): Eukaryota > Metazoa > Chordata > Amphibia > Caudata > Ambystomatidae > Ambystoma > Ambystoma mexicanum. Next base: position 1,410,324,135 of record NC_090921.1, on the reverse strand, counting down.
CATTGTCCTATCCTGAACATTTCATGAGCATAATCAAAACAATTAAAACATAAAACCATTTAACAGACACACCTGAACGAACTGACGTACTTCACTAACAACAATGAACATAAAACAGATATCTGTCACACTTTGGTTTTAGCCCTTCCCCTTTATGAGACTGTTAGATTCCTCCCTCACATTCGCCCTTCAAATTCACCTCTTCCTGGGCCCCTTCTGGGCGACCTCTAAGAAAGTTGTTTGCACAAGAAAAAAAGTCTTCTCAATATACAAGACTCCTACGTATTTCCTTTTTTACTTCCACTTATATCCCTGCCCTGGTTTAGACAGTACTACGTGGCCCCGCCTTCCACCCCCTTTCGGAGCTAGGTTCCTGTATTCTCCTCTTATTCTGTTACCTTTATAAAAAAACCTAATAGCCATATGAAGAGAAGAAGAAAAGCGCAGTTGTCAACACTCATACAATTCCATGCACACTTAATCTGACACCCAGGCCATTCCCTCACTGATACACTTTTGCTTTTTGCCCCCTTTAATTTCCCCTCCTTTAATTTTCTTGCAACCAATACTCACGTGTCCGAGGTGATCCAAGAGCCTTTGTTCATGGCCTCTCCACAATCAGGGTGTCACTGCCCAATCAAGCCGTGCCTGGCTCTGGTGAATAGTCAGGTACTTCCACTCGCCTTCCACCCCCTTTCGGAGCTAGGTTCCTGTATTCTCCTCTTATTCTGTTACCTTTATAAAAAAAACCTAATAGCCATATTAAGAGAAGAAGAAAAGCGCAGTTGTCAACACTCATACAATTCCATGCACACTTAATCTGACACCCAGGCCATTCCCTCACTGATACACTTTTGCTTTTTGCCCCCTTTAATTTCCTCTCCTTTAATTTTCTTGCAACCAATACTCACGTGTCCGAGGTGATCTAAGAGCCTTTGTTCATGGCCTCTCCACAATCAGGGTGTCACTGTCCAATCAAGCCGTGCCCGGCTCTGGTGAATAGTCAGGTATTTGCAAAGCCGGGACCCTTGGAAACTCTCTAGGGCATATGCTCTTAACTACTGGTAAGCAGTAGTTGGAGGTGGTCTTGATGGGGACATCCCGGATCTCGCCACACAGCATGGGGGTCTTTCTCAGAGCACCCGCAATCACGTAGCCAGGGTCACCAATTGAAGGTGGTAATTCCCCAAAAAGACAATTATAAACTCATAGTAAAAGGACACACCCCAGTCGGGAATGAGACCAGGAGAAAGATTGTGAGTAAAACAAAGATTTATAGAAAATAGTGCATGCAGAGGTCTCTGCTGTCTTGAGAGCGCTCTGCCAGACAATACAAAGACAGTACATTTTAAGCTTAAGAAATGTCACTAGTGACGTTTCCCTATAGCTACATCAAGTTACATTGGGATTTGTGAAAGACATGGATACATTATAGTAATGTAGGGACCGGCTCCACATGATTGGTTGGCAGCTTTGAGGTCTGATAGGCATCACGTGGGCCAGCTGGGCTCATCCTTGCGAGGTAAAGGTCAGTTTGGGTCCACACGATGAGAATGCTCTGTCTAAACTAAGCTACACAATATCTCCTGACATGCAGTGAATAATGCAAAACATAAATTACATACTAGAATGTGGGGACACCTATAAATTGTAGACTCTTATTTACACATTGCCGCCTCAGGCCTTTGTAGAAGCAAAGGGTATGAGGGTCTTGCGCTCCAGGTGCGTTATTAGGTGGTTAGGTCTACGATTTATTTGTCATGGTGCCCCAGAGATTGAGGGAATGGATTGATAGGTGTTGGTTTTAGGCGGGATATATGATAAACCAGTTATATTGGCGGCACTCTTGAGTGGTCAGTTGAGAAGGGTCACACTTCTTCTACATCAAAAGGAAGAATTGGCTTCAAGCGCAGAGAGCAGAAAGATGGGTTGACTCCATAGAGAGGACAGATGGTACCCTTCTAGATGCAACGGAATCCTCCCCAGAGGGAATACAGGAAGCATCTGCATCCTTTTATGAGGACTTGTACACTTGCGACCCACCCCCTTTATCAGGGAGTGTTGATGCATACCTTAAAGACACAGGGCTCCCTGCATAGACACGCATGGAAGCCGAATCCTTAGAAACACCAGTCACAGAAGAGGAAGTTACTGATGCCATCAAGCGTTTAAAGACAGGGAAGGCCCCGGGGGACGATGTTTTCACGCCCAGTTTTTATAAAGTGTTCTCTACACTTCTCGCCCCCTTATTGGTAACCCTGTTCAATCACATCTTACTGTCCCTTGAACCACTCGCACAGAAACTGAGACAGGATGACAGGGTCAAAGGACTTAAGGTAGGAGAACATGAATATAAACTGGGCATCTATGCTGATGATATTCTTTTACACCTAACTGATCCCTTAAACTCAGTTCCGGCAGCAATAAATATAATAGAAGAATATGGTGAACTAGCTGGCCTCAAAATTAACACAGGGAAGTCAACCCTTCTCCCGAGTGACAGAAGTAAAGACTCCGAAGTGGAGCGATTCATTCCCCTAGGGATGAAGGTCAGCCTTACCACACTCAGATACCTAGGTATCAACGTCACCCGGGAACTTGGAACCCTATACGAAGCTAACTTCTCCCCCATTATCGCTTATCGTTGAAAAAGATATCGAAAGATGGTCCAGACTGACCATATAATGGATTGGCCGTTTAAATGCTATAAAAATGGTAATACTACCCAAAATCCTCTACCTGTTCCAAATGCTCCCCATTAAAATTCCCAGGGAATACTTCACTGCCACCAGGAAATCCTTACTAACTTTCCTGTGTAAGAACAAAAAGCCTAGAGCCCCAGATACTTACTCTAACTACGGAAAGATAATGCAGGGGTAGGTCTCCCAGACATAGAAATGTACTACAGGGCGACCCAACTGCGTGTACTAATCCCGCACTTGAGACAGCAGTCAGATCCACAATGGATAGGCTTAGACAACTACCACCTCTGTCCATTAACTGTGGGGGAATGGCTCTGGGTTCCGAGGCCCCAGCTGAGGAACAGTATCTAAGCTCACCCCATCCTTGGAACGATATGGGCAGTGTAGACACCCAATAAGGGAATGAAGGGGATCACGACATGGACCTCCCCCCTGGGACATCGATGGGTACCAGGGATCCAAGATGCAATCCCAGATCCGGGGAGTTACCAAGCCTGGTATGAGGCAGGACTAGAAAGAGCGGGACAACTGTGGAGGAACAACACCTGTATTACCATTGAAGATTTTCAAGACGCACTCGGCATAGGCCCACTTTCAGTGTTTCAATACTTGAGACTCAAGGGGGTTATGATGCGGGTGATTTGGAAAAACCAACTGCAAAGGGACCTCACCCCGTTTGAGAGAATCCTTGACACGTGTACGAGCTCAAGAAGCCTAATAAGTGCAATGTACTCAGCACTGATTGAGGTCCACATCACCCCATCGCTCACACTGAAAGGCAAATGGGAAGCAGACCTAGGCAGACAGATTTCACAAAAGCTATGGTTGCAAATATGTAGGAGGACAGCGAAAACATCACAATAGCGCGAGCCCTCATCCTCTTCAAATTAGGCTACTGTAATGCACTGTACCTAGGCACCAGTAAACATAACATCAACAAACTCCAAACCCTGAAGAACAATGCCCTTAAAACAGCCCTAGGTATTTCCAAAGGGCAACCCATATCCGTCCATAGTAGAACTGTCAACTGGCTGGCCATCAGTGACCGCATCAAATTTAAAACTCTGAACATTACACACAACTGTCTGAACAACAAAGTACCTGCATACCTCACAGAAAAATTCACAAAGTACACGTCCAAACGACCCATTAGAAAGGCCCTCTCAAACAGCATCAAAATCCCCAACTTTAAACTGAAAAGAACTGGTGGGTCCAGCTTCCCAGTTCTAGCAGCCCAGCTCTGGAACTCCATCCCAGATGCACTCAGAGCCACCCCTTCCTTCCACGCATTCAAAGCTAATGTCAAACTTTGGCTTCACACCAGCGACTGCTAATTGCCTCAATTGTGCCTAATATTCTGTACATTTACTGTAAATTTCCCTGAAACTGTTACATATCTGTACATTTACTGTACATTTTCCTGAAACTGTTACATATCTGTACATGTACTGTAAATTTCCTGAAACTGTTACATATCTTGTAAAGTCAAGAAACTGCGTGATATATGATCCTGTAATATAAGAAACTGCGTGATATATGATCCTGTAACATAAGAAATGTAACATATTTATGTACCTGTAACCCAAGTTTTTATTTCTGCAAGCGCCAAGTTGCTTAACGGCCAGGCACTCTATAGATAAATAAACAATACAATCCAATACAATCCATATCCTGCCAGTATAAATTGCACGCAAATAAACTAATATATAGATGGCAGTACGACCCACTCAGACTGGCCAAAATGTATCGGGGAGTAAGCCCATATTGCTGGAGGGGCTGTGGGGAAAAGGCTGATTATTGGCATATGTAGTGGGAATGCAAGGCGGTCCAAACTTATTGGGATGAAGTACTTAGTTGGATCAAAGAGTTAGATGACGATGAAAGGGTGAAACAGCCGTTGCTGATCTTATTTGGTTTCATCGAAACAGAAGAGACCACCACTAAAGTACCCAAAATGATAAACGGCCTATTGCTGGCCACAAGGGCTTGTCTCACCATGGTCTGGAAAAGGGTTACTCTCCCTACCAAAACAGAATGGATAGGTATCTGCCGAACTATCTATAGAATGGAGAACGTGACCGCAGCCCTTCATGGGGACCGCACCTCTATTGAAAATGAATGGTCGGAATTCTGAGCCAAATATATTGCATAGAAGAATGTGTGTGTATCATGTTAAAATGTTATAGACACTCTGTAAGAAAGCTGACAATGTCTGCAAAATCAAAATGTACCGATGTGTGCCTCTGCTCATAGTTATGGTTCTGCTATTGACTCTGATCTGGTAAAGCTGTATTATAACAGCCTTACCTTTGGCAGTATAAGAATAGATAGTAGGGGGGGAAATTGAGGACGGACAGTATTAGGAGTGTTATTGAGGAAAACATACGCTCCCCTATGATATTATGTTATTAGCAATGTTTGAATACTTTTCACACCAAGAGGCCGATTCATGGAATTAATGTGCGCCGAAAATTTCGGCGCAAGCATGCGAAAACGTGCGATTCACAGTGAAAGAGCGAAAATCGCAGTACAAGTGCGAAAATCGCAGGGAAACCAGCGCACATCGATTCATGGAAGTCCATGTGCGAGAAAAATATTGGATGTGCTCTGAAAAAGTGCGCGGCACACCTCGGCGCACAGGTCATCTAACGGCGTGCGCCACGGCCACAACGAAATCGCACGTAGCGCAGCACACATAACAAAAGTAGGCGGAACACGGGGCGTGACACGCGGAATGGGGAACAACTCGTGAAAATATGGGCGTCACGGGGAAGTACAGGAGGCAAGTGCGCGGAACGCCCACACGCTCGCCTACAACATGTATTCATGGAATCGAATAGGGCAAACCAGCGCATGGGCAAAGACGCGCACAGGCCCATACACGTCCGCCACACGAAAGCAGGCGGTAGCGTCCCTGTGCATGAAAAAAATGTGCACCAAAATGTGCGCTAACAAAAAGCACGTATAGACAGCTCTGATGAAAGTCCCATACTGTGGCCCTCTAGGACAAATGACGTGCAAAGGGGTACGCGACAAACACGGACACCCACTGTGTGAATAATAACGTGTGCGTGTATTTCGTGGGTGTGCTTGATGTTTTACACGCAATCAGGCCTGGGGGAGCGGGGTACGTGTATTTCAGGGGCTCGTGGGAAGTATAACACGCGATCGGGCCTGGGGGAGCGTGGTATGTGTATTTCAGGGGTGCGCGAGAAGTTTCACACGCGATTGGCCTGGGTACGTGTATTTCAGGGGTGCGCGAGAAGTTTCACACGCGATTGGCCTGGGTACGTGTATTTCAGGGGTGCGCGAGAAGTTTTACACGCAATTGGCCTGGGGGAGCGGGTACGTGTATTTCAGGGGCTCGCGGGTGGTTTTACACACAATCGGGCCTGGGGGAGCGGGGTACATGTATTTCAGGGGTGCGCAGGTGTTTTCACACGCGATTGGCCTGGGTACGTGCATTTCAGGGGTGCGTCAGAAGTCTCACATGCGATTGGCCTGGGTACGTGTATTTCAGGGGTGCGCGAGAAGTTTCACACGCGATTGGCCTGGGTACGTGTATTTCAGGGGTGCGCGAGAAGTTTTACACGCGATTGGCCTGGGGGAGCGGGTACGTGTATTTCAGGGGTTCGCGGGTGGTTTTACACACAATCGGGCCTGGGGGAGCGGGGTACATGTATTTCAGGGGTGCGCAGGTGTTTTCACACGCGATCGGGCCTGGGGCGAGCGGGGTACGTGTATTTCAGCGGTGCGCAGGTGTTTTCACACGCGATCGGGCCCGGGGGAGCAGGGTACATGTATTTCACGGGCTCGTGGGTGGTTTTACACGCGCTCGGGCCTGGGGGAGCAGGGTACCAATCACCGTCTGCCTTGCGTGTAGAAGAACGCGTAGCCAACACCCACCCGCTGTGAAGTAATAGCGTGTGAACCCCAATGCCTGCAAAACATACGCACCGCACCCCACGAAAAGCACGTACAGAGCAATGGAAATCCACGTGGGATCTTCAAGCCCTCCCAGGGCAACGCCCGTGCGCGATACGTCACAGATGCGCTTATGCGCTAAGGGCCTTTGGTCCAATGCAATCGCATAGGCGTGCTGACGCGCTTACGCGCTAAGGGCCTTTCCTCGAATTACACGCTGATGTGCAGAATTTTCACGTGCCAAATCACTCCGTATCAAGCTGGCCACGCGTAAGCACACAGAAGACCACGCTCCTGCCCAAAAGGCCGAATTACTGCCCCCCAGAGCCCTGAGCAGCCTCCCACGAGCCATCTGCTGCTGCCTGCCTGCCTGCTGCCACCGTGCCCTGCCATTTGGTGCCTGCACATCAGCCATCTGCAGGGGTCCAGTTGCTGTGTCCACCCCTGCTGGAACCGAAGACTCCTAACTGGGATACCAACGCTTCACAGCCCAGCCCCAGGACCCAGTTGCCCACCCACGCCTGCCTCGGGGGTCACCATGTCGGGGCAAACACCATCTGAGACCACTGGCGACCCCCAGCCAGAGGGGCAGAGGGCCACCAGCTTCAGTCAGAAGGAAGTTGGTGTCCTGGTGGAGCTTGTCCTGGGGCATTATGATGCCCTCTTCGGATCATCACGCGCCGACAAGGAAGGACGGGACAGGATCTGGGACGACTTTGTGGTTACCATCAACGCGGAGGGGGTGGCAACCCGCAACATCAAGCAAGTCAAGAAGCGCTGGGAGGACTTGAGATCCAGGACCATCATGAAGGCCTGGCGCCTCATGGAGGGGGGCCGGGGCAGCATGAGTACCATCCAGATGAGGGTCCTGGAACGTGTATGCCCAGCGCTCCATGCCCAGATCCTTGAGAGGCAGACCCGTCTGGAGTCGAGCGGTAAGTGGCCAAGCATTGCTGTGTGAGAAAGGGCATGTTGCAGTGTGCTGGTTGTCTGATACTTGCCTGTATGTGTTACAGAGGCCATGTACGCATGTGTGTGTGCAGGGACATCATGGTCATGCATGTGAGACCAGTAATGTGTGAAGCACACGGTTGGTGTATGTGTTTAAATGCAACATGGGGAGCCCTATGCAGAATGGACACATGAGAGCATGCCAGTCTCTGTTCCTGGACATGGGTGGGGGTGAGGGATGGGTGCTGATGCCATGTACATGTGTGGTGTCCATGTCTGTGTGTCTGACCTGCGTGTCTGTGACTTGTGAATGCCATGGATGCATGACACATGTCTGTGACAATGTTCAAAATCACTGATGCAGCCGAGTGCAGATGGATGAAAGTACGGTGAAGTGTGTGCATGTGATAGGCATAACCCATGATGCATGTGAGTTCCAAAACAACATTGCATGTTTCAAGAGTCCCTTGGACATGTTTGCTAATGTCCATAGCATGCGCCATGCCTGTTACTGCATGTGTTTTGCCTGCACTGACCCATGTGTTGTGGAGGGACATGCTGGAAGTGATCTTTGACAGTGCCACTCATCTGCTATTGCTTCCTGTCTAGGGGACCATTGTACAGTACCCTGATGCTTGTGTTCTATGTCTCCCTCTACACAGCGCAAAGTGAAGAAAAGGGCGGAGATGGTGCTGTGGAGCAAAGCGGCGGGGATGCCCCCACGGCTGCAGCAGAAGGGGTGGGTGAGCCCCCATAGGGGCTTGCAACGCGGAAGACAGGGTGGAGCCATCCAGGTTGGTGGTTTCCACAGAGGAGGAGGAGGCCGCTACTGAGCCGCACATGGGGCCTGGTGGGGGCATCCCTGCTGGTGCAAGTGGTGCAGTCCAGGGGCACTGGCAGGAGGCAGCACAGGTCGCCGTGGAGGGGCCTGTGCATGTCACTGACACTGTGACTGCACCACCATGCACCAGCAGGGATGCCCCATCCCGGGCCCGTCCGCAGGAAGGGGGATGTCCATGTCATCTGACTCCCCTCCACCTGCGGACGAGGGGACCCCTGGCCGTATGGCGTAGGTCCTGATTGGTGTCGCATTGCGCACGGGTGTCATTCGTGATGATGTGCGTGCGTGCTTCCCGGGGGGAGCATGCACGTCATCACGAAGAGCACATGTGTCGGCCACTCTGGCGACCCTCTCCTCCTCTATGAAGGCTATGCGCTATTCGTTCTCCATGCCGTCTTCCGGCCCAGATGCCACCAGGGCCCCCTGTGGACCTGCCCCGACCAACGCAGCCAACTCGGTGGGGATCCCATCCCTGCCACAGTCGGGAGTCGGAGGTCTAGCAGGGGTGGACAAACCAGCAACTGGACACCAGCAGATGGAGGATGTGACGGCATCATCGGGCAGGGCGTCGGCGTCGGTGGATTCCATCAGCCTGGATGCCGTCGTGCTGGCACAGGAGGTTGTGTCAGAGGCAGCGGCAGGCTCGACATGGGAGGCATCATGGCTTGGGGCCATCAACATCAGGGGGGCAGGCATCGGATTTTTTTGGATTTACCCATGGAGCAAAGGTTTTCGGTTTTGTTTTTCCCTTGGATTTACTTTTTTGGACTGTGACTTTGGACACCTTTCCTTTGGATTATGATTTGTGGTTTTTCATTATTTAACGGACATGCTGCTTTTGGTTTTTAATTCCCATTGTCGTTTGTTTATTTTTAATTCCATTTATGTTGCTTTTAATACATTTTTTTCATCAAAGTTCAATGTGTAGTATCATCTCATTGGTTTCATGCATATCATGATATGGGTTTTGACATTCACTTACACCCATTGTGTGTATGTGAGGGACATGTGTTCATTTACATACTTGCCATTGGGGTTGTATCATGTAATTGGCATTTCTAAGTGGATGGATGCAATACTTGGGTGGGTGTTTGGCATGTGGAGGCTGCCCATAAGGGCCAGGGATCTAGATTGTGATGACGTGTTGGCTGGGGGACACGTGTCAGGGCCTGCGGGCAGGTGCCCCGCACTGCTGGGGGGTGGGGGTGCAGGGGGACATGAGTGGGACATGAGTGGGGGCCTGCTGGCAGGTACCTCGCAATGCTGGGGGGTGGGGGTGCAGGGGGACATGAGTGGGACATGAGTGGGGGCATGCTGGCAGATGCCGCGCACTGCTGGGGGGTGGGGGTGCAGGGGGACATGAGTGGGACATGAGTGGGGGCCTGCTGGCAGGTGCCCCGCAATGCTGGGGGGTGGGGGTCCAGGGGGACATGAGTGGGACATGAGTGGGGGCATGCTGGCAGGTGCCCCGCACTGCTGTGGGGTGGGGGTGGGGATGCAGGGGGACATGAGTGGGGGTCTGCTGGCAGGTGCCCCGCAATGCTGGGGGGTGGGGGTGCAGGGGGACATGAGTGGGACATGAGTGGGGGCCTGCTGGAAGGTGCCCCGCACTGCTGGAGGGGTGGGGGTGCAGGGGGACATGATAGGGGGCCTGCTGGCAGGTGCCCCGCAATCTTGGGGGGTGGGGGTGCAGGGGGATTGAGTGGGACATGAGTGGGGGCCTGCTGGCAGGTGCCCTGCACTGCTGGGGGGTGGGGGTGCAGGGGGACATGAGTGGGACATGAGTAAGGGCCTCCTGGCAGGTGCCCTGCACTGCTGGGGGGTGGGGGTGCAGGGGGACATGAGTGGGGGCCTGCTGGCAGGTGCCCCGCAATCTTGGGGGGTGGGGGTGCAGGGGGATTGAGTGGGACATGAGTGAGGGCCTGCTGGCAGGTGCCCCGCACTGCTGGGGGGTGGGGGTGCAGGGGGACATGAGTGGGACATGAGTAAGGGCCTCCTGGCAGGTGCCCTGCACTGCTGGGGGTGCAGGGGGACATGAGTGGGGGCCTGCTGGCAGGTGCCCCGCAATGCTGGGGGGTGGGGGTGCAGGGGGACATGAGTGGGACATGAGTGGGGGCCTGCTGGCAGGTGCCCCGCACTGCTGGGGGGTGGGGGCGCAGGGGGACATGAGTGGGGGCCTGCTGGCAGGTGCTCTGCAATGCTGGGGGGTGGGGGTGCAGGGGGACATGAGTGGGACATGAGTGGGGGCCTGCTGGCAGGTGCCCCGCACTGCTGGGGTGTGGGGGTGCAGGGGGACATGAGTGGGGGCCTGCTGGCAGGTGCCCCGCAATGCTGGGGGGTGGGGGTGCAGTGGGACATGAGTGGGACATGAGTGGGGGCCTGCTGGCAGGTGCCCCGCACTGCTGGGGGGTGAGGGTGCAGGGGGACATGAGTGGGACATGAGTGGGGGCCTGCTGGCAGGTGCCCCGCAATGCTGGGGGATGGGGGTGCAAGGGGACATGAGTTGGTGATCAGTGGTGCAAGGAGACATGTGCCTTTGCTGGGGGGCATGCCCATGTTGGGTGGGCTGCCTGCGGGACATGACCAGGGGTGCAGGGTAGTCCCTTGTGGTGTGGGCTGGCTGCAGGGGCCATGGAGGGTGTGCAGGGAACACCTGGGAGGACCCACACTGCCAAATCATGTGTAGGACTCCCCGGCACCCCCAAAATACACGTCCCCTGCTGAAATCGCGTGTGTAACTTCCCGCGCACCCCCGAAATACACATACCCTGCTGAAATCGCGTGTGAAACTTCCCGTGCACCCCAGTAATACACCTACCCTGCTGAAATCGCATGTGAAACTTCCCGCGCACCCCAGTAATACACGTACCCTGCTGAAATCGCGTGTGAAACTTCCTGCGCACCCCAGTAATACACGTACCCTGCTGAAATCGCGTGTGAAACTTCCCGCGCACCCCAGTAATACACGTACCCTGCCGAAATCGCGTGTGAAACATCCCGCGCACCAAAGGGCCAATCGCGTGTGAAAGTTCCTGCGCACCCCAGTAATACACGTACCCTGCTGAAATTGCGTGTGAAACTTCCCGCGCACCCCAGTAATACACGTACCCTGCTGAAATCGCCTGTGAAACTTCCCGCGCACCCATGAAATACACGTACCCTGCTGAAATCGCGTGTGAAACTTCCCACGCATCCCAGTAATACACGTACCCTGCTGAAATCGCATGTGAAACTTCCCGCACACCCCAGTAATACACGTACCCTGCTGAAATAGCATGTGAGACTTCCCGCGCACCACAGTAATACACGTACCCTGCTGAAATCGTGTGTGAAAATTCCCGTGCACCCCAGTAATACACGTAACCCGCTCGCACAGGGGCAGTCGCGTGTGAAACTTCCCGCGATTCCCAGTGATACACGTTCCCCCTTGCCGTGCTGGTACAGGGTTAGAGCAGCCCTTTGCGCTGGATTGGGGATTTTGATGGCTTTTCCCTGCGCGAGGGGCGTTCTTGGTGGCGTAACTGGTCCTGCTGCAGGGTTGCTGCGCCACTGTGCGCCACGGCTGGTTTTGGTAGCTGGAATCCATGAATACATTGTGCGCGGAAATGGATTTTAGCGCACGCAGCTGGCGCAGTCTATCGCACGGGAACACTGTGCGCCAGCCGCGTGCGCCACTTTTGTGCAAAATTCCATAAATGACCCCGCATGTCTCATGGAAAATGTTTATAATTGAATGTTGAAACCTCTACTTTAAAACCAATAAAATTGAAATTAAAAAAAAAGAAGAATTGAAGGGCAAAAGGTTGTGCAGGCAATAACTTCCGAAGGTGGGGGTGAGAGGAGCAGGAGCAGGTTTGTGGAGACAGATGGGCCACCAGTCGAGATTCGCCCGCTCACACACAGGGCAGTGATCTCAGAGGAAGGAAAATAATACACTTTTTACTTGTAACAATTTGTGCCAGAGCATCCGTGAGAAATGAGCTTGGGCGGCAAAGACACGGGAGGAGGAGGTGGGGGGCTGTCAGTGTTCACTGTGCGCGGCACTGCAAAGGGGAGAGAAGGCTTCTTAGTTAGCAGGATGCGACCTAGTCCAATAATGGAGCCTGAAGGTGCACAAAATGGAGTCCGAATGTGTCTTGCAATAGCCCCTCTTCAGCTGTTGTCATGGAAGGGCAAAGGAGTACGTTCCCCACTATTGCACGAGCATTAGGTTTCTTTTGTGCTGAATGTACGGGGGGAACAACCCTTCCTCTCTTACAATGTCCCTTAAGGGAGAACCTAGAAATAAAGACAAAGACGCCAGAGTTCAGTAAAAGAGTGTATTAAATGAATTGCATTTTGGATCAGTTCATTGAGCCCACCATGGGTTTGGATGGAATGTTTGTGAACGGAAAGAAAAAGGACCAAAGAAACAGAACTCTCCTACCCAAGAACGGTCTGGAAAAAAACATCTAAAGGATAGCTAAAAGGAAAAGCCAGTTATACAAACACTTAACAGAGAGAGAGAAGGAATAAAGAAAGCAAAGAATGGAGAAACATTAAAGAAACCAACCCCCTTGGCTCAAAGGCATTGAGTGTGAAGGGGGCCAGGTGTGGGAGACCTCAGAGTGCTAACTGTGGAGCTGGGCTGGAGCATACTGGGCTCCAACAGAGTCGTGACAGATGCCGGCCCACCTGTGGGGCGGGCAGACCAGACAGGCCCAGGATGAGTAAAGGTCCCAGGCAGGCAGCAGGCGTCTGATTGCAGGGGCTCAATATAAAAAGAACAGCCCAGTCAGTCCACATGAGGAGGCAGCCCAAACCAGGCTGCCGGGGCCATGCCCAATTTGGACCAATGCTTGGCCAGCAGGGTGGGCCACTTCTGAATGTCCACCCGGGCCACTCAAGCTAAGCAGCGGCTTAGAAGGTGAAGAGCAGAAGCCCTCTCCAACCCCAAATAGTTGAGCTGTGATGTTGAAGTCCCGGCTGCCTACGGGGCAGCACGGGAAAAGAAGAGGAAGAGTGGAATGCTGAAAGGGTTCCATGGCATTTCGCCGACCCCCTTTTTTCTGATGTGTGTTTTGCCGCAGGAATTGTGCTGAAAAAGATCATCAAATTTTGTAAAACATTTTTTGCGAGGGTTCCCACCACACCCCACATAATGTGATAATTCTTTTGGTATTTTCCTTCCCCACAACCCTTTATTTACCCTTTCCCATCCCCCAAAACATTTTGATGAAAATGTTCGGCAAAAGTGAAGAAAAGCCCTGACTGCTTGGAGGAGGAAGCCTGAGTAAAGTTCTGCCCAATCACCCCCTGGGTCTCTACAAAGCTTTGCAGAGGGGGCATGCCAGAAGAGGTCCGGGTTATGGTCATGCAGTGGTGTGCAGTGGTGGCATTCCTGTAACCATGGGGATGCCGCATGACTTCAAAATGGTGCCTGGGGAGCAGCAGTGAGTTTGGCAGTGTCAGCACGCCAACAGGTCACTGTCTGAAGCAGATATGCTACCACGCAGGCACAGCAGTGATGTGGGCGACTGCCATGTCAACGGGGCAGGCCATAAGATTTAGAAGAGTGTTCTGGGTTTGGCAGTGAGTACAGGTGGGCCCCCTTGTCTATGGGACCCACCCAAAAGACAAAATCTGTTTGTGCAGCAGTGAAAATTTCAATTGTGTGGGCCGCACAGTGAGTGTTGGTCGGCCCCACATGGTGGATCGTGCAAAACCCAGAACATGGTGGATCGTGCAAAACCCAGAAGAATAAAATGGTGGGTCAGGACCCATATGCCACCAAGGACAGACCCATGGAAGGTACTGTAAGGGGGGTCTGACTGCAGCCAACACTCTCAAAGTGACATAAGATATTATATACGTTTTATATGTTGTTTGTCATTGTTAGTATTTAATGCATATATAGTTCTATATATATTACATGTTATGTAGGGTATAGTTAAAAATGTTTAGCAGGGGAAAATATATGGGGAACATTTTAGGGGAAATGCTAAGTAGCTGTAAGGATATATTTAATAGATATATGGGGGTAGAGGGGAAGTTCCCTGATGTCAGCAATCGGGAGGAACTGGCGGCCCACCTGAGGACACCCAGGGAGATAAGACCTCCCACAGAAGCCATACTCTGCCCTCACACTTCATGTTGTGGGTGATACCGAGAGTTAGGGAAGGAGTTTGTTGCATCGGACTTACCATAAGGGTCCCTGAGAACCCACCAAGGAAGGGGGGTGATGTAGAAGAGGTGTAACCCATCTCCTATTAACAGCAATGTTATTCTCAGATGCAGTGCACCTCCCAATCCAGTGTGTCTGACATGAGGATGGTGGTTTCCATGGGGACAGTCCCTGCTCTGGGAAAGTGAAATTGTCAACCCTTGCCTGGACCAAGGCTGGAAAACAGTGGGTACACCTTTTTTTACAGGCTTTGTAAGGTACTTCTAAGAAAGGTCAAATCTTCCAAGATAGTTGGTTGTAGTAGGTGATAACACTAATACATAATTAACATTAGAGGACATGATCATGTGGTAGTCAAAATAGATCCCCAGGTTTTCACTCTGGGTTAAATTGGCAAAACCAAATTATTTATTAATACAATGAAGTACTACATGCTCTCTCCACTGTACCACATGCACAATGTGTTAGACAATGGGCCTCATTCCGAGTATGGCGGTAAGGGATAGCGGCCACCGGTAACGAGACCGGTGGCGGTATTCCCTTACCGCCATACTCCGAGTTCCCTCTGCGCCCTCGCCCTTAACGCCTGCTTTGAGCAGGTGTTAAAGTCGAGGGCGCAAAGGGGCCTCCAAGCCAATAACGGTGACCGTAATGAACGGTCACCGTTATTTGCATCTTCCCCATTCCCATTGAGCCCTATGGGGGCTCATTTGGGAATGGGGAAGAGCCTTGGTGAATGGGGAATTACCGCCCCACTGACCTTGGAATGGGGCGGTGATTCCGCCATCCACCAAGGCGCTGCCGGTCCGGGTACGGCGTCAACCAACGCGTTAATATCGCCATTGGTTAGCGCCGTACTCGGAATGAGGTCCAATGTAGAGTGAAGATTCCCTCGAGAATACAAACAATGTTAACACCATCTACAGCAGTAAACACAAAACAAACCAAACCTCAAGCAACCAACGCAACATGTCAATAGAGCATGCAGGCAGTACACATTCATCCTCCAATGCAAATATAAAAAAACAAACACAATTAACAGTGACACTTTACACACAAGCACAGAGTGCCAACTGCAAAACAAGGTTAACTAGCCTATTTCAGATGTGCTTTATACAGATGACATGCAGAATAACCTACATTAAGAGATAATCACTATGGCCATAACATTTGCACTTTCACTGATTCATTTTCCATTCTGAAATTAGGTAACGAGAATATTAATTGTTTCCCAAATTGTATTGCAAGATATTTACAACTTATCTAGTTTATACTTAATTGATTCTAAACCATTTTTATTACATGTGATCTGTTCTTCCTGGTATTGTCAACCTGAGGCATGCAAAACATAAAACAACTGCCTACATGTGCATGTTTTGCAATATGTGTTCTATTTCAGGACATAGAGATTAGCTGCCAGTTTTACATTTGGTGTTGACAATACAATAGGTACATAGGCCCTCATTACGAGGCTGGTGCTAGTCATGGCACTATTAGCGCCATCACTAGCACCAATAATGGGGCCGTGTCCGCCCTCGTTCAATGGGAACTTACCGGTCCAGTCCGACCTTGGCTGGACCGGTAAGTCCCCATTGTAAAAGCCATTCCCCATTCCCATTTGAGCCCCCATAGGGCTCAATGGTAAGGGGGAAGGCATCAATAACGGTACTACAAATTGCGGTACCATTATTGACCCCGCTATCCCTTAACGGGTTCCATCCATAACACCTGGTAAAACCAGGTGTTAAGGGAGGGACCCGCTAAGGGACCTCGGAATAGGATGCAAACGGATTACCGGCACTGGTGTCATTACCGGTGCCCAGTAACGCTTTGCGCCCACCTCAGAATAAGGCCCATAGTTATTATCTTGACTAAGGACCGCCGTACATTGATGATATGTTTGTTATCTTTGTTTCAAGAGTTTTCAAACTGGCTGAGTTTGCATCATTCATGCATCAAATTCAATATGAACTATTTATGTGCCCATGTTAACATTTTACATATTTCCCCATTCAACAGAGAAAAAGTACAGATCAGAATACTTTTCGATTGGTAGCATCTACTCTCATGATGAAAAAACATTACTATATAGTTACTATATAGTTAACTGCTATGCATTGGACACATCACATCTAATGTTTTTTTTTTATAGAGAAGCGCATACAATCATGCCAATCATTACACGCATAAGGATTTTCCTGTGATTGCTTTCTAACCAGTTAAAATAAGATTTTGCACTGTTTCAGAGAGTCAATTTGTAAACCGCGACTAGGGCCCTATGTTAGATAACCATCTGTTTTGTAAACACATGTTTGGCCTACTGAGCAATACATTGGGGCTCATTACAACATTGTCGGTATCCTAGCAGTAAATCTGACTGGTTACCATCAAATGGAATTGCTGTTACCGGAACTCGGTCCAGTGGAATATCCAACGGATTACGAGTGTCAGGCGATGGTGTTAATCCCCATTCCATGGTGCATGTAAAACCAGCGATTTTTGGAGGTAAGGTGTCGGAATGACCTCCAGCTTTTAGCTGGAAATCATTCTGCCACCTCACCGGCAAACATGTAGTTGACCTTAATACCTTAATACCAGCATGTTACTGCTGCACCAGTCAACTTGTAATGATCCCGAAACACTGGAACCTTGAAGTGAATGACAAACATACTATGTTAAAGGCCTTAGCAACGAAGAATTCTGCTCAATCTTGGAACATTATTAATCAGGTTACAGCGGGACATCAGGTGGCTGTCCAAGCTAATGATGTGACGGAATCTATGTGGATTGAACATTATTCGACCTTATTTGCAGATCCCCCGTCAAATGTAGATTTAGCAGTTCCAGTGACTTTACCACCACTGCATTTGGCCTTTGATATAGATGACATATTGTACTTTATAAAACAGGCAAGCAATTCTAGAGCCCCTGGTCCGGATGGTTTGGCCAATATACATCTCAAACAATTTCCGGACATTTGGGCAGATATTTTGTGCCTCCTGTTTGAATCTATCAATGTTTCACAAACGATTCCAATGTCGTGGAAACAATCAATCGTCATCCCTATTTACAAGAAGGGAGATCGAGCTGACCCTGCAAGCTATCGGCCCATCTCCCTTCTTGATGTACCTGGCAAGATATACTCACGGATAATTCTTAGAGAATTACGAAAGTGGTCGAAGGAATGCTCAAAAATGGATCCTTTACAATCAGGCTTTGTCGCTGGTCTTGGTACCTTACCTAACATGATCTCACTGAACATGCTCAAATCTCAATATGCAGCACGCAATCAATCCTTATATTTTGCTTTTATTGATTTTCATTCTGCTTTTGATTCTATCAATCAGAATTTGTTATTTTATAAGTTATATTCACTTGGTTGTCCGTCTTCTCTGTTATCCTTAATCATTCAATTACATTCAGAAACTTCTATGCGTGTCAGACTCTCCACAGAAGGTTTGTTATCTGCATCTTTTGCCACATTTTTAGGACTCAAACAGGGGTGTATTCTGGCTTCATTTTTATTTAATTTGTTCATTCTTGACTTAGGCTTTGCCTTTCATTGTATTTCATCGGATGCACCTGAATTGGGTGGCCAGAGAATACCTTGGCTTCTTTACGCTGATGACCTGGTTTTGGTTTCGCAGATGCCTAAGGGCCTCCAGAATATGTTATCTGCGCTATCTGATTATGCCCTGCAGAACCAATTAATAATAAATTTGGAAAAATCACAAATCATGATATGCAGACCTAAGGGTAGATGTAAAAATCAAAATGTAGTTTGGAATCTCCAACTGGAACCTTTGCAAATAGTTTCTGAATACAAATATTTGGGCTTGTTTATCCAAAATACTATTGGAGATCCCAACTATTTGATAATGCTGCAATCCAAACTTCTATCTTTGGTGTCACAAGCCAAAATACTTCTCTATAGATACGGCAAATTCACTGTTCTACGAACAAAAAGTGATTGCTAGTCTCCTATATGGCACTGAGTCAAAACTTTACATAAATGATCAATTATGGAATAAACTCGCAGCTGCTTTCTGGAAAAAGGTGCTACATTTACCCAATTGTGTGCCTTTGCCTATACTACGTTTTGAATTGGGTATCAACTCTCTAGCGAGTAGAGTTAAATGGAGAATGTGTGCCTTTTTCCGAAAATGCTTGATGGGTGTGACAAACAATAACATTTTGAGCACAGTTGCTCGCTATTTGACCACCTCTGTTCTATTCTTTCCTGCAAAATGGCAAACTTTTGTTCTAAAAATTCTTGTGGAGGCAAATATCTCCTTACAGTTCTTAATTGATAGCCCAACCAGTGCTAAGAAACTCTTTTATCAATGGGCTTGGATTAAGATCTATGAGCTCTGCACTAATTACAGAGACTTTGATTCCAGAATTTTTGGTAATAAGCGAATGGGTCAAGCGGCAAGCTATCTCATAAAATGCCCCTCAGCAAAGATCAGAAATCAATATTTACGTATAAGGTTGAACTTATGGCCTACGAGAGAGCAGCTAGTGAGGCGCCAAATTGTTTCCGCTGACCTAAATTTTTGTCGATTTTTTGAAATACTCTCTGTAAGGGAAACATTACAACATGTGATAGTATCGTGCCCTAAATTGAAAGATATCAGAAACAAATACTTTTCAAACTTGTTAGACCTTCATATGGAAAAGAATGAAATTGAGACTTGGAGCATCTTATTTAATTGTCTGAGGTTTGCGGTAATTAACGCCCTGGTACAATTTCTTGAAAAGATTTTACCAACTAAAATTATGTTATAGTTAAGTAGATCTGAGCCAATTTACAAAATGTGTGGTTATTAAATGACAATATGAGTTTACAATTAAGATGTTCTTATCTGTTCATATCCGTTTTGTATCTTTTGGCTGAGCTCCTGTATTTTAGTGTATTTTAGTGATCTTATCTTCCTTTATTTTACTTTCTTTCTTTTCTTTTGCTCCTTTATGTCTCGTTAAGTTTTTTTTATGAATTGTAAGTGAACTTGTGTCAAAAATTGCAATTGAAATGGATCTTTTAATTTTATGTTTATATTTATGTAATTTTGAAAAGTTGATTGATTTCAGCTGTATCAAAATAAAAAAAATAAAAAAAAAAGTGAATGATAAACTGGCAACCATTGCCAGACCAATTCTTTTCTTATCCAATATAATGAAATACAACAGATCGGTTTGCTTCAGCTGACAATATATCAGTAACATCAGACCCACATTTTCCGGCAACTAAAAAATATAGTACATTTCCCCTGTTATTATGCTCTGTATGCACCAATGTCATCAATGGTCACATGTTTACTCACCCACAAACTGGACAGAAGCTCCATGTATCACTGTTGACCTTGGGCCTGATTTATAAAGCGTTTATTTAATGGGATTTTCCTGAACAATGGATGAATATATTGATTGATCACCTTCTCTATGGACTCCTACTTGATTTAAGTACAAAAACCAGATCATTGATTACATAAGCACCATCTCAGACTGATTCCTAGTCTCATAGTCCACAGGTAATGGAAATCACCCTTAGAGTGCTTGTTGAAGAACATCTCGTGCAGGCAATGGGTAAGAAACGGTCTGCTCCGTATATTCCCATGAACCTACCCTTCCAGTGGTCTCAAATGCATCACTTTGCCACTTGCCCCATCAAAAAAACTCTGCCATGGAATGGCCCTCAATTCCCAGATACATGGTGGGTCATAGCAAAAAATGGAAAGCAGGGATGATCTATCTACACCAAGATTTGCACCCAGGGAAGTGCCATTGGTAAACCAGATGGCTGGAATAGCGGGAGAGAATATACATTCTATGGTCGCTCTTCCAGGCACATGAGCCCCGTCCCTGGGTGGTGCTATTTTACCAAAACCAACAAGCCCCCTTTCCTACCCCCTCCCAACTTACTTTTGGGGCCACAGGTTTGAGCTCCGGTCGCTGCTCGCCTTCCGTACCGGCTGAAAATTATAGAAATCTTCTGAGAAAGAACAAAACAATGTAATTTGCACCCCCAATGAACCGAGGGTGCAAATGG
Organism: Ambystoma mexicanum; assembly: GCF_040938575.1. NCBI lineage: Eukaryota > Metazoa > Chordata > Amphibia > Caudata > Ambystomatidae > Ambystoma > Ambystoma mexicanum. The sequence continues at coordinate 1,410,303,505 of NC_090921.1, read as the reverse complement.
CTTTCACCCACCCGGCGGGGGAGTGGTCATGGGCTGTAATGGCCCACAGTCCTCACCGGCTCGGCCTGGCGGGCTGTTAACACCCCCTGACTAGGGGGTGAAAGCCATATTACTACAATGTTAGGATTGACAGTGTGCCCTCTACATGGCCCAGTGGTGGAAAGGATGATTACCTTGTTGCATTCACATTGCACTGCTGTTTGGATAGGCAATGGGCCAGGCTGGCCAGGGTAAACATCTTCAGCTCCCATCGGACCATTCAGGGACATAACCTGCTCTGAAGCGGACGTGGAATCAGGGTTGTTGCTAGGGGGGGGCTTTGGGGGCTAAAGCCCTGGCTCTTTTAGTTGTATCCTGCATAGAAGTTCAGGGCCTACAACCAACCCCAAGTCACGACAGTCCCGGCATAAGCATAGCCCTGGATCTTTCCCAGACCCAGCACCACCCATGCGTGGAATAGCTGCTTTTTGGTGTGTGTTGTTCCCAGATTACCAATTTCAGGGCATTTTTCTACTTGACAATATCCTACCTTATTTCAACTAACAGCTTAAAACAAGAAGCCCACAGTCATCCTCCACCCAGGGAACAGTCCTTGGAGGGCGAGATGGTGATGAGTATCATCAGCTTCAGGCTGAGAGTGAAACAGGGAATAAGACAGCAAAAGGGCTGGTAATAAAAAAAAACAGGTAGGCACTTGGCCTTTACAAATTAAAGGGGGAGGACAGTGCACTTACACTGGGTTTTATGAACATACATCCTTTTCAATTTCAACTGAGACAGCTTCTTCCAGATGTAAGTGAACTTATATCTCTTGTCAACAATTGTTGTGTTCACATGAAGCAGGCATATGTCCCTGTGCTTCGGGCTGGACGGCACCTTTTGGTGGTAGAACCAAGTGTCATGTTGATAAGGGTTACAACATAACTATATGGTGCTAGCCAGAACAATGCCAGTGGTTACACTGAACTAATAGTTTCCCACACATAACCTTTTGGTGTCTAACCAAGAGGTCACAAGAGATCTCCTACCCAGCCATGTCCCACAAGAGCAGTTGTAGATTTGTGCAATTCTGTTAGTGCTATGTGTTCAAAGATGAAAGGTCATTTTTCACTTCAGGGCCATCCACATCCTCCTTCTTTTTAACTTGCCCTAGCAAGCAGAATCTGGATCCCTTGAACATGATGTGCTTATATCTGACAACACTAGAGATCATGATGACGAGTTGGTGTGATTGGCAGACTACGTGAAGTGAGCAGAGTTACCCCATTGCCTAATCCTTAATCCAAGTGAAAACATGCTTGACATTTCTAATTGCCTATCAGCAATGTCACAGTACTGATGTCGTTGGCTCCCACAGACCATCCAACCATTAAGCCGGATGAAGCAAAAACCTATCATGTTTCTCGAGCGCACTAGATGTAGTACACAATGCACCTATGATGGCACTTCTAGCTGGTTATGAATGGTCAAGTTGTCAACAGTTATGGGATGTCTGTGACACAACCCCAGGATCTTGTATGAAACTGATGTACGACAACTGTAACCAAGGTTTCAAGGCAGATGGAGCTCCACAGCCATCCTATCGATTCATAGGAAAACCAGAAACGTAGGACCCTCCTTCTTGCACAGCATGCTGAAGCTGTATTTGTGAATCTGTGTGATTTATTTGCAGCAAAATTTCCCGCAACGGAAATGTCCACATTTAAAAATTCTGTTTTTTTTTTTTCGGGTCAGCTGCGGGGGTGTCCCCCGAAAACCCCACTCACTATACTGTAAATTATGGTGAGCGGGGTGTTGCGGAGACAGCCCTGCAGCATTTTTATAATTTTTTTACCGACCCCACCAAACAATAATACCACCAAAGGTTTGAACTTTTAGTAGTTGGAACTTTTGGTGGTATGTGTTTTAGGTCTTTTGGTGGGTCGGAAGTTTAACTCTGTAATTTCGTCCCATACCGTATTTGTTCATGGTTTTGGCTGGCCCAGTGCCAATTCAGTACAGAATTCCTCAGATGCACTCCCACGCTCTGATGCAAAAATTACTAATAGAATACTAAACAAATTCTTGTTTCTAGTCTTTTAATCTTCATTTAGTATTGAATACTACATTACCACTATTGACCACTACTGAGAAGACATAGGGCCTCATTACAACTCAGGCGTTAAGGGTTAACGCCGTTGTTAACCCTTAACGCCTGATTCCGATTTTAACGGCTGCTTCTAGCAGCCGTTAAAATCCATGGCGCTAAACCGCCTTGGTACTAATTACGCCACCGTAATTTACGGTGGCGTAATTAGCGCCTTCCCCACTCCCATTATGCCCTATGGGGCAAAAATGGGAATGGGGAAGGGTAAAATGGGAAATGGGGATTTACCGCCCCACTCACCTTGGAATGGGGCGGTAAATCCGCCATCCACCATGGTGTAAACGTAGTTTACAGCATGGTGGTAAAGTTGGCGTACTTACCGCCTGGGTCGTAATGACCCCCATACAAAAGATGAAAGTAAGATCTTCTATTTCGGTGAGGGACGTGCACATTAAAAACAGATGAATGATTCCAAAAATCTTTATGAGTTACAAAGGTGAGCAAGTTTAAGGCTGAGCTTGCATTGCACATGTGCATCTTTGTCAATGTGGCCCAACATGCACACAGGTAAACTGTGAGCGGCTGCAAGAAGTTGCGAATACAATAGAGCGGAAACAACAACTTCACCATCTTTAAATAGGCAATAATTGGCATATAAGGAGCGGCTAGGGACAGGAAATTCAGTAGAAGTCCATTCCCTCAAAAACGCTAACACCACCTGGATGTTTGCCAAGTCAAAATGGCTGAATAGATTGGGTTTGCCAAATCTCACTAACTTCTAGATTTCCCTTCTCCTGAACAAATAACAGTAAGTGAGGAACAAAATGGCCAACATCTATTCAGCAAGGTTATGTTTGATTTTCAAAATATTTGTTTACTTTAGTTCTTAAAATCTTCCTTTGTCAACGGATCATGGCAATTTAGGAATGCTGATACTGCATTTGCGATCACATACCATATTTCCTTAAGCTTTTGCCATTTTGCACAGGAGTGGCCTCAACATATTTGAAAATCAGCAAAACGTGCTTGCAGAGACAAGAACTGGGCGTAACATCTGTTTCTTGGATTTTGCGACAACAAAATGCCATCGTTCTGAGTTGAGCTCATTTTGAAGGCGATGTCATTGTGTTGTCAAGCACCCTCTTATTCGTTTAAACTTGCAGCACTTCCATTGTGATTTATCTACTCCAACTCTGGATGATATGTAGTTTTATTCGTGAAATTGCTTTTCAGTCTCCCACTGAACTCATCTGTTTATTTATTTAAGATATTTGGTGCTAAAGCTGACGTCTCATCCACAAGGGGTTTCAAAGCATAGTAAAATAAATGTAAGGGACTGATCATACGCCTGCGGATGGAGCATCCAGCAAGCAGCGCAACCTAATTCATTCAATTTATTCCAAATTTCAGGAAAATATGGCGTAGACACAATTGAAGATGTAGGTGGAATGGGTGTAGCTTTAAAATCTTACAATTGGCACCGCCTGTGCTTTTCTGAATACATTTAATAATTTCTTCTTTGTAAACCAACATCGAAAAGGAGATTATTTGAAAGCTGGCTCAATAAAGATAATGAATTCCATAGTCCTCCCTTTCCTTTGCCATAAATACACATATTGCTAAAAAAAAACTGTGACAGATTGTCCTGTCATAAAATATGACAGATTGCCCTGTTGGAAAATATGATTGTATTATATGTGCATCTACTGCAGGAATTATTTAACGTAGAAATCTTTTTTTTTTTCTACATGCATTTCTGTTTTATCAAAAGAAATTGGATAGAGTGATAGCGTTTTCTTTATTTATTTATAACATGTATGCAGAAAAGTACTGGCCGGTTTTAGAAATCTAATGCTCTGATTGGCCTGAGATAGATAAACACACATTCTTAGACAACGTCCAATAGGATGTTGACTTATACAAATGGACAAAAGCAAAAATAATACATTAAAGTTTCAAAGAAATATGAGTCATTGCCCCCCTTCTTGGCAATTGCAATCCATCCCTGTGAATAGTGCAGTGCGTTGGAAATAGCATTTATAAAAGACAACAGAGATACATGTTGTTATTTTTCCAATTAAAAGAGAATCATCATTGTAAAATGGATCTCAACTTGGCGAAATATGAAATACTAGTATTTCATTGATTATGGCTTTCATGTTGTCTTTGAAATAGAAATGGCCTGGAAAAGTAAATAAATGTCTAAACTTTCATACCTATATGCTTTTCTTAGGCTTATCTAGTTTTAGTGAAGCTGTGTTCCTTGTTTCTTGCACTTTTTAGTGTATTTATTGATAACCACCCTTAATTGTTTGGAAATAATGCCAGTTGTGTAACACTTGCTGATTATGTCATGTTCTCTTATGTCGTTTCACCTTAATGACTTGTTACTTTGTAAAAGGCTGACGCATGCTTTGAAGCAGCCCGATGGTGACCTGCGGAACACCCAAAAAAACACAAATAAATTAATAATACATGTACGCGACACTGAATCATAAATACTAGAATAGAAAGCTAATGGGCCGGGACCACCTCCCTATTGGACCATATGATCCATCTGCTGTCCTCATTTAATGGAAAAAACAACATATAGAAGGCAAATGACATGAATATTTCGACGAATGGACCCAAACAGCGGGATCAGCATACAGAACACAAAAACAGGAAGGGTCCAATGAAAAGAGGCACTTAATGAATACTGATAAACCAAACTCAGGTAATTGATATCCAAGAAAAAATATGCAGCTTTAAATTCATAGAAAGGTTCATAGTCATATTTAAAAACCAACTGTGATTCTAAATATACAATCCATACATATCAAATCCAAGCATAAGCTCGTACATTATGCGCCAGAGAAAATGCACTTGGCACTGAGTATTGATTAATTAAAAAAACACCACACCCAACCCGTGATGCCAAGATGGCTCAAGAACATAGAGGAAAAGGAGGACACAACCGCGCACCAGGAGAACACCAAATCCAAGTACACAAAAAGAAACAAGTGCAAAACGTTTGTGAAAAAGAAACTCAAGGATCCTCACATATTTACACCTTGGGCCACGGTGTTGACACACTGCACAACAAATGCTCCACAATACTTCCGAACCTGTACTAAAAAGATGGACAATGTACAATCAAAAGAAGATGAAAACTCTTGTTTCGGCTTAGAACGGCCTCAGATACTTCAAGGGCCAAGTCTTCATCAGGGAAGCTACAAAGTGAGAAAAAGAAGAACGAGTGGGCATCTGACATCCATAATCGAAACAAGTTAACGAATTAGTTCTAGAATGTGAAATAATGCATCAGCATTACAAAATTGCAACAGCAAATTAGGCATGATCATACCTAGTCACTTAAAAATCCATTTAGTGTAAAACATAATTTCAAATGCTAAGGACTCTACCTCACTTTGTGGACAATGATATGCAAGTAATGGCATAGTCCCATTAAGGTAATCACAGAAGTAACCAAGATTCTCAAGAAATGAAAAAAAAAATAATAATAATCATCATAAACCAGTCCAGTGCAAAACTCCATGTGCAAACATAGAAGTACAGCGTAATCAACCCAAAACAAAAACCTGTGAATAACGCATTAATGCAAATTCTCCAGGAAGTGAGACAGGGTCACAGCACCTAGCATTTGTCCTTAGCCTTTGAAATGATGTTGCTACACTTCATTGATTTTTAAGTATCTGATATGAGTGATTTGTTGTTGAATGTAGCAACGCTGATGCATTTTTTCGCATTATATATCTAATTGGTGGACTTGTTTCTATTAGATGGATGACAGATGCCCACCTGTCCTTCGTTTTCTGACTTTGTAGCTGCCCTGATGAAGACTTGGCCCTTGAAGTAACCAAGGCAGTTCGAATGTGATATTATGAGTTAGGGGCTAGCTGGGTGGCTGCAGGGCTTAGGAAAGTGAGCTTGGGTAAGAATGTATTATATTCTGCAAACCCTAGGAAGCAGGGACCCTGTCCCCTGAAATTGCACTTAAGGTTAAACAGCTTCCTAGAGTAGTGTGCTTGTTAAAAAATATAATTTGTTAATATTTACAGTCCTGCAATTTTACTCTTTGCATTCTGGCAGTGATTCTCTGTAATTGTACTCAGCCTAGCCGACACGTGTTTTGACCTCTGGTCATTCTCAAGGCAAGTGATTATTGCATTTACAACCAATATCCATGATGGATTACACAAATATATATATGTGGGAACATCCAACAAAAGTCAAACCATGACCATAGCCAATTTCATATGGCCAGAGTAATTGACCAATTCAATAATATGAGCAAATGACATCATTAGTCATAAATATTGTCATTGAATATATAAGTCAGCTGAAAAAGAATCAAAATTGACATTATGAAAAGAGATTGATAAATAATATATATATATATAATATTAATTGAAAAAACTTTGTTAAAGGGACGTTATGGTTAAGTTGCACTAATAAAAACCTTTGAAATTCACTGAAAAAACTTTGTTAAAGGGACGTTATGGTTAAGTTGCACTAATAAAAACCTTTGAAATTCACTGAAAAAACTTTGTTAAAGGGACGTTATGGCAGTGGGACACCATCAGAGGATGAAGACCTCACTCCACATGAGGAGATCGCTGCTGATTTCATTGCAGTGGAGCTGGTCCAAGGCGTGGGAGAGCTGCCAGATTATGGCTCAATGTCCGGTGAGAGTTGATGCGTGTGTTTCCAGGCCATGTGTATGTTGCTTGGGTGATGTGTTGTGATTGACGGCCAGTTCAGGCTATGTAGTCATGACTGCCAAGTTTGACCCATCTGATATTGGACTGATACATACTCGTAATCATGCAGACTGCATACAAACCATGTGCTGCACACGGAGGCAATCCTCATCAGCACACCTGCTCCCTCATTCCCTGACAATCTCTGTGCGGCCTCTCTTGGTCCTATTCTTGCTGCAACCTGTGGTTGTGGATTGTCAGTGATGACCTTCCATTCAATACGCGCCTTCTATCGTCACATGACTGACGTCTCTGTGTAGTCACCCTGCTACCTGATCCTCCTCATAGGCATACTTCCTTACCTCTCCATTCCCCAGCAGCCCACTGTCCCCATGGGACTGCTGATTCATATGGCAGACTACTGCAACAGCCTGTGCCCAATTTTCTGTGGACCTACACTCTTCCCTCTGCAACTCTGTGGAACATCCTTTGGCCTTGGTGCAGGGTATCTCACTCAGGCTGTTCAGATGGCTCAGGCTCACAGTGGCAATGATTGTTTATTCTTGGACTCTGTGCATTCCCAGCAAGTCCATATGGGTCCTGGGCAAGCAATTCATTCAATTCCATCTCCAGTATTTGATTCCTTCTCATGGTATTTTCTCATCCCTTTCCTGCTCACTCAGGGTCAGTTGCTCCTCACTGGCACATTTGCAAAACCATGCTTGTAGGTCCTTGCCAATGCTCCTTACGCAAGTTTGCTGGAAATCCACTCATGTTTTATTTACTTATACAATCGTCATGTAACCTAGCCCCCACTTGGCAAAATCCATTCAGACTTTACGAAAACATCTAAATCTAGATCTATAATCTTTTTGCAAACCTTTGTGTAGATTTGTCAAATTGCACCACATTCATAAGACTTTACAATATTTTGGGACCCCCAATCTAATTTTGCTCCATCTCAAGGGAATCCCACCATACTTCGCAAAATCATGTATATCTTGATCTATTATCAGTTTGCCAAATGAAGTGTAGATTCGTCAAATGGCACCTCATTTATAAGCCTTTACATTGTTTTGGGACCCCCACTCTAATTTTGCCCCCTCTTCACAAAATCCTACCAAACTTCAGAAAAATATTCCTATCTAAATGTATTATCAGTTTCCCAAATTAAGTGAGGATTCGTCAAATGGCACCTGATTTATAGGCCTTTACATTATTGGGACCCCCTTTCTAATGTTGCCCCCTCATGACAGAATCCCATCAAACTTTGCATACTCACTGAGAATCAGCCCAGGAATATGCATGTAAAATTTCATGCAGTTCCATTAAGTGGCGCTAAAGTTATAAGCCATCCAAGAACTGCATTTCAGCAACCCTGTAATGCTGAGGTGTTCGCAAACTTTTCAGGACTGTTTGTGAACATCCAAACTGTTTGCTGGCTTTCACAGCAAAAAACGCCAGTTTTTTTGCTTCTTGCAGCCATAGCACCATTCAGCTCCCCAGAGATTATTTGATGAATTTGACAAGTGCAATGTTGTGTTTTTTAATGTGTTTTTACCGCGATGTCTGCGGACACCGGGCGATGTCGCAAGTTGGCGGGCGTTTCCAAAAATCTGACGCACCTCACGCTTCACGCCAACCAATCAGCAAACACTTTGGGTGTCCGCGGACATGACGTAAGTCAATTAGCCAATCAGTGTCCTGTCCACGGAGCGAACAGGGAAGTGTGTTCGCGGAGCGGACATAGATATCACACATTTTTTTGCTTTATGTTTTGGTTATTTAAAAACAAAACTACTTGACGGATTTACACCAAATTAACAAAAGCACGCTTTTGAGACCAAGCCGCCGCTCCTGCCGCAAATTTGGTGAAAATCCGTCCAGCGGTTTGGACTGTAAGCATAAGCAAAGTTTTTTCCCATTATCTCTATGGGAAAAAATACGTTTTGGGACCCCCCCCTATAAAAAGAGAAAAGGGGAAAGAGAGCACAAAACAGAAGAAATAGAGGAGGGAGAAAACATTCAAAATTTAAGTTAGTCAAATATTTCATTGTAATGGTTTAACCGAAACTCATCATTAGATGTATATTCCATTACTGAAAGTTCACATTCTTCAATGTTAGTTAATAGTCCTTCTTTCTTATGAGCAATCGAAAAATCATAAAATGATCTGTGGCCTGTTTTAGCAACATCAACTATTGTAACAGATTTATCTCCGTAGAGTAGTTGATCACCCACACCTGTGTGCACATTAAATTTGCCCAGTTCTATCTGCTCATGCAAGGTAAAATTCCACCCTATTAGTAGTTATCTAGGTGCATCCCTTTGGCCCGCAATCAAGTGTCTAAGATCATGCCACTCACTCTGTAGTTAATACTGATTCTGAAATGTTGAGATAAATGTTCTTGACATTCTAGTGGGGTATAATTAAATTATGATGTTGAAATCATCTATATTGAGTAAGTAATTCTATTACTATATGAATTAAGAAATAGAAGGTTCTCACCCTTTGATGTTTACTGTCCTGCGATTGGTTTCAATGTTGTGTTTCTATTTGGCTTGTTCCAAGTTAGTGATCTAACCACATCTATTTGAAAAATAAACATAATTTCGCTAAATTATGTGTTTGTTATTATATTACTCACTGTCCTTGCCCAGTCTATACAATGATGCTTATTACAAGAAACAAATTGTCAGACACTGCTGTTATAGGTGGGTTGTCTGCAATATCAATGTTCACCTCCCCTTCCTCCTCACCTGTATCCTCTGAGGAAACCTCTCGCCGGGTGAACCTCTTTCTTGATTTTTCTTCTTGGAAAAGAGAAATGGTTGTCCTCGGTAAGAAGCCACCCTGATTCCCTTGCAAACAGAGAAGCAGGGGACTCCCTTCCTGCGGAGACCAAATAGGAGAGGAAAAAACTCTCGGTAGACGTTGTGGTAGGAGACTTCCAGGTGTTTCTCACTGTCCAGGACCAGATGGCAGGAGATCCGTAGCTCACAAGGAGAGGAGTTCCTGAATGTAGTAGAAGTGGAGAGAGTCCTTAACTTGAGCTGAAGAGTAGAAGCTGAACTGGATCGGTCGCCTTGGATGGAGATGGGCGAGGAGTAAGAGCGGGGTGCAGCGCTCAGGTAAGTCCAATGTGGCACACGAGGTGAGGAGGAAGAAAGGGAAGCCGGAGCGAAAGGGAAACAGAACCATAAAGGAAAATCACAGATCAGGAATGTTCGGAGATAGGGAAGCAAAGCAACGAAGGGGGAAGGAGATGAAGGGAAAGCGGGAGCAGCCAGGAGACGTGCTGGTAGGGAAAAGCTTGGGAAACAAGCAGGGAAGGAAGATGGCAAGCCAAAGCAAGCAGAGAAAGCGCGAGCAGAACAACAAAGGAGCACGGCAACAGAGCGAAAGTAACCAAGTTGCAACGCACCGGCCCCAGAGATGGGCGGGGCTAAATGCGGAACTGGCGCGGAAAAGCAAAAAGTCTACACCGATAAACCAGGAAGTGGAAAAAGACCCTGGAACAGTCTAATGGCGCCACCAACGCCAGGCGTTCCATAGCTGCTAGCGGCCTCTGGGAGTCAGCGGTGTGACATAAATATATGTCCTCACCTCAAGTGCTTCTGAACACTGAAGGGATAAGTCTCATAATGTGTGTGTCGGTAAGGAATCACCCTTGGCATTCCACATGTAGTTTCCCAGCAGCTGCCATTTTGATTGCTGCTTAAAAAGCTGCGTTCACGTCATCACATGCAATGTCAGTGCCATGATGTCAGATGTAAACAAAGACTCACACGCTCTCTATGTGCTCATATTAGAAACACGTGCTTATGTTATTTCTACTATGAATTCGTAAGGATTCTTTAATTGGCAATTGAATCTAAATAATAAGTTGAGTATTTGCAAACTCAGACAATTTTGAGCACACATTCACTGTGTGTAAGCAGCAGTTGCTTGTAATAATTCTGTCGCATAATTGCAGGGATGCTCTTATTAGCAATTGAATCTTAATAAAGCATTGGGTATCTGCGGGTTCAGCCATATTTAGATCTTTGGTAAATATAAGTATTTGTTAGTAGTTAAGGATGATTTGCTAAATCTGCCGCACCCATACATTATATGAAATCATATCGTAATCTGTTAATGATGGACAGAGAATATGAATTATTCAGAGACTAATACACGATTTTGCAGTGGTCTGAGTGTTCAGCTACTCTCTCACAAGATCAATAGTGATAAATTGTAACTTAGTATGGATCTCACAAAGTTTACATGGATTCCAGAGATGTATTACATTGATCCAATTTCCTGTAGTCAAAATGTAAGTGAAAAACATTTCAGAGGAATACATTCATTTCATGTTCCCGGTTAAGACCTTTTGTCAAACCATGTAATTTCCAAATAATTTTTGATCCCTTGCCTCATCGCACCTTTAAACACTTATGTGTAGGCACGTTATAAATGCCATATCATATCATATCAAATCATATTAAAACACCTGCAGAAAGACAGGCCATGATCCAGGACTTTTACAGGGTGGCACAATTCCCCAAAGTGGTTGTTGCCATTGATTGCACCCATGTGGCCCTACGTCCACCTTGGGCCACTGAGTACATCTATCGCAATCACAAGCAGTGGCAGGGTCCACACATGATAGTTTCCTATTCAGAATGTCACCCCTAAACCGGGACCTGGAAGCTGGGAGGCATGGCAACACATGGCTCATTGGTGAGTACAAATGCCTGTGCACATGCATGCATGTCACACACAGACAAATAGACAAACCCAACTAATGACAACCATTATCACCTCCCCAGGGAACAGTGCCTACCCTCTGAGCACCTACATGATGATGCCAATACGGAACCCCACCACACCACCCCAGGTAAGATACAATGCAGCCCATATTGCAACCAGGGCCATAGTGGAGCGTCCATTAGGAGTGCTAAAGTCATGCTTCCGCTCCTTGACCACTCTGGTGGACAGCTACTATATGCACCACCAGTAATATGCAGGATCATTGTGGCAGAATGTGTCTTGCACAATGTTGCAACATGGTGGTACGTACCGGTGGACATGCTGGTGCGCCACATCCCCAACCACATGCCCGCTCGCTGCGCATGGGAGGGGAAAGGGCACGTGGTGATGCTGCTGGTACCCAGCTTGTGGCACAATTTTTCACCTAAAATCCCATCCCTGCGAAGTGCACACAGGCCTGGCACTGTCCACGTGACAATCGATGATGACAAAGGGATAATTAACTGTCACTACCTTACCACCCTGAGAATGTGTCTTTGGAACTGCTACATTGTGTGCATCCCTAGCTACTTAAACTGACACAATCCTGTGTGACCAAAAGGCACACATTCAAGATGCAGTATGCCACTAACCCCATGCAAAACAGCACATCCAAATACTGGTATGTCACCTAAACCCTCTCAAAACCCATGTTACCCGGCTGACACACCGCATCATGGCATGCAATGTAAAAAGTCAAAAGTAAATGCACAACACATGCCACAACTGTCACACAGTACACAATGACAAATGGAAATATGTCCGAAACAATTCCCTCTGACATATCAAACTGAAACCGTACCCAGGAATATCCATTTACGAGCATAATATATCATAAACACGGGACACAACAGTGACAATGTCAGACAGTGACCAATCACAACAGCACAAGTGCCTCAATGTGACAAAGCCACCACATGGACCCATTCCATCTTGAGTGGGTCTCTGCTAGCTAAAGGGGGCAGGGTAATGCATACAGCATGAAGGGTATGAATGATGGAGATAGGCAAGGTAATACATGAAGATGTAACACAATAAAATGCACATTTACCAATATCCAAAATAAAATGCATGCTAAACATGAACTGGTCAAACAATCATGAATCCCCACAAGGGGTGTATACACAGGTTGGACCTCAGACTGGCCACAGCAATGATGGAAGCCCAATGCCTCTGTGTAAGTTACTGTCACATGTTGCCCTGCTTGCAAGCCCATGGAAAAGGGAAGCAGGAGTGGCATATGTGTCTGGACCCCAAGCCACAAACACAAACATGAGACATCAGCCTGTATGGGCCAAGCCGGAACACACAGTGGATGCCTACAGGTGCCACACAAAGCAACACACTGTTACATGAATGCACAATAGACAGAAACATAATATAAAATAAATGAAATGGCCATGGTGGAGCGGGGGGGCACCCAGGAGGGAGGAGGTGCAGGATGCACCTCAACACCGACATTCGTGGATGTTGAGTAAAAAAAAAACTTCCATGGGTTCATGGCCTGAACGGCTAGCCTATAGTGGGAGAGCTCTCGCTACTGTCTGCACCCTCTGGTGCAACATTAGAAGGTGAGCGTGGCAAGGGAGGCTGACCACGCATAGCCCTGGTATGCTCCACAATGTCGGCAAGCATGAGGGCCTGAAAGGTCTGATTCTGCAGGATTAAGGTACAGGGGTCCCCATGCAGCACTTCACGTGTTGAATGGAGTTCTGCCTGGAAGGCCTCACGTGATGCACGGATCTCCTCCCGGGTTGCATGGAGTTCCACATGCAAGGCCTCACGTGATGCACAGATCTCCTCCTGGGTTGCACGGAGTTCAGCAGAGATGTTGTGTGTCAGCTGCTCCATCTGCTGTTCCGCTCGTCTACTGCGGCCCATCTCAAGTGCAGCCGGAGTAGTTCTGAGGGAGGTGTTCTCTTCCCTCAGGTCATCTCTGTGGGCCTCTGCAGCCATGGCTGTGCACAGAGCCTCCAGTTCAGCCCGTCGATCCCTGTTGGTGGCCAACATGTCCACCCTGTCCGAACGGCATGTGGACCACAGTGCCTGCTGCTGGAGCTCCATCTGCCTTTCAGGGGGGATAATGGAATTGGCCAGCCTTTCCACGCCCTGAGCCATCATCTCACATGATGCCCCCTGTTGCTGTTCAATTGCATACATAGAATTCTCCCACATGGTATTGCCGGGTAGCACATGGCCACCGCGTTGCCGGACACCACACCCAAGGATACCTGGCCCTTGCTGCGCTGGCGCTGCCTGTGGCTGCAGGACTGCATTCCTCTCTTGCTGAGCTGGCCCAAGAACAGGAGCAAGTAGTGTGGAGCAAGACCCTGCATCCATAACCACCACAGATGGACGTACCAACACTGACTGGCCCCTTGCGGGGTCTACCCCCACTACAGGTGTGTCTGACAGAACAGCATCCACAGCAGAATCACTCACTTGCGACAGCAATGGGGGTTACATTTCCAACTCCGCATCAGAGGCTTAGGGTTCCTCAGAGGTGTACTCAGAGACACCCCTGGCCAGGATGGTCTGGAGCACCAATGGATGTTCCTGGGCTACCACCCACGGCCTCCACTGGTGCCTGGTTGGGGCTCTGAATACTCCACCCCCTCTGCCATCTCCTCCTCTTCCACTGCCTCCAGTGCCTCATCACCTGCACAAACTAAAAAGAAGACATGACCACACATGTTAACAGCATAGGCCACACACATAGGTATTACAATGTTGACAGCCAACACATGAAGCAGCCATGTGACACATGACATAAACTCAGGCATGCACACAGTGCCAATGTAATGGAACCAGACCCTGAAAGCAGACATGGATGAGTGTCAAAGGGCAAAATAAGACATGTGACTGACATAGTCCTTCCACAAACATGACAGAAGCCAACACACAGATGGCACGTAGCATAGCCATGCCCGAACTGTCAACCAGACCCAGATGGAAGCTCAATACTGCTGTCCATAAGCCATGTACAATGCATGTCATTTGACATTTCATTGAAATCACTATGATAAAACACACATGTGTCACAGGCTGCAACGACTCTAGGGTGTTTAAAAGCAGGGAAGGAAGGCACATGGATTCATCAATGGCAGGTCACTTAGACATGACAAAAGTGAATGGGCATGTAGAAGGGGAGAACAGGGCTCAGAAGTGTGTGGGTGCAGTGCAGTACATGTGTACGGCATCAACTATCGTTGAGAACACAGAGGCAGTAATGTGAATGTGGTGGACTGATGGCAGTGCAATGGTAAGTGCAGTCATTCTGTGTAAAGTGTTGGTAGTGGGTTGTAGGGATACAGTAAAAACCCACCCCCAAGGGTGGGGGGTGGCTTGGAGGTAGTGCATGGCTCAAAATGGTTGCTCAGAGTACCGTGCTGTAGTAGGCAGTGTGGGCAGGTGTCAATTGCATTCTTTCAGTCATCTGGGACACCATCAGGGGCGAGGAGGACAGTAAGCACAACACACGAGGAAGCATCAGAAGTGCCCCAAGACATGGAGAAGCAACAACAGCAGTTGCACAGAGGCAGGAAGGCTGTACCAGAGGGAAGCATACGCTCGACACAGACGAGAACCCCAAACTAATGGCCATGAGGAGCAACTGACCCTGAGTGAGCCGGAGAGGGACGAGGAAATACCATGAGAAGGAAGCAAATACTGGAGATGGAGTTGAATGAATTGCTTGCCCAGGACCCATATGGACTTGCTGGGAATGCACAGAGTCCAAGAATAAACAATCATTGCCACTGTGAGCCTGAGCCATCTGCACAGCCTGAGTGAGATACCCTGCACCAAGGCCAAAGCATGTTCCACAGAGTTGCAGAGGGAAGAGTGTAGGTCCACAGAAAATTGGGCACAGGCCATTGCAGTAGTCTGCCATAGGAATCAGCAGTCCCATGGGGACAGTGGGCTGCTGGGGAATGGAGAGGTAAGGAAGTATGCCCATGAGGAGGATCAGGTAGCAGGGTGACTACACAGAGACGTCAGTCATGTGATGATAGAAGGCGCGTATTGAGTGGAAGGTCATCACTGACAATCCACAACCACAGGTTGCAGCAAGAATAGGACCAAGAGAGGCAGCACAGAGGTTGTCATGGAAGGAGGGAGCAGGTGTTCTGATGAGGATTGCCTCCGTGTGCAGCACATGGTTTGTATGCAGTCTGCATGACTACGAGCACATATCAGTCCAATATCACATGGGTCACACTTGGCAGTCATGACTACATAGCCTGAACTGGCCGTCAATCATAACACATCACCCAAGCAACATACACATGGCCTGGACACACACGCATCAACTCTCACCGGACATTGACCCATAATCTGGCAGCTCTCCCACGCCTTGGACCAGCTCCACTGCGATGAAATCAGCAGCGATCTCCTCATGTGGAGTGAGGTCTTCATCCTCTGAGGGTATCCCACTGCCCTAACGTCCCTTTAACAAAGTTTTTTCAGTGAATTTCAAAGGTTTTTATTAGTGCAACTTAACCATAACGTCCCTTTAACAAAGTTTTTTCAATTAATATTATATATATATATATATATATATATATATATATATATATATATATATATATATATATACATATACATATATATATGTATATATATATATATATATATATATATATATATATATATATATATATATTATTTAACAATCTCTTTCATAATGTCAATTCTGATTCTTTTTCAGCTGATTTATATATTCAATGACAATATTTATGACTAATGATGTAATTTGCTCATATTATTGAATTGGTCAATCACTCTGGCCATATGAAATTGGCTATGGTATATATATATTTGTGTAATCCATCATGGATATTGGTTGTAAATGCAATAATCACTAGCCTTGAGAATGACCAGAGGTCAAAACACGTGTCGGCTAGGCTGAGTACAATTACAGATAATCACTGCCAGAATGCAAAGAGTAAAATTGCAGGACTGTAAATATTAACAAATTATATTTTTTAACAAGCACACTACTCTAGGAAGCTATTTAACCTTAAGTGCAATTTCAGGGGACAGGGTCCCTGCTTCCTAGGGTTTGCAGAATATAATACATTCTTACCCAAGCTCACTTTCCTAAGCCCTGCAGCCACCCAGCTAGCCCCTAACTCATAATATCACATTCGAACTGCCTTGGTTACTTCAAGGGCCAAGTCTTCATCAGGGCAGCTACAAATTCAGAAAACGAAGGACAGGTGGGCATCTGTCTTCCATCTAATAGAAACAAGTCCACCAATCAGATGTATAATGCGAAAAAATGCATCAGCATTGCTACGTTCAACAACAAATCACTCATATCAGATACTTAAAAATCAATGAAGTGTAGGAACATCATTTCAAATGCTAAGGACAAATGCTAGGTGCTGTGACCCTGTCTCACTTCCTGGAGAATTTGCATTAATGCGTTATTCACAGGTTTTTGTTTTGGGTTGATTACGCTGTACTTCTATGTTTGCACATGGAGTTTTGCACTGGACTGGTTTATGATGATTATTATTATTTTTTTTTTCATTTCTTGAGAATCTTGGTTACTTCTGTGATTACCTTAATGGGACTATGCCAGTCACCAGAGTTGAGGCAAACATAGCAGCCAGCTTGCTTTTTGTTCTGCGTCGGAAGTCATTCCAATGCTTCTGGCATTCATCTGCTGTGTGCCTCTCATATCCCAATGCGCTAATATGGTCCGCGTTGCACTGCCAGCGGGCCCTACACTGAGCAGGCGTATGTTTGCTCCCTGACGTCACCAGCATGTCGCAGCCGTGTTCCAAAACGTAGCCCACAAACGCGTCCAGTTCCTCTTGACAGAAACTCCGCTTTCTTGACGTGTTGGAGGCCTGAGCCGTGTCTGGGGATCCTGCCTGTTCTTCTGGAGCATGCTTCTTCTTCTTGGGAGGTGGTGTGGACCCTGAGTAGCTTGTGCCACTCTGGTCAATAGGGGCTGAAGCGCAGTTGGACTGGCCAATGGAAGCAGGCAATGACATGACAACCGAAGGTCGGCCTGCAGGTATCGGCAGCTGGGTGCTTTTGCCAGGACCCTGCGCCGCACCTGCCTCAGTTTCAAGGGCCGGAACCAACACGGTTTTACTGGAGGGACAGCCCTAGAGACATCAGGGCTATGGGCTAACAAACTGGACTTACAAGGGGGTTGTCCTGATGACTAAATTTAGACATCAGGACAACCCCCTTGTATCTCCGGGACCAACACAGTCCTGGCTAGGTGACTCAGAGCTGGGGTGGTGTCAGCTGCAGCTGCCCGTGCAGCTTCCACACCCTGGCTGCTTGGGGCAGCAGATGACACAGCTGCCCCAGATCCATGTGACCTGGTGACAGCAACTTTCACCACACGTGCCTTGGCCTTCCTGACATGGAAATCGGCCTGTGAGTCATCCTCTGCCTGTTCTGAGACCAACCCAGTCTGGGCTGGCTAGCCCTGAGCAGGGGTGGTGTCAGCTGCAGCTGCCTCTGCAGCTTCCACACCCTGCCTGCTCGTGACAGCAGATGGTACTGCTTGTCGGGTCTGACGGTTTCTGTAGATGGCAGCAGCAGCTGAATCTCCCTGACCCGCTTGTGGGGAAGGGCATAGCTGTTCCTGCATGTGCCTGGAGACCCTGCCCTCATGGACAACCCTGGCCACGTCACCCACCACGGCCACCCTGGTCACCTTGGCCATGTCCCCCACCGCGGCCAACTCTGGGAGGTTGCTCAGCTTTGCCTCCCTTACCACTTGTTGCCCTCCCATTCATGGCACTGATGTACTAGAGCAATGGGAGGTGAAGATAACAATTGCCCTGGGCAATTAGGGTGAAAGGGGCAGGGTATGTGATGGAAAACGTACCCCTGTGCTCATGCAAGGCTGTATATGACCCCTGGGGATCACAAAAAATGCATACGCGGGGAACACGTAGGCTACTATGACTTCAAAAATGGAGTACGCGACACACAGGGGCAACCACAGTGGGAAAAATACATGCGCGACTCTCCATCTGCCTGGAAAAATGAAGAAAAACACATGCGCATGTGTGCTTAGGCAACTCCCCCACCAAAACAAGAAGTATGCACTGCCACAGTAGTGATCAATTCGCATGTGAACCCACAAAATAGAAGAATTTCACGCCTCAGTCTCCATGAAAAGCACATACAGTGCACTGTTGTCCAACGTCCCGCGCGAGTCGCGTAACTTACGCGCTTAAGGCCTTTTCTCTGATTACACGCTAACGTGCTGTTTCCACACGTGCAGAGCTACTCTGTTTCCGGCTGGCCACACGAACCAACACGGAAGACCCATGCTCCCTCCCACAAGGCCACTTACCTGCCTCAAAATGCCCCGAGCTGCCTCCTATGAGCCATCTGCTGCTGCCAGCCCACTCTGTGTGCCTGCTGCCTACGTGCCCTGCAATTTGGTGCCTGCTCATCATCCATTGCGAGTGATCCTGTTGCTAAGACCACCTCTGCTGACCCAGAAGACTCCCGACTGCCAAATTCATCACTCCACAGCCCAGCCCCCGGACCACCTGCCCACCCATACCTCCTGCCTCGGGGGTTGGCATGTCTGACCCATCTCCATCTGAGGCAAGTGGCAACCCCTCCGGCAGAGAGGCCGAGGGCTGTCAGCTTCACTTCCAGAGAAGTTGTCATCCTGGTGGAGCAAGTCCTGGAATATTATGATGCCCTCTTCATCCGACAATCCTGCATCAACAAGGAAGTACAGAGTAAGATCTGGGCGGACATTGTGGGTGCCATCAACGCAGAGGGGGTGGCACCCCATGACTACCGACATGTCCGTAAGCGCTGGGAAGACTTTTGGTCCAGGACCCTCAACAAAGCACCGTGCCTCCTCAAGGCTGCTGATGATGGAGCGAGGCACTGGGGCAGGTTGTCCACCAATGAGATGCGGGTCCTGTAGCGCATCAACCCAGAGCCGCACGCCCAGGTCTTGGATTTGGTGCTCCGTCTGGAGTCGACTGGTAAGTGTTCATGTGTTCTTGTCCGCCATAGTGCATGTGTATGTTGACGTGTGGCTGGAGTGTGCCTCATGTCTGGAATGCCTCCTGTACAGGAGTCTGTGTGCATGTCCCTGACAGTGCTGCATGTGAGTCCATTCAAGCCTGATCCACTTCAATGGTGTCTGTGTTGCAATGCATGATGTGCACCGGCATGTTAGGAGGTGCACAAGTTTGCATACCTGTGTCTGGACTGAGGCATGTGAGAGGTGTGACACATGGGTGCTAATGTCACCATCATGGACATGCATGGTGTACATGTGCGTGTGTCTGAGTATTGAGTGTGTGACTGGCCAACTCCATGGATGCATGACACATGAGCATCTCAATTCGTGATTGACTCATGCGGCCCAGTTGTCCCCAAATGCATTGTGACTGGAGGTCTACGTTGCCTTATGCATGATTGTCGGGTGATGTGTGTGCATGTGATGTGCATTTACCATGATGTGGCATGCATGTTTGTGTATGTGTGTTGCTTGCACTGACCTGTGTGTTGTGGAGGGTGATGATGGTTGTGACGTTTGACAGTGCCACTCATGTGAATTTTATTTGTGTCAAGCAGACATTTGTTCAGTACACTGATGTCTGTGTTCAATGTCTCCCTATCCACAGCGGCGATGGAGGAAGAGGGTGGAGACGGTGCTGTGGAGCACTGCAACAGGGATGCCGCCACCAGGCGGAAACGCAAGGCCCAGCCATTCTCCGAGGTAACAACATCTTCCGGGAGTGAGTGGACTGGTGCTGCATCCGCAACAACGGCCGCAGCTGCTGAGGGGAGGCACAAGAAGGTGAAGTTGGTTGTGGGCAGGAGGCAGTTCAGGTCACCGTGGAGGGGCATTTGCCTAATCCTGTCCCTGAAACTGCACCTGCATCAGTATAGACCTGCGGGTATGCCTCAGGCCAGACCCGTCCGCAGGTAGCGGATGTATCCACATCAACTGATCTTCCACAACCTGCGGTTGAGGCCATTCATGACAGGGTGGAGCCCTTGCTAGCCGGGATTGCGAGGAGGACAGGCGCCATTCGGGTTGATGTGCAAGCTTCCAATTGGGGGCTTGCCTGTCATCACAAAGAGGTCTGTAGCCTCATGTACTCAGCTCATTGTCGGGAGTTTACTACATGTGCTGGCCACTGCTGCGACCCCTTCCTCCTCTTTCTCCACTGTGCACCAGTCATCCTCCCTGTTGTCTTCCGGCCCAAATAACACAACGGCCCCCTGTGGACCTGTCCCAACCACGGCTGACAGACCACATCCCTGCCACAGTCGGGAGTCGGAGTATCATCAGAGGTGGTCACCTCAGTAACAGGACCAGTGGAAATGGAGGTAGTGCAGGCACCTTCCAGCAGGGAACGTGTGCGACTACCCCGGGGGTTGTCATCTTCCTGCAGGCAGTCCCGGAGGTGCAGGAACAGTGCTTATCGGTGGCAGCAGGCTCGATGTAGGAGGCGACAGGACTCAGTGCCCTCAACATCACAGGGGCAGGTATCGGGCAGGAGGGTAACGTGGACCTTGGAACAAGGATGTCTTCCGTGTTGCAATGAATTGGCCAGCAAATCGGGTCAGAGCGACAGCAGGCAGAGGGGGCACAACTCACCATGGCCAGGGCAGGGAACACCCTGCGTCGGGCAGAGAGGCAGGCAGAGTTCCTCGAGGAGACTCGCAGGGAGTTTGAGCAGAGCACAGAGGAGTCTCTGCAGGCCCTCGAGAGTAGAGCACAGGCCCGCCTCCCGGAATAGACACAGAGTTTGATGATGCCCTGGCCGGAACTCTTGGGGAAATGGTGAGTCGTAGGACTAGCCCGCTGCCTTTGTAAATAGTTATTTAGTGGTAGGTTTCCTTTCTTTTTAATGATTTGTCATTCATGGACTTTGCTCCACATCGTGTGAATATTTTTTTATTAGGGTTTTTTTAGGATGTATATTTGGATTTTGTGATCATGGACCCTTCAGCCTTGTACATAGTTGGACATGTTTTGATTTATTTGGCTTTTGTTCACCATGGAGTAATGGTTTTTATGATTTTGGTTTGCAATTGGAAGACAATCATTGGACATGGACTACTTTTTGGAGTTTCAACATTTTTAATTACACATTTCTTATTGTTTCAAATTTCATTTTCATTTTCATTCCATTCATCATCATTTTCATGGTTAGCTTTCAGTTGGTGTGATTTCTGGTACTTAATAAATTTGTATTCCTAACAACGAAAGTGGTGTCTGCTCTCAATGGTTTGGTGCATATGTCACTCTTCATTGGCTCTGTTACATGTCCCTGCTGTTGAGCAATGTTGGTCATGTGTTTGCAAACTGTCATGTCTTGGAGAAGGTGGCGGGCGTGGAACCGCTGGGGCTATGGTCCGCCATAGTATGTTCCATCAAGTCTTTTCTTGCAGCTCGTACAGGTCTAGATCTTTTGTTTCGCGTGCGTAACCGAAAGTACTTCTACAGTCACTTCCGGATTACGGGTGCTTTGCAACATTTCCTGGTTACTCGCCTGTGTTGTTGCCGCCTGCGTTCTCCTTCTTTGTTCGGAGCCCTGCGTCCTTCCTGTTTCCTCCTCTATCTCTTCCCGTTTTTTTCGGGGATTCTTTCTTTTTTCTTCCGCCCGCTCTCCCTTTTCGTTGCTACGCTCTCTTTCTCCTTCTCGCTCTGCTCCCTCTTTCTCTTCCCTGTTTCCGAGTCCTTCTTTTCCTCTTGCTCTGTCTGCTTCTTGTTCTTCGCTATTACACTCCCACCTGCCAATGTGCCAGACCTCAGCTTGCCTTTTTGGACTGCCTTTTGCCATTCGCCTCGAACTTACCCACCAGCCAGTGTATCAGATCTCAGCTTGCCTTTTGGACTGCCTTTTGCCTTTCACCTTGTACTCACCCTCCAGCCAGTGTACCAGACCTCAGCCTGCTCTTTGGACTGCCTTTTGCCATTCGCCTTGTACTCTCCAACCAGCCTGTGTACCAGACCTCAGCCTGCCTTGAGAATGTTGCCAGCTTCAACTTACATCTTCTTGCTTACCTGCTTACCCAAGACTGCTCCACAACCACCTTGTGAAAGTCTCATAGGGGTTTTTTGTGCCGCTGGCTTTTTCCCCTCTTCTGGCGTTCCCGGAGGATTGCTCATTGGCCACCCATAAGGTGGCACGGTGGCGTCCTTCCGTGGACGTCCTTACCTACACAAAAAAAAGGAGAGACTCGGAAGCAGAGAGAAAAGGAAGCCCACAAAGAAGGACGAAGGTAAGGAGGTAGAGGAGGGTGGTGAGACGGAATCTTCTTTCGAAGAAGAGGATATTACTGACTCCGGTGACACAAACATGCATGTGTGCATTTGTGATTCACATGCCATGGGGCATGTACTGGGGAGTATGACAAATGGATGGGTGTTGAGTTGCACTGTGGGGGGGGCAGCGTGTGGTGGCATTTTAGTGGACATTTGCTACATGATTGCATGGTGCACAGATGTGGGTGGTGGTGGGGTATGAACCGGGGCATGCCTGCAGGTTGCCGTCGCTAGTGGGGGTGGGGGGACATGAGATGGGGCCTGCCTGCAGGTTGCCGTCACTGGTGGGTGGACATGAGCCGGGGCCTGCCTGCAGGTTGCCGTCACTGGTGGGGTGGGGGGACATGAGCCAGGGCCTGCCTGCAGGTTGCTGTCACTAGTGGGGGTGGGGGGACATGAGCCGGGGCCTGTCTGCGGGGTATGGAAACAGGTGATGGTGGACCCTTGTGGTGTGGGCTGCCTGCAGGTATGGTCACGGGTGATGTGGGGTTCCCATGTGGTGTGGGCTGCCTGCGGGTATGGTCAGAGGTGATGGGGGGTCCCTTGTGTTGTGGGCTGCCTGCAGGGTATGGTCAGGGGTGATGGGGAGGTCCCTTGTGGTGTGGGCTGCCTGCGGGGTATGCTCACGGGTGGGCTGTCTGTGGGGTATGGTCAGGAGTGATGGGGGGACCCTTGTGGAGTGGGCTGCCTGCGGGTATGGTCAGGGGTGATGGGGGGACCATTGTGGTGTGGGCTGCCTGTAGGTATGGTCATGGGTGATGGGGGTCCCTTGTGGTGTGAGCTGCCTGCTGGTATGGTCACGGGTGTTAGGGAGCATTCTCATAAATGTGCTAATTCCCTTCACCTTAGAGACCCCCAGCAACTTTGGATTTTTGAGGACTTGATTTCTTTACCTGGAAAGAGTGTGAGCCTTTTTCCCACTCTTTCATGTATTTTGATGTGTGTTTTACATTTGTGTTCTTTGATTATGGAGTTTTAGATAACTCCTTAGGCATTATCTTTTCATGTGTGTCACATAGCACCCTCAGTGCAGTGACACAGGGATGTCTTTTAGACTTCCCACAGGTTTAAATACCTTCTCTGGGATAAACTACTGTTTTACAGAGAATGTAAAGTGAAATTGACTTTACTAGTCTTTCCAAATTCATAGACCCAGCACACACCATCTTACAATGGAGTGCTGGAGAAGTTACATAGTATCCCCTGTGTCTAAATACTCACGTAACAGTCAAATGCTACCCTTTCCTATTTAAAAGGCTGGTGCAGTGATTTTACAATGAACTACTGTAATTTTTCCCAACCGCGAACACCGATAGCTAAAAATCACGGGAGCCATGCATTTCAAGATGGCGACTTGAGCCCCTTTGCTTAAACAGGTCCTGGTCTTCTTTTTTTGCTGTTTCTTTTTGGAAAGGTCCTTCTAGTGTTTGTTTCTGCACGCGAAACCAGGTTTGATCCCTTTATTTGTGTGCCTTTGGCGGTTCAGGACTGAAGACCGCCTCTGGCGTCTGAGTGTCTGGGGTGGGCAGGAAGTGAGGGAGGTGCCCGAAACTCTCTGTGCTTAGTCTTCAAGGAGACCCAAATGCACTCTGGCATGATTGGCTGGCTGACTGTCCTGCTAGGACAGCCACACTGCTGAGCGAGTGACAGCTAGGCTGGAATGAAAGGGAGAAAACTGTTTAACCCCTTAAGTGCCACCGACGAGCCGGCTCGTCACTGGAAACCGCTCCAGTTTGCTGGTGCAAGGCAGGGATCGAGCCAAACTGTGATCCAACCACCGGGCTATGTGAGGGAGAGGTCCCCCCTCACTGCCAGGGGGCTGGATTACCTTCAGTTTCACATCGGCATGCGTAAAGCAAGTCGGCGTGAAAGTGAAAGTAATTTTCACCGCAGCAGCCATTTCGGGCCACTGCGGTGAAAACAGAAGGTGAGTGATCACATTTCTCCGCCTCGATCTCTGGCTGTATTTCAAGCTGGAGATTGAGGCGGGTATTGTTGGAAAGGGGAGATTATCCCCTTTACCACGATATCCATTGTGTGGCATTGCTGGCCGCGGATCAGGCGCTGGGCGCGCGATCCGTGGGCAGCAATGTCACCGGATCAATACAGATCCGTTTGTGACGTGGGGGGAGGGGGAGCTGCTTACTAGGTAAGCGGCCCACTTCCCACCGTGGCCCCAAAGCATGGGGCTACATGAGATGGGCCGCCCCCCCAATTGGGGTGGGGGTGGAGAGGTGCACCCCCCTTCATGTTAGAAAATTCCACAGCGGTGCAGGGGGCCCCTCCGCCCCCGCTTAAGGGCAGCCTGCCATTTTGAATTGTGTTCTTTGTTTACTATACCTGCCTTGGCGCAGAGGGGCACATTGGTGTGCCAATCTGGTGCCGGGGTGCCCAAACCTTACTGCCCCACCCACTGGGGGGCCTGTCCCACCATGTTGGGGGCCCTCTCCCCCCACCCCAAATGGAGGGGGGATGTACCTCACACAGCTGTTTGTAGGAGGCCCAGGGAGGCCTGCATGAGGTGCCCTGCCACCCATTTGGGGTGAGGGGGAGAGGGCCCTCAAAAATGGTGGGACAGGCCCCCCAGTGGGTGGGGCAGTAAGGTTTGGGTACCCCGGGGCCAGATTGGCACACCAATGTTGCCCTCTGCGCCAAGGCAAGTTTTGTAAACAAAGAAAAAAATGGAAAATTGTGGAACGCATTTTAGGGGGGCTGTGGGGCACCCCAAAGGGACGGAAAATTTTCTAATTGGACGGGGCGTGACCCCGTCTCCCCCACCCGCAATGAAGTGGGTGCCATGTCATGCAGCCCTCCCTGGGACAAGATATCTGCTCCTAGGAACGGACTCCTGAGCCCAGGGAGGAGTGCAGGACAGCCCCCCATTATCTGCCCCTGGGGAGGGCTACATGAGATGGGCCGCCCCTCCAATTTGGCCATGTGTGGATTCCCACGGGTGTCCTCTTTTGGGAAATGCATGGGGTTCCCTGTTTCCCTTGCTGGCTTCGACACCCTAGGCCGAAATCTGTAGGTTGCCCACATGAACAAAATGGGCAGTGGCGAAAGGCTTGGGGTTCGCAATGGGTTACCCTTTTCCTTTTGCGCCCCCGGTAGGTGCACCCACACATGTGAAGTACCGTTTTCATCGGGACACGTGTGGGGACACGGGAAGGTAGGCCACGTTTTGTTGACGGTTTGTTTCGGTGGGTGGCCAGAGCGAAATGTTTGAGAATTGTCTTCATTTCCAGCCAATTTCAGAGACATTTCCCTGTGTCCACTTACCGAAACAAGTCGCCAACAACAGATGTCATATCTTCTCGCGTTCCCACAGGTGTCCCTACGAAAAAGGTACCTCACATGTATGGGTGCACCTACCGGGGGCGCAAAAAGAAAAGTGTAACCCGCTGGTAACCCCAAGCCTTTCGCCACAGCACCATTTGTTCATGTGGGCAACCTACAGATTTGGGCCTAGGGTGTCGAAGCCAGCAAGGAAAACAGGGAACCCCATGCATTTCCCAAAAGAGGACACCAGTGGGAATGCACAGAGGTCTGACTTGCGCGAAGCGGCCCATAATTTATTACCCAGAACCCCAGACAAAGCGAACATTGTGTTTTTTTCCCCACCAAATATCACACTTTGTCAGGGATTGTGGCTAATAAAAACTGGTGCAATTTGTGCAAGGCAGACCTCTGTGGAAATTCTGGGCCGATTTCCGCAAATCATACCTCTGCGGATTCCCACGGGTGTCGTCTTTGCGGAAATGCATGGGGTACCCTGTTTTCCTTGGTGGCTTGGACACCCGAGGCCCATATCTGTATGGTGTGCCGGTCGTCAGAGAGTCTGAAATTCCGGTGTGAAAACAGACTTACGGTTACTTGTGTTTTAGGCTTTACCCTTGGCGCCTAGGTAGGTGCACCCACACATGTGAGGTACCGTTTTCATCGGGACACCTGTGGGAACGCGGGACGGTAGGCCGTGAGCCTCATTCCGAGTTTGGTGCTAGTCATGGCGCTATTAGCGCCATGACTAGCACCGTTACCGGTACCGTGTCCACCCTCGTTCAATGGGGACTTACCGGTCTAGTCCGGCCTTTGCGGGACCGGTAAGTCCCCATTGGAAATGTCAATCCCCATTCCCATTTGAGCCCCCATAGGGCTCAATCGGAATGGGGAGGGTGCTAATAACGGTACAGTAAATTACGGTACCGTTATTAGCTTTGAAGTCCCTTTGCGGATCCCCTCCATAACGCCTAGTAAAAGCAGGCGTTAAGGATGGGGCCGCAAAGGGACCTCATAGAAGTGCGCAAACGGTTTACCGGCACCAGTGTCCTTAACGATGCCCTGTATCCCTTTGCGCCTTACTCGGAATGAGGCCCAATGGGTGTTGCTGAGCACACTCACTATATTCTGTTTATCCTGTTATTAAGATTTATCTATGTCACCTCCAGAACTCAAGACCTCGGGACTTCCAAACCAAAATTTGTTGAACCTCCAGCACTGCCCCCAAAGGAGAGTCAAAGTAGTTACTGTGAACAACAGCACCGACAGCAGGGCAACAGCCAGCCCACCAGCTGCTCCGCCAGTGCTCTGCTATGCTTGCAGCGCATTTACTATTTGATCTCCGGTGCTGCACAGCGTGAAGACACTCCTGCCTGCTCCATCAGCAGGGCAACAGCCAGGGAGGTCATTTCACCAAAATGCCAGGGGAAGTAGAAGTGACATCACATGACCCCTGACCTCTGATAAAATCACAGGAAATTAGGCAATTTGACCCCACCCCAAAGTGACACCACAGGAAGCGATGGAAAATGACCTTTCACTCCTTGACAAAACTGGAAGTGGCATCACATAGAATTGTTCCATAAGTACACTACAAAAATATGGTTACGATATCACTGTAATGTGATAAACATTGCATACAATAATGGATCACCATATGTATCGTTAATATCACTGTGTATAGGCCCATATTGTCAAATTACTGTGAATGCAAGCAGAGGTCCAAGGCCAAATGATAATGATGTGTTATTATCTAGCACTTATGCTTAAAGGCTTTAGTTTATATAGAACACATATACATACAATTTCACCCAACCTGTGTTGGTCCTCATTTATCAACCTCAGAAGGATGAAAGGCAGAGTTGGCCTTGCCAGGATTCAGACCTGCAACCTGCAGATCACAGACACATCGCAGCAGCGAGCGCTCAACCCACTGATCTATCTTACCAGCTAGAGCTATCTTACCCGCTTTAGTAAAATGAGCAATTACATCTCGTAATGTTCTCAAAGTCAGAAAGCAATTTACACTCTGTAGTGGATACCATTAAACTGGTAACTGAGATTGAACGGCAGGCCAGTTCATCTGCAGAACTGGAGCAAAGTTGGCCACATGTTAAGCCTGCATGGATTTACTTTATATTTTTCAGAGGTTGGCAAAATACATACCACTGGGAGGGTTCATAACTGTGTATTAAAGAATTTAGAGTAGCTCAGGAAAAGCAGCACACTCATACAGTATCCCGTACTCTGGGGTCTCGTTACCTCATACATGCAAACAAACATCCTGAACAGCATGCCAGGAAAGATAGACACTACAGCAAAGCATTAATTGTGGCACAAGGAAATCAAGGGCCACTGTATGTTGTATGGTCAAATATGTCTACACTGTACACAAGCTTTTAGGCACAAGGATTTTGTCAAGTGACTGAGATGGAATGTCTTGTGATGATCGTATCAGAGACTACAGCAGAAACAAACGTGCTATAACCGTAACTTGCAAAAAGCAAAATACATAGGGCCTCATTACACGGATGGCGGAGAACCATGGCGCTATAAGCGCCATGGTTCATGCCGGTAAAATACCGGCACCACCTTGGCGGAAAGGGGAATTACCACCCCATTCCAAGGTTGGTGGGGCGGTAGTTCCCCCTTCCACCATTGCCCTTCCCCATTCCCATTTTTGCCCCATAGGGCTCAATGGGAATGGGGAAGGCGCTAATTACGGTACCGCAAATTGCGGTACCGTAATTAGCTCCCTGGGTCCCTTTGCGGGTTGGTTTTTAATGCCTGCAAAAAGCAGGTGTTAAATCCCCCAACCCGCAAAGGGACCTCGTAGTAAGGCGGTAAGGATTTACCGGTACCGGTATTTTACCGGTACTGGTAAATCCTTACCGCCATCCGTATAATGAGGCCCATAGTCCGAAATGGATGCTTATTCTACTCTAAGTGCTTTTCGCAATTTTTTGTCTGCATTGTCAATTTGAGGTGTTTAAGAACATACTAAGTCAGGAACTCACCTCCTGAAGTATGCCTGAAAAAAACCTGTAATGAGTCTAGCAATTATTGATTGGAATTCCAGAAAGACAAATTATTTGTTATTCCCATTCTTTTCTTATTTAGGGTCACTGTTCAGTGTTACATTGTGGAAGCCCCTCTTTTATAAAGAGGCCTGAACAAGAAAGCCAGCCACTCCAGAAACAAAGAGCCACATGGTGATGTTCACAGCCCAGGAGCTTTAATAAAAAACATTAAACATTTTTTTGGGGGGATAGCATGTTAGACTAAATGGGTAACAAGGGAGACCTCAGGGGTAGCAAGGGAGACCTCAGGGGTCACAGCTGTGTCCTCTGGAAACCCCCAAATGACATGCCTGGCAACAGCCAGCTCACCAGTCACTCCACCGGCGCTCCGCTGTGCTCACAGCTTTTTTACCATTTGAACGCTGCCACTGCATGGCGTCAAGACACTCCTCCCTGCCCCATCAGCAGGGCAACAGCCAGCTCACAAATTGCTTCACCAGTGCCGCCACCAAGCAGCCAAACCTTGGACAAAGGAAATAAATGAGCACACGTGAGGACAAGGACAGTAGCAAACATCTGCACCGAATTATCCAGGGAAAGAACAGGACGTAAAAGCAAATAAGGTCAATGAAGAGAATAGGTAGTAAGAGCATAAGCAAGATGGCTGGAAACCAAGTACAAGAATACTGTGGAATGCAAATACAGAATGGAAACTATGTACTATAATAAAGGAAAATATGGTCTGATGTGAATTACAAGCGCAAAGCAAGGGGCAGTAGGCAGGGAACCAGGAAACTGTTTGGAGAGAGCAATGGGCTACAGGAAGATAGCAGAGGGATTGCAGGCAGTGGATCAGGGGAACTGCATGAAGACAGCAAAGGGCTGTTGGAAGATAGCAATGTGCTTCAGGTACAGAGCAAATGGCAACAGGCATAGAGTAAAGAATATCAGCCATAGGAGATGGGTAACTGTAGGCAGACAGGCAGGGGAAATGTATGCAGATAATCTCAATAACTAGATGTACAGTAGAAGGGAAATGCAACTGTGGGTAGAGTGTACATGGTGTAATGGCAGAAAACACAGGGCTACATTATAGAGTACAAAGGGACTGCAATTGATTAAGGTTCTGGAAACCGCCGCACCAGGACTAAGCAGAACAACACGTTTCAAAATACTAGGGTCAGGATACAAACGCAGTGCAAAATCAAAGTGAACCTGCAGCATACTTAAGTATTGAATTGACCTGGTCTGAAGCAGGCCCATCATGTACGCCTGGAGCACCGAACCTGCAAGTAATCTTCTTTCTCCCTCTCCCTCTCTGGCCAATAGAAAGTGAAAGCAAAGCAGGCCTTTAATCGAATAGCCAAGTTTTCCAAACTTCCAAAAGGTGCATTATAAGACAATGAGCCTCATTAAGAGTCCGGCGGTAGCCGTGGCGCTAAAACCGCTGTCGCCAGACTCGTGGAGATTTACCGACTCCGGACTTGCCAGAATTACCGGGGCATTACAGCCCGGGTGGTCTGGTAATTCCTGAGCCAGCATTCCTTTACTCCCCATTCCCATGGAGTCCCATAGGTAATGGTGCTGGTGTTTCCATGTCTGTCGGCAGCCGGTGGCGTCACGCCCGCCAGGTCAGACATGGCGGGTGTAACACCACATGGCCTTAAAACTCGTAGTTAGCCAGTAAGGAAAACGGTGCTGGTACGGTTTTCCGGCATCGTTAAATCCGGACCGGCTAAATTGTAATGGGGCCCAATTTGTCTGTCCAATCCAATAGGGAAGTTCCAATACCTTACAAAGGGAATGTAAAGTCTGAAATATGAATGAACATAGTCCAGGGTGAAAGATAGAGGTGTATGTCTTTTGTTACACACGCTATAAAGTATTTGCAACAGTCATTTGCTCCAATTGAAAATGCCAAAGTCATATATTATATATATGCTTAATGCGCTTCAACAACCAACACGTGTTTCAATCATACAGGTCCTCCTCAGGGCAGTCCAAAATGGATCATGTATCACCTGCTAGTACTAAGGTGCCAATACAGTTTCCAATGTGCTGGGTGTCTTGAGGCCCCGCAACCCCAATGGGTAAAAGCTTGCGGCACGTTAGCCCTAGCAGGTGATACGTGATCCATTTTGAGCTGCCCTGAGGAGGACCTGTATGATCAAAAGGCATGCTGAGTTAACCTTCCAAGGGAAAATGCATCCTATTTGGTATTTCCCTTCCTGAAAGACGTGCAATCCTAGGCAGATGGTCATAGGTGGTGCAATTGGATTAACACGGAAAGGTCCAATGGGCTAATTTTATATTGTGAGTTTGAAATGCACAAAACAACATGTAATTTTGCATTGTGAAATAAAAAATAAAAAATAAATGAATAATTGGATTTAAAGAACCTATTTAAATGACTCTGAGTGGAAAGGATATGATTTTTGACATACCAAATACAACATGTTGTGGGTATCAGTTTTGGTGATGGTTTGTCTGAACTTCCTAAACACATGAGGGGGTCTTTAGGCACTGCACAATGAGAGGTCTCTTCATTTACATATTATGGACTAAGTCATTACCTGTAAGCAAGCACGGTTCAAGCACTAGGCAAACTAGGCAGCTGCCTATGATGCTGGCCAGCACGCGAGCGCCAAAGAGCAGGAATTTCCCTCTGCTTTTACGAGTTACAAAAGATATGTAAAACAATCTGTATTAAAGTACTTGCATAATGTCTTCCTGCAATTAGGAAGTGCCCTAATGTGAATCATAGTGCTCACATTTCAAGGAGTCTCTTATATGGGAGTGGAAGCAGGGTCATTGGGCCTCATTACAACGTAGGTGGATGCGTAAGGAACAGTGCCGGTAAGGACGTCACATTACGGTTCTGATCGTGGGTGGCGGTAAGGACGTCTGATCCAGAACAAACATGCTTACTGCCACCCGCGAGCAGACCGGGATGCTAACAACGGAGCCCCTATGGGGGCTCAAATGGGAATGGGGATGTACCTGGTCTGGGTCCCGAGAATGCGAATTACCGGGCCCGCAAGATTCGGCATGGCCCAGTAATTCCCTATTTTTGGGACCCGGACCCAGTACCGGGTTTGGGGGTAGCCATGCCGCTAAGAACGACATGGGTACCTCCAAACTCGTAATGAGGCCCATTGACTTTTGACACGTTTTTGAGCAGCGCACTACATACACTGGGCCTCATTACGTGTTTGGAGGTAGCCATGCCCTTACTAAGGGCATGGCTACCTCCAAACTCGGTTCTGGGTCCTGCAAAAAAGAGTACTTACTGGGCCATTCCGACCTTGGAGGGCCCGGTAATTCTCATTCGCTGGACCCAGACCCGGTACGTCCCCTATTCCATTTGAGCTCCCATAGGGCTCAAAGGGAATGGGGAGGATGGTAGCAGCGGTACTGTTAATGACGGTACCGCTGCTACCATCCTAGTCTGCTCGTGGGTGCTGCTCTGCACGCCTGGTCTGACCAGGCATCCAGAGCGACACCCGTGAGCATACTCGGAATGTTGCGGCGAGGTAACAAGAGCGCCGGTAGCACTACCGGCGCTGTTGTTGCCTTACTGCAACACTCCTAATTAGGCACTGTCTTAAATACAAGCATGGCGGCCTAGCAGGAAGACATGTTGATAAAATAAAGTGATCAGAACCAGGGCACTCACACTAGGAAAGTCAAAAGTCCGCCTGGAACTTCTGTCAGCAAAGCATGGTCTAGGCGAAGTACACCTCACATGTAGGAGAAGGAGGGAGATGGGGTGTGTGTAAAGACCTCACACAGGTTCAGCACGAAGGAGTTAGAGTGCCTTATCCACATAATCTCAGAACAGTTGAAAGTGTGCTGTGCTTGCAGCGCATTTCCTCAGAAAAATGATCATTCGCTTGAACAACCTGATAGATATAACTTTCTAAGCAATGCTTCAAGGGCTGAGTACTGACCGCACATTGACCTGGTTCAGCATTTGCTCTAAAGTGGAAGTAATGCATATATTTATTCATGCAACTTCAACATTACTTCATGAATAAATAGACTTAACTTTGGGCACACATGCTATTTGAATGTTGGATTTCTTTATATCTATGTGAATTAGCAGCTGCAAACATTATCTAGCATTTCTTGGAAAGTTAACGAAGATGCACAATTCATTTTTAATTTTCGGTGTTTACTTTCAAAGCAATACTGAAGTGTACTGATCAAGCCTTTCCGTCTTTGCCAGTATATTTACATCTAATGAAATGTATATATCCAAGTTAAGCATGCTGGCTGAGAAAATGTGCATGTTAAGGGAAAATACATTGCACTCAACTAGTTAGTTTTATGTAGGTCTTGTGATGTGGAAATGCTGTTCAAACTTTAAACTTACTGTGAAAAGTTCATACTAGCAATTTAATGAGGGA
Source organism: Ambystoma mexicanum (assembly GCF_040938575.1). Taxonomy (NCBI): domain Eukaryota; kingdom Metazoa; phylum Chordata; class Amphibia; order Caudata; family Ambystomatidae; genus Ambystoma; species Ambystoma mexicanum. The sequence goes on along the minus strand of NC_090921.1, from coordinate 1,410,269,926 downwards.
AAAAGGTCTGACCTCTCAAAATTGATGGCACTTAAAATCAGATCTAGAGGAGCTCATTATCCACTGGGCGTGCTACTGATCCAAGTGGACGCTGATGGCACTTGGTTCCAAACGGCCACATCTGCTCCTGCTCCCTGACTGCAATGGCCAGCTGTCTTAGAACGTGCTCCCTGGCTGTTCCCTCCCATCTCCTTGGACACCCTGAGATCGGCTAGTCTTCAGAGTTAGGAGTGGAGACTTTTTGCAGTGGGCAATGGTCATGTGTGTTTGTTGTGCAGGCCAGCAACAGCTACTCTTACCACCCAATCTCGTTCACCTGACCCTTCCACTCACAGCCAAGTATTTCCGCTAATGGGCTATATGACGAGGCAGAGTGCAGAAAGCAGGCAAGTTTGCACAGTGCATTCCCTGTACCCGCCCAACTCCCAAGCCAGCACACGGTCATCGTGTGATTGGGTTAGAGGGTCATATGAAATATAAAAGAGGAGCTTTCCACATGCATGCGAGCTAACAGGCTGCATGGATCTGGAGCTCATGCTGTGTGTCTTCTTTCCAAGTGAAACCTGCACTATGCTGTGAAAGGTATCTGTTTAGGGAGCTTGCCCTGGCTCTGACCATGCTGAACCTGTATTATTTTAGGAGGGAATCCTGCACCATGCTTGCACATACTATACCGATACCATTGTGTGAGGGAAGCATGCACTGATCCTGTCTGTGCCAGAAATGTTCCAATTTGAGTGAATTGTGCACAGGTCCATGCAATCAATTGCTCTGCCAATGCTGTATTTGTGCATATTTTTGAGGGAAACTTACACTGGCTTTCGTATGCTGTGCGGGAACCTGTTTGCACTGGGCTTGCACTGACGCTGCCCATGTTGTACCTGTTTGTTGGGGAAGCTTGCAGTGACCCTGCACATACTGTGTTTGTGAGTCAAGCCTGTCTGGCCCTACCCATGCTGTCCTTGCTCCCATTTATAAGGGAACATGTCAGACTTGTCCACGCTGTACTTGCACTCACTTGTGAGGGAAACTGGCCTGTCCACTCTATACCTGTTCTTTTTCATGAGGGACTCTTGCATTGGCTTTTTTTATGAGGCATCTTGCAGTATTGCTGACCAAAATGTCTTTGTCAAGTGTGTGATGGAAGCTATCGATTCTGCTTCTTTTGTGGTTCTGTTTTTTTGTGTAAGGGTTGCTTGCTCTGATACCCATATTGTACCATTCCTGCATGTCAGGGAAGTTTCAACTACAGCTGCAAGGGATGTCTTGTCTTTTCTGTGTGTGAATATCATTTGCATTGTGTGTGCCAGTACTGTAACTGAAAGTGAGTTAAGGAAGTTGTCTAGCATACAATAATGAAACACAATTAATAACTTTATGCAGCAAACTGAGTTGTAGAGCACCAGCTTGTGAGAAATGGGAAACTTCAGAAAACATTGGGCCAATAAAGTTGGGCACACCCCCCAACTACACAGTGTACAAAACATCCAATCTAGAAAACCTGGTGGAAGCAGAGCTTACAATACATTTTCACTCTATCTAAGGGCAGTCCGGCCAGGAGGCGGAGCCACTGCCCTATTTTTATATCTGCCTCACTGGTATCCCACTGCTGGCCATCAGCCTGACCAAAGAATGTTCACCAGGTGGATTTCCTGAAATATCAGATGGTGCTTTCCACCTGTTTGGGGATGCTTAGGGGATGGCTCACTCCAGTTCTCCTTTCCATCTCTGAGAGACCCAAGGAATTTCCTCCACTCACCTGGGAATGCAGTCGAGCAATGAGTATTTTTCTGCCATCCCTGATATCTGGAAAGAGGATGTGAGCTGGCTACCAAACTGAGGTAGACTGGACAGTAGCAAAACTGACTGGAACTAACACCCTCTCACTTTTAGTGACTTGAGCAACGATATCTGCCACTCTCTTTAGTGGGTTTGCTTAATAGATGCAGGTAGAGGCAGGGCAGAGACATAGATATGGCAAGCATAGCCATCTCTAAGGTAGGCCCAAAACCCAAATTGTATAAAAATAATCCAATGAGCCAATAAAAGTGCAAGAAAAACATGAAAAACTAAGTTTTATTACATGCAACCTCGGCCGGGAACAATTCATGAATCATTCAAAATTGCATCATTAAGTGGCAGTTTATATAGCGAGAAGTGGAGTTGATTTTCAAACATTATTTCAAGGTGCTTGTGAATTCACGTTCACTGATTGGCCAGTATTGGCTGTGCTATTGGTGAATACATACAATACCTACCCCTATTGGCTTTTCCTATCCCTCGTGACCATGCTAATGACTTGAAAATGACCTAACAATGGGGTTGCCTAGTTTCTCACAGTTCTGATTGGACAGTAGACAGGTTAACATGTTGCAACATATAACTCAGTTGATCATTGGATGTTCCATCTCGGGTGTTCCTGGGTTGGTAGCTTCCATCACGATTGACCAATCACATTTTGAGGTGTGAACAGTGCAGCAAAAAAAAAGAATACTTTAAATCCTTTTTCATGGGTTGCAAAGATTGGCATCAACTTACCGTTTCTGCCTTTGTGACTGGTCAACTGACAGTTAATATTGTGACTTCTCATTGGAAACATGTTGCCCTTCCCAACCTTTCTCTTTTCTTTCCCAGTATGTGTCTTCTTGACTTTCTAGAGTGATTGTTGGCCTCTTGCTTTGGGACTATGTGCAAACCCAAATTGTGTATTCTTCTGTGGGTGGGCATGAGTGGCCTAATATTTATGAACACATATAATGTAATGGGTGTCAGGTCGTCTTATGTATTCCTTATTATATTCCATGTAATATGTAATTAATGCTATACTTCTATAATCATGAATACCTAGCTCTTTCGTAGACGGTGTACTCATGTTGCTGAGTATACGTGATCCCTCTCCTTGGTGGATGTTTTCCTACAGGGAGCAGTGTGTGTCTATCCCCTGATTGTCTTTGTTTTGTGCACCCTTCTGCTCATTACCTCATGCTCACCAAGCTGTGGCCTTCATTTTGTTAGATTCTAAAGCAATGGGTAGGCACATTGTTTGTTATTTGTTTCTCTCATTCCACGTCTGGGAACTTACTGTACCTCCTACTCCTAGCCAATCAATGTGGAGATCTTACATCTTCCCTCATGGGGTCTGCCTAATATTGCAACATTTGATTGAATCACTGCTTGCAGTTCAAAGCATGGGAATGAGGTGCGCCTCTCGGACCTGACCAATCGCAGCGTGGTATCACACTCTGTCTTCCGAGTCCACTGACCTTGTGTGTGTCTCTCTAAGATGAATCTGAACTGGATATATTGTGCTGTGTGGAATAATCCATGCATTGTCTGAGGCATATTAATTCTGAATGGCATACAAAGCTACTTTTGCTCTGAGGCCTACTTTATATGATGTACAACTAATGAATTTCAGATGTGCTTATATCATGTTTTTGTGATTACTACCTTTAGTGTTTCTAACAAGAGCTTTCATTAATGCTTGGGGTACGCACTGTGTATTTATTCTGCTTACTCGTTTGTGCTCAGGCCTATTGGTCTATTGCACATTATTTGCCTCTGCCATTATTCTAGATGGACTATACTCTTAATGTATGTGCATGCGACTACTGTATGCTGCTGTCTACATTTCATCATGGTAGTTTCTGAGAAATGTATCTATCCCTGTTAGCTTTGCCTAAGGTCTATTTTGTTATGCATATTGGCGGGATGCCTGGCCTTCTGTGAAGTTTCTATCTAATGGTATAGGTACCTCATTAGCTTGTATTTTCTCTCTCGTTTGGGACATTCGATGTTCATCACAACATTCCTCCATTTTATTCTATCCAGAACACATTTTTCTCTTAGTTCTTGCTCTCTTACCCAATCATATGCATCTTTCAGGACCCATGCTTTGCTTCTGATTTTCAAATGTCCTCCCCCTTTGGATAAGCCCACAGGCTGCATCCCAAAAAGTGACAATTTCTATCTGCTATGTGGTCTACCTAGCACACAGGATAATTTTCTGAATCTTTGGGTGGTGGCCAAAGGGTTACTGGTGGGCCTATTGGATGCTCTACTCATACTATCTTGGTCATTGGTTTTACTACTACCTTGTATGTCTGGGTATTCTCATCTTTCCAAGGAGAAGTGGCATCTCTTACCTTAACTGCAAGTAACTTTATATTATTTCCACGGGACACACAACAAAGGACTATTATTTGATACAGGCACCACATCAAAATTAAGAAGATGAAAATAGGTAGAAGCACTCTGCATACGTTTGTTAGCCACTTTGGCATCCAGGACAATATCTCAGCTAACCAGTTGTGTTCTTTATTAACCCCACCTTCATCTTCCATACCTATCTTTAGATGATGCAGAGCTTTTATTGATATGCTTAGAGGTCCATTATCATTATCATTTGGGGGCCCATATGTACAACATGTTGATGCGATTTTTCTCCATACCCCGCCCTCCATGGCTTTGATGTGGTCAAGTACCATACAATTTTTTTGTGTCATTATCCTCAAGGCTTTCAACTGTTCTCGCACAGCATTGAGGCCATGCTCTGCAGCATTAGCAAGCTGAAACAAGTTCCACCTAACGATCTACAGCCACTTGGCATTTGTGGCTGCTTGTATTCCAGGGGCCTGTAGACAAAGTATGTTCCTTGGACACATCTGTCAGGTTCCACATGTTAGCTTTATTCCATGTTACACAAAGTCCCTTTAAGATGGCAAATATGAATCATTGGGTCCCATCACCCAGGCTGGGGCTCTCCAACTGACATACATTGTAATCTTCACTATATGCATTACTAGACTCACAGCTAAACATTCTCTCAGACAGAACTACATTCTCTTCTGCATTCACACCAAACACATTACAATACATCTCCCTTCTTCACACACACAAATCCACAGGAGGAAAAAATACAGGGAACACTCATATGGGGCACCTTTTTTGTGAGAGATGCAACTCAAAGATAAGGGGGGTAGCGTCCCCCTTACAATATGGCTGTGCCTCCAACAACAGCCACTCACTCTTACAGAAGGTATCCCCCCTGTCTGCCCACACTCTTCATCCCCTAGTCACGTGAATGAGAAGGGCCCTCCTGCTTATTCACTTACACACCTGACCCATTCCTCACTTCAATTGCACCCAGCCATGTCCAAAAGACCTGGTCCAACAGTACCAGTGACCACACCTCACACAGGAGGAGAGGTCCCACTCCATACTATACAAAAACTTGGCACAGTGTCACCACGAACCAATAACCACCCCTCATACCATGGAGGACCCATACCATACCATACATACATACCTCACTCAAACAGCATTAAAATGCTCTATAGTACTTGCACAATGTAATTTCACCATTTTGACATTGCCAGTCAACAACTGAAAAAATAAATGTTTATCATGAAATTCGCTAAACAGGTCACTCTAACCCATACTCTTATCTCTTTAACTAAACAGTTGTTCATCCTAATATGGTTATGAAATTCACAAACTAAAAGTCCATAGCTGAACGCAGCTCTAAACCTGACAATTCTCAAAAATGCATTAGTCCCTTGCATTTTCCCACAACACCATGCATTTTCCCAATGCACCTTCCTTTAATTAGGATTTATTACATTTGGCACGGTAGGAGTTAAATCCTAAAAGTCCATGTTGCAGCAAGCAACCTAAAAGTCCATGTTGCACCTGCAACCTAAAAGTCCATGTTGCAACCAGCAACCATGAAGCTAGAATTCCTCAATAACGTTAAACAAGCACTCATTCTCCACTCTCACTTTTGACACACTTACAACTTACCCTCTAATGCGACTGTTAAGATTACAAAGTTCCAAACTTCTAAAAGTGCATCCCCTTTACCTTTTTTCACATTTACTACTTCATAAAAAGGATATGAGTCGTGCAATATGCTCGTCTGCCTTTCTGCAACTAGCCACAGCCGCTATCTTGACAGAGTGTAATCTGGGATCCTAGTACTTGTACGTTCACTACATTTTTCTAGAGCAACAATGGTCACATAACTTCCATCTCCACCATACCAGTGAGTTTGTTCTCCTGTGCCAACTTGATCATTTGGACAGACACACTGTAGCTCACTTTTCAGCACAGCCTGTCGGAACCACAATATTCATTTCCGCATCTGGATTAAATATTACTCCAGACTTTTCCTCGCTGCGACGGTATGCTCCGAACGCATGACTACTTAAAACCTTTCCTTGCTGCGACCCTGGACTCCTGTTCATCAGGCGTATTTCCCTCATTTTCTCTCTGCGCATAACATACTTTGACAGCCACAGCATACAATGGTAAGGCCCCACGGCTGCATCTCCTCATGTATCCCACGTCATGCAAGGGCACTTCGCGTGACGCTCTGAGGTCCTTTGTTCAGACCTTGGAGATGAGATAGCTTTTTATGGAATGCTGAACACATTGTGTTCCACAACATCCCTAGCTCCCCCTGCCTGTAACCTGATGTCATAATTTTCCTTTTCTTTGGTCGGGGGCCTGGAGCTCTTATGGAGCAACTGCCAAAAGAGTCAGCGTAGCTCTGTGCCAGTTCTCAACACTACCATCATCTCCGGATCCACTGCTCCCACTCCTGTCATGCCGGTATAATGTTGAGGATGGGGTTATCTATTTTTATGCATTTCCCTGCGCATATGGTGCCACTGCACTAGCCATGTCACGCAAATTGGCGTGGACATCATTCACTTCCCACACCTATTATTTTGATAGCTCTCGCTACTCAAAGAGCTATCGTGTCCATTTCCCATGCGTCTTTAGGTGTGTCGCAGTTTGTCTTTTCTTTGCTCTGGAGATATGCTGGCCACATCCAGCCGGGGCTTGTTTGGCCTATTTGTCTCCCTGTACCCTGGGATTCATTGCCGCCCTCTTTCCTGGGACATATTCTCCTGTTTTCACAGCTCCCCCTGTTCCTGACTCTGGGTCTTTTGTTGGAGTGCAGCTCCCTCTATTCCTTACTCAGGGGTTGCCAAATCTACAGCAGTTCCCTCTCTTTCTTCTCCCATGTGTATCATGTGACTGCAGCTCCCCCTTTCCTTAGCACTGGGTGATGGGACTTACTTTTGTGGGGGCAGTGGTTGCTTTCCTTCTTCTCTGCACCCCACAGAGCAGACTGGGCACCTTAGTCTTCACGCTTAAGCCACACAGATTATTTGATTATTTTACTTTATTTGAAGAAAGACCAACTCGACGCCAGTGTAGAAAAGTAAGTTCCTTCGACACATCTATCAGGTTCCACAAGTTAGCTTTATTCCATTTTACACAAAGTCACTTTAAGATGGCAAATATGAACCACTGGGTCCCATCACCCAAGCTGGGGCTCTCCAAATGACATACAGTGGAACATTCTCTCATGCATTCCCAAGAACCTGCATTCAGACCAGGCACATTACACCACAGCCAAAATCTTCTCCAGTGCTTTTTCTGTTTCCTTGTTAAAATAGTTTGATCTCTTGCTGCATGATAATGTCTGTAAATTGCTCTGTCCTTGTCCTGTTGGGGGCACTGCAGAGGACTGGGGACTTCTGTTTGGGAGGGAAAGGTTTTTTTTCTGGGATAAGGAGTACTGGGGCATGAAGGGTCATCAGGGAACACACTGCTTTCCATGATGGTGGTAGATGAGAGTGGGCTTTGGTTCCATATTGCCACAACATGTCCATCAGTGTTGCTATTTCATCACGTAATGTTGGCATGGTGAGAGTCTTATTGCATCTAATATTTTGACCCACAGGTACACTTCCTTTTCCCATGAAACAAAATTAAGATCGAGTGAGTGTCTGTGCTTTTACTGGTTGTTCATGTTGCTGCAGGCTCGTCAGTTTGCTAACATGCAATGCCCATATATTTCTGCATTTTCCATCTTTATGACATCTTCTGCCTACCTCACCAGTACTTCTGCTTTCAACACAGCTCACCTCTTCACTCACTTTTTGTTCCAGTAATTTTTAATTTCTATTTTTATTTGTTATTGTGTTACAGCTTGACAATGAACAAAATACAAGCAAACCTTTCACAAAAGGAAAACATAGTTTTGCAACGAATATCATAAAACATTATAGTTATATAAAAACATCATTCAGTTATATAAAAAACCTCATTTATGTGCTTTCCTTAAGCTTTCCTAGTAGCTCCCGTAAAACATTGTAATGTGCTAAAATAAGTGGGGTATTATCCACGCACATGAACTGGGCCCAAAACTAATCCCTGAGGTCTCCCGATCCGACACCAATAGGTTCTCAAAATAAAATATTCTACGTTCAATAAAATTGGAGCAGAAAAGGATAAGTTGTTTCAATGTCTCTTGTCTAGATGATTGTTTGCACAGTCAAAAAAACTGAAGACCGTGGCAAATCACTGGCCCATTTGCAAGTATGGTTCAATGTGGGGAGTATGTATAAACTTCAGGAGCTAGGTGATGGAAACAAGCAGATGTACTTAGACAGGTTTCCCCTTTTTCTTGGGAAATAGCATACTCCCTGTAAGACGAGTAGGAGCCCAACTTTACAGTTGTTCTACACCAATCAAGCATAAACAAATTGCGTTTGGTCATAGCAGGCCTATTCACTAGTTCCTAATCATACAAATTAATTTACCTCAAAAGAGTGGTCGCAGAGTTTTTAAAAGAGACCAACGAGGCAACCGTCTCATGCTGAGAAATAATCCCCACATCTTCATACAGTGAATGCGGTGTCGGCCCAACAATCTTAGTATAGCAGGTTAGTTGCCTCCATACATACCTCAACCTCAGGGAAACCAGACACAGCTCATGTCGAATAATTACATTTGGAAGCACCTCCGGCAAGCTCAAAGTCTTCTTCCAGACCATTCCCTGAACATAGTCAAGGATATCTCCCATGTCCAGTAGTGAGAAGTCCAATGCATAAAAAGCAATTGGCTCCACCTTGGCAAAATAACATGTTATTAGAGGCAAAAGAGATATTCTACAGAGAGGACTGTATTTCCCCTTTAGTTGCGAAACCAACGGTTTTACCTTTGCCTTCAGCGCAGCGCCGGTTTCCACCATTGAACTACTATTTGTTAGATTGTATCCCAAATAGAGTGTAGTTAGGACTTTCTCAAGTCTTTGTTCCCCAGCAACCCAACACATTGGGCCTCATTACGAGTTTAGCGGTAGCCATGGAGCTGTTAGCTCCATGGCTGCAGCCAAAACGGGCTCCTTTACCGGGTTCCCAGAATGAGGAATTACCGGGCCATTCCGAGTTCAGAGGGCCCGGTAATTCCTCCCTCTGGGAACCCGGGCCCCCATAGGGCTCAATGGGAATGGGAGAAGGAGCTAAAAACGGGCTGATTACGACTGGCCCATTGTTAGCTCCTTCTCCCCCTCGCGGGACCCGGTAACGACGCCTGGTTTTACCAGGCGTCCTTACCGGGTCCCACGAGGGGACCTCGTAATTCCGCGGGATGGGTTTAATGGGTCCGCCTCCATTAGCAGAGCCTGTTAACCTGTTCCGCGAAAGTTATAATGAGGCCCATTGTTTTCGGTCTAGAGTTGTTGGAAAAAATGGCAACCTTTTACTTTGAACCATACACTAACAGATTGTTTTTGGCCGCATAGATGGAAAATAGATTGAGATTTCTTTACAGACTGACAGACTGATAGGTATTCGATGAAAAAAAATGAAATCAGCTGCAGATGCCATCCAATCAAGCTTCCGATGCCCCATTCCCACTGCAAAAGTGATATCTTCTGACCACAATATGTCTATATCAGAGATATGGGCATTACAAATTAACGGGGCTAGGACACAATCCTGCTTTACACCCCGTGGGTAGGAATTGGCCCCGTAATGCCCCCCTCCTTAGTGAGTCTCACCCTCAAGGATGTGTTTTTATGTAGCTGCTCCAGCAACAAAATCAGTTTATAGGAACATGCCATTTCAACAATTTCGTCCCTAACACACTGCGGTTGACTCTATTAAAAGCAGTGCTCATATTCAATGAGGTCATATAGGCTGGACCATGGCCTGCCCCCCTAATCTAGGCCCTAAAATGTGGCATTATGGTTGCTTTCAACGTTGTGCCCATGCCAACCCTAAATCCCACTTGATAGAGAGAGAGATCACCCCCAGCTTCAAAAACAAGTCATTAATTTCTTTGTAAGAAAGTAGCGGAAATTGTACTGGAAGCATCGAGCAGCGCCATAGGTCTAAAGTTGTTGGGATCACCAATGTCTCTTTTCTTGTCATATTGGAATTATCAATGATTTCAACCAAGAATAGGGCACCAAGTTTGACTCCCAGACCGTCTTAAAAAAAGGATACAACACCCCTGCCCATAGATGGGGATCACTTTTGATCACCAACGGTGCTTAGCCTTGTTAAGAGCCCATTCCGCATCCTCCTCCACCCATGGGCAAGGGATTGAGCTTTCAACCTCCAAAATGGGGGTCTCCCAAGCCTGGTTCATAAAAGAACTAGTATTTTTCTTAGTAAAATGCTCAACCCACGTTTTGTCTAAAATCAGAGAAACCAGCTGGGGCACTGAGTAGGCTGTCTTTTTGTTGCTAGTAGACCAAAGGTTTACTCATTTGCACAACCTAAGTGTTTCCAACATACTGAGTTATCATCATTAAACCTACTTAAACTGATGGATGTGAGGAACCACTCATAATGACATTGGGCCTCATTACGAGGTAGGAGGTAGCCATGGTGCTATTGGCACCATGGCTACCCCCTTACCGCATTCCGGGTCCGGGTTCCCGAAATAGGGATTTACTGGGTCATTCCAACCTTGGAGGACCCGGTAAGTCCCCATTCCGGGAACCATTCCCCATTTCCATTCGAGCCCCCACAGGACTCAATGGGAATGGAGCTAATAAAGGTACCACAATTTGTGGTACCGTTATTAGCTCTGAAGTCCCTTAACAGGTCCTATCCATAATGCCTGGTAAAACTAGGCATTAAGGAAGGGACCTGCTAAGGGACATCGGAATAGGATGGTAAGGGATTATTGGCACCGGTGTCCTTACCAGTGCCGGTAATCCCTTACCACCTACCTCGTAATGAGTCCCATTGAATTGTTTTCTGAGCCCTCTGGTAAGATTCAACCAAGAGCTCTTCCTTGCCCAAGGCCCACTGTTTGAATTTTTTTGTCGTTATGGTGTTGATAATCCTGGAATCCGAAACAAGAGATGGAGTCCCAGAATGATAAATCTTTTTTCTTCCAGAGATAACGCTAAAACACTGCAGCATCAGTAGATAAACATTTCAAACAACATTCCCCTCTCTGAAATCCCCTCCAACATCTATTTCCCTCTATAAAGGCCAAAGATAATTGAAGCAGGAAGAAAGGTTCCATTGTATTGTTACCCACCGTCCCCCAATCAATGTCAAGAAATGCAGAAGATTGAAACACATATAGACTCACTGGGAGGTTGATTGCAAGATTCAGAATCAAGTGGTCGCTAAAGCATAATGCAATCAATCTCAAAGGAGAAGAAAATACCTCCAGCTCATTTGAGATGTATATGTGGTTAATCTATGACCATGCACTGCCCTATCCAGCTGTATTTGGGTTTGCCCTCTCCAAGACCCTCAGGAATGCAAATGCCATTGATTCAAAAAGAATTCCACATGTGACCAGGAACAAGTGTAGACAACCCTGCAGAGACCTCAACTACGGGGCAATTTTCCACACTAGACCCCGAATGGCAGTCCAAGTTGAAGCCTCCAACCATCTCTGAGTTCAACCCTGCCAAAGTTGCAGAACAATTAGATGAAGCTGGGTTCCAATACACATTAATGAATAGGAAAGTCCTCCCACAGGGCACTGTATTCACACAAATTGCCAGTATATTGTCAGATGCCGTAGCTATAACAGAGTCGTGCAGCTTTAAGCACAGATCTACTGCAATAAGCAAACCTCCACTTGGTGTGCCTTCTTTTCCCTATTTTGCCATTTATTTAAAAGGTGCAAACTCCTCAATGTTAAGGTGTTTGGTAGCCTCAGTTTCCTGAAACATAATAATGTGGTTACTGAAAAGAGAAGTCTCACTAGACAATGCCCTAGAAATGTTTTTGAAACCACCTCTGTTCCATGAACAAATACACAACTGTGGAGGTAAGTTAAATATACTTTAAAGACTCTCTGGCTTTGTTAGACATGTTGATTGCCACCACCAACCATGACCAGTCATGTTCCTGGGCAGTTGAAGAGGCAGCTGTCAAGCTAGCCGCTCCTCCCCTAGGTTTTTAGCTGAGTCAAAAGACCCCTCTACAAGATTGGACTTGGGAACAGACAAAAAGACTCTCACCTCCACAGGTCCAGTTAGTTCATTCAAATCATAGCCCAGTGATTGCACTGCCTCCCTCTTGTCTCAGACCAATCACGCAACTAAGTTTGAGTGGAAGCAGCCAACCAAGTGATTAACTCAGGGTTCGGGAATAGTCATCCAACCCAAGGAAGACTGAGTCGAATCCTCAGCAATGGAGTCCTTTGAATGACACAAAGGATTTCCCTTCTTTTCCGAGAGGTAGAGTCTGTTCAAAGAGGATGCCAGACTTTGCTATGTATTAGACAAAAGGAATGAATGACATTACTTCTGGATACAGCCCAGATAAGGGGAAAATATCAAAAGGCCAAGAGGCGCAATTAAACCCCTGAGAAGTGGTGTTTCTCCCCTGGTATGGAATCTGGAAGTAAGTTGTCATACATCCGGGTTGAGCTGCAATGTGATGGAGATCTTTAGGCAGCGGTATAGAGTAAATCCAGGAAGCACTGCAGATGGTGTAACTCCAGGAAGGACTGCAGAGATATGGTAGAGTGAAGTGGAAAGCATGTAGGGTAAGTAAACAGACTGGATGGCTGCAACATGGAGAGATGGAATGGCAGAAAGCAATGCAAGATAGAATCCGAAACAGGAGGAGGAAGGACTTCAGAAAAGCAGAACAAACTAGGAGGTGAGGCCTTTGTGAAGCAGCAGGAGGAAAACAGTGGGAGGCAAGAGGAGCACGAAAGAATACTCACAGCATTGGAACCTCAAAGCGAGGAAAGTTGCAATGCAAGGAAGGGGTGGGAACTGACGCATAAGTAGGGAGAGCCGCAGAACGGGAAAAAGAATAGACCGGCCGTCACGTTCAGAAGCAGGCATGATGGAACAGTCTATAGCAGTCAATCAATCGGTCCCAGCACTTCCAACCCAGAGTTTTCATGGCAGTGTGCCCCTGCTGTACCTGGACACATCAGGGTTACCTGGGTGAAGCCTGTGGGATCTGCAAATAATGCGGGGAGCTTTCATGCTTTGATGTTGGTTAATGGTTCCCAAGAATCTTCCAGGGGGGAATGCCCTTTCCAACTGATAAGATATTGTAACCTCCCCTTCCTATATCTGGAGTCCATTATTCTTTCCACTTTGTTTTCTTCTGAGGATGGCTCAATGCCATGACCCTGTACCTTGTTCTTTCTTTGGAAATTGTCAGGCCAATGGGATTTGAGTAAAGAAGCATGAAAAATGGGATGGATGTGTTGAAGAGCATTGCGTAATTTAAGTTGAAAAGCCACTGGTTTAATTACTGCAGTTATGGTAAAAGGTCTGATGTATTTGTGTGACAGTTTGTATGGATGTATCCATCAAGGCAAGAATTTGGTAGACAGCCAGACTTGTGGGCCTACCTTCCACTTGGGTATCTTCCTCCAATGGGTATCTGCCAGTCGTTTATTCTGGATCCTACTTTCTTCAAGATTTTTCCTGGCTTCTTTTTGGGCAGAAGGGATGGAATCCAAAAGAAAAGTAGACAGAGAGAGGAGTCATCTTGATGGCTGAATGGATAGTATTGTTATAAACAAATTCTGCAGTTGGTAATAAAGTGACCCAATTGTCCTGTTTGGAGTTGGTGAAACAGGGGAGATACTGCTCCATTGTTCTGTTGAGTCATTCTGTCTGTCCATTGGACTGGGGATGGTAGTCAGATAAGAGACTTCTTTCAATACTAAGTAGATTGCACAGTGTCTTCCAAAATCGAGAAGTGTATTGGGAACCTCAATCAGAAATTATAGCGGTGGGTAAACCATGTAACGGAAAAATATCTTTAAGAAAGACTTGAGCCATCTCAGGTACAGTGAGCATAAGCCTGAGAGGGGTAAAATGAGCAGCCTTACTAAAGCTGTCCAATGTCACCATGATGGAAGAATAATGGTGGGTGATGATTGGTGAGATCCACTACAAAATCTGTTGAAAGATGAGACCAGGGTTCTGTAGCTAACTTGGGTTGTTCCAATAGCCCCATTGGCTTGGAGGTGGAATATTTGTTCCCGTTAGATACTGTACATGATTGGATGTAACATTTGACATCTTTTTTTATTCTTGGCCAACAGAAAGATCGGGTGACAAGTTTGGTGGTAGCTGCAATACCCTTATCACCAGCAGAGAGGGTATCATGTCGTTGAAGGGAAGAAATGGGAATGAATAGGCGATCCTCAAAGAAAAGCAGATGGTCCTTCCTCTTGAGCTGAGCATTTTCCTGAAAGGCGAGGGCAGACATATTCCTAATAGTTGCCTCCTTGACTTCTTGGATAAATGAAGAAACACCAAACACAAATCTGTCCTCCTTTATCAAGCGTTCCTTCTCAAGGACATTCTCATGGTATACCAAGGGACTCCAGAATAGACTGTCAGCAACGGTGTTCTTATTTCCTGGGATGTAGGTAATAAAGAAGTCCTTCTGTGCAAAAAAAAGGCCCATCTGGCCTGTCGCGAATTGTACCACTTCATCTGCTGTAAGTTGCAATGATCTGTCCTTATTTTGAAAGGGTGTAGAGAACCTTGCAACAGATGTCTCCACTCCACACATGTTTGTTTGATGGCTAATAATTCCCTCTTAATGACAGAGTAGTTGCTTTCACTGGGGGTCAATGTTTTGGAATAATAGGCAACAGGATATTCGGTTCAATCTTCCATTTGCTTCAATACAGCACCTATGGCCACGGCTGAAGCATTGGTTTTGACAATGAAGAGTTGCAGTTGGTTGATTTGTGGGTGTGGGCGCAGAACAAAAACTCGATTTGGGTAGCTGAAATACTTCTTCAGCTTCACAGTTCCAAGCAAAAGGTATCTCATTCTTATGTAAGGCAGTAAGGGGAGGAACCAGCTGAGAGCAGTCACTTATGAATTTCCAGTAAAAATTGGCTATTCCGGGAATCTTTGAACTTCCTTCACTGAGGTGGGAGATGGTCAGTTGAGGATAGAGTAATCTTTTCTCAGTCCATTGCCACTCCTCTATGAGATAGGATGAATCCCAGATAGTGCACATACAGGACATCAAAGAAACACTTTTCAGGTTTGGCAAACAAGTGATGGGCTCATAGTCATCTTACTACTTCTGTGCGATGCTCCTGGTGGTTGTCAAGATGAGAATGAAAAACAAATATATAATCAAGATAGACGATATCACTGACAAAAAAAGAAGGTCGGCAAACAACCGATCCATCTTTGGAAGATGGCTGGGGCATTAACTAAACCAAAAGGCATCACACAGTACTCGAAAAGGCCATATGGAGTGTGGAAAGCAGTCTTCCATTCATCCCCCTCACCTACTCTCAACAAATGGTTGGCCCCTCGAAGATCCAACTTGCTAAAGACGACTGCTCCTTGAACTGTTTCAAGAATGTCCTTTATTAAAGGCATTGGGTAAGGATCAAATATGGTAACCTTGTTGTGTCCTCTGAAATCAATACAAGGTCGCAGTTCTTTGGTATCTTTTTTGATAATAAAATATAATGATGCCCCTGCAGGTGATTTCGAAGGACGGATAAGTCTGTTTTGCAAATTGCAATCCAGATAGTCTCAGAGAGTTTTCTTTTCCAGATGGTGAGAGAAAACATGCATCCAAATAGTACTAAATAGTTGGGTATGATTTCAATGGAACAATCCTATGGTCTGTGGGGAGGTAAATCTTTGGGATCCTTATCCTCAAAAACATTGGTAAAGTCCTGATACCTTTGCGGAATGCAGTTTACTCCTACAATTCCGTAAGATACACAAGCTGCAGGAGCGTGGGTCTTGAGAGAAGAGTGTAAGCAGTGCGTCTTGCCAAAGTCTTTATGAAAAGGTGTTTAAGGACCAATCAATGGGAGGATTGTGTAGTCGGAGCCAATGAATGCCCAGAATGATGGGGAAATGAGCAGCCTGTATAACATCAAAAGACATCACTTCATGATGATCAAGAAGCAAGACATCTAGGGGCACAGAAGTGTGATAGATGGGACCAGAGATAAGTGGTTGACCATCGACTCCTTTGATGGCTTGTTCATCAGGTTTGTTGAGTAGGGAAACACCTTCCTTACCGGCCCATTGGGTGTCAAGAAAGTAAAAGGTTGCATCACGGTCGATCAAGGCAATTACATCCTTCCTTTCTTGGTCCTTTCAATATAAGGCAGTCCTAACAACCATTAACCGGTTGTCAATCCTCTTGTTCCTTAAGGTGGATTCTTCTGTGGGACCTTCTGGCAAACCCTGGGTGGTAGTCCCTCCTAGAACTGGGGTCTCTCGTTTCCCACTCTCTGCAGTGGTACTTTGGGACAATTTCATAGCAGATGACTCTCTGAAAGCACAATACAAGAAGAGACCCTTGTCTCTTCTCCTCTTCCTTTCCATTGTAGTCAAAAGTCCTCTAGCAGTACCTATTTTCATAGGTCTCTCTATAGCCTGCCTTTGGCAAGAGGTAGAGGGTGGGTGGATATCAGACTCGACATTGTAGATGCTTTATTCTTTCTCTTTTCAGCTCATCATTCAGCCAGTCTACAATCTATCTGTAAGGCCAATGTAAACATTTCTTCCAAAGTATTTGGACGAGAGGTGTGGGCCAATTCATTTTTTAGTTGTTCTTTAAGGCCAATCCTGAATATAGTAAATTGTATGGATTCCTGCCAACCTGCCTCTATAGCCAAACATTTGAAGGAAGAGATGTAAGACATTAGATCCATAGTACCTTGTTTAATGTCCAGAAGTCATTCCGCAGTGGTGTAGACAATGTCAGGTCTCTCAAATGTTCTTTAGAGAAGAGATACAAAGGCAACATAATTGAGACACACAGGGTTGGCGGATGTGACCAGGGGTGTAGCCCAAGTCAGGGCATTGCCAACCATGTTTGATATTAAAAAAAAAAACTCTAGATCAGTCAGTAGCGTAATCGGGAGGTCTGAAGGTAAAGTATACCACACAGGTGTCCAATAATTCCTTTATTTTCTTAGTTGAACCATCACATTTGCCAGATGCTAGACCCAAGGGTGTCAAATCAGTTTGATGTGTGTTTCTGACTGCTACTAGCTGATGTAGTATCGTGTTTTCAGCCTTTAGGCCCTGAAACTCCATGTATAGTCCCTGTACGGCTATTAGTAGCTCCTGGACCTGTTCCGCAGTATCCATATCAGTATGGCGTTGCAAATTGTCCCGTTTGTCAATACTTTCAATCTGTTTGATAGATTCCCCTTCACTCTAACCTGATGAAGAGGTTGAGCCAGACTGGTTGGAATACTGAGCAAAAGTGAACAGGTTTTCCCTTCTTTTCAAAGAGGTAGGGGCTGTTCCTAGAGGAAACCATACTTTCCTATGTATCGGACAAAAGGAATGAATGGCGTTATCTCTGGATACAGCACAAGTACGGGGAAAAAGCCAAATGGTGCAAAAAAAACCCCCAAAGAAGTGATGTTTCTCTACTGGTTTGGAATCCAGAAGTAAGTTGGCATACATCCGGGCTGAGCTGCAATGGGCCTCATTACGACCCAAGCGGTAAGTTACCGCCTGGACCGTGACTTTACCACCATGGCGTAAACTACGTTTACGCCATGGTGGTAGGCAGACTTACCACCCCATTCCGAGGTCGGCGGGGCGGTAAGTCCCCAATCCCCATTTACCCTTCCCCATTCCCATTTTTGCCCCATAGGGCATAATGGGAGTGGGGAAGGCGTTAATTACGCCACCGTAAATTACGGTGGCGTAATTAACTCCATGGTCCCTTAGCGCCATGGATTTTAACACCTGCTAAAAGCAGGTGTTAAAACCTCCATGGCGCTAAGGGACCTCGTACTCAGGCGGTAAGGGTTGGCGCTGTTTACGCCGCCGTAAACCCCTTACCGCCTGAGTCGTAATGAGGCCCAATGTGATGGAGATCTTTAGGCAGCAGTATAGAGTAAATCCCGGAAGGACTACAAACATGTGATGGTGTAACTCAAGGAAGGACTGCAGAGATATGGAAGAGTCAAGTGGAAAGCATGGAGGGTAAGTAAATTGGCTGGATGGCTGCAGCGTGCAGAGAGGGAATGGCAGAATACAACGGAAGATAGAATTCGAAGCAGGAGGAGGAGAGACTTCAGGAAAGCAGAGCAAACAAGGAAGCACGGCCATTGTGAAGCAGGAGAAGCAAAACAGTGGAAGGCAAGAGAAGCACGAAATAATACACACAGCATTGGAACCTCAAAGTGAGGATAGTTGCAATGCGATGAAGGGAGTGGGAACCAATACATGAGTAGCAGAGGCGGGGAACAGGAAAAAGACTAAACCGCTCATCACGTTCAGTAATGGGCGTGCCAGAACTGTCTATGACGGCCCCTTCATCGGTCCCAGCACTTCCAAATCAGAGTATTCATGGCATAGACACAAGTGGAGTTTGAACAGTAAAATCAATATGCAGAGGATGTAGAACAGTCAACACTAATCAGCCTTCAAGGGGCAGGACCTGAAGAGGCATCGCCCCTACACAGGCTCCAGAACCTTCATGTTAATCGCTATCCTCTGCCAAATCGTCCCCACCCAGGGATTGCACAGCCATGTTTTGGTGCTCAACGGTAGCTGGAATTAGAAATGTAGTCATTTTACGCTGGGAGCTTTTATTAGATGTTGTATGAGAGTTCCCAACCTGCACCAGTACAGGCACCGACTGAGACCCATTTGACTGTTTAGATACTCAGCCCCTCTCTAGCTGGGCACAATAGCCCCCTTGGTCAAGTCCATATTTTCCTTCACATCTGATAAGTCACTCAGGAATGTTCTCAAAGACTTGCAATTCACTGCTGGTAAATTCTTTGTCTTCTTAGACTGATTGGCTTTGCACACCTTTTATTTCTTTTGACAGTTACCCACTGTTGCTTTGAGCTTAGGTTTTCAAAGTTAGCTTGATTGTGAGACAAATCCAGTTCCTGATCTACCAACATTGCCTCAGGTTGAAGTTCAATGGCATCCAAAAGAGCGAAGGAGGCCTCTAAAGCTGGTACACATTCCAACAGTGCATAGGAGCTATTTGGTGACTGCATGTCTGAAGGATCATTCACAGATACCACTAGACCGTCATTCAAAAGGAGCTCCTCACAACACTCCTCACGATCACCAGTAGCAAGCCTCCCCAAGGCCCTAATCTCCTCTTTAAGGTTAGCCACTTTAAGGTTGTCCTGCAAAGAGCACAAGTGTCCACCTATTGAGGTCACTCCCTGAGCGTTAACCTGTACTCTGTCTTTGATGTTGTCATACAAGTGTAAAATAAACTGGAGAACAAGGTGGAGAGCAGAGGTGGAGGTGGGACCGAAAGAATTGATGATAGGAATTATATTTCAGTCACACCAACCTGGAGTATTTTTTGGGATCCTGAAAGATGTAAGCAGGTTTCAAAATTGGTTTAAGAAAGTGAGCCCCCAACGCAAAGATTGATCCAGCAGATTCAAGTTCTCCCATTGTGTACACTATGGTGACCCCACCTTGCATGCCCCTCAGAGGTCTTGTTTCCCCCGATTTTCCAAAATCCCCCATATGGCGACAAGGGGAGACAAGATGCATGCAACACAATAGAGTCTTTGAAAGGCTCATTTAAGGAATCCATGTTGCTGGTTGCCAGAAAAACTCCATCATCAAGCTTTCCAGTTGTTAGTTCCAAGGTTGATTGCAAGATTCCACCTTGTACAAAAGTGGGTTTTTGGAAGTTCTAAGTTTTGCCACAGTGACTGACAAGTATTCTTCATTCTGTTTATGATTAGGAAAGATCAACCCTCCATCTGCTGAACCCGCACCCTCCAACAGCACACTAGCAGGTGTTCCCTCGTACCAATGGCTGGGGGAGCTGTGGGGGATGAGCGCTGTGGATGTAGCTTTCTCTGTGCTTCGGACGTACCTACTCTGGTGCGTGTAGGAACATTAATCGATTCAGTAGCAGCAATAGAAACAACAGTGGAGGTAGAAGACCCCCTGTCAAAATTCCGGCCACTTCTTAACTTAGACCTAGTAGTCACCATAAAAGGAGAGTTTGCCATGCATGACTGACAAGCTTCTTCTAAGGCAGTAGGGTAAATAAACAAAAGTGTCTGAAACACACCAGCAAAAATAACAATAAATAGTGGTTTTACTCACAAGGGACATGGGCAAAGAGGTTCTCGTCTTCTCACAGACTGCTGCTGCCACTCCTCACTTCCACACCATGAGTGAAACACTGAAGACCACAGAGGGCAGAAATGGGTTCAAGTACACCACTGTTCTGCCTGCTGTCAACCATGAGCCTGCAGCGGAATGTAGCAGACTGTCCTTTGTCCACCCTTGGTACCGGTGCCTCCAACAACATATGTAGCTCTGCTTCAGAAGTTAAAGGGCCAGTTGCACAGTTACAAAGCATATATAACAAATAGATTGTCTGTCCATGTTCCCAAAAACTAACCAAGACAAGATTGCAGCTCTAGTGACAACCAGATCTATTCAGAAATAGCCACACAACAAAGCCATTCAGAGAAAAGGGATACGTTACTCCCTGTAGGAAAATATTCGTCAAGACTGGAAACACACATAATGTAAGATTTGATTCCGGTCAGGTAGAACTCAACATACACAGGTTCAAAGGCCCTACCAACAAGGATTCTATGAAGTTAGTGCATCGACTAGGACCTCTCAACAAATCCTAAGAGTTATACAAGTAGTAATATCACAGTATTGAAGTAAAACAGACATAGTCTCCATCAGTATTCAGCTCAAAGCAACAGTCTCAAGAGCACAGTACATGAGGTTCATGTATATCAACCATGAGAAAGAAAGGAACAGTGTTAGATGTTTCCAATCAGACGTTGCAATAGTATACTGTCAGTTGATGCAGCAGGAAGTGGAATGAACGGTATGATGATGCCAGCAGGTAAATTATCATGAGACCAGGGTGTAAAATATTGTTGGCACACTGTTCTCACCTCACAATGTCATTGGTTAGTGATGATCAAAGTGGACCACCCCAGGATAGCCACAGAAGCTCCACCAATCAATCACCAAGAACCAAATGAAACAAAATGAAACTTTGCCTGTCCAATAGCAAATCTGTGAAAGTAGCTAAAATGAATATGAAGTAATTTTTAGTAAATAATTAACAGTACGGTCACAAGGGTTAGGATTTGCCAATATGGCTAGGAATTGTGTATATTCACCTATAGAGTAACCACTTTCATCCAATCGGAAAAGGAGATATTTTAAGCGTACTGTAACATTGTTAATACTGTGGTTGCAAGTACTACGTTTTTGTTTTTCGTTGCTCCGGTGCACTTTATTGACTCATCTGGATTACTTTTATTATTGATTTTTGGGTTTTACCCTAAAACCTGCTAATGTTAAAAAGTTTACAAATGAATAAACACAAGCCACTGAAATCTGGGAAAACCACCATTAACATAGCAGAAGTATTTAACACAGCAAATATATTGCGGATGTAAGATATTATATCTACATTTGCATATTCAATGTACAGTTGAGATGACACCTGACCTAATAACCCCTACCACAACAATTCTGGCCCAAACCTCCTCCGCAAGACACAAGATGCTTTTGGTCTAAATATCATGTATTAAAATCAAATGTCATCCCCTAACTTTATGCTGTGGAAATCACCCACAATATTGTCAACAGATTAGTACAGACAGCTAGCTTGCTTAACAGACAGCTTGCTTAAAGAACAAAAACACAACCATCTTATTATGTATATGAAATGCCCCCCGCCATCCTTGGCTGCTAAGTTGGGGAAGCTGACCAACAAATACATAAGCGTATTGAATCTAACAGACAAAATGATAGGAGATGAAGTAAGGAGAAATCTATGAGTGACAATTTTTTTTTTAACTAAATCACACCCTGTAGTGCTCGAAGGTAACTTTAGGGCAGAAAATGCAGGAACAACATATCAATACAAATGCATGAAGATTTAGGGGCCGAATCATGGAAATGTGTGCAGAATGCTGCAATGGCCACGCACCGAGAAGAACACTCCACTAGACTTTACGCAGAATAAAAAATGTGTGCCCTGTGTATTCATCCAATTTACTGCACAAATTAACCGTATTCGCAAGTCGCGCCCAGAACACTTCTGACATGCCCGCACTCAAAGCATAAACAGCCCACACGCAAAGCATAAACAGCCAGAACAGCTACCATTGCACACTCCCTGTGGCGTGAATGCACGCACCCTTCAAACAGTGCGTGGGTCCCCCGCAAACAGGCCTGCATCTCAGGGACCCTGCGCAGCTTCCCCTGTAACTGTTGCCGGCACCCCAACAACATGCATATGAAAAATCGTAGCTCGTTCAAAACTCGGAAAATCTGCATGCAAACCCCCGCAAACCACTCCTGCACCCCGCTGCACTGCTTACGCGCACCCCTAAATTGGATCGGAACACTGGTTGCCTACACTCACCCCTAAATCCGACATGCAAACTCACCTCTGTGCTGTGAATACTAAGTGCAAGTGTACTTACACCTGTCTTCGGGCGGCATAGTAATCGAGGGATTTGCATTGCCATTCCTATGCCGAGAGGCTGCATGGGTGTTTCCATGAATACGTGTCATTTGGTGCAAATGTGGGAATGCAAGGCACTGCCTGCAGGTTGTCCCTCATAACCCCCGGCTTTTTCGCATGTTCTTCCCCATTTTATGAGTTCCGCCCCCTTGCCAGCCCTCTGCGCAAGCCATGCCCATGCTCTGCGTGGTCTCTCACGAAAAGCACTCGACGACTCGCACAGACCTTCTGGGCCTGTGCAAACTACACGCAAGTCCCAAGCAAGTCCTGCGCAGTCGGTTTCATGAATGGACAAATGCTGATTTGCACGCAGTTTGGCGCATAAGTGCCCTATTTCCCATGCAAATAATTCCATTAATTTGGCCCTTAGAACTCTCTTGAAAATTGTTTGAACAGACAATGAACAGATATTGTGGCTTCACGAGTCACTATCCCAAATAAAGAATTCCCATTCTTTGCACCCATAAAGAACCAGAGATCAAAACAGATAAACATTCATATTCTATAACATTCTGTATGGCTCTTTACTGACATTTGACTGAAACATCCCCAGCCCCATCTGCTTCTCTAAGCCATTGTTCTATTGCTGGACTTACTCCTGTCCAAGCCAACTCTCTGCTCTTTAGAAACCCTGCTCTACAAGCTATTCCAGAGGCTGGTGAGTTCTCCTGTTCCCTGCCAGACAGTTTTTTTGATCTTTTGCCACCAAAAAGTAGAGAAGCACATTATTATTTATTTATTTGTTTGTAAGGCGCCTAAAGCCTGCAGGCATCGGGGCGCCACATAGAGACATTGGGGGTTATTACGAGGTTGGAGGTAGCCATGGCGCTGTTAGCGCCATGGCTAGCCCCTTACCGCATACCCGGTCCGGGTTCCCTGAATGGGGAATTACCGGGCCATTCCAACCTTGGAGGACCCGGTATTTCCCCATTCAGGGAACTCATCCCCATTCGAGCCCCCATAGGGCTCAATGGGAATGGGGACCATGCTAACAACGGGCCCGTTAATAACGGGCCAGTTGTTAGCATGCTGGTCCTTTAGCGGCTCCCACTAAGGGCGCCTGGTAAAACCAGCCGCCCTTAGCAGGATCCGCTAAAGGACCTCATAATGCGGCAGTAAGGGGTTAACGGCACCGGCACCATTACTGCCGCCGTTAACTCCTTACCACCAACCTCGGAATGAGGCCCATTGACTTACACGATATAGCACCCCAGGCTTCACAGGTCAAAGGGACAAATCATTAATAATAGTTACCCCTATGTATTGTCTTTCCCGAAGCTTAAGACCAATATGCAAATAATTGTGCCACCATCAATCATGCTAAGGGGTCGGCATGACAAATGGAATGTTCTATCCAACAGCCTGAATAATTACAATTGTCTAACAAGTGACTATGTGAGTATCCTCACCAACTTAAACGTAGGTGAGCATGGTAGGCAAAAGGTTTAGTGGAGGTGGACATGCAATTGACTGTGTCTAAAATATTGCAACCTTCAGTAGGATACTACTCATTTGTGCCCCTTTGAGAGCACCCCAAGAGTCGTTCTTTCTCTTGCCTGCATGTGGTTTTCAGGGCCCCACTTACATCATAATGATTGGAATGTGAGGGGGGACTTCGGAAATGTAAGGGTCTTTGTGTAGGAAACAAATCAAAAGCAGATACGAGAAGATGAGACCTTACAGAATTGAATCCTTGAGCTGTCCTGTTTTTTCTAAGAGCCTCATGCTTCCTATGTCTGATTCATCCCCCTCTCTCTCTGGCTTTAAAAAGTCTTGAACAAAAGGTTCAACTGAAATGTGAAAGTAGGATAGTCCATTTGAACAAGGTAAGATATTCCACAACACTAGCCACAACTGGAAGTTCATCTCCAGTTCTGAGCCACATCACCACGCCATTGTGGTTATGCAAATTTGCCCAAATTCAAGAGAGCAGTGCTACTTTATACAAAGCTTAATCAACCCAAGACAGACATTTTGCAAAGCTGCCAGGACATCCTGGATTCACCCATGTTAGGGATCATCTGTGCAGTATAGTCCTGACAGCCTTGTGGTTGGAGAATTGGCACATGTATACAAAACACCATAAGAGCATGTTGCATAACAGCACATGGCGTAAGTGTTATGTGTCATACGTTTGTGTGTTGTAGGTCTCTGTGTTGCAAGAGCATGGACCTCATTATGAGTTTGCTGGTCCGGAAACAACGGTACCTGTAAGCTTGCCAGTACCGTTGTTTCCGGACCGGCAAACTACGAGTTCCGAGAGCAGCTGCCGTTAGGACCACCAGGTCTGACCTGACGGGCGGAACGGCACCCGCCCACAGACCATCTCGGATGCATCGGCACCATTCACAAATGGTGCTGGTGCATCCGACCTCCCCATTCCCAATGGGACTCAAATGGGAATGGGGAGTAATATTATCCGGTGCCTGAGAATGGGCAATTACCAGGTCCGCCGGGGCTCTAATGCCCCAGTAATTGCCCATTCCCGGGCGCCGCAAAATTCATGACTCCGGCAGCAGCCATGTCTGTATTTACCGGCACGGCTATCGCCAAAGTCGTAATGAGGCCCCATGTGTCATAAGAATGTCTGTAGTTGTAAGTGCATGTGTTAAAGGAACACATATTGTAGGAGTGTTTGTTGAAGGACTATGTGATGTAGGAGTGTGTTGTAGGAGCCTGTGTTGTAGGAGCATGTGTCATAATCGTATATGTTATAAGAGTGTGTGTTGTCAGATGGCATGTTATGGGAGCATGCGTCATAGACGCACGTGCCATACATCCACACATCATATGTCCACATGTCTTACATCAACATGTTGTATGAGCAATTGTTGTAGGTCCATGGGCCTCAATACACGGATGGCGGTGAACCATGGCGCTATTAGCGCCATGGTTCATGCCGGTAAAATACCGGCAACGCCTTGGCGGAAAGGGGAATTACCGCCCCATTCCAAGGTTGCGGGGCGGTAATTCCCCCTTCCACCATTGCCCTTCCCCATTCCCATTTTTGCCCCATAGGGCATAATGGGAATGGGGAAGGCGCTAATTACGGTACCGCAAATTGCGGTACCGTAATTAGCTCCCTGGGTCCCTTTGCGGGTTGGTTTTTAACGCCTGCAAAAAGCAGGCGTTAAATCCCCCAACCCACAAAGGGACCTCGTAGTAAGGCGGTAAGGATTTACCGGTACCGGTATTTTACCAGTACCGGTAAATCCTTACCGCCATCGTGTAATGAGGCCCCATGTGTTGTAGGTGCAGGTATGAAATGTGCATGTGTTATAGGTGCATATGTTGCAGGTTTTCCGTGTTATAAGATCATGGGCCTCATTACACGGATGGCGGTAAGGATTTACCGGTACTGGTAAAATACCGGTACCGGTAAATCCTTACCGCCTTACTACGAGGTCCCTTTGCGGGTTGGGGGATTTAACGCCTGCTTTTTGCAGGCGTGAAAAACCAACCCGCAAAGGGAACCAGGGAGCTAATTACGGTACCGCAATTTGCGGTACCGTAATTAGCGCCTTCCCCATTCCCATTGAGCCCTATGGGGCAAAAATGGGAATGGGGAAGGGCAATGGTGGAAGGGGGAATTACCGCCCCGCCAACCTTGAAATGGGGCGGTAATTCCCCTTTCCGCCAAGGCGGTGCCGGTATTTTACCGGCATGAACCATGGCGCTAATAGCGCCATGGTTCTCCGCCATCCGTGTAATGAGGCCCCATGTCTTGGAGCATAGGTAAAAATGGTGTGTTTCATAAGAGTGTGAGTAATAGTAGTGCATGTCGTAGGTGTTTGCATCATAGGTCTATGCTTTATAAGAGTGTTTTAAAAGACCTTGGGCCTCATTACAAGTTTGCTGGTCTGGAAACAACGGTGTCGGTAAGTTTACCGGCACCGTGTTTCCAGAGCGACAAACTATGAGTCTACATTCCAGAGCTACTGTGCCCAACACGTGAAACCCTGCCGGAGACAACGGCCACAGTAAGCAGACCGTCATGGAACCAACAGCACCGTTATTAACGGTGCTGGTGCTTCTGTGTTCCCCATTCCCATAGAGTCCTGTAGAACTCTATGGGAATGGGAAATTACAATTTACTGACACCGGACTTTCCAGACCACCGGGGTTGTAATCCCCCGGTGTTACCGGCAATCCAGGCACCAGTGAACTTTACAAGTCTGACGGCAACTCGCTGGTAGCACCGGCAGGGTTACCACCAAACTTGTAATGAGCCCCATGTCTTGGAGGAGCACATGTCATAGGAATGCATGTGGTCGGAGCACATGTACCAGAAGTGCGTGTTATATAAGCATGTGTTGTAGGAACACAGGTTGAAAAAAAGTGTATGGTAAGAGTGTGTGATATTGGTTTTAACATACACAATGTTAATATCACAAATGTACTTGTAGGGTTTTAATATACAATGTACCACTATTCTGTTAATGCATTGTATTTCTCCTAAAGAGTACATTTTCCTATAAAAAGTGTACATTTTCATATGAATAGTATGCAGTTTGGTATGAAATGTGTACAATTATTCTATCACTTTAAAAGTAACATCAAATTCGGCAGTCATTTGCCTTTGATGTGAGTTT
Organism: Ambystoma mexicanum; assembly: GCF_040938575.1. Taxonomy (NCBI): domain Eukaryota; kingdom Metazoa; phylum Chordata; class Amphibia; order Caudata; family Ambystomatidae; genus Ambystoma; species Ambystoma mexicanum. The sequence continues at coordinate 1,410,242,553 of NC_090921.1, read as the reverse complement.
TTAGATGTTAATTCTGTAAAATATGAACTACAAAACGTATACCCTCTATGCACAGTTCATATGAAATATGTATAATGTGTACATTTATTCTATCACTTTAAAACTGTCCTCAAAGTCAGCTGTCAATTGCTTTTGATGTGAATTTTAAGGAGATGTTAATTTGTGTAATGTACAAACAGTAAAACATAAACGCTCTGTGTACAGTTCGTATGACTAGCATTTAATGTGAGTTTTTAGGAAATGTTAAATTTGTAATGTACCGGATATAAAACTAATATGCTCTGCATACGTTGATGCAGTGCAAGTTGTAGGCGTTTCTGTGTCGGAGTATGTGTTGTAAGAATGTGTTTCTTAAGCCCATGTGTTCTAGGAGCATATGTTTGTAGAAGTTCATATTTTAGGAGTACGTGTTGTTTGAGTGTGTGTTGCAAGAGTGTGTAGTAACTGTGCATCATGAGCACTTGTGTGGTTAGAACATGTGTCATAAGAGCATGTGTCTTGGATCCACATGTTAACTGCAGCAAGCATGCGTGTAGTAGGTGTTTTTGTCATTGGAACATGTATTATATGAGTGTGTGCTGGAGGAGCACATGTTACAACAGCATGTATCGAAGGAGCACATGTTGTAGGAGTTTGTTTATTAGAGTGTGTGTCCTAAGTGTGCGTGGAAAGTGTGTGTCATAAGAGTGTGTGATATAGGAGTGTGTGTTGTAGTAGCATGTGTCAATGTATTTATTGTTTATTTATTGTTTGCTTATTTGATGCTTATACAATATGAAAATACTCTTTCAAAACGCCCACAGGGCAGGGTGGGGGAAAAAACACAAAATGTAAGAGCAGAGGGGGGATGAAGGTATAAGGGATGAGCCTACTATGCCTTGTGAGTATTCAGAATGTGCAATTGCAGCAAATAAGAGGGAAGAGGGGGTAAGTGCTGGGGAGTCTGAGCTCATGGGTGAGTCACAGATGAAGTGCTATGAATGCTGAGCGCTATACGGACTGGGGCCAGAGGAGGTGTAAGTGTGAACCTCCAGGGCAGAGGGTATGCAGATGCAAGTGCTGTGGATAGACAGGAACTGGGAAGGATTGGTATGGGAGGTCAGGGCCCTGAGGATGTATAAGGGCCCAGGACACTGATCGCAGCAACTGTGGGATTAGCAGAGGAGAGAAGGGAAGGAGGGGGAAAAGAGGAAAGTCTCAAGGAGCCTCTGGAAATTGAGATGGTCGTGCTCAAAGCACAGAGGGAGGGGGAGGCTATTCCATAGGAGGGAGTCTGCTGATGAAAGTGAATCACCACCTGCTCTCTATTTAGCAAAACACTTTACTTACAGGGAGTTGGTGCCAGAGGAATATAGTGGGCAGGAGGGAGAGTATTTAGTTCGATAAAATGAAGATAGTGTGGCCCCCTGGGCCCAGAGAGAGTTGCAGATTATACAGAGTGATTTGAATTTAATCTGTGAAGCAACTCTGAGGCAGTGAAGACGTTTTAGTGCAGGAGAGATGAGGTCCCTGGGCTTAAGACCAAGGATAAGTCTTGATGCCCTATTCTGTATTAGCTGGAGGGGTCGCAGATTGGATGATGGTAGATTCAGGAGGAGGCTATTTTGTTGTCAAGCCTACAGAGAGATTGGTTCACATTGAACCTCTGAGGGAAAGTGAGAAAAGATAACATTAATTTGAGAAGGAATAGCTGAAAGTGGGACTTCTTGGCAATGTCCTGGGTGTGAGTGAGGAAGGAGAGAGAGGAGTATAAGATTTCTGCAAGGTCTCTGGCTTCAGTTGAAGGTTCAGGGGGAGAGCCCAAGGAGGAAGGGCAGAGTGAGGGGAAGAAGGGGGGAGCAGGGGTCCCAATGGGAAGGATCTCAGTCTTACAGGCATTTAGGCAGAGATCGTTGGAGGTGCTCCAGGACTGGATGGCAGATAGGAAGTCAGGGATGATGAAGGGAGCAACTGGGTTCAGAGGGAGTTTGAGAAAGAGATATGTGTCCTCTGCGTAACACTGGAAGTTGGAGGAGAATGAGGCAATGATGCATGCAAGGAGAGGAATGTAGATGTTAAAAAGCCAGGGGGAGAGTATAAAGCCCTGGGGGACACCACAGGTGGAGAGGGAAAGAGGAGAGGGGAAGGTGCCCATGATGACTTGGGAAGAGCGGTTAGTGAGGAAAGAGGTTAGCCAGTCCAGTGCCCGTTCCGGGATACCAAGGGTATCATGGAACCTTTTGAATGAGGATGGAAAAGTTGACTGTGTCAAAGGCAAAGGGGAGCTCGAGAAGGATAAGGACAGCTGGGGAGTTAGAGTCCAGAGATGCAAGCAGTTCTTCATGGATATTCAAAAGAGCAGTTTCTATGCCTCTGGATGGCCCGAATTCAGATTGATGGTTGTGGAGACCACCAACAAATTCAGTGGGTGAGTTGAGCTGGGGCATGGCCAGCTTCTCAAGCAGATTCCCCAGGAAAGGGGTGATGGAAATAGGGTGGTAGCTTGCAGGGCAAGTAGGGTCTGAAGATGTTTTATCAGGAGTGTTGGAGGGGCCCTGACCTCCCACATCTTATCATCCATGCTTCTGTCTATCCTCTGCACTTGCCTCGACCACTGGAGGTTGCACTTACCTTTCTTCATAACACTTCACCTGCTGCTCTCCATGACCACCACAGCACCTATTGAATACCCCTCTCCCCTCTGCACTTGCACATTCTGAACACTCACAAGGCATAGTAGGGGTGTCTCCCCCTCCCCATTCATTGTTGTAATTGCATTGTATATCTTCCTCTTTCCACTCTGTTGCCATGTGGGTGCTTTGAAAAAGTGTTTGGTTCCTGTATAAGCGCATAACAAGTGAACAATGAATAAAATAAATAAACGGTGGGTGTTTCATAGGTGCAGGTGTCATAGGTGCATGTTACCTAGGTGCATGTGAGAGCACTTGTCATATGTATTTATTAAGTGTGTGTATCAAAGGACCATGTTATTAGTATTTGTATATACAATGTCAATATAAAACAATGTTCGGTATAGGGTTTAAATATAAAATGTACCTCAATTCTACTCATGCATTATGTGCCTCCTAAAGCATACATTGTCACTTGCCTTTGATGTGAATTTTTAATAGATGTTAATTGTGTAATGTACCAACTGTAAATCTCTTATGCTTTGTGTACATGACTGCAGCACATGCTGTAGGCGCCTGTGTGACAGGGGTATGTGTTGTAACAATGTGTGTCATAGGACCATGGGCCTCATTACGGGTCTGGCAGTAACCGTGCAGGTGCTACCGGCGGGTTGCCGTCAGATCCGTAATGAGGCCCATGGTCCTATGCCACAAATTTACCGGCCCATTTTCCCGGTGCCACTAGGGGATTACAACCCCAGTGACCCGAAAAGTCAGCCGCCGGTAAAATGTTGTTCCCCATGCCCATAGAGTCCATTAGGACTCTATGGGAGTGGGGACCACGGAAGCACCAGCACCATTGCAAATGCTTCTCTGATGCTCTGCCTACAGTAACTGCAATGACCTGCAGGGTCAGACCTGTAGGGCATGGCAGCTCTGGCAGGCAGACCTGTAATATGCAGTTCCTGAGCACAAGCTACAGGCACCCTTTTTTCCAGACCAGCATACTTGTAATGCGCCCCAATGTATGTGTATCAGGTGTGCTTTTCATCAGAGCATGTATTATAGAAGTGTGTTTTGTGGGAGTGCATGTTATGCAGCTCTTGTCACAGGAGCACATGTTGTAGGAGTGTGTCATTAGACTGTGTTTGTGTGGTAGGAGTGTGCAGTAAGTGTGTGTCTTAAGAGTGTGTCTAGTAGGAGTGTGGGCAGTAGCATGTGTTGTAGGAGCATGTGTTGTAGGTTCATTTGTTGTAGGTTCTTGTGTTGTAGGTTCATGTGTCCTCGGTGCAGGTTTCTAAGGTGCATGTCAGAGCACTTGTCATACATCTATATGTTATATATAGTAAGTACATGGGTATTGGGTTCACATGTCACAGGAGCATGTCATTAGTGTTAATCTCTCAAATGTACGTGTAGGGTTTTACTATAAAATGTACCTCTATTCTGCTTATGCTTTGTATGCCTCCTAAAGTGAAAATGTTCATAACTAAAGTGTACATTTATTCTATGACTTTAAAACTGACATCAAGGTTGCATGTGTAGTAGCTATGCTTGTCATCGGAGCATGTATTATAGGGGTGTGTGTTGTAGGAGTGCATGTTATAGCAGGACATGTTGTAGGAGCATTCGAGTGTGTTCTAATCATGCATGGTAAGTGTGTGTCATAAGAGTGTGTGTGACAGGAGCACATCGTAGGGGCATGTATCATAGGTGCATGTGTCCTACTTGCATGTGTGAGCACTTGTTATACATCTACATGTTATTTGTAGTAAGCGTTATTAGTGCTCATGTGCACAATGTTAATATCACAAATGGAGAGTGATTTTTTTGTATGAAAAGTGTATGTTTATTCCATCAGTTTAAAACTGACATCAAAGTTAGTTGTGACTGCCTTTAAAGTGAGTTTTTAGGAGATGTTAATTTTTTATTATGCCAAATGTAAAACTCAGCCACTCTGTGTACATGATTGCAGCACATGTTGTAGGCAACTGTGTGGTAGGAGTATATGTTATAAGAATGTGAGTCATTGGACCATGTGTCGTAGGTGGACATTTTGTAGGAGAGTATGTTGTAGGAACATACTACGTGTGGTAAGCGTGTGCACAGTAAGTGTGCTTGTCATTGTAACATGTACTAAAGCAGCGTGTGTTTTAGAGGTTCATGTTATAGCAGCATGTGTCATAAGATTGTGCGTAAGTGTGCATCGTAAGAGTGTGTGTGGTAGGAGCAAGTGTGGTAGGAGTGTATGTCCTAGAAGCATGTGTCGTAGGAGAACGTGTTGTAAGTTCATGTGTTGTAGATATATATGTCATAGGCGCATGTGTTCTTGTAGCATGTGAGATCACATGTCATTCATCTACATGATCACCAGGTTTTGAAGCAGCATGACGAGTTCCATATCAGAGGGATGGTGCAACCCTGCAAGGGATTCTTAATGATGAAAATGAGGAGCAGAAACAATGACAATTGGAGCATAGATCTCTAAAAAATGTGCAGCACCTTGGGCTAAAAACAGATAGGGAATAGGGTGCAGTGGCTACAAGATGGTGAGGAGCAGTATGTTGGAGGTGACTTGAATGGGCTTTGAGTGCGGGGTAGAATAGACTATCGAATAACAATGGAATCTTGATTTTGCAGTCTCTCTGGCTTCTTTCTAGGTAATGTTCTCCAGGGGGATGTAATAACAAAGTTGTGTACAATATCTAATTTATGTAACCAGAGCAAAGCAGGCATACTTTATTCATCCAGATTATAAGGGCTGTCCTCCAAGGTTAGGAAGTGACTGTCACTCAGTAGCATATGCCATGGTGGTGAGCTCATCCGTATAGGGGTACTCCTGGAGCCGGGGAAGGTACTGCTTCACCAATTAACAGATATGTGCACCACAGAATACAGGAAGGCAAAGAGGGGCTGCCTCTCTGAAATAAGTGTAGCATGCACATGCCCGTGACTAGTGGCTGTTAACCAAGAGGCAGCCGGTGGGCCAATGGAGAAAAAGTGTGCTAGGGCATATTATTTAAGTGGAGCACCTCGACAATGAGACACATTGCTGTGTTCATGCTAACACCGGTCAAAGCAGTGCAATATTTGGGGCAGCAAATAAAGCATGCTTAATTCGAAAGAGCCCCATAGATGCACCAGAAATCCAATGGGTGTTGCCATATAAAAGGGTGAAAAATTAGAGTTAACACAAAACAGGTTTAGCAGATCCCAGTGAAAGAGTAACACGCTTTAGTAGAGCTGAGTAATAATTGTCCCTACAGGAGAAAGCTAACTAGCCAAACAGAATCTATGCAACTAGATCCGTCTCTTTTCTGCTACACAGGTCAGGCTGTATAAGCCAGTGAAACATCCCATAGCTGCAAAAGGTGAACGCATGAATGCAAGATTAATCTTGAGGCTGTTAGTGGTGTGCACTTCCTAATGGTCAGGGAAAGGCAATTTTCTTTCACTATGCAGGTTGCTAGGAGCAAGAATTGTGCAGACATCTATCATCCAACCAAACTGGAGAGGGGGAGAGAATAAATGGATCTGAAGGACTGTAGCATGCATAGACAAACTATGTCACCCACAGGAGAGTATCAGACTGGAAAAAGACACATTCTACACAAGATCAACACGGTTAGTGGAGTGGAGCGGCACCATTCCTCCCATTTTCGTTTGGATTACACTAGATTTGTTTGCATTGAGCCCATTTTGGTGGTTGAAGGACCCACTGTGCACTCAGCATCTGTTTTTCCTCCCTGCTACCCACTCCTTGTGCTTCCCTCTCCCTGCCTGCCTCCCTTCACACCCTCTACCCACTGATTGTCCCGTGGGCCTCCCGTGTGACATGGAACACCTCATCTACAACACTTCCAGGGCAGCCCCTTGCGGCGAAGGACCCAGAGGCAAAGGACAGCTCCCACAGCTCTCACATGGAGTATGCCCAGATGTTGTCTGCTGGCGTCAACCGAGGAAGCACGAGAAGTCTGCAGCCGTCAACCTGCTGTGACGGACAAGGTAGGTGTGGGGCAGACAGGGGTGGCAGCAGTCACTGTACCCAACTAACCCTGTTGAACGCCTCCATTTACTCTTATTTCTCTTATCGCAGCATCCTTAAGTATCTAAGTGAACTGTGTAGTTTAGCTACTTCTCTGTTCTCTCCAGGAAAGTCAAATTTCTTGCATTGCTGTTGTGTTAAAACTAGGCTTTTTCCCTCCTTTTAGGAAAGTTGCATCTGTGTGTTTTTTCATTGTGGTTGTGTTAAAACTAGGCCTTTTTCCCTCCTTTAAGGAAAGTTGCATCTGGCTGTTTTGCTGTGCTCTGTTTCCTCCTTTCTTCCGTACACACTCTCCAGCGTTCGCCTATGGTGTGTTGCCAGCCTGTTTCCCCCTGTGTGCCACCTTCTGTGTGAACCCCCAATCCCCGTTGCTTTCTATGGTGCACGGCTGTGGGTTGTGCTTCTTTTCCTCCCTAACTCTCCCATCTTGCCTCCTTGCACCCACTATGGTGCTCTCAATCTCTCCCATCTACTCAAACTGCTACTGTATCTTCTATCCTATCTCTCTCACTAAGTCTGCAAGAAAATGAGGGATATCCTGGTCTCCAACAGAGCCCTGCCCATTACAGATACCTACACCAGCGCTTCCTCCAGACAGACTCGCACCAACATCCTTTTTGTCTCCACCAGAAAGTAGCTATCACCTACCCTGAACCTCCTATAGGGAATGAAAAGCATTTTTCGCATATTTTTCACTTAATTGCAACCACATCAAAGTATATTGCCTGTGTTTAAGACTCCTACCTGTTTTCCTCTAAGCTTGCTAGGGGGGAACTGAATTATATTTGATTGCATTCCTGAGAACTGTGTGCTTTCCTCCCATCTCTTTACCTTGCATAAAGGGGGGGTGAATTGTCAAAGAATAGTGATTACATTGTCTTTTGTTGAACTCATATCAAGTTTATTTTCAGTACTGCATTTTCATTCATCATTACATTGTCCTTGAAGCCATAAAACCATTCTCAGCTACTTTATCCTCTCTATATCACTTCTAAGCCATCAAAAAGAGTGTACCACTGTAACATTATCCATTGTTGATCATTATCATCCTCACAAGTGTGCTATCAAATATTAATTTACTCTAAAAGTGTGATAGATATATATTGTTTAATTTTCAAATAAACCTTTTAAATTTGCAAAACAAACCTACTTCCTGGCTCAGCGGGGTCAGAGGGATTCTGAGAGAGGGGTGTTATATAAGGGTTGTCATCCAGAGTAAACGAACTGGACATAAAAATACATCAATAAGGGCTTCCATCAGCATCCCAGACTAGACATTGACTTAGCTGTAGTGTTGAATTGAAGTCGTTTACAAAGTGGGGGCTCGGAGCCGGGGTATTCTGGTTAGTTTTACCACTTGTGCAGCTTAATACAGTGTGCCAACTGACCGGATACACATATCCGGTTAGATCACCACGCTGTTTTACACTGTGAAAGCACCCCTCAAAGGAACGCTCTAAGGAAACGGTCTGTTTTGCAAAATAAAATACAAACTTCTGTAAGTCAGGAAGGAACTCAAATTCCAGAATGACGACACTGGTAGACATCAAAATAGCCAGAGAGCACTTCTTACATAAGCTATTTGTGAGAGGTGAATGGACAGAGCAGGGCCAGGATGCGTGGTTGCAGGCAATCACACAACAGGTCACTGCAACTTGGTTAGATATTTGGAGAGATCAGGGTCCCTTACATGTGGCCCTTAGTGAACTATAAATGGCTCCTAAAGCTAAAGATGAACACGACAAGATGGTTAGGATAGCGGCATATTTGTATCTATATATGGGAGCCATGCAGGACAAATGTGCTGAAGGCCAAGATCTGGCAACTAGGCAACAGATCGCGTTAGAGAAGGCCCAATCTGACCTGGTTTCTTCTGAGCAGAGGATGCACAGAACCCAGGAGTCAGAAAATGAGAGCAGACAGTATCTCATTAAAATCAAAGAGGACATGTGTATCCTGCAACAGGAAAAGTCTGACCAGGATACCAGATTTCTGGCCTTGCAGAAGGAGTACCAAGAAGGTTTGGACTCCCTACTGTAGAGCCAGAAAAAGCTGGAGCAACAATTAGATTTCAATAGGGCATGTGCTGAGCAGGTAGTTACCCTGCAAAGCCACCTAGATAGGGAAAAGGCAGAGAGCAATAAACTGATCCTGAAAGACCTGGATACCCAGGCAGAGTTTGATCAGGAGCGCCAGAAAGCTGGTGCCTTTCAAAGGCAAAGGGACGACCTGGCGGCACAGATGCAGACTCTAAGTCAGGAAAGGGACACCTTATGCCAGGAAGTCTGCCATTTAAAAAGAAAAACTGAAGAAAATCACTTGGCCCTCCAAGGGCTGGGTGACCTCCAAAAAGAGCATCAGAACTTGTTAGAGCACACCAGTAGGGTGAAAGAGGCCCTGGAAAGAAAGGAGCAGGCCAGTAGGGATGGGACTCAGGAGGTAACCCTCCTGCAGCAAAGACTGGCCCAGTACTCCTGGACCAATCAGGAGGCACAGAGAGAGAATGAGGCTCTCTGCCAGCACAATGATAGGCTCCAGCAACAGGTAGCCATGCAGGGGAGACTGATAGAGTCTAGTAAGGCCTTAACTGAGGAACTGAAAGCGCAGGCTCTTGCATTGCAACAGGGTGCAGGGGCTGATAGCGATGAGGTTCGCTGGGAAAGGGAAACGCCTGAGCATAACCTCAGGAGCCCTAGTACCAGAGGCTTTCATCTCTCCCAGTCCCTGGACTCTGCCACCCCAATGTCCCCTGGCGCACATGAGCACAGGGCCACAGGGATGGCAGATTACTATCGAGCTAAAAGTATGGGGCTCATAGGCAAGTACCACCCAGGAATGGATGGGCGGGCATCCGGCATGGGCACCTAAGTACAGTGCAATTTAGTGGGGAACCCCAGGAGAGTAGGCCCACTAAGGGCATCCTGAAGACCTCTGTCCAGTTAGGTCAGTGGGGGGGTACCCATCAAATCCTGGTAGCAAGGAGGGATCTGAAGACTCCTCTGAGCGTCACAGGACACAGGAGACCAGGTCCCCACATTCTGCCAGCTATTCCCAGGCTCGCAGAATCCGGGAAAACCTGGAAGATCAGACGGGCACCTCTGGGAGCAGTGCTTCTGAATCAGAGGATGAATGGACCAGGGTTACCCGAACCAAAAAGGCCAATAAGGTGAAAAGGGCCTTCCTTAAGGACCCCTTAAAACAGATTAAGGCAATCAGGAGTGTCATCACGCCTTATCATAAGAATGCCAAGTATTCTGTTTGGGAACACTTGGAGCGCTATGAGCAAATGATGGAGACTTTCCATTTGGAGGACAGCAGTAGCTGCATCCAGTACGTCAAATGGACATTCTCCCCTGAATATTCCAGTTTGTTTTCGCGGCTGGAGGACCAAAACCATTCAAGATGGTCCACATATAGGGCGGCCATCTTGAAACATTTTTCTGTACATAGAAATCCCCAGGAGGCTCGCAAGGCAGCCTACAATTTGCAATGTGGGGAGGATCAGGCCCCACAAGAATCCGTGCAAGAATTGAAGCGTGCCTTTGCGCAGACCACCAGAAGGGTGCGCACGGACAGCAGAGAATTGAACACATTTTTCCATGCTCTTCCCAAGTACATAATGACCCAGCTCGTGATTTTCACGAGAAAAGATCTTTAGACTTGGTCATTGAGCAAGCCACCCGGATCTATGAGGTGCAGAAGCCCATAGAAAATAAAAGTAATGCGCAGAAAAACCCCAAAACCAACAGCACCCCTGCTGCTGCCAAGGTGGAGGAGGTAAAGGTTGCCCTTGTTTTAGATTTGGAGATGCGGGGGCCTAAAAACCTGCCTGTGCAGAATAACTCTAACACCAGAAGGCCCTCAGGCCAGTCACAGACAGGGAGTCAAGGAGGTAGTCCCACAAATGGGGTCCCTCGCTCCCCTGATTATGTAAGTCCCCGCTACAAGGGAAACCGACCCATCCTGGGTTATGTGTGGACTCCTCCAGCCCAAGGGGGGGGATCCAGCCAAGCACCTAACCCGGGGAACTTCCCTCCTAACTTCCCCCAGGAGAGCAGAAATTCACCAAATCCTGGGCAGAACTTTTTCCCCAGGTATCCACCCAATTTCCAACCCCAAAACCATCCATCCTTCTTTCCCCAATTCCCTGAGCCTAGACAACCGAATCCGGGAGAGGGGAGGCCAAGGGTGGAGGGGTACCCAAATCTTCCCAACCCAGGGTATTACCAGAGAAGGGATAGCTACCCTTCCCGGGATCAGCCCAGGGGAGAAAACAGGACCCCGTATCAGCCTGAGCGGGTTTCACAGTTAGAGCGCCAGGTCCAAAATATAGCAGGGGATCTGGGTCACATACTGAGGGCTCAACAGAACCCTCAGATGAGCATGCCACCGCAGAATGCCCCAAACCCTGGCCCTGGTGCTCCAGAACAATGACGGGGGCAGCACCCCGATAACCCACCGGTTCACAGGGAGGAGGCACAAGGGGAAGAGGGGTGTAAAGCCTTGGAGGAAGCTTCCTTCCCAACTTGTAAACAGCCCCTGGAAATCCAGGAACTGGAAACAAAATCTCCTGCACCTGAAAATATGACTCCCAAGGAGCAGAGGGGGGGTAGGAGAAACAAAGGACCCAAACAGACCCACTTTGTGGAGGAGGTACAGGTCTTCCAATTTGAGGGAGAGGGATCCTCAGAGGATCCTGGGAAAAGGTTCTTCTCCATCAGAGATGGAGGAACTCCTCCCAAGGAAAAATGGGTCCCAAGAGATTCCAATCCAGACTGGGTCGATGTGGGGATTGAGCTGTCGCCGCCCATCATCCTATCCGAGAACAAACAAAACCAAACCTCTCTGGTTCAAACCCATCCTGGTGAATGCCTCCAAACAGGCAGGGTCGGCCCAGAACCGGAACCAGGGGAACCTAAAACCGAATCAATAGACTGGGTAGATGTGGGGATTGAGCTGTCACCACCCATCATTCTATCCCAGAACCAACAATACCAAAATCCCATGGGTCAAACCCATCCTGATGACTGCCTCCAAAAAGGGAGGGGCGGCCCAGAACCCGAAACCATTTCCAGCTGCCAACTTTTTCTTTCAGATTCCCCAGGCTCTCCACAGAATTCTGCCCAAATCTCTTCGCTAGCAATGTCCAAAACCAGAAAATTAGCCCACCAGTTGTCCAAAAATGTGCATTATCTGTGCCCCCTTGAGGAGAGGAGGAAAGATACTATGCCCCGGTACAAGTACAGGGGCAGGGTACAATTTTGGCACTGGTGGACACTGGATCCCAAGCTACCCTTCTGTCCAATAGGGCCTTTGATGAACTAAATGCAGGAAGGGGGGAGAATTACCGTATTCCTCTCACCTCTCTTCCTGGACAACTGCAGAACTTTGACGGGAAGGAAATTCCTGTTGAGGGGACTGCAGATTTGGACATCAAAATTGGGCGACACAAGGTGAAACACCCGGTCATAGTAGTGACTCCAGAGGGCACCCCTTGTTTACTAGGGAATGACCTCCTGAGAAGGTTGTCACCCCTAATAGATTGTGTAAACAAGGTCCTCTGGATCCAGACTAGCCAACCAATAAAATTAAAACAGAGTGTCAACCATGTTAGTTTAAATGGCACCTGCCACATGGTTGAACAAAAATCTGACCAAGTAGAATTTCACTTCCAGAACAACCAAATTCCAGACATGACAATAATAGCAGTAGGACAACAGACTGGTGATGGGGAGTCCTCTCTATTTCTGAAAATCAACCTTCCTTCCAGTTTAAAGTGGTATTCCACACTGGAAGGAAACACTCTGAAATGATTTACTAATCCACAATCAGAAACTCCCACTCCTATAGTCCAGAAAGATGTGAAATCAGCTCAGAGCCTGGCTGATATTCAGCAAATTGGAGAGCAGTTGTTCATCCCTGTTCAGTTAAATGATGGGAAGGACTCTGTTCTCGCCCGAGTGTGTGTGAACAACGGTAAGAGCTTCATCAGCGAAGCCATGTTCTGCCAACTCCCAAAAGATCCAGCCATTCCCACATTAAACTGATAGACAAATGGGAAATGGACCTGGAAGCACCCAATTCCAAACATCTCCTGCCAAGCAGGTGTATGCTCAAAATCTCCATTGTCAACAAGAGCATAGTCCATAATTGTTGGGTCGTGCGAGACGTCACTGCCGCCTTTTACTTAGGCAGTGACATTCTCAATCGCTTTGCCATTAATTTGGACCTAATAAACTTCAAAGCTTGGTCCCGATTAGCGGATAATCCCATGGGCTTTGATGATCCAGAAAAAGCATTTAGGTCAGTTCAATTGCTACCTTATGCAGTTGAAATTCAGATTAAAGAGGAAGTCACCATCCCAGAAAGGACCTGACAATTCTCAATGGAATTGAAAGTTAAAAGAGGACAAAAATTGGAAAACCCTGATGCTTATATTCATCTAAATGCTTCTCTCCAACAGCAAGGGTTTGGGGTAAACCCAACACCATTAGTCAACATAGAACATGACACCATTCCAATAGAGGTGGATAACAGCGACTTAAAGAGTATTACTCTAGCCGCAGGCACCATTATTGGAATGGCGGTTGATGACCGACATTTCTCCATTGATTTAGGAAATGAACTGTTAGGACCAATCCCCAAGGACTGTTTTGACAGAGACAGTGATGAAAATACAACACCAGACAGGATCTTTACCCGGCATGGGGGGAACTTCCTGGTGTACACTTCTTGCCCTTGTGGTAAGGAAGACGTGACTTGTGACTTCAGAAGGGATGAGGTGATTTTCCAGGTCCATGAGGGCTGCCTTTCCCACCTGAAGCCTCCAGTCCAAATCAGCACTCTGACCAGGGACTTCTCCACCCAGCTGGAGGAGGCCGCTGAGATAGCCAAACCAGAAGTCTTTCCAGGCTTCAGGCAGATGGTGGAAGAGAGAGTCAACCTGGCTGATGCCTGTGTGACTCTGGAACAGAAGCAAAAGTCGAAACAAGTTTTCTTGGATTTCCAAGCTCTCTTTGCGGTAGACTCATATGACTGTGGTCCCACCAATATCCACACAACAACAATTCCCACAGACCCTGGAATGACTCCAGTGTTTGCGAAGCAATATCGTTTGCCTCTCGCATCCATGGAGTCCCTCACTGAAATAATTAAGAACCTTGAGTTCCGGGGGAATAATCCGTCCAGTACACAGCACCTTCAATAATCTGGTGCTGTGAATATTGAAGCCAAACGGCCAGTGGAGACTCTGCGCCGACCTCAACAAACGGGTCCATACTTCCCGATGGCCTCTGCCCTACATTGACCAAGGGCTGGCCCAGATCCAGGGTTCACAGGTATTCACTGCAATAGACCTGACCAATGGATACTGGACCGTGCTTGTCAGTAGGGAGGCCAATACAAACTGGCTTTTACCTCCGGGGCCCAGCAGTACACATGGACCCGGACTCCCTTCGGATACCTCAACTCCGGCAATGAATTCAACATTTTCCTACATAAGGCCATGCCCGATCAGGGTGCGAGGGGTAACCTGGCTTGTGTAGATGATGTCCTCATCAAAAGTTCATCTGTTGAGGAACACATAGCGGAGATCCGTTATGTTCTGACAGAGTTGAGGGCCGCCGGAGCAAAACTTTCCTTTCAGAAAGCACAGTGGTGTAGAACCCGTGTTAATTTCTTGGGGCATGAGATTACTCCTCAGTATCTCTGTCCCCAAGAAAAGAAAGTGGAAGCACTCCAGAAACTGAAGGATCCCACAACACTGCGGGAACTAAGGAGCCTCCTTGGACTGACTAACTACAGCAGAAAGTTTATTGAGGGCTATGCAGAGATCACCAGACCCCTGATTCATCTTTTGAAAGGGGGGGTCAAGTGGGAATGGGGTCCAGAACAATTCGAGGCAGTAAGACAACTCAAAAGAAGCCTCTCACAAGCGCCTTGCCTAGCTTACCCTGTCAGAAACAAGAAGATCTTCCTGGAGACAGGGTTCTCTAATACGTGCTTGACGGCAGTATTATACCAAAAGCATGACAAGGTCAATAAAGTAATCTCCTATGCGAGCAAAACTTTATCCTGTGTAGGGAGGAAAAATTCAACGATTGTGAGAAGGCACTCCTGGCAACGGTGTGGGCATTGAAGAATTACCGCCCGTTTATCCAGGGGGAACACATCATAGTGGAGACTCCACACCAGCCTCTGCAATACCTCCAAAGTGACAGAATCCGGGCCGGTAATGTGAGTAATTCCTGAATTACTTCCTGGATTCTGTCAATGCAAGGCTTTCCTGTTTAGTCAGATATGGCCAAAACAAGAAGAGTCCCCTCGCGCAAGGTCTGGCTGATTTGCATGATTGTGCCAGAGAAAACTGTCTCGAGGACGAAAGTCTAAAAATCAGGGACAACATGGAGGCATACCTTAATTACCCACACAAAGTCTTTGAAGAAGACAATGTTAGGGAGAATTCTCTGTTTAGGCTGAATTTCCTAACCTAGTGAGTCCCCCAGCAGCTTTGCTGGATTTCTGGAGTTTGTTTTTTTCCATCCTGCCAAGAGTGAGACTCTTTTTTTTCCCACTCTTGGACATGTATGTGTGTAATTCTTTCAAATGTCAATGTGTTCTATGGGCTATGGGGTCTTTTACTCCGTAGGGTCTCATATGTTTTTCTATGTGTGTTACACCGCACCCTATGTGCCGTTACACGGGGGCGTCCTTGCGGACCCCCACCATAGACTCCATACCCGGGGACTGACTACCGTCTCCCCGGGCATGTAAAGTCACCATTGGCTTTACTAGACCTAAATTTACTAACAGAACTAGTCCAAACCACCTTATTGTGGACGTACTAGTAGGGGTAATTCGATTACTCCTGGATCTGTTATTCGAGGGGGTACTGTCCCGCCCCCCCTCGTCGAGTTTTGGCTGGTGGCAGTGGAAACTACTTGATATGTTCGACCCCGGACATAACCCTATGGGATTCGTCCCATTGTTGGAGATTGATACTTTTCCTTGTTAATCTCTAACGTACCACCGGTCTACTTATCTTAAATAAGTTTATCGGATGGTATTTTCTGCCAGAACGAGGTTTTTAAAATGGCGTCTGTGTTCGTCTCTGTGACTCCTAAACCAAAGGTTGAGCCCTTTGTTCCACTTTTGGCGGGCCTCTGGACAGAGACCCTCCAAAGTGGTGCCATTCTGTCTGGGTTACCACAGGGGTGTGGGAGGGGGTTTAGGCACCCTGGACCGAGTTGCCTTGCCAACTCCGGTCGCACTCTGGAGTGATTGGCCCAAGTGGTGAGCCTTCCCGCTCACCACTTAGCATGTGTTGATTGACAGCTAGGCTGAATGAAAGGGGGTTTTCTGCATAAAAGCAGGGCTTTTGGGACTGGATCTTCAGAAGTCACCACAGGACCTAAGAATCCAACGAGGGTAACGCTGAGCCGACCTGCACGACGACACCTCCGGTGGAGCCCTGCGGAACCGACTCACCACTTCCCGACGACAGAGGAGATCTCCCTGCCGGAGAGGCTCTTCCCCTGACTGGTGGGAACAACCAGTCCCTTTGCTTTTTATTCGCCTCAGGACGCAGTGGTCGAATTGCCCGTGCAGCGCACCTCGCCAACCGGATAGCCACTACCCCTGACCCGCGATCAAAAGGTGGTGCCTTGTGACGGAGCACTCCGTGGCTGGTCTCTTCCCTGGTGGTGCACCGGACTTCACTTTCTTCGACGACGAGAACCTCTCTACTCTTGGCAAAGACCCGACGTGCATCCACCACCAGGAACAACTGCTCCCGCCGGAGCTGCCCTCCACAACAAGGTACCGTGTCTGCCTGGCTTCCCTTTTGATCGGTTCGAGTGAGGTGTCTTAATCCTCTCCGTGCCGTTGGGTCGCCTGCAAGCTTTTCTCAATTGTTGTTCTGAACTGGTTCAATCTGCCGATAACACTTTGCTATAAAGACCTGAATGCATCTCCACTAGAGACTTTTTGGGACATCGCGCCTTGCCTCTCTCCGAGTGGGCCTGGCCTCTGAACTTTATGATCTATTGTGATTCTTGCCTTCCTGCCTTGCATTTTATCCGCGTAAGATTGAACTGTGTTGATTTCATGACCTGCCTATCTTTTTCTCTCCCGTCCTAACTAATATTAGAGTGTCATCTGGGTTGAGGTATACACCTCTGTCTGAAAATAAGTGGTACCGGTAGAACCTAGAGTTGTCGAAATATTGCTAGGGGGATTGATCGTTTCTGCTTCGTAGAGTAATTGTGTTTGATTTGTTTGCCGTGATAGTGCCATAGTGTTTTTCATAGATGTTTCGTTATAAATAAATACCTTAATATCTTTACACTAAGCCTTGTTGCGTGTATGCTTGTCTTTCTGTGAAGAATTGCCCTATCTTGTATACTCCACATACTGCTCAACTCTTCTTGAGGGAAGTCTGACTGCTCAACCACAGCTACCAAGTGAATCTGTGTGGTACAGACTGCTACCAAGTGGGTTCACCGCCCAACACCTGTAGTCCTAAATCTTTTGCAGTGGTCCCAGAGTGAACTGCACAGGTGTATGCCTAACAGACAAGCGTAAGGGAATGCCCACGGTCTATTTGGATGGATGCTCTTACCATGTTGACAACAACGGGGAAAAAGAACTGGTGGCCAGCGTAGGGAATGCATGGGTGAATGAGTCCCCAGAACCCTCCGCTGGGTACAAAATTGGTCCCCGAAGTAGTCAGGTGGCAGAGTTTATGGCTGTGCATCAGGCCATCCTCACTGCTGTCCAACATCAACTCCATGAACTGGTCATAATCACAGATTCGGATTATGTACGGAACAGGTTCGTGGAGCATCTGGTTAATTGGAAAACCAGAGGCATGCTATGTCCTAATAACAAACCCTTGAAACATGGGAAGTTAATCCAAAACATTGATGATCTGGTCACCTAGAATGGGGTGACCATCTACTGGAAGAAGATCAAGGGTCATTCCAAAGTAGAGGGACCAGACAAAAATGGAAATGACTTAGCTGATCAGCTGGCCAAAACCGAGGCCATCCAAGGGGATCTAATAGAGATTGAGTCCCTGTTGGGGGAAATCCAGGTCACTGTTATCACTAGGTCCCAGACAAATGCTCACAATGATCTTTCAACTGCACAATGGAGTAAGGAGACCCCTGATGCTGATTTGATTACGGCTCAAAAGGGGGATCTAATAATTGGTAAGTTTTACCAACACATTGAGGACCCTGGGAACTTTCCCCTGACGGATACCGCCGATTACATTGGGAAGGAGGACCTTAGAGTGTTGATGAAATGTCCAAAGATGTTCCGAATCCAAGACGGTTTGTTGGTAAGGAAATCCCAAGCTGGCCATGATCAGTGGGTGGTCCCTACCTCATTCCGAAGCCTGATGTTAAGCCACGCCCATGATGCGGCCACCGCCGGTCATAGGGGGTTTCATACAACACTTGAAATCTTAAGAGAGATTGCATACTGGCCACATATGGGCCAGGACCTCAACCAATACTTGAAGGGGTGTCTTGTGTGTGCACAATTTCAGCCAACATCCCTCACACACCGGGCGCCTCTCCAAAAGAGGGGAATGACACTGCCATGGTCAAATTTGAAAATCGACTTTGTAGGCCCTGTAATTCGCTCGTCTAGAGGAAACAAGTACATGTTGACTGTCACATGCTTGTTTACCAAGTGTTTGGAATGTCTCCTGGCCCCAAACTGCAAGGCAGAAACAGCAGCTGCCCTGATGATTAACCACATCTTTTCCTGTTTTGGTCTACCTCAAAGAATTGAGTCAGACAGGGGTTGCCACTTCACCAGTAATGACAAAGATGTGGGAGATACTGGGGGTCAAAAGGAAGTTACATATCGCTTACCAGCCAGCTTCTTCTGGGGCAGTAGAATGCTACAACTGGACCATTGTGAGCATCTTAAAAAAGTTTGTGGCAGATTCTGGGCCAAGTTGGGATATCCGATTACCTCTGGTCCTAATGGCCATCAGATCTACCCCTTCATCTGCAACTAAAATGTCACCATTTGAACTGATGACCAGATGCAAGATGGTGCTTCCCCAGCATTTGCTCTACAGGACCCAAGAGCAGACACTGGTAAATGCCTCCACAACTCATGAGTATGTGGAGAATTTAAGGAAACACCTTCAGCATGCTTTTGCCTATGCTCATCGGAATCTAGAAAGATCAGCTGATAGCATGAAAACCCACTACGACCTGAAGACCACCAGGTAGGAATATACTGTGGGAGACCGGGTCTATCTATACAATTTCCAAAGGAACCAGGCCAAACAGCGAAAATGTTTGCCTACATGGAAGGGACCGTTTGAAATTATAGACAAAATCTCCCCAGTAGCGTATAAGATCCGCATCCCCAAAGGTATTCTGGCGGAAGGGGAAGACAAGTGGGTACATATATATCAGCTAAAGTGTTGCCATCACAGGCACACTCTGCAACAACTGGAGGAATCCTCTGGAATTCCAGAGGGGGCCGCTCCAGAGTAATTCAGTTCCAACCCTAAAATATCCCACATATGTCGCTAAAATATGATGATTCTGGAAAGAAAATATTCCCTGTTATATCTTGTTTTTCAAAATAATAATGCTATGTCTCTTGATTTATAAAATGTACATGCCGCCCCACTATATCAATAGTGGGGGAGAAATGTCTACGAATAGGTATTGCCGCTGTTGCTTTATCATCCTAGGGGAGATGAAACCATGGAGACTGACCAAGGAGGACGACCGGGGACTGGGAGCAGAGATCTGAGGGGCCCGGGGTACCGTCCAATATTCCCATCAGGACCAGCGAGGAGAACTGATCGATCCAACTGGATGGAGGAAAAGATGCTGAACTGTGCCATCTACGGAATTGGAAGAAGATGATGCAGACATTCCAGCGCTTGGATCAAAAACATCCTTTGCACCCGACTCCCCCTCAACTCCAAATCAAAGCGCAGTCGGGCGGGGGGGCTTGTCAAGGGTTTTGACCCATGTTGAATCAATAGACTGGGTAGATGTGGGGATGAGCTGTCGCTGCCCATTATTCTCTCCCAGAACAAACTAAATCAATAGACTGGGTAGATGTGGGGATGAGCTGTCGCCGCCCACATTCACGCCAGAATCCAGGAGAACCGTGCAGTTTGCACACACCAAAATGGTCACCTAATCTGCCACCCACCAGTGCAAAGAAAGATGGTTCCGTTCAAAATCCGTTTTTATTGATGTCAAAAAGTTGCTAAAATCATGGGCACAAGACCACTCTAAAGATACAACCTTCTTGTGGGGGGTTCCACATCACCACTCTACTGTACGGATGCCATCAAAACAATGTTAAGCAAGGATCCTATACTATCAAGCAAAAGACCACTCTATTGAAATGCATTAATTCAAGACAGATCCCAAAAATGGGTGCAGTACCAGCTTTGTCCACAAACCGGCGCTAGCGGTCTAAACTCTGACAGGAGAACTGCGACTTCAGAAGGTAATCAGCCTCCTGAGACAGCTGGAAACTTCAAAGGCCTGCTGGTTAATTAAAACTCTTAACCACCTGCTGTTCCCAGAGACAATCTGATTGCATTAACAGGCCAAGAGGCTGGGAAACCTTCTCACCTCAGAGACCCACACAACAGCCCAGGAAGTCACAGGTTCATGCTAACCAAATGCAGAGTGGCCCCCTGGCCTGCTGACCTCAGCCAACACAATAGACTCTTTCAATTGAATGGGGCATGTTGATTTTCAGTGTGGACTGTAAACAGAGCCCTGCCTGGGAGAGGAGAGACATGTGGTACTCCCAAGTTTCTGGGGGTGGACTCAGACACTTTTGTGGAATCATATTGCAGCAAATATATGTTTAAGTTAATTGCTTCTAAAATATTGTATTAAGTTCACAAAAATGTGCAATTTGGAGAACCTTAATCTAAGAAATGTACCCACAATTCAAGACTTGATTCAACTTTGTACCATGTTCTGAGGCGAAACCCCACTATTTATTGATATTACAGACACCAGGTTTATGCTAGAAACCTAGTAAATTACTGGAATGTGTGTAGAAGGAGGGTGTACATTTGTGTAATTTTTGATACTGATTTAACATTGTTAAACCAACTAAAAACGAAATTAAGTTGCCATTTGTGAATGCAAGCCCTCAGGAAGATCAGAGTCTAACAAGCATGGACCATAAGTGATCGGTAATATGTACATGTGATTTCAACAAATTGTGTATCTAGGAAATATGTATTTGGATCAGAAATAGATTTGTGTGCACATTGACAAGGGGAGTGTCTGGCTGTAAGCCATAAAGATGACCACAACCCAGCTCCCCAATCAAGGGAGAGAGGAGGACGTGGCCAATGATAGATTGGAGGGGCTGGCTCAGCTATGCCCAGGCACACACCCACTTTCTAAACACATAAAAAGAGCCACTGGAAGCCAGATAGGACTTTTCTTTTTCACTTTCTGCGGAGCATTTTGACTTCAGACTTCACATCCAGAGATCCAGACTTCAAATCCATCAATCTCCAGAGACCAGAAATTAACTCCAGAATTTGTAGCAGAGAGGCCTGAATCCACAAGCTGAATCCTTTTCAGCGGGCCTCCAAATCATTTGCAAACTATTCAAGAGCCGGGCGAGCTGTTTGAATTCTTTGCCAAGAACTTTTGCAAGAACCTGTAGCAGTACCCAGAAAGCAGTGCTGTATCCGGAACCAGAGAGAACCACCGACCAGACCGTTGTGAGCAGAACCGGTGCCTGACAGACCCAGAGAGCAGAGCTGACCCAGATAGCCGGGACTTCAGAACCACCCGCCGGAAGTCCCGTCCAACCTGACCAGACCTTGACGGCTTATTTCAAAATATAGTGTGAGTACTCACTGTGCCAAAACCAATCTCTTAGTTTAAAATAATCTAATCCAAACTATTTTAACCTATTTAGAACTGCCTCCTAGAATCGTGTCATTCTGTCATCTTTAATCCTGAAAACTGTCATCTGTCATTCTGAGCTTTAAAATTTCAAATCCGAAAAACTACCTTTACTAAATCGGCCATGTCTCCGGAACCGTTTGTGATAGAAGTGAGATTTAACTTTCATTTTGAATCTGCGATTCTAAGCTTTCCAACAAGCTTGCTACTCCTCATACTGCCTCCGTAATTGCGCTCGACGCACGCAACTAAATTTGCCGCGATTTGACATTTTCCTTAATTTCAGCCACGTGTAAAAATATTTGTCCTTGCTTTCCTTTGCTGAAATTTGTTTGCAACCTGACAATCATTCATAGAGCATTGCTAAAGTGATCCTGAACTAATACAATGTAGCTATCACCTACCCTGAACCTCCTATAGGGAATTAAAAGCATTTTTCGCATATTTTTCACTTAATTGCAACCACATCAAAGTATATTGCCTGTGTTTAAGACTCCTACCTGTTTTCCTCTAAGCTTGCTAGGGGGGAACTGAATTATATTTGATTGCATTCCTGAGAACTGTGTGCTTTCCTCCCATCTCTTTACCTTGCATAAAGGGGGGGGGATTGTCAAAGAAAAGTGAGTACATTGTCTTTTGTTGAAGTCATATCAAGTTTATTTTCTGTACTGCATTTTCATTCATCATTGCATTATCCTTGAAGCCGTAAAAGCATTCTCAGCTACTTTATCCTCTCTATATCACTTCTAAGCCATCAAAAAGAGTGTACCACTGTAACATTATCCATTGTTGATCACTATCATCCTCACAAGTGTGCTATCAAATATTAATTTACTATAAAAGTGTGATATATATATATTGTTTAATTTTCAAATAAACCTTTTGAATTTGCAAAACAAACCTACTTCTTGGCTCAGCGGGGTCAGGGGGATTCTGAGAGAGGGGTGTTATATAAGGGTTTTCATCCAGAGTAAACAAACTGGACATACAAATACATCAATAAGTGCATCCATCAGCATCCCAGACTAGGCATTGACTTAGCTGTAGTGTTGAATTGAAATCGCTTACAGTGTTCAGTAAGAATGAAAACAAGCACACAGAGAGACTTTGGAAAGTTCTGCAAATCCCAATGAAGAAAAACATGACAGTGAAGAAGGAAAATGCATATTTGATCAGGAACACAGTATTAACCTAGGCCACACAATCTCAAAGAAGCCAGTCAACCTAAGGAATAAATTGCTAAAATTAGATGAGCTGGCATGTGATGTCGTGAGAGTTGACATCATATGAAAAAGGTGGGGAAATTTAAAGATAATGTATAGAAGGGCCGAGAGAGATGAAGGGAGTTGAAATAGAGGAAGAAAATGGGGGTTAATGTGAGGACTTGGAGTTAGAGCTGGATGGCAGCTGCACTGGGAGTTGGAATTTCCTTTGGAATTTCCTGAAGGCTGTGACTGGGGAGGATTCAAGCTTCGGCTCAGGGGTGTTGTTCTGACAAGGAGGAGCCTAGTCATATCTAGCTGCTAGAAAGGAGATTTCTGGCTGTGAGAGTGGGGGCAGAAAAGACCAAAGGGGGGAGGGTCTATCTAAGATACAGAGGGACGAAAAATCATTTGGATGGTGAGTATAAAAGAAAAATAAATAAATAAATAAAATTCCTCCTGCGGAATAATTGGCAAGGTATCAGGTTTGATGCAAAGCAACACTCAAATAACCTTTTATGTTACCAAAAGGTGAATGAAGTAATCTGTATTTAAAATTTCGAGTGGGAGTTTTTCCATTTATTGCATAGGGTTAGATTATATGAGCCATCCAATGATCAATGAGCAAGTAAGGGTCACAGAAAGCTGAAAAACAAAGGTTCAACTATATCCTTGTAGTAACCAATGTATGGTGAAATCTGACAAATCGTATGTTTTGATTACCATGTCAAAGTAAATGTTGATTTGCACATGTGCATTACAAATAATGTTTGCATGTGACTTTGTGCAAAACAGATTTATTTAACCAAAGTGATTGATTCAAGCTAATGAGATAGTGTATATAAAGTGCATGATTGTGAAATGGTCTAGCAGTCTTTATTTACAAATAGGGGTGAATGAATCAAGATAACAAAACATTGCAGTACTAAGTCTGGTGGTGCATAGCTAAAGGTCCAAAATAAAACAATAGATTAGTAAAACAGAAGTGGTAAGATACTTCTTCCACAAGTCACAAAACTCTGACTGTTGATACTGGAGGATTGGTGGCAGTACGTATGCAAATTATGTTGCAGGTGTCAGAGGTTACCATCAGGTTTGAGTCTAGAGCATAGGTTATAGAAGAGAGCCTTTTATATAATCTAGATGGAAAGGTCCTGGTTTGTGCCTGGGCAGAGGAACATTATAGGAAGTTCTTATGGTTAGACCATTTAACTCTAAAGATGGATCAAAACCCTTCAAGCATCTCAACAACCGGAATGGAGAATTTCTCCACTAAAATAAGCAGGAGTACATACAAAATCATTGTCTCTTTCCCCATTTGAAGTAGCCATACCCTTTTATGCGCTTTTAGTTTTTGAACTAAATAAGGAAGTGCACAACTTCTACACAAGTACTGCACTTTATGAACTGGCACTACCTATCGCAGAGATGACTGTAGGCTGTGGAGCTTTACGCCTCTGGGCCCGATTCAGGGATTTCTTTGCATGGTGCAAAGTGTCCTTGCGCTGTCAAAAAGTCACTTTGCACTGCCAACACACAGGCTAATTCATGGAACTGGTCAAAGTTAATTTTTGCAGTGTAAAGTCAGTCAGAGAAATGTCATTTTTTGCAGTACAACGCCATTTTGCACGGACTTTCCTGTTCCATGAATTAGCAATTCAATTGGCAATGCAAAGTTACTTTGCACCATGCAAAATATTCCATTAATCGGGCCATCAATATTTATGCGTGTGATGTGCCTCTGAATTCTGCCCTACGTTGGATTATCGAACTGACTTAACTAATGAGTTCACTGCATTGCACTTTTAGAAATGTATGTATCTTTAAGCACTTTAACAACCAGGCTCCACTTAATGATGATGTGACTGTGGGCCATGGGCCTTTGAGCCTCAGTGTTTGCAGTGTGCCTCTGGTCTTTGCTGGACTATCGAATTGACATAAACAAGGAATGTGTGCATGCAGCGTGCAGTGTGTCTCGTGCTTGCTGACTTGCCGGACACTTCTGTGGAGCTCCAGTTTCTTGCACGGAGTGTGTTTTTTGTTTCCTTGTCTGCCTGGAGACGGCCCTACAAATACCTATCAACAGCACGGTGCACACGCGGTGGTGTGCGTGCAGTGTGTCTCGTGCTTGCTGATTTGCCAGAAACATCTGTGGAGCTTGAGTTTTTTTGCAAGGAATCTGTTTTTCGTTTCCTTGTCTTCCTGACCGCAGACCTACAAATACCTATCAACAGCGCAGAGCATGCGCGGTGTGCATGCAGTGTGCTTTGGGTCTCCCGTGTCATCTGAGGAGCAGGAGCGGCTCCTTGACTCCTCTGTGATAGAGTAGTCTTCACTTATGTGCAAGCGGGGGTGGCCTTAGACGGCCTGAGTAGTCACTGGCAGCTCAGACTGTCTGAGGGGTTCCCTCTGACCCTGCTAACCCCTGCAAGGTGAGTGCACTTCCGTTAACTGACTTTACAACCGCAAGAGCCGAAAGTACGATGGTGTTTACAGTGCAGTTTGTCTCGTGTTTCCTGTGTCAACTGAGGAGCAGGTGCAGCTGCTTGGCTCCTCTGTGATAGAGGAGTCCTCACTTCTATGCAACTGGGGATGGTGTTGGAAGGCCTGCACACTTGCCAGAATTTGAGACCGCAGGAGAGGACCCCTCTGCCCCTGCTAACACCTGCGAAGGTGAGTGTGCTTCAGTTAACTGACTTTGAGAACCCAAGAACAGAAAGTATGATGTTGTTTACAGTTAAATCTCTGTGTCCTAAATACATTGAAAGAGTGCCCATGAATAAGAGCACGGATATGCTTTTTTCAGCTTTGGACCTTGAAAGGCCAAAAGAATGGCGGGGGGGGGGGGGGTATAGTGAATATAACACGAGAAGAGACTGGAAATATCTGACATCCGATCAATTGCGATCAACTGATGCAAGGCCTGTTTGCTGCCTTAGTGTCTAAGCCAGCACTTATTGACCTAAGATCGACTGTGGACTCAATAGAGAGCCCGGCCTTTGTGCTCCCTACTGCCCCCCTTGTGGTCACTGACTCTACCTCAGACTCTTTGAAAGGATCTGAGTTGGTACCAGACACTAGTCTATGTGTCAATGGTACAACAGACATGATATTCGGCCCAGGAACCCCAACATTCAGTGCCTATGATGCAGCCGCCTTGCAATATCGAGGAACTGTTCAAACAAATTCAGAGTCATAGAAAGAGAAATCCAAGTGGCTGTTTCGATTCTGCTCTTCCATCAAGTTTCCCTGCACATGAATCCTTGTCAGGTTCCCCGAAGGTGCAGGAAGACGTCTGTCTAATTTATTTCAGCTTTAAAGCTTGCCAACAGGGGAAGCTGATGGGTCTCCGCTCCAACAGCATTCTTCTGTTTTTTTCTACAGGTGAATCAGGGAATTACTCTGTGCACCCTGTTAAAACACCCACCTATGACCCTGTAGCTCATCTCTCTGATGCAGCAGTTCTTCAGATGCAAAATAACGTCATGGCCGCTCTAACTATCTCTTTTGCTCCTTTTTTTTAAGCTCTACAAGTCCTTAAATGATACTTTAAAAGACCAATCTACCCTCTTGGCAATGGTCCATTCCAAGTTAACCTATCTGGAAAACCTAGTTAATTCAGTGCACAATGGGCTCGACAAGGAAGCTGAATCTTTCTTGGCCCGGCGAAATAGTCTGTGTGATTTGGCCAGGCATGAGGAGGCAGACAAAACTACACTACTGGCTGCCTTGTTGGAGAATTGTAATTGGATGCGCTCCTTTCATAAATTGACTACAGTGTCTTGCACAGAAGCGTCAGAGCATCTGGGTCCGTTGTGTCAAGTCCCATTAAAAGGACTGACTGTAAGGTATCCCTGCACTGTGCTGCCAGCGAAACCAGCAGTTGCTTCAAATTTAGATTTTTCCATATAGATCACTGACCCGCCCCCTCTGGGGTCACCTCTGCCACCTGTGAGTGAAAATTCTTCTGAGAGCATGTCAGCTAGAATTGTAGAAAAGTTGCCATTACAATGGTGCTGAAGATCTGAGTCGCACCATGACGGCAGCTCCCCAATTGCTCACAGAGGCCCTCATTACGACCCTGGCGCTAAGGGGTTTGCGCCAGCGTTAGCTGCGCCGACCCCTTACCGCCAACTACGAGTTCCCATAGCGCCATGGTCATTTTTCCGCCCGCTTTTTGCGGGCGTAAAAATCCATGGCGCTATGGGACCTCGGTGTTAATTACGCCACCGTAGTGTACGGTGGCGTAATTAACACCTTCCCCACTCCCATTGAGCCCTATGGGGCCGAAATGGGAATGGGGAAGGGTAAATGGGTCAATGGGGACTTACCGCCCCGCCGACCTCGGAATGGGGCGGTAAGTCCGCCATCCGCCATGGCGTAAAGGGACTTTGCGCCATGGCGGAAAAGTCCGCCGATGGCGGAAAAAATCCGCCAGGGTCGTAATGAGGGCCAGAGTCTCTGTTAATGGCACCTTTCAAGCCCTTTTCAATATTTGAAAAACCAACTCAATTGGCTCCAGTAAAGACTAACAGCAAACTTGTTTGTCAACTACAGAAAAAATCTAAAAAACAACAACTGACATCGATACCCAAGTCAAAAGGGTCGAGAGCCTTTCTGAGAAACTTAAAAACTCCTCTTAAAAGCCCTCCAACTTATTTGAGGAAATAGGGGGAGCACCAAATACTGTGTCCCTCGGTGCAAACGGCCCTCGTACGGTGATCTTCATCCTTCACGCAGACCCCTGAAGGTGGTGACATTCTAACTTTGACCGGCACAGGGGTCTGCGATCGGCAGGCCACTGACACCTGAAAACGATTTACCTCTCTCTGTGGGGCGGCTTGTGATTTTCTCCCGGGTCCTTCCGGCATTGAATGGAAATATTGTGCGGAAAGCTGTTGCCTTTCAGACTCTGGAGCAAAAAAGAAAGGCCTTGATTGTGAAGTTTCAGGTGTCAGTACGTGATTGCTCCCTACCTAGATCCCATATATCTGGAGGTAAGGCAAACAATTCAGCCACTCGAAACGATGGAGTAAAGGGCGAGAATTTGATTATGTTGGAGCTAATATTATCTGCAAACGATCCCCCAATCATCAACAGGAGGAATCTCCTTAAATGAGAACACCACACTCCAAAATGGAGGTATATCAATTCAGATGACATCAAAGTGGTGCAGTTTGTCAATGTAAAAAGAGTGGATTGGTTCATACATCTAAGCTCAGTTTTTATCAAATCTGTGCTAATGGAGAATGGTCGTGATCTCTTACCCTTTGGCTTTGAACTAACTATCTATAGATCCTGAGAAGTATATAGAGGAATAGTCCAAGATCACAATCGAGACTCTTTTAAGTCGGACTCACTCCCAAGTGTAAATTCAGACATGACTACCAAGGCCAAAGGGGTGGGACATAGAGGTCTTGTGCAGTATCCGCCCCTGAAATCTGGTGCACTGATCTCTTTCAAAAATCATTAGAGCCAAGATTTGCCTTCTCCTCATGGTCTTCGAATTTGGTTCCTGGAACTCTAGTAGATTCATACATTTATTCAACAATAAGGATTTGAACCTGCAGCATTTTGACATTCTATGCCTTCAAGAGACTTGGCTGAGATCTAACCCATGTGTGTGAGGTTACTGAATGTCATCTAAACCCGGCGCAGAAGGGTTTGATTGGTAGACCTTACTCACAACTGTTAACCCTTATGAAAATAGGCAGGGATATTGTGATACAAGGAAAGCATAATCCTAACATCTGTGTCCGATTGTTGATTTTGGAACAATCATAGGGTGGGGGCCATGCCATGACTATATTTATGATACTTAATTTGTATTGGAGCACAGCATTATGTGAAGAAGTACTCTTTTTTGACACAGTATTGAGCTGATTGACAAGGCTTATATTCGATACACAAATCTGCACATTGTTTTATGCAGTGACGTAAACATCAAACTTCTAGATGAAATGGATAGTTTGGCCCCTAAAAATACATTTTTTTAAATGAGCCAGCCAATGGTCCGAAGAGACTGCAACTCAGGGGTTCCACATGTTGAATGGGTAAACAATTTGACTCACCCGCTGTGTGTACATGGTCAAGGGGAAACCAGCAGGCATGTCTCGACTATTGCATAGTTTTGTTTAACATTTTGCACTCTATGACTCAGTGTACCGTGAGGCCAATGGTTACTAGTTACTATGATCTGCTGGATGTGAGATGAGTGGGTATTGCCGACCCCCCCCAATACATCACTACAACCCACGATAGGGATCACGCAGGGGAGAAATTGATTCAGGATTAGGCTCAGAGAAGTGCCAATCCTTACAGCTAAACTGGGTCGTTATCTGGCAGGAAACAATCAAGATGCAGAATATGCATGGATCCTAAAAGACTTCAAGGAAAATTCCCCTGGTCATGACAAGGTCGAGTTCAAATCCCTGCATGTGTATAGTCTCCTGGTGGCTTGCGCTAAGAAATCCCTATGCTCAGAAGGAAACTTAAGAGGAGACGACTGGAGGGTTGGGAAGGTCTAATCAAAAAATGGTAGCAAAACTATAAAAATTGGCAGATTGCTTCCACAAGCTTAATAGCACAGTACGACATGGAATATATACTAAATTTTGTATCTAAATCCAACACCAGATCATTGTGGGATGTGATGAATAATGATGATAATATACAATTCGCAATGTAATCAAATCCAGTATATGTGGAAGCATGGATTTCACACTTTGCAACCCTTTTTGCAATAGGAAATAATAATAGACAGTCAAAGAATGCCCCACCCACTCCTGAATGGATCTTTGAGTTTGATGTGGAGTATATTACATCTAGGATTAGGGGACTGAGCTCTTCTTTGACCCCTGGGCCTGGTGGTTTGACCAACTTCATGCTAAAGGAGGCCGTGGAGCCCTGGGCAGAGTTCCTTTTCCTGCTCTTCAAACAGGTGGTAGCTACATGATCGATCCCGGATTCATGGAGATCAGCTAAGATAGTGCCTATATTTAAAAAGGAAAGCAGGGAGGACCCTAGAAACTACCGGCCCATAGCACATTTAGACAACATAGGCAAGATCTTTGCCTCAATGTCTTTGTGTGATTTAACCCTTTGGACTACAACTCTGAGCATTTAGCTCCTTGGCAATCAGGCTTCAAGAGGGTGGGCACTAGTCTAAACATCGGCATCTTGAAAAATAATAATAATTTAGTATTTATATAGAGCTACGAACCCTCAGGTATCTGAGCGCTGCTTATTATTACCCACGGTGTATGATACTCATTTATCGACCTCGGAAGGATGAAAGGCTGAGTTTGGCCCTGCTGGGATTCGAACCTGCGTGAGCAGGTTCTGGACAGATGTCAAAGCGAGTGCTCTACTCGCTGTGCCACTTGGCCACCTTAATGCAATCAAGACCAGATCTAACTATTATTTGGCCTTTATTGCACTTGAACATGCCTTTGATAGTGTTGATATGGAGAGACTATGGGCTAAGCTCGCTAGTTTGGGATGCCCCCATGACTTGGTAGATGCTATTAGATCTCTTTATTCTTACACCTCAATTGATGTGAGATTGTCAAGATGGTGGGTGATGACCAGTAAAATTAGGACATCTGTAGAATTGAAACTGAGGTGTCCCTTTGCCCCTATACTTTTTAATCTTTATATTTCTGACTTGTGGGAGTCTCAAAAGTCCATCTCAGCATTCCCCCCGAAGCTCAAGGGCTTTCATACTCCCGGGATCGTGTATGCGGATGACCTTGCCCTCATTGACCAAACTCGAGTAGGTCTCCAGTGAAGGCTAACTGAAGTGATGGAGTACACAGCGGCTAATAGCCTTAGAGTGAAAATAAAAAAATCAAGTTTCTTGATCTTAACTTCTGCCCGTAAAGGGACTCTAAAAAGCAGAAATAAGAAGCAAACCTTGTGGTATCTGGAGGGAAAAAGATTACCAGTAGTTGGCTCAATGACATACCTGGGAATAGTGGTCAACCAGATTGTGAGTGAGAGACCCTGGTACGTATGTCTTAAAAGTAAAATGTAGAGACTAGTGGAACAAGGTATGGCCATCCATAAGCCTTATGGGAAATGTACAACTGCCCCGTTGATAGATTTTATAAACAGAAGGTGGTGCCAGTCCTAATGTACGAGTTTGAAGTGATATTAAATCTGTCTTGGAAAGTGTAGAGGATCCTTAAAGGGTGGTTTTGGAGGAGAGTATTGTATTACGTAAAACTTTGCCAGCTGCTATGATTAGGTAAGAGGTTGGGCTTCAATCCATGGAATCCATTATGCGATGGAAGTCGATATCTCTCTTCCAGAAATGCAGCATGTCTGATCACCTCCCCCCTTTTGAGATACTGAGACATTTGGTTAAAACTCATCAGAATCGGTTGGTGGAAAAATGTCAAAAAAGCTGCAGAGGCTGGCTGGCACACTTTAACATCCGACTAGAGATTCTCATAACAAACCTTGCTAGGGTTAAGGCAAAAGAAAATCACAGTATTGGATTGATATGCAGGCAATAAGATCTATTCATAAACTGTTGTTGGATTTATCTTCTGAAGCAAGACCGATGAATCAATTACCTGTGTGCCTAGCCACATTTCCATCTCCAGCCTATCAAGACCCATTTATGAGATATTAACATCCTGCCAATAAGAGATGTGCAAATGGTAAGGAAACAAACCTCAACCTTGATCTGTAGATTTTGTGGGAGGGGAGACTCTACTGAGTCGGCGTATCATTTGATAGTGACATGTGGATCCTTATCCAAGATAAGAACAAGATACCTAGCAGATTTTGTGAACACTGTAAACACCCTATCAGCAGAGGAATGATGGGAGAGATTATTAATGGGTGAAAATCGATGGGCCTCATTACATGGTAGGCGGGCGGTAAGGGTTAACGGTCACCGGTAATGGTACCGGTGACCGTTAACCCTTACCGCCTTACTACGAGGTCCCTTAGCGGGTTGGTACTTTAACGCCTGCTTTTAGCAGGTGTTAAAAACCAACCCGCTAAGGGACCTTGGTGCTAATTACGGCACCGCAAATTTGCGGTACCGTAATTAGCACCTTCCCCATTCCCATTATGCCCTATGGGGCAAAAACGTGAATGGGGAAGGGCAATGGTGGAAGGGGGAATTACCGCCCGCCAACCTTGGAATAGGGCGGTAATTCCCCTTTCCACCAAGGCGCTGCCGGTATTTTACTGGCATGGACCAAGGTGCTAATAGGGTTAGTTGGGGGACTTTTGTATGTGTCTCCAAGACATGCAATAAACTGCTGTTGAAACTCACCTGGTCTGGTCATTGTCCCAACAATCCAATCCTAATAAAGTCTGTTTCATATGATATTGCACCTGGTGATAGTAAGTTCACAATTCCTGATATTAGAACCAAACTATACACCTATGATGTACTCCTGATATTAGAACCAAACTATACACCTATGATGTACTCCTGATATTAGAACCAAACTATACACCTATGATGTACTCCTGATATTAGAACCAAACTATACACCTATGATGTACTCCTGATATTAGAACCAAACTATACACCTATGATGTACTCCTGATATTAGAACCAAACTATACACCTATGATGTACTCCTGATATTAGAACCAAACTATACACCTATGATGTGATATTGCTTCAAGAGACCTGGTCATGCTCCGATATTTCCCTTGATGGCTTCATTACGTTTACTACAACAGATAGAAATGTTAGTAATCCTGGGTGCTTTTTTGGCATTCTAGCAATACTTTAAGAGCCTCAATGTCAGTTGGGGTGATGCAGATTCCATTTGATGGCCCCAACATGTTAATTGTAAGATTGTCGAATGTTCATGGTGATGTCTTAATGTGATTCAATATTTAGAATAGTCATTATTGAGAAAGTTATTTACTTAGTGATTTGGCTGAATCCTTGTACGTCATATATGATTCTGTAACAGTGAATTCAATTTGGCTAATTCTTGGAGGGGACTTCAGTGTAACAATGGGCCATGGTTTAGTCGACTGACTTTATTATAAACCAGAGCATTGCCTTTTTAATGTAACATCCCCTGTTATGCTTCACCCCAGAATGAATTCCGAAGATGCAAAGATGTTTACCTTATTACTGGAGCATGGGAATGGTAGATTTAGATCAGACTCCCCAGTGGAATACACTTTGAAATGCCATCCGGGTGTCTCAACAATTTATCATTTTTGTGTATCAATCAATAGATGGTCCATAATTTCCGCTTTCACATTTATTTATCTTTTTAACCACCACTGTGCACTTTTGCTAATTATCAGATGTTAGGGAGAATTCTCTGTTTAGGCTGAATTTCCTAACCTAGTGAGTCCCCCAGCAGCTTTGCTGGATTTCTGGAGTTTGTTTTTTTCCATCCTGCCAAGAGTGAGACTCTTTTCTCCCACTCTTGGACATGAATGTGGTTAATTCCTTTGAATGTCAATGTCTTCTATGGGCTATGGGGTCTTTTACTCCATAGGGTCTCATATGTTTTTCTATGTGTGTTACACCGCACCCTAGGTGCCGTAACACTGGGGCGTCCTAGAGGATCCCCACCATAGACTCCATACCCGGGGACTGAATACTGTCTCCCCGGGCATGTAAAGTCACCATTGGCTTTACTAGACCTAAATTTACTAACAGAACTAGTACAAACCATCCTATTGTGGACGTACTGATTACCCCTGGGTCTGTTTTTCGAGGGGGCACTGTCCCGTCCCCCCTCGTCGAGTTTTGGCTGGTGGCAGTGGAAACTACTTGTTATATTCGACTCCGAATATAACCCTATGGGATTCTTCCCATTGTTGGAGGTTAAATACTTTTTCTCGTTAATCTCTAACATACCACCGGTTTATTTATCTTAAATAAATCTATCGGTTGGTATTTTCTGCCAGAACTCGTTTTTTAAAATGGCGTCTGTGTTCGTCTCTGTGACTCCTAAACCAAAGGTTGAGCCCTTTATTCCACTTTTGGCGGGCTTCTGCCCAGTGGCCCTCCAAAGTGGTGCCATTCTGTCTGGGTACCACAGGGGGTGTGGGAGGGGGTTTAGGCACCCTGGACCGAGTTGCCTTGCCAACTCAAGTCGCTCTCTGGTGTGATTGGCCCAAGTGGTGAGCCACCCCGTTCACCACTTAGCGTGTTTTGATTGACAGCTAGGCTGAATGAATGGGGGTTTTCTGCATAAAAGCAGGGCTTTTGGGACTGGATCTTCAGAAGTCACCACAGGAGCTAAGAATCCGACAAGGGTAAAGCTGAGCCGACCTGCAACGACGACACCTCCGGTGGACCCCTGCTGAACCGACTCACCACTTCCCGACGACAGAGGAGATCTCCCCGCCGGAGAGTCTCTTCCCCTGACTGGTGGGAACAACCAGTCCCCTTTGCTTTTTCTTCGCTTCCAGGGCGTAGTGGTCGAATTGCCCGTGCTGAGCACCCCGGCAACCGGATAGCCACTAACCCGTACCGCGACCAAAAGGTGGTGCCTTGTGACGGAGCACTCCGCGGCTGGTCTCTTCCCTGGTGGTGCAACGATCTTCAACTTTCCTTCGACGACGAGAGCATCTCTTCTCTTGGTAAAGCCCCGACTTGCATCCACCACCAGGAACATCTTCGCCGCCGGAGCTGTCTCTGTACATACAAGGTACCGTGTCCGCCTGGCTTCCCTTGTGTCGGTTAGCGTGAGGTGTCTTAATCCTCGCCTCTCCATTGGGTCGCCTCCAAGCCTTCGTAACTTTCTGTTCTGAACTGGTCCAATCTTTCTGTGACAATTTGCGCCAAAGACTCGAAGTGAATTTCCACTGTGATACTTTTTGGGACACATCGCCTTGCCTCTCTCCGAGTGGGCCTGGCTTCTGACTTTGTGATCTACAGTAGACCCTGCCTTACTTGCCTTGCATTTGTTCGTAAAAGTGTTGGTACCGAGTTGATTTCATACCCTGCCTTTTTCTCTCCCATCCTAACGAATACTAGAGTGTCATCTAGGTTAAAGCATTCACCTCTGTCTGTAAATAAGTGGTGCCGTTGAACCTAGACTTGTCAAACTATTGTTAGGGGGATTGATTTACTTATAGTAATTGTGATTGAAGTTGGTTGCCGTATTAGTGCCAGAGTGTTTTCTATAGATGTGTTGTTATAAATAAATACCTATATATCTTTACACCCAAGCTCTGTCCGTGTTTGCTTGTTCTACTGTGTAAATTGCCCTATTTTGTATACTCCACATATTGCCTAACTTTTCTTGAGAGAGGTCTGACTGCTCAGCCACAGCTACCAAGTGAATCTGTGTGGTACAGACTGCTACCAAGTGGGTTTACTGCCAACACCTGTAAGCCTAAATCTTTTGCAGTGGTCCCAGAGGGAACTGCACAGGTTTTCCGCTTAACATCAGACAGTCATTGTCTGACACTGCAGATGTTGTTTTTCCACACTTAGAAAGTAATGTAGTGAATGCCATCCATACCATCCCCTGTTATGCCAGACCCCCAGAATGATTGCCTTATTACTGGTGCATGGTTTATTGTATGTGGATGGTAGAATTACATCAGACTCCACAGGGGCAAACACTGTAAAAGGCATCAGAGTTTCTCAACAATTGATTATGTCTGTGTATCTATCAATAGATGGTCCATTATGTCCGATTTCACAGTTTTAAATGATCTTTTCAGCAGCCACCATGCAATTTTGCCAACTATCAGATGCTCATTGTTTGAGTCTGCAGATATTGTATGTTCACACTTAAAGAGTAATGTAGCCACTAGAGTACTTAAGAACATTAGCTGGGATGTGGCTAAGGAAGTTATTTTCAACCATGATGTTATATCTAAACACATCTAATAATCGGATGTATTCTTGATCCAGATGTTTGGGCTCATAATGTTGTTTATGGTTTCTTGGAGCTTCTAAATTCGATATCTGCCATGTTTTTTAAGTCAATAAAATGTTTAGTCACTAAAGAAAAATTATTTGTTGGGCTATTCCTGTAGAATCGACAAGAAAAATCTTGTAAATCTTCTGAAGGATCTGATTTTGAAGAAAGCTTCTGTTATTAAGACCCGCAATGAGTAAAAAAAAAAAAAACAATAACTCAATGTAAAAATCACCTGGTTGCATTGGCCTGCAAAGAACTCCTTGTTGCTACTATGTCCAATAATTCAAGGGATTTCTGGCAGCTGGTAAAGGGCAGCCCAAAATGTTCTGCTCAAGTCCACTTTTCTGAAACTACCATTCAGGACTCGGATTGGGTTGACCATTTTTCTTCATTGTATGCACAGATCGATGCTGACCTGGCTACCCTTGAATGTGTTCGTCCTTCTCCTTCTAGTGCCTAACACTGTTATCTATCTATCTTGCTTCCTGAAATCAAGCCATCATATGCCCGCTTTACATAAATTCCAAAAAATGTTACCAGCCTCCTATCGCCATATTTCCTTGTTGGGTTAATTTTGTAACATTTGTGGTAGGGCTATTTAGGCTGGACTCAATCTTGGGTCGAAGCTAATAATATTCTTGCTACTACTCTATTGGGTTTCAGGGATGGCAGAGGAATGCAGGAGCAGGCACTACATTTGTACCTTGTATTTTCTAATTACATTTACCTTAAAAAAGAAACACTTTACTTAGCATTTATGCATGTAAAATCATGTTTTGATAGGGTAAATAGGTAGAAGCTGTGGTCGATTTTCACTTATATGGGATGTCTTGAAGAGTTGATTAATGTTTTCGCCACGTTACATATGAATAACAAAGCGTGTACGATCTGGATCCAAAGGCCACTGTACATCAAGGTTTTCTTTTGGCTCTGGGGTATGATTGAGCTGCGTCATTGTCCCTTTGTTGTTTTATTTATATGTTAATAATCTTTGCAAGTATCTGGTGGAAATAAATGCAGATTTTCCAAAACTGGGCAGTATGTCAGTATCAGTTTTGATGTTCTCCGATGATACTGTGTTACTGCAAGAACTCCACTTACATTACAGGTTTTGGTTGCCACCAATGTGGATTTCATGGCAAATCTGGATTTAAGCAGCTATTAGGTCTGCCAAACTGATCGCAAAAAATGCAAGCTTCCGTTCTTTTATGCAGGGTCTCTCAGAGCTATGATTTCTTGGGTTTCAAATTCTATTTTAGGCTGAATGTGGCTCCCCACATTCTGAAGTCAAAAACTAAAATGTCACAGGCATGTGGCGGTGTATTACATTTTCCCAAGTTATACAAAGCCCAACCGGTAGGCATATGCTGATAATATATACCTCAGAGGCTAAATTGGTGGCAAGTTATGGCTCAACTGTAAGGGCCATGGCAAGTGTGAACAGCTTACACTTGAAGGAGAACCACTTTTTTAAACTTCTATTATGTCTACCTAACTCGGCTCTTATGTTTGCTCTCCATACTGAATCGGGAATGTAATACATTGAAGATGAGATCTGCATTAAACCAGTGAAACAGTGGTTTAGAGTTTGCCTGAACGAAAGCTAACATGACTCATTTGTTTTTTAACCACATTTTTCAGTCTGAGGCAAACTACTTGTCAATTCCCTTGATTTCTTATTGCAAGAGATGTCTGGGTGAAGTAAATGCAGTGAATTGTTTGATTAATCGTTCTGTTGTCACTGTGGCTTGCAAAAATGAGTATTGGGCACTTTGAAACACAATTTACTTGTTGTGTAAGCGCCTTTCCAAATGCACAATAAAATAAAAATAACATAATGCAGAACCTTAATGCCCATTTGAAGTTTGAACGTGAACAAATTTATTGCCTGATTCATGGAATTATTTGCGCTGAAAATGCAGATCTGCCCGAAAATCCCCATACTTTAAACAGGGATATTCGGGCAGAATGGCGCGCAAATCTGCGTTTTCAGCGCAAATAATTCCATGAATCAGGCAGTAAGTTACAAAAATGTCTATGCCTACACACTCTGAATATCTCCCGTGGACACATTTCTAAAAAGTGCGACTACTGATAACCTGGGCTAGACTTAGGGCCTCATCACGAGTTTGGTGGTAACCCATAAATGAGGCAGTAACGCTATTACCGCCACATTTAAGGGTCCGCCAAATCACGGGCTTGGCGGATTTTCCCCCACCTCTGAGCTGGGGGCAAATCTGCAGCGGTTTTGCTGATTTTTGGTGCTATTACTGCCGGCGGTAATACCGCCAGCGGTAACAGCGCCGCACATTTCTCATTGGGCCCAATAGGGAATGGGAAATTCCTAAATGGGCCCAATGGGGAATAGGGACTTACTGTTCTGCCAAATCTGTGATTCGCCGCTAATAGCGCTGGGGGGGTTGGCGGTAGGGCTAATAGCACCCAACTCGTGATGAGGCCCTCAATCCTTTACCTCTTAGTGCCATTACAGCCAGCTGGTCAAGAGACCAAATGTCAGTCTCTAATGAATCAGGCTGTTTGCTATGTGACGCTGATACTGAAGATTTCATGCATTTTGTATTCTTCTGTCCAGTTTACAAGTCAATTAGGGGTAGAACAAAAAACATGTTATTACGTAATATAAACTTTCGATAGTGTAGGACAGCTATGACTTTTATGTTTTAAGTTGTCTGCTATCGCTCCTGTCGTGACCTGGTGTCAGCTCCAACATATGCGATGTGTCATGAGCCGTATGGGAAATCACTGACGAATTCTATACTTGATTTATGATATTTTTAATTGTTATGTTTTTACCTGTAGCACTTTTGTGATTATCCTTATATTGTCAAGTGTTTTATTATTAATTGTTTGTACTTTGATGGACTGGATTGTATTTCAAAGCAGAATAATGTTTTTGACAGACATACTGCTGGGTTTTCCAACAGGCAAGCTCTGTCTCTTTCCTGTGTCACAGCTCAGGATTGCCCATTGTGCATATGTGTTAAAAGTGTGCTGGTTCCTGTTTCAGGAGGCAGTCACTTTTCTGTTCCTGATGGACAGGATTCTGTCTTGAGTATATTGTTTCATTGTTTGTTCTTTAGTGTCTACACAAAGAGGTGCACGCCAGCTGTGCCTTTCCACAAGCATTTAAGTGAGGCATTGTAATATCAAACTGGTCAGAAGTGTAGTTTCTTGTAACACTGTGAGACATCCTCTGACTGTTCTGTGTACACCCTAGATGACAGAAAAACATCATTGTCTTATTTGTACCCTGCTCAATTATGTTTGATACCTTTGTTGCCAGTCTATGCATGCCTTTGTTGATGGTCTATGCTTACAGCTAATCCTCTTGTGTCTGTAGGAGTACCGCCATTCTGTCTTTTCAATACTATTCTGTCTTCAGCTTTGGTTTATGGTTCCCATCAACCTCCTGATATTGGTTGTTCACACTGGTCTCTACTCCAGGCCTGAGCTTCCCTTGACTGGTGTACTGATACAAGAGGGATGTCTGGTGTCTCTAATCGCGTGTCCCCGAGTGGAGGTTGCTCAGTCTCCTGAGCCCGGCTGTTCAGGTTGTGAGGGGTCCTGGATTCTTCCATGGCAGCCTCAACCAGCTGGGAAGATTCTCTAATCCCTGATGTAGTCCCTGAGGGACTCAAAAGATGTTTAGGATACATTTACATCAGTAAATGATCAGTTACTGTCTTGTTCCATGGAATAGCCAACAGACTGGAAAGGGCTAACACACATTGCCTGGCCTTCAGTGGAGTTGCACCAACTTGTTCTTCCACCGACCTTTAGATTCTGCTTTGGACTAGTCTGGCCTGATAGAACTTTTGCATTCACTAAGGGTATGGAATAACCTGATTTCAACCCTTCTTCTCAAGCTTAAGGTGACTAAGGGCCTCATTACACGGACGGCGGTAACCATGGTGCTATTAGCACCATGGTTGCCGCCGGTATTTTACCGAGTCCGCCATGGTGAATGGCGGAATTACTGCCCTATTCCAAGGTGTGTAGGGGTGGTGATTCCCCATTCACCATGGCCCTTCCCCATTCCCATTTTAGCTCCTATAGGGCCGTAATTACCTCCAAGGTCCCTTTGCGGCTCCCATCCTTAACGGCTGGTAAAACCAGCCGTTAAGGTAGGGTCCCACAAAGGGACCTCGTAGTAAGGCAGTAAGGGTTTACCGGCACTGGTACCCTTACCGGTACCAGTAAACCCTTACCGCTATCCGTGTAATGAGGCCCTATCTCTCCCATTAGCCAGTTGTTTTCTCTGCCTGTCTGTCTCACCCTGGCAGCTGACACTGGCTTGCTCTCTTCACCTGCTGCACAGAACCGCTCTTCACAGATGGTAACCATTTCTCAAATAAACATTCTCCTTGTAATAAACTCATCTTACAAGATTGCAAAACTAATCTTATAAAGTAACCTCTTCCTCCAATAACCTCTTTTTCCCTGATGGCAAACCTCCTCCTCCAAAGCAACCACTTACTTCCAACCTTCAGTTATCCCAACCAACCATATCACTTCTCAAAATACCTTGTGTTTGCCACTCTACTTGGAACACCTTCTTCCAGCTTCTACTTGAACACCCCACAGCTAGACCCTGGCTAAGCCTTCTTTTATAGTATGGTTCCACCTCCCCTAAAGATAGGTATAGGTGTTTGTGTTACCCCTTTGTATGTTGGGCTGGTCTGGTTTGTTATTGGGCCATGCTCCTGGGGTCATTTAGGCTGTCAGGGTCGTAGTCTGATGCCATCTTGTATTACAAAATGGCTCTGGCTATGTGAGGGATGCCCTTCTGTCTTTATTGGCCATGTGATGATGCTGTCTGTTTCCCTCTGAGACCCTTCCCAAGATGTGAAAGAGAAGTCAGAAAACCCATTAACCAATTAGGGAATATTTCTGTATTGGAGGGTGTTTTTTTGCAGGAGAGCTGCTACAATGGAACTCCAGAAACTCTTGCTAGAGTTGCATATAGACTGCAGTGTAATAGGATATTCACATGGTCCCTGCAGTGTGTACTGAATATGTTCTCAATAACTGTTTGCGCTTCGATTATTGTAGTGCCAGTCCACTGATTATGGTCTTATGTTTCATTTGTTCTCATTATTTCTCTGGCATCATTGCCAATGAATTTAATGTATGGGAGACTGAACGTTAAAGTTCATATGTTGCCAGCAACACTGTCAGAGAAACATTTGAATCAAATTCATTATATAAAGTCTCAGATTTACTCAAGACACCTGCTGAATGTAACATTGAATAAATAGTTGAGTCATTGAGTCTGTGCTGGCTTCTGATCCCTTTAGTTTGAATCACTTAAAGGGGTGACAACCATGTGTATTCTAGACAACATGACTTGGGTACCAGAGAAAAGGAAGCTTCCCCTGGACCAGAGGAAAGCATTCTGGGATGTTCTCCACAATCTGGTGCTTGAAACCTTCCATAGACATCAATAAGGTATTGGTATATGCTCAAGGGATGATTCTATGGCCTACACTGATGACTTAGTAAGAGTCATCTGGAGATCTGGGATCCCTGTTGACATCTGGGCCTTGTAACCAATTAGCACCTGGATGGCAAACAGGCCCTATGACCACCCCACTAAAACTGTCAGTCCCCAGGATGACACAGAGAACATCCTCACAAGAACTACACATTAATTCACTCTTTCACAGATGTCATTAGATTTTGCATTTATTAGGCACTGCACAATGCCTCACCCTCTCCTATTTTGTTTTGTCCCAAAGGTGACACACAGGGTGAACCAGGAGACATGTTAAACATTAAGAATGAAAGAGCCAAACTCCAGGAGAGTGTAACACCCTCCCCTTCCGCGCATTATCTTCAACTTCTCATCTCCCTTGAAAGTTTAAACATTTTAAAGTGTGTATGTACACTTTCAGCTTTTCAATCTTTTTGTGACAGCAAAGTGACATTATTACACAATGAATAAAACAGGTCACAAAAATAAGTTAACAAAGACAACATTTCTAACCATACAGCAGAGCTGTTCATATTAGGCATGTGATGCATTTACTAAATCAAAGGAATGTCACCAAGGACGTTAACATTGAAGAGTGTAAAGTCTAAAACAATTAATCTGTTTAAGAAATGTAAACTCACTCAGAACAGTTTAAGAGGGAGAAGAGCCCATCCCCTGATGAACTCCTTAGTGCCTCGAAACACCAGATTCATTTTTATAACACTCACTCCCTCTTACAAACAGTTATGCATGTACAGCACGACACAGGGCAAGGTTTTTAAGAAAAGCAATTCAATTTATATGCAGCTGAACATTGGCAGCAACAATTTCCCCTATGCACTTAAGGGACATCTCTCTAGAGCAGTCCATGCCATGGCTACTGCCACCAAGACTCACTAGTTCTGTGTACAGAGTGACATTTCACTCCAACAAACCACTCACATTGTTTCCCGTGCCACTGGAAAAAAGGATGCATCATTCTTGAGGATCCAGCAGAAGGCACTAAGCAGTCATACAATAACAGTCATACAATAACATGTGTAAATCATATATTCCTTGCACTTTGAACTATGGAGGAATTCAAGGGTATCTCTGATGAATGAACAGAGGGCAGTTTAAAAGGACGTTTTGGAGGCCTTCAATCCTGGTTGCAGCAACATTTGCAAAAATCCTCCCCGCAGATTTCAATTTTTAATTTTTCTGCCAAAAATTATTTTATCGACAAAGGCTAACGCAAATAATCATCTTTCTTTTTTTGGTGGACCACAAAGTCTTATGTAAACACCTCTCATCCGCAGCACATTTCTCTGATGAAGCCACCACCTGGATTCATTCCTTCTTAAACAATAGAACCACTAGGGTTTTCTCTCCATCCGCCTCCGCTATCCCAGTTCCTGTCACCTGTGGAGACCCCCAAGGCTCATGTACCTCACCTACTCTATACAACATCTTCACAAAGCCCCTTTTTGATGATTTAGACTATTTGGGTGTCTCCTACACAAACTATGCGGACGACACCCAAATCCTTATTCCTATCTCTGATGACTACAACACAGACTCCAAGCGCCTAAACAACATCTACCAAATCATCCAAGCCTGGATGACTAAACACGGTCTATGTCCAACGACAACAAGACTGAGCTGCTCCTTGTAGGGACTCAAACCAGACTTAATAGACTTGGCAAACAATTCAATGCCTTACATATTGATGCTAACATTATTACAGTCTAAAAAGATGTAAAAACCCTAGGTATCTACATCGACTCCTCCATCTCTATAACTAGACAGATCAACGCGACTGCCTCTACCACTGCATACAAATGCAAGCTTATCAACGCCTGCAGGCTATCTCTGACTATAGGTAACTGCATCACCCTAGCCAGAGCCCTAGTCTTATCCAAGATAGACTACTGCACTCTACCTCGGCACTAACCATCACAACCTAAAAAAGCTTGAAATCTTCCCAAATAATGCACTCAGATCAGCAATCAACCACACCAGATCTCAACACATCTCGGAGCTAAGGTGTAGTGTACACTGGCTGTCTTTCCCCCAAAGAATCGGACTCAAAACCCTCACTCTCACATTCAAATATTTACACAACCTAGCACCCACGTACCTGTGTGATAAATTCACTCGGAAATCCTCAGACCAGCCCACCAGATCCTCATACTCC
This sequence comes from Ambystoma mexicanum, assembly GCF_040938575.1. Lineage (NCBI taxonomy): Eukaryota > Metazoa > Chordata > Amphibia > Caudata > Ambystomatidae > Ambystoma > Ambystoma mexicanum. The sequence goes on along the minus strand of NC_090921.1, from coordinate 1,410,199,210 downwards.
AACTGCCTGATCATTCCAAGGTTCAAGCTCCAAAAAGCAGGCGGCAGTAGTTTCCCAGTCCTTGCAGCAAGACTGTGGAACTCACTACCAGCTACCTTCCTTCCATATATTCAGAAATCAGGTAAAAACCTGGCTCAAATTGTCTGATCATCCATACAGATCAACCCTTTACACTTAATGTTATACCTGTAAACCGTCCAGTATACCTTGTCATTTGTATCACATTCCTACTATGTATATACTTATCTGTGGTTAATTGTTATCCTGTGTAAATGACCTATTGTATGCCGCTGTAAATGACTTATGTAATACTCCTGTGTAAACTACCCACTGTATGCCATTGTAAATGACTTATATAATACTTCTATAAGAAATGCGCCCAGATGCCTAAGGGCTTTGTGCGCTATATACATAAAATACAATACAACCCAATTCTTGCAGCCTTAACAGTGCTTTCATGTATGGGTTTCAAAAATAAGTCTAATCTGTATATATCCTGCATGGAAGATGACCCAACTTTCCGAATAGGGGCAATAGATCCTATGTATTCGCTTCCGCCAGCTTCCCTTTTTTGATAGTTCATCTGCGCAGTATGTGAAATCACAGAGGTTCTACTTACAGAATATCTCCTAAACCAACAGATTGCAGGTTAGCTTTCAGGACTTTACAGGGTTGTTGGAAAATGTTCATGTCGTATTTGTGTCTCGCATGTTTATCTACCAAATTATTTTCCGATGTGTGTCTTTTTATAGCGTATCTTGCAGAACTGTTTCTTGCTCTCTTCTCAGTTGAAGAGAATCCAATAGCCACTGCCAAAGCAATGTTTGGCCAACTGTTAGGTTGAAGCATCAGATTTTTCCATATTCCTCTTTAGCAGATGCAAATCGCCTCCACATTGTTCGTTAAGCCCCAACGTTCAGTGCCATATGGCACTGTCCTGCAATACTTAATCAGCTTAGGGAACTATAATGTTATGTTTTTCACACACAAGTTCAATGGCTTCCCCTGCCACTTCAGCTTTTTTGACTGCTATCTAGATGGGCAGGTTCAAGAGGAATGAAGACGACATGTATACAGCTAGGTAGGGCTATTCAGTAACCCATATTAATGGGTTCCATGTGATAATGTCCCTGCAAAAGTGTCGTCTGACAAAAATAAATGTAGCCAAAAAATGGCTGTGGTTTTCAGGGACATAATCACATTGAACATGCGGGGGACACCCCCAAAACCTTGACCTCATATATATGGTTACCATATATAAAGTCGCATCAGCCTTTTCCTGGCGACCATATGTATGGCGACCATATATATGGGGATAATATTACCGGATGCCTCTCAATGTTACACTGTCCAGTACAAAACATCCAGTGAAATCTTATTTTCCTTTCCTTTGCTCATGACCAACATTTTTGTCTTTGCCTTCATTATGACTGGGTTATTAATATTTCTGTTGTGCTCAACTGCTAATAATAGAGCCTGACTTTTCTTCATACAAGAGCAGTAGTGCCAGAGAGTTCTTTGTGGGGAATATCTGTGCGGCTTCAAGGAATTCATTGTCACACATCCAGTAATATCGTCAGATGGAAGAAGCTAGATGCAACTAACAAGTTCCTTCTGGATAACAGCTGTTCACTTCGAAAACAATGGGCCTCATTACGAGGCTGGCGGTAGTCGTGCCTGTAGTACAGGCACGGCTGCCGCTGGTATTCATTTTTTCTGGCACCTCCGAATGCGAAATTAACGGGGTATTCCGGCCCGCCGGACCCAGTAATTGCCCTTTCGCGGTTAAGGGAATCTGGTGATCGCCATTACCATTGAGCCCAGTAGGGCTCAATGGGAACGGGAATGCCTGTAGCACCAGCACGGTTCATTACCGGAACGGTGCTATAGGCATGCTGTGCTCGTGGGTGCTTTCATTCCGCCATGTCAGACCTAGCGGAATGAAGGGCACCGAGAGCACAACTCAGAGTTTGCTGGTCCGGATTCAACGGTACCAGTGAGCTTGCCGGTACCGTTGTATCCAGACCGGCAAACTCATAATGAGGCCCAATGTGTCTAATACTAATGTTTGAAAAGACGCACAGTACAAGAAATGAAAACTACGGCCCTCATTACGAGTTGCCCGGTAAAAGCGGGTTCATTACCGGCATGCAGGAACGTGCGAGTCCGTTCTCGTATGAACCCGCTAACAGCGGGTGATTACGGGTGCGCTAGCATGCGCGTTCCCCCATGCCGGTAGTGGCAATACCGCCATGCCGGTAAAGGGCCACCAAACCCCCTATACCGGCATTGCGGGGCACGCCCATTGCGTAACCGCCTCATAACAACCCCAAAATACCGGCACGGTAATACCGGCACAGTATTACCGTGTTCACAAAAAACGGACCCGGAAATTACATCATCGCGCAGGAATGGGAAATGGGCCGGCGGCCATCTTTAAAAACACAATCCTTTGTCATCCTCCACAACCACTACTTCTTTCGTGTTGTTGTGTGCCACAACAGAAGCAGGATGTCTAAGGCTACCAAAAAGACGACCCCAAGGAAGAGAAAGCAGCGTTTTTCAGATGCAGAACTAAGCATGCTTGCTAACACCCTTGCACGGCATGCAGATACGATCAGGAGCACTGACCTGAAGCATGCGGCCCAAACAAAAAAAAAAGAAGTCTGGCAGGAGGTCGCACAGAGGGTGTTGGCAGTGGGGAGCACCCCAAGGAGTGTGCGTGACTGCCGGAAGCGGTGGGACGACCTCCGCCTCCGGGTGAGGAAGATCCTGGCGGAGAACAGGAGGGCCACAATGGCGACAGGCGGGGGCCAACACTCCCCTGTGAAGTTGGCGGCATGGGAGGAGACTGCAAGTTCCTTCATAGACCCTGAATCAATCGAGGGAATTGGAGACATATTGAAAATGTACGTTGGTGAAGGGACCACTGTTTGTTGGACATGTGGGGACATTTGGGGTTTTTGGGGTGCGTGAGGGAGTTTACTGGGGTATTTTTGGGGTTTGTGGGGTGGGTGAGGGAGTTTACTGGGGGTTGTGAGGGGATTACGTTCACAATATCACGCCTGTTGAAAATACACCGTTGTGTGCAAGCAAATCATTGGCTGGACATACTTCTTTTTGTTTTTGTACATGTACATTTATTGTGTGATGGTGTACAGTGGGGCAGTTCTAACAGAACAAGTGTGCATGTCCACATTCAGCCAGTGTGTCACAGACACATTACTTTCATTGTCCCTGCGTTTCAAAAGTATTCGTCAATTAGTGCTTGGCGTACAGCATGGCCATCCCGTGCATCACGTAATGGCAGGGGGGCTCCTTCACCTCGGTCTCCATCCCCTTCATCCTCACCCGCCCATGCATGTCAATGTCAGGTGGCAGTGGTACATTCCTTCGGACGCACATGTTGTGCAGCATGACACAGGCCATGGTGATCTTTGCCACCTTCTCGGGCCTATATAGAAGTGCCCCACCAGACCTGCTTAGGCAGCGGAACCGCGCCTTCAACAGGCCAAAGGTCTGCTCAATCACAACACGGGTATGAGTATGCACACGATTGTACTCCTCTTCATGGCTGTTCTGCGGGTTCCGCACAGGGGTAAGTTGCCATGGCCTCAAGGGATATCCTCCATCACCTGCAAGAAGATACAAATAGGTGTGTGTCACTCTGAACTGCCACCTTCAGGGAGCACGGTCATGGCAGCAGCTATTTGGTGTGGGCATGCACATGTCCCTGTACGTGTACAAAATAGTCACCTATATGCAATGTATACTGTACAGAGGTATGGTACACAGGATGGGGTTAACTAGATGATGCAGGGTGTAATCCTGCATGCTGAGGCAGATGTGCTGTGGTAGTGCAACAATGTTTAGTCTCAAATTCATGCTGTATATTGATTGCTATGCATGGTCACACTAGCCGCATTGCCACAGTTGCCATCCTATTCAGTCATGCATTGCTTGCCATCACCATGGTGCCCTGGTTGTGCCTCTTACTTGTTGTCATCCATATGCATTATTTGTGATATGTGGCCCAGTGATGTGTCCTGTTCCGTTCTGCTGGTTCAGGTGAGGAGTGTTTAGCTCTGCATGCATTCTCCACTCACTGACTATTGCCACCCAGGTGAACTTTTACCCCCCCCCCCTTTCCCACCCTGGTGCAGTAGTCCCCCCTTCTGCATCCGCACACATCAGTACCCCACAGCATGGCCATGGCCCTGTTGTGCAACTCACCAAGTAGCCAGGCATGTGGTCCAGCATGTCGCTCCATGTGACGGGGGAGCGTGCAGTGGCGCAGTAGCATGGCATCATGTGTGGATCCGGGATATCGGGCGCAGCAATGGGTGATGATCTTGCTGGAGTCACATACCATTTGCACATTGATGGAGTGGTATTGCTTGCGATTGCAGTACACCGCCTCTATGGCATGGGGGACTACCAATTCCACATGGGCTCAGTCGATGGCACCGACACAATTGGGCATGCCTGCCAGTGCATGTAAGCCTATTTTGGTTTCGGCTATCTCCTGGCCAGTCCGTGGTAGGGATATATGGGTGCTTGCGTGCTTCAGGAGGGCATCCAGCACTTGGTTCAACATGCGTGAGAATAGTGGTTGTGAAATGCCATGCAGCTGGCCCACTGTGTGTTGGTACGTGCCTGTGGCCAGGAAGTGTAGCACAGACACCACCTTTAGTAGTGGGGGGATGGCAGTGCGTATTTGTATGTGGCTGGCAATGTCGTTCTGTATCATGTCCACTATGGTGGTGATGATGTCACGGTCCAACCGGTACAGGGTGTGGATCTGCTCAGGGGTTAGGTTGAATGGGCTGGGTCTGGTGCGAGGGATTGCTGGCTGCCTATGAGGCTCTGGTGGCTGCGCTGGCGGTAATGGCTGGGCCTGTCTCACCCTCCTTCTCCTCCTGTGTCTCCTCTGTGTTGCCTGTTCTTGCTGCTGTAGTTGTTGTTGTTGTTACAGTTGTTGATGTAGTTGTATCAGTATAGCCATGTCCTCCTGCGCCATGATTGCAAATGCTATTGGTAGCATTTTGGTGTAGGAATGGGTGTGGTGTTTAGTTGTGCTCCTTTTGTACTGGGCAACACTACATTGCCTACACCTGTAGGGGGTGGGTTGTGGTGTGTGGGTGTGCTCAGTTTCTACTGGCACAGCCTCCTTTGAATCCACCTGTGGGGATTGTGTGCACCTGTGGCAGCTGCCTTGTATCTTGCTTGCTGTTTGCGGGTGGTCCGCGATGCCTGTTTTGCCGGCATCGTGCAGCCCGTTATTAACGGCTTCGCGATGCCGGTATTTGCATGTATGCGTGGGTTGGAATTACTCCCCATTACCGGCATGCCGGTATTTGCTCCCTGAAGGTGCGCGTGTGTGTGCCTATGCCGCTATTAGGGACACTGTTGTTTAGTATGCTGCTAATACCGGGGTTCCAGGTCGGAATGCTACGGAACGGTGAATGATGCCGGTATTACCATATCAACACCGTTTTTCCCTTACCGGCATACCTCGTAATGAGGGCTGTGATCAATAAGGATTAATCAAGAACAAATGTTTGTGTCAAGCTTCTAAGGTGCATCAGCAAATGAATCAAGTGAAATTCACCATTCAAAATTGGGGAAATTAACATGTGCCAAACAAGATATTAATGGTCATACAAAATACCAAATGTAACACATTTTATGGACAACGAACCTGTACTTCGATATTTTAACAGCATACAAATGAATTCTACTATTGAATAAATTCCCATGAACTGCATCTAATACAGATTGTGTACCTTTCTTTCAACATTGTTCACCTAAGGCCTTTTTGCGCTCTTTAACAAATAGAGTTTTATAAGTGTAACATATGTAGTTACGGTTATGGAATTATACCAACTAAAACACATTTTGACCTTAGCCCAGTAAGTCGAATATGAACCTATTTTATATATATTTTGATTAATAAACACTGTGGGTATAGGTGTTTTGATGTGTGACAACCGGCAGCAGAGAAGTCACCAAGAATGAGAAACCAGCACCAGGTTAAACGCTTCATCGTATCTCACATCTGATTTATACATTCCAATCTTTTCATTGTTAAACCTCCTTTTCAGAGCTAAAGGTATGAGGGTTACTTTCAATATGGCTGTGGATTTCAGAGTTTCTATTTATAAGTTGCTATATTGGCTGGAGATTCCAGACTGTCATAATACCAGTCCAAAAGTCCTTTGTTTCCATCTTGCTATTCACAGAATTGCGCCAACTATTGTCCCTTGGCATTTTTTGCAGCAAAGGAGTGGAACTGCATGCTCTCCAGCCTGCCGCCCCCTTCCACCCACCTTGCATTTAGGTCTCTGCATATAAAAAATGGAATGAGTTACATGTTTTCAAGAAGCTCAGTGGCTTCCTTTCTCATCATATCAAGTGGTTTGACAATGGCTCCTGGGTTGTTTCAGTGTGCACATATGTTTAATATCCTCCATGACTGCATGTTTTGATGTGACTAGCAATGCTGATGCCTTTCTGCAGAATTGCACACGGCTGTTAATTTTCCTCGCTTTGGGACATAGCTGGGCTAACTTCGACAGCTGGTCTAGTGTGTCATCTGCACTTCCCATTGGATGATTCATGCTTTTTGTATTTTGCTTTTTGACACGTTTTGCAGTATGCTAACAGCTGACACCAGACTACTTCAGGTGATGCAGCTTCCTCCTGAACTTTCTGTTATTGCGGAAAGTTCCATTATATAGATTTATACAAGCTGATGATGAATAAGGGTGTGAAACCAGGATGTGTCCAGAATTGCTGCATTAAAAGCATTTCCCGTTTGTCCAAACGACCATGAACCCAATTTTTGAACACATTGCTTCAATAAGAGAAAGCAGTGCAGCAGAAATCTCCCAGGCCATCAGTCAGTGTCAGGGAGGCTTAAGCAACAATGAGAAGGAAAGTGCTTTCAGCAGAAAGTTATTACTGTATTTGTGGGTCAACCTCCACCGCACGGCACACCCCAACATTATCTGTGGCCACACTGTTTACTTAAGGTAATCTGACAACGAGATGGAATGCTTTTTCAGCCAAACAAAATACACACTATGTTCTAGGGATTGATTGGTGGAACTCTGGACTAGCCGGCCCTATTATCTGTGAATGTCACGGTTCCATGTTAATGAATGCCAATTAAACATCCATTGGCTTGCAAGTTCCAATAGCCCATTTCGATTATTTCAGTCAAACCAGAACCTTTTCCCAAAGAACTTGCTGCAAATTAGGTTAGGTTGGGTTTTTGGTACCACTCTAGATTCCTAACACCTTGTCTAATCACTCATCATTCTTTATTTGTCTATCAACGATCCATCTTAGTCAATTATTGACATCTGTGGTAAATCCTAAAGTGTTCATGGTTCAGTTGAATTTGAGCTATACCCATCTTATTCTAGGGTTCGGTGCATATGCATAGAATTTCCCTACATTCCTCTACACAGTACTGTCAACAATCTTAACCAGTTTTCCAGTACTTTAAAAGGAATAGATTTGATGGTTTTATTTGTGGACAAACATGTAGTTTTCAAACAGGGAGGTTGCAAACCATTACTGTCATGTCATTGAATACTGATGTGACTCATTAACATAGGCCGGAAACTAATTAATAAAGCCAGGCTCCAACAGTATAAAAATAATGTATAAAGCTGTACATGCTTGATTCTTACTGCTTCAAAGTGCTGCAGTAAAAATGTGTACAATTCCTCCGCTCAATGCAACACAATCCAAGAGGAAACTAAGTAGAAACGGTATAGACAAGGTTTTTGTTTTATATACAGCTGTACAGAAATGAACAAAGAAACTGGCATAGTATCACCATCCCAAAATTGCTATCCCTGAGCACAGAAACATCAGGGTTTTTATAGGGTTTTACACAGCGAGACTTATACAGAAAAGTGATCATGATACATATAGTCAGTTACTTTAACAATGAGCTGTATGTCCTAAGACCTTGAAGGAGCATGGCTTGACAACACCATTCAGGATCTTTGCAATTCTTCTCATCCTACCTATGTGATATAACCACTGCCACTGATAGACCTTTTGCCTTACATGTAATAAAGCCGGATCCGGAACCTCGTGCCCACATGACTCTCGTTTTGGTTGACAGGTGGCTTGGAGCACCTTCAAAATGACACTGAGCCAGAACAAGGGTGTATCTGTCCTCTGGCCAGACCATGTCAAACGGATCACATCCGTTTTGGCTCTCCTGTGTGTGCGAACCAATCGGTTCTCTCATTGAAACTCTTCACATGGCAGTGGATGCTGTGTCATCTCATATCATGGTGGCGGCTTTGCTCTCTCCTTGGCTCATGGACATCATTCGTTCATTCAGAAATAAAATTCTGTCATTTTCAACAGCTCCCCTCTTTTGTGCTTTTTAGCACAATACCCAAGTTGTTTTTATATCTCCAACTCTCGTGTTCACTTGCTATCCCACCTGGGTGTCATTGTACCACTGCTAGTAACTATCCGGGTTCATGAGTGCCAAGTGTTATTTAACGTACAATAAATGTCATATATTATTGCAGTACAGATACTTGATTAACATAACTTTCTGAACTTCGTCTTCTGTGGTGTCATCGTCTTCTGCATCACTTGTACTATCCATGTATTTCATTCAATTCTATACTATTCATAATCAAGAGTAGCATTAGTTCATTGTGAATGCCAGAGGCTTCTCTGGATTGTTCCAAAAGCAGCACCATAAACTGAATGAGAAAGTGTAAACGATAACTATTATAGCAATGGGCTGAATTATCAATTTCTAGGAGTTAACTAATCTAAGCCATATTGTTCCATGACATTTCACATCAAATGTAGTACATGAGGTGAGTGTTCTGTGAGCTAGTTGTTCATTTTCATAGCCATTTCTTCTCTTAGTCCCATTGGACATTCATTGCAGTTCTGGTAACAGTTTGTTTAAAATATGTAGATGATAGGGGATTGAAATCTAGTTTATATTGCAAATGCATTTTGTAGTCCATTACAGCAGCCCGATGCACTGCATCACTCTTAATCATGATAACTGAGGAACATTTCACATCAACATTGATATTTTCTTTAGCCTGGTTGCAGATAACGTTTGAAAGAAATTCTCAGGTTCTATTTGGCATGAGTCCCTTAGCACTTCCCTCCCAGCAGACGTTTCCTGTGACAGTCAATATGTGGAAAGGTATTAGCCTTTCTGTACACTGTATTTTGCAGGTCTTCTTTTGGCCCAGAAGCCCAGTCTTTTTCTATTCTGATAAACAAGTCCAGCTTAATTTAATGTACACTCAGAATGTAGTGATTCACATCTTCTGGAATCTGCACCTCTCAGACCCACAGATGTAGCAGGACATGCTGCAAACCCTTAAACAGTTTCACTAGAGTCCTAGAGTCAGCTATTACATTGGTGCCCATTTTTCTCTGACTTGCTCATAAGTGCTGAATGAACATCCCTCTGCTTCAATGTCACAGTGCCACCTTGTAAACTTCCATGTATGTCCCCAAAGCAATAGCATCATTGGAATCATGAATGTTCAGTAACCAGCGATAACATTGCCAGTAGAAATAAAGATGTATTCATTAGTGGTCAATATTCACCGAAATACTTTAATATCTAAAAACAAATTTAATCAACAATTTAATCCTATATAATACTAATAATATGTCTTATATTCTATAGTTCTTATATTTATATCATTTAAATGTCCTGTAGTTCCTATTCTCACCACTGGAGACCATTGCACATGTTTAATCCGATGTTTTTCCTTTTCAGTCCACTGGAGGCTTTCACACTAGATTTTGTTTCTGGTTGCCTGTGCCTGCCATTTTCATTCTTCAGTGTTTCCAGCAAAGGCTCCAGGCGAAGACGTTCCCGCGTTCATCATGTCCTTGGATTTCTTTTTGGAACTTATTTTTTTTTTCCTTGATTCTTTGGATTTTGTAATGCTATTTCTGGATACTGTTTTTGGATTGCAGGATTACATGTGCAAACTTTAATTTTTTCACATTTTTCTAATGGTTTTTTTCTTGGATTGTTTGGGTTTTGGAATGGTTTCTCTGGATACTTTGATTGGATCACTAGATTACGTTTGGTTCAGTGGATTCATTTGAACACTTGGATTCCAATTTATACAGGAGTTTCGATTAATTTTACAGTATATGGTTCTTGGATTCGTGGATTTGTTCTTGGAAATCAGAAAAAAATGTCACTTTTCTAAACGGTGCAACACCTAAATGGATATTTACAACATGAAGTTTGCTCTCTTGGAAATGATGAAGAGCTGATCACAGCTTAAGACATTCTTACCTGTGACAATCTGGTCCAACGCAGATGCCTCTGGTGGACGCATTAGTCCTTTGAGCCACAGACCCAGGCTGAGTTCGTTTTTTTCCTAACCTTGCCTTTTAATAACAATCCCAAAAGATTTTTTGTATTATTATGTTCTGCTTTGTAAAACAATTCTTTCCCAAAATAGTATCTTTCAACAACACAATTACAAAATAATTAATACAAAACAAATTAAATAACAGTAATTTCAATACCAAAACTAATAAGCTCAACTCTTAAAAACTTGTACAAAGTTAAGATTTCACTACTGTACAAGGTTACATTTCATTAAAAATCTCATCCAGGAACTTTACAATTGCAACTATTAATGATATTTTTGATTCAATTAGCAACATAAACCACTGTTGTTTCATTGGCAAAGAAGTTACCTTTTAAAAGAAAAATCACAAATAGAGATGTCATTGCAACAAAAATCTCAGACACTTCATCAACAAATGTTCTAAGTCTTCCAACACACCACTTTGTTTACAAAATCTACATGTGCACTGAATTCTTGGTACACAGTGTGAACACCTAGCACTTCCTTGGTTAGGTATAAGTTAAATCAAAATCTAAGAAATTTGGCTCGTAACCTAGGACATGGAAACGTTATTAAATAGTTAGGAATAACAATAAAAGATTTCACTTTGCTGTTAAAATGATAAAATTGTCGATATTGCTTCATCGGTTCACCCGTAACAATCCAGTCCATCCAGTACAATGTTTTAGTAACTCGTAAATGGTCACTTATTAAAATGTCAACAGTCACATCCAGTCTATTTAAAAGTGTTAAAAGAGATTGCACCCAAAATACCAGACATGTGTCCTTTTTATCCTTAATTGTTCGATATGAAAGATTATATACAGTCTTGAGCTGCAAGAAGATTTTTAAAAAACAAGGTTAAAGTTCTCCAATTAATCATCCCCAGCATTCATAACAGACGCAGCTCAAACTTGTGGGTATTCATCGACACCCCCATTATGGAATAATAACATTTTCCTCCAAAACATTCCCTCAAGGCTTCCCAGAAATCATAATCTCTCTTAAGTAAAGTTTCTGCTCCATAAATCAAGGCAGGCACACACTTTCATTTAAAAAAATCAAATGACTGGCATGAAAGAAAACGCACCATATGTTTTAATAATGAGACACACCTGGGAAGCCAAACACCTAGTTTTAACTTTCAGCATATACATAGGAACTACCAAGTATGCAGTACAAGTAATAGAAACCCCAAGGTAGACAAAGAAATCCACTCTCTCAACTACCTTATGAGATAAAAAAAACAACTATAATGTTTATCCATTCTCTTCTTAGAGGAATTCAAGATTTAAATCTTGCTTTTAGCAATATTTATAAAGAGAGCGTTTTTCATTGCATATCTCGCGAATTCATTCAGTTGTCTTTGATGCCCTATCAGAGTTTGATATAATAATAGTAAGCCATTGGCATACATCAGACGACTTATAGGACAACCCCTAAAGTCAGCGGGAAACATCTGGCTTTACTCAGAAAGTCTTGAATATCATAGATAAATAATCTGAACAGCAACGGGACATCATACAACCGTCTTTCAGGCCCCAATAACTGACTAGATTCATTAATACACTTTGCCTGATGCTGCTCAGATCTTCAATAACTTCTACTTCTCCTAGGCTTGTATTGACATTGTTCAATTGAGATCATGTTATGAGTCTCATTATTTTGTATAACTCCCCTAATGTTTCCTCATATATACTTCTCAAGTAGATATTCCAGGCTGAGTCCACTAAGTTGACCCTGTCCCCGATTCTTCCTTCTAAGCTTTTTCTATATTGTCTTCTTTAAGTCAGCATGTCCTTATGATGAGCTAATCTGAGTGCTGCTCCTGATTAGTCCCATATTGTACAGTTTTGTACCACAAGGTCTGTGGTTGTATTATGGTTACTTCTTTCAGGTTTTTAAACTTGGTGACACAATACAGTACTTTCTGAACAACAGTATATCTATCTGTTTGTTTAAACAGTAACCTGTGCTGAGGGTGGATTTAATCATCTACCATATAGTAGTGATTTCCTTGACTGTTCAGTTTGGCTTTCAAACATACAATGAACACCATGACCTCTTTCATTGAAGGACACACTGATACTTGGTGCCTTCATCATTTCTAACCTTTTTGGTAAAAGCATGCAATAGTACAGCACACCTGTAAACCGTCCACTTGACCACAAGGATCTTTTCCTATCATCATGTTGCAGTCGGTCATGCACGGCACAGCTCTGCTATGTAGACATCCTGATATAATAGACATACTCAGAGCATTATTGAGTTAGGTTTGTTTTCTGTGTTGGTCTAGGCACTCCTATTTCCAGAATATTCTTTCGATCTTTAGCAGCCTTCAGTTAATTTTTCAGTGTAACATTCTACTTAACAAATTCTGTATTAGGTGCAGCTCTAACAAGTGCTTGGTACGTTCAGTATGCTGGTGCCCAGACTGGCAAAAGTGCACACACAGAGGGAATCTGTCTATAGTTGCAATCCTAGTTACTAAGAATACATCATATAAAAATCTAATCTAATTTCACACTCCCAAGAAGCAGTCCCACAATGTCCTCCCTCCCTCCCAAACCATATTGTAGTGCTTATACTGCCATTTCTGTATTTTAATGTCCTTCATGGTAATATATTGACCACTTTTTGCATGCGTTATTGGTAGTTTCACAGAAATGTAAGTCCCCTCATCTGAATCCCAGCTTAGGAAAGAGGTAAAGACAACCAACCCACTAACAGTGATTGGCATGAGGACAGGTGGGAATAGTTTTACAGTGGACCATGGTGTTTGTGGTTAACAATTCGTTCTGCTCTGACATTTCACAAGGATCAACTGGCCAAGTTGAAATGACTCACGCAGTGCTGATGGCCCTTTCGGGAGTGCCTATGGCACCTGATGACAAGCACATTTAAGCACTTTCACTAGTTCTTGACAGTAATTAAATACTGTGTCATCCATCAACTCCACATTAATCTAGCTGCAATTAAATATCTAATGCAGACTCCATCCAGTCTCCCTGCTAGCTGTGTCTTGTATGCTCATTTGAGCTCTCTGCAGTCCATCTGAAAAATGAAACCAGATTTTGTACATCATTTAGAAATATTTTTCAGAATGCCTTTTTGCCCTTCCACCAACTTTGCTGATCAAGGATGATATGAACAGTGGAGCAGCTGTTATAAATAAGTTCTCTAGATAGTTCCTGTACTAGTTTCCCTGTGAAGAGTGTGTCTCTATGCCTGTTGATGCTTACTCAAACCTAAATAAGTATCTGGAGCATTTACAACACACACCTGCTTTTCCTTTTGTATGACACATGCAAAGGTTAATGCAACACGCTCAGCCACCTGTGCTGAAAAGACATTTGGCAGCTGTCTGTATTCTATAACTGTTAGTCTGCTACAAATTGTGTGAGTAGAATTGAACTCCTTTTTCATTCCTCACAAGAGTCATCCACATAGTATTCATAGTCTGTATTTTGCAAGTGTTTTCACTGTCTAGTTAACACTGCTGTCATCATGACAAAGTGGTATGGTTCCCTATCTTCTGGAAATGGCTGAAATGAGGTTGGATTTAGCACAGGACAATGTGTGAGTATGATATTGGCCACATTCATTAGTATTCATTTATAGTTTACAAGTCTGAAAGTAAATGAATGCTGAGTTTTAGTTTTGAATAACCATGCAGTGACTCTGTGTGCGATATTCCTACAAAAAGGGGACATTCTAGCACCATATTGTCTATTGTCAGCCCTCTGGAACACAGGCAGAAATGCAGCTGCAGTTTGCAGGCAGGAAAATAGCCCTGCTGCTATGAGATCTCACATTGTACTGTAACATGTTATCAGGTGATGTTTATTCCCATGTTTGTGTGTTAACATATCTTTTGCACAAACATTGTTTTCATGACAATATATAATAAATAGCTTTTTGTCATTGGTCAACCCGAGAGTAGGTAAACTTTCCAATGCTTGCTATACTTCAGTGAATGGCTTTTCTGCTTCCTCTGTCCATAGTAAAGGTTTGGGTGTGTTTAAATAGATAATCTTTTGTAATGGCTTTAATATTGCTGTGTAATTAATAGCCAGTATTCTGTAAATAAAAGTGCCTAATTTGAGTAAATGTTGCTTATTTGGGCAGATGTAGTATTTGTTTAATTCTTGTTTCTACAAGGTTTGCTGATTTGTCATGCCTTACATATTATATTTTTACCGTAGATAACTTCATATTTTGCTTATATGCGTTGTGTTCCTTTTCTGCAAGATCTGTTAACAGTGATATTGTTTCTTGTTTTCATGCAGCATTTGAGGATGATGCAACCAACAGGTTGTCTACATACTATATCCATGTTGAACCCACTCTACCCCTCTCACCATAAACATATTGTTATCTACATTTTTCTGGGTTTTCAGTGTAACCACACGGTAAACCGGTCCAAGTATGTTGATTGTAGAATGAGTAAAGGTGAAGAGATGATGACTATCTGGATGTATCTGGACCGAAAAGGAGACTGGAAATAAATAGGCAACTGTGTATTATAAGGCTGTGGGCAGTATAAAAGACCATGGATAGCATTCTGTGGGAAATGATGGCAGAACTACGACATTTACTAATCTCAAATCTTGCATACATCTTGCAGCCATGTTTCTATTGTAAGTATTTGTTTTTTACAGGGGCTTTTGTTGGCACAAGTATTGCTAGGTCTAATCATGGATTGACTACTCTCAAAATTCATGCTTCTGCCTCAGGTTTCAAAAGATATTCTGGTTTTCTTCACAACAACTACATGTGCATTGGTTCTATGTTACAGATGTGTACCAGGGAAACTCTGTTAGAAATAATCCCAATGAAGAACAAATAATCCAATCAGGAGTGTACACTAAGCAAGAGGAAACGCACATTTATTGGACCCAAACAGCTGGGAGACACGTTTCAGATAGCCTTGTGGAACTGAATTGAATTAAATGAGCTCTCGTCGCCACCCAGAGCGGCTGAACATTTTATACACAAATTTCTGAATTAACATACAACATTTTAGTTACATTTTTAGGGCAGGTCACAGAAACTATTTCTGGAACTATGTCAGAATGTGTACCTTATGTGACCCTTTTGGGGGAAACTTTTCTTAAAACAAAACCACATTGACACCCCTAGTGACGTCACAAATCTTCCCACACCACCCCAAAATTATGTGATTGTGCTGATCATTCAAAAACACTAGTTTGCCACTGGTTGGCATTGTCCAATATACACATTGATAAATGGATACACTACTACATGTATGGCATCTTAAGATGGCAAGGGGAGAGACATTCACATCGAGTCTGACCAATGATATTCCCTGCAGAGCTGTCTTCAAAAATACTTTCCTGACATGCGCTACAAACAAATGGCTTCTCTGCTGTTCACATATTGCTCAAAAGACCCCCGGGTATTTTACCCCCTAAGGCCCCTTGCACGCCCACCTGGTGCCCGCGCTGTGCGCACTACCCCATTACTACAGCAAATCTGTCACCCCATTGTGTTCCCCAATGGGACTTTTCACACTGTGGCTGCTCCTGTGTCATAACACACTACCTATGCCTATGCAAGCTGTGCAGCATTCAATAACATCCCCACTCCAAATGTCACCCACCACGTCACTCTCAACCTCACCAATTTACTTGTACAACTGGTATGCCCTTCCCCCTTGACAGAAATGTACCTGGACCCCTACAGAATTCCTCCCGAGATTGATTGTATTGAGTGACACATTGTTTGCCAACAGCTCTCTGCTCTTTCCCTTTGGTATTCATTGCTAGTTACCCTATGCAGTCTCCCCCTTGTTACTCATACTCTTCCAGGGAGCACTCCAATATTAAACAGGGATCCTCCTAAGCTGAACAATCTACCAAGAAGGCCTCTTAATTATCTCTGTCCAGGGGTAGCATTATACATACCTGGGGGTCCATATTCAGGCAGTTCTCTTTGTGTTTGTGTGTCATACGCTGGGTGTTGCTTCACTTGCCTGGTCAATATTCAAGGGCAACATATGTGTCCCCCTGCCCTGATACCCTTACAAAATATTAACGCTAACTGACATGGACAAAAAGTGATGAATACCAAAGTGAGGATTGGGATGGTTATCATAAAAATCTTAGTCACCGACATGGGGACCCTGGAAAAAGTACTGTTGAGCTAGTTGTCAGGCATTGCTGGACTCATGTCTTTTACCGTAGTCTCATGGAGTGTGTGCAGCTATTCATTAGCCTCGGACAAAGTTCTATTTACTGCATCGTTTGCAGGAGGGAATGTACAACAGCTGCTGCCTATCTTCATGTACACACCACCCTCCATTGCTGTTAACAAATCCAAAATGTACCAGTTCAAGTGCAACCAGTCTTACCACCTGTAGCTCCTGCCTCACTGCATTTAATCCTTTCTCTATTGAATTTGCTAACTGTAATACTTCAAAATGTGTACATTGAAACCACTTTGAGTTTGCCAGTGCCTGTATGTCTGGAAGCAACAGTAATGAAAAAAAGGTGAAATGGCGGCCAGTCTATTGGTTGATTTCTGTGACCAATAATTGCTGTCCCTGCAAATTATGTTCGAGTTCATAGATAGGGCTGATTGTGTATGAACCCCTGCTCAATGCTTTATTAGTGTGTACATCTTTATTCCTCACTCTAGGAAGATCGGCAAACGGAATGAGCTCAGAGCAGGGCACCACCAGGGCTGGACTGTGCAAAATCACTGGGGAGCAAATTCCTACCCAGTCTGAAGGAAGCTGGGCGTATGCCTGGGTCCCACATGCCTGCCATGTGTCCATTATAACTGCAGTCCTGCTCCTCAGTGACAGCAACATCATCATCTTTTTACAGCCTGTGTTGCTCTTTGTTGGTCTGTAAATATATTGATCCATCACATCTAAAACACAAACATAAGTGTGTGTTCCCTTATGTATAAAGGTTGTTTTTCCTCATCTATCCAAGTTAAAGCATGAACATGCTTACTCCAAATTATGCCACAGCTATCGTTCATCTTTCTTACCACATGTTCTTCAAACCCTACAAATCCCACTTCCCTATATTGCAACATTCTCCTTTCCCATCACCCATCATGTAAAACAGTCCCCTCAATGCGCATTAACAGTCCTGTATGGCACTACTCAATACTATGCCCTGTGGCATTGGAACACACTAGTATGCTGTGAGTTGTAAACAGTTGCTACCCCTTCTAACCCACTCTGTTACATATTGTAATATTATGTGTTTTGTGGCATCTACATTTGCCATCTTTGTAAGTGTTATATAATTATCATTGTACAGCTCTGTCGGAATAAAAAGTATATTGTGCCTCCTATTGTAATAAAAATATTAATATTGGCCTATGCCAAGCTGCTCAAAAGTCATTCGCGAGATCTGTGTCACAAGGTCCTGACCTTTAATCTATGTAGGCCGCCATTTTAGGTCAAACCGCCATTTTAGGATTTATGTGGAAAAGTCACCCTGTGAGCTAAAATGGTGGACAATGTCATTGCAAAATACAACATGGCCGTCTTCACCTCTGTACATAGCTAATGTGTAATCTGCCTGCAGGCTACTTGTTGAGGTCATGAACTGAGACCTCGTCCTACGTTGACCTATGTGTAAAATGATTACTCGTGCAAGTAAAACAATCCACGAGTATGTATTATGATAATGTATTTACATACTGGACAAAGAACATCTGTTTTACAATATTGTATTAATGTTTAAGAAGACATGCAATACGAAACTTAGAATACACAGTTAATGCATACGCTTATTGTTACATGTAATAAAGAACGAACCAGTTAGATGTGGTTATTTGAGACTCGGCAACAAACCCTAGAATCGGTAACATATAAAGTAGAATATTAACATGAAGAGGGGTTGGCCATAGCGCTCACAAAATGTATAAAAAGCAAATGCATTCTAATGTACAGTCTCTCACTGAGTACACTGAGAACCACGCTGGAGTTCATTGTGTTGTACTGAGGGCCAATAGCTATCTGACTTTGCACTGTTTTTGTAATTGTATTTGATAGAGAATAAAGTACTTTGTATGTTCCTTGGAAGCCTGTGTTTGGTGTATTTCCTTTTGGGGTACTCAGCCTCGATATTTTGTTTCTCTTTTCACTGTTGGCACCCGAATAGGGACCCTCAAGATTGATGCCGGATTGTTGAAGGTTGACACTTGCTATTGGACCAGGATCGGAAGGTGTACAAAAGTAAGGGGCCCCTGGATGAGATGCGACACCTCAGCAGCGCTGCACGATCCAATCCCTGGACGACTAGCCTGTGGTCTGAGACGGCATCTTGACGAGGGTCCACTTATCGAGGCGAGCAGATTTGCCGAAATCCCCATACGCAAGGTAAGATTAGTTAGGTAAGATTCTTAGAAGTACCGATCGGTCCTCCTTAGGTTTGGCCAGGTGAGTCGTGTCTACCTGCTTTAGGGCATTATTCCGCAGTGATAGACAATCTTTGGAATTTAGCCGTCCTGCACCACAGGAAGGGTCGCCGGCATGTACTATGTACTGTAAGCATAGCATTGGAAGTATAGTATTTAATGATATTTTGCACAGACAAACCAGACATACCTCTGAACTTCAGTGGCCAATCAATGGTAGTTTTGAGATCCCTCGCATTGAATATTTGGAGTCAGTATTGTTAAAGAAAAAGGCTAGACCTGCAGCATTTGATGTTTTACAGAATTGGAAAAAAGAGGCGTTACAACAGCTTAAGAGTAGAGAAAAACATGCGCGCCGTCATAAGACGGTTCCCTAAATAGCATTATTTTATGATCAGAATAAACAGGCTGAGTCGGATAAAAATATGGAAGGGGCTTTTTCACTTGGTATTCAGAAAATCTATCCTTCCAAAGATCTCCATGATTCTGATGAGTTTTTTTGAGAAAATATTAAATGAACGAAGGCCTGGTGCATCTGCGCCACCTTCGTATGTTCCTCTTCCTGCTGCGTTACCTTTTCATGCTGTTATTCCTACTCTTCCTGCTCAACCTGTTGTTCCAATTCCTTTGACTGTTGTTCCTCCACCTGCTCCTCTGCCTCTTCCTGTCGCACCAGTTATAGCCTATCCTCTCTCTTCCAAGTGGTCTTGGGCCGCTTGTAATCGATCATGGTGCAGACTCGAAGGTTGTCACTCGCAGTACTGTACCACCGGAGAAGAAACTTGAGTTAATTGCATGGGCTAAACATTGTATGGAGAAGGATGATAAGGCTCGTGTTTTTTCCATGCTTTCTAATATGGATAATTTTCCTGAGAAAAATGTTTTTATTGAAGGTTTGGGGATTCCGTTATGTATAATGTGGGGAAGATTAAATAATACGGATGTTCCGCAAGGGTTAAGGGATCTAAATACTTTAGCACTTTCCAGAGATACTGTGGAGAAGGTAAATGAGCATGTTGAAAGTCTATTTGAATATAGAAAGGAGTTAGAAAGGATACGGAATGAGGATGATGAAGAGGAAAGTATTTATGTACAGAAACGGTACCTTCCGTGTCGTAAACCGATATCGGAGGAAATACGAATTTGTAAGAAAGATGCGATTAGATGGATTTCAGACATATCGATAACTCCAGTTGAGGTATATGACACATATAGTCAATATACGTTGGAAATGCAGAGAAAAGTGATACAGGTAATGATAGAGTACCTGCAAGATGAATGTGTAAAGAGGAAGATTAGTTGTCCCACAGAGTTATTGAATATTTATAAGAGAGCTTTTTCGTTTGACACTTCTTCGACTGCTTTAGCTCTCGATTAGGCTCTGTTGCTTAGTAAGCGTTCGGAGTTGCCTACATCTCAGTTGCCTATGAGAGAGGTTCCTCCACCATTTGTCCCGAAGGTTGAGGTTGCGGCCGATGCTGCACGAGGTATAGTCGCTGTGGACATTCCTGCACAGTATGTATCACAGTTTGTTCACGTCCCTTTTTCACGACAGGAAGTGAACACCATTAGACAGTCTATTCCTGATATTAGGAAAAATCAGACAGGGTTCTATAAAGAGATGGAATCCGTTTTGCAATCCTCAGTGTTCACCTTGGGTGACATTGATTTGTTGTTTCCAGTACTCCTGCCAGTAGATTTATGGAAACAAGTTAGAACTATTGACGATGTACCCGGCCTGGGAGATACATGGGCGAATTTAACTAGATTCGATGGGGAAAGGCCAGCTGGTGAAAGACCACAGCAGGTGATATTAACCTTGCCTGATAGAATCATTGCAAAATAAAAAACCATAATTCCCGAAAAAATAATTATATCGGACAAGCTTACGGCCTGTGTCCAAGGAAAGTCTGAGGGTGCTACCGAGTTGTTTAATCGGTTCGAACAGGTATTTTCGGATTTCAGTGGACAAGACTTAGGCACAGAGTCTGGGAAAAGGTTATTTGTGGACAAATTTGTACGTGGATTGCTGCCTGACATCCAGTCACAGATTATGTCCTCTGAGAGCGCTTGGCAGGCAAAATCGCAATCAGAGGTACTGCATATGGCTCAGTATTATGAAAATCGTGTCAACAATGAAAAAGATAGGATTGAAAAACGGAAAGGTGATTTAAAAACAAAGGTGTTATTGCAGCAAATTGTTAGAGGCCGCAGAAGGGGTAACTGTCAGGTTAGAGGTCAGTATGTCCCACAGGGGAATGTGCCCTTTGGTCCTGTGAACATTAATCAATGTGCTTATTATCGACGAGAGGGTCATTGGTGAGCTTAATGCACCGTCCTTCAACAGAGGTCGAATAATAACATGGGTAGGCGATCTAGAGGTCGCCCGGGCGTAGGGGGCCCTGGTAGAGGTCAATTCACACAGGACCCTCAACAACCTTTTTCGCAGGACAATCAGACTCTGAGTGTGGATACTAGGAACATATTCAATCATCCTTCCGCTGCATATTTGTCTGAAGAGCTTCCTTTTGACAATATTCTGTTTCGTTAGGATTGCCCGAAGCAGGGTTTGGAACCTACACCTATTCCCGTCAATCAGAAAGGTCCCTACGTTGAAATGATAGTGGGAAATAGGAAACATCAGTTTTTGATAGACACTGGAGCACAGAAGTGTTCAATTGATCGTTCACGGGTTCCAAACATTCCACTGTCAGGGCAAACCAATGTTTCTGTAGGGTTTTCCGGTACTCCAGTTATTTGTCCGGTCTCTATGCCAGTACCTATTTCTTTGGGTCCTTTTACAGACCAGGGTCCTTTCCTATTGACCTCGGATTGCGGGGAAATCTTGCTGGGATTGAACTTGTTAAAAGAATTAAATGCAGCGATTTATTGTTCTTTTGATGAAGTACGCTTGACAATTTCACCGCAGCAATCTTCCACCTCGCAATTTCTGACTAAATGTATAAAAACCAAATGAATTCTAATGTACAGTCTCTCACTGAACACACTGAACCACGCTGGAGTTTGTTGTGTTGTACTGAGGGCCGATAGCTATCTGACTTTGCACTGTTTTTGTAATTGTATTAAATAGAGAATAAAGTACTTTGTATGTTCCTTTGAAACCTGTGTTTGGTGTATTTCCTTTTGGGGTACTCAGCCTCGATATTTTGTTTCTCTTTTCACAGCTCCTTCCCCTCGTCTATCCATTGGACAGTAACAGAGTGTCCCTGATACAAATGTTTTGTTTTGCATAACACCAAACGTATCAACCCCCCCTTCTACTGACATCTTTTAAGGGAGAAAGAGCGTGTGGATCCCTGTAACCCGTGAATGAGAGAGCGCATATTACATGTGGCATTGGCCCTCTCTTGCCCCACCGTTCCCATATAGTCATATCATATATTGCCAGACACAGAGGCATGGCTGCCCCAAATGGCATCTTCTAACAAATCAGAAGTAAACACTTGTCTTTTGTTGTGCACTCGTTCATTATTGCTTCTAGTAGTGGCAAGCTGTCCCCTTTAAACTAAAAACCACATGAACATAAAACCATAAAAACAAAACACTCCACTATGAAAACATGGCTCATACAATCCCTTCCCTCTTCTTGCTACTTCAACTTGCTGCAACACTCTTGATGGTCTTCTGCAAAGGCAGAAGTGAGATAAAAAGTCATAGTGAACTCCAAAATAAATTTCCATTGGCCTGCCCCATTCTCTTCTCCTGTGCGGGGAGTGCCAGCCTTGTCCCAGAGGACGTCTGGAAGATGGATGCCTGTCGGCCACATTCACTGCTTTTGTGTTGCAGTATGTCACAGTATAGGGTCCAGTGAAGCGTGGCTCCCTATAAGACCTTGTGAAGTTGCGGATGAATACCTTGTTACCAGGATAAAGAGAAAGCTGTACTGTAAAATACTCTGTTTCTTTTGCTGATGGAGTGTCTGTACCTAATGCTGGGTCAGCAGCGCTGCCTTGACATAGTTGAATCTGGTGTGAAATGCATTTGAGAAATGTTGTGAGCTCATTAGATACACCTTGAATTCATCTCCCCGGAGCTATGCAATGCTATTAGCATCCAAAATTGTACATGCATGATTGAGAGGCACACGCATTCTCCTGCCAGTTACAATTTCATGTGGAGTCAAATGGTGAACCATGCTAGGGCACGTGGGTGGTGCAAACAAAGTGAGAGGCTAGCTAAAAAGACAGTTTTTGTCAATTATGTCTGACAACTTGGCAATCCACTCTTTAAGTAGGCCATTGAGGCACTTAACAAGTCAGTTGGCTTAGGGCTGCTATGCAGAGAATAATTGCAAAAACAATCATGTACCCGTAAGAGCTACATCGATCCTGCATATTGACATAGTCAATATGCAAATTCCAGAAGGGCCCCTCTGGGGGTGGTAATGTAGCCCTAACAGTCTTGAGTGTGTGAATTGCTGTACACTTCTGGCATGTCACACAATTATTTACAAACCTCCAATGCTATTTGGAGCAGCCCCTCGGGCATTACCGGTTTCCCTGTACTGTTCTGTCTCCACACCAGATCTGTGGGTGACAGTGAGCAGCCCCTCTCTTTCCACAAGTCCTGCTCCTGCTGAGGTGCAACCCCCTGTAACTCTATCAGTTAAACAATGGGTAATGCCGTGAATCGTTCCGTAAGTGTGGAGTGCTGCATTTGCAGAAATGACATCAAGGGTGTTTGATTCATTTTACAGTGCATGAAAAGGGTTGTGTGAGCGTCAAATATGCTGCTTCTTTTTGCTTCAGGTCAGCCATGTCGTTGCCTTTTGAAATAAAATCTGTGCCATTGGTATGGGCAGCACATTTGATTACCGCCAATTCTGCTGGGAGGTGCAGTACGTCCATTACCTGGGACAATAATTTCCATGTTGCACAAGTAGCCATCACACCACCTAAACCCCCTCCTTTTCCATTAGGCCAATCCCGAGTGCACTGTGGATGTGACATAGGCGGAATCTGAGAATATGTTGACATCATGCCCTTCTGACATATCTATGGCCATAATTAGAGCTGTCAACTCAGCCTCCTCAGCTGAACAGTGTAGTGGCAACCTCATCTGATCCCACACCTTAAATTCTCTTTCATGATGACAAACCACCACCATACTGTATGGCGAAAATCTGTGCTTGAATCTGTCTTGGATGTCCCATCGATGAAGAGCATTTCAACTCCTTTTATGGACTTTTTCTGTACTCTAGGGTCATCCCGAGCTTGTCCATTTATGAGACACAGTCATGCACATCCTCCCCTGCCTGCACCGGCTGTGCTATAAATGTCACTGGATTGACAACCTGACACCTCTTTCTCTCAATTGGTGGGTTGGACAAAATCACCTTCTCCCTTGATACTCTCTGAGTTGTCAGTGTGGGCTTTGATTTTTCCAGTATCACAAAAAGTGAATGCTCCACATAGAGCATCACTGTACAGACCATAGTTATTGTTGCTGATTTCTCAATGGCAAATGCTGCTGCTGCAAGTGCCTGTTTGCATGGGTAGTGGCCTTGCATAACTGTGTCTAGGAGAACACTGTAGTAGCCAAGGGTCTTGTGTCCTTGTGGCTTCTTTTTCATGAGGACAACTGTCAACACTGTGCCATCAGAATGTGAAAACAAACAGAATTTTTGTTTGTAGTGTGGGGTTGCTAAAACTGGTGCATGTGCTAACACGCATTTGAGTTTGACAAATTAGTTAATCATTTCAGATATCCATTTTAAGTGGCCTTTTAACTTATGCGCTTCTTTTAGTCCCTGAAGGAGGGGCTCCATACATGTGGAATAGTCGAAGTTCCAGGCCCTGCAATAATTGCACAGGCCTATGAATGGCTGCATTTGCCTGACAATGCATGGCTGTGGTATGCTGTGCATTGCGTCTGCCCTCTCTGGAGTAATCCTCCTGCTAACTACTGATAGTATCTGTCCTGGGTACACTACTTCTTATTGGCAGTACTGCAATTTCTACTTTTCTACCTTTTACCCCTTCTCTGCTTACAATGTTAGAAGTGTAACCAAATATTTTCACCACTGGTCGCTCCATTGTGCTGCACACCGGGAGGTCATCCACGTACTGGATGATCATGCTGAGCATTTGAAAGTTGCTTAAGTCCATCTGGATCACCCTATTGAACACACAAAGGGACTCACAATACCCTTGTCTTAAACAAGTGTGCTGGATTCGGGTCCCGCGGTACGTGATTGAGGTGGGATTCTGCGAATCTGGGTGCAATGGAATCAAAAAGAATGAATTCTTTAAATCAATAACTGTGAAGAACGTAGCTTCTTTGGGGATTTTACATAATATGGTGGCTGAATTTGGTACAAGTGGAAATTCTGCTTCCACAAATCTTCACGCCCCTCCTTTCGATTCCTTGACATTGACAGGGCAAATGCCTGTATTACATGCAGATTTTGACAATTTTATTATGCACTGTCGCCATAGTGCAAGGAGTGTGTCTGCTTCTCATGAGCATGGGCATTGTTTAACCCAGGGTAGCAGTGGCGCTTCCTTCAGTTTTATGCGGTCAGCCCCTTCTCCCTTCCGCAACCCTACATCATGGGGCCCACTTGTCCATAGTACCTCTGGTACTTTTTCAAATCCTCCTGCAAGTGAGCTGATACTGTGATCACTATCTGCATCCTCTGGAGACCCTTTCTCTCCTCTATGTTCACCTGACATGGGATGCATATCTGAAATGTCATTTCCCCTTTCTCTTCATCCTCTGAAACTAGTTGTTCCTGTGCCTGGTCTGCCAGTCTTAATTTCGGGATCAATGCATAGGACTGTGGGCCACTCTGTACCCTCTGTGTCTGTCCCATAAAATATTGCCATACCCTTCGTCAAGAGGGCTGTTTTTGAGTATATTGTGAGTGTTGTTACAGGTGCCATATCTGTGTACTGCTGATATGAACAAGAATTCTGAGGCCAATCAAATTACCATGTCTTTCATTCTAGTTAACCACCCTAACAATACTTGTACCCTGTAAAGAAATACCTCAGGGTGGCGCGATGACCTGCTCAAAGCTATGTGTGTGCAAAATGCTTGTATGATTGCTGCAACCCACTTATAAAATGCTGGGCCTTGATCATACAATACTCTTCTCTGAAAATGAAATATTCATATTTAATTTACTCATTATGTCTCTCTGTAACATGTTGATAGGCGTGTCTTTTGAGTATAGCAGAGGTACTATTTGTTGTGTTCATATTGTGTGTGGCCAATCTTCTGTGATAGGACCATTAGAAGAGCCCTGGATGATCCCTGTGTGTCCATTACATTGTGTCACTTGGGAACAACACCCTCCTTAATGCAGAATTTGGTGGCTCCCATGTCAACAAAAACGAAAGAGAAATCTTTGTGTCCAATCTTCACTGCGGCCTTGGGTTCCTTTTCAGGGATTTCCATTACTGAAATGATTGAGCACACACATGTCCTCTGTGGCCTGGCCTATTGGACATGTGGGCTTTATCCTGGAAATGGGAACAGGTTACCTCATATACGGTCACTCCTGTGAAGTGTGGTACTGTGTTTTGAGCCAACAATGTGTTTCCCTCCTTGGTATACATGTGTGCTTGAGCCTGTAAGGTGTTCTGTGGTACTGCCGCCTGCTGCTTGGTGTTTGCCTATGGTATTTGGGCAACTACAGGACCTGCAGTTTGCATCTTGAGTTTGACAGGCACCTGCACCTGTTGTGGTGTCATCTGTGCTGGCAGTGGCTGAATCTGCGGTTGTGTGGATTGCATCTGTGGCTGCATGAGTTGAACATATACCTGGGGCCCCCTGTTGGCCATTCTGCCGCTGTTGTCAGTGTGGGCACATTCTGGGTCCCGCTCCTTCATATCCATGCCCCTGCCCTCTCTGTGAGTAATGTGAGAACCTGAAGTGTGTCCCTATCCAGTCCCTGGTGATCTGTCATCCAAGTGGCCAGGACATGTCCATCGCTATTGGATTCAGTTCCTGGTGGTGGACCTGGTGAGGGAGGATCACCTGGATGGGGGACCTTGGGGAGTGGGAGTGGGACACCGACAGGTGAGATGCGGTATCCCTCTTCCTTAAACACATTTTCCCCATCCTACCAAACAGGATATTCCAAAACACTGCCCCCTCTTTCCCGACACAAACACTTTGGCACAACATGAAAGACAACGGACTAACACCAGAGCAGTTTACCTGACATGTCCCAATACAAGGGTCAGGCAAAGTCATCCAATTGACCAGAATCACACACACATGTCAGCTCTTTCAATTCCCCACAGGGATAAAAGGTGGAGCACGAGAGCAGAGGATGAGCAAGGCAGACCACACAACGTGAGAGCTAACTCAGCACGGCAGTTCAAGAGGAGGCAAAAGACAGTACATACTGAGAAATTGACAAGGAGAGAAGCGACCTTGCCCTTTCTGATTAAGGCCCATGAAACCTCTGCAGATGTAAGTATAAGACCGCAAACAATAACCAGCGTTTGTTGTAGCAGGTGTGAGCAGTACACAAGACCCTTCTCCACTGATGGGCAGATGCGAAGGTTCTCTTACAAAACCATGTCAAAATCCCTTCTGAGGTACGTCAGGAAGACCCAATTGCCCAGGGAATTTTGGAAAGAGCTTTATTTCCGCAGTTTAAAGAAAGTGAACCGTATAAAACAGAGAGAGGAAACTTAGGCTTTGGAGAAGCTGATAAATCGATTAACATCAACGAAAAGAAGGGAGAAGAACCCACCATCTATCCCGACCTAGCTTTCACCCAGCAAAATGATCCAGCTCTCGCTGAGGCATTTTTACAAGCAGTTCAGGAAGAAGAAGACTTAGAGAAGGGGGGTCCTTTTTTCTTTATACAACATGGATTGCTGTACAAAAGAGGAACCTCCCCAGAAGGTATGGTAAAAACACAATTGGTAAAAACACAAAAGTCACCGAAAGGTTGTACTGGAAATCAAACATTCCCATCTTTCCGCGGGGCATTTAGCACAATCTAAACACAGGCCCATATTAGTGCAAAATTTTACTGGCCAGGAATACAGGCTGATGTAAAAACTTTCATCCAGACGTGCAAAGTATGTCAAAAGACCAGCATGCACTTCCCATCTCCTGCCGCTCTGAACCTGCTGCTGATCATAGAAATCCCCTTTTCTTTAAACATCCAGATTAGGTAATAAATATGTCCTTGTAATCATGGATTATGTAAACCAATATTCTGAGGCATTCCCAATGCGAGATAATACCACCCAGCAGATCCTTAAGCATCTTCTACCATATTTCTCCAGGGTAGGTTTTCCCAAGGAAATACTAACAGCCCAGGGCTCAAATGTAATGAGTAAGCTTATGGCCAAAGTCAAAGAGCTACTCCACATTACCACCTTGCAAACTTCTGTGTACCATCCCCAGACTGATGGCTTAGTAGAACGATTCAATAAAACCCTAAATTTAATTCTACAGAATATGATAGACAAGGACGGGAAAGACTGGGACCAAATTATCCCATGGGCACTATTTGCACTGAGGAAACCCCACCCCTCACCCCAAGCTTCGACAGGATTCTCTCCCCTTGAGTAGCTATATGGAAGAGAGCAGAGAGATGTCCTAGACATGCTTCCGGGAACCTTGGAAGAACGCGAGAAGGCCCCTATTCCCATCTCGCAAACCACCACCCAAATGTGAGAGCATATGAAATTGGTCCGAGATGTAATTTGTCCTCATATGGAAAAATCCCAGAGCCAACAAAAGACCACTTATGACAAGAAAGTAAATTTAAGATCATTCTCCATAGGACAAAAAGTACAGGTCCTTTTACCAACATAAGAGAACAAGCTTGTCTCCAAATGGCACGGACCTTATAAGATAGTCAAACAAACAGGAACCTGTACTTATAGAGTAACCCAACCCGATAGAAAACATTAAATCCAATTATATAATATAATTCTCTTGAAAGAGTGGAAAGAGAACCAGTCAGCCAGCCATGCCAAAGTATTAGCCTCTCTGGTACGCGAAGACATAGATAACTTTGATTTAATTCCTTCCGAGTTATCTTCTCAACACCAAAAATATCTAAAAGATGTAGTAATTTCATTTCCCGATGTATTCATTGAAAAACCAGGAAGAGTAAAAGGTACATACCACTATATTAGAATACCTAAAGATAAAGTGGTAGGGTTAAAACCATATCAACTCCCAGAAGCCCGTAAATAGATAGTGATAGAGGAAGTCAACAAAATGTTGGAAGCCAACATTATTGAGCCCTCCTCAAATCCATGGTCTTCTCATATCGTGTTGGTCAATAAACCTGACCATTCCAGAAGATTCTGTATAGATTTCCATCAAGTTAATGCCATATCGGATTTCAATGCCTATCCCATGCCACGCATCGATGATGTAATTGATAAACTTGGAGCAGCACCTTTCTATCGAACCTAGACTTTACCAAAGGGTACTGGCAAGTTCCTAAATATGGACCCAATAAGGAAAATACAGCGTTTTCAATGCTAATCGGATTATTCAAATTCAAAGTCCTCCCTTTCAGTCTACACAGTGCACCGTGTATTCTGATTTCTGTGGAGCTTATATTGATGGTATCTTCATTTATAGTAACACTTGGGAGGCCCACTCTTCCATCTTTATACCATCATAAAAGTCCTGAGAAACGCTGGCCTAACTGCTAATCCAGCTAAGTGTAGATTGACCCAGTCAGCCATAAAATATCTTGACTTCTTCGTAGGGATAGGAATGTACAACCCCAACATGAGAAGGTGAAAGCCGTCTTAGGTACACCAACTCCCAAGGCCAAAAGAGATCTTAGAGCTTTTCTTGGGTTAATAGGATACTAATTAAGTTTTAACCCCAACTTTTAGGACAAAACAGCCCGGCTGACAGATACATTTAAGAATGTTGAACCCTAGAAACTTCATTGGAATGACAAGGATGAGATATGTTATAACACGTTGAAGCAGTTGTTATGTCAGAACCTAATTCTAAAACTAGTCGACTTCTCTAAGGAGTTTGTCTTACTGAAAGATACCTCCCTTACAAGGTCAGGAGCTCTCCTATCCCAGATTTGCAATGGATTGGAACATCCAATACTATTTACCAGCCGCAAACTGTTCCCACATGAAAATAATTACTCTGTGTTGGTACTGGAGGCCCTGGCCATTAAGTGTTCCATTATCCATCTTAGGTACTACCTATTGGGACGGAAGTTTACACTCATTACAGACCACTCAGCCCTAGTTTGGTTTAGCCAGTGTAGAGGAAGAGTCAAAAGCCCCTTCCAAAAGCTCCCCTCAATGTTGCCTATATGTTGGGAACCGGAAATTGAGACATGTGCAGTACCAGTGAGGATGCCTGTACCACAGAAGGTTCTGGAGACGATGTATCCACTGAGAAAACCCTATATGCATTCACAAAGATATGATGGCCTTCTGGATAAAGCCCAGAAAGAAGTGTGGAAATGAGTGAGAAAGAAGAATGGTGACGTCATGCGGAGCAGAACTGACGTGCCCTGAAAAGATATGCAAGATGAAAGAACATAGACATTCTATAAGAACTGAAGAGGAGGTGTCAAAGATGAGCAACATTTCGGGCGCATGCAAAGAAATGCTGAAGAAAATGCAAAGTCAGTTTACATTTGTACAGATGCAGGAACGCAAGTAGACAAGTAGACAAAGTGATCTTGTGGCTGGCTACATAGTGAATAGACTGTGGCGATGTACCAATGTATATACATAGGAATGTATAGAACCTGGATGTTCCACGATGCACTTTAGCAAGGTTTGAACCCTGTGACTGGAGACGGTTTTTAGTGTAGCGCAGTTGGAAAACAGCGAATGGTGAAGGAGAAATTCAAGAAATGCTTGGCTGGCCCAGCACCAAGTGTTGTGGCCACCGTGAGCCTGGCTGTTTATCCAGTAGTTATATGAACGTGAGAAAGAAACAAAGTTCTGTTTGAGGTGGAATGGAAAAGCACTGACGGCGTCAAGAGTTCATTATTTAATAATATTAAATGCGACAAAGAGCTCGAAGATGTGGTCTCCAGTCACATGGTCAAATTGAAATAGACTTTTGGTCAAGCTACACCAAAACCAAAAGATAAAACCATGCCACACTCCCTTTTATTCTCAGGCACAGAGAGCTTCTGCAAGGCCATGTTCAAAGCCTTAATTGAAGGGCAGACCGCAAGAGTGATGATGGATGTCAGACTAATTGGGTGGGAAGCTATGCTCAAGACCAGCCCACAGGCACCTGGGGTACCAGCCTGTGTGCTGCTGGCATGTGGAATATTCCAGAAGGGTACAAGGGGGCCAACCAATTGTAGAGGGCCATGTAACAGAGAACCCTATAGTTTGTATAACCAATGGATTGTCATGTATTTTATGATGATGAAGATGACTTGCATTAGAGGAGGGCTTAGTTGTCCACCTGATGTTAGAGATCCAATCACTACCCCCATGAGTATGGAACCTATACTTAGATGTTTCCTGTAAGCCTACCACATCCCCTAGGAGGTTTGTGTAGCTTGCCACGTAGTGTGACGTCACTGATGACGGGTTTTGGCTATAAAACTTGTGTTTTTTATGAAATGCGGTTAGAGAAATTGAGCAAACGTCCATTGATATCCGTTGTAACTCCCTGTTTTAGATAATTGCAAATAAAACAGCACCTTGTTTTGCCAACTTCCTGAGTCGGTTTGATTATTGATGTATGAGTAAGTACTGCATCCCCATCCATCTCTAAGTATTGCTACCTTGTCTTAAAGGGCCTTAGGTCTATGGGTTCATGTGGTAGCAGAGAGAGAATGGTTAATGATCCAGTAAGCTATTAAGGGTCTCGAAATATCGGATGTCCTCCGCAAGTTAGCTGGACCGCGAGGCTTCCTGTGCATAGTGTCCGAAACCAAGTTCTTGCAAGACAACAACATAAGTTGGACGAGTTCCTCTTTCACTGAATTCCCCTCCTGGTTTCTACAGGCAGCTAAGCGGACTGAAGGCTAAGGTGGCCAGTTGAGGAGAAGATGATCCCGAGGGTCAGGAGCGGAAAAACAACTGGTGAGTATATTGAGAATGCTGGCAAAAAACTATGTATGAATATTAAGTGGGGAAAGTGAAAATGGGAAGAAAGTTTTGGAGGGTTGGTGGGGTATTTAGTTTAACAACGAAGAGCGTCAATTGAGTGAAGGACAAGGAGCGTCATAGAACCTTTTAAGTGCCAAGGACGAGTATACTCGTCCTTTTTACATAGACTTTAATAATAGCATGGCACTTAAGGGGTTTTAAGCCCATTAATCCTACCTCTAGGGACATCTAGAAGAAGTTATTTTAAAATCCAAGTGGATGTACCTAGGCTAAGAGTGAACAAGGTTCGCTAAGGAAAATAACGTACACTCCAATCGGAGTAATTGTAGGAGCGAGAGTAGCCACGAGGAGCCTTGGCAGAGATATATGTTGGGGCCGGCCAGTCTGTCTGTCTGTATATTGTATGTATTATATGTATTATGGAAATAATGAAATGTCGAAGAGCGACAACTAATAGATTGTGGTAAAAGGCTAAGAGTGAATTATTTATTTATTTAGTTGATTAATGGTGTTGCTTGAATAGGTAGATTGAAGTAAATTGAGACTTTGAGGTTTGGAGCTGCGACGATTGGTGCATGCTCATATTTTATTGTTTAGAGCAGAACCAAAGATGTGTGTTGCAACACAGCTAGCCCAAATGCACTCCCAAGGGAAAAGGATCCCTATACAAGAATAAATATTTCTTAACAGAATTTAGGCCGTTTTGGCAAATCTTTTGGGTACAGAGGTACCTAGTTATCTCCTCATACTTAGTAATAAATGGTTAATCGAAATTTCCATTACCAAAAATCATGATTTTTGAAAATATTACTGAGCAGTGTATAAGCAAAATAAATCAGAGCCTAGATTATAGAGGTAACCCTTGGATTTTAATCTTTTAAGTCCAACAGGTTATTAGAAGGGATATTGTATTGTTTACCTGAATGGTATTTTTCTGTATAAAATAACGGTAAGTATTGGCATTCAACATGTTACTCCGCTCATGCACCTGTGCAAACAGTTGCCAAAACACACACCCAAGCTTAAACAGTATAGTGCAGAATGGGTTAATGGCACAGCAGATAAAATGTTCATGCCACGGCCACAAGGGGGGCGACTGTCAATAGCAGTTTTGCAACACATGATCACATACTTGCACGCTGCATACACGGGAAAGAAATTGGAAAAAATCTTATCTAGCCTGGAGCTTTGGAAAATATTTCAGGAGGAAAGGGAAGACCCGCCTCCTGAAGACTGGATGCTTAACCAGTGTAAAGTGGGGGGTGTTGAGCCTTCTGCTCCCCCTACCACGCCTGATTTAAATGACGATAGTGCGGAAGATGAAGGATTGTATCCATTAAGAGAGCTTAAGGCAGCAACAGGATACAGTAATCCAATATATGAGCCACCTGCTTATAGCAGTGACGAGAGCCCAGAGAGAACTCTAGAAAGAGATGTGATCTCTAAAGTCCCACTGAACAAAGAGAAAAGTGAGTGATCGAGTATGACTCTAGATATAGGACAAAAAATTAAGAGCTGGAAAGGAGAAAGAGATAAAACTGAGGAGATAGCACTCATACAGAACAAATGGATGGGTGTTCTGATATTGCTCAAACTTGATTGGAAGAGCATCAAGGAAGTACGGCAAGGGGAAGATCAAGACGAGCAAGATAAAAAAGACATGGAACGAGAGAGAAGATTGAAAGAAGACACATCTAAAAGAAAGAGTAGACAAAGACGGGTACAAATGTATCAAGAAGAACAGCTAAGAAAGGAAGCTAGAGCAGAAGAGCAAAGAAAATATGACAATCGGCACAGAGCAATCGAAGAACGAGACTGGCTAGAAAAGAAAAGGGAAGAAGAAGAAGATCAGAAATTAACAGATAAAAGATTGCAAAGACGCAGAGATGGTGAGGTCTGTAGGGCAAATGAAAGAAGAGAGACAAAAAGACAGGAAGAGGAAAGGGTTAAGGAGGAAACAAAGAAACAAAGATAATTTGATAAGGAAATGGAACGAACGAGAAGGCAAAGGGCACGCGACATTGATCGCATTGAGAAAGAGCTAATGGAACCTAGTCCAGCAGTGTTATGTTAGGATATAGAGGAGTTCCTCCCATCGCAAGAACCAAGTAAATCTAGAGGATCATTTTGAGATAGGAAGCATCAGAGACAGAATCGAGACGGCTTATCAAGAGATGAGGACAAAAAGTGTATCGAGAAATAAAGGAAAAGACAATTGATCTGAAAGTGCCCCATCACAAGGAAAAGAGGTGGGCCTGTTCAGCCTCGAGCATAGAGCCTTATCTTTGGACAGGCTAACACTAAATAGGGATGAGAAGGAGGACAGTCATACTAGTTGGGGACAAGGTATGTCAGACGAAGACAGGGAAACCTTCCGTGGGGAGGAGGGTGAGGGTGCATGCGGTCCTGAGGAATGTTTTCAGACAGACAAGGAAATGAGGTGGTCGGATTTGAACCTGCTGAAAAAAAAGGATGCCAGAGCCTATAGCCCGGCCAGAGTGACCTAAAGGCAACCTCTTAGTGAGAGGGGGGACTCACCACCCTATGTGAGCAGACTGAGGTCATTACCAGGAAGAAGGCGATCAGGAACCATTGTCCATGCCATGTACAGGCAGATGATGGGAGACGATTGCGATTTTGGGATTTCCCAATTCCCCTTGTTAGAAAAAAGAGGGGCCAGGTCACAGTATATCCCGTGGTCCCAAATGGACAAGGATAATCTAAGGTGTAAGCTCCCGAGTTTGATTTCGGCTGCTGGGAAATGGATCTATGAACTAGAGAAAATGACAGGAGGAAACATGATAGCTATAGGGGTCATTACGGGTCTTCTAGCAGCTATCCTTGGGGAAAGGGCTGGTGACATTTGGATGAAGCAGGATACTCAAGTGTCACAGCACAGAACACAGTGCATGATGGAGCGCTGTTTAATAATTGCAGAGCGGCAGTCTGGAAAGCGCTTCGGGTATAATATCCTGAAACATCAAATATGGACGCAATCAAGGCACGTAATATGCAGGAGGGTGATGATCTGCTTGCTTACATTTAGTTTTAAAGAACAGTGGTCTTTGGAAACTCGAGAGCTATGGGGGAAATCGATACCTGTATTCTATCATATTCTACCCCAGGGACTTCCAGACCAGGTAGAGAGGTAGTTCAAGAAGCTGGTGGGTAAGCCATGGCCAGAAATACAGCTGGCCATTGCGCGCCATTGTCAATTGCTGCAAGAGAAAAATTGAAGCTAGGAAGCTTGAGAAAGCCAAACAAGTACAGAAAAAGCGGTCAAACTATGCTATAGAAGGGGCAATGTTAACTAGCGGAGAAGGGCCAGGATCACAACAGACAACAGGTATGCTGCAGGTGAACAACCAATGGCAGTTGTATCAAGGAGGAAACAGATTTATGTCGAGAGGCAGAGGAAGCTCCCGCGGAAGAGGAGGCTTTCAGAATAATCAGGGACATTTTCAAAATAACCAAGGCGGTTTTCAGAATGTGCAGATTGATAATCAAGGCATGCAGGGAGGGCAAATCAGAAGACTCCCTCCTGTGTGTTGGATGTGTGGAATGACAGGACACTTTGTGCGAACATGTGGGAGCCAAGCGTATGTACAGAATGGACAATTCTCAAGAGGGGGGACAGCTTATCCTACAGCATATAGCCCACAAAGTAGGGACGGGTTTGCCTAAATTCAGACAGTGTATCAAGCACAACTGCTGCAAATGCAACAGGCGTTGCAACCACAGCAAGCACCAGTGAATCCACCTCAAGGGCAGTCACAGCATGCACTCATGCAAATACACATAGCGCAAATACAGGACAGCTATTGACTCCTAGAATAGGGGGTGTCACTGTTGCGGCAGGGAATCGTTTCACAGGTACAGGAATAAGTATGTACCCACAATAGGACAGCTCACAGGGTGACTTGATGTGTTCAATACTATCAAGGACGCAAAATCCTCAAAAGGAACCAACATCACCATAGGGGGCAAATCCTTTTCTTTTTTAGTAGACACAGGGGTAACTCGCTCATGTATACGAGAGGGAACATGTTTGTTTTCAGTTAATGCCATCAATGCTCAAGGGTTCTCTAGAGCTACAAGTAGAGTTCCTTTTACTGAGGAATTGGCAGTCTCTTTAGGAGAGTGTGATATGTCTGTCCCATTGCTGTCTTCAAGACAGACAGTAGTTAATATACTGGGCAGAGAAATAATGACAAAGCTAAATATGACGCTTTCCTTCACTGATGAAGGCATAGTGTGTTCAATTCGAGGAATACATTATTTAAACGTGGGTGAATTTATCATGGCATTTACTCTGCAAATAGCGCTGCGAGGAACGTCATCAGAGCCAGAAGTGTTCCACTATTGGGTACGTATTTTGTTAACATGGTTATCCGGTTTAGTCAGCAAGATTATGAGAATACCTGATGAATTTCTATTCAGGCCACAGATACTTATGGACGAAGAGGGTGGGACAGGTTTTTCCCTTGGAATTGCAGGCAGCCATAGTGCGAAGGTTTGGATAAAGGTAGGCCATGGAGAACAGTGATTGCTATTGGGGAAGGATATAGATTGACTGATGTAACAGATGAGGATAAGTTCAGAGATTACCCGTCAGATGAACATTACATATTGGATCAGGACAGAAAGATGAGAGGTCAACAGAAGATGTTGATAGTTCCGCATTTTTTGATGAAGATATGGAGAAAGTGCTGATTTCTTTACGGACTACGGGCCCCTATGACATAGACCTGTTAAACGGGGTGAGAGAAGTTAAAATCAAGTTGAAACCAGGAGCAATTTTACCTTGAGCAAGCCAATATCCCATGTCTCGAGAGGCAGACAAGGGTATGTTCAAGACTATATCGGCCATGATGGATCAAGGCATCTTAGTGACATCAAAGTCACCATTATAATAACGCGGTGTATCCTATTAAAAAATCAAAGGGTGGGTCGTGCTGTTTAATTCAAGATATGAGACCGATCAGCCAGATTGTAGAGGCAGAGTTTCCTCTAGTTCAGAATCCGGCTATTATACTATGTAGTATCCCTGTTGGGGCATAATATTTTACGGTGATTGACATGAAAAATGCGTTTTTCTCAATCCTGTTGTATAAAGATTCCCAAGATTTTACATCGTTTACATTCTGTCACGCTATGCTGAAAAGTACACATTTGCCCCAGGGGTAATGTGAGTCTCCATTGATTTTCAATAGAGTCCTGCAGATGGACCTAAGCAATATTGATTTGCCCAGGATTGTGCTGCAATACGTAGATGATATTTTGGTCTGTAGTACATTAGAAGAAGAGTTCAGTCGAGACTCAATTCAGCTAATAATTATTTTAGCAGACAAAGGATATAATATGGACAAAGAAAAATTGCAATATTGCCAAGAAGAGGTGTTGTACATATGTCAGTTAATCTCGCATGAAGGAAAGAAAGTTACACCTGAAAGAGCTGAGGCCATGTTAAAAACATCAAAACTGAACACGATAAAGCAAATGCAACAGTTTTGGGACTATGCAATTATGTTAGAGCATGGGCATTTGATTATAGTTTATACACGAGGCACAGGTGAATCACAAACAAATTGAATGATTTGAGGAAATGGAAGAGGGGTTTGATGAACTAAAAAAGGCAATTTGCAGAGCTCCAGATTTAGGAATTCCCAATTTTTCTGAGGAGTTCTTTTGATTCTCGCATCCGAATGGGACAGTATTGACTCACAAAGAGAACTACATTGGGGTACAAACCCTTGGCATATTACAGTGGGATTCTGGACCCAGTTATGAGGGGTCACTTCCCTTGTGAACAATTATTGGCATCAGCCGTGTTCGCTATTGAGAAATCTTCCAGCATAGTGATGGGGTGTTCCGTGATGTTATTTGTTGAGCATGCTTTGTTTGCTGTTTTGGAGAAACCTAAGGGTACATTGACGTCTCAAAGAGCTTCTGCTTATGAGGTGGTTATATTGAATCAAGCAATTAAACTAGTTAGGTGTAAAATGGCAAACCCTGCAACATTTGTTGCCTAACCACTGGCAGAGTATGAGCAAGTACATGATTGCTCAAAATATGAGGAATTCTATGACGAGGTTTAGAGAGTAAAGGAAAATGCTCTAGCATCTGGGGGGGTTCTCTTTATTGACAGTTCTTCAAAGATTGATCAAACTGATGGAGAAAGACATTCAGGCTCAGCTGTAGTAAGACACAGAGCCAATGGGGAATTTGAAGTGGTAGCAAGTGCAAGACTACCATCTCATTTTTCGGCACAGGCTGCAGAATTAGTGGTTCTAATTGTCACGCTCGAGAATCACGCAGGGTAGGAAGTGATGGTGTACAGTAACCCCTCCTATGTGACAGTAAGCGTGAAAAAAGGGTTAGCACTTTGGAAAAGGAGGGGCTTCCTCTGAGCGGATGGAACTCCAGTGCAACACACCACATTATTGGATAGGCTTATTAAAGCACAACTCCCAGTAGACATCGCAATAGTTAAGCGCAGAGCACAAACTAAGACAACTGACTTTATTTCACACGGAAACCAAGCCGCAGATGAAGAGGTCAAAAGAGTTGCATATTCTTCTGATATTTATAGCTTTGATACTCCAGATGTAAAAGAGAAAATGGTTGTGATAATGGTTGTGATAATGGTTGTGAATGAAAGCTTAAACATTTGTCACAAACGCAGTTAATGGAAGTTCATGGTGGAGCACCACAGGAAGGGAAGGACCTGTGGACACGGAGGGGGTGTCCTTTATCCCCTTCAAAAGCACTGTGGTGCCTGTAGCCTTATTAAGGGTGGCGTTAGAACAGCTACACTACCCTGTGCATGTCACTAGGGAGAGCCTTGCAGCAACCATTGCAGGTCTGTAATGG
This sequence comes from Ambystoma mexicanum, assembly GCF_040938575.1. Taxonomy (NCBI): domain Eukaryota; kingdom Metazoa; phylum Chordata; class Amphibia; order Caudata; family Ambystomatidae; genus Ambystoma; species Ambystoma mexicanum. The sequence goes on along the minus strand of NC_090921.1, from coordinate 1,410,160,470 downwards.
ATATAAGTATATGATAGTGGTAGTGTGCCCATGAACACATCCTGATGCCACTTGCACTACAAAGTCCTTAGTCCGAGAAGTATTCCCTAGCTAGAGAGTATGTGAGGTGCTGAGATCAGATAATGGCCCCCATTTTGTGATTGAGGTATTTGAGCAATTTAGTTTATGGCTTAGCATTAAACATTCATTTTCTTCTGCTTATCACCCGCAAGCGAACGGGATCTGTGAGAGACTCAAGGATCTGCTCAAGGAGAGAATAGCTAAGTTGAAACTGACACTGAAAAAGGGGTGGCTGCACTGCCTGCTCCTTGCATTATATGTATTGAGAAATCAGCCCAACTCTGACCACCACCTCACACCCCATGAACTAGTCACAGGGAGGTGAAGGAGAACTCCTCTAATTCCTCCATCAGGGACTAGCAGTGATGCCCAGACAGCTGCAGAATTGTTAGTAGATCAGTTACGTGCGTACTTAACATGTCTGACTGCTAGTAGTCCTGCCATTTCAGACCAAGTCAAGCGGATGGGGTGTCGGACTCAGAACACAGATGAAGACCATACAGCAACCGGACCTGAAGGACTATATGTAACTAAACTTTTTGCTGGAGATAGGACTTTAATCAGGAATTTCACAAGAAAGTGGCACAAGCCCCGATTTAGCGGCCCTTTCATTGTGGTGGATATTACACCATCAGCAGTCAAAGTCCTGGGAAGACAATCTTGGATACACATAGGAGATGTTAAAGTCTATGCTAGAGAGGCCGACAAACCCCCAACCCATGCAGAAGCAAGTCAAGGAGAAGTTCTTCACGTACAGACTTGATCGATGACGAGGAAGTAGGACTCAAAGACTGTCTTGTAGACATATGAAAGTATACATTTGGACTGTGGCTCCCCAGAAATACTCTTTGTAGCTGCTAAGCAAGGAGTGAGCCTGTTACTGTTCGTGAGCCACAGGAGTTTGATGACATTGAACTGTGAAGTGCGGAAGTAAATCTAAAACATAAAAAAGCCAGTTTTGGACTTTCCGTTCGAAGATTGGAAGAGGGAGCCTTTCCCCGACTCGTTTCTCACTGAGTTTCTCTTTGGAGGTGCCTATGGTGTTATCAGATGTTGACATGCACAGACTAGTTCTTTCTGTCTTCATATTTATATTCAGAGCTCTCCCTGCTCTTGTTGGGAGGAACACTGACATATATACTTTTATCCAGGGTCCTAAGAATGGCCCAATGATTAGATGTTTATTGGCAGCAATTATAGAGCAGATCAGAATATTACCTGAACATCTTTCTGGACGCACAGATGGTCCTATCTAACGATGATGCCCACAAACTCATTGTCAAGATCTTTTACTATTTGCTTCAAGTACACCCTTATCTGATCTGGCAAAACACTAACACGTATGTGTTTATGCGAGATCCCATAAACCATTCAGCAATCAGCCGATTATTTGTGGAGATCATATAGCTATTTCGACAACTACCAGATCATCTGACTAGTTTGCCTGAATAAAACAAGGTTTCCTTCCTTAGAAGTAATTACAGGCAAACATGTGGTCTATAGAGAATATTGCTGTTCCAAAAAGTGAGCATGGTCAACGACGTGTGGAAAAACAACGATGGTGGAGCCTCATGTATTGGTGCATAATATATGCTTGTTCTACATTTATCATTGTTTTTACGATTCTGCTAATCATTGGTCCCAAGAAAGCAGTGTTCCCTTTGATCCTTCCCACTCCAGTCACCTTGGCAGAGAACTAGACATTGTGAGAAGAGTGAGGCCTTATGTGATTGTCCCTTCTCCAGAAGCTCACGTAGAGGTACCTATGTCTGTGACAAGTGACCCTTGGCTTCACTTTGGAGAGAGGTCCGTTTCTGATTTACTTTACGGTCATTATAGACAGAATCTTTTGGCAAGAAAGAGACCTATGAGAAGTACCAGGGAGGATGATTATGAATTAAATATTTATTTGACAGTACAGCACTTTTGGGGAATAACATGTGGTATCAGCGCATGAAAGAGGTAGTAGGAAAGATAACTTCTGAGGAGGATTGCTATGCATGTGCACTCCGGCCTTATGATATGGGAAAGTCTAAAATATTCATAGCCATTGAAATAGATGTGCAGACAGCTCAATGTCTGACTCACGTTGCACTCTGCCATACAAGAGGTCCGTTCCAGGGTCGAACTGCATCCTTGGTATGGGTGACAGAATGGACAGCAAAAGATGAAGATCATTATGTTCAAGATATAAAGACAAGAGTGAGAGCACACACCAGAAATCATGTGATAAGATATGAACAGCCTGGTATGAAGGGAGCAGGAATTAGATTGGAACTGAACAGAAGACTCAATTGTCCAGGGAAATTTGAAACTGCAAAGAAAGGCCAGATGCAGATCTGGGGAAAGTGCTTTCTCCAGATGGATGGGAAGAAAGTGTAGTCATATGCAGAGCTGTTTCAGTAACTGGTCATCGTAAACCAGTTATCGAACGAGTGGAAAATGGATGCAAACCTCTATGGCCGAGGCTGGCAAAATTTCTGACGTGGGTCAAAGATATAGGAAGTCCATTGCAGATAGTGCCTCTGGGTAGTGCAGAGCTGCTTTAGAAACAATGTCATGAGAAAAGCTGGAGAGAAACAACAGGGCAGACAAATCTTTAATGTGCCAGGAAAAAAAGACAGGACAGTAGTGATCATGGATCACTATTGGGCTTGTGGATCCAGAGCATACAAGAAGCTGCCCAGAGATTGGGGAGGACTATTGTCTATAGTGAGTGTTCATGTTCCAGTGTTGGTGATTACTAAGAGTGACTTGAACATTGATGAGTTTCCAAAAGTAGATGCTCACCTGAGGAAGAAGAGATCTGCTGAGCTCTTGAATCGAATGAAGAGAGAGAACTATTTCTCAACTTAATCGATAGAAGATTTTGATGCCATTCCAAATGAAAATAGATTGTTCAGTCAGACTTCAGCAATATTCACGACAATCTTTGTGCCAAGGATCCAGGTGATGACGAATGCCAAATGTTTACAAATAACCATATGGGAGCTTCTGCACACAATTAACCCCACTATAAAGGGATTTGATGCTATCAAGGAGGAGCAGAGAACCATAAGACTGAAGGCACTTCAAAACAGATATGTCTTGGACATGATCACAGCTATGGATGGAGGTGTTTGTGCCAAAATCAGAGAATCATGTTGCATATTCATACCTTCTCTCGACAACGAGAATGGCACCTTGACGGAGGCCATAACGATGCTGACAAACCTACACGTCAAGATGGAAGATGAAGTGGAAGACATTGCTGATGACAGCTGGCTTGCATCAATTTTCTCATGGGTTCCACAATGGATGGTGAACATTTTCAAACTCCTTGGAGCCCTGTTGGTGATGATCATGTTTGGATTCTGTGTGATCAGGATAATAATCACAAGATGCAAGAAGACTGCAAAGAAAGCAGTAGGGATGAAGATTGTGATTGATGTCGAATCAGGATATGAACCTAAAGAGCTGACAGATGAAGAAATCAGAGACTACGTAATGGCCAGCATTCATGCACCTGTACCTGAAGAATCACAAGAGGTATGTGGGGAGATGGATCGACTGCAGTCCCAATGGGCAATGCATGCATATGACCTGGAGTGTTGATGAGCATGTGAAATCAGCAGGATGCCTGAAGGAGGTCATAAAGATATGGGTTCCAAAGAAGCACTTCTTCAGATGAAGATGTCTTGATGTGAAGAATGATGAGAGAGTGGTTGATGAATCTCCCAGAGGGGGGAGTGCAGAGGAAGAGTCAAAAGCCCCTACAAAAAGCTGCGCACCCATGTTGCCTCTTTATTGGGAACCGGAAATTGAGACACGTACAGTACCAGTGAGGATGCCTGTACTGCAGAAAGTTCTGGAGAGAAGCTATCCACTGAGAAAACCCTATATGCATTCACAAAGATAGGATGGCCTTCTGGATTAAGATCCAGAAGAAGTGTGAAAATTAGTGAGAAAGAAGAATGGTGACATCAGGAGAAGCAGAATTGATGTGCCCTGAAAAGATATGCAAAACGAGACAACATAGACATTCTATAAGATCTGAAGAGGAGGTGCCAAAGATGAGCAACATTTTGTGCTCGAAATGAAGATGCGCATGCAAAAAAACTCTGAAGAAAATGCAAAGTCAGTTTACATTTGTACAGATGCAATAACCCAAGTAGAGAAAGTGATCTTGAGGCTGGCAACGTAATGAATACATTTCAGAGATGCATCAATGTTTATACGTAGGAATATATAGAACCTGGATTTTCCACGATGCACTTTAGCAAGACTTGAACCACATGACTGGAGAAGGTTTTTAGTGTGGCGCAGTTGGAAAACAACTAATGGCGAAGGAGAAATTCAAGAAAGGCTTGGCTGGCCCTGAGTCAAGGCCACCATGATCCTGGTTGTCCATCCAGTAGTTACATGAACCTGAGAAAGAAACAAACTTCTGTCTGAGATGGAATGGAAAATCACTGATGCTGTCAAGAGTTCATCATTTAATAATATTAAATGCAGCAAAGAACTCGAAAACCTGGTCTCACGTCACATGGTCAGATTGACATAGACTTTAAGTCGAGCTACATCGAAACCAAAAGATAAAACCACGCCACACTCCCTTTTATTCTCAGGCACAGTGAGCTTCTGCAAGGCCACGTTCAAAGCCTTAATTGAATGGCACACCGCAAGAGTGATGATGGATGTCAGACTAATTGGGTGGGAAACTATGGTCAAGACCAGCCCACAGGCACCTCGGGTACCAGCCTGTGTGCTGCTCATGTGTGGAATATCCCAGAAGGGTACAAGGGTGCCAACCAATTGTAGAGGGCCACGGAAAAGAGAGCCCTATAGTTTGTATAACCAATGGATCGTTGTGTATTTTATGACGATGAAGATGACTTGCACTCGAGGAGGGCTTAGTTGTCCACCTGATGTTAGAGACCCAATCACTACCCCTGTTAGTATGGAACATATACTTAGATGTTCCCTGTAGGCCTATCACATCCCAAGTAGGTTTTTGTAGTTTGCCACGTAGTGTGATGTCATTGATGACAAGTTTTGGCTATAAAAGTTGTTTTTTTAATGAAATGCGTTGAGAGGAATTGAGCAGATGTCCGTTGTAGCTCCCTCTTTTAGATAATTGTAAATAAAACAGCACCTTGTTTTGCCAACTTCCTGAGTCAGTTTGATTATTGATGTATAAGTACGTTCTGCATCCCCACCCATCTCTAAGTATTGCTACCTCATCTTAGAGGGCCCTAGGTCTATGGGTTCACCAACTTAAAGACTCCAACACTCGGGTCATGCAATGGTTTTTAGACCTACAATCCTATTGCTTCACTGTGGAACACCAAAAAGGAAAAGACCAGTAACATGTAGATTTCCTTTCCCGGTTCCACTATGAAGCAAATGTGGCTACATTGCATGTAGGAAGTGTATGTGAGAAACCTGAAGGTGTATCCCTAGCTAGTACCTAGGGATCTGTCATCCAAGTGGCCAGAAAACAGCCATCGCTATTGGATCCAGTTCCTGGGAGTGGACCAGTGAGGGAGGATCACCTGGAATGGGGGCCCTTTGGGAGTGGGAGTTGAACACCGATGGGTGAGATTCTGTATCCCCCTTCTTTAAACATCTTTTCTGGATCCTATCATGTAGGATATTCCAAATCTCTGCCCCCCACCTTTTCCGACACAAACACTTTCACAAAACACAAAAGACAACAGACTAAAACTCGAGCTGTTTACCTGACATGTCCCAATACAAAGGTCAGGCAATTGACCAGAATCACAAACACCTGATGGCCTTTTCTCTTCCCCACAGTGATAAAAGGTGGACCCCGAGAGCCCAGGACAAGCAAGGCAGATCGCACAACGTGAAAGCTAACTCAGCATGGCAGTTCAAGAGGAGGCAAAAGGCGGTGCATACCGATTAAGGTATTAATTTACAATTAAGGCCTATGAAACCTCTGCAGATGGAAGCATAAGACCACAGACAATAGCCAGCATGTGTTGCAGCAGGTGACAGCAGTACACAAGACCCTCCTCCACTGATTACAAAGCCGGGGAGAGACGCTTGTCTGTGTGGTGCCAATCTTGGCTCCAAAGATAAGCCAAGAGAACCTGTTCACCAAAGCTGGTGAGTCGAGGGGAGAATTGATCAGAAACCGAACTGTGTTGAATGATAAGTTGCAAACAGCTGATTTAAACTGTAAAAGAACTGTTGATGAAAAAAGCAGAAAACCAGCAACAGAGATGTCCGGCACCAGGTGGGTGCTCAAATAGGAAACTCTGGGTGATTACCAAATGATAGAAACTACCGTAACCAGAACGCCTTAGGAGAAGGCAAAAGGGGGTGAAAATGGTCATAGGGGGGTCTTGTCAAATCCTCCATACAATTAAAAGACTTTGACCAATGGATGATTGTGAGGCAAAGGGGAAAGAATCAAGCATGGTAATAGTATAACACAAACAGTATGCTGTAAATGTTGGCAAAAGTGAACCCGGCGCAGGGATATATACAGTGAAATATATGAAAGGACATTGTAATTAGTGAATGTAAGAAAAGCCATTGTGAACCCCAGGAGGAAGGCTGACAATTCAAAGCAGAACTTTGCGGAAAAGCCAAGGTGAACTCGAAGGAGGGAGGCTAACGAGTGACAAGAGGTGCAAACCCGAAGGAGGGAAATCCAGTGGTGGAAAGTCATCACCCATAATTCGTTGAAAGGGTCTGAGCTCGGAAGAGTGGGACCCAGGGGTGAATCCATCACCCAGAGCCATACGTGAAACAGAACTTTGTGTTTGTTTGTTGGAAATATGAGTCCCTCGAAGGCAAGAGACATTTTAGTAAAAAATAGACTTAACCATCGAAGAACCTGATAGCTGGAACAGAACTGTCGGCTTGGTCTGGGGAAAAGGGAGACCCCTGGCAATAACATCCTGACTTATTATTTGTGAACACTTCTTTCTTTATTGAAACCCTACCCCACACTCTTTCTGTAATTAGTTGTAAGGATTTGGCAATAGTATCTTTTAGTATGGGCCTTTTTCTTTGACCAGACACCACTAGGACTGCCTTATTTTTAATTTGATGGTCGGAGCATGCTCCCATCTTAGATTTAGGTTTAGGTTAGGCATTTTTCCACCATGAATTTATAGTTTAATAAACACCCTTGAACTGTCTTTACTGTTGCCACCACGAGTTCCTTACAGTACCTTCTGTCCTATTGGTAATAACCCATCTGTGGGTAATACCCCCCTTGTTGATAATATCCTTGTTGCTGAGAATTGTCACAGCAGGTGCACGCTCCTTGTGTGAAACCCACCTTGTTGGGCGGGAACTATTTCAAGCTGTCCTGGAACAATGTTTGTAAGCAACGCCCCTTCCATGGATATTTTTGCTAGACTATTTTGCACCAATTTTGCCTCTGCCTTATCTGCAGTGTCTTTCTCTCTTTCCTGTTACCTCTAACAGAAATGTACAATGTGCATCTGTATCTCTGCCCACCCCATTGCATCAATTCCAACCTCATTCTCTAGGGACGTTTGCATCCAAGGGGAGGCCTGGAGTAATATTTGATAACAATTTGGTATCACATTGGTTCACGTCCCATGATTGTTGTGTCTCTAGTGTCCACATATCCTGTGTTTGTTGTATATATTCTATGGGGTCTTTGTCTGGTTTCATTTTGTGTGCTAAAATGGTCTGCATTGCTGACATGTCTGGGTACATAGTCCATAAAGCTTTCCACATGTGTGCGCAGCAGTTATTGAAGGGTGACTATTATGAATTTTACTACTCAATTTAACTTAGTCAAATCCTGCCTGTTCCAATATTTTGTCCCCTTGTTCGCCCAATAAAGCTGCAAATTGGCTCTTCATATCGCCAATCGCCATGTAATCCTTGCTGACTCTTTCTCGAGAGTGTATATCCATTTGCCTGCCCCTGCTGTGACAGAGGGCAAGCTATACATCAAGCTGTCTCTATCCATGCTCTGCCATTGTAAATACTGCACTCCTCCCTGCCTTTCTGTGACAGTTGGAGCTGTGTTCCTGGTGCAGGGGCAGCCCATCCCTTTGCATCCCTAGCTACCACCATACTTTATGTCCTGTTTTGGAAGGTCTGGGACAAGTTAATACTGCTGGGCCAAACTATCTCCCTTTCTTTCTCCTTCTATCTCTCTTGCTCTCCTCCGCCTTCTCTCTTCTTCGCTTTCTTTTTCTCTGTCTTTGTCCAATTCCCCTTCGTTCCAAAGGCCCCATTTGTGAGGCCCTGTTCTTCTGTCCCCGTCGGTGCCATCATAATTTGTTTCGGATCCCACAAATCACTCTTCCTCCTCCTCTCGGGTCTTTTTTATCTAATATGAACATACTTTTTCTGGATCTCCAGCCATCCAGTGTTCCCTGTCCCTTGTTCCACCTAATTTTTCTGGACTGCCTTCTCTGTCTCATTCTCTGCTGCTTTGAACACAGTTTCTAACTACCGCTGCACACTTTTTTCTATGTCAGATAAGTCTTTCTTGTTACTTGTGTCTGTTCTCTAAGTAGCAGTGGTTCTTGCCTCTGGATTTCCTTCTCTATTTCTGTCTTCTCCCTATATGGGGATATATGTCATGGCTTCAGGTACCCTGCTGCAAGCTTCTGTGTGGGGTACAGAGCATAGGAAGGGGGTGTTGCTGCGGGCGGCATTGCCATGTCACTACCTTTTATCAACTCTTTGGCGGGTTCCTCTTTTTTCTCTTCAGATAGCTTTATAGGCCTCAAATCATTAGCCTACTCTTCAATTTGGTGCCTTTATATTTCGTGAATAATTAACTTGTCTATTATTTCACTATCAAACATTCCTTCTCCTGGCCATTCTCAAAAACACTGCCCTGTGGTGTCCTGCACCCACTGAAAGTGGTATTTTAATATGTTATCTCTATATGTAGGCAATTTAGTACAAATGGGGGGTGTCCATAATTCTAACAAACCACATTTTTCCCCGTCTACCCACTTCAACTCACCACATTGGAGAGTTACCCGATTCCACCTTTGTGCAATTTAGCTCCCCTCCCAAGTTGTATAAAATAGCGTAATCACAATTGCTTCACTTGTGCAATTCTCAAACATACTAACAAAAACATACCCACTACACACACACGCATATACCTTCACTCATGACTCCACTCCTCCCAAACACACACTTACTCCCCACTTATCTCACACCCCCTCCATCTCTCTCCATATTCACGCCTATAATCCCCACTTCAAACCCACAAAAATTAATAAAATCAATGACCCTCTCCACAAGCCCACACATTTATTCTCATCAAGACTTAATTGCCCTCACCAGGGGACCACACTATTATATCTACCAACTAATCTATTTTATTATACACAACTACGCCCCATCGGCCGAAAACACTACTCAAACACTCACTAAGCACAACTATTTACAGCAACAATCTTTTGCAAGCCCTTCCACCTCGGTCTACACAACATACCACAATATTTCTAATCTACTGCGCATGCTCCTCAACAATAATCAGCGGTTACTTTAATAATCTCTTCTCTCAATCCCCAAATGATGCAACTATACAATTGCCTGCACTATGCACCACTGCATCTAATGGAAATCTGACACCATCTATGTAATTATATATTCTACTAAAGATGTGACCGCCACACTCCCTCTCCCTATCGGAGGGGTGGAACTAATATCTATGACTACAACGGCGATCATCCTCCCCAATGTAGTATGCATCCTGTACACCACAAAAAACCTAACTCGTAAATGCATACACGGCACTGTGCGTTCATACAAGGGTACACTAACATGCTCTAGAGATCCTCGACTTTTCGCCCACCACCTACACCTCCCCTTGGGCCCGGGTGGTGCTCGGGATCAGGCAGACCTTGCAAACTCAGCCTCTGCAGGGCCGCCTCCTTAGTGCACTTCAAACTGGTGTCAATCCACCTGCCCCGTGCCCCCAGGAGTGCAACAAGAATAAAATCAGCTCACTGAGGGAACTGAGGTGCTTGCGACAGGGGGCCTCCTTCAGAAATAATCCCAATGAAGAAAAAGTAATCCAAAAAGGAGCGTACACCAAGCAAGAAGTAACACAAATGTATTGGACCCAAACAGCTGAGTGACATGGTTCAGACAGCCCCGTGGAATGGAACAGAATGAAATGAGCTCTCAATGCTGCCCACTGCTCTGAACATTTTATACACAAATTGCTAAATTACCATATAACATTTTAGTTACATTTTTAGGGCAGGTCACAGGAGCTGATTGATGGAACTACTTCAGACACTTATAAGAATGTGTACCTTACATGACCCTTATTGGATCAAAATGTAAAATCACTTGTTAAAGCAAAATCACATTGACACACCTAGTGACGTCACTAAACTTCCCACAATGCCCCACAATTACATGATTGTAATGATCAGCCAAAAACACTTGTTTCCCATTGGTTGGCATTGTCCAATATACAAATGGATAAACTACTAAATACTGATTGCACATGGCATTTTGAGATGGCGAGGGGCGAGGCATTCACACCAGGTCTGACCAATGACGTGCCCTGCAGACATCTGCAAGGACACTTTACAATGTTGCACCCTAGGGAGACCAAAAACTCTCTCAATTGATTTTATCCCTGTCACACACTTCACAGCCTCTACACAGGCGCACTGGCCCCCCAGCTCCCTTCTCACGACTTGCTGTCAAATGTAGTCTGCAAAAACTGTACCACACCGTGGCTGGATTTTAAATAACTGTATTTGATTTCTATTTCTCTGCAATTCATCAGAGACACTGAGGCGCCTAGCTCATTGGCCTCGAAAGTATCTCTTAGAGCATCTTCCATGGGAGTGGGTTCTCCTGGGAAAAAGCTTTCCTGACATGGGCCTACAAAAAATGGCATATCTACTGTTCACATATTGCTCAAAAGCCCCCCTAAGACATTGTGCAGGCCACCCATTGCCCGCATTGTGCGAACTACCACATTACTGCAACAAATCATCCACCAACCATTGCGTTACACCATGGGACGTCTCACGCTGCACCTGCTCCTGTGTCATAACACACTACACTAAACTACAGTTTCTGTCTATCCTCAGCAATTGCCTCAGCTCACCCTCCACCCTGGAGGCTCACACTTACCTTACATTGCACTTCATTTGTTGCTCACCCATGAGCACCACAGCACCTATCCCATTCCCCTCCCTTCTACACTTGCACTTTCTGAACACTCAGAAGGAATAGTAGGGATGTATCTCTCTCCCCCCTCATTGTATTAATATTTGCATGTATTTCAATCGTTTTTACATTCCCTTGTCCCCATCCTGTTACCTTGTGGGCGCTTTGAACCAGTATTTTATTCCTGCATAATCACCTGACAAGCAAACAATTAATTAATAAATAAACCTGTGCCACCTTCACTGACATCCCCACTCCCGATGTCAACCACCCTGTCACTCTTGACATCACCACGTTACTTGCACAACTGGTACATGCACCCCCCTTGGCAGCATTGAATCTGGACCCTTACAACAGATGAACCCTACTTTGTTTGCATGGCATGCCCATTTGAAAATAATTGTTCTGAGTTTCCTTCCTTTGTTTCTTTTACATTTCAGTCTTGCTTTTCTCCATACTGTGATTAGCAACATAGGCATCACTTTATTTTAATTCTTATATGGGATGCCTAAAAAACACTCTCTCTTGAGTACAATATATAGTGCATTGTATTTTGCAGAATATATCACACCCTTCCAAATTTACCGGTGACAATGGACTCAAAAGTAATGCATGTCTATGTGAATTTGGTTGAATTGAAACTGTCAACGATGTAGTTACCGGGTGAATAATTTGATTATTTGAGATCCCTAAAGGTTACAATGTTTCTGCAGAAAGTGGGAGACAAAATCCTTGCTTTTAACTGGAGAGTGGTTTGCCCCGTTCCAATACACTACAAAGCAAACTTTCAGTAATTTTGCAATTTTGTATTTTACATACGCTTCCTCATGATTAAAGGGTACCTAGGTTTGCATAATCATGACAGTGAGAGTTCTTAACTAGTATGTAGCTGTTTGTTTGGTTCAAGAAAGCATTTAGTATGTATTTATGTTGGGAAATGAGGGGCTGAGGGAAAAACTGCTCCTCTGGTTGGTTTGGAGCTCAGGCCGATTCAGGCACTCAAATGTGTAATGTCCCATCTGAGTACCATACGTTCATGCTGCATAACTCATCATAAAACCATTTGCATTACTCTGGGGGTCAGGGGCACCACCATAACTACCCGTGGACCTGGGAAGTCCAATTCCCATTGTAGCCAGTGACCCCCAACCGACCACATTATGAACACTCCCAGCCGTGCCCTTTCTGCTGTTTGGGTAAATTCTGCAACTGAAGCATCATCAAATAGATTTTTTTAATTTATTGATTTTGCTCATGACAAGAAACACAATTGTTCACTATACAAAGCAATTCTGAGAGGGGTTTTTGTTTGCCACTCTATGGATCTGCCTTTGAACCTCCAGAAAATGCACCTCCATGAAGATAGCTTGTATGGCTGGCTTCCAGTGCTATCACTTCCAGCTTGTTAATATCTTAATTATTTGTGACCCAACTTTCAAAAGATCAAAATAATCTTTGAGTTGCTTTGTCTTTCTTTTTCTTACAGCTATTGATTTTGTCCCAATCTATCTTGCTTAGGCAGACTATGGCAATCTTCTTTATCAATAAATCTGTAGCATGAACCAATTTAACACCAACCCCCATATTCTTGATAGGCCAGACACTCGATTGAGTTAAAAGCTGGCCTACCTTTTCACGTGTAATAACTCTTGTGAGCTGGCCATATGAACCCAGGATGCATTATAGCACTGAGTCAAAGGCCTCCATTCCTCGGTAAAATGTTCGGCTTCATCTCTTACTCTAGGAAACTTTATACACACATTCCTCAAATCCCCAGGTGTCTATGGGGCATGAACCATTTCCAAACTCCTAGTACAGTGTCATATTACTCCTGGTTTCTGACTCACTTGGGACTGTATCTGGGTAGGTCATCCACTTTAAATAACACATGCCTAGGTCTAGCATTGGCTTATGGTGAAAAGAATTGCCACTCTCCTGGCTGTTGCTTGTGCTTGTGATTACACGTTGTCATTAGCTATGATCTCGGACTGTGTTTGAGGGGAGCTCTGGGATTTCAGTTGCACTGCCTAATCTTGCTGCATCACTTGCACTCACGCTGATGTGGCATGTTTGTGCCTTAACCCTGCTCTTCCAAGCAGATCAATGATATCTTCCTCATCCATATCCTCATCTTTACACTCCGTTCTTGTCTCTGCACATTATGACTATTATTCTGTTATCAGAGCTGGCAAGTTTGACCTCACACCTTCGTCCTGATATCTTCTTTGCCTTTTTACCCTGTCTAGGTTAGTTTTCCATGTAAAGCATACTTAATTCAACAACTCGTGTTGATCCTTCTGCAAACCAGTTTAGATAAATCACATGGCTTAATTTTTGTAGCCCTTTCCTCAAGGATGCATCTTAATTAGAAAAGCTTTATTAAGTCATATGCTTTAACTTCTATGAATTGTAATTTTGTATCCCCTTTTGTTGTGGAGCTCCTTGTTCCTAAATATTGACACGTCTCTAATCGATAATTAACTTACATAACATATGCAGCTGTTGCCTGAGGATTCACTTGGCTCTTTAGACTAGTCCCTACCCATTTTACAAGTTTTGTTTAATTCCCTAGTTATATTCACAGTAGTATTGGTTTATTAATGTTTATTCTCAGATTTTGAAATTCATTTATGGTCTAGTATCAAAGTACAGGGTCCCATTTTGTTTCTTCTAACAATGCAGCAGGCTCTCACTTATCTTTGCTGATGTGTCCTCCCAGAGAACCCATCTACATTTGTCCATATTTGTTTAACGTTTACTTTTGTGTTCTTCCCTAGAATATTATTGATTGAAACTGTTCCCCTCAGCCCCATGTTCACTTAATTTTGCCCAAGCCCTGATTAACCTGTACCCTTTTTTGTACACTCCACCTGTCTTCCAGTGATGCCTTATCTTAAATATGGCACGCTTTTGTCCATTCCAAGGAGAAACACCAATGCTCATGGTCAGTTCTCTTCTGAAACCCTTTTATTGGTTTCAATTAGGACTCCTACCTAACTGGGCGTGAACAGGAAGGTTTCAGGAGAAACGGTCCACTACTTCTGTTACTGTCTCACTGGGCATTGCAAATACGGGACATGATAACACCAAATTGTACATCCTACAGCTCATCACCAAATAATCCAATAGTTAACCAGACATGGTTATGTCCATATAGCTGTACAGAAATTGTCAGAGAAAATTGAATTTTGCAACCCTCTGTTGTGACTTGGTACATGTATTGTTCTGCTGTTCATACATTTATGCTAATGGAATGTTAATGCATGAGAATGACTAAAGGCTCAGGAGAATATGACATATTGTTGTGCATTGTTGTTCTAAATGTTTGAGTTGGGGGCTTGAGCTGCAGTCAATGAGGATGGCCGATAGGGTGGTCTTTTAAGTATATACAATGTAGAGAGATGTGACACAAAAACCATATGATAAACATAATCCAAGAAGGCCAAATAACCACTGCACTGCTTTGCAAGGGAAAACTAGATTTATTACATGCAAAAGACTCAGACAGTCTCATAGAACCAAACTGACATTAACCTTGTCACACCCCAAGAAGTTACAGGTTATATAGTGGGAAACCGCACATTGTCGTACATAGTTAACAAAGTCATCTCACCACCCTCATTGGCTACCACCTATATGACATACTAATATCTCCCTATAGTCCCTTGACCAATTGTCCACACCTTAACCAAGGCCATTCCCCTATGCAAGTGGCCCACTACATTGTCACTATTCAATCCTGGTAAATGATTGGTTAACAGGAATATTTATACTCTAATGAATCTCAACCGTCACATGATGGGCTCCCCTAAGACCCAGGCACATTCAAAGTAAGACTGGCAAGGCCAACTCTGCTTTGATAAAACAAGTGGCCTTCTCATTTCAACAGATGCCATGACACATACAATCTGTACCTCGGACCGTGGACTAAATTTACTGGCATCACCACAGCTTCTCCTTTCCCAAATCATGGTATGTTCCAGAGAAGGCCCCCTGTATCTCCTTCAGACCCCAGGTGTCCAGTAATGACATGACCAGGGCACCAGTCTTGGACTTCAATTTCAGGGATTTATTTGCTTTGGTTTGTAGTTGAAATGGGATGACCGATCCGTGGGTGAGGGCGGTAGTGCTCTAAATCTTCACCTGGCCTGTTGGAATCACAAAAACTCATGCCCTGTTCTCATGAATTTGTCCTTCAAAGAGTGCATCCCTACCTGTCTTACCCACATGTAACATTCCTTTCCCACCACTTGAAAGCTCTGTAGCTGGATACAGTTAGCGTTTATCTGCGCAGCGCCGGTGCCTCTGATCTCTGTTTCTCTCTTGGGGAATGGAAACGGTATTTGTCTTGGGACTGAGCTAAACAGAGCCACAGCTCCACATCAGGTCCTTCATTCTGCTCATTGTTTACTATGCTTTAAAATCCAATATGGATGCACTCTTGCCATGTCGACGTGCTGACCTCACTTTTACCACACTACCTTTCTGACTTCATCTTCCACCTATTTCAGCTCCCTTCTCGCACCTCAACCAAAAGGTAACTTCATGTACTATTTCTAAACATAGAGCCTATAACACACTGCCCTATCTATAGCCTCTGAAACCGAAACATTCTGTGTTGCTATATGATGTATCTATTATGTGTCAAAACTAACTACAAGTGATACAAGCGCATCCGCCACGTAAAACTCCAACTGCTCCCACTGTGATATAACCACTGCACGAATGACGTTTTTTTAATTATATGTATTCAACACTGATCGAGCACCTAGTACCTAGATCACCTTCAATGATGACACTGAGCCAGAAAGTGGGTGCACTTGTGTCCTGAGAGATACTGACATAATAGTTACATGGCATTAGGGCTCTCAAAAGCAATCCATTTCCTCATTGTGCCACCTCTCTAAACATGGCAGCTGATGCCAGGTCAACTAGTATCATGGCTGCTGCTTTGCTGTGCCCATGGCTCATTTATATTTGTTTCTCATGCTTTGACTGCTGTGAATAGTTCCCATTTTATATGAACTCAATATATTGTTTTTAAAATTATAGCATCAATTAGTTTTCAAGAAAACTTTAAATGCATAGGTTTCGTTAGTTAAAAAAAAAAGGAAAAGAAAACAGCTGAAAATTACACAAGTATATAGGGAGGAACATTTGAAACAAGAAAGGCTATCTATCTAAATCTGAAAAGATGTCTCTCACAAAATTCAACAAAGCCAAAGTCAAAGATACTTTTCCTCCCCATCTTAAATAGACCACCTCTCGTGCGGAAGTTTGGACTCAAAGTTCTCAAAGTGTTTTCCCAACCATTTGGAACTCAATATACTGGCCTGAGAAGGATGGCGTGCATCAGGTTTTCTGGGACTCAAACCTGTGAAAGCAGGTTTGAGAAAGATTTCTGAAACAAGCCCTTAACTTTCTAAGCTTTACTAAATTCTGGTGATTATCGTTTAAAAAAATGCATGTCGACACCCATGTGCCCAACTTGTTTTCTCTTAGCCCGATCTCTGTTGTGTTTCAAAGTCGGTTTGATTTTGTATCTATTTTTTTAAATTGTGAAGCTCTGTGTTTGATGCTAAAACATTGGAATTACCGCCCCATTCCAAGGGGTAATTCCCCATTCACCAAGGCTCTTCCCCATTCCTAAATGAGCCCCCATAGGGCTCAATGGGAATGGGGAAGATGCAAATAACGGTGACCGTTCATTTCGGTCACCGTTATTGGCTTGGAGGCCCCTTTGCGCCCTCGACTTTAACACCTGCTCAAAGCAGGCGTTAAGGGCGAGGGCGCAAAGGGAACTCGGAGTATGGCGGTAAGGGATTACCGCCACCGGTCTCGTTACCGGTGGCCGCTATCACTTACCGCCATACTCGGAATGAGGCCCATTGTGTATTTAGCTGATAAACAAGGAGGCTGCAACCGCTATTATGAAGCACCAATATCGGCATCATTTTATGATTCCACATTCTGCTCTTCCCCTTTTCTCACAAGTTCATGTTGCTGAATTAACAGCACTCAAAAGGCTTGCAAGTATTTATTTCTAGACAAATGGAATAGATGCATGGAAAGGGACCAAATTAAGGACTGTGGGTCTCATTACAAGTTCAGCGGTGCGATAGAAAAGTTGTGGTCATTCTATTACTGACATTTTTTCATGGTGATGGAATGACTGCCATTTGTACAGCAACGCCGAATTCCAAGTTTGCCCTTGAAGCAGAGGGTTTACCTCCAGCACCATGTTGAATGTGATTCCTCCACTTTTAGGTAAACAACCAATTCTGCCAAAAGCCCCATGGAGTCCAAAGGACTAATGTTAAAAATACTATAAATGCCATCTATAGGCTAACATGCCAGAGAAACATGACATTCACATCAGTTAGGGAAAGTGTATGAAAATGATCCCATTTCCAGAGACACCTCAGAAAAATCTGCTAAACCCCAGAGAATGTTCTTCTGAAGGGCTAAAACCTTTTTTATTGTCCAAATACAATCAGAACAAGAGTTATTTCAGTGTGGCTTCGCATGAAAGCGAATGCAGCTCCATTTCAAAATATATGGAGACTGTAGTGGTGCTCTTTTGTAGTGGTACATTTTTGAGGGCACGCATTTTCCCTAATTACAAAGGGTCAGTCGACACATGGCTCCATAAATCAGCCATGTAAAGTTTATCTGATGGGATTAAAACTGTCCTTCCAAATCTGTGTGCAAACGACAAAATAGCCACAATTATCTGGCTCAAAGTGCCCCCACTCTGCTCCTTTTGCTTTGTTCAAGCACCTTTTGGCCATCAGTCCTACTCCCAGATATTCAGAATTGTTGGCTTGTGAAATAATGCTACCAGTGCATTCAATAAGTATTGACTAACAGATTTAGACATAAGTGAATGTTCAAGCATCCCTAAATATCTTCTAATTTCAGTATAATATTAAAGCAAAACAGCATGCATGCTAGTCTAAAAGAAAAAAAAACGAAACCGTTAAATACTTAAATGAAACAAATGTACAATTATCAGAATAAAACACATTATTTAAATACACACAGTTAATTTGGCGCTTTAATACATTGACTAGAATTATTGCTTGCATGTGTTAGATTGCAGAGTTTACCTATGGTGGTTTCACATGAATAGACTTCTAAAATGGAAAGAGGAAGGTTGAGACAGACAATCCCAATTTTGAGGCAGGTGCCGGTAGATAGACACAACTCAGCAGAGAAATCAGTGTTGCCAGAAGGCTGTTCAGTCTTGTTTGCATGCTTGGATCAGTAAATGAGAGATATAACGCCATGTTTCCTTTCTGCTCCTTACAGCAGAGCAGCTGTTTCCCAGTCTCTCTGTGGGATTATAGAGGATATTGTATCAACGTGAGCTCGTATTGTGTTGATAAAAGGGACAGCCATCCATGCATGTGCACTGGAATCGCTGACTCAATTATGCTGTTTAAGTATGCAAGACTAAGTGTAATACATGTTTATGTCCATAGTCGTGTTAAACAAACACAGTATGCGGAAAAATCAATTTTATCATTCGGCTTTAATTTTATCATTCGGCTTTAATTCTACTGCTGAATTTCCTGGGCTGGTTTAATGTTCACCTGGCCCCCTGCTACGCCCTAGGAATTATGGCCAATAGATGTATAGGATTATAACCAGGTAATATAAATGCACTCTGCTCACACAAGGGCAAGCCTCATACACAAGAGTAATACTATTACAAAGAAAAGAAAAGATACACTTCATACTGTACACAAAGTAAAAGGTTATTTTCAAGGAAGAAGGTGCATGACTTATGTGTCCAGCCCTGCATTCCATGTACCCACAGCTGCTTCTTTGCCTACATTAGCCTTTCTAGCCTTTAAGATGCCCTACTTCACACTTAAAATCAGTGCCTAATGCACAAATGGACAACTTTCACATTGTCATCGATTTGTAAGGACATGTCATTCTGCAAACACTTTACCCTGAGAGAGCAGAGACATGGATGGCCAACTAGTCCATGCAGCTTGCACACTAGTACAATGGCATTCTCACACATCTGCCAATTGCAGAGCCCACAGCTGCAATCAGTTGCTCTGGAATAACTAGGTTGCCTGAATGGGTCATATTCAGTTGTGACTGTTACACTTTAACTCTTTACTCTCTGGAAAATCCCCACATGCAAACTCGCCGGCAAGAACAACACAACAAGGCCTACCTTGTCTTCGTCCAAAAAATGAAGAATAGATAGATCTACCTGGAACCAGCTTCCGACACCTTCCAACTCAGGTGTCGAAAGGAGACTCCTGGGAAACCCTCGTGGGGAAGAAAACCCGGTTGCCGGTAGAGAGCGCTGGGTGTAGCGCTGGTTTCAAACTCTCAAAGATTTTGCGGGATGAAGTCTTCTAACGGTAGGTAAGTAGTTTGTCTATGAAGTATCAGGCTCAGGAAAGATCTGCGAGTGGTAGGTACTGGGTGTCGGCAGAGGATTTCCAATCGCTGTTTGTAAGTGTGTGTACCTTTAGAATTGGATCCCAAACCGGGTTCCGAGAAGGAGCAGGATGGCAAGCTGAAAAGCTGGGTTTAAGAGTGGAGGTTGAGACACACCGCTCTCGATGGTCGAATGGAGTCGGTAATGCAAGCGTGGGTGACAGAGGAGGCGGGACTTCCGAAGTGAAGCCTCTGATAGCAGTAGCAACGCGTTGTTGTCCAGGAGACGTGGATTCTTGTAGCGTTTCCGGGATGGGAGGCGGAGCTTCGCTTCCGTCTTCCGTCCTGACAACTAGACCATTGACTCCGAGCACAGGCGCCATGTTGGAGGAACAAAGCCGCAACTTTGGCTGAAGCCGCCAGTGGTTCCATAACAAACCGCGTCGGAGACCCATCGTAACAGTGACTCTTTATCCATAATAGGGTTGGGCGAGGAGTATGACTCAGTTCGAAAGATTGGAACCATTTGGATCTGAAGCTCAGATTGACTTCAAATGGCTTGAACTAGAATTTGAACTTGTTTTATACATATGAGTATTTAATGGCTTGACTGTGCTAGAATATTGTAATCCTACATTCTGGGATACTGATAGTTTAGGACAGGGGTCCCCAACTATTTGTGGACAAAGAGCACATTTTGCATATGATCTGAAATGATCAGAAACATGCATACCTTGATGGACCATATCAGCTTTCATTTGTTGCTAACATTATTGGAACAAAAATACATGCTGTATTAAACATAATATTACAGGTTTACGGTCAGGTTTATTTTTACTTACATAGGGCAGTTTTTACCCTGAAAGGAGCACAAGGCTAAGGCTCCAGGCAAGTGAGGGTGAATCTAAAACATGACTAAGTGTATCACATAATGACATTTATTTAGAGACGGGGAAGATTTCATGTTGTTTTTTTCTTTAAGCAAGTGTTATTTCTTCATTCCAGAGATATTCTCATGGTGAACTCCAGAGGGATACCAATTGAGTTGAGAATAAATGGCCACACAATTTCATATGTTCATTTTTATGTGGGAGCAATACATTTGCTTTTGAATAGGAAAGGGAGTAGGCAGGGACACATGTTTTATTTCATTTATCTATGTTTTCGGAAGGAATGCAAGAGATGTGTGATGGATGGGATTATGTACCGGTCTGAGAGCTTTAAATGCTATTCTTTCAAGAACTGAAAGCCAGCACATTTTTGACAATGTGGCCAATGCATTTGCTGTCCTAAGACGTTTGAGCAGAACTCTACTCTAACACATTATTAAATGTCTGGCGTCTTACGAGTAAATATTTGGAAACAGCCAATCAAACTGACTTACCTTAAAAAAGTCAAAAAGTAACAAATGCAGTCATCTCTTTGGCTTAATGACTTAAAGAGGGCAGGTTTATGACTTGTTTTACTTTGCATATTTCGCTAATCTAACCAACCTGTTAACCAGGTGAACAAGTGAAACTTGGCTATTTCTGGTGTTGCCTGCGTTTCTGACTTTGTTTACATGATTTGGCCCAAGAGTGGTTGACCATAAGTTTGGTTTCCAGTTGACTGAGTATAGATCAAAAATGAGAAATATTGTTTTGATTTAGTTGAATGTTAGACTATTTTGATTCGTATACTTACGTACTGCAGCAAACCTGTGGAAAAGTTTACACTAAATGATGATGGCCACCCTTCTAGAAGTTTTGGAATGTGTATGTCTTCTGTGTATGATTAAAAATGTATGGCATAGTTATGGAGGAGTTTTATGAGCAGTTAAATTACAGTGGTTTGGGGATGCAGTACCCTCGGCCCACTCTGAGAGATGTCACACATGCATTTTAAGGTATTTTAAAGCAACCAGCTGCCATTGGTCTTGATATATTTTGTAGTACATTTTGTTATGTTGTTGCTCATTCATTAAATGTAGCGAAACAATTTAAAATATGACAACTTCTAATGTAGTACAACTGATGAAATGTAAAGATTAAAGTTTATAAAGTAGCTTAATCAACATTCTAGCTAATATGCCTGAAACAGGTGAATACTGGTATAGATGCTACTCTGTTACTCCTACATGGAATATACAACATAGTCAATGTATTCTAAATGCTACTTTTCTACCACTAGGTCCTGTCACACACTACTTTTGGAGGAAACAATACAAGTTTAGAGGGCCTCTACACAATCACACATTTTTAAGGATAAAAGGAGCTCCAAGATTGGATGATCAAATAGACACATTTTTAAATAGCTACCATGATATACCAAAAGAGGAGACTAATGCATACCTTTCCAAAAATGTTACATTATTACAAAACATAAATGTACATGTTACTGTAAACTAACATACACAAGGAATTATCTGTTTTTGAAAAGGTGGTGGCTTGCAGTTTCTTGAAAACAAACAGATACACCTACATTACATGATTATGTTTCAGCTATTTGACATCAGGTAAAGAGTACATATCCCAAAGGATCCTATGAATTACATCATAGCTCTGCATCTATATACATTAGTGTTCGTTCACCAGTTACATGTAGCTTATATAATACAAATATCGATGTTCAGTTTGTAACTGACAGTAAGTAGGTACATAGTTTCTTATGTTTCTAAAGCCAACAAAATAACAATTGCAAGATTTATGGAATTACATTTCAAATAGAGAAATCATTAGCATAATGATTAATTAAATTAGGGTTTAACACACGTTCACATCAAGAGTTTGGTTTGTATGGAGCAGCAGATGGAGTAGCTGGAGCAGCGATAGCTATGTATGGTAAAAATATAGTAATTAAATGGATAGCTCTAAGATATCCTGAATGTTGGGAAGGAATATTAAAGCCTTAACATGAAATAGAAATGCAAGCCAACACTAAACCATACAGTATAACATTGTTACAAATAATATGCTAAATGATCATTACAAGAGAAGTGCCAATGAGTTATAAAGTTTATGTTTTTTGAACTCCTTCAAAATTACAGACACAAAGAGAATGTTCACCCTAATCATTATTACTCAAAACGTAAAAATCTAAAGCATTTGCATGCCGTGTTTGACAAAATAAAACATGTCTAATTAATCATCAAAAACGATCATATTACAAGTGAATGAACATAACAGTGCTACTATTGCCTTATTCTGTCATTGCTACCCTAGTGCCAAGAAATTAAAATG
Source organism: Ambystoma mexicanum (assembly GCF_040938575.1). Classification (NCBI taxonomy): domain Eukaryota; kingdom Metazoa; phylum Chordata; class Amphibia; order Caudata; family Ambystomatidae; genus Ambystoma; species Ambystoma mexicanum. Next base: position 1,410,137,626 of record NC_090921.1, on the reverse strand, counting down.
AGAAAAGATTATAACAGACATTAGGATTAATTTTACAATGCAAATGTTTCAGTTCAATTTCACATTTAACAATGAACAAAAGTCATGTTTTCGTAAACATTATAAACACATTTATCATTAATTCTTGCATCAGCAGATGTATTGTAATTGTAGCAATTATGAACCCACTTCATCATATGTAAATGAAATGGTAAGCACAGGCACATTTAATACAAGTAATCTCCACGTTTGCTTGTGAACCCCTTAACAGTCCTTAGCAAGTGTTGTTTCTGCTCCAACTGGCTTAACAAACACCATATAATATTGATGTCATATTTTTAAATTGCATATTAATATTACTAGCTGAGCACAATAAAAGTTAGAGTATCCTAAATGAAGAGACTGCTTCTGAAATCATCCAATGCTGAAAATTACTAATAATTGATGAAGTCAGAATGCTTTCTAATGTTATTTTAAGTTTTATATGTCAAAGATTTCAAGAAATGTTCAAAACCACTGATACTGAACGGTTCAATGAAAAACAATTTTATTTGGAGATTTAATACAGCGCGGTTGATCGTCAACTGGTTTTTAAATCAATAACTTTGAAAGGGGGTAGTAAAACAATTGGAAGCATTGGTAATTTGAATTTGTGAAGTTACCTTTCAGATTTTGAATCACCTTCAAATATGCTTCAAGGTCATGATGACTTATATACTAATATACCCAAAGGAATATTAATAGGGCAATTCATTCAGAAGGTTATGCACATTCTAAATGACAAAATTCTATGTTGTTTATATTACTTAAACACAAGTGAAACGTGGATCTATATTGATCTTTTAAATAAAAAAGTAAATAAAGCTGAAAGTCTGTTGTATAATGTTTGCAATAGCTGCTTTCCAAATATGTCATTATTCAATAATGATTCAAGAAAATCTACTAGTTATTGCAACTGAAGCCAATTACAACATTCAACAACAGGCTCACAACGGATTTTCAGATTTAGAAAGCGTGGCTTCTCGAATTCTGGATGAAAAGCATTCTACACCTTTCTAAACAACCTAGAGTTATCTTGTGGAGGGATGTAAATGTTGGGAAATGTTAATAAGTAGTCTCATGGGATATATAGTAGTTTTTCAAAGTCATAACAGTAACTTATTTATTGCTGGTACAGAATTTAAGTTTGACAATATAGAGGATGTTCAGAAAAGAGTACCTGTCTATTTTAAATGAATTAAAGATATGTATGCTACTAGAAAACATTTCCCACTTACACATGCATTTGCTGAATCAATTCATACATCCCAAGGCCTTAGTTTATATGCAGCTGTTGTAGACATAGGTGAAACATGTGTTCATCTTTAATGTTGTCATACATTACACAGATTGGAACCTGTTAAAATTACACTGTAACAGGCCCCCTCTTCATACATTTCAATCTTTACATGTCAGAGTGCTAAATGGGAGTGTAAAATGCTGTTTTACACAGCAGCATGCATAACAGCGTGCAAACTGAGTAAACACTGCCGGCCGTTTATATAGCAGCCAGAATTATTTTAGAATGGATTGGTATTTATAGTATACAGACAACATCTTCTGTATGTTCTTACATTCTAACAGACCCAGACAGAGAAAAAGCCTCTTTATTAGAGTATTCCTAATTGCCAAAAGATGCATAAAGTGTGCTGCTTTAAAACATAAATTTTTTAATATGAAGAATTATATTATAGATGTCCCAAAACCAGATAATTCAGAATTTTGGCAAACACTAATGCGCAAGCAAAGTGTGCCGCTAAGGTTGGAGCAGTCCCTGCAGTATGTGCGGGACTAAAGGATGAGTGGCAGCATCTAACATTATCCATTCATTTCATCTGCCATTTGTTTTTCGGCATGCCTTCTCACCTGCATTAACGACTACACAAATTTAGTGGACAAACGTGCTGGAATAGTTTGCCCTCTGTGGGGTGTGTGAGCTCCAGGAGAGTCAGTTGGAGCATGGGATCTGAGGTGACTCCAGTCAAACACTGTTTGTCTTTACATACCTCAAATAAACCGTTATTTGATACTTGAGGTTGAGTATTACTTATTTCATCTGGCAATGAGCTGCCTTCCTTGGTGTCTGCAGTGGAGGTCGGCGCAGCTCGGAAACGGATCCCGCCACTCGTCGTGCTGCCATTTTGTTTGGGGTGGCATTGTTCAGGAGTGCCTGTGAAGCTCTGTGGTGACCTGAGCTGCCGGAAGACTGTTCAGAAGGTGTTGAGCCCTGCAGAGAGAGGGCCTGCTGCTTGTTATGGGGAGGAGATGGCCATGGACATCGCAACAGCCCCACTCTGCAGTGCTATGGGACACCAGGACTGGAGAGGCTTCAGTGCCTCAGTAGGTGGCAGGGCTGAACCTGCCAACTCATGCCCGTCCTGCCTGTTGTGCTGGGCGCCGCATGGCTACGTGGCCTGCAGGCCCTGTATAATCAGGGTGGGCCTGCAGGCCACAGTAAGTGACAAACAACCAGATTAGTTAGTCATGGTGTCTGCCGACATTATCGGCACGTGCCTGCAGGGCTCCCTTTTATTAGCTTGTCATGGCCCATCTTAAAAGGGCAATACATGGGGGAGGGACGCATCCCCTTAAAGGATCAATACACATAGGAGGTTTCACTACACAACATCCCTCCTTTTTCATAAGGAACAAAACAACTTGTCATATAACATAACTGATTTTCCCTAACCCCTCCTTTTTCAATGCAAACAACATTACTTCAGAGGTGGGGTACCATGTTCAAACAGGATGTGCTACTAGCACCCATGGTCTCACTTTATTGTCTACTTAATCGGTGACGGGAACGGGGGGGAAGCCCCCCGGTGTACGGTTTGCAGATGGACCGCAAGCTATCAACCCTTTATTAACCTGGGGTGAGGACCTGCCATCATTTCATGATGCTCACGGGTAATCACTGGTACCAAATTGAGCACGCCTACCAAATGTAGGAGCACAGCTTCACGTTACTGTCCTTTACTGAGACCACTTTAAGCATGTAAATACTATGCAGGTTCACAGCATCAAAACACAGTGTACTGAGCCCTCTTAAAGCTAAGGCAGGACTTGCAGGAGACCAGTTCTTCATCCATGAGCGACCGTTCCAGAGTCACTTCCCTGGTCCAGGTCCAATGATGGTACAGTTCACAGCTGGCAAAGTCGCACCTGGCAGGTACCAGGGGCCACATCGGCATAGTCCCTTGCTGTTGTGGGCAGGGCAGCGATCCGCATATCTCTGGGCATCTAGGCTGCTCCACGTGCTGCCAACAGGGTGTGGGGTGATGGGCATCACTCACCCCCTTTTCCAGCGATGTTCCCCCAGCCAGGAGTGTCTCTTCCCTTCCATGGCACAGGAGAGCGCACAAGCACTCCCCATAAACTGCAACCCATTGCCGGTCTGTTGCCCTGCTTCTTGGTGTTGGTTCAGTTTTGTGCCAGCATGGCATATGTGGTGGCACCAGTGGCAGGCAGTTCAAGAATCTTGTGGCTCGGTGTCACAACCACCTGTGGGCAGACAGGGCGACTGTAGTGGCTTGCATGGTGTTGAGGCCACTTGTAGAGCAGGCAGTCCGGGGAGGTCGCACAAGCACTCGTGGGAGCTGCAAACCTTCCTTTCCGTTCTTATCCTTTTATATCATCGCCATTAGTCTGGTTATGCTGGAACAGTCCACAGACAGTGTGCACAACATGGGCCCAGGATGCGCAGGGTGATGTTTCCTTGGGCTTGTACGCATTGGCATGGCTTTGGGGCTGCAGGCCCCCAGTCACTGAAGTGCAAGTTGACTCCAGTTGGGGTGTCAAGGCTGCTTCTGTGCCTCTTGATGTTCTGCGGCGAATGGAGCTCCGTGGCTCTTCCTCACCCACCCACTGGACCATCTGGGGATTAATGCTGGAGCACACACACACTGGTGGCCTCAAAGCCAGGGCTGTCTTGCTGGCGCTACATCCTCCCCACTTGCCGCTCCTTGATGAAGGGCCTTGGGGATTATTTGAGGGTCTGTTCTGGGGACATGCGGGCAGCGCCAGCATAGGGCGCACATTTTGTTTTATTTTATTTACGGCTCCCACTGGAGCAGTGCAGCACTCACCACCGGTGGCCTGGGTCTGAGGACGGCCAGAGAGCAGCACCTTACTTAATTCTTCGCTCCGCTCTGGAGCATTTTCTTTTCTCCAGCGGAATGGCCGCAGTGCAGCTGCGGCTTTCTATAACGTGGCTCATGCCGCTTTCCCTCTGGCTTGGCCCGTGGTGGTAGCAGGCATGCGGGGAGGGGCAGCTCACTTCTCCATGTGGCGAATGCCGCGTGTGTAGCCACATTGTGTTGTGCAGCTTGCGGGTGGGGGAGGGGCAGCTCATCTTCGTTGCGGCCTAGGCTGCAGGACAGGCTTCCTCCTCTCGGAGGTGGGGTGGGGCGGGCAGCTCACCTCTTTACCGGCGAGCGATGCCTCTTCTGAGGGTTTTCCTTGTTGCGGCCGACGCCGCTTCCACTTCATGGTGGATGGGGGATGGGCAGCTCGCCTCCTCCACCGTGCAGTAGATGCCGCGGCCTCCTCCTTTTCAGCGGGGTGCCGCAGGATGCACCTCACGGCAGGGTGGCCCAGGCCATCACCGTGACATGCACGGTGGGGCGCAGGCCCATCCTGGCTGCGGTGAGGGTCGGGTGTCGTACTCCGAGGACTGCAGAAATTACTTGCACTTCATGTGCTCGTGGTCCTCTCTCTCTCCTTTTCCTTTTTGGGAGAGATGACTTCCTCATCACCAATGTTATGGGGAGGAGCTGGCCATGGACATCGCACCGGCTCCCCCGTAGGATGCGATGGGACACCAGCATCAGGGGGCCCAGTGCCTCAGAGGTTGGAAGGGTGGGGGCTGGCCATGGACATCGCACCAGCCCCACCCTGCAGTGCTATGGGACACCAGCACTGGAGAGGCTTCAGTGCCTCAGTAGGTGGCAGGGCTGAACCTGCCAACTCATGCAGGCCCCTCCTGCCTGCTGTGGAGGGCGCCGCATGGCAACATGGGCTGCAGGCCCTGTATAATCAGGGTGGGCCTGAAGGCCACAATAAGTGACACACAACCAGATTAGTTAGCCATGGTGTCTGCAGCTGTTATCGCCACGTGCCTGCAGAGCTCGCTTTTATTAGCTTGGGCCATGATGACGTCATGGCCCATCTTAAAAGGGCAATACATGGGGGAGGGACCCATCACCTTAAAGGGCGAATACACATAGGAGGTTTCACTACACAACAATGCTGTACTATAGAGAGGGCATCTAAAGGCCAGATGGAGCTGAGACAAGTAGGCCCCTGCTCCAGCACCCACGAGAAGAGGGAGGAGATGGTGGGCTACGGAGGACACAGCCTGAGCCGATGAGCAGAGTTGGGTGGCTACTCTGGTGCCACACTGAGAAGTTGTGTGTCTCGGTTACCTGGCCACAAGAAAAGCTTCCAGAGGATCCATTGGCTCTGTGATGCTTTCCTGGTGCAGGGTGCATCAGCGCGCATGGCTGCATTAGCCAACAAGGGGCTGCATTCACCCTGATGAGGCACCAGCGTGCTGTGGGTCTGTTTTGCATGACGACCCATTACATCCCTCCTACTTGAGTTGACAGCTGAAGAAAAGACTGAAAAAAGGCACTGTGCGATGTTCAGTAGTCGTAGAAGCCATCTTGGTTGCCATGATGACCATAGTAAACTGAGTAGGGTTGTGTTGAAGTGCATCTTGGTGCATCTTCCTTATCCAAGTGGATTTCTGATTTTGGGACTGGGGTGATAAGTGCATTTTCCTTGTCCCAGTGATTGTGTTGCCCTTAAAAGAAAAAGGATATTATTTTCCAGGCCAGTCGATCAGCTCCCTTGGCCAGTGGTTACCTTGTAGTGCTTTGCTGAGTTTTGTGCATACTTTCAGCAAAGTGTCACCCCTTGTAATGGTGAACATTCCTGGTCCTGCACTGTTTCTCCCTCAGAGTGATGAGCCTTTCATCAAGTGGAAAGATTGGAGGGAAGAGTTTCTTAAGTTTGCACTGGCTTTGTAAGGACCAAGTTATTCTGTGAAATACAAAGATGCACTAATATAACACTGTTTGGGACATGGGGGCAAGAAGTGTTGAAGAAACTACCAGCACACACGCCAGAGAAATGTGTAATTCTGAATGTGTTTGAATCCAGTTTAGCGAAATTAGATAGGCATTTTGAGGTGATATAAAATCAAATCCTGGCTGGCTATTGCTTTGCCACCCGAGAGCAGAAGAAGGGTGAAAGTATTGAAGAGTTTGTTACGGCCCTTAAGGGGCTTGCAGTCAAGTGCCTCTTCAGTTTGTGTTTCCAGGAGGAGCACTTGAGCAATTAATTCATGAGCAAATGCTCTGATGATAAGGTTTGTGAGGAACTGTGGAGCGAGAAAAACCCCAATTTGGATCGGGCCATAAAAATTGCTAAACAGGTTGAGCATACTTCTTTGTGTGTCAAAGAGTTGTCTAAGCATATAATCAAGGGTGAAGAATCGAATGATGACAATCTTAAATGCAGAAGCAAGGTCTCTGCCAGGGCTAACAACAGAAAATAGCCTCACAAATACAAAGACGCTGAATTGAGAAAATTTGAAAAGTTGAAAGGAGGCGTCCTCCAATCTGTACTGTTTCAGAAGTGGCAGTGCGCAGCAACTAACTTTTGATTAAGAATGTACTACTGGGTTTGCTGAATGTAGATTGTGTGGGAAAATTGGTCATTTGGCCAAGTGTTGTAGGTTGTATTCACCTTCCAATGTCAGTGAGAACGTTGGACATGGTGATGATGTTGATGAGGAGGATCATTTTGGTGGTTTGGAAGCAGTACAGGTGATTAATGCCATATGTGAAATGAAGATTTGGAAGCCCAAAGCCATGATGGAAGTGAGCACGGTGTGCATGGAAATACTGATCGACAGTGGGGCTGATTATACCGTGATCAGTTGGCAACCCTGGGAGAATTATCCTGTTGTGTGTTGAAGGAAGCCAGGGTTAAAGCCCACGCCTATGGTGAGAAGCCTATTGTTATTGTAGATGAACTACAAGCCAATCTAACAGTTAAGCGGAGGCATACCTGTAGTCGAGTGTTTGTCACTGATGTTTGGTGGGAACTGTCAAGATGCCCTAGGAATTAAATGTGATCCCAATGCATCAGAACAAATGTATTCTGGTACAAGTATTGTGATTTCAGAGATGAGAGTGAGGTGGCGAACTGGGCCCTGAGTGTGTTTGAGGACAATGTGGGATTGCCTTAAAGATTACATCAGTAGAATCAAACTCAAAAGAGATACTGTTCCTTCAGTTGTTAAATCGCTCTCAGTACCCATGTCATTTAGGAAGGAGGTTGAAGTGCAGCTGGAAAGGATGCTCAAAAGCGGTGTCATTGAACATGAAGATGCCTCGGAGTGGGTCAGTCACATAGTGGAAGTGAGGACAAGCAATGGTTCCATCAGGTTGTGTATTGATTTAAGAGAGGTTAACAAGAATGTGGTCACTGAGCGGTTTACTCTACCAAAGATTGAAGAGTTAATTGAAGATCTGGCTGATTTGAAAGTCTATTCTCTGTTAGATTTGAGGTTGGCATGCCACCAGATTCGCATGCACCCCGAATAGTATGAGATTCTTACCTTCATTAATCATTTAGGTATGTTCAAATGCGTGAGGATGGCATTTGGGCTTGTCTCAGCAGCCAGTGCTTTCCAGATCAGGGGCAGTGACAGAGAATTACATGATTGTAGGTTGAAACTGTCTTAGGTAAGTTCTGTGATGTGGGTCTCACACTGATGCTAGAGAAATGCAAATTTGGCAAGTCTTCAGTCGATTACTTTGGTTACAATGTGTCAGGTCAAGGGCTATGGCCGAAAATTAGAACTGTTAAAGCCATTACTGAGATGGGTGCTCCCAGGAATAAGGCAGAAGTAGCCTCATTTCTGGGCTTCATTGAGTATTATTCTAGATTTATGAACAGTTTAGCAAAGGAAACCACTGTGTTGAAGGGATTGACTAGGAGAGGGCTGAAATGTGAGTGGTCCCCTTCCTGTGAGAGTTTATTCAGGTTAAGCGAGAGATAGTCTGTGCCCCAGTTCTTCAGTTTTTCAGAGAAGGGATGAAAACTATTCATCATACCTCGGCGTCTGAATTGCGCTTAAGTATTGTGCTTTTTCAGAAGGATGTGAGAGTTGAAAATATGGTTGCATTTGCCTCACGGAAACTCAGAGATGCTGAATGCAGGTGCTCGGTTATTGAGCAGTTATTTGGGTTGTACTTAAATTCTGAGTGTATTTGTATGGGAGATTGTTTGTTATTCGCAAAGACCATAAACCTATTGTGTCCATTTTCAACAAAAAGGGTCTTGATGGTATCTCTAGGTGTATTTTAAAATGGATCATCAGACTACAGGGGTTAGAATTTACAGTGGAACATGTGCAAGGCAAGGAGAATCTTGTGGCAGATGCCCTGTCTAGAAATCCTATTGAAGAAGAAGATGGACTTATCATTCCAGCACAAGATGATATCAGAGAGATTTTTCTGGTGAATGCTAGTCTTCTGGAGAGTGATTAGTGGTGTGTTGGGAAGATGTAGGGTATCAAAAAGTCAAATGCATTGTGCTAAACAGGTCGAAGAATTATGAATAGACAAGTGGCAAGGGTTTGAGCGAATTCAAGAGGATGAAGGATAAGCTGTGCTTGGAGGAGTCTGTGCTGCAGGGGACACAACAGAGTATTGGTCCTGAGTGGAATAAGAGAGGCTGTAGTTGTTCTGGGTCACAAGGGTCACTTGGACATGTTTTGGATAAGTCAATCATTTGTCTGGATTTTTGTTGGCCACATATGGGTGATTTTGTGGAGATGTGAATCAAAGAGTGTGGTGAGTGTCACAGCAGTGACAAAGTTCCACCCATGGTTGTGCCCAATGTCCCTGATGTACCTTGGGGAATGGTAGCAGTAGATGTGCTGGGACTGCTGAATATTTCCGGTTCCAGGGATGGTTATCCAGTAGTTTTAATGGATTTTCTTTCTAAGTAGCCTGAAGTTGGTGTACTCAAAGTCATCACCTCAGTGAGTTTGATCACATTTTTGGAGAATAGTTTTCTGGAGGAGGGCTATCCCACACATCTCCTCAGTGATAATGGTCTGCAGTGTGTTTCAAATTAATTCAGGTCTTGGCTCAAGGAGAGAGGAAGTATATAAGACAGCATTATATCATCCACAGAGCAATGGCTGTATGGAACGCTTTAACTAGGCCATTATGGATGGTGTGAGGTTGTCACTGATGAATAATGGTAATTGGCAAGTAGATTTGCTGGAAAGAGCATTTAAGTACAGGGTGAGGTCTTATCCCTGCACTGGTGCATGCCATTTGAACTCATGAGGGGGCAGAAACCCAACACTCAGCTTACTCTGGGCTGGTTGAATTGGTCCAGGATGATTGTCACTGATCTTAAAAAGGTTGGTGATACATTGAAGGAGTGTGGTGATGCCTCAAATTTAAGGTATGATATTTGTCATGGGTCCAAGCACACGATTTCAGTCCAGGTGATCAAGTAAGATCAAACTCCTTAGGAAGGGGAGGAAACGTGAATCCAGATTTTCTGGTTTCAGGATTGTTGAGAAGGATTAAGGAAGTTCCGTACACCTAGCAGGAGGCAATGTCTGGAACAAGAGAAGAGTAGTGAGTGTCAGTTGAGAGTCAGTTGTTTAGTCAGTTGAGAGTCAGTTGATTATTTGTCTGCTGGTAGATGAATTGTTTTTGATAATTTTTGTTCTTTCATTTGTGCCGCTTGTTCTTTCATTTGTGCCGCTTAGGGCTCGGCTTTCTGTCTCAACTTTTCATGCTCATGTCTCCTCCACTTTTCTCTTCATTCACCTTGTCTCTTCCTTTCTCGCTTTCGCTTCTTCCTTCTTCCACTCTCCTATGTATCCTTGTATTCTCTCCATTGAATCAGAGGAGGTTTGTATTGTAGTATGTCCATCCAAGGGTTGGACGTCCTGCCCTATGGTCCTGCCCTGTGGTCAACTTGTCCCGTAACTGTCTGGCCCGTTTGCTTGCACCCTGCCCTGTGTCATAGAAGATTCTCAGACATGCATTGTGAAAGTATTTAGAATTGCATTGTAAAACCCAGGCCTTTCCCCCCTTACATAACTCTCAGACCTAGGTGTGTTTTCTAGGTGTGTTTCAAACAAAATTGCATTTTGAAAGTATTTAAAATTGCATTGTAAAACCTAGGCCTTTCCCCCCACCCCCTTACAGGACTCTCTGACTGGTGTTTTTTCTAGGTGTGTTTCAAACAAAATTGCATTGTGAAAGTATTTAAAATTGCCCTGTGTTTTCTAGGTGTGTTCAAACAAAATTGCATTGTGAAAGTATTTAACATTGCATTGTAAAACCTAGGCCTTTTCACCCTTTCAGGACTCTCAGACTTAGGTGTGTTTCTCCAGTATCTAATTATCACTGTGATAGTAGTGCCATTCTGTGGTCGACTTCTTAGCTAAGCACTCATTTAGCATCTGTCTACCATTGTCTGAGTGCCTGTCGTCTTATCCAATTGTCAACTTGTCTCATCTCTCTCTGTCTCTCTGCTTGCACCCCACCCTGTGCCCTTCCCTAGTGTTCTCCCCTACCACTGCCTTCCTCTTCTCTTCTCTCCCTACCTACTCCATGGTGGTCTCTGCCTCTCCTATCTTTTCTAACTGCTTCTCTATTGACTATCCTGCTCTCCTCACTAAATCTGGTAGTAAGAAGTTTAAAAAGGATATCCTGGTCTCCAACCTAGGTCTCCCCATTCCTGACACCTATACCAGTGCCTCCTCTAGATAAACCTTCACCGACATCCTCTTTGTCGTTCCCTCACCAGACCTATGGAGTCTTCATATGGTCTCTGTGCTTTCTCCTTTCTCTTCTTCTCCCATCAATGGTGGCACCCGGTGGGAGGCCCTCCTGGCATCCTTCCACTCCTCTAAGGTCATCATTAATGTTTACTTGAATAATACCATCTTGGTCCAATGCCTTCAGGCCAACCTTCTCCACTTTGATAGATGCTTCCCACGCCTCATCAATTTCCTTCCTTCTCATGCTGTCCCCTCTCTTCCCTCCATGGCTTCCTCGCCTTCCCCTGCTGTCTCCTCCTTGGCTATCTTGCCCTTTCCTCCATCCTCTTCTACACCTCTGCAGGGTGTACCTCTGATTTGTACCACTCCCCGGAAATCTTTCAAGGACGGCAATCTTCTCCATATTGACACTCTTAACTCTTGCTTAGCTGTCAAAACATTCCTCTGACATCTGCCACCTCCTGGAGGAACGACATGGTTCACAGCCAGCTCTGTCACAAGCTTTGACACTCTCCTCCCTGACGGCTACAAGATCCTCTCTGCACCCAGGTCCAAACTCTCTGGAGGGGGTGTAGCCCTGATCTTTCCCGATTGGATAGCTGCCTCTGTCATTCCTACACAAGCCTACTCCTCTTTCGAATGCCTCGTTTGCAGGCTCTCTCTCTGTCCTAGCCATTCCTTTACTGTGGCTACTATCTATCGGCCACCTGGTCAGATCTCCTCCTTCCTCTCTGAATGGGCGGACTATTCCTCTTTCCTCCTGGTCTTGACCACTGAACTCCTCTTTCTTGGGGACTTTAACATCCACCTGGATGCTTCCTGTCCTTCCTCTGGACTATTTTGTGACATCTGTGACTCTCTCTATTCTCCCCTCTGGCCTGACTCAGTCTGCAGGCCACACTCTGGATGTTGTGATCTCCTCAGACCTTCCCCTTTCTATCCTTCTCACCACTCCTCTCTCCTGGATTGATCACTTTCTCCTTTCCTCCCAGCTCACCCTATCTTCCTCCAGGCTAGGCCAATTCCAGCACCTTCTCGTTATCTGACCCATGAAGCGTGTGTCAGTTGAGGCTTTAGCCGCCATTTTCTCACCCCCCGATCCCCATTTGGCTGACTCACTCCCTGACACAGCCCTTTCCATGATCCACTCTGCTATATCTGATACTCTCAATGTTCTTGCCCCTGTCATGAGGTTCCGCTTGAAGCCCAAAGCCAATTGCAATTCCTAGTGCGACTCAGACCTCGGCACCATCAAATGCAAGTGCAGGGTGGCTGAGCGGAAATGGCGTGCTTCTGGTGCACCCTCTGACAAACTGGCCTGCTGCCTGCACCAAAGGCTCTCTGTCCGCACCAAGAAGAGAGCTCACATCCAAGCCGTGTCTCTACGGCATCTAACAAACTCAGCCAAACTCTTTAAAATATGCAAGGAACTGGCTAACCATTCTGCAGTTTCTACCCTTTGTGTCCCATCGCAGGACCTCTGCACGGCTCTGGCTTCTCATTTCATCTAAAAAGTTAAGGACATCCTAACATCTCTCTCTTCCTCTCTCCCTTCACCCTCTACTCCCTGCTCTTCCTCTGGCCCTTCTTCGGCCACCATTCCTCGATCCTTCCCTGACTTTCCCCTGTTCTCCCCAGATGAGGTTTTGATGAAGTCTGATCTATAAAAGTCTGGTCAAAACAGGTTCACCCCTATTCCTCCAAAATAATCAAGGATCACATTGACTCCCTGGCTCCTCCCCTGGCCAACTTCTGCAACCACTCCTTCACCACTGGAATCTTCCCATCCCCCTGAAGCACTCCCTGTGCATCCTCTTCTTAAGAAACCTCTGCTGACCCGTCCTGCCCAGCTAACTATCACCCAATCCCCATCACTCCCTTCCTGGGTAAACGCCTGGAAAAGCTGGCCATCTCCCAGATTAATCTTCATACTGAATCTGTGGGTTGTCTTCATGACCATCAGTCTGGCTTCAAAGCTGACAGAAGCACAGAAACTGCTCTCCTGAACATCTGTGAAGATCTACTCTCAAACCTTGATTCCAACAACCCCTATGTCCTCATCTTACTTGATCTCTCTTCTGCATTTGACATGATCAAACATGCCATACTGCTCTACCGTCTCCATGATAACCTGGGTATCACCGGCCATGCACTGGCGTGGCTGACTTCTTTCCTCTCTGATCGACCATCCCAGGTCCAACTTGGGTCCTTACTTTCCTCTATCTCTTTGAAGGCCTCAAACTAGCACTGAGGGTCTGGCTGGGATGTGTAACTCTGACTTAATCTGTGTATCTGGGCATTCTCGTTACAAATTGGTACCAAAGTCTAGGTCGCTAATTTAAGTCCACCATTGCACCCATAGCTACTACCTCAGGCACGCTTGATAAATGGTTGTAGGTGCCAGAAAGTAGTGTGGGCCATAGTTACTTTTGTGTCACTCCTGATTGTGGATGGAATTGGCTCTTTTAATTGCCTTCAATTCTTGATTTCATTTTGATTTGATGTGTATTGTGTAAATACTGTGGATAGTGAAAAAGTTAGATGTGTTAACCATATGCACTTAAATAAACGCACATACTTTCACAGGTCCTTCTGATATGTATATATCGAGGCCAACCCTCTAACATAAAACCATTGTACACATGAAGAGTGAACTTACTCAGACAGAAGTAACTGTTTGGTATGGATGGATTGTATACATATCCTGCCTAAGGGGGGACAGTAATTTACAAACATGTCACATAAAGCCTACACTCAGATATTGAAAAAGAAATTTCACAGGGAATTTCCCACCCTTATCTTCCCAACTGTATTGCCATCTGTCGAATGTCTGAGGAAACTCGCGGACAGAAACCTATTTGGAAAGGAAGTGAAAATGTATGTGCTGTAACAATGACATAGACATAACAAAAGGTGATGGCTGAAAGGCTTGGAATTAATCTTCACATCTGTCGCAGTTCTGGGCAACCTTCCAAACCATCGCTCTTTAGCATGCCAAGCCATTACAGAAAGGGAAATACCAAATGCAAAACAGTACTGGTCCCACCTCAAAAGGGGCAGTCCAGCCAGAACTGCTAGGTCAAATCCCTTCTGCGCAAGATCACAAGCATCCAAAGACAAGTTTTGGTGTCATTTAACATCATCAGTGAGAAGCAGCTTGGGTCGCTAGGGCCAGCAGGCTCGGCACACAAGTGGGCAGACCCATGCAACTCAGAATGACTTTAGACAAAACAAAAGTTGAGGTCTGGAAGATTTAGGATTAATATTACCCTCTGGTGCAGCTCTGAGCAACCATCCAAATGATTCTTCTTTAGATTGCCAAACCATTGCAGAAAGCGGAAAGATATATGCAAATCAGGATTGGTCCCACCTCAAAAGGGGCAGTGCAGTCCATACTACTAGGCCATATCCCTTCTGCTGAGACCACAAGTATCCCCAGTAATGTTTCAGCCTCATTGGGCATCATGAGTGAGGAGAGCATGGGTCTCTAGGCCCGGCAAGATCGGGTCCCACATCTGGGCATACCCGCCCCACTCAGGGAGACTTCTGGGCATACCCTTACCACTCAGGGTGACTTTGACAAATCAAAAGCAGTTGGCAGGAAGATTTAGAATTACTCTTAACCTCTGACACAGCTCTGAGCCACCCTCCAAACAACTGTTCTTTAACCCGCCAAGCTATTACAGAAAGGAAAAAGACCATATACAAATCAGACTTGGTCACTCCACAAAAGGGGCAGTCAAACCTGAACTGCTAAGCAACATCCCTTCTGCAAGAGACAACAAGCATTCCCAGACATGTTTCAAACTCATTGGCCAATATCAGTGAGGTGTAGCTTGGGTCTCTAGGCCCAGAGAGATTGGGATCCACATCTGGATGTAACCATCCCAATTTGGGTGACTTAGACAAAACAAAAGGTGATGTAGGAAGGTTTATAAATAATCTTAATCTCTGGAGCAGTTCTGGGCAATCCTCCAAACTCTGCTTCTTTATCCTGCCAAGCCATTACAGAAAGGGAAAAGATCATATGCAAATGGTATTTCCCTTCTTCTGTGATGGCTTGGTAGGATGGGAATCGATGCTCTGGAGGATTGCTCAGAGGTGTACCAGTGGTTATGACTGAATCAAAACCTTCCAGCCATCACAGTTGGGTTGTGCTTTAATAATAATATTTGATACAATGATTTAATTGATTTTGATTAACTTAACAAATGCATCTTAGAACAGATACACAAGCAATGGTATATCAACAGGTTTTTAAGGATGTTATACCACATTCTAGAATGATCTGGGGCAACTCATCACATTTCCTGCTTTTCAGCATGTTTGCAGTATTTTTTACAGCATTTCTTTTATGGGGCCAAGCCCATCTTACCGCACTCCCAGACCCCCTTATCCCTCTCCTATCCCCAACTACACCCGAAATTAATAATACATGTTCCTTTACCACACCCAACTAGGATAATGCTAGGAAAAGCAGGAAAACACAGGCCTTCATCAAAGGCAGTCTAACGCCCTCAACGAGGTGGGTGGGTTTGATTTTTAAATTGGTTACAGTAGTGCATCACATGGCTGACAAGAGGCTGCAATATCGAAAATGATATGCAAGACACTATTAATAAATGCACCTTTATTTATGTATGTTTGCATTTGTATAACGTGCTAAAATCTGAGGCATCAAGGTGCTGTTACATGACCAGTTACTCAAATGACAATATCATATTTTTTTGCATACAGTGTTGATCAGACATTTATGGTTTTTTGATTTTCAAATTGCACTTGGCAGATCGCATCAGTGTTGTAAGTGCTTTTTGGAAAATCCAATAGGAATGCTCGGCTCTCAAGGTGGTGGGAGATGGTTAAAATGTTTGGCTGCAATGCTTCCAGCTTTGGCCTGCGTAAATTTGCGCTGGTGTTGCGGTGGGCATAGTCTGCCCTGGTAGGTCTTGAATAAGAAGCTTTTGTGATTGTTTTAGATAAGTAAGGAGGGGCCTCCTTGGGCAAGGACCTATGCATTATGGAGAGTTTTTAAAGAGAATCCGCTCACGAATATGAGCCAGTGGAATATTTTTTTTCTAGCCACAGTGATATGTTCCACTTTGGGGATGTTCAGTGCTGCTCTAAGTGTATTATTTTGAACAACCTGCTTTTTCCGAATGTTGTTATACATGGTACCTGCAAAATGGGCATTACAATAATCAAGCCTAGATCCTATGATGGCTAGAGCAATTGCAAGGCAACTGTCCAGGGAGAGGAAAGGTCTGGATGCGTTGATTAGTTTAGTGGTGTAGGTGGTAGAGGAGGCAATGGTGCTAACATGCTGTGTAAGCGATAGGGTGGCCTCCAGTTATACGCCAAGTGTTTTTTTCTCAAATCTTAAATGAGGAGTATTGGGGATCAAGCATTGTGATCAGTGAAGCGGGCCCCACCAAAAGAATCTATGTCTTTGTCAAGAAATATATGCATATATAACTATGCAGATAAATGATAGCGTACATTATTCAATTAATACATTTCACAAAACTGAAAGACTCCAAAGCACATATTTCTTTACAAGAACTAAAGATACACAGAGATAACAATTATGATGGTAACAATTACATTGGACAAGGAGCACAGAACCTCTAGATTTTAGACAGGGACCTTTTTATCTGCCCCCTTAAACCAGGCTTTCAGAGAGGTCCACTTGTTCAGCACACTTGCTACTTTTCTCAAAGCCCGAGATGGTGTCTGCCCAGAGAAGCCCCAACTCACTTTCCAAGATTGGCATGGGTTGCGGATTGATTGATTGATACTTTTTTTATAATGCACCTGTACACAAGTGTTTCAAGGCGCAACCAGGCACAAGAGGGGGAAAAAGGGAGGACAAGACAAACAATCTTACTAGGCCTAATATCATTTAGATTGTGCAAGTGTGCAGACAAGAAGTATAGGGGAGAGGGTACAGGGATACATGCACCCAGAGTAGCAGGGCCCTGATTTAAGTGTAAGGGAAGGCTGGGACTCCAAAGGGAATCACACCTTGGTAGTGCCCGGGAGGTCAAGCGGCAGTGCAGGAAGGCCAGCAGGCAAGTGCAGGGGTGCTGGACAGGGGCGGTGGGCGGCTGGTGTCCTGTAAGACTCAGAGGAACACCAACCTGCCAGTCAGCAGAACGGTGCAGGAGGAAGGGAAGGTTAGCAGGGTAGAGGAAGAGATAAAGAAGAGGAGAAAAGGAGGGTCTTGAGGAGCTTCCAGAACTTAAGGAGATCCGGCACAAAGTGGAGAAAGGCAGGGATGCCGTTCCAGAGGGAGGCACCTGCAGAGGAGAGAGATCTATCCCCCAATCTCTGCTATGAGAAGTGAGTCAACCCACAGAGAATTAGAAGTATATGAGCGGAGGGCTCTAGTAGGAATGCACTTAGGAAGAGAGACTCGGAGATAGTGAGGGCCCCAGAATGCCTTGTGGACAATGCAGAGGGTCTTGGAACTTGATCCTTGCAGACACTGGTATCCACAAGAGGGATTTCATGGCCATAGAGATATGGTCCCTGGGCTTGAGGCCAGGGATAAGTGGGCGAAGAGTAGAGTTGGGCAGATTGAGAAACAGGCTGTTGCAGTAGTCCAGCCTCGAGAGAACGAGGGACCTGAAGACGGTGAGCTTCTGGGGCTAGGTGAGAAAAGGCAGAATACCTCTAAGGAGGTGCAGTTGGAAACGGGCCTTTCTGGCAAGGTCTGTGAAGTGTGGAGAGAAGGAGAGAGTGGATTCAAAGATAACCCCAAGGTTTTTTGCCTCACAAGAGGGTGAGGGCAGAGGGCCCAGAATGAGGAGGGGAGAAAAGCTGGATCAGGGATCCCAGTGAGAAGGATCTCAGTCTTACTGACATTAAGGCAGAGATCATTAAAGGCACACCATGACTGAATAGCAGATAGACAGTCAGGGAAGAGCAAGGAGGAGGAGGTGCCCGAGCATAGCCTGAAAGAGAGCTGTATGTTATCCGCATAACAATGAAATTTAGACAAAAAGGTAAAGATCAAGAGGGCCAAAGTGTCCAGGTAGATATTGAAAACCCAGCGGGAGATGATAAAAACCTGGGGAACCACATTTGGAGAGAGAGGTGGTGGAGAGGAAGAACCCAAGTTGAACATGGGAAGGTCGGTCCAAGATGAAAGAGGACAGCCACTCCAGAGCCTGATCTATGATGACCAGGGTATCATGGAGATGAGTGATCAGGATGTTGAGGTTCACTGTGACAAAAGCAGAGGATAGGTCGAGGAGAGTGAGGACAGAGGGGAGCTAGAGTCAAGGTTAGAGAGCGGATCTTCATGGGTTTTCAGGAGAACAGTTGCCATGCCTCTGGCTGCTCTGAAGCCAGACCGATGGACATGGAGACAACCAAAAGCTTTGGTGTAGAGGGTTAACTGGGAGATAGCCAACTTGTCCAGGAGGTTGCCCAGGAATGAGTGATAGAGATCTGGCAAAAGTTTGCCAGAATGGAAGCATCATCAGAATGCTTTTTTAGCAGGGGGTGCACAAGGGAGTGTTTCAGAGGAAAGGGCAAGACTCCAGTGGCGAACGAGTGATTGAAAAAATTGGCCAGGGCTGGAGTGAGAAAACCAATGCTGTCCTTAATGGTTCTGGAGGGGCATCCCCTGGTTGGATGAGACTTTCATAGAACGGACTTGTCTGGAAAACATCATCAGGTGTGACAGAAGAGAGGGAGAAGAGAAGGAGAGGAGGGGGGCAAGGAGGGCCTGTGAGAGGTAGAAGGTGATAGAGGAGAAGAGGCAGAGATTACTGACAAGATGACCTGGGATTTTGTGGTGAAATGAGAGGCCAAGGCCATACAGAGGGCCCGAGTAGGTGTAGAAAAGGAAGATACTGCAATAGGATTGCCTAGCTCCTTTCAAATTTTGAATAGTTTGGCAGTATTGTTAGAGGACGCAGAGTTGCAGGCTTGAATATAGACACTCTTTTTAGAGAAGAAGAGAGATTCTTTATTGCCTTTGGAGCAGGCAGCAGTCCAGTTTATCAGAGGGTGCCCCCACACCTCCCCATTTCCGTTGAGCTGCTCTGCCCATGCGTTTCAGATCTGCCAGATCCGAGTCGCACCAAGAGTTCAACTTTTTGGCAGGCTTCGTGTGGATCCTCATGACAAGGGCAAGGGTGTCCAGAGTGTTAGAGATAAAAAGAAGGTTGAAAAGGGCTGTGTTAGGATAGGAGTCAGTCACATGTGTAGGTGGTGGAGAGAAAGTGGAGGCAAAGATGACTTATGGCAGTCATAGGACAAATTATCACATAGGAATGTGGCAGTGCTGCGGGGGCCTTTGCCAAGAGGGCAGGAAGCTTCAAGTGAGAAGAAGGAAGGGGTGGTCAGTCCAGGAGAGATGAGCAGTGAGAGGATTAGAGAAGGGGATGGCTGAAGAGATGAAAGCATCTAAGGTATGTCTGTCAGAGTGAGTTGGACCAAAGGGTAGAATGGAAAGGGACAGAGAGTCACAAAAGGTTGCTGAAATTCCCAGAGGAGTCTGGAGAGTCCAGGCATATGTTGAGATTCCCAAGGAGGAGAAGCTGGGAGGTAGAGGAAAGGAGAGACAAAGTGCAGTCAACCCATTTGGAGGGGAAGATATAACTTTGCCAGGTGACCCGTAGAAGGTGACCATGGTCAGAGAGAAGCCAGGAGAGATACAGAGCCTGCAGACCATGCATTCAAAGGAGGAGACGGTTTGAGTGGGGATGATGGTTGCAGGAATCCACTCAGGAAAGATCAGGGCCACTACGCCACTGGGCCTGTTGGGCATGGGCTTGGAGATGATTGTGTAGTCCTCAAGAAGGAGTGTATCAAAATCTGTGGCAGAGCTGACCTTAAACTATGTCTTGGTAAGAGAAAGTACATCTAGGTTCAGGAGTTTAAGGGGGTGGCAGGTGTCAGAGGAGTGATTGACAGCAGAGCGAAAGTTGAGAGCAGTAATGTCTTCCGTGGAGGGGTACATGGAAGAGGGGTACACATCAGAAGTGGCAGAGGAGCCTGAGAGGTAAAGGGAGCAAGAAGCAGAGGAGCCAAACAAGTAGTGGATTGCAATGGAGCCAGAGAGTGGAGGCCAAGGCTGGCAAGGGAGTCAGTAGAGAGGTAGTTGGCAAGTGGGCCAGAGAGTTGGGGGATGAAGGTGGCAAGGGAGCCAGAGGAGAGGCAGAAGCAAGGGAGTCAGAGAGGTGGTAGTTGGCAGGGGAGCAGTAATGGTAGAGGAACAGGGTAGAGGAGGAGCCAGAGAAGTAGTAACAGGAATAGCAGGAGAAGAAAGGAAGTTGATGAGGCGAGGGAGGCACCTGCAAAAAGTAGGAGGTTGGGCTGAGGCCCCTGATCCATGGACCTATTCAGATAGCCATTAATGATAACTCTGGAGGACTGGTTGGAGGCCATGAGGACCTTCCATTGGGTGCCACCATTAATGGGTGAAGAGGAAGAAGGAGAGAGAAGAGTAAGCATATGAAGGGTCCAAAGTTCGGGTGAAGGAACGACAAAGAGGATGTCGGTGAGAGTCTCTTTGGTGGAAGCACTGATATATGTGTCAGCAATTGGAGACTAGGGTGTCGTTCTTAAGCTTCTTCCTACCAGTCTTATAGGAGTAGGAAGGATAGGAGATAGAAAAACAGTTAGAGAAGAAGGGGGAAATAGAGAGCACTATAGTGGGTGTCATAGAGGGAGGAAGGGCAGGTAGGAGATGGACAAGTGAAAGAAACACTGCACAGAGCTATGCCTCACAGGGTGCACAGGAAGGGGATGCGGAGGGAGGGGTGAGACAAAGGGAAAACAACAGTCTACAAGAGCAAAGAGAACAGGTAAACAAAGCAGCAGCAGGCAGTGAGGGAGCCGTCTCAGAACCCCTAGGGAGGAAGAAAGGCCTGGAGGGCAACAGTAGTGAAATACAGAGAAGAGGGGAACCTGAAGGATATGATATGATATGATATGGCATTTATAACGCGCCTATACACAAGTATTTCAAAGCGCGATGAGGCGGGGGGACAAGGGGAGACAGACAACGATCCTACTAGGACAGGTGTCATTCAGATCGCGCAAGTGCAAGGGTAGAGGGGAGGAGAAAAAGTGCAAGGGGGAAAGGGAGAGGGGAAGTGCAGTATATGGTTAGTAGAATAGCAAAACATAAATAATAAGGGCCAGCTGGTGGCAAGTGCAAGGTAAGTGCAGACAAGTGCTGGGAAGGGGGGCTGTAGGGATACAGAGACAGTCCCACAGTGCAGGGGTTGCCAGGGAGGCAGTGCAGGGGAGAGTGGCTGGGCCAAGGACCGAGTTCGGTGGGTGGCCCAGTAGCAGATTCAGTGCAGTTTCAGTAATTTTAACAGGGGTGAGGGGGAGAGAAGGCGGAGGCAAAGAGGAAGGTTTTGAGGTGCTTCCAGAACCGGAGATGGTTCTCCTCAAGTTTCAGGGAGGCAGGAAGGCTGTTCCAGAGGGAGGCCCCTGCTGCGGAGAGAGATCTACCCCCAACTCGTTGCTTGGAGAAGCAGCTGACCCTGAGGGAGATGGAGGTGGATGAGCTGAGAGCTCGAGAAGGAAGATACTTTGGAAGAGAGAGTTGAAGGTATTTTGGCCCAAGGCCCCAGAAGGCCTTGTGGACAATGCAGAGGGTTTTGAACTTAATCCTCGCAGCCACTGGGAGCCAGTGTAGCGATTTCAGTCCTGGAGAGATACGGTCCCTGGGCTTGAGGCCAAGGACAAGTCTCGCAGTCCTGTTCTGGATGAGTTGTAAAGGGCAGAGAGTAGAGTGGGGCAGATTTAGATAGAGGCTGTTACAGTAGTCCAGCTTCGAGAGAACCAGAGCTCTAGAAACAGTGAGATTCTGTGGGAAGGAGAGGAAAGGAAGGATACCTCTGAGGAGGTGCAGCTGGTAGTGTGACTTCTTACAGATGTCAGATATGTGAGGATAGAAGGAGAGTGTGGAGTCGAAGATGACCCCGAGGTTTTTTGCCTTGCAGGTAGGAGCAGGAAGAGGGCCAAGAGAGGCCGGCCAGAGAGCTGCAGGGAAGGAGGGAGTGGGTGTGCCGATGAGTAGAATCTCAGTCTTACTGGCATTAAGGAAGAGGTCATTGGCGGCACACCATTCCTGGATAGCAGAAAGACAGTCAGAGATGAGGGAAGAAGAAGAGGAGGCCGAGGGTAGCCTGAAAATGAGCTGGGTGTCATCCGCATAGCACTGAAAATTGGGGCAGAGAGCGGCGATGCGGTGGGCAAGAAGTGCCAGGTACTGGTTAAACAGCCAGGGAGAGAGGTTAGATCCCTGGGGGACACCACAGGTAGAGAAAAGATGTCGGAGAGGAAGGACCCCAGTTGGACCTGGGAGGGTCGATTGGAGAGGAAAGAGGTCAGCCACCCCAGAGCCTGACCAGTGATACCCAGGTTATCACGGAGACGGTTGAGCAGGATGGTATGATTGACAGTGTCAAAGGCAGAAGAGAGTTCAAGTAAAATGAGAACACATGGAGTATTAGAGTCAAGGTTCGAGAGAAGGTCCTCACGGATGTTCAGGAGAGCAGTTTCCATGCTTCTGCCAGCTCTGAAGCCAGACTGATGGTCGTGAAGACTACCAACAGATTCAGCATGGAGATTAAGCTGGGAGATGGCCAGCTTCTCCAGGACCTTGCCCAGGAAGGGAGTGATAGAGATTGGGTGATAGTTAGCCGGGCAAGAGGGTGTGGGAAGAGGGTTTCTTAAGAAGGGGGTGCACAAGGGAGTGCTTGAGGGGGGATGGGAAGACTCCACAGGCGAAGGAGGGATTTCAGAAGTCAGCCAGGGCAGGAGCCAAGGAGTCAATGTGGTCCTTGATAGTTTTGGAGGAGCATGGGTGGACCTGTTTTGACGAGACTTTCATAGATCGGACTTGTCTCGAAACCTTGTCAGCAGAAAAAAGGGGAAAGGCAGAGAAGGGGGGAGGAGGGGTGGCTGCAGAAGGGCCAGAGGAAGAGCAGGGAATAGAGGGGGTGAGGTGATAGGAGGAGAGTGAGGACAGGATGTCCTGAGTTTTTGAAATGAAGTGAGAGGCCAGTGCCGTGCAGAGGGCCTGGGAGGGGACAGGAGCGGTAGAGACTGCAGCAGGGTTGGCCAGCTCCTTGCAGATTTTAAAGAGTTCGGCCGAATTGTTAGATGCCGCAGAGATGCAGGCTTGGATAAGGGCTCTCTTCTTGGTGAGAACAAAGAGCCGGTATTGCCTTTGGAGCAGGCGGCAGGCCAGTTTGTCAGAGGATGCACATGAGGCACGCCATTTCCTCTCTGCCACCCTGCACTTGCGTTTAGGGGTGACGAGATCCGAGTCATACCAGGAGTTACATTTGGCTTTGGGCTTCAGGCGGATTCTCATGACAGGGGCAAGGATATCAAGAGTATCAGATATTGCAGAGTGAAGAGTGGAGAGGGTTGTGTCAGGGTGGGAGTCAGCCGAAGGGGGAGGGGGGGCGAGAAGGTGGCAGCGAAAGCCTCAACTGACACCCGCTTCATGGGTCAGATGACCGAGAAGGAGGGTGGCAGTGATGAGGGTGGCATTGCCTGTGGGTTAGGGAAGGTGCGGTGGGAGGATAAGAGAAAGTGATCACTCCAGGAGAGAGGAGTGGAGAGAGGGACAGAGAGGGGAAGGTCAGAAGAGATCAGAGTGTGCCCTGCAGAATGAGTCAGCCCAGACGGGAGAATAGAGAGTTAGAGCGAGTCGCAGAGGTCACGAAAGAGTCCAGAAGGGGGACAGGAGGCATCCAGGTGGATGTTGAAATCTCCAAGAAAGAGGAGTTGAGTGCTTGAGGACAGGAGTGAGGAGGAGAGGCCCGCCCACTCAGAGAGGACGGAGGAAATTTGACCAGGTGGCCGATAGATAGTAGCCACGGTAAGGGAATGGCTAGGAGAGAGAGAGAGTCAGCAGACAAGGTATTCAAAAGAGCAGTAAGTCTGCGTAGGAGTGACAGTGGCAGGAATCCACTCAGGGAAGATAAGGGTCAGACCCCCCCCCAGCACGGTTGGGCCTGGGCACAGAGAGGATCTTGTAGCCGTCAGGTAGGAGTGTGTCAAAGCTGGTGACAGAGCTGTCCGTGAACCATGTCTCAGTGAGACCAAGGACGTCAAGGTCCAGTTCCTCCAGAAGGCGACAGATGTCAGAGGAATGTTTGACGGCAGAGCGAGAGTTAAGAGTGGCAATGTGGAGAAGGTCGCCAACCTTGAAGGACTTCCGGGGAGGGGTACAGATCAGAGGTACGCCCTGCGGAGGTGAAGGAGCACAAGAGGGGTCAGAGAGGGAGGATGGAGGCAAGGTAGCCGAGGACAGAGGAGGGGGGACAGCAGGAGAGGAAAGGAAGTTGATGAGGCGCGGGAAGCGTCTATCAAAGAGGTGAAGGTTGGCCTGAGGGCCTTCGACCAAGACGGTCCCATTTGCGTAGACATTAATAATGGCCTTAGAGGAGTGGAAGGAGGCCAAGAGGACATCCCAACGGGTGCCACCATTAATGGGAGAAGAGGAGAAAGGAGAGAGCACAGAGACCATATGAAGGGTCCATAGGTCAGGAGAAGGCACGAAGAAGAGGATGTCAGTGAGAGTTTCCTTGGAGGAGGCACTGGTGTAGGTGTCAGCGATAGGGAGGCCTGGGTTAGAGACCATGATGTCCTTTTTAAACTTTTTCCTACCAGATTTAGTGAGGAGAGCAGGATAGTCAATGGAGAAGCAGTTAGAGAAGATAGGCGAGATAGAGAGCACCATAGAATAGGAGGGAGGGGGGGCAAGACAGACGAGTGCAAGCGGACAGGGAGTGAGCGGCAAGCCCTAGTTTACCACATTTCAGAACAACAGTAAACACAGTAATGAGTATCAGGTAACCAGTGGAGAGGCCACCTAAGTTTGAGAATCCTGCGAGGGGAGAAAAAGCCCTAGTTTACCACAAGCTGCAGAACACAGTAAACACAATAATGAGTATTAGGAGAGCGAGAGCTAAGAGTGGCAGGGAGTGAGCGGCAAGCCCTAGTTTACCACATTTCAGAACAACAGTAAACACAGTAATGAGTATCAGGTAACCAGTGGAGAGGCCACCTAAGTTTGAGAATCCTGCGAGGGGGAGAAAAAGCCCTAGTTTACCACAAAGAAAACAGTTCAGTGATGCAGAAAAACGGAGTACGGCTACCCAGGAGAAGGACAGCGTAATGGATGTGTGGAGACAGTGCACGGTAAGAATTGCAGTAAAAATGAAGTATGTGCGAGGTATGGCAGTTTAGTTGGATGCAGTAATGGCTGGACCCCCCCTCGCACGTTTCTTGCCTTGCAGTAGCTGCTGGTCAACAGCTGCGCTGCATGCTTGCACTCTTTGTTCTGACCCTTTTTTTTTCGCCAATCACCTACGTCGCTCAACACCGCAGCCTTGTCAAGAGAGTAACCTAGTCCCCAGGTCCAGTTTTTCTGCTGTGAAAGATCTGGGAAGGATTATTGAGGTAATTCAGAGGTAGCCAACTGTAGAATTCTGCCTCATATTCTCCAAGGGGTCCTCTGCTGGTTAGCTGTTTAAGTGATTCTATCAAGGTGGACAGCTCTGGAAACTAACCTTCAGTTCTGACAATGCTCATTAGGATGCCTCCAAGTAGTCTATCCTGGGATAATAATATGTAAGAACACGTGCATTTTCTCTTTCCCTTCTCATTTCATGATGACTGGTGGTGGATTCGGTTGTTCGGGGGTGGGCGGTGTATATGGTTGCTGTTTGGCAGGATATCAGACAGGCCGGGAGGTTTCTTACAGTTTGACATTCCGTTGGAAGTTCAGTAGGAAAGGCACATCTGTGGCAAAAGTGAGGAAACATAAGACTGTATTAAAAGTAGAAGAGACATCATTAGTCTTATGAACATAGGTGTGGACCGAGGTATGTGCCAATACTTTTTTCTGAAAACAATATGAGTGGGATTCATTCAAAGAGCAACATAAGGGCTGCCAAACAAGAGACAATTCATGAGAAAGACTTTAGTAATTATAAACACGTCACACTTCTCAGTTTACAAATCTAAAAATGGGTACCGGTCCAGGCATCATCGGTACAGTTATTCCTTCACCACGCTGCATAAAATACAAGAAAACAAGCGTTTTTTTGTGATTGTTTAGTCAAATACATGCAGCTCACACCCCTAAAACACAACCGCACAATAGATGCAAACACGCCTGGGTCATGCAAAAATAGAGGTGATCAGGCACTACATTACATATGACACAGAGACACATTTAGAAACATGCGATCTAAATGTTAAAACATTTCATCTACATGCATACAGTATGCACCCCACACTCCAAAAGGCATAGACACATTTAGAATACATGTTGCTGAAAAACTGCTCTCAGCGTACACTTACACCCAAATAAGCTACATAAAAATCAACATGTCACACCCAACTAACTTACAGACGACATTGCCGAATAACCACTTCAATAATCACCATACATGTAAAGAACACACCTATTCAACACTAACACTGCATTGACTACAACACTACATCAAAAAACAGCTTATAAATAAGTCATGATCCAGTGCTCCTAAAACACTTCACAATCCGTTCACTGCTTCCGAAATATGCATTGAAACACATGAAACAATGTGATCATTAATCTGTAACATGCACATCACTCAAAGCATTTCAAGATCACTCACTTGTGAACCCACGCACAATGCAGACCATTACTTTAGAACTCACATGCTTTATAAAACCAGAACACGATGAAATGGCATGAAACTTGGCTGCATTACAATATGACTGTAAATAAGAGACTAGGGGTCGTAAGATGACCGTGCGCTATTTGATACCGCTTGTTGGTTATTATTAGGGGAAATTAATGTTATTTGGATCTGCTTCCACTGTACCCCCTAGAAGGAAACAGGATACATAAGGAGTAAGTATTTGAATTCAAGGTGATTTGGATGCGCTGATTCTAAGTGATTAAATTGAACATATATTGGTAATGCTGGTAACAGAAAGAATGATTTTTGGTCTTGAGTTCTTAAAACCATATGAGTCTTTATCGTAAAATCCAAATAAAAAGATCTTGAGAAACAGCCGACACGTGTTTCGACCCTCACGGTCATTATCAAGGCTGTGCAATTAATAATACATCAGTCAAAAATCAATAAATTTGACATGCCAAGTTAAACAAAATATTCAAAAAAGAAAAACAAAGAAGCATTGAGACATGAGATAATGAAAAATAAAATTGGAAACATTGTCATACCATGATTCAGTAGTGCAGAGGTAACGAGCAGGTTCATGTAGAAAGTAATCAGCCAAATGGTGACACAAAAGATGAAATGAGTATATTATAGCATTGCTTTTGTAGTCACAGATGTGTATAAATTTGACCAATTGTAAGTAAGATGTTAGCGTAATTCATACCCCATATGAGCATGCTGGTCAAGTGGAAAGAAAGGTGGTAGGGTCACCCATGGTAGAGAGATAGATGTTCAACGACATAATGAGATATCACATCGGGCATTAACTAGGTGAAAAAGTAAGGCTGCCATATCATATATTATGATCCTGCTAGTGCAGAGATGGTAAAGAATACATGTTCACCCGTGTTGGAAAGAAAGATATTTAAAGGGCGAACACAGGAAAAAAACGGGTATTAGAGCAATAACAAGGCATGGAAGGCATTCCGTGCGGTGTAATGCTACTGTTGCAGATCTGGTTAGTGAATTGATTGGCTGGAGAAGATGTGGCACCGCCTGGAGAGTTGGGTAATATGAGATTAAAATCACTGAAGATTACGGCTATATGTGCAATATTGCAGGCAGTTAGAAAGTGTCTAAGGGACAGCAGTAATACATTTACCCTTTATTTGGAGTCTTAAAAGACTTGGGGCCTCATTACGACCCAGGCGGTAAGTTACCGCCTGGGTCGTACCTTTACCACCATGGCGTAAACTACGTTTACGCCATGGTGGTTGGCGGACTTACCGCCCCATTCCGAGGTTGGCGGGGCGGTAAGTCCCCAATCCCCATTTACCCTTCCCCATTCCCATTTTTGCCCCATAGGGCATAATGGGAGTGGGGAAGGCGTTAATTACGCCACCGTAAATTACGGTGGCGTAATTAACATCAAGGTCCCTTAGCGCCATGGATTTTAACACCTGCTAAAAGCAGGTGTTAAAACCTCCATGGCGCTAAGGGACCTCGGAATCAGGCGGTAAGGGTCGGCGCTGTTTACGCCGCCGTAAACCCCTTACCGCCTGAGTCGTAATGAGGCCCTTGGGCTATAGCATAGATGCTGTGGAATTTGTCAGTTCTAGTAGTAAAGATGGATAAGATGAACAAAAGAATAAAACAGTTTAGGTGAAGTCAAGCGCAAGCTAAATTAGTGGTGAAATTAAAAAGATTGGGAGCAAGCTGAAAAGTGACTTTACAATGCTGATACAAACCCTGATTCATGAAACTGTGTAAAGTGTATTTTTGCAGTGCAAAGTCTGTGCAAAGTTAGTGCATAGTCATTGTTGCAGTACAACATGACTTTGCACACTACTGCAAAAATACACTTTGCACAGTTCACGAATCGGGCCCTATGAGTTTCCCTGCTCCTCTCCTGCTGGCAATCCATCACCAGAGCCTCCAGCCACTTAAAAGAACAGTGGACATGGGTGCAGCATCCGGCCGTGATTGCCTGGGTGGGTGCAGCATCCGGCCGTGATTGCCTGGGACCCTCACTCTTTGACTCCTTCATACGCTCTGCAAGGACTCCCCCCCAGTGCAGCTCTTCTGGTTCCAACAACAGCAAAACGTCCTCTTCCTTCTTCAGCAACACCGGCCCTCCTTCATGGCTGAGCATTTCACCTTGTGTTCGCATTTTAACATCAATCGTCGCCAAAATGTAGTGTGCAAGACCAGACGGGTTGCACAGCCAGGATGCAGGAACCAGGCAGGGACAAGGTGAGTACAATCCAGCAACGTTCTTTATTGTTTCAGTTGAAAGATAGAGGTTTAGCAGGAGAACAGGCTCTAACACCTTCCATGTCCAGCTTCCACCAATAACCAACAGTAATATATGTTCAATGCTATTAAAAAACCAGCTGTAGAAACTCCATATACCAAACATCTTTTCCTGCTCTCCCCCAGTGTTTCCAATCTCCTCCGTCTCATGTCTCCTTGTCAATGCTATAATTTGGCATAAGTAAGCCGTTCCACGGTCTGCACTGGGGGGGGAGGAGGGGTAACAGCCCGGCAGCCTGAGTCAACCGCCCAATCAAAGTGAGGGTGGTTAATGAGGCTCTGGAACATTACCCCCTGGTGTAGCCTGTGGAACGGATTATTAACGCTGTTAGCAATCCCGGGTTACCAAAGCGGTAACACGGGTGCTAAAACAAAACAAATGTTCATTCACTGAACGGGACGCCGCGCTGGTCTCACTCAATGAATGAAAATTCTTTGGCAAGATGGCCCTCACGGTTGTAGAAGACGGGCCTCCGTACCGAGCCCCTCTTCCATTACAATGGTGGATGGAAAACCAAGATCCCGGGAAGCTGCTGCGTTGGCGGAGGAGGGTGGCGCTCCACCAACATCTGGTAAGTGGGGTTGAGGAGGGGGGGATGGGATTATAAAAGGGAAAGGCTGGGTGTCTAGAAGATGGCCACACGGGTGGGGGAGGCAGCCAACGGGTACCATGGAACCTGGGCTGAGCTCAGGAGTATCAGCCTGCGAACCGGGAGAATCAGCCCGGGACCCAAGGAAACTGATTGTCAGTGCCCCACGGCCTGGGTGCTAATAGCCATCAAGCTCTTACAGTACAAACAGAGCTTTGACATGTGGTATGTAACCTTCACCTGCATTAGACGTCCTTGACTTTGGCTTGTGAACACTAAGTAGGACAGCGTTTACTTACCCTGCATTACACCCACTCTAACGCTTCAGAAAGGATTCTAGAATGTGCCTTTCTTTGACGCTGTCTGGTTGGGTACTATGAAATAATTCACTAAATGGAACTTTGAAAATCGCTGCACAAATGTCTCAGAACATTTAAGCAGCCACATATGTTCCATAAAGGAACAAGACAAATATACACCTGTCAGTGTGATTAGTGTGACTCCACGAGAAGTAGTTGCTGGTCAAACTGAATTTGTATCCAGTGAAATGTTAACCGCTTCCTCCAAATAAACCGCTAATGATAGGGTGTATATTTTGCACAATTAAGAACATGTGCGTAAATATTGAAAGACTATTACTTCTTGTTAATGGAGTCTTTTTTTTTGTATGTGCACACAGAATACATTTAGATGTTTGCTCTACCTGTAATTACACCTACCAAGTGTGATCACTGTTACAATTACCTTCAAGCACACCTTTCAATTGCTTTGCAAAGTACTTTCCAGTCCATTGTCGAAAAATATTCCTCAGATGCCATAGCACACAGGGCAGGGGAAGAGATATATAGTAAGGAATATTGTTAAACTGAGAAGGCATTTGTGTCCCATTTACACCATTCGGCAATACGTCTTATAGGTGTAATGCACTTGTCAGAACTGTCGCATATAACAACAATCAACCTCTTCGGCAGGAATTATGCTGAAATAGGCAGGGAGCTGTTCATCAGCATGGAGTGGACACAAAGACACACAATCTTTGCAAAATCACAATTAAACCCAGAGTCAATAAGCTCCATTGAAAGAGATGTGAAAAACGAATGCAGGTTCACAAACGGAGATGACGTGCAAATGATAAAGGCCGAACATCTTTTAAGTAAAAAATATAAAATCGATATTTAAAAAAGAGTAAACTGTATTTGCAGACTCAGTGTATTTGAACCAAAAAAACGTTCATCAGAAGGCTCTCGGATGAAAGGACTGAATACAGTTTTATTTGTCCAACAGAAACCCCTTCATTGTTTTTCAAGAGCAACTAAACTGAACATGTATACTCCTTTTCAGATTCGACATATTACAGTTTAACACAGCTACCTGATCCTCAAGAAGTCTGTGGGTTATAGAACAAGACCCCTCCAAGCCGCAATTGTTTTTTTGTTTTTTTTAAATAGCCTCATGTAAAAATGATACTGCCGACCTTTAAATAGTTATGTTGATGTTAATTTGAAACATATTTGACCTGATTCACAGAGCGTTTTTCAATAGAACTGCACCATTGTGAAAGGATTCTGTGAATCAGGCCCTACTTTATGCAATACATATGTATAGGAGCCAAGAGACTTAATGTATACAATTTAGTTATGAAATTATTACATGATTCTCCATTGATGGATGTAGATGTTTTAATGTTTTCTATGTTGCACTTTATTGTATAAATATTCACTAAATACACAGATATTTCATTTTCTAGATTAAAGAACACATCTTTTTTCCAATTCTTTCAACGATTGTATATGTCCCAGGAAAAAAAAAATGTTGCTTTTGTCTGGTTTCCCATGTTCCTGGGCCAATATCAGTGAGGTGTAGCTTGGGTCTCTAGGCCCAGAGAGATTGGGATCCACATCTGGATGTAACCATCCCAATTTGGGTGACTTAGACAAAACAAAAGGTGATGTAGGAAGGTTTATAAATAATCTTAATCTCTGGAGCAGTTCTGGGCAATCCTCCAAACTCTGCTTCTTTATCCTGCCAAGCCATTACAGAAAGGGAAAAGATCATATGCAAATGGTATTTCCCTTCTTCTGTGATGGCTTGGTAGGATGGGAATCGATGCTCTGGAGGATTGCTCAGAGGTGTACCAGTGGTTATGACTGAATCAAAACCTTCCAGCCATCACAGTTGGGTTGTGCTTTAATAATAATATTTGATACAATGATTTAATTGATTTTGATTAACTTAACAAATGCATCTTAGAACAGATACACAAGCAATGGTATATCAACAGGTTTTTAAGGATGTTATACCACATTCTAGAATGATCTGGGGCAACTCATCACATTTCCTGCTTTTCAGCATGTTTGCAGTATTTTTTACAGCATTTCTTTTATGGGGCCAAGCCCATCTTACCGCACTCCCAGACCCCCTTATCCCTCTCCTATCCCCAACTACACCCGAAATTAATAATACATGTTCCTTTACCACACCCAACTAGGATAATGCTAGGAAAAGCAGGAAAACACAGGCCTTCATCAAAGGCAGTCTAACGCCCTCAACGAGGTGGGTGGGTTTGATTTTTAAATTGGTTACAGTAGTGCATCACATGGCTGACAAGAGGCTGCAATATCGAAAATGATATGCAAGACACTATTAATAAATGCACCTTTATTTATGTATGTTTGCATTTGTATAACGTGCTAAAATCTGAGGCATCAAGGTGCTGTTACATGACCAGTTACTCAAATGACAATATCATATTTTTTTGCATACAGTGTTGATCAGACATTTATGGTTTTTTGATTTTCAAATTGCACTTGGCAGATCGCATCAGTGTTGTAAGTGCTTTTTGGAAAATCCAATAGGAATGCTCGGCTCTCAAGGTGGTGGGAGATGGTTAAAATGTTTGGCTGCAATGCTTCCAGCTTTGGCCTGCGTAAATTTGCGCTGGTGTTGCGGTGGGCATAGTCTGCCCTGGTAGGTCTTGAATAAGAAGCTTTTGTGATTGTTTTAGATAAGTAAGGAGGGGCCTCCTTGGGCAAGGACCTATGCATTATGGAGAGTTTTTAAAGAGAATCCGCTCACGAATATGAGCCAGTGGAATATTTTTTTTCTAGCCACAGTGATATGTTCCACTTTGGGGATGTTCAGTGCTGCTCTAAGTGTATTATTTTGAACAACCTGCTTTTTCCGAATGTTGTTATACATGGTACCTGCAAAATGGGCATTACAATAATCAAGCCTAGATCCTATGATGGCTAGAGCAATTGCAAGGCAACTGTCCAGGGAGAGGAAAGGTCTGGATGCGTTGATTAGTTTAGTGGTGTAGGTGGTAGAGGAGGCAATGGTGCTAACATGCTGTGTAAGCGATAGGGTGGCCTCCAGTTATACGCCAAGTGTTTTTTTCTCAAATCTTAAATGAGGAGTATTGGGGATCAAGCATTGTGATCAGTGAAGCGGGCCCCACCAAAAGAATCTATGTCTTTGTCAAGAAATATATGCATATATAACTATGCAGATAAATGATAGCGTACATTATTCAATTAATACATTTCACAAAACTGAAAGACTCCAAAGCACATATTTCTTTACAAGAACTAAAGATACACAGAGATAACAATTATGATGGTAACAATTACATTGGACAAGGAGCACAGAACCTCTAGATTTTAGACAGGGACCTTTTTATCTGCCCCCTTAAACCAGGCTTTCAGAGAGGTCCACTTGTTCAGCACACTTGCTACTTTTCTCAAAGCCCGAGATGGTGTCTGCCCAGAGAAGCCCCAACTCACTTTCCAAGATTGGCATGGGTTGCGGATTGATTGATTGATACTTTTTTTATAATGCACCTGTACACAAGTGTTTCAAGGCGCAACCAGGCACAAGAGGGGGAAAAAGGGAGGACAAGACAAACAATCTTACTAGGCCTAATATCATTTAGATTGTGCAAGTGTGCAGACAAGAAGTATAGGGGAGAGGGTACAGGGATACATGCACCCAGAGTAGCAGGGCCCTGATTTAAGTGTAAGGGAAGGCTGGGACTCCAAAGGGAATCACACCTTGGTAGTGCCCGGGAGGTCAAGCGGCAGTGCAGGAAGGCCAGCAGG
The DNA here is from genome assembly GCF_040938575.1 of Ambystoma mexicanum. Classification (NCBI taxonomy): domain Eukaryota; kingdom Metazoa; phylum Chordata; class Amphibia; order Caudata; family Ambystomatidae; genus Ambystoma; species Ambystoma mexicanum. The sequence continues at coordinate 1,410,104,118 of NC_090921.1, read as the reverse complement.
CAAGTGCAGGGGTGCTGGACAGGGGCGGTGGGCGGCTGGTGTCCTGTAAGACTCAGAGGAACACCAACCTGCCAGTCAGCAGAACGGTGCAGGAGGAAGGGAAGGTTAGCAGGGTAGAGGAAGAGATAAAGAAGAGGAGAAAAGGAGGGTCTTGAGGAGCTTCCAGAACTTAAGGAGATCCGGCACAAAGTGGAGAAAGGCAGGGATGCCGTTCCAGAGGGAGGCACCTGCAGAGGAGAGAGATCTATCCCCCAATCTCTGCTATGAGAAGTGAGTCAACCCACAGAGAATTAGAAGTATATGAGCGGAGGGCTCTAGTAGGAATGCACTTAGGAAGAGAGACTCGGAGATAGTGAGGGCCCCAGAATGCCTTGTGGACAATGCAGAGGGTCTTGGAACTTGATCCTTGCAGACACTGGTATCCACAAGAGGGATTTCATGGCCATAGAGATATGGTCCCTGGGCTTGAGGCCAGGGATAAGTGGGCGAAGAGTAGAGTTGGGCAGATTGAGAAACAGGCTGTTGCAGTAGTCCAGCCTCGAGAGAACGAGGGACCTGAAGACGGTGAGCTTCTGGGGCTAGGTGAGAAAAGGCAGAATACCTCTAAGGAGGTGCAGTTGGAAACGGGCCTTTCTGGCAAGGTCTGTGAAGTGTGGAGAGAAGGAGAGAGTGGATTCAAAGATAACCCCAAGGTTTTTTGCCTCACAAGAGGGTGAGGGCAGAGGGCCCAGAATGAGGAGGGGAGAAAAGCTGGATCAGGGATCCCAGTGAGAAGGATCTCAGTCTTACTGACATTAAGGCAGAGATCATTAAAGGCACACCATGACTGAATAGCAGATAGACAGTCAGGGAAGAGCAAGGAGGAGGAGGTGCCCGAGCATAGCCTGAAAGAGAGCTGTATGTTATCCGCATAACAATGAAATTTAGACAAAAAGGTAAAGATCAAGAGGGCCAAAGTGTCCAGGTAGATATTGAAAACCCAGCGGGAGATGATAAAAACCTGGGGAACCACATTTGGAGAGAGAGGTGGTGGAGAGGAAGAACCCAAGTTGAACATGGGAAGGTCGGTCCAAGATGAAAGAGGACAGCCACTCCAGAGCCTGATCTATGATGACCAGGGTATCATGGAGATGAGTGATCAGGATGTTGAGGTTCACTGTGACAAAAGCAGAGGATAGGTCGAGGAGAGTGAGGACAGAGGGGAGCTAGAGTCAAGGTTAGAGAGCGGATCTTCATGGGTTTTCAGGAGAACAGTTGCCATGCCTCTGGCTGCTCTGAAGCCAGACCGATGGACATGGAGACAACCAAAAGCTTTGGTGTAGAGGGTTAACTGGGAGATAGCCAACTTGTCCAGGAGGTTGCCCAGGAATGAGTGATAGAGATCTGGCAAAAGTTTGCCAGAATGGAAGCATCATCAGAATGCTTTTTTAGCAGGGGGTGCACAAGGGAGTGTTTCAGAGGAAAGGGCAAGACTCCAGTGGCGAACGAGTGATTGAAAAAATTGGCCAGGGCTGGAGTGAGAAAACCAATGCTGTCCTTAATGGTTCTGGAGGGGCATCCCCTGGTTGGATGAGACTTTCATAGAACGGACTTGTCTGGAAAACATCATCAGGTGTGACAGAAGAGAGGGAGAAGAGAAGGAGAGGAGGGGGGCAAGGAGGGCCTGTGAGAGGTAGAAGGTGATAGAGGAGAAGAGGCAGAGATTACTGACAAGATGACCTGGGATTTTGTGGTGAAATGAGAGGCCAAGGCCATACAGAGGGCCCGAGTAGGTGTAGAAAAGGAAGATACTGCAATAGGATTGCCTAGCTCCTTTCAAATTTTGAATAGTTTGGCAGTATTGTTAGAGGACGCAGAGTTGCAGGCTTGAATATAGACACTCTTTTTAGAGAAGAAGAGAGATTCTTTATTGCCTTTGGAGCAGGCAGCAGTCCAGTTTATCAGAGGGTGCCCCCACACCTCCCCATTTCCGTTGAGCTGCTCTGCCCATGCGTTTCAGATCTGCCAGATCCGAGTCGCACCAAGAGTTCAACTTTTTGGCAGGCTTCGTGTGGATCCTCATGACAAGGGCAAGGGTGTCCAGAGTGTTAGAGATAAAAAGAAGGTTGAAAAGGGCTGTGTTAGGATAGGAGTCAGTCACATGTGTAGGTGGTGGAGAGAAAGTGGAGGCAAAGATGACTTATGGCAGTCATAGGACAAATTATCACATAGGAATGTGGCAGTGCTGCGGGGGCCTTTGCCAAGAGGGCAGGAAGCTTCAAGTGAGAAGAAGGAAGGGGTGGTCAGTCCAGGAGAGATGAGCAGTGAGAGGATTAGAGAAGGGGATGGCTGAAGAGATGAAAGCATCTAAGGTATGTCTGTCAGAGTGAGTTGGACCAAAGGGTAGAATGGAAAGGGACAGAGAGTCACAAAAGGTTGCTGAAATTCCCAGAGGAGTCTGGAGAGTCCAGGCATATGTTGAGATTCCCAAGGAGGAGAAGCTGGGAGGTAGAGGAAAGGAGAGACAAAGTGCAGTCAACCCATTTGGAGGGGAAGATATAACTTTGCCAGGTGACCCGTAGAAGGTGACCATGGTCAGAGAGAAGCCAGGAGAGATACAGAGCCTGCAGACCATGCATTCAAAGGAGGAGACGGTTTGAGTGGGGATGATGGTTGCAGGAATCCACTCAGGAAAGATCAGGGCCACTACGCCACTGGGCCTGTTGGGCATGGGCTTGGAGATGATTGTGTAGTCCTCAAGAAGGAGTGTATCAAAATCTGTGGCAGAGCTGACCTTAAACTATGTCTTGGTAAGAGAAAGTACATCTAGGTTCAGGAGTTTAAGGGGGTGGCAGGTGTCAGAGGAGTGATTGACAGCAGAGCGAAAGTTGAGAGCAGTAATGTCTTCCGTGGAGGGGTACATGGAAGAGGGGTACACATCAGAAGTGGCAGAGGAGCCTGAGAGGTAAAGGGAGCAAGAAGCAGAGGAGCCAAACAAGTAGTGGATTGCAATGGAGCCAGAGAGTGGAGGCCAAGGCTGGCAAGGGAGTCAGTAGAGAGGTAGTTGGCAAGTGGGCCAGAGAGTTGGGGGATGAAGGTGGCAAGGGAGCCAGAGGAGAGGCAGAAGCAAGGGAGTCAGAGAGGTGGTAGTTGGCAGGGGAGCAGTAATGGTAGAGGAACAGGGTAGAGGAGGAGCCAGAGAAGTAGTAACAGGAATAGCAGGAGAAGAAAGGAAGTTGATGAGGCGAGGGAGGCACCTGCAAAAAGTAGGAGGTTGGGCTGAGGCCCCTGATCCATGGACCTATTCAGATAGCCATTAATGATAACTCTGGAGGACTGGTTGGAGGCCATGAGGACCTTCCATTGGGTGCCACCATTAATGGGTGAAGAGGAAGAAGGAGAGAGAAGAGTAAGCATATGAAGGGTCCAAAGTTCGGGTGAAGGAACGACAAAGAGGATGTCGGTGAGAGTCTCTTTGGTGGAAGCACTGATATATGTGTCAGCAATTGGAGACTAGGGTGTCGTTCTTAAGCTTCTTCCTACCAGTCTTATAGGAGTAGGAAGGATAGGAGATAGAAAAACAGTTAGAGAAGAAGGGGGAAATAGAGAGCACTATAGTGGGTGTCATAGAGGGAGGAAGGGCAGGTAGGAGATGGACAAGTGAAAGAAACACTGCACAGAGCTATGCCTCACAGGGTGCACAGGAAGGGGATGCGGAGGGAGGGGTGAGACAAAGGGAAAACAACAGTCTACAAGAGCAAAGAGAACAGGTAAACAAAGCAGCAGCAGGCAGTGAGGGAGCCGTCTCAGAACCCCTAGGGAGGAAGAAAGGCCTGGAGGGCAACAGTAGTGAAATACAGAGAAGAGGGGAACCTGAAGGATATGATATGATATGATATGGCATTTATAACGCGCCTATACACAAGTATTTCAAAGCGCGATGAGGCGGGGGGGACAAGGGGAGACAGACAACGATCCTACTAGGACAGGTGTCATTCAGATCGCGCAAGTGCAAGGGTAGAGGGGAGGAGAAAAAGTGCAAGGGGGAAAGGGAGAGGGGAAGTGCAGTATATGGTTAGTAGAATAGCAAAACATAAATAATAAGGGCCAGCTGGTGGCAAGTGCAAGGTAAGTGCAGACAAGTGCTGGGAAGGGGGGCTGTAGGGATACAGAGACAGTCCCACAGTGCAGGGGTTGCCAGGGAGGCAGTGCAGGGGAGAGTGGCTGGGCCAAGGACCGAGTTCGGTGGGTGGCCCAGTAGCAGATTCAGTGCAGTTTCAGTAATTTTAACAGGGGTGAGGGGGAGAGAAGGCGGAGGCAAAGAGGAAGGTTTTGAGGTGCTTCCAGAACCGGAGATGGTTCTCCTCAAGTTTCAGGGAGGCAGGAAGGCTGTTCCAGAGGGAGGCCCCTGCTGCGGAGAGAGATCTACCCCCAACTCGTTGCTTGGAGAAGCAGCTGACCCTGAGGGAGATGGAGGTGGATGAGCTGAGAGCTCGAGAAGGAAGATACTTTGGAAGAGAGAGTTGAAGGTATTTTGGCCCAAGGCCCCAGAAGGCCTTGTGGACAATGCAGAGGGTTTTGAACTTAATCCTCGCAGCCACTGGGAGCCAGTGTAGCGATTTCAGTCCTGGAGAGATACGGTCCCTGGGCTTGAGGCCAAGGACAAGTCTCGCAGTCCTGTTCTGGATGAGTTGTAAAGGGCAGAGAGTAGAGTGGGGCAGATTTAGATAGAGGCTGTTACAGTAGTCCAGCTTCGAGAGAACCAGAGCTCTAGAAACAGTGAGATTCTGTGGGAAGGAGAGGAAAGGAAGGATACCTCTGAGGAGGTGCAGCTGGTAGTGTGACTTCTTACAGATGTCAGATATGTGAGGATAGAAGGAGAGTGTGGAGTCGAAGATGACCCCGAGGTTTTTTGCCTTGCAGGTAGGAGCAGGAAGAGGGCCAAGAGAGGCCGGCCAGAGAGCTGCAGGGAAGGAGGGAGTGGGTGTGCCGATGAGTAGAATCTCAGTCTTACTGGCATTAAGGAAGAGGTCATTGGCGGCACACCATTCCTGGATAGCAGAAAGACAGTCAGAGATGAGGGAAGGAGAAGAGGAGGCCGAGGGTAGCCTGAAAATGAGCTGGGTGTCATCCGCATAGCACTGAAAATTGGGGCAGAGAGCGGCGATGCGGTGGGCAAGAAGTGCCAGGTACTGGTTAAACAGCCAGGGAGAGAGGTTAGATCCCTGGGGGACACCACAGGTAGAGAAAAGATGTCGGAGAGGAAGGACCCCAGTTGGACCTGGGAGGGTCGATTGGAGAGGAAAGAGGTCAGCCACCCCAGAGCCTGACCAGTGATACCCAGGTTATCACGGAGACGGTTGAGCAGGATGGTATGATTGACAGTGTCAAAGGCAGAAGAGAGTTCAAGTAAAATGAGAACACATGGAGTATTAGAGTCAAGGTTCGAGAGAAGGTCCTCACGGATGTTCAGGAGAGCAGTTTCCATGCTTCTGCCAGCTCTGAAGCCAGACTGATGGTCGTGAAGACTACCAACAGATTCAGCATGGAGATTAAGCTGGGAGATGGCCAGCTTCTCCAGGACCTTGCCCAGGAAGGGAGTGATAGAGATTGGGTGATAGTTAGCCGGGCAAGAGGGTGTGGGAAGAGGGTTTCTTAAGAAGGGGGTGCACAAGGGAGTGCTTGAGGGGGGATGGGAAGACTCCACAGGCGAAGGAGGGATTTCAGAAGTCAGCCAGGGCAGGAGCCAAGGAGTCAATGTGGTCCTTGATAGTTTTGGAGGAGCATGGGTGGACCTGTTTTGACGAGACTTTCATAGATCGGACTTGTCTCGAAACCTTGTCAGCAGAAAAAAGGGGAAAGGCAGAGAAGGGGGGAGGAGGGGTGGCTGCAGAAGGGCCAGAGGAAGAGCAGGGAATAGAGGGGGTGAGGTGATAGGAGGAGAGTGAGGACAGGATGTCCTGAGTTTTTGAAATGAAGTGAGAGGCCAGTGCCGTGCAGAGGGCCTGGGAGGGGACAGGAGCGGTAGAGACTGCAGCAGGGTTGGCCAGCTCCTTGCAGATTTTAAAGAGTTCGGCCGAATTGTTAGATGCCGCAGAGATGCAGGCTTGGATAAGGGCTCTCTTCTTGGTGAGAACAAAGAGCCGGTATTGCCTTTGGAGCAGGCGGCAGGCCAGTTTGTCAGAGGATGCACATGAGGCACGCCATTTCCTCTCTGCCACCCTGCACTTGCGTTTAGGGGTGACGAGATCCGAGTCATACCAGGAGTTACATTTGGCTTTGGGCTTCAGGCGGATTCTCATGACAGGGGCAAGGATATCAAGAGTATCAGATATTGCAGAGTGAAGAGTGGAGAGGGTTGTGTCAGGGTGGGAGTCAGCCGAAGGGGGAGGGGGGGCGAGAAGGTGGCAGCGAAAGCCTCAACTGACACGCGCTTCATGGGTCAGATGACCGAGAAGGAGGGTGGCAGTGATGAGGGTGGCATTGCCTGTGGGTTAGGGAAGGTGCGGTGGGAGGATAAGAGAAAGTGATCACTCCAGGAGAGAGGAGTGGAGAGAGGGACAGAGAGGGGAAGGTCAGAAGAGATCAGAGTGTGCCCTGCAGAATGAGTCAGCCCAGACGGGAGAATAGAGAGTTAGAGCGAGTCGCAGAGGTCACGAAAGAGTCCAGAAGGGGGACAGGAGGCATCCAGGTGGATGTTGAAATCTCCAAGAAAGAGGAGTTGAGTGCTTGAGGACAGGAGTGAGGAGGAGAGGCCCGCCCACTCAGAGAGGACGGAGGAAATTTGACCAGGTGGCCGATAGATAGTAGCCACGGTAAGGGAATGGCTAGGAGAGAGAGAGAGTCAGCAGACAAGGTATTCAAAAGAGCAGTAAGTCTGCGTAGGAGTGACAGTGGCAGGAATCCACTCAGGGAAGATAAGGGTCAGACCCCCCCCCAGCACGGTTGGGCCTGGGCACAGAGAGGATCTTGTAGCCGTCAGGTAGGAGTGTGTCAAAGCTGGTGACAGAGCTGTCCGTGAACCATGTCTCAGTGAGACCAAGGACGTCAAGGTCCAGTTCCTCCAGAAGGCGACAGATGTCAGAGGAATGTTTGACGGCAGAGCGAGAGTTAAGAGTGGCAATGTGGAGAAGGTCGCCAACCTTGAAGGACTTCCGGGGAGGGGTACAGATCAGAGGTACGCCCTGCGGAGGTGAAGGAGCACAAGAGGGGTCAGAGAGGGAGGATGGAGGCAAGGTAGCCGAGGACAGAGGAGGGGGGACAGCAGGAGAGGAAAGGAAGTTGATGAGGCGCGGGAAGCGTCTATCAAAGAGGTGAAGGTTGGCCTGAGGGCCTTCGACCAAGACGGTCCCATTTGCGTAGACATTAATAATGGCCTTAGAGGAGTGGAAGGAGGCCAAGAGGACATCCCAACGGGTGCCACCATTAATGGGAGAAGAGGAGAAAGGAGAGAGCACAGAGACCATATGAAGGGTCCATAGGTCAGGAGAAGGCACGAAGAAGAGGATGTCAGTGAGAGTTTCCTTGGAGGAGGCACTGGTGTAGGTGTCAGCGATAGGGAGGCCTGGGTTAGAGACCATGATGTCCTTTTTAAACTTTTTCCTACCAGATTTAGTGAGGAGAGCAGGATAGTCAATGGAGAAGCAGTTAGAGAAGATAGGCGAGATAGAGAGCACCATAGAATAGGAGGGAGGGGGGGCAAGACAGACGAGTGCAAGCGGACAGGGAGTGAGCGGCAAGCCCTAGTTTACCACATTTCAGAACAACAGTAAACACAGTAATGAGTATCAGGTAACCAGTGGAGAGGCCACCTAAGTTTGAGAATCCTGCGAGGGGAGAAAAAGCCCTAGTTTACCACAAGCTGCAGAACACAGTAAACACAATAATGAGTATTAGGAGAGCGAGAGCTAAGAGTGGCAGGGAGTGAGCGGCAAGCCCTAGTTTACCACATTTCAGAACAACAGTAAACACAGTAATGAGTATCAGGTAACCAGTGGAGAGGCCACCTAAGTTTGAGAATCCTGCGAGGGGGAGAAAAAGCCCTAGTTTACCACAAAGAAAACAGTTCAGTGATGCAGAAAAACGGAGTACGGCTACCCAGGAGAAGGACAGCGTAATGGATGTGTGGAGACAGTGCACGGTAAGAATTGCAGTAAAAATGAAGTATGTGCGAGGTATGGCAGTTTAGTTGGATGCAGTAATGGCTGGACCCCCCCTCGCACGTTTCTTGCCTTGCAGTAGCTGCTGGTCAACAGCTGCGCTGCATGCTTGCACTCTTTGTTCTGACCCTTTTTTTTTCGCCAATCACCTACGTCGCTCAACACCGCAGCCTTGTCAAGAGAGTAACCTAGTCCCCAGGTCCAGTTTTTCTGCTGTGAAAGATCTGGGAAGGATTATTGAGGTAATTCAGAGGTAGCCAACTGTAGAATTCTGCCTCATATTCTCCAAGGGGTCCTCTGCTGGTTAGCTGTTTAAGTGATTCTATCAAGGTGGACAGCTCTGGAAACTAACCTTCAGTTCTGACAATGCTCATTAGGATGCCTCCAAGTAGTCTATCCTGGGATAATAATATGTAAGAACACGTGCATTTTCTCTTTCCCTTCTCATTTCATGATGACTGGTGGTGGATTCGGTTGTTCGGGGGTGGGCGGTGTATATGGTTGCTGTTTGGCAGGATATCAGACAGGCCGGGAGGTTTCTTACAGTTTGACATTCCGTTGGAAGTTCAGTAGGAAAGGCACATCTGTGGCAAAAGTGAGGAAACATAAGACTGTATTAAAAGTAGAAGAGACATCATTAGTCTTATGAACATAGGTGTGGACCGAGGTATGTGCCAATACTTTTTTCTGAAAACAATATGAGTGGGATTCATTCAAAGAGCAACATAAGGGCTGCCAAACAAGAGACAATTCATGAGAAAGACTTTAGTAATTATAAACACGTCACACTTCTCAGTTTACAAATCTAAAAATGGGTACCGGTCCAGGCATCATCGGTACAGTTATTCCTTCACCACGCTGCATAAAATACAAGAAAACAAGCGTTTTTTTGTGATTGTTTAGTCAAATACATGCAGCTCACACCCCTAAAACACAACCGCACAATAGATGCAAACACGCCTGGGTCATGCAAAAATAGAGGTGATCAGGCACTACATTACATATGACACAGAGACACATTTAGAAACATGCGATCTAAATGTTAAAACATTTCATCTACATGCATACAGTATGCACCCCACACTCCAAAAGGCATAGACACATTTAGAATACATGTTGCTGAAAAACTGCTCTCAGCGTACACTTACACCCAAATAAGCTACATAAAAATCAACATGTCACACCCAACTAACTTACAGACGACATTGCCGAATAACCACTTCAATAATCACCATACATGTAAAGAACACACCTATTCAACACTAACACTGCATTGACTACAACACTACATCAAAAAACAGCTTATAAATAAGTCATGATCCAGTGCTCCTAAAACACTTCACAATCCGTTCACTGCTTCCGAAATATGCATTGAAACACATGAAACAATGTGATCATTAATCTGTAACATGCACATCACTCAAAGCATTTCAAGATCACTCACTTGTGAACCCACGCACAATGCAGACCATTACTTTAGAACTCACATGCTTTATAAAACCAGAACACGATGAAATGGCATGAAACTTGGCTGCATTACAATATGACTGTAAATAAGAGACTAGGGGTCGTAAGATGACCGTGCGCTATTTGATACCGCTTGTTGGTTATTATTAGGGGAAATTAATGTTATTTGGATCTGCTTCCACTGTACCCCCTAGAAGGAAACAGGATACATAAGGAGTAAGTATTTGAATTCAAGGTGATTTGGATGCGCTGATTCTAAGTGATTAAATTGAACATATATTGGTAATGCTGGTAACAGAAAGAATGATTTTTGGTCTTGAGTTCTTAAAACCATATGAGTCTTTATCGTAAAATCCAAATAAAAAGATCTTGAGAAACAGCCGACACGTGTTTCGACCCTCACGGTCATTATCAAGGCTGTGCAATTAATAATACATCAGTCAAAAATCAATAAATTTGACATGCCAAGTTAAACAAAATATTCAAAAAAGAAAAACAAAGAAGCATTGAGACATGAGATAATGAAAAATAAAATTGGAAACATTGTCATACCATGATTCAGTAGTGCAGAGGTAACGAGCAGGTTCATGTAGAAAGTAATCAGCCAAATGGTGACACAAAAGATGAAATGAGTATATTATAGCATTGCTTTTGTAGTCACAGATGTGTATAAATTTGACCAATTGTAAGTAAGATGTTAGCGTAATTCATACCCCATATGAGCATGCTGGTCAAGTGGAAAGAAAGGTGGTAGGGTCACCCATGGTAGAGAGATAGATGTTCAACGACATAATGAGATATCACATCGGGCATTAACTAGGTGAAAAAGTAAGGCTGCCATATCATATATTATGATCCTGCTAGTGCAGAGATGGTAAAGAATACATGTTCACCCGTGTTGGAAAGAAAGATATTTAAAGGGCGAACACAGGAAAAAAACGGGTATTAGAGCAATAACAAGGCATGGAAGGCATTCCGTGCGGTGTAATGCTACTGTTGCAGATCTGGTTAGTGAATTGATTGGCTGGAGAAGATGTGGCACCGCCTGGAGAGTTGGGTAATATGAGATTAAAATCACTGAAGATTACGGCTATATGTGCAATATTGCAGGCAGTTAGAAAGTGTCTAAGGGACAGCAGTAATACATTTACCCTTTATTTGGAGTCTTAAAAGACTTGGGGCCTCATTACGACCCAGGCGGTAAGTTACCGCCTGGGTCGTACCTTTACCACCATGGCGTAAACTACGTTTACGCCATGGTGGTTGGCGGACTTACCGCCCCATTCCGAGGTTGGCGGGGCGGTAAGTCCCCAATCCCCATTTACCCTTCCCCATTCCCATTTTTGCCCCATAGGGCATAATGGGAGTGGGGAAGGCGTTAATTACGCCACCGTAAATTACGGTGGCGTAATTAACATCAAGGTCCCTTAGCGCCATGGATTTTAACACCTGCTAAAAGCAGGTGTTAAAACCTCCATGGCGCTAAGGGACCTCGGAATCAGGCGGTAAGGGTCGGCGCTGTTTACGCCGCCGTAAACCCCTTACCGCCTGAGTCGTAATGAGGCCCTTGGGCTATAGCATAGATGCTGTGGAATTTGTCAGTTCTAGTAGTAAAGATGGATAAGATGAACAAAAGAATAAAACAGTTTAGGTGAAGTCAAGCGCAAGCTAAATTAGTGGTGAAATTAAAAAGATTGGGAGCAAGCTGAAAAGTGACTTTACAATGCTGATACAAACCCTGATTCATGAAACTGTGTAAAGTGTATTTTTGCAGTGCAAAGTCTGTGCAAAGTTAGTGCATAGTCATTGTTGCAGTACAACATGACTTTGCACACTACTGCAAAAATACACTTTGCACAGTTCACGAATCGGGCCCTATGAGTTTCCCTGCTCCTCTCCTGCTGGCAATCCATCACCAGAGCCTCCAGCCACTTAAAAGAACAGTGGACATGGGTGCAGCATCCGGCCGTGATTGCCTGGGTGGGTGCAGCATCCGGCCGTGATTGCCTGGGACCCTCACTCTTTGACTCCTTCATACGCTCTGCAAGGACTCCCCCCCAGTGCAGCTCTTCTGGTTCCAACAACAGCAAAACGTCCTCTTCCTTCTTCAGCAACACCGGCCCTCCTTCATGGCTGAGCATTTCACCTTGTGTTCGCATTTTAACATCAATCGTCGCCAAAATGTAGTGTGCAAGACCAGACGGGTTGCACAGCCAGGATGCAGGAACCAGGCAGGGACAAGGTGAGTACAATCCAGCAACGTTCTTTATTGTTTCAGTTGAAAGATAGAGGTTTAGCAGGAGAACAGGCTCTAACACCTTCCATGTCCAGCTTCCACCAATAACCAACAGTAATATATGTTCAATGCTATTAAAAAACCAGCTGTAGAAACTCCATATACCAAACATCTTTTCCTGCTCTCCCCCAGTGTTTCCAATCTCCTCCGTCTCATGTCTCCTTGTCAATGCTATAATTTGGCATAAGTAAGCCGTTCCACGGTCTGCACTGGGGGGGGAGGAGGGGTAACAGCCCGGCAGCCTGAGTCAACCGCCCAATCAAAGTGAGGGTGGTTAATGAGGCTCTGGAACATTACCCCCTGGTGTAGCCTGTGGAACGGATTATTAACGCTGTTAGCAATCCCGGGTTACCAAAGCGGTAACACGGGTGCTAAAACAAAACAAATGTTCATTCACTGAACGGGACGCCGCGCTGGTCTCACTCAATGAATGAAAATTCTTTGGCAAGATGGCCCTCACGGTTGTAGAAGACGGGCCTCCGTACCGAGCCCCTCTTCCATTACAATGGTGGATGGAAAACCAAGATCCCGGGAAGCTGCTGCGTTGGCGGAGGAGGGTGGCGCTCCACCAACATCTGGTAAGTGGGGTTGAGGAGGGGGGGATGGGATTATAAAAGGGAAAGGCTGGGTGTCTAGAAGATGGCCACACGGGTGGGGGAGGCAGCCAACGGGTACCATGGAACCTGGGCTGAGCTCAGGAGTATCAGCCTGCGAACCGGGAGAATCAGCCCGGGACCCAAGGAAACTGATTGTCAGTGCCCCACGGCCTGGGTGCTAATAGCCATCAAGCTCTTACAGTACAAACAGAGCTTTGACATGTGGTATGTAACCTTCACCTGCATTAGACGTCCTTGACTTTGGCTTGTGAACACTAAGTAGGACAGCGTTTACTTACCCTGCATTACACCCACTCTAACGCTTCAGAAAGGATTCTAGAATGTGCCTTTCTTTGACGCTGTCTGGTTGGGTACTATGAAATAATTCACTAAATGGAACTTTGAAAATCGCTGCACAAATGTCTCAGAACATTTAAGCAGCCACATATGTTCCATAAAGGAACAAGACAAATATACACCTGTCAGTGTGATTAGTGTGACTCCACGAGAAGTAGTTGCTGGTCAAACTGAATTTGTATCCAGTGAAATGTTAACCGCTTCCTCCAAATAAACCGCTAATGATAGGGTGTATATTTTGCACAATTAAGAACATGTGCGTAAATATTGAAAGACTATTACTTCTTGTTAATGGAGTCTTTTTTTTTGTATGTGCACACAGAATACATTTAGATGTTTGCTCTACCTGTAATTACACCTACCAAGTGTGATCACTGTTACAATTACCTTCAAGCACACCTTTCAATTGCTTTGCAAAGTACTTTCCAGTCCATTGTCGAAAAATATTCCTCAGATGCCATAGCACACAGGGCAGGGGAAGAGATATATAGTAAGGAATATTGTTAAACTGAGAAGGCATTTGTGTCCCATTTACACCATTCGGCAATACGTCTTATAGGTGTAATGCACTTGTCAGAACTGTCGCATATAACAACAATCAACCTCTTCGGCAGGAATTATGCTGAAATAGGCAGGGAGCTGTTCATCAGCATGGAGTGGACACAAAGACACACAATCTTTGCAAAATCACAATTAAACCCAGAGTCAATAAGCTCCATTGAAAGAGATGTGAAAAACGAATGCAGGTTCACAAACGGAGATGACGTGCAAATGATAAAGGCCGAACATCTTTTAAGTAAAAAATATAAAATCGATATTTAAAAAAGAGTAAACTGTATTTGCAGACTCAGTGTATTTGAACCAAAAAAACGTTCATCAGAAGGCTCTCGGATGAAAGGACTGAATACAGTTTTATTTGTCCAACAGAAACCCCTTCATTGTTTTTCAAGAGCAACTAAACTGAACATGTATACTCCTTTTCAGATTCGACATATTACAGTTTAACACAGCTACCTGATCCTCAAGAAGTCTGTGGGTTATAGAACAAGACCCCTCCAAGCCGCAATTGTTTTTTTGTTTTTTTTAAATAGCCTCATGTAAAAATGATACTGCCGACCTTTAAATAGTTATGTTGATGTTAATTTGAAACATATTTGACCTGATTCACAGAGCGTTTTTCAATAGAACTGCACCATTGTGAAAGGATTCTGTGAATCAGGCCCTACTTTATGCAATACATATGTATAGGAGCCAAGAGACTTAATGTATACAATTTAGTTATGAAATTATTACATGATTCTCCATTGATGGATGTAGATGTTTTAATGTTTTCTATGTTGCACTTTATTGTATAAATATTCACTAAATACACAGATATTTCATTTTCTAGATTAAAGAACACATCTTTTTTCCAATTCTTTCAACGATTGTATATGTCCCAGGAAAAAAAAATGTTGCTTTTGTCTGGTTTCCCATGTTCCTGGGTTTTCAGAATTAGAGCAGTAGTATCCAACGTGTGCACGCCGGGTTCCACTGGTCACCCATATCAACAAAGGACATTAATCAGTTTGGGGTATTTCAAGAAGCAGTTATTCATCTGCTTTTTTATTTCCAGGTGTAACTAGTTTATGATATTATTTTATGTTATGTTGATTGGTATTTGGAAATTGCACATGTGCCATCGGTAGTGCGTGCATGACCCCCAAAGAGCCACTGGTAGTTGCAGTTCCAAACACAAATATGTTACCTCAATGGAGAGAAAAACTGTTTAGTGCCTGGGCAGAGAGCTGCTACCATGAAATGGCACAGAGGTTGTAGGAAATATTTGTGCCCTGGCATTTTTTTTAAAAAAAAAGTGAAACATTGGATAACTCAGTTGCTGATTCGAGCAGCAACGCTAAGAGTGTGTGCTTGCAGGCAAAACAAGAACTGTGAAAGTTGACAATATAACTGATTGAACAATGGAACGTGCTTTGAGGTGGATAATGTTGTAGAAGAAGAGTTCAGGTGTTAGTTTATACAAAACGATTCCATAAACTGGCAACAGTAGATATAAATATGCATCGATATGTATATACATTTATAAATATGCAAGCATAAATACAAATTATAAAATGCTTCACATTTATTAAAATACATTTTCCACCATACAAATAAACTCTTTAATATATGTTTCCAGGCAAAATGCACAAAAAATAAAAGCTGTATAATTCTATGGACTAAACATTTTAAACTGTGACTTTGAGAATAATACTGGTTCCCGTCCCTGGAACAGCTATATGGTTAATTTTGAAACAAATGTTCATTATGCTTCCAACAATGCATGCCCCCAAGAATGTGGACTTTGGCCATTGCTACAACCATGCCCCCAAGAATCTACAAACTGACCAGGGTCACAACTATACTATCCAGCCATTGTATCACCTCTGTACACACTTCAGTAACAATTAACATATGTATTTTTATTCCAAACACAGATATATTACTCACGCTCACTACCTTCATAAAATGTGTATAAATATACCAACACATAGAACACCTCGTAGTCCTAATGATGTCCGCGGACATATGTCAATGTCCGCAATCTCAGAATATGGACGTGGACAGTAAAAATTACTGTGGACTAGGTGGCACCCACATGGCCATTTTCCACTTTTAAAAACGGCTCCATCTTAACTTTTTTCCTCTCTCAAACCTTTCCAAGACACTCTATAAGTCACAAAATAATCCCAAATGTATTTTACAGTGTTTTTCCCAAAGGCTGTTGCCCGCGGTTCCGATATGGCGACTGTTTCAGAATGTTTGACGCAGCTCACATTTTTCAATAACCAATCAGCGTGCGTGTGTGTTGTCTGCAAACACCACACTGGCCCCTGTTTGGCTCAGAGGTGGCTGCGGAAACTGAATCAGGAACCAGACGCATATATCACAAATTTATTTGGACCTAGTTTTGGGCCATTTAAAAAAAAAAAAAACTACTGGATGGATTTACACCAACGTTGCAAAAACCCACACCTGAGACCAGGCTGCTGCTCCTCATGCAAATTTGGTGCAAATCCATCCAGCGGTTTAGGCTGTACCCATGAGCACATTTTTTTCAATGTATGTCTATCCGGATTTCAAATGTTTTGGGACCCCCTTGTAACTTTGTCCCCCCTTGACGTAACATCCCTACACTTCTCAAAATCATTCAGAGCTGGCCATATACTTTTATTGCAAAGTTTGGTGAGAATTCATTTAACAGAGGCACAGTCATAACCCGCCCAAAACCTCTCTTCCTATGGGTTTAGCAACTTATCCATAACTAAAGGGCTGCTACCACAGGCCCTGTCAAATATATATATCAACACACTGGGCCTCATTACACGGAAGGTGGTAATGGTTAATGGTCACTGTTAATGGTAACGGTGACCGTTAACCATTACCGCCTTACTACGAGGTCCCTTAGCGGGTTGGTGCTTTAACGCCTGCTTTTTGTAACCATAACATCCTTCACTGAATTTCTTCATAGGTTTATATTATTGCAACTTAGCCATAACATCCCTTTTTTCATTGAATTTTATAGGTTTTTATTATTGCAACTTAACCATAACGTTCCTTCAACAAAGTTTTTTTCAGTGAATTTTATAGGTTTTTATTGGTGCATGCTATTTTCCTACAACGTACTAATACCATACTTAGCAACATTTTTGTCCAATTTACAAA
The DNA here is from genome assembly GCF_040938575.1 of Ambystoma mexicanum. NCBI lineage: Eukaryota > Metazoa > Chordata > Amphibia > Caudata > Ambystomatidae > Ambystoma > Ambystoma mexicanum. Next base: position 1,410,087,559 of record NC_090921.1, on the reverse strand, counting down.
GTTTCACCTTAAATCTCTGCCATTTCCCACCTTCTAGCATAATTTTGAACAATTCTATACACTTTTTGCAACTTTTTCCACTGTTTTTGCTTCCGTCGACATCTTCGAATGTCTGACGTCATTGCAGACTTTCCAGAGAGTACCATGTGACCGTTCGCTCACAGACGGCATGATGACGTGTCCATGAACACGTTTGCACTTTGCGTTCGGTTCCTTGCTTCGAGGACAGTTCGGAACTGCATTTTTTACTGATCTAGGAACTTTCAAGCTCAAAATTTACCCTTCCATAGCTCCTACACCTATACTCATTATCCATTAACAATCTAGTAAGAAAGCACATACTTGGAGGAATAGTAGCAAAACTGCTATTTATCTTAAAAATGGCAACACCTATTGCCATCCCTCCTCCCCAAGAGCTACCACCACCAGCTGGAGGACTCACACAACAAAAATAGCACATTATTTCCAAAGACAATGAAGAGAACCAAGAAGATGAAGTAGAGGAAGTGCCTACCTCTAGCACCCAGAGAGAATCATGCATGTGGCCGTTCTTTACCACTGTTGGGAATGTACCAAAGACTAAAGCTACAAAAGTGAAATGCAATGAGTGCAACTTTGTTCTCAGTCACGGACTACCTGGACATTACTCCTACTGGACCACCTCCATGCACCGCCACACCAAATCCAACCACCGCAATGCTCTCAGAAAGGTTGTTCTTTACTTAGCAAGTAGTAGGCTGTCTTCCTCCACATCATCTTCCTCAACCAATACTGTAACCACACAGCCTACTTCTGTGGGACACAAAATCCCACCAGCTAACTTGCAAGTAAAAGAGGCTGTTGATCCATATCTTTTGAAGATAACAGTCCAATGTATATACTGCAACACACCACTCTGCAGGGGGAAGCACCTTCAAAGTGCTTTTGAAGCTGTAATTAAGGAGCATGAGAAACACTGCCCCTACCTTAGAAGTAACACACACGCAATATCTTCCCCTATCCACCTGCACCTCCATATTGGTGCTTGGTGCCTCTTCCCTTATTCCCCCCCCCCACTTTACATTCTAACCTCTCCTGCCAACATATATTTTTTTAAAACAACAAAAGAAAGGTTCCTTTAGGAACCACCTTTCACAGGTAAACAATAGAACTACAAAAAAAAATCTTATAGACTCCATCTCATTAAAGTACATAGACTCAAAACTGTTTTTCCAACATTCCCATTAGCATTTTGTGTTATGGTAATTGGAGTAATGTGGCATTCATCCCCCGTTCCAGGGACCAGAACAGGAGATAACGGCCTGGCAGCCCAAGTTATCAGCCCAAGCGAAGTGTGCCTGTGTGCGCCCTGATGCCTGCGGGCTTCGATGCATTATAAATAAATAAAGAAAAAACTACATAATGAGGGCTCCGGTCCATTAAAGGCTATTAGCACCCCCAGTTCCAAAGCGGGAAGCCATAGTGCTAATAAATAGATTTTTCAATGTAGGAAGCAAAATCCTTTTCCAAGATGGCCACCATGAAAGGGCAGGCTCCATAAAGAGCCCCTCTTCCCTATCCATGGCAGCCTGCAGAAGGCAAAGACAGAACCCTATGACCATATTACCACAAGCAATTTGTTTTCCTTTTCATTCTGGGCTGGAAGGAACAATGTTTTTGAATCTGTATTGAGTCACGCACTTCCAACCAAGTAAGCATTTCAGAGCTGCTGGATGAATTGTCTTGTGAGTTCTCTTAGGTGTTCATGGAAGATGTCAAGGCTAACAGGAGTGCAACCAAACATTCCAAGGCTTCAACAATGACATTGCCAATGATCACACTCTGGGCATACCTGTCCCTGGCCATCACACTCTACTTACATTAGATACCCACGGTCTACACCTGGGTGCCACATTTGCCCAAGTTAGTAAAGTCAGGAAAGGGGCAGCATTGTTCCTATTGGCTCCAGAACACTCTAGGCATTGCAGGTCACTTATTCCAACATTAAGAGCAAAGCCTTAGCCGTAGCATCCATTATGCCAGAAATCAACATGTGGGTTAATGATTTTCAAGTTTGGTTGGATCATGCACCCTCAATGCAAGTTTGTTCTAGTAAAGTGTGTTGGGATGCTTCACCTCATATTTCCATGTGGTTGGTGGTGAGTTCACAATACTATGACTTCTCTGTGGTACACCTTCATGAAGTGAAGAATGAAGCAACAGACTGTTTGTTGCACCTTGACATTGACCCTCTACTTGAGGGAACTGACACACCTGAAAGTGATGTGTTAATGGCCAGTGTTGGATTGCCAGCCATTTCAGAGATATTGTAGGATGAGGCTAAAACAGAGGACACATCACAAAGGTGAATCAGGGAGTGAATGGTCAGTGGCTGGATATGTGAATCTACCTTAGAGATGGAGTGGTAGCCCAAAGTGAAGGCTGAGTTGTTTATCAGATGTGAACATAAGAAGAAATAGCAAAATAATACCACTGGAGACATAACGAGAACCTACCATCCATTTGCCACCCGAGGGACACTTCAGTTGCAATCTCTCGAAAATGATGCACTTACAGATGTTTTGGGGGTATGGCATTCTCACTGTTATTGATGGACTCCTTAAATCCTGCCACAAGTCTTCCATTATCAATAAAGCTAAGGATAATAGGGAGCCATCTTCTCTGGCTAGTTCCTGTTCCCTCTGAGACCTCAGTCAAGGTAGAAACATACATCATGGGTCTCATTCAAGGGTTGGGGTGGGGCACCAGATTCCTCCTTACTCTTGTGGACTATCATCTCAAATGGATTGACTGGAGAGCTGTGGGTGATGCTAGTAGCACACATCTGATTAGAATTGGGAATTTATTTTCTTGAGAAAATGGTTTCCCAATGAGATTAGCTTTCAACAAGAGCACACAGTTTACTTCGTAGGCTATAAGAAGTTTCTGTATGGACATCACCATATGACAAACCTGGCCCCTTTTCACCCTGTTCTAATGGCCTAGTTGAGAGAGTGAGTTGCCTACTCTAAGGGGTCATCTCTTTCGCATTAAAGGCTGGTCTGGCATGGGCAGAGATGTTGAGATACATGGTCTGGGTATATAGCACCACTTGCCAAACAGTCATCAAGGTGTTACCCTTTGTTTACCTCAAGGGCAGAGAATCAGGCATGTTCAGCCATGTTCATTCGTCCTAACTGTGTGGGGTTGGACACCGTTGTCCTAGTTGACCGCCATACCAATAAGCAGGTGAAACTGCTTAAACCTCTTACAAACAATGCTTCCATGAAGATCACAGGGTAAGCAAACAATTGTTGGAGATAGGAGACTGTGTGTTGGTGTGTATTCATCCAGGATTACATTCTAAGTACCATGTGGAGAAATGTCTAAGCCCCAAGGGGATAAGTGCCCTGAGAGGAAATGTGAACATTTGGAGCAGGGTGAAGTTTGGTCCGCTGGACATTTGGCTAAGGGCGCTGCCAAAGGGGTTCCCATCCAGAACCCTCAGAGTGTGGAGGTGTAAGCATGAACAACTGTCTGACACCTATTGTCACCCAGGACTTTGCTAACAATGATTCTGTGGTAGAAAAATGGTTCTATGCTTGTCAAATCCCCACAGTGGATGAAGGATCATGTATGTAAATGTACAGAGAATTACAAGTTGGGTAAACTGTTGTGTGCTGAAAAATTTGCACCACCCTGTGGGGATGGGATAGATTGTGTTCTTGTGTTATGGGTCATTAGGATGTTGGGCAATGGAATAAAGAGGAGGTTGGGGCCCTTGGTAGGTTTAAGGTAAACATTTTGGAAGGTTGTCTCTGAATGGAATAAATAAGTGCTTCTACTTAATTTGTTTATCTGCATTCCCTCATCTATCTAACGGGTGACCATGGGCCTCTGTAAGGATGGTCAGTTTACAACTGCTACTTTAACCATCCTAAGGATGTCATATGTGTATGTAGGTTTGGGAAGAATGGATGTTCTCCTGTGACTGCAGCCTGCCTTTTTATGGGGACCATGTTGGGATAGTATAGGAATTGCCATACATCTCCACTTCACTGTCTGTCCTCAAAGGGTTAGGCAGGGAATTTGGAGTCAAAGTCAAAACTCTACAGTTATTAATAAGGGGGTGGTTGGTGTTTTCATAAGAGCAGATGTTTATAACTTTGGCATCATGCAACAGATCTGCACGAAACCTAGCAAAAATATAGACATACAATTCTAAATTATTTTGGTAACATCTGTGAAATTTCAGACAGGGGATCCTGAAAGTTGATTTGCAATTTATATACAGAAAAATGCTGGGTGGATTTGCCTTGGTTTCAAGAGGCATGCCCATTCGATCCCAAAAGACTTTTTTTTATTTGGTAAACATTCATGTCACATTTCTTTAAAAAAGCTAAAAATGTATAGTATTGTTACTTTTGTATCTACTGTCGCTAACACCAAAAATAATTGGTTTACATATATATACAATTTATTTGGATTGGTTAGAAACATTATATTAATTGTGATGGGCTGAGTTGCGATTTGTGGATATCCATGGGTACTTGTGTATTTACATGTCACAAAATGTGGAAATTTTGATTGGCTGACAATGCCTTGCTTTTTTTAAAAGAAATCCCATGTAGGATGCGCACACCTGATGCAGGACTTTCTCATACAGTAGTTACTGTGGGTGGCTTGGTTGTGCCGTGCTTTGGTGAAAATTGTTAGTGGCTCACAGACCTGCTTAAAGGGTCAAGTGGCTACTTTGAATTCTTTGTGTGGCTTGGCAGGGACAAGCATGGCCAAAGCCCATGCTCTGCATGCTGTGGCCATTGTCTGTGGCCACAGACAGGTGCCAGTGCCCTATGGACACAATATGGGGGTTAATGGGCCCATTCGAACATTTATGGTAAGCAACAGAACAATAACCTGGGCCCCCAATGTGCACTACACAGGCCAACACAAGTGAGTCCACAGATGGCATCACACAGGGCATCACATATGACATCAATAAACTGTAGACATCCAGACAGAAAGTGATTACTATGAGTTGGGTTTACGTCAGCCATAAAAAGCAGGTTGGCACTTAAGTCTTATATAGGGCCTCATTACGAGGTGGGCGGTAAGGGATTACCGGTACCGGTAAAGGCACCGCTACCGGTAATCCCTTACCGCCCTATTACCAGTTCCCTTTGCAGGTCCTACCTTAACGCCTGGTTTTACCAGGTGTTAAGGACGGGACCCGCAAAGGGACTTTGGTTCTAATAACGGTACCGCAATTTGCGGTACCGTTATTAGCGCCTTCCCCATTCCCATTGAGCCCTATGGGGGCTCAAATGGGAATGGGGAAGGGCCCTGGTGAATGGGGAATTACCACCCCCGCCAACCTTGGAATGGGGCGGTAATAGCTCCATTCACCAGGGTGGAGTCGGTAAGGATTTGGAGGCAGCCATGGCGCTAGTAGCGCCATGGTTACCTCCAAACTCCTAATGAGGCCCATAGACTTTGCTTTGCTTCACGAAATGTAATTATCATCAGAGAAAATGTTAACTAATTTTCTATTGAGTATATAACAACCTTGCAAAAATGAACAGAGCTCACAGTGACAGCAAGGAGAGTGATGTTCGTATGATGGTTTTGGGCTGTTTAATTACATGACCAGGAGTATCTGAACTCTCACTACAATAAAGGCAGGAGTAAAGGTTGACATATTTACAAAGCGCTGTGCATGCGTGTCAGTATAGAGAGTATAACTTGGTGAGTACACATCTTGTTTACAAACAGAAAACCATCACTCACATCACCATTGTCAACTTGGATTGCCCCTAACTAAAATCCCATGCTCAAAAAGTGGATTGAAACATGTAGGGCCTTGATGTTACTGTCTTTTTCAGAGTTGTTTCCAAATGTCAGATTTTTTCACTTTCAGATGTTTTAGTTACAAATAAAAAACTGTTACTCATTTTGAATATTTATGTAAACACTTATCAGTGTTTTAGGGTGATTAAACTAACCTGTTTGAGAAAAAATGTATGTGTTTTTTTTTTCTTCTTGTACCATTACTGTGTGATTTAATGTATGCGTCCTTAATGGTATTTATTGGTTTTATTTGGTTACAACAAATATGAAATGTTCAATCCATTGTCATGAGTATTTTCTTTCAAATTATTTTTTTCCAATGTTGTCTTCTATAAATTACTTGGGTAGGGCATACATTTGTAACCGCTGCATTAACCTACACACTTTATTCCCACACTATTAGCTTAGAGGTCTTGTAGTGTTTTGCAAATGTCTGGTGTCTTATTTGATCTCTACCATCATCTTAGGATTTCCATCCATTTGTATTATGGCACAGTAATGCAGAGTATTGACGAGTGCTGTTATCATTGCATTGTGCATGATTGATCTTTGGCTTTTGGCAACCTTGTTTCAGTGCAGACACTTGCTGGCGTTACACCTCAAGACTTTAAAACCTGTTGGGACGGCTGACGAGTGCTGTTAGCATTGTTGTTGGGACTGCAATGGGACCTGCTGGCGGCCTGACCAGTGATTGAAACCATTTGACTATTAGTTCATGTATGACTTACATAGCAAAAAACATGAACAGAAACAAAGCTCACAACTCAAATCTTCATGAAATGGGAAGAGCGTTCCCATTGCATCACTCTTCCAGAGAGTCCATTCACACAGCAACATGCTATGTGATTACCAACGAGAACCCACCTGAGAAAGGGAAAATGGCATTGAAAAAAACATTGTTTTTTTTTTTAATTCTGTTACCAAGGAATCGGATCTTAAGGAGACTGATTTTATAACACAGCCAATAAGTACCAGTATCGGATTCTGAACTATTGGGGCCGATTGGATGATCAAAGAATATTAGGGTGAACGATTCATACATAAATCTTCACAGATTATGAACCAGCAACAGTGATAGTTCGGTTTACCCTGCATAGGGACCTTCAGAGTGCATGGATTTAGCATTAATCCTTAGGCAATCGCATTGCAATGATAGCACATCAATCAGCATTGCTTACACTGTGTTGTCGTCCTGATGTGAAGATGCACTTGGTTATTTTAGAGGCCATCAAGACAAAAATTGGACAATATGACAAAGGGTGATGATGTTCGTTTTCTGTTTCAGCCTAAATTTATTCAGGATGAGAAATTGGAACTGGAAGAATCAGATTACAGTCACCCAATTCACAACCTGTCCATATCATCTGCTGACTTGGCTCATTCAGGCAACATTGGTCCCACAGATCATCCAGTTAGGCAATTGCAAGAGAACATGGATCAAATTGTGATCTCGTCGGGGTTGCTGTCTGCCAAGGGCACAAATGTCAGAGCTCCAGAGAAAATATCTAAGATGGATACGGCACCTATTATTATTCCATCAGGCGACATGACCTCGCAGGAATATGAAAAGTGTAGAGAACAGCAGAAGAAACCAAAAAACAAGAAATCGAAAAAGCAAAACAGGAGAGTGTCAAGGAAATTTCATAGGAACTTGAAACTCACTGAATCTCTGCAGCAGGTTACAATGCTAGACAGATGGACTGAAGTGGAATCGGTGAAGCAATCTTCTACTGGAACTCATACATCTCTGGACGACTTAGAAATGATTAATAAAAAAGTCTGATTCCGTAACTGCTGCTCAATTTGAACCAACATCGGTGTGTGTAGACTCATCTCACTATATAGGTCTCCAGAGTTTTCAGAAAGTGGTACTCCTTCTGTCGAAGTTACTGTTGTGCAGTAACACTTTTTGAATGTCAGTCTTACCAGAGAACCCCGAAAATGGCCAGAACTATGAAGGGTGCTGCAAAGCAAAAATAAAAGGTCAGTGTTAAGTATTTTGAGATGAACATGTTCTTTTGGGCGCCCTGCATTACAGACTTCCTCCAAGCCTAATCAGGGTAACAAGGATAAGGGGAAGGTGAATTGGTCATAAGCCAGACCATTGGAGGAGACTAAAAGACAACGGGGGTTGCTCCTCGAAAGCTTATTCTGTGACTGTCAACCTCAGACACTAAATAGAGTGAACATATTGGTCTTGTTCTCTGAGGTCGCGAACCTCAGTACTATTTCATCCTGAGACAGTGATTTAGTATAATGTATTGATGATCAGAGGACTGACTGGATCACACTACACATTAAATCCAAGATTGTCTATGGTGTTATTCTTAAAGAAGCTACCCGTTAAGGCAACTGGTGTATGACTTCACAGCTTATACGCTGACTCTTAAAAAAGATTATAACATTCAGAGAAGAGCTTTGTGTTGTCTGGGACATTTTTGGTGGAATCCCCAGCGCTCAATTGCTTGTTATAAATATCTGTTGACATGAGGGGGTGTCATTACACAGATTTTTAAAAACCCTCACAAAATGTGTATATGAATGGATGAAACGTACTAATGATGGCCATATTAGAGTTGCATGGGACCGCAACTCCTGCTGTGGTAAAGCTAGAGTGCATGATGACAACTTTGAGTTCATGTAATCCCTCCTCGTCCATTTCTCGAAAAAAGATACTGGGCCAAAGGTGAGCAACTAGCTTAACCCTTCTGGTTTTACAATGCTGAATGACAATATGCCAGGGGACACGCCAATGCAAGCAACTTGGCACAGAGTGAAATATGTGGCAGTTTTGGATTATCTGTTTGAAGATAATCATTTTTTTTAATTTGTGCAATGAATTTAAGATTATAAAAACACAATTAGTGACCACAATTTAAGATCTGCTACATTTGAAATATGCGTGCAGCGTGCAAATTATCGAAGGCAGAGTTCCAGTTAATCTGGTTATTACCCAGGGTAACAACAGAATTACATGGAACTCAAAGACCTTAGGTAAGATGAAGGCTAACATAGGGGAACTGTTACGAGATTCCATCTATGAGTTGAAAATAGATAGTTTTAATGTTGATAATTTCCACGCTTTCATAGACGATTTAATACCCAGAATATTTGCTACTAAGAAGTCTGCATTATTAGCACAGTGTAAAAAGAGTTGACTGATCCTATACGAAAGAGTAGGAAGATTAAAAAGGTCACTCAAGTGTATTGAACATGATAATTTCATTTTAAGAAGGAGGTGTAATGAGTTTGGTCTTGGCGATAACAAGAGCATAGTTCAGTGATGGTGTTACTAGGGGTGTACCTGTGCACCCAGATTTGTTTACATATGGAGTAACAGGGCCTCATTATGATCCAGGCGCTAAGTGTTGAACGGCGTCGTAAAAGGCTGCGGCGCCGTTTAACACTTAGCGCCTAATTACGAGGTCCCTTTGGGGGACCCGACCTTAACGGCTGGTTTTACCAGCCATTAAAGTAGGGTGCCGCAAAGGGACCTTGGTGCTAAGTACGGTGCCGCAATTTGCGGCACCGTACTTAGCGCCTTCCCCATTCCCATTGAGCCCTATGGGGCAAAAATGGGAATTGGGAAGGGCCCATGGTGAATGGGGAATTACCGCCCTGCCAACCTTGGAATGGGGCGGTAATTCCGCCATTCACCATGGCGGACCCCGGCATGGACCATGGTGCTAATAGCACCATGGTTTAGCGCCGGGGTCGTAATTGTTGTTGAGTTGGGTGCCAGACATTCAAATAAAGCCATGGTGAGTCTGTCAAAATTTGTATTTAGACCAGCCGTGCCCCAAGCCCACATCCCATGTACTATTATCACATTAGATTTGGAGGGTGTACTGATTGTAGACTTTAAAATAGTACTTATTAGGACTGATGAAGAGGCAGGGGAGTGGTAAACTGTTTTGTGTATTGTCCCTGCTCAACCTTTGAGTCAGATAGACAGTTGTTTGAAGATATGGACAATAACAGCAAGATAATACTGTGCATTCCTTGCCAAATAATGATTCATCATGGGAATATCTCATGTCCTGTATTTATTGCTAAGAGCATTTAATGCTTTGCACTAATACATGGCAATGGTGTGCTCAGTGGATAAACATATTTTCAGCATTGCTCACATTATTCCACTGGTCAACATGCTTTCAACGTTATTCATTGATTATGTTAGTTTGCATTGCTCATCCAAGGACACCTTAGATAGAAGGTGCACAAATACGCTAGAATAAGTCTGTGCCAGCTTTTACCTGATAAGATTACCATGGACATTGTCAAAACTGAGTGTGAGTTATGGAGTTGTTTTCATGGGTCACTCCGGTCAAGCTCCCATAAGAACTGCCAGCAAGTGGAAACTCAGAGAGCTGGAAGATTCTAGAAGCTACCACCCCACATTTGCAGAGGGCTTAAAATGAGGGGTGCCGGAGTGGTCAGGTAGAAAGCTTCACTTGGAGAATGGATGTATCACTCCAGGCCTAATGATGCTGAGATCTCTTTGCCACACCGTTATTCTTTCTGCATTTATTCATTCATGTATGCTTTTGGTGAATAAAGAGGCTGTAGAAGAGACATTTTACAATCTAGCTGAGCGTTTTTGTGAATAATTGACCTCCAATGTCCACAATTTTAATTCAGTGCAGAAATATTTCTGTGCACTTCATGAAAGCAAAACTAGCATGCCTGCAAATTTACAAGATGACCTGCTACAGGTCCCAAGCACTTCGTGGACAGACAACCCTCCTCATGTAGCGCTCTTAAAGAGCATAGTGACAGTATGTATTAAGTTGAAGCAGGGAGCAGTGTTACCAAGAGTGCGACAGTACCCATTGTCAAGAGAAGCAGATGAAGGAATACATGAGACAATTGCTGTGCTATGGTGGCAGGGCATTTTAGTACCATCATAGTCCTTGTGTAATACATTGATATACCCTGTTACAAAATCAAAGGGGTCAAGTTCAAGGTTCATACAAGATTTAAGCCCATTGTATAACATACTGGTGGCAGAATTCCCACTTGTACCAAACCCTGCCACAATAATGTGCAGCATACCCCAGGAAGCCACATATTTCACTTTCATCGATTTGAAAAATGCATTCTTCTCTATCCCATTACACCTTGATTCTTAACACCTCATGCATGTATTTACCACAGCAATGATTCCAACACACTAGATGCCCAGAGGGGTACTGTGAGTCCCAGGGTATTTTTAACAGAGTACTACAGATGGACCTGGGCACTGGGCAACATACATGGACTAAAGACAATCTTTTAGTATGTAGATGATCTTCTAGTATGTTCCAACATGAAAGAGATTTCCATAGCGGATTCCAACACTCTGTTGGCATTGGTTGCAGACTAAGGATATAAAGAAGACAAGGAGAAAATGCAATATTACCAGAAGGAGGTTTTATATTTGGGACACATAATATCATCATCACGGAAAGGAGTAACAATGGAAAGAGCTGATGTAGAACAGAATACACCACAGCCCACCATAGTTGAAGAGATGCAGCAATTCCTGGTTTGTGTAATAAATGTAGAGATTGTATTTTTGACTATTATAGTTACGCGATACCTCTCCTGCAGTGACTAAAAGAAGCACAGAAAAGGAAAAGGTCACTGACATTGATATGTGAAATGGTGACATGGTTTGGCAGAATTAAAAGAAGCCATAATTAATTCTCCAGTATTAGGAACCCCTGATTATGCAGGTATTTATTCTCACATTCTAATGGACAGGTAATGACTGCTGTGTTGGCCCAACAAACATCCCTGGGGCACAATCCTTTAGCATATTTCAGAGGTAATTTAGATTCAATAATGCAGGGCCAATTTTCCTGTAAACAAGCTTTGGCTGCTGCAGCTTTTGCTATTAAGAAGAGCTCTGCCAACACAATGGAGGGCTCAGTTACCTCATATGTAGGCGAACGTTGTGTGGAAGTGGTGTTTCCTGGTGTGTTTCCTGGCATACTAATGGGGTATTGCTGAACTCTGAGTTGAAAGAGTAACTTGCCCTTTAATGAGAGGAGCTGCTGTGTGACTACACCACTCATAAGCACCTTCCCCCGTGGCAGCGGTACGGAAGTGGTACATAAGTGGTGTTTCCTGGTGTTCCCGGGGGTTCTTGGGGCCCATGTACTGGAGGAGCTGCACGACAAAGACAGGGATGACTGAATTAAATGTGACAGCCCAGAGGGAGTAGATGAAAGAGACGGCGGGAACCAGAACACAGATTCAGGTAAGGCAAAGATTAAATTTGATGCCCCCGCCTCTTCCTGTCCCTCCCACTGGCATAAAACTGTTTAAACAATCGCGACCTTTGTTTGCAGCTCGCAAGCACCCTCGTGGAGAAATAAAAGAACAGAAATCTCATGATACTATGCCACCAGAGCCACAAGTAAACAAACAGCAGGAGAAAATGCATGTGGAATCTGTATGCGCTGAAGCGTGTGAACTGCTGGAAGACTCAGTGTTCATAGTGCCTGCTGCAGCACTCGGTGAATTAATTCCCTTACAAAATGATTGCTATTCAGGATGTGACAATGGAATGTGCCCTCCGCCCCTGGAAAGTGTCGATCGGGTACAAACAACTTTGTTAGTTATTACAAATGCGGCCAATTGCAGAAATGATTAAACTTTAGAGTAGATTGCCGATCCAATGACCAATTTGGAAGTCCAGCCCTTTTTACAAAATGCAAGGAGCCCTATATCAGGAGAAATAAAAGCTTATGAAGGACATGCACTGGAAGAGCAGATTAAGGTCCAAAAAAACAAAGTCAACTCTCTCGGCAAACTGTACCAAAAGTAAGTGAAGAAATAGAACGTGCGACTGAAGCCCAAATAGAGGAACGAAACAGGCTCGCTCAAATCATGCAACAGGAGGATTCAACCACACTCTGCATTGCTTCTTCAACGTTCCTCTCAGAAATTATCGCCCAAGAACTGGAAAAGGGGGCTCTAGGGGTTCCTTTGGCTGATTTGGACAATATCAATAATAGCAGGGCGAACCCAGAGGACCAGCAAGTAAACCAGCTGCATTTGAATAATAAGATCGGGGACTGTTTAAATGGGGAAACTTGTGCTTTGTTATGGCCTGCAGCTTCCAACACTAAGGACACAGAAAATTTGATCTGGGAAGACCTAATGGGATAGAGATGGGAAAGCAGTTGAGGAAAGGTCCTCTCCCCGAAGCCTTGTAGACTCCTTTGATGGCCCTGAAGCTTCGAGATCAAAAGAAGATAGGGTCACTACATTACACTCTCAAAAAGTAATAATGAATGGCATAGAAGAACACAGGGGTAGTGGCCAAAAGAAAGAATCTAGTATGTACGCAGCTCAGCCCAATAACAGACCATTGTACCAAACTCATCTCTGGCGGAAAAACTAATACAAGACATTACTGTCCTAAATGGAAAAATAGCCAGGGAAAAATGACAGAGCCTATCATTCATTACGGAAATAATCGTAGCATCCAGGATGTTCCCGTAAGCCTTAAGATGTAGATTCCTGGGTTAAAAATCCTAGCTGAAAAGATTCTAATAAACAAATCAACTAGGATGCAGGAGAGGTCCTCTAATAAGCAAAACGAGGATAACAGTAAAAATAAGGAACAGGAAAGGAATAAGGAAGATGCAGCAAATAAGGAGCTGAGAAACGATTTGCACATGTACACAGTACGGTGATGGCAGCTTTAAGAATATCGGTGGCCCCGTTTCTGAAACTCTATGAGAGTATAAATATATCACTCCAGGATCTTCAAATTGGTAATGAAATGGCTACAACAAGGATACAAGAAGTTGAACGTTTCATGAAGAGACTGGAACAACGCTTAGACAAAGAAGCAGAATTGACAAATGAATGGCAAAATCAGCTATGCGATCCGGCCAGAAGTAAATGGAATGATAAGACCGCCCTAAATGAAGCAGTCCTAGAAGACTGCAAATAGGTAAGACATCATTTTAAGAGGGCTGAAATAAACCAACCACAGTTAAGCCACAAAGAAAAGGAAGGTGTAAGAAACAACCTGCCGGAAATTGACGAAGTAAAGGGAAATGAGATAAATGAAGCCCTTTTCTCAGAAACTGTTTTACCAAAGAAGACAAACAGTTGCCTAGTAATATTAGGGAAGGAGCTGATTAATCAAAAATGAAAGTTACCCCAGAATGCAATCAATTTTCCAAGGCCTTGAAAAACAGAACTATCAAAACATATGAAGAAGAACAAAGCTGTGGCTAATCCAAAAGAACTGAAAAAAACGAAAAAAATATGAAACGACTGGCAAAAAGGAAATGAAATGGATCAAAGTCCTTCTTAAGAAAAATAAAGTCACTGATAAATTCGGAGCCTAAACACTGTGCTAAGAAAGCCCACACAGAATTGACGATGCCAAAAGACGACAAAGGAATTATAGATTGTGAAAAAGAATTCAAGTCTGGTAGAGTTCAAGACGACAGCGACTCTGATGCGGACGACTCCGGAGCAGATCTGAGTGATTTCATTCAGATTATAGAAGATAACAGAGATGAAGATGAGTGGGGAAATCTAAGTGACTCGAAATAGGAGGCGATAGAAAAAAAGGTCCAAAATATGATGACCAAAGATCAGGTGCCCTTCCCCCAATTAAAGAAGAACAGAAGGAAGAAGAGTGAAGCTCGATATGTCCCAGGAAAAGAGAGGGGTAAAACAAATATATCATATTAAAAGATTGGAAAAAAGGACCAATTTAAAACGATGGAAGAAAAAAGGAAGGTCCTAAGAAAGCCCTTTGAACCATCACAGGAAAACAAAAAAAAGACAAATATTATGGTCTGAGAAAGAAGATAAGATGGAGAGTGGGCATGTCAGCAGTCTGAGGGAAGCTTGGCCCAATACAAAAAGGAAAGACATGAGAAAGGGGAAGGCTGGAACAGGTTTCAGGATAAACTTGAAAAGAGCGGCACAGAATAAGAAAAGTTTAATCCTGAACAGAGAACAAGTGAAGAAAATTCTTCAACAAATCCCAGCCACCAGATTTATACTATCGAAAGATATAGGGATAGTGGAATTTGTAACTGAGGACAGAATGGACTGGGTCACGCTACATTTGAAGTCACAGGTGATCAAAGAATCACTCATGGAAGTACGGGAAAAATTAGGCCTATTGGGCATTATTCTGAGTGATGGAAACAGTGGTGACAATTCTAAGGAATCTGAAAACACAGCATCAATGAGATTGAAAACGAATGCCCAAAGAAGAGCAAATGAAGAGCATGGAATTTCAGAAAATTACAAAGGGGAAAGAGAAAAACAACGGAATTCTGAAATAATACCTAAGAAAATGGAAAAAGACGCAAGATGGCCTATGGATCAAGGCAGTGATGGGTCTCAGAAGGAAACGCGGAGAGGAAAAGAATTGTACTAGAAAGATGGCCTAGACTTGAGTTTTACCATCGATAATTCAAGGAAGCTATTTAAATCTGTGAAAACGAAACAGCAGGCCAGCGAGGGATCAAGAGACTGGTCCTGGTTGGCAGAAGCTCTGTCAGGAAAAAAGCAATAGATTGTGAGGAATGAGGAAGGGAGAAAAATATCTTGTGCCTCCTGGAACACCTGTGGTTTCACGCATTTGTTCTCAGGAGAGGACAACTCCCTCAATCAATATGAAATTCTGTGCCTTCAGGAAACTTGGGTGAGAGAAAATCAAATCTGTGAGAACTATGAGGTCTTCTTCAACCCAGCAAGGAAAGGGAATAGAGGGAGAACATAGGGAGGATTGTTAACCCTAATAAAGATAAACTGTAATCTAAAAGTAATGGAGTGCTGGAATCCTTACCCAGACATACAGATATTGGAAATGACAGAGCCTCTAGAGGGCCAGAATCTTAAATTGCTATTAATCAATATGTATTGGAGTGGAAACATGCCTCTCTCTGAGCCCTATCTGAATGATATAATGAAAGAACTTGATGCATCTATACTAAAGGAAAAAAAAACTAATCCTGATTTGTAGATATTTAAATATCAAGCTTCTGTCAAAAAACAGGCAGAAAATCCGAGAATCTTTGATAAATGGCAGAGCTAAACACTTGTTTAGTGAAATGGCAATAAGGGATATGAAACTGCTAAATGGCCAAATAAATGGAGATCTGCAGAGCTCTGATATGTGGGGTTGGGGAAATAGCCAAGCATGCCTTGACTATTGCTATGTCTCTGATAAAATGCTGAATTGGGTGGAAAGTGTTACACTAATAAAACAAACAGCAAGCGACCATGATCTCCTAAAAATTGAAACATCTATACCTATGTGCAGGAAGGAAAAGAGAAATATGGGACAAGTAGAGGTTACATGGGACCTAAATAAATTGAGAATAAAAAATGATGATATACCAAAGGTGATCAAGCGGTATGATACCTATGAAAATCCCTCGGCAGTGGAGTACAGGTGGCTCCTGAAAGATTACGATTACGAAATTGGTAAGAAACCGATACCCCAAATAAATGTGACAAGGAAACATGCATATGACAAAGAGGTGGTAGCAAAAAGGAAAAAGTATAGATCAGAGATCAGAAGGCTGCAGAAAGAGGGGGGATTCCCAATCAGGTGGAAAAAATTTGAAAGTTTAAGCAAAACAACTAAAATTGGCTAAAAGCGACTAGGGCTAACCGAACACAGGCAGATGCGGAAAAGATGCTGGTGGCGATATCGACTAGCAATACACAAAGCCTTTGGGAAATAATTAATAAGGGGGATGACTTTCAAGTGGCCTTTACCGTAAACCAGGTATTTGAAGCCAAGTGGGTTGAGCATTATACAGAGCTATTCAAAAGGAAAGACAGAAATACAAAAAGTACTCTGGGCAACTGGACTATTTAAATCAATCGCCTCAACATAGTTATGATGATCAAAAGATTCAGCAATAGTGGCCGGGCCGGACGGCATCTCTATTATGGAGCTGAAAAGATAAATGGGGCAACATTATTTTTTTGCTTTTTACGCAAATACATATGTGCTGATTATTACATGCTATCACCTTACTAAATCCACTGATCTCCTTCCCAAGGACCCCTCAGTGGATGTGTAAGCATTGGAAAGACGCTACAAATATTTGACATTTGTCACTTACAAATTGGTCACTATACCTGAAAAATGTGTAAATACTGTTGTATCTTGTGTAACTCCTAGTTAAGTGCATCTACAAACACGTAAACTGCAGTTTTATTAAAAATCTGACTGCAGTACTCAGAATTGTCCTGATACATTTTTGTCAGAATTCATTTACAGTAACGTGTACACACTTACCAAGGTGTAACCCCCATAGGAGTGTGTTCACCCTTCGCTCATCAGCCAGGTATCCCATGACCTTGCTCATTTTTGCTCCTTAATTTGTGACTACCCACCTGGGTAGAGCAAGGCATCAACCAGGTGCCTTTTTTGATAAACTTTGCAAAGTGAACCCTGCCATGATTATTTCTATACCTGTTGAAGAAGGAAAAGAGGTACACGACTGTATCACTTATGAAGGTCCTGATGATGATTTCATGCAGGCATAGGAGGACATATTGAAGGAGGGGGAGGTACTTTTCATTAATGGTTCATCAACAATATATCAGGAGGGTGGCCAGAGACACATGGGGGCAGCAGTGGTGTGCCGCATAGAAGGTGAATATGAAGTTGTTGTTCAGAAGAGATTACCAACACATTATTCTGCTCAGGCAGCGGAACTCATTACCTTAATTGAAGTGTTGGAGGCATCTCAGCGAAGATTGGTGACTGTTTACTCTCAACCAGCATACAAAAACATTACTGTAGAATCAGGGTTGACCAGATGGAAAAGGGGGAGGAGGGTTTGCAGGTCTAATGGTACCCATGTACAACATGCAGCTTTATTTCCAAAGGTTAATGTATGCAATGTTCTGCCATACTAAAAAAACAGACCATATTTCAATCGGCAATGATGCTACAGACAGGGCCACCAAAGAAGAGGCGTATCTATGAGAGCTAGATTTCACATATCCTGAGATGGCAAATCGGCAGTTACAGTTGACAATTGCATATACTGCAGCACTGATTACACAAATAATTGAGTTGCTCGGACAGGCACACCATGAAGAGAAGGATTTATGGCTGAAGAGGGGCTGCACACAATTCCAGTTGGACAAAATTTGGAGACAAAATATTACAGGTAAGGTGATGATGTCACAGGAGTTGTTAATGATTCCTTTTGAGCAGCAGCACTTCCCAGCGCATAATTAGAAACAGCATATCACTCCAGACATTTCAGAGGACTGGTTTAACACCAATATGCAGGAATTTCTAAAAGCATTTATGGCAAACTGCATAACTTGCTACCTTTACAGTATTGAACAGATGCTCAGGATGCTGCCTGGCACATTGCACTGTCATACTGGGCCATTCCCAGGAGCTTCACATTGACTATGCATTGATGTTAAACAGGTGTAGTAATTACTGTTACCTTGTTGTTGTGTTATGCCCATTCTCCCCTTGGACTGAGGCTGGTCCCTATGCACACCCAGATGCAAAATATACAGCAACATTTCTTGCATGGGAGGTATTTCCTTGTTGGGGGGATGTATGAGATCATAAAATCTGATAATGGAACTGACATTTTTAATGACTTATTTAAAGAGATAACAAATCTGTTGGGGATCCGGGATAAAATGTGCTCCATATACCACGTAAAAGCCAACTGGATTGTTCAAAAGATAAATGGGCACTTGAAAAGTAAACTATCTAAGTTGTCTGTACCGTTAAGGAGGAACTGGGTGCAATGGCTCCCTCTGGCTTTGTTTAGCCTGAAAATATAGTAAAGAGCACCACCTGTCCCAGCATGACATAGTGACAGGGAAAAGGATGCATACATCTCTTACTCCCACATGCTTAGCATCAGATGCTCACAGGGAAGCAGGAGTTTTGGGGGAGGAGTTTCATAGGTATTTGCATGAATTAACCAAATGAATTAAAGTGCTCTCCTAACAGATTGCTCCTAGAAGAGGTAACAGCAAATGAGGCAAGCAATGGATTTAATTTGCAGCTGCACAAGATCTACATGCACAACTTCATCCATTGCTGGAATGAACAGTGCTTCCCGGGATCCTACACCGTGGTGTATGCCACAAATGTGCAGTTAAGGTGAAGGAGTTGCGTTACTGGGTCTACCTATCTGGCATTCGGAAGACATCAGACACTGCTTCACCTTCTCATGAAGTGGACCTACGTATTGATACAGAATAGATTTGCTTATTACATCATGGATCCATTGTCTAATTAAAGCTAAACTGTCCTACTTACTGACCCACTATGAGTTGTAGTGTGCATCCATTGACCTATTGATTTACTACTGAGCACCACGTTCACACTTTTTAGCACAATCACCCATTGACATTACAATATATCAGTAACATTAGTACCTTTTTTATATTCAAGATTTTTCCAATACCAGTTTTTATTACACGGCCTGCGGTAGTGGCCGTGTAGTTATGTTTAAGTTGCTCAACCCTATAGGAAGAACACTATTTGGTTGGCTTATAACCTTGCCCCTCTATATGAATCCTCACAAAACTTTGCAAAGAAAGTGTATGGCCTTTTCAGATTCATTCAAAGAAGATTGGTTAGGTTTCATGCAGGGTTGGCAAAGGTATACAGGGTTCCCAAAATGTGTGGTTTTTCCCATAGACGCAATGGAAAAAAGATTTTATTCGAGCCTGCAGCCCAAACTGCTGGACGGAATTTCAACAAATTTACAAAGGTAGGGCGGCTTGGTCCCAAAAGTGTGATTTTGTAAATTTGGTGTAAATCCATCGTCATTTTTTTAAAAACGACCCAAAATTAGGTAAAGAAAAATGTGTGATATCTGGGTCCGGTCCGCGGACTCATTTCCTTGTTTGGTCCTCAGACAAGCCTCTGATTGTCCCAGTGGGCAGTGTGAGGTCTGTGGACATCGGGCACACCCGCTGATTGGATGGTGAAGAGCATGAGGTGCGTCATATTTTTGGAAATGCCGGCCATGTTGGATTCTCAGATACTGCCCTTTCTTTGCAGACATCAAGGGAAAAATATATTTAGAACCCCAAAATTTAACTTGTCAAACTAATTAAACAATCTCAGGAGAGATGAAGGGTGATGAGGATGCCATGGAATATGGCCTTAAAAAGTCCCAAAAATGTGTGTTTTTTCAACTCCAACGTCCGCGAACAGTCCGGATGTCCAGGGCAGTCCTGTGATGTTCACAAACATCTGAGATGTTCGGGGTCATATATGCCTACTTCTGCCTTACAGGCTTGGTGAAAAGCAGTTTTTGGATGGCTTATAACTTTGGCGCCATTCCTTGAAATTGCATGAAATTCAGGAATTTCATTCTAGACCTGACTCACAATGGTTCTGCAATCTGTGGTGCTGTTTTGTCAAGAGGGAACAAAAGTAGAGGGGGGGTTCAAAATATTTTAAAGGCTTATACATGTGCTACCATTTGACGAACCAGCACAAAGGTTTGCAAAAAGATTTTAGACCTAGGTATGAATGTTTTTGCAAAGAATGGTGAGATTTTGTCAAGAGGGGGGAAAAATGGGGGTGTCAACATTTTTATATGGCTTATAACTTTGTTGCAATTTGACGAATGTGGACAGAAGTTTTCAGAAAGATTATGGACCCAACCTTGAAAGTATGGGAAAAGTATAAGTATTTTATGTACATACATTTTGAGACTTTTCAAAAAATAAAACACAGCTGATTTGCAGCAATTGCCTGTAAGGAACATTTGGAAGAACATGAAAGCATGGTTTTACAAATGTGCCCCCGTTTTATTTTTTGAAAAGTGTCATAATGTAGGTGCAAAAAATAGTGATATGCCTTTGGTGACTGAGGTTTAGCCTGTGGCCATTGGCAGTGGCCAGATTGTCCGAGTAACGGCATGACCCGGACAATCTGGCTACTGGCCATGACCATGAGGAACCAGCAATGGGGTTAAAGTGGGCTTGACCACCAGGGACCGGCTATGTGGTAACGTGTTTTGAAATTGGGATAGGTCTGGATGGGAACAAATATTCTGGTTGTGGTTACAGTCTAAAGAGGTGGACTAGATTACAACAAACCTGCGCGATGAGCATTATTGTAAGAATGCAAGTAGAAAACTAGCGATATACAACTGGTGTCTGAGTAGTGGGCCAGGCCCTTGGAAAACGCAAATGTGTACTGTGATTTTCTTATTGGGGAATGTGGCATGGCTGAAGCCCATGCCCCATGGATTTGGAGTCTGCCCATTGGTGCAAGTCATGAGCACTGGCCATTGGTTACATTATTAGGGTATAGTGGAAACTGAGCTAGGATGCAGGGTAGGTGCAGTGAATAATAGAGGTGGTTTAGTTGGGCTGGGTTCATGGTTGAGCCTTATGCTGTGGGCAATTGAACGATGATTTGCATCCCCAGCATGCACTGCGGATAACGACAGACATAAGTATATGTTGCAAAAAGTATGTTTCTTAAATGAGGTTTATAGTTCTTTCATATATATGAAAAGAGGAATTATTAATGACATATATACAGTGATATAACACCATGAAAAATTTTCACTTAGAAAAACCTATTAAAATGACAGAAAAAACGTTGTTAAAGGTATGGCGGATCATGAGGGAAATGGGGGATCCCTTTAAATTGATCTCTGCTATTAGGCTGCTGTTTACTGACAACAAGGCAGCCGTGGTCCCATGTGATTATAAAGACTGAAAAAATAAAGACAGTGTTGTCGATATTTTCATTATTTTATTTAAATGCATCAAACGCCCTCCTCAACATATTTTAGAACTGTTGTAATTTTGTATACTGATTTGTGCCCTAGAATATTTGGAGAAAGTGTTGGCTAGTGCAAGAATAAAATATCAACAACACAGTTGTTATTTTTTCATGTGTTATAAACACTGCATACTGGCAGCCGTATGTTTTGGACTAGCTGATGAATTAACCACGCCATTTACAGTGTTGAAGCAGGTGAGACAAGGCTGTGTCCTTGTGTCTCTTCTTTTTAATATATATATTGAATAAATTATCAAGGCTCTATCCCAGGGCTGTATGGACTGCCCTAACATGGTCCAGGACTGCTATCCAGCTGTATTTTACGCTGATGATGCAGTGATACTGTCTACCAGACCACAGGGATTAAGGACAACATTGAATATATTTCATGATAATTGTGTGACTCATGGACTGCAGTTGAATGCTGATAAAACAAAGACAATGGGGGACATTCCGAGTTTGGAGGTAAGTAACTGTCCTTACCGGCATGGCGCAAATAGTGTGTCTGTGTAGTTAAGAGCCCGCTAATAGAGGGCTATTACGACTTTGCAGGCAGAAGCTTTGCACCATGCCAGTAAGGGCATTACCGCCATGCCATAAAAGGCCCAAAAAAGGCCCTTTGCGGCATCATGCATAGCGCAGATAGCACTCCCGGAATGAACCAATGCGGCATTAGCGCATTGGTTCATGCCGCTATTAGCGAGCGGTCACCGTAAATAAGCAGAAGCGGAAGTAGCATCATCGCACAGGAACGGGAAGGAGCACGGCAGCCATCTTTAAAAACATAATCCATTGCCATCCTCAGCAGCCAGGACCTGTGAGACACTGCTGTTCGTGTAAACTCATCCTCTAACACACCACAATGCCTAAGGCTGTTAAGAAGGGTGCCTCCCGCCAGCGCAAGGAGCGCTTCAATGAAGATGAGCTGGCCATGCTAGCTGAGACCCTGCAGGAACATGCTGACATCGCGTTCACCCAGAGCATGAAGAGGGAGGACATTATTCGCAAGAAAAAGATCTGGGCACTTGTGGCACAGAAAGTAAGCGCAGTTGGGAACACCCCATACACTATAAAAGACTGCAGGAAGTGGTGGGACGACTTGCGGCTGCGTGTACGCAACATACTCTCAGCCAACAGGAGCCAGGCAATGGCAACAGGCGGAGGAGCTAACTCCCCCATCAAGCTGGCCCAATGGGAGGACATCTGTGCTTGCCTGATTGGCATGGAAGGCATAGAAGGTGTCGGAGACATGGAGTGTAGCGCCATAACATCGGCGGATGGAGGTGAGTGTCCTAAGAAAAAACTGTAATGCAGAGTCTGATGATGAAAGTCCACCAATATGTCTGTCCAAAGAGGCAAGCCATGGCCCAACACACACACACATTCCCAGCAAAGTTGTCGGACGCATCAGAGACACATGCAGTTGCCTGATGCAAGGCAATGCCATACCTGACACATAGCACACAAAGATGCAAATGGCATAAGTCACACTGCATGCAGGCCCAACAAATATGCATGGTCACATACCATATGTCTTCCCCAACATGAGTGACCCAGGCGTATGCCTGCATCACCCACCCATGTATCAAACAATGTGATCATCCAAACTCAAATGCCTATTACCCTCGATTGTGTAGATGATCAATTGTACAAATGTGTGTATGATACCTATCAAACCATCACTGATGCCGTCCCTCTCTTTAACCCCCACAGGCTCAGACCATGACAGCGATGCCCAGGACTCACCCCCACAGCAAACCACACCCTGGAAGAGGGCCTGGGATGAGGCCAACCAGCCTACCACCTCGAAGGGCCAACCCAAGGCCCGCCGTGCACCACCATTGAAACCACCTCAAGTTGCCAGAGCACCGGTGCTGCCAAGGACCGTTGAGGCGGAAGCGCCAACACCTGTGGCACAACCACAGGAAACATCTGATGCTCCACACTCGGCAGGGCCCAGTTTGGTTGGGGAGGAGGCAGACACAGCACCCCAGGCTGAGGAGGAGGCACAGGAAGAGGTATGGGTGCCCATGGAGGACGATTCCTCCGAACTGCACCGCACACCCAGTCCGCTGCCATCCCCCCAAATCACATCTCTTGAGTCAGACCATGGCACCAGCCCGAAGCAGTCTGGGAGGGAGGCAAATGAAGAGGCCATGAGTCCCATAGTGGAGAGCAGTGAGGCCGAACATGAGACCAAGGCACCGTCCACCTCCACAGGTGCTCCCACAGGGCCACAGCGTTATGAGCAGCTGACTGCCCTTGTGCGGCAGTTTGTGGATGATAATGCCCAGGCAAGACAGGAGTGGCAGGAGAACATCGCCGCTCTGGGCAAGACAATCACTGACAACACTGCCTCCATGGGCAATATATTTGCAGAGAATACTAGCCGACTGTGTTAGGAGGTATCCGTCCTGCGGAGGTACTCAGCCACATCGCCGATGCCATGGAGTCTGAACGTCTGGCAACCCAGTTTGAGCAGGCAGCCACACCATCGTCATGAAGCTCAACCCAGACCAGCCCACTCTGCAGGTCGTTGCGCACCCTGCGCCGGTGGACTTGCTGCCACCAGGTCCAGGGAGTTCTAATAAATAGACTGGCCAGCCTGATGAAGGCATTGGAGAATTGTTGAGACTTGTTGAGTGGGTTGTGGGGGAGGGGTGGTGAGGGTGTGTTGGGGAGTTGTGGAGAGGGGGAGAGGGGTGAGGGTGGTGGAGAGTTAGTGAACTATCATTTTCATTGTTAATTTCAATACACCCGTTGTGTCAAAAACAAGTCCTGAGTGGACATTCATCATTGCGCATGTGTCATTTATTCATATACAGTGCATAGTGTACATGTACCCCCACACCCAGTGCCCTCTGTCCAACTATCATGTCACCCTCTGCAGCCATGTGTGTCAGTAATATTGTGCAATCACTGACTGACCCGCAGCACGTCCCTCCTGTGCATCGGCACTGCAATGAAGTGCAGCCACTTCTTCATCCCCTTCATCATAACCAGGTGGTTGCAGTTCAATGTCAGGGGGCAGGGGCACGTTGCGTCGGATGCACACGTCGTGCAGCATTACAAATGCCATGATCATTTTGGCCACCTTCTCATGCCTCTAGAGGAGTGCCCCACCCAACGGGCTAAGGTTGCGAAACTATGCACTCAACAGGACAAAGGTCTGCTCAATGACCACCCAGGTATGGGTGTGGGATCGATAGTAGTCCTCCTTGTGCCTGTTATGTGGGTTATCAGGCAGGGGTGAGGAGCCACGTCATCAAGGGATAGCCACTGTCACCTGCATGTGAGGCAAAAAAAAAGGTATATGTCAGTCGATTCCTAATGGACAGCTGTACTAGTCACACATGCCGGCAGATTATCGTTGGCCACATGCACATGTTCCTGGTTGTATGCACGCCATTTTTATGCCCTCAATGTGTCCTGTGCCATGGAATAATGGTGTGGGTTGCATCTTCAAGATGATACACGGTGTGCTCTGCCGTCTTGTTGCTCATGCATTGTGTACGCATACAGCAGTGTCCCTGTCCATTTAGTGATGTGTAGTGTTCTGTAGGATTTTCTGATGGGGAGCCTTGGCAGTATGCTCTGCAATGTTAGGAATTCAGCACTGATTTTTCCCATGGTGACATGCAGCTTTCCTCTGGTTGATCCGGGATATCGGGCACAACAATGTGTGATGATCTTGCTGGCATCGCATACCATCTGCACCTTGATGGAGTGGTATTGCTTACGGTTGCAGTACACCACCTCCATGGCATACGGGGCCACCAACTCCACGTGGGTGCAGTTAAGGGCATCTATACAATTTGCCATGCCTGCCAGTGCATGGAGGGCACCTTTAGTTTCAAGAATCTCCTGGGGAGTCCGTGGTAGGGATATGTGTTCCATTGTGTGCTTGAGGAGGGCATCCAGCACTTGCTTCAGGATGCGAGAAAATTAGGGTAGTGATATGCCATGCATGTGCCCCACTGTGTGCTGATAGGTGCCTGTGGAAAGGAAGTGGAGCACAGACACTCCTTCAGTAGAGGGGGGATTGCGGCGCGTATTTCAATGAGGCTGACAATGTCGTTGTGTATCATGGCCACAATGGTGTTGATGGTGTACCGGTCCTGACGGTACAGGGTGTGGTTCTGCTTTGGGGTTGGGTTGAAAGGACTAGCTCTGATGTTTGGGATTGGGGGCTGCCTGCGTGGTTACGCTGGCTGCACTGGTGGGGCATGCTGGGCCTGTCTCACCCTCCCTCTCCTGCTGCATCTCCTCTGTGGTGCCTGATGTTGCTATTGGTGTTGTTGCTGGTGTTGCAATGCATGCATGTCCTCCAGCTCAAGTATTGATACTACTATTAGATTAATCTTGGTGTGGAAAGGGGAATGGTGTGTGGGTGTGCACCTTTTGTACAGGCCCAGACTCCATTACCTCCACCTGTGCTGATAGTGTGCACCTGTGGCAGTTGGGAACACTGCACATAGCATTTTACGGTTGGTCCGCGATGCCGGTATTTACGGCATGTCGGTATCCACTATTTCTGCCTTCATGATGCCGGTATTTGCTTGTCCGCCTGGCTTGTGATTTATTCCCTTTAGCGGCATGCCGCTATTGCCGGTTTGATGGGACGTGTGCCTGCGCCCATGCTGCTATTAACCGCACAGTTATTTACGGTGCTGCTAATAGCGGGTCGGCAGGTCGGAATAGCCCGGATCAGTAAGCGATGCTGGTAATCCTTTACCGGCATCGGTTTTCCCTTACCTCCAACCTCGGAATGACCCCCAATGTTGTTTAAACTACAGTTCACAAAATATAACTAATTGGATATCTGTGTAAAAGAATGTAACTAGAACAGATGCACAGACAATGGGCCTCATTCCGAGTACGGCGTTAACCAATGGCGCTATTAACGCTTTGGTTGACGCCATACCCGGACCGGCAGGGCCTTGGTGGATGGCGGAATTACCGCCCCATTCCAAGGTTGGCGGGCGGTAATTCCCCATTCACCAAGGCTCTTCCCCATTCCCAAATGAGCCCCCATAGGGCTCAATGGGAATGGGGAAGATGCAAATAACGGTGACCGTTCATTACGGTCACCGTTATTGGCTTGGAGGCCCCTTTGCGCCCTCGACTTTAACACCTGCTCAAAGCAGGTCTCGTTACCGGTGGCCGCTATTCCTTACCGCCATACTCGGAATGAGGCCCAATATTTTATGATTATCTGGGAATTACATTCCAAGACAACTCTGGATGTTCTCACAACTTGTCAAAGCTTCCTCCAACCTGGGGAAATATAGTGGGGCCACCCATTATTTTTTTGTCAAACATGTGAGAGGGGTAATCTCGCCTTCTTAGGAGTTATACTGAAAGCAGGCAATACCAGCCCCAATTTCTGGTGCAGAGATGTGGGGCTATGGTACTACATCAGCACTTGAGATATTGGAAAATAAGTTTCTAAAAAAAATAGTATTACTACCACAGAATTCTCCATCTGCCTTTTTACATTTGGAACTGGCTATTATCCGCTTAGGTGACCTAATTGCTGAAAAAACAGTATATTACTGGCTCAGGTTGTGGAGTTTGGAAAGCTCATGTCACCAATGTTCTGCTTTAAAACATCTCTTGAGCCTGGAGTGGGGGTGGGAATGTATCCCATGGGTAATACATATGAAGAAGCAATTAATAGGGCTGAATGAAGCTGCACTATGGGAATTTTCTGATAAAAATAGACAAATCTGCTTTGCCCATGATTAAGAGGACAAGAACATTGAGAGATCAAGTGCTTATGCTGGAAACGCACAATGCATCAAGCAGGGATCAGACTACATTGAGTGTAAATTAGATTTTGATTTTCAATATTATCTTGATTATATAGACCCTCCCGGCGTATGAGATATCCCTGTATATGCGCTTTTGGATGGGAGCGCCCTAATTAGCATCCTTTATTAAATCGTAGGAACAAAGCGGATCCAGTGTATGCCCCTTATGTGGTTTGGTATGGAAACTGCTATTCATTCTTTCCTTATCTGTGCCCCACTGAAAGATCTAAGAGTTTGATATCTAAGACCACTTCTCAGGACAACTAGCATCCAATCTATTATCGAAGCAATGACATTTTGTAGATTCTCTAATGAACTGCATACTGTATTTGCAGTTGCCCATTATATTCATCAGGCTTGGCTGCTAAAATTAAAAGTATGGAATAAGGGCATTTTAGGATTAAGTGATTGATTTAAGTTTGGGGTGTTAATGAGCTTGCAAGTATGTTCTCCTCTTTTTAATCAGGATGGGAAAAAGAGAAGGGAATAGGGAATAGGAATATATTTTCTTTTCAAGAAAGAAAAGGAAAAAACACATTTTTTTGATGAAAATGTTATACATTTGAAACATTTGTTCAAACAAAGCGTTATTGGGTTACACAAAATGTTGTGTATGTTGTATCTTGTTTGTACTGTATGTTTGTTCTTTTATGCATACTTTAGGGCT
Organism: Ambystoma mexicanum; assembly: GCF_040938575.1. Taxonomy (NCBI): domain Eukaryota; kingdom Metazoa; phylum Chordata; class Amphibia; order Caudata; family Ambystomatidae; genus Ambystoma; species Ambystoma mexicanum. Next base: position 1,410,059,463 of record NC_090921.1, on the reverse strand, counting down.
TTTTATCCTGAATAAAGTATTTGTGACTAACTGTTAAAACAACACAATTCAAAAATCCAAAGTGCAACTGTGCCAAAATCCTACAAATCAACTAACCCTTGGTAAGCTTGCAGGTGGGGGGTGTCTCAAAGGCCTAAACACGCAGTCACTTGTAATGATCTAAGACTAGAAAATATGGAGGATGACATGCCAATTTTGGGTTTAATTAAGTATTATGCAGAATACCTTGCAGGTGAAATAAATAACAGGAACAAGTTGACTACAAAGAACATACCATTTGCATGAAGTGACATTTGTGGAAAGGAACTTATTAAGGTAAAACGTATGTTTAGTGCACCTTATGCCATGGTGCATTTGACACAGATAAAGAAAACATTGTTAGTACGGATGTTAGCTGATGTGGTTTGGGAACATTTCTTTTCCAGGTACATAGTTGTCAATAGAGGACTGCATTTTAGGATTCACACCAATTGAAGGATCCTGAATTGCGGTCCTCCGTCTCGGAGAATGAATCCCTAGCTCATTTTAGGGCAGTGGGCACGTTTAAATAATGTGTGTAGGGTGCTCACTTTGTCCCTCAACCTGATCATAAGACACCAAGACTAGTTTTTCTCAGAGTGAAGTATGAATGAAGTCTCTAGATGAGTGGCGAGCTGGATGTTGTTGTCATGATTTAAAAATTATTCATGTGCCAGGAAAATGGAATATGGAGTTTACATAATCTGCCATGTTTGCCATAAACATATGCCTTAGGCAAAGAAAGTGAGTTGGAGTGGAAAGAACAAGTGTTTCCGAGAAACGGAGTGGAATCTGCTCTGTAAAGCAGATGAGGTGCTTAGGATTTCCCTTGATTTAATTGAAAATCAAAATCAAAGGGTGGTCAACATAAAAGGAAACTATTTGACAAGTAATGGGGAATCTGCGAAATCAGACATGAACTGAGTGGTGAAAGGGGAATCTTGTAAAGAACGTGTAAAGCAAGTAACTGAAAATGACATACAGGCTGGATCTTTCTCTTTTGAAATCTGTAAAATGCCTCCCAACATTTCGTTTGAATGTTCTGGCTCACTCACAGTCTTTGTGCTTGAAGTGGCACCATACATATTTATTGGTATTCCTACTTTCTTGATTTACATGTTTGCTTGTTGTTAGGGTGTGGGCACTATCCTGTCATTCTCTGGTCTGGATACACACTGGAAGAAAAAAGTGGGACAGAAAGTTCCACCGTCGGTGCCGCATGTAGGGCATACAACAAGGCCAGTACTCTGGCCTTGCGAGAGGGTATAAGAACTTCTCTCATCCAGGTATGGGAGGCTGACCAGGGAGAAATCCAGAGTCAGGCCTCTTTCTAATTTTTCCAGACAAATACCACCCATGAGCGTGCATTCCTCCAGATCCACAAGCTGTCCTCATCCTGTCATCAGAGGTCAGGACCAAATTAATTGAAAGCAATCCTCCAGCATCCCGAGATGACAGTGTTCCACTGCTGTAGACAGAGATCGAGCAGGGAGAGAGGAATCTGGCTTGGCAGAAGCTAAGAGGTTGTGAGAGAATTCACACAATGCTCTCCAGCACCTGCGTAAACCCACTGAAGCCAGCAGTGCGAGGGACTAAGCAACAGGGCTCTAACACCCACACACACTGCACTTACCATAGGGGAGCCAAGAACAGAGCACCCTAACATAACTCTGGGGTCTGTAAGCTTCAGCCCACAATCAAAATTCCTTGACAGGAGCTCACAGAAGAAAGGGGCTGTGTGTTGCCTGCTATTTACAAGTTTTGCTGATTGTGTCACCTCCTGGGTGGGAAAGACAGGGCTAGAGTGCCCTGGGGAAAGTAAACTAATAGCAGGAGGTGGGGGAGCATAACAAGAGAATTAGGAAGGTTTGGGTTGTTCGGTTGAGGTCACTTGTGGAGAAGATGGCAGATCAAGATACCAGCAGGAGGAACAAAGGAGCAGCGGAGTGTGGAGGTGATTTATGGAGCATGTGAGGTTGTGGTTTGTGAGTGCAAGTGGTACCGTGCTGTGAGTGTGTGCGAGAAAGATGACGTTTGGAGGTGTCATGAAGCAAGCTAAGGTGCAGAGAGTGGCAAGCAAGGCTGGGCAGTGTATGATCGCCAATCACATGGTAGGTGTGACATCTGCCCCTCTTGCAGGTGCACTGGAAAGAAACTGACATACCAATCCAGCAAGACACAGTATTTCCATAAAAAGACCCACGTTCTGGGGAAACCTACAATGCCCAGCAGCTCCAGCAGCCGCAGCGCCAGGTTTTAGTCTCACCTACCCTTCATGTACCACTGACTGGCTTTCTATGCACCTGCACCTAAGAGACCTTCGATCACCTGAACTCATTCAATTACATTTTCATGTAAGATTTCTTATAACAGCGCCTCGATGCCCCTGGGCTGTAAGTGCACTATACAAATACAAAAATAAATAAAAAAAGAAATGAATAAATTACATACTAACTCTCCTGACTATGCCCAGTCCAACACTCAGACCTTCTCCCATGTGAGCACATCGTCTGTGCAAATGCGCACACCGAATGCTTGTTCGCGCTCAAGATTTTTCCCAAACAGACACACCAAAGCTCTCTCCCTAGGAGGCAAATTCATTGTGGACTGCGTCTCTGCATGTAGCAACCCCCACAGGCCCCACTTCATAAGCAGATAAGTGCCGGCTCATAATGCATTCATGATGATACCGCAACATTGACTGCATGAGACTTTGAGGAATTGGACACCTAGGGGCTTGCACTAATCCACAATTGGCCTCATTATAGGTTTGCCGGTCTGGTAATAACGGTACCGGTAAGCTACCGGTACCGTTGATACCAGACCGGCAAACTATGAGTTCTGCTCACAGGTGCCTTCCCTCCTGCAAGATCTGCCCTGGCGGGCATACTGGCACCCTCAAGCAGAGCATGTCGGATGCACCGGCACCATTCACGAATGGTGCCGGTGCATCCAACCTCCCCATTAGCATTGAGCCCTATGGGGCTCAAATGGGAATGGGGAGCATTTTTTTCTGGCACCCGCGAATGGGCAATTACTGGGTTCGGCAAGGCCATAATGACCTAGAAATTGCCCATTTTTGGGTGCTGGGAAAAAAATGATACCGGCGGCAGCTGTGCCGGTTTTACCGGCACAGCTACCGCTGTATCGTAATTAGGCCCAATGTGTATTTTTGGGTGCATACTAATTGCATCTTTTTGGCAGAGCAGAGGTTCCGCTGCTACGACACTATCTCCTACGGTTTCAGAGTCAGCCTGAGACAGCTGAGGCAGACACTGCATATAGAGACTACACACGCACAGAAGACGCTGAGTACCCATATCTTATTCTTGTTTCACGGCAGTGTTCTTGATACAATGTATGTTTCAGTATAGGTTGCAATGTCATTTATTGTGTACAAAATCAGTCAAAAGGGCAATCAAATGGCAAATGTTACCAATCATTGGACAATATCTACAGTGTATTATTGGGTAACTACTCAGTGGGCAACTGAGTGTAGTGTTCTGGGAGGCAACAACTCACTGTTGCAAACAACTGAGTGACAGTGTACCATCTGGAAAGTGTGCATGCGTGATGTATGTGTGAGACAGTGCAACTAGCATTCGCCCAGGGCATGCAATCCATCACACCAAACCGAAAGAGTCAATGAGCACGGTTACCCTCGAATCCCCCTACCTATCCATCACTACCCCCTAACCCTCTTTCCTGTTACCCTACCTCCCTATATTCATCCAATCTCTGGACCCTAACCTTCTGTCCCCGTGGGGGTCAAGGTTCCCTGCATTTCCACTGGTGCAAGTGCCAACACCCTCAAGGGGAGGTAGGAGTTTGTGCTGCCTCTGCGTTGGAGCAACAATCTGACAAGAGGATGGAGTATTAATGTGGGGGAGTGAGTAGTAGTGTGAAGGAGGGAGTAGTAGTGTGCAGAAAGGAGTAGTTGTATCAAGGATTAACTAATAGTATCAGAGAGGAAGTAGTAACAGAAGGAGGAGCCAAGGCTTAGAAGGAATGAGAGACATTAAAGGCACAGAGGAGGAAGACACCAAGTAGAAGGAATGAAAGATAGTAGGGTTAGTAGGAGGAGAGTTGTTAGAGAATAACAGGAAGCTATAGGGAGAGGAGTGTGAGACAATGAAAAATAAAGAAGGCAAAATTAAGCATAGTGTCCGTAAGGCACAATCAAATACCCCTATGAGATGACAAACCCTCTGGACAGTTTAGAAGTCCCCAGGGGAGCCCAGATAGAGCAGCCTGCCTGCCTCTAGGTCATCACACATAGTTTGATTAAGAATTGAGACAGGAGAGTGAAAGCTGCTGTGTATAATTAACCCGGGAGTAGGGTTGCCTGTGTTAGAGAGGATTAGTCTATATTACACAAGAGAGGAACAGCCATTGGGTCCATTGAATTGTTAAAAAAGAATCTTTGAACAATCTCTGTGCATTGTTTTGTTTCTTGAGCCACCTGTGACATACACCTCACTGTTTCCTCACACTTCTTTCTGGGCATCTTGCCACCTACCTGTCCAAGGGTCTATGCTCTGCCACTTACAACCCCACTTTCTCTTTACACTTCGATATCTCACCAGATTTGCATACGAGAGACAACCTTCACCAGTCCCTCTCTCAAATTCACTATTCACTATTCACCCACACTTCCTTGATACTGTACCACATGAACATTTCCACACCATTTTCAGGGTCACCCTTTTCAGGCTTAGGACTCATCTTTATAAGTTTCGCCAACGTACGCAGTATCTCCTCCTCTCCCCTTCGTTGTCTCGTCCAACCACTGTTCTCTTCCCCACCTCGTTTCAGCCTCTAAAATCACCTCCAAATACCTCTCTCTCTTTTTTACACCCTCTCTTTCTTCAAGTTCATCTAAGACTCTAGTTATCAGGTGTATTAAACTTTGTATGCATGAATCATATTGTGTATATGTATGATTGTTGCAAATTTGCCACTGTTCTGCAGGCCAGTCTGCCTGCTCTGTAGGGCTGTGGACCATGGTGTCACCTCAGGACAGCACCATCTTTACTTCTCTTCTGATGTAAGCGCAAGCAGAAAAATAACCCCCAGTGCTGCTCTCTCTGTGGTCCCACTCACTCTTCCCTCTCCTTGACCTAGATCTAGGAAAGAGGATTGTCAAAGTGTGCAGTTACCTCCACATTCAGGTTTTACTTCTACTTTGCTTGCGTACAACTTTCCTACTCCCAACATCCTCAATTCACATCCCTTAATTCCACTGAGGTCAATGCCTCCCTCACTCCCTGTGTTTCCCATAGACCTAACTTACACAGCTGGGATGTGTGGGTTGGACAGGGACCTTCAAAACGTCTTGACATGTTATGTCTTGGGGTACATTACATCCAAACAGGGTTGAAAACCAGCAGATTACTGTACATCATAAATGTCTCTTATGGACCAGGACCATGGTTGGAGCTCATTTGACAACTTCATGCCACCCCCTGGCCAGCAACACATTGCAAGTGGTAGATCCCAATAACCTTTGCCACCCGACCATAACTCTAAGGTATAGATATGGGATTTCATCACAGCAGAAACTAATGTGTGCCCTATAATATGTTCCGGAGAGGGTAGAAAGACAGGAGCATGCTACGGTGTTCTATTATTATTATTACTATTATAAAATGTATAGAACGCAACACTAAGGCCCAAAGGCATCTAGGCGCTGAGTAGGACAACAGGCTCAGAGCAATCAATTGCCTCACACTTAAGCTGAGAGTAAGAAAGAGACTAAACAAATGGGTCTTCAGTGCTCTGCTGAAGGGAAAATAGTCAACGAGTGCTCTCAGGTATAGTGGAAGGGCATTCCACAGGCTAGGGGCCAGGATTGAGAAGGAACGACCACCCAGACACTTTAGACGATATTCAGGAATCTTGAGAAGCAGATGAGATTCAGAACGCAAGTTTCTCACTGGGCAGTACTTTCCACTTACTTTTTAAGCTAGTAAGGGCCCACATTATGGACAGCTCGATGGACAATACAAAGAATCTTAAATTCAACATGCGCAGCCACCAGCAAACAGTGCAGATTGTGTAAAAGGGTTAGAGAAGGAATCAGACAAGGCACCTTAAGCACCAGTCATGCTGCTGAGTTCTGTAGGACTTGTAACCGCTGAATCTGGTACTTTGGCTGTACCAGATAAATACCATTGCATCAGTCCACAAAGCCCATTATGGTAGATGTCACCAATGTTATGCGATTTTCCGAGGGAAGCAGAGGGAGAATTTTCCTCAGGGCCTTCAGTTTACCAAAACCAGCACTACAGGTAGCAGAAATCTGAGCCTCACGTGATCCATTTGGAAGGAGTTTATTTAACTTTGAGGCTTTTTACTGAGACACAGGGGGACAGACACGGGCCAAGTGACTCAGGCCAGTACTGTGAGTTCCAGAGGTGATCACTCTCCTGGGGCCCCACCAACAAGACCTCTGTCTTGCTTCCATTTAATTGCAGCCAGTCGGTCGACATCGAACTGCCTAGTTTCTCCAAGAAGTCTTGCAGTTTTTGGGGAGACATAGCTTCAGAGGAGTCCAGCCGGAATATTGGCTGCGTATCATCAGCTTAAGAGTAAAAGAGAACTTCACATTCTGTAATGAGGTCAGCCAATAGACGAACATACAAACTAAAAAGAAGAGGAGACAAGGATGACCCCTGCAGGACTCCACAAGATAACTCCACAAGAGGAGAACAGAAAGCTTGAAAAGAGACTGTTTGAGAACAGTCTTCCAGGAAAGATCTGAACCATGTGAGGAGGGAAACGGTAATACCAGCTTGCTTCAGTCTGGTCGATAGAATCAAATGGTCTACCGTATCAAAAGCCGCAGACAGATCCAGGATAATAAGTACTCTGGTCTCTCTGCGGTGCCGGAGCAGCGCAAGATCATCTAACAAAGATATTATCGCAGACTCAGACCCCATCTTAAGGCGAAACCCTGATTGAAATCGGTGCAAGCAGTGTTTCTTCTCCAGGAACTAGGACATTTGAGGGGTAATTACTGCCTCCAAAATATTCATCATTGCTGGAAGCAAGGACATGGGCCTGTTGTTTGCAAGCAGTCGAGGGTCCAAATTCGTTTTTCTCAAGAGGGGCTGGCCCATTGCATGTTTAAGGGTGGTCGTAACAGTGCCCATTGAAAAGGAATACTACACTGCCTCAGTCAACATGCCCATAGCTCTTTGAGGAAGAGCTTTCGGGATATGAAGAGGTACCACATCTAAAGAAGAAACTGATTCAAGACCCAAAAGAGATTTCCAGATAGCTTCATCATTTACAGGATCAAGATTAAAGTTATTTACAGAGGGTAACTGGGAGAAGCCATTACTAGGCACAGTCTGTGGGATAGCCTTATCAGTTTGATGATCTTTGATGCCCTTGTGAATATCAAGAATAATTTCATGAAAAAGTGCTGATTTCACCACATCTTAACTGGGCATCAGGCAGTTTAACGGAATTACAAGAGGGGCACACTAATTCCTCTTTGCCTACTAAAAAATAATTCTCTAGAGGTGCAAGATGCCTCAGTTATCCGGGTGGCATAATGTTTCTCACAATTCTGTTAAACATAAGCATTCTGCCGTCTCTCCTCCTCCCTTCTCCTCCTTTCCCCTGTTCACCCCTGATGATGTATCTAGAAAAGTCTGATCTATGAAAGTCTCGTCAAAGCAGGTTCTCTCCTGCTCATCCAGAAAAATCAAGAACCAAATCAACACCCTTACTGCAACCATGGCCAATTTCTGCAAACACTCCATTGCCACTGGAACTTTCCCCTCCCCCTTAAGCACTTTCTTGTGCACCCCCTTCTAAACAAGCCCTCGGCTAATCCTTCCTCTCCGGCTAACTATTGCCGAATCTCTATCACTCCTTTCCCGGGCAAAATCCTGGAAAAGATGGCCATTTCCCAGCTTAATCTACACACTGAAATTTTGGTTGCCTCCATGGCCACCTGTCTGCTTTCAGAGCTGCCAGAAGCACAGAAACTGCTCTCCTGAACACCCAGGAAGACGTGCTCTCCAATCTTGACTCTAATCTCCCTTCTCTCCTCATTCTCCTCGATCTATCCTCTGCTTTTGACACAGACAACCATGCCATCTTGTTCAACTGTCTCTGTGACAACCTTGGTATTACTGATCAGGCCCTGACCCGGTTGACCTCCTTTCTCACTGACTGACACTCTCAGGTCCAACTGGGCTCTTTCCTCTCTTCTATCTCTCTCTCTACTTGTGGGGTTCCCCAGGGGTCTAACCTCTCTCCCTGGCTCTTCAACCACTACTTGTACCTCCTGCCCACCGCATTGCTACTTTCTGCTCCAATTTGCAATGTTATGCGGATGACACTCAGCTCTCTTTCAGGCTCCCCTCATGCACCTATCTTCTTCTCTCATACCCGAATGTCTGGCCACAATTCAGTAATGGTGTGCCGCCAATGATCCCTGCCTTAATGCCAGTAAGACTGAGATCCTCCTCATTGGAACACTCGCTCCCTCCTTTCCTCTCTCTCACTGGCCGCCCACTCTGGGCCCTCTTCCTGCTCCTTCCTGTGAGGCTAAGAACCTTGGTGTCATATTCAACTCCACCCTCTCATTCTCTCCTCACATCTCTGACATCTCTAAGAAGTAAAACTATCAGCTGCACCTCCTCAGAGGTATTCTTCCTTTGCTGACTTTCCCCCAGGAGCTCACTGTCTCCAGAGCTCTGGTACTCTCTAGGCTGGACTATTGCAACAGCCTCTTTCTAATTCTTCCTGCCTCTACTCTTCGACATTTACAACTTATCCAGAACAGGACTGTGAGACGTGTTCTTAGCCTCAAGCCCAGGGATCGTATCTCTCCAGCTTTGAAATCTCTTCACTGGCCCCCTGTGGCTGCAAGGATCAACTTCAAGACCTTCTGCATCACCCACAATGCTTTCTGGGGCCTTGGACTGCTCAACCTCCAACTTTTCCTTTCAAAACATCTTCCTTTTTGATCTAACTGCTCATCCACCTCTAACTCTCTAAGGATGAGACGCTTCTCCAAGCAGAGAGTTGGGGACAGATCTATCTCCTCAGCTGGGGCCTCCCTCTGGAACCGCCTCCCTACCTCTCTCAAACTTGAGCAGAACCAGCTCAGTTTCCGGAAGCAACTCAAGACCTTCCTTTTCGATTCTGCTTTCTCTCTTCCTCTCTTCCTCTCCCCTGATGATGCACCTGACTGCTTCGTGCAACGTTCACCTGGTCACCCTCTAAGCTCTGGCCCAGGCTCCTGCATGGCCAGTTGCCTTTGCACTGCCTCAGGACTCCCCAGCACTTAAGAGTCTATATCTGCAACCATACAATCCCTTCTCTCTGCACTTATGAGCCACCCGCTTACTACACTTGTGAGTTAACTGCACTTCCACAGTTCCCTCGCACTTCTCACCTTCCCTCTTCCACGCACTGGTGCAATCTGAAGGACACAAGGCCTAGTAAGATCGTTATTTTGTCCTTCCTTTTTTTCCGCTCCTTGTCTTGTCGTGCCTAGAAAAACTTGTGAACAGGCACGTTATAAATGCCACATCATATCATATCATATATCATAGAAAACCATGTGTCATTTTACTCAGAGTTTGCAAAAAGGGGATAATGAGTTCTCTTCCCAAAATATGGTCATCAAAACCAGGAGAAATGCAGTAAGGACAGAAGATGCCAAGATTTGGATCCTGAGAATGATTGTCATAGTGAGATAATCCACTCTATTCTTGTCTCTGATTTACTTTGAAGTGTGTATCATTGGCTAGCTTTGTTTGAATTTGAGTGTGTGTTTCTGTGTGTTTGTGTGTGTGTTAGGTATTCATGAACCTAAAACCCTTAATGTTATGTTGCCTTTGAGTTACCAAGTGCCTCCACTTCGTGTGGAAAATGTTTGTAATTTATCCAAACACATTGTTAAAGTGTACATTTTTATTGTTTTCCTAGTATTATTTGTTAGATGTTCCATTCTGTAATTCATTGGTCAAGGTTATATTCTTGACAGTTGGTGTGAGGCATCTCTCCCTGTTGGAAATTTGATGTGTTTTACTTCTATTCAATGTTGTATTTAATACCCCACTCTTACGTATCCACTACATAGTACTTTTTATCAAATGTCAGTATCCCAAAGAAGATCTTGGAAGCATTCAATACTTTGTAGTAGTGAAGAATTTATTGACCCTTATTCAAGTAGAATTTAGGGAAGGATTGTGTATCTTAGAGCAGTTTTTGAAACATCCTTTCCTGATCACTAAAGGTTGTTAGCCTTCCTTGATAGCAAGTTGGCCTTTATTCGTTGCTAAATGACATAAGAGCCACATTTGATCACGGGACACTCTAGTGGTTTATCAATGAATGGGGGTGTCCAACTGGTTGGTGTACTGGCCCTCAGTCTCTTATACTTTTTCACAAATGCCCAGGGAAAATATTTAGAGGTTTATTACAAGTTTGCTGGTATCTCGCCGGTAATTTGAGCGGGATACTGGCAAACGGAATTATCATTTCCGCCACTTGGTCTGTCGGAATTACCGGCAAATTGCAATTGGCGGATACAATGGTAAATCCCCATAGGACTCCATGGGGACTCCATGGGGGGAGTTTTCCGGTATTACCAGCATGGAAATACAGGGACGTCATTTCACCAAAATGCCTGGGGTAGCGGAAGTGACATCACATGACCCTTGACCCCTGGTGACATCACAGGACATGATGTCATTTGACCCCACCCCGAAGTGATAATCCACTGACAAAACAGGAAGTGCTATCACATAGCATTGTACACTACAAAAAATATGGTTATGATATCACTATAATGTGATGTATATTTCACACAAGAATGGATCGCCATATGTATCGTTAAGATCAGTGTGCATAGGCCCATATTACCAAATTACTGTGAATGCAAGCAGACGTCCATGACCAAATGATAATGATGTGTTATTACATAGCACTTACGCTTAAGCGCTTCATATAGAAAAAATATACACCCAATATCACCCAACCTGTGTTGGTACTCATTTATCGACCTCAGAAGGATGAAAGGCTGAGTTGAGGCATTTAAGAACATACTAAATCAGTGACTCACCCCCTGAAGTGTGCCTGAAATAAACCTTTAATGATTGTAGCAATTATTGTATATTCCAGAAAGACACATTGTTTGGTATTCCTAATCTTTCTTATTCAGGGTCAGTACTGAAAGTGTTAGACTTGTGTCACTCCTTTTCTTCTTTTTCTTCTTTTTTTTAAAGGGCCTTTAACAAGATAGCCAGCCACTCCATAACTAAAGAGCCACATAGTGCTGGCCACAGCCCATAAGCTTGCATTACAAACCCCCCCCCCCAAAAAAAAACGCTTTTTGTTTCATTTATTTCCCCTTTTTTTGTAGAGGTTCAAGGGTGACCACAGAGGTCGCAAGGGAGATCTCTGGCGACCTCTAAATGACGCCCCTATGAAAATACCATTGCTGGTAATACCAGCTGTTTTTTGCCAGCAGGGGCAGGAATGACTGAAGCTGGAGGTAAATCCTCCATCCCTTCTGGCAAAGTAGTAGTTGTCTGGTCTGATAAAAGTGCTGGTAAACATTACTACCAGCACTTTTACAGTGTACCGGCAAACTCATAATGAGGCCCTTATTGCACATATATGCTGAGGATGGGCAGTATCTCTGTGTTTATCCTCCTCTTCGCAGAAAATGTTTTATCTTTGCCCGGGCAGAGAATGTCCTGCATTGACTTTCAGATGCATTTTTATACTTTCTTTAATTAAAAGAAAACCGGCCCATTTGGAGTTATCACCATCAATAACCTTTATTCAACCAGCATGGTCTTCGGGTACAACACATGACAAACAAACAATATGCAGTATGCAAACAAATAAAATGCAGTTGATGTGCAATGGCTACACACACATATAATGACGGGCGAACGTACTTAAAATATGATAAACCATCCATGTTAAAATGATACAGCTGGAGTGTAGTTTTACCATAACAGTGCAAATGAGCAGTCAAAACAGAGATCACGGTGATGGGGCTGTAAAGAAGACAAACAAGGATACATTTGGATTCAATCACACCACTTAGGACATTGTCAATACCATTACAAATCCTGGAATAAGCTTTGTGAATACTAGTAGATGGAAACATCAAACTGAGATGCTTCATACACCCTGAGGTGGCATGGAAACTTTGAATCGTGACTTTGGAAGATTTTCTGTTACTGCCAGTCCTGAAGACTGATAGGCCACTTAAGTATATGCCAATTGCCAACCTTTTCGACGTGGTAGACAATTATTGCTTAAGGTCGCCTGTGCAACTGGTTCAAGGAATTCTGATGATTTCCATGAAATACACAATGCATCTATATCCCATTAGTGGTGTAGCTCCTTTAGTGCCCCTGTTGTTTTGTAAAAAATATGAATGTACCCTCACGTAGAACCTTTACAAACGCACATAAAAAACTCTGACGTTTCCTTGTCTCAGAAAATGTGAGGTACGTTTTAGACAATTAGACCTGGATAATTTGTAGGAAGGCATATTTCTTTTAAATAATCTCTACTGGGAGTCCTTCACCTCAGAGCCCACGCAAAATGCCAACGGGAGACTTGTTTAGAGGAAACGACGCAATTCCCAGGATGAGAGCTCTCTACCTTGAGCTCATATTAGTATTACACTAGATCAGTTAGGCCAAGCCTCTAGGATGGATAAGATCAACCATTTGCATGTATGATTGTAGTCTTTTCCAATTCACGTTTTCTGTTTTGCCCAATTTATGATTAACTTTCGAAAATCTGACTGAAACATGCCCTATGGTGGGTGGGGCAAGAATGTTTCGATACGGATATTTAGCTCACAAACTTCCCGTGACTGAGTGCTGCAGTACAGTCACTCAGTATTTATAAAAAATGCTGGGCAGATGTGTCAGAGTCCCATTGGAATAGTCCTGTGGTCTGGTCAAAATCTGTTATTATTTTGATAAAATACCCAAAAAGGTTATTTGCTATTGTAACTGTCAACATTGTTTTGCATAATATGCACATTTTTAACTTGCATGATGTGTCCACATTTGTGTTACACTATTTCTTCATGTTGTCCTTCCTATTCCTCATCACTTTGAACTTCAACATTGTAACTTATTTCTTGTAAAAAATAGTATAGGTGTGCAAATCCGTATTTCTAACATAAACCCACTTGATGGCAAATAGGTCATGTTTAAAAATCGTACTACACTTTTGATTTTCTGATCCATTGCATTTAAATTAGATTTCCCTTTAATGATGGCGCAGAGATGTGTCACACCTACAGGGAACCAAGATGCTGCAAAATCACGTATGCATCATTCAGACGTCATCCTATTTTAAATACTAAGAACAACATCATGTTGCGATCAATACATTTTCACATTGATTGTGCACTCACACTTACTGAGGTTAAACATAACTATGTTTGCATACTAATTGGGTAATATTATGGTTCTTCGGGAAACACTAACTTAATATTTATTTATAGAAGCATTGAATAACGTCAAGTAACCCAGCAGACATAGGGCCTCATCATAAGTCTGGCAGTTATCCGGCTCAATTTCTGCCGAGTGGAAATAGCGTTACCACCCGGTCGCCGCATCAAAAGCTGGCGAGAGCGGATGCCCGACTCCAGCTGTAACGCTATTAGCGCCTGGTGAAAACTGCACCAAAATATTGGTTACCCTCAGAGCTAATAGCGATACTGCCAGTGACCCCTGCGCTAGTACTGTCAGCAGAATTTGCATCACCCCTGGAATGGGAAGCATTGTGGCTGCCATATTGAAAAAACAATCCATCAAATATCTCCACTTCCTGCAGCCATAGGAATCTGTAAACAATCCAGAATGTCTCACAAGAGGATCCGAGGCAAGGTAGCATAAAATCGATTAAAAAAATGAAGGTTTAGTGACGGGGAGCTGGTGGCCCTGACGGATGAGGTTGTTAATCACACTGACAAGCTAAATGGCCTTAGTCAAAGGAAAACATCAGCAAAGTGCAGGACAGCCATCTGGCAGACCACCAGCCAGGAAGTGACAGCTGTGGCCAGCGTCCCTCGTGATAGGGAGGACTGTCGTCAATGCTGGCATGACCTCAGCGCCGGAAGTCCCTTGCCACAGGATGAGGAACTGTGGAGCCACTGGTCCTCAAAGCCTGGGAGGAAAAGTGCAGCATAGTGCTGGATGTGAAGGGAATTGAGGCAGTTGGAGGTGCGGAGGAAGGTGCCAGCAGCCAGGAGGCAGGAGGTGAGTCAACACCCTCCCCAGCACAAGTGCATCCACAAATGACAGTCTTGCATAATATGCTTCAGTGGACAGGGACAAATGTCAGCATGACCCAGTAGCTGGGCATGCCAACAGGGTAGAGTGAATGGGTGGCACATCAGCCACCCTCCACAGCAGCCACGGTGCAGGGCACCAAGGACACCCTTGTGCATTGCAGCAGCAGGAAGGGGTGGCAATTGACATATCCAAGTTCCATGCACTCCACAACCCTGCTGGTTAACCCTGTGACAGCGGGACTGTGGTACATGAGCAACTACGACACTGTGCAGCAGTCACACCAGCATGTTCAAGGCCCATTTGGCAGGCCCCACCTTTTGGGGATATGTAAGGGCATGAAGGACCTCAATCATGCAGGACAAACATCAGCTGCCCTGGCATGGACACCCCGCCCCCCCTCCCACGGGCCAAAGACCAACTGGCCATGTGTCATACACTCATTGCTGCAACCATGATGTTGGACCCAAATGCAATCTCCCCTGACCAACCATGCCCATATGCACAAATGGGTGTGTTTCCATCCTGTACCATAGAAAATGTGCATTGCATGCCTACAGTCACTCACGCATCACCAGAGGCATTCGAGGAGGCCTCGGGGACAGGCCCAAATGGAAGTGGCACATCCAGGCCCTTAAGTTCAACCAATGCAGCCCAGCAGGACAGGTCTATGTCCACCCCACAGTCCACCAGAACTACCACAAGGCCCACTGCACCCACTCCCACAGCGTGAGGGTCTGACACAGAGGCCACACCTCCAGGGCAGATGACTCTGGAAACACAGGGAGGCACCCGCCTGTTGTCGGTAGATGCAGAAAG
Organism: Ambystoma mexicanum; assembly: GCF_040938575.1. Taxonomy (NCBI): domain Eukaryota; kingdom Metazoa; phylum Chordata; class Amphibia; order Caudata; family Ambystomatidae; genus Ambystoma; species Ambystoma mexicanum. The sequence goes on along the minus strand of NC_090921.1, from coordinate 1,410,044,323 downwards.
GCCACAGACCCATGGGTGACCTCACCGCCAGCAGCATAGCTCAACACCCAAAAGCCCTCATTACTGCCAGTGTAGCCCAACACCTGAAAGCCCTCATCATCGTCAGAGTGCTCATACAACTGAGCCTGACATGGAGACACCATCCTATGTCTCCCCTGATGACAGGACGGGCACATTTCACATCCCCCCTCCCATACTCACACACCAACAAGAAGCACAGTGCTGCAGAGGCTTGATGATATGGAGCGGAGACCGATGGAGATGGAGACGATAGGGCGCATGCACTCCGAACACTTGCAGGTCATACAGGACAGCATCCAAGGGGCCACCCACAGGATTGTGTGGGCCATCACAAAGAACCGGCAGAGACACATGGCAGCACGGCTGCTCTGACACTAAACACGCAGAGGGTCAGGGAGATGACCAAAGGTGTCTGAGCACTGCCAGAGGTCAATCACCAGAGCACAAAGGTGCAATGGCAACAGATGCAGGGGCCAGGCTCCATCCCTTTCACTTCTACCACTTCCACAGAGGAGTCACAGCAGGGCACACCGAGGTGTCAGTCACAGCACCTTTAGCGCCCAAGATCACTGGGGGCTGGCAGGGGGAGAAAGAGGCCATACTTGTAATGGACTCTGAGACACTAATTGCCATGAGTGACCAAGCTGGGGAGTTGGTGGTGGGTTCTAGGGGGGAAAACCTTGCTGGGGTAATAGTGGGGGAGGTGGGAGGGGTGATAGTGTGCTGGGGAGTTGGTGGGGGAGGTGGGAGTGAAGATAGTGTGCTGGGGACTTGGTGGGGAGGCAGAGGGGATATAGTGTGTTGGGGAGCTGGTGGGGGAGGTAGGAAAGGGATAGTGTGCTGGGGAGTTGGTGGGGAAGGCAGGAGGGGGAAAGTGTTCTGCAGAGTTGGTGAGGGAAGGTGGGTGGGGTCTAGTGCGGGCAGTCTATTACCTTAAAGCCGTTAAACTTCATCAATGTGAGGACATTCCTGAATTAGTCATTGTCATGTTTATTGATGGAGTTGAGTATTACTCAGTTGTGCATGGCTTGTGCCATGTTAACGTGTCATAAGAAATTGTCTGTTAGTCCCTGTGGACCAATCTCCCATTCCTCACATCATCTCTGGCAATGCGTGCATTTGCCTCTGCCACAGGCACTGCATCCTAATCCTCTGGGGGTGGCATATCAACATCATGGGGTAGCGGGACATTACTCTTCAGACAGATATTGTGCATCATGGCACACACAAGCACAATTTTACTCAGTTTCTCTGAAGCGTGCATAAGGGCTCCGCTGGTACAATCGAGGCAGGTCACGGTGCAAGGTATGGGGGTAGGCTTAAACAATGTCAGGACAATGGACAACTTGTGCATGCAAATGGGCCTTCTTTTCATGTCATATGTCGATTATATGTCTGTGCATGCTGTGTCACTTGTGTCATGCATTGTTTCTGCTTCACATGCACCCTGTTCCCTTGCAGCACATGTTACGCGAGGTGTATGTGCAGCTGACATGTGCAGCTGACATAGTGGCTGTCATCTGGCAGTCTATTTCCACTGTGCACGTGGCATGCTGGGTTTCCCCTGAGCCCTCCCTGAGCATCTGGGGCCACTGGATCGTCATTGTAGGCTGGCTGCACAGGCATGCATGGCTGTGGTACTGGCAGGGTTGTTGTTGTGTCAGGCGATGTGGCCATTTGTCAGCATTGCTTTGGCAAGCGCATATTGCACTGTGGCGCCTGTAGTCATGTTGATGTTTATAGTTGCTACTGTATGTGTACATCAGCTTCTCCATTCAAGTAAGTATGACATGTGCATGCTCCCTGGCCTGTACTGTGACGCTGGCATGGGAGGTGGTTGAGTACGGATTTTGCATTTACTTGTCATGCCATCCTTTGTGTAGTTATTTGCAGACCCCCATTTGGGCATGTGCTTCACAGCGCATGTGTGCTGGCTTTTCTACACACCCACTATCCAGGTCCATTGTCATCTGTGCTTCTCCATGTATCCTGGCAGTGTGCAGTTCCATATGGCCATGGCATCGTGGGTGGAACCAGGGTAGTGGGCACAGCAGAGGGTGATGTACAGGGGTTGTATACTAATTGACATTTTCACAATTGACCTCGGGAGAATTGACCTAATTTAGAAGGTCAATTAGGACATATATGAGGGGGGAAACCCCCAGCAACACCACACCTAATCCAAAACCCCCTGCAACCCCCACCCAATCCTCTTATATTATTTATAATCCAAAACCAACCCAATACATATATAAAATAACTAAAATAATATAAAGGTCAATTGTGCAGAAGGTCAATTAGAACCACTATAAATAGGTCAATTGTGTAAAAGGTCAATTGTAAAATGTCAATTTGGGTAATACCATGTACAGGATGGGGTCGCAGGTCACCTGGACATTCAGGGAGTGGTAGTGCTTGCGGTTATGGTACACTGCTTTGGGGGCCTCAGGGGCCACCAGTGCAACATGGGTACAGTCCAGGGCAAGAATCAAATTTAGCATTTGAGCAATGGCATAGAACTATGCCTTCATGGCATAGACCTGAGCTGTGAGATGTGGTGTTACACTTGTCGCAGGAGGGATTCAAGCACCTGGCCCAACACTGATTAGAATGTGGGCTGTGCCATGCCGTGCATCATGGCCACAGAGTGCTGGAAGGTTCCAGTTCCAAGGAATTGTAGGACATACACTAGCTTCAGCAGTTGGGGAACAGCTGTCTGGATGTTGGTCCTGCTTCCTGTGTCATCCTGTATTATGGTGAGCAGCTCTGTTATAGTCTCACTGTTCAGGCGGTACAGTGTGACCAACTGGCTGTCACTGAGAGTCCAGGGTGAGGGCTTAGCCCTGGGGATCGGTCCATGCTTTGCCTGGGCTCTCCTCCGCCTTCTCTTCCCCCTAACAACCACCTGTGCTCCCTGTGCCCTGGCTTGGTTGTCCTACCTCTAAATTTCCAGGCGCAGCATGAGCAGCTGCCTGTCCCAGCTCACAGTGGCTAGTGGTAGCCTGGTGTTGGAAACATTGTTTGGGGTAGTGATGTGCCTTATGTAGTCCTATGGGGTGGATTGGGATCACCTATGGCCTCATTACAGGCACCTGTGTTCATTTACCTCCAGCTGGAACCTGGAGGTAACTGTGCTGTGTTTTCGGCAGTATTAGCGGCTGTTTTTGGTGCTAATACTGCCAGACAAGGACTTGTGATGGAGCTGTGTTTGTGCCTCGTATAGCGGGCTGTAAAAGTGGCAGCTGTAATAGCGCCAGAATATTGTACAGTCAGCGGAATTTGCACTGGCTTGTGATCTGGCGGAGCGGTATAGGCAGTATTAATTCAGTTACTGCCACTTTTAAGGGTTATCACCAGACTTGTGATGAGGCCCATAGTCAGTACACTTCTTCTAGTACCTCTTACTCTTGTTTCAATGTCAAAAAAAGTAAGAAGAATGTTCTTGAAAGGAGCAGGTACCAGGCAGTCTGTGTATTTAAGTGACTATAAACTACACACATCACCTGAGATAAGAACCTTCTGCCCAACTTGTGTTAAATGCTCATGTAAAACTCAGGCACTTATGATATTGTGACCGAAAGTAATAGAGATTCAGGGAGGTGGACAAGACTATTCAGTGCTCATGTCTTGAGGTGTGTGAATGATACATTAACCATCAGATAGCAATTGGGAGGAGGAGCAAAGAATCCCTTCGGGGCTTCATTCTCAAGTGATTTTTGAGGGAGAAAATCAGCAGAGATTCAAGGAAACAGGAGATACCATTCCATGAGTGAACAACACTTTTGTACAACATATCCGCAACACCAAAACAAGCCACAGGCAGGAGAAGTAATGCTACTTGTGTTCTTTTCACATTTGCAGCAGAATTTGACATGTGCCATGGGGATGGCAGAATTGCATTTGGACAGTTGTCAATCCAACTCAAGTTCCACACCCCTCTCACAAGTCCCTCTGGAGTGCACACACCAGTACAATATATGCACAGTAATTTTACTACAATGATTCATATGAACTGAGACCAACAAAGGTGGTTGCACTTGCAGTTCCATCCACTATTTCATGGCATGGGAAAAAGTGGGAGAGGTACAGATCTTATCAACTAAAGATTAGGGAAGAACAAGATCTGTTATAATTGAACAGAGCGAAGAGTTGAAAATTACAGGTCTCTACTGACATCCATTGATAAGTCAGACAATAATGTTGGTGTTGACGATGATGATGATGTTGAAGATGACATAGGTGATGACCAAGATGATTATGTTTCATCAGAGTCCACGCAGGAGCCTGAATTGCTTTTGGAAAGCAGTTTCACTGAAAGGAGATTGACACCACAGATACAGATGCTGCAGTAGTAATATAAACTCTTTGCCCATTAGTGTACAGTCTCGGTGAGGAACAGGCTTAGTGCCACAAATCAGAAAGTACAAAATATCATTAAGTGGCATCTAGAACACCAACACTACAGCCAGCACCATTGTGCTTAGATGATCCAAACCTGTGTGTTGTTAGCCAACAATAGATACCAAAGGTGTGGCCGTTCTTAACACAGAAATAACAGCAATACAATCTGACCACTGCACACTGTGCAGAGTAAAGACAGGGGCTAGGCTGGCTACCACACCTATGAAATTCCATAATCTGTGGCACCACTCACAGATATGGGAAGAAGTAAAAAGATAAGAATTGATAGCTTCCATGCAATTAGACCAGCAGTATACCATCACCAATGTGTACAATTACCCTTGACCATATTGCAGCTTTTCTGGTAATTTCTGGCATTAAGTCTTACCTCTAGTGCCGGAGCAATGACAGTAGTAATTCCATATTATGTCAATCTAGTCTTGTGGAACCATTTAAGCGGGGACAGAAGTATCACAAGTCACATAGCAGAAATGCCTGCACGATACTAATGGCTTTAATTACATTAATGGCTCTAATATGGATTTTAGACCTCTTTCCAAACTGTTCTGTAGAAACCTCTGCATTTTGGTGACTTATGGGAAACATTGATAATCACTGAGAAGATCCCGGATGCCAGGTTTCTTCTGGAAGTAAGTACCATAGTTACATAAAAAGATTATGGCCAAGGTAAGTGTTAGGGAGAATGCTCTGTTTAGGCTGAATTTCCTAACCTAGTAACCTAGTGAGTCCCCCAGCAGCTTTGCTGGATTTCTGGAGTTTGTTTTTTTCTATCCTGCCAAGAGTGAGACTCTTTTCTCCCACTCTTGGACATGAATGTGGTTAATTCCTTTGAATGTCAATGTGTTCTATGGGCTATGGGGTCTTTTACCCCATAGGGGCTCATATGTTTTTCTATGTGTGTTACACCGCACCCTCCGTGCCGTAACACTGGGGCGTCCTAGAGGATCCCCACCATAGACTCCATACCCGGGGACTGACTACTGTTTCCCCGGGCATGTAAAGTCACCATTGGCTTTACTAAACCTAAATTTACTAACAGAACTAGTAAAAAACCATCCTATTGTGGACGTACTGGTAGGGGTAATTCGATTACCCCTGGGTCTGTTATTCAAGGGGGCACTGTCCCGTCCCCCCTCGTCGAGTTTTGGCTGGTGGCAGTGGAAACTACTTGTTATATTCGACCCCGAATTGTTGGAGGTTAAATACTTTTTCTCGTTAATCTCTAACATACCACCGGTTTATTTATCTTAAATAAATCTATCGGTTGGTATTTTCTGCCAGAACTCGGTTTTTAAAATGGCGTCTGTGTTTGTCTCTGTGACTCCTAAACCAAAGGTTGAGCCCTTTGTTCCACTTTTGGCGGGCTTCTGTACAGAGGCCCTCCAAAGGGGTGCCATTCTGTCTGGGTACCACAGGGGGAGTAGGAGGGGTTTTAGGCACCCTGGACTGAGTTGCCTTGCCAACTCCAGTCGAACTCTGGTGTGATTGGCCCAAGTGGTGAGCCACCCCGCTCACCACTTAGCGTGTTTTGATTGACAGCTAGGCTGAATGAATGGGGGTTTTCTGCATAAAAGCAGGGCTTTTGGGACTGGATATTCAGAAGTCGCCACAGGACCTAAGAATCCGATGAGGGTAAATCTGAGCCGACCTGCAACGACGACACCTCCGGTGGAGCCCTGCTGAACCGACTCACCACTTCCCGACGACAGAGGAGATCTCCCCGCCAGAGAGTCTCTTCCCCTGACTGGTGGGAACAACCAGTCCCCTTTGCTTTTTCTTCGCTCCCAGGGCGTAGTGGTCGAATTGCCCGTGCTGAGCACCCCGGCAACCGGATAGTCACTAACCCGTACCGCAACCAAAAGGTGGTGCCTTGTGACGGAGCACTCCGCGGCTGGTCTCTTCCCTGGTGGTGCAACGATTTTCAACTTTCCTTCGACGACGAGAGCATCTCTTCTATTGGCAAAGCCCCGACTTGCATCCACCACCAGGAACATCTGCCCCCGCCGGAGCTGTCTCTCCACATACAAGGTACTGTCTCCGCCTGGCTTCCCTTGTGTCGGTTAGCGTGAGGTGTCTTAATCCTCACCTCTCCATTGGGTCGCCTCCAAGCCTTCGTAACTTTCTGTTCTGAACTAGTCCAATCTTTCTGTGACAATTTGCGCCAAAGACTCGAAGTGCATTTCCACTGTGATACTTTTTGGGACACATCGCCTTGCCTCTCTCCGAGTGGGCCTGGCTTCTGACTTTGCGATCTACAGTAGACCCTGCCTTACTTGCCTTGCATTTGTTCGTAAAAGTGTTGGTACCGAGTTGATTTCATACCCTGCCTTTTCTCTCTCATCCTAACGAATACTAGAGTGCCATCTAGGTTAAAGCATTCACCTCTGTCTGTAAATAAGTGGTGCCGTTGAACCTAGACTTGTTGAACTATTGTTAGGGGGATTGATTTACTTATAGTAATTGTGATTGAAGTTGTTTGCCGAATTAGTGCCAGAGTGTTTTCTATAGATGTGTTGTTATTAATAAATACCTATATATCTTTACACCCAAGCTCTGTTCTGTGTTTGCTTGTTCTACTGTGTAAATTTCCCTATTTTGTATACTCCACATACTGCCTAACTTTTTTTGAGAGAGGTCTGACTGCTCAGCCACAGCTACCAGGTGAATCTGTGTGGTACAGACAGCTACCAAGTGGGTTTACTGCCAACACCTGTAAGCCTAAATCTTTTGCAGTGGTCCCAGAGGGAACTGCACAGGTTTTCCGCTTAACAGTAAGGTAGATGCTTTTGCGGTCCATGGACCAAAAACAAGCTTCACCACACAAATGCGGACCAGTGGTCAGAGCACAGACAAAATCTTAGCATAATGGGGAGCAGGTGTATGAAGTTGTATTTGTGCATGCTAGTAGTTATGGGTAGATACCATAGGGGAGTTGACATCTGGGAGAAGTTGAAGAAGGTGGAAGCAATGTACATAAGGCCTCAACATTTTCATTTGGGCTTTGCCACAGCAGACAATGTATCAAATTGCATTGCTGCTTTATGAACAGTTAAATTATTTTATGTTATGTTATGTTATGTTATGTTATGTTATGTTATGTTATGTTATGTTATGTTATGTTATGTTATGTTATGTTATGTTATGTTATGTTATGGGGACTTGTAAAGCAGTCTACCACCCAGAGGTATCCTGGCACTGAGGTACAAGAGAACTCAATGAGGGAAAAGGTACGTTTTAAGCAATTTCTAAAAAAGGAGGAAATCCTCAGTAAGTCTGAGGAAGAGAGGGAGAGAGTTCCACTGGTGGGGGCCTGCCACGGAGAAAGTTTGGCTATCCAATGTGGCCTTCCTAAACCGGGGTCACCAGGAGACCCAAGTTAGCAGAAGAAAGACGACTAGTAGGAATATAGGCTGAAATCTTTTCCTGAAGAAAGGCCGCTCCCTTCCTGGGCAAAGCACGGTGTTTCAGGCAAAGGGACTTAAACTTGATATGACACTCAACCAGCAGCCTGTGAAGCTGAATCAAGATAGGTGAAGTTTGGGAGAAATGAGGTAAGCCCATCACCAACCGAGTAGCCGAGTTCTGCAAAATCTGGAGCCTACAGATATGGTATTTGGGCTGGGCAAGAAGAACCGCATTTGAATAATCGAGGACTCCTGAGACTGCCGTGGCAATCACATGACCCTGGTGGTGCTGTGATAGGAAGGAAATCAACTTTCTAAGAATTTTACGTCTAAAAAACAATCCTGATTGATAGATAGCGCTAACCTGAAGCTAAGGAGATAAGGAAAAGCACATTTTAACACCAAGATTTTTTAGGAGTCAACAGGCACTGGCATATTCCCTAAACTGGCGGGCCAGAAGTCCAAGGTCCACACCTGACTATGAACCAGGGGATGATGACCATGACCTCAGACTTCTCGCTGTTAAGCTTGAGCCAGTTTGCACTCATCGACCTGCCAATTAATGCAAGACACAATCTCAGGCACCTGGAAGAGTCAGCTGGGTTCTGGTCAACTGTAAGAATAAGTTGTGTGCTGTCGGCATCTGAGTAGAAACAACACCTGTGAGAGGGCCAGGCGTCTTACATAGATGTTAAACAACAGGGGTGAGTCTGCGGAGCCCTGAGGAACTTCACAGGTCACTGAAGTCAAAGAAGACCTGTAGGGGGGAAGTGAGAGAGCCAGGGAGCATTAGAAAAGGAAAGAAATAAACCACTGGAGGACAGTTCCCATGATGTCTACATACTCAAGGCAACAACACAAACTAGAATGATCAATCGTGACGAACTCCGCCGATAAATCAAGCATAATAACTTGGGCCATATCACCCTGATCCTGTGTGATGTCTTCGAGCACAGAACCGAGGGCCACTTCAGTCCCCATTAAAGCGGCTACACCCTGATTGGTGGCTATCCAGAACAGAGTTTACTTCTAAAATGTCTTTTAAGTGAAGACTAACAATAGCCTCAAGTCTCTTCTTGAGAAACCTCAGGAGGGAAATAGACCAGAAGTTGGCCAAAACAGAGGGATCCAAGTTAGGTTTTTTTCAGTAGTGGCGAAACCAGAGCCATTTTAAGGGCAGTAGGAACAATGCAAGGAACAATTAACTGCTGAGGTGATAATAGGGGAAAGTTCAAGCATATGCAAAGGAATTGGATCAAGAGGGGAACATGATCTAAGGCTGGAAATGAATTCCAAGACAAGCTATTCCGAAGCCTCCCCAAAAGATGAAAAGGTCTAAGGTGGCAAAGGAGAAGGATAACTGAATTGATACTCATCCCTCATAAAGGTCAGAATGTGAGCTCTAATTAGAGAAGTTTTCTGAACAAAACAATGTGAGAGGGAATCACAGAGCTCTTGAGAAGCAGGAACGTGGAGTGAGATAGAAGAGAAGCTAGAAAGCTCTTTGATAGCCAAAAAAGCACTTTGGGCTTGTTAGCTGACAGAGAAATAAGGTGTTTTATAATACCTAGTTTTAGCAGACTTAATAGCCTGTTGATATTCAAGATGGGGAGTTTTAAACAGAAGTCAGTCCTCCAACAGATAGCTGATAGGCAGGCACTTTATGCTTGTTTGTACACTAACTTCAGCACCCGAAGGTCAGGGTTATACCAAGGGGCACAGTACCTGCTGGGTTGACCTTTTTAATTAAAGGTGCAACCACATCAGCTGCCATATCAAAGCAAGCTTGAAGGGCTGACAACGGATCGACAGTCATGTACCTAGATAATAATATGGATAGACTCTCGCAAAACTGCAAAGAGACTCTAGTAGGATCAACTTGTCTCCAATTGCGATAGGTACGTGCCGTAGGAAGGGGGGCCCTAATGGGAAGAGCACAAAAAAACAGTGAATTGACAAGACAATGCATTTCCCCTGCTTTCTACATGTCCTTCATCTCACTGTCGCATGCTTTACCAGAAGTTGCCAGACTGTTGTAGCCTAGAAGATCAATTCAAATTTCAGCAGGACCTATCATACCGGAAATACACTGTACCAAATGTAGGCGTGCCACAGATTGTCAATGGAAAACCTCAAGACATCAATGGGAACCCATTGGAATAGTTTTTTGTCTGTGTTGGGCTGGCTATGTGAGCAGTGCAAAGCCATCACAGATAACTGCAAAACTCACACAAGAGCTCTAAATGAGACCATTTGTACACCTTGTCAGTGACAGTTGCTGTCTAATGTCTGCTGTGTGATAATAATGTTTGTGGAGGAAACCAAAAGGGTTAACTATGACATGGTGAGGTTCTCCTTCAGGTTCATATGCTAGATCTATACCTGCCTAACATGGCTATGGTCATGCCTTGGTTTGTGGATGTGGCACATTTGTGAATAATCTACTGGCACAGTCATAGCCCAATCCGGGGGTAGGGGGGGCCTCTGTGTTCAATATGTTAATGAACCCTGCTAAATTTATGATCCAGACTTGTTAGATAGTAGTTCTGCACCGGATCATGAATTTAGACTGGATCATTAGCACCTTGAACATAGAGGCCATCCTGCTCCTGGACCTGGTGCTGATTGTGCCACCATATTGGGTGCAGAGGCACTAAGGGCAGCCCGCTCCTGAAATGTAAGCTATCCGGCAGTAGATGTACCGATGCACGATATGAAAAGGAGCATCTGAGGTGCTGAAGAAAGTGGCCACACCAACATTAGCCACTGAAACTGGTCAAACAACACCATTAAGGGATTTACCAGCAATAATAGGATATCCCATGTTAAAAAATATGTGTACTATTTTGGTCCATTGTTATAAACCATGTGTGTTTTTAAACAGTTGCAGTTCAACAAAGCAGGAAAATATAGTAATTGAGGTTCCTTCTAGAACTCGGTACATGGAGATATCGCAAAGTGTCTCATTGTTCCTTTTAAATTTAATTGAGAAACGGGTCAGCCTCTACCTGTCCACTCACCCTAGATAGGCTGCACACTACTGGCACCTAAGGGCTGCAACCATCTTGAGGGCTCATATAGTATGGTCGGAGGGACATTTAGATTAAGCAAAAAATAGATGATGAAAAGCAATCAGTTGAAGTAACCTGTACAGATATTGTTTGAGAAATGTCCACTTCTAAAGATATCAAAATCGATCACTGACACTGAGGGTGTGGTGATGCTTTCTCTTATCGACCTCAGGATGGTTTACTATCAAGTTTGCCCATACCCAAACTCCATGCACTTAACTGCATCCATAACTCTGATAGGACTCTTTATGTGCAGACGGATGTCTTGTGACTTAGTAACTGTGGCTTAGTGACTGCTGCCAGTGTTTTCCAAAGAATTATGCACAGATTGGTGGGAATGTTACATGGAGTATGAACATACCAAGATGATATACAACAATCTACGGTTGATGACAATGCTAAAGGCACTAAGAGAAGTCGATTTATGAGTAGATTTACATTTCATCAAAGAAAGGTATCCTTGCGTCATGAGATGACAGAAGAAGCCGTTAAACCCAATTGATATTTATTTTATTTGTATTGATATGGAACAATTTACTTAAATGTAACTGTTGTTCTCCAGCATGGGTCTGACATGGATTCACATGCTCATGAATATTCCCCGTTGTCAGGCTGGGAATCCTCAGTAAAGAAAAAATCAGTTTCAGTTTCATTTCTGAACTGTCTTTCTCCTAACAACCAATCACTGGTCTCTGGGTCATACTGCCCCCAGCCAATGACTGCCCTCTACCTAAGCCCCTCCTCTGGCAGCCATCTTCAGATTTGGTAGCACGTAAAGTGGCAGTAGGACCAAGAGAAGAGTGCAGAGAGGTAGGCGGGAGGGTTTGCATGGGAATCCATGCCAGACCCATGCTGGAGAACAACAGTTACAGGTAAGTAACATGTTCCTTCTTCAGCATGGGGTCTGCCATGGATTCACATGCTCATGAATAATGAATGCATAGTGGTACACGCATGCATAACCATGGGAGGTGGCAAGGCTCAATGTAAGCATCTCTTACCTCCTCGCCAGGCTCACCTTCAAGCAAACAGGTGGCGAAGCACTGCTTAGCCGATTCTGGACTCCTCCCTGGAATTCCTGTCGATGCAGTAGAATTTCACAAAAAGTTGTGTCAACTTTCAGAAACTCTTTGTACATTCCACATAGAACTTTGGCGCTCTAGCCACATCCAGCAAGTGCAAAGTCCTTTCAGCTGGCGACAGAGGCATCGGAAAAAACACAGGTAACACCAAGGGCTCATTTAGATGAAAGTCTGATGGCACCTTGGGCATGAAGGAAGGGTGCGTCCTCAGCACCACCCTCGTGTCGTGAAAAGTCAAGTAAGGTGGCTACAGGACATGGCCTGAATCTCACCCACCCGTCGTGCAGAGGTGATGGCCACAAGGAAAGCTGTCTTCCACGACAAAAAATTCAGTGACACTGCATGCATGGGATCGAATGGAAGACCCATGAGCCTAATCAGCACCACATTAAGCTCCCACGCCGGGGCTGGGGCCTTCACCTACCGGAATGAACAGAACCGTCCTTAGACAAACTCCTTAATCAGATGGTGTGACCATAACGATGACCATCCCGGAGATCTGGTGTAGCGGGAGATAGCCACCAGATGTACTTTGATGGAGGCATGGGCCAGTCCTGCTTTGGTCAATGACAGCAAATACGGAAGTTCCTGCGTAGTCGTCACTTGTAGAGGGTCGATCTTCTGTGCACAGCACAAAACGGGGAACCTCTTCCATTTATGTACATAGAATTTTTAGAGTAGAGGATGCTCTGGCCTTGGCAAGCACCTCCTTGCAGTCCGCTGGGAGATCGTAGTCCCCAAACTCTAACACTGCAGGAGCCAGGCCTTCAGGTTCAGCAATCCTGGGCCGTGGTGCAGAATTGAGCCTCCTTCCCTGGCGGAAAGATCTGCGACCATTGGAAGCTTGACCGGAGGGGACGCTGACATGCTGAGAAGGTCCGGGTACCATATCTGCCTCGGCCACACCGGTGCAACGAGGATCATCCTGCACTGGGACCGTTTAATTGATTGATGAGACGAAGAAGCAAAGGCAGCAGAGGGAATGCATACAGAAACAGGCTGTCCCAAGGGAATGAGAATGTTACGCTCACCTGGCTCCCACAGGGGCGTCGATCTGAACTGGACAGCTGCGGCCTCCACCAATGTGACGCGTAGTGCCGAGATGACGGACTGGACTGGCCCACCTAGCTTCGTTTGCTTGGCCCGTAGGAATATTCTTTTGCAAATGGAGAAAGGGGATTAACCACCCGTGGAGTTGAGCGTTAATCCTCCCCCACTCCCGCTGTTCTCCCCACTGATCACCTTTGATGTCCCCTCTTATAGTCTCACCTGATGGTTTGGAAAGATGAGCTCTCCATCCTGCATTGAGCGCAGGGGCGCATTGATGACCAGTTGCTTCACTGGCTCGAAGGAATTGGTGAGTTCCAGAACAATATTGACTCTGAGATTCCCGGCAAGACGCCGTAAGTATATAGTTCGTAAGAGTTCAAATGTCTGACTTTCACTCTTGTCCGATTCCTTGCAGGTTGCAGCTTGACACTAGCGAAGAGTTCCTCGTGGCAACAGGTAATATTCAGGTAAGGATTTGTATTATCCAACACAGTTCGATAAAATAATGTCAATATGTAACCTGTTGCTTTCTCCCTTATTCAGGCGCTGAGAGAAAATATGAAGTGTCAGGGAATAATGCCTCCGGCGGTAAAATAAGGTAAGTCTATTGTGGTGAGGAGGTTTCCCCTTGTTTGTTCCTTTATTTCACCTTGCTGTCCTTTTGTTTCCCTTTAGGGGCCGAGGTTCGGCGAGGATGCAGTGGAATAGTACCCCCGGTGGTAAAATCAGGTAAGTCTATGGGGGGTAACTAATATTTCCTCTGTGTATTCCCTTGGCTCACCTTGCTGTTCTTGTCTTCCCCTTATGTGCCGGAGTGCGGCGGGAGCATGCAGAAGGATGCAGTGGAATGTGAAGATGCTGCAAAGGCTGGTGATTACAGCGCCGCGCTGCTGCAGGTGAGGCGGCGCGCATACAATAACTTCTTTCTTCCAGCTCGAAGGCACGATGGATCAGGAATTCAGGTAAGGATCAAAGTTATTGCTCTTGTTCTAACCTTTTCTCCTTCTCTCCCCTTTTTTTAGGAGCTCCAGACTTGAGGGGGGCGTGGCAGAAGACTGAATGCAGACTTGCAGGCACGGTGAGCGTTACGCTGCTGGATGCAGAGTAACGCGAAGCGTGTGCTGCTCTTCGGGCGTGGTTTAAATAGCCTCCAAAGTAGTTCCAGGTAAGAATTCCTCCCCAGCCCCACCCGAGTAAAAAATAGTCCCTTAGGTAAAGTAGTCCCTTCCAAGCCTCCTTTGGCTTGGAGTTCTTGCAGCATGGTCTGCATCAGGTAAGTTTTAAATTATGAGCCTGGCGCCTATGGCGCCAGGACTGACTCTCCATATGAGCCTGGCACCATAGACGCCAGGACTGCACCCAAATAGCCCCTAGCAGTGGTTGTTGGGTTTGCCTAGTACAACTTGATGCCTGCTTCCGGGGTTGCTGGACTTGGTCTGGGCCCCCGGGGGTAGGCATCATGACAGAGAATGCGACCCACATGCTCCCCGGCTGGGCAAACCTGCTGGCGAACCTCCGGCACTTGGTATTCATCACCGTCACATACAGATCGATCTGGGGATTGCCCCATCTGCTGAACAAGTGATCCACTTGGTCCTGCCGAAGTTCTCACTTGTGGTTAGAGCACAGCTCCCTGCTGAAAGAGTTGGTGACAGTGTTCTTCACCCCTGCCAGATGAAATGGGATGAGGAACATCCCCTGGGCTAAGGGCCAGTGACATAGGTCCTGCACCTCTTTGGAGAGTGCCAGGGATCTGGTGCACCCCTGTTTCTGCTGTAAAACGTTGTGGTGGTATTGTCCGCGAAGACCCGCATCACCTTGCCCTTGAGGGACAGAAGGAAAGACTTGAGGGTCCAAATCACTGCCTCCCGCTCCAACACGTTGATGTGCAATGTCTTCTCCTCCAGTAGCCGCAGGCCTCTTGCGTGAAGACTTCTGGTGTGAGCTCCCCATCCTTCCAGGGAGGCGTACGTCATGACCGTATCTTGGTGAGGTGGGGTCTGGAAATCCGCGCCTCCGGACAGATGTGCAAAACTCCCCACCACTGTATCGCTTGATGGAAACTCTCGTCGAGTGTGATCTTGTCCTCAAAGCTTCCCGACACTTGTATCCAACGGGCATCGAGGAACTCCTGTAGTGGACGCATCTGTAGCCTGCACAGCAGAATGAGGTATATGCATGACAACATCATGCCGAGCAGAGACTTGATGGACCTCACCCTTGCGATCTTCAGGGCCAACAGCCGTTGTACCTTGCCCAAAATGGCTGCTATCCTCTCTTCCGACGGAGACGGGATCCCAGAAACTGCACGTCCTGCGATGGAGACAAGCAGAACTTTGCATAGATCACTGAGAACCCCAGATCTGTCAGAAGGCGGATGGTCCTTGCTGTGTGGTCGACGGCCATGTCCTTTGAGCTGGCCTGAATGAGCCAGTCATCCAAGTAAAAGTAGACGTGGATCCCTTGTAGACGCAGCTGCACCACCACTGGTGCCAGGCACTAGGTGAAAACCCTTTCAACCGACTTCAATCCGAAGGGGCTGCCTTGAATTGGTAATGCTAACCCTTGAACCATGAAGTGCAGAAACTTGTGATGCCCCTTGTGAATGGGGATGTGGAAGTAAGCATACTCCAAGTGCAGCGATGACAAAAAGTCCCCTTATTCTAGCTGTCCAAGCATGTGCTGAAGCGTCAACATCCAGAACTTTTGGGTCTATGTATTTGCTTAGACGACAGAGGTCTAGGATGGGCCTCCAGCCGCCGGTCTTCATTTACACGAAGAAGTAACAAGAGTACACTCTGGAGCCCCGAAGCCTCTTAGGGGTGAGCTCTCTCGCGCCCTTCTTCAGCATGGCCCGCACCTCCTGCAGCAGCTGAGGGATGTGGTATTCCTGCCAGACCACTGGTGGTATAGGGGGACACTTCTGTTGAAATACCAGGGTGTTTTTCCGTGGACGAGAGCATCCAGCACCCAGCGGTCGGTGGCGATGGTCTTCCAGATGCTGATGAAGCTCTCCAGGTGGCCTCCCACTGGGGTGCACGGGGGGGGGGGCGGACGCCAGAGTCGGTTCAAACTTGCTTGGATGTCGAAGCGCCGCTTTGGGTACCTTGGTGACAACAATGTCCTCCTCCAGACTTGGAGCGGCCCCTGTTGTTCTCCTGGGCCGATGAGCTGAAGGGTTGACGGTAAGACGGGGTACCGCCACTGAAACCTTTGGATGATCCCTGGGATTTGCCGCCTGAGGTCCGAAAGGATGGCCGTCGCTGCTGAAGCGTACCCAAGGCACAAGCTGTCTCCTTGTCTGTCTTGATGGCCTGAAGAGACTCATCTATGGCCTTCGCAAACAAATTGTCTCCATCGAAAGAGCATGTTCAACACCCTTGACTGAACGTCCTGATGAAAATTGGTGGCCGTAAACCAGCCCCGTCGACGAAGGCAAACTCTGTTGCTCATTTGGCGGTACCCTGTGTCGGCGATGTCCGTGGCCACTGTGATGGCACGGTCCGACGCCACCTCGCCTTCCTGTAGAATCTCCAAAGTTTCCAACCTCTTGTCGTCGGGAAGGAAGTCCAGGAGGGGAGCGATCTTGAACCACTGCTCCCTGTCGTATTGCGCCACAATCGGGAGGGCATTGGCGGCCTTGATTGTCATCGCCACCGATGTGATAACTCGTCGCCCAATGGCATCCAACTTCTTCCCCTCACTGTCTGGGGGTGGAGGCCGCCGAAGCGGAGGAGCACAAAGACTTCTTCTTGGCTGCTGCTGAAACCAAAGAGTCCGGCGACGGTTGGGTCCACAAGCACTTGGGCGCTGCATTCGGCACCCTGCACTTCTTCTCATAACTGTGCCTCTTTGCCGGGGCCATGGAAGGGTTCTTCATGGGGCCAACCCCTCGTCCCAAATGTCATCCAGGAGTGGGACGAAAAGGACGGTCTTCCTTCTTTCTTCTTCTCCTCAGGACTGAGCTGGAAGAGCTTCGAAGCACTGGAGATCATGGCGTGAAACAAGCCTATCTCGTCAGGTGTTGAAGATCTGGGAGGTGGAGACGGGAGGACAACCAACCCACCATAGTTGTCCGTGCCCATCGTCGCCGTGTCGGGCTCTGTCTCTTCCCTCAGGGGGGAGAGGGAGGCGAAGGGTGGCAAGGAAGTGGAGGGTGAACTTTCTTCTTCTTGGTTGGTGGTTCACCCGTTTGTACCAGCACTGTGGGAGGGGCCACCAGTGCAACAGGCATCCTCGTCTCCATCACCAAGACCACAGTATGCAAAACTGAGAGAATGTCCACTGAGATATCTCCAGGTGGCCGCTGAGGCGGCTGCGGCGATGGAGGTGGAGATGAAACCTGTGACTGAGGTGCAGGCTGGTCACCCAGGCCTCCACTGCACTACTGTTCCTCGTCAGTCTCCTCGTCTTCGCCCTCACCATTGCCCTTGTTGGAATCCTTGCCATAGGGCCTGCTCTTGATGCACCTCTCCTCCTGAGGAGATATCTGTGCCCTGGAGGACTACTGGGCCTCCTCACACCCCTTCTCTGCAACCAGAAGAGAGGGTTTTGGTGAAATGACTGGCATCATCTTCTCCGGTGTCTTTTCTATGGGCTGAAAAGAGGACTCCCTGCTGGCAGGCAAGGATACTCTCATCTTCGTGGCTGCGTCCTGCGGGTCCGCCACAGCGGACTTTGCGAGTGACACCACCACCCCTTTGATGGAAGGATGGGCCTTCGTCGGATGTACTTGGGCCTTCACGGTCTTGGTCGAACCCACGGCCTTCTCCTTAGGGTGGAGGGTCAGTGCCCCGCTCCCCCTTAGCCTTCGCCAATGGGCCGGTCTTGGGCTTCTCCGTGAGTTTGCCCGGATGGTCTGACTTCCTCTTTGACGAAGATCCCGAGCATTGGCTGGTGATCAAAGCCGCTGGAGACGCTGTACTCGCCCTGGCCACAAAGGAGCATGTCGCAACGGCGCTCCAGGTGACAATGGGCTCGCTGTGCTTGGCCTTTTGTTGGGCCCCCGTGGGAGGAGCGCCTCAAAGCTCTTAGAAGTCCGCTCAGTTTTCTTTGTATTAGGGGAGGTGTGCTGCCGGGACCTACCCAGAGCAGGGGCCTTGGCCTGCATACACTCTTTGAGCAACCAATGCCGATCCTTCAGCGTGGAGGGTACCATCTCATGACAAAACACACAGTCCTCCTCCACATGCATTGGGTCTGGGTACAGGCAGTAGAGACACTTGGAATACTTTTTGTCCGAGAAGACATTCCTCAAGCCGCAGTCGGAACAAATCTTGAAAAGGGTAGCTAATCCTTCTTCTCCTCCGACATGTCCACGTGTCGTAGGCCTTGAAGAAACCTCTGGAATCCTCCACAAAGAAACTCAAGGAAATTCACCCTTTGGGGGGTGCTGAAGAATCTGAAAAACGGGTCCCCGTTAATCGTAAGGTAGATCGATGGAGCGCAAAGCTTGACTGACCGAAAAAATGTAGTAAACTCTTTCAAAAAGCGCAAAATTAGGTAAAAGCTCGAGAGCTAAGCATGTGGACTCCCAATACTTGAACATGTGGTAAAAATCTAAAGATGGCTGCCAGAGGAGGGGCTTAGGTAGAGGGCAGTCATTGGCTGGAGGCGGTATGACCCAGAAACCAGTGATTGGTTGTTAGGAGAAAGACAGATCAGAAATTAAACTGATTTTTTCTTTACTGAGGATTCCCAGCCTGACGACGGAATATTCATGAGCATGTCTATCCATGCCAGACCCCATGCTGGAGAATGATATTTTATTTGTATCACGCTCATACACAAGTGTTTCAGAGCGTGACAAGGCAAGGGACTGGAACAAGGGAGAAATAAAACAACAATCTTACTAGGCCCAGTGACATTACAGTCAGTGACAGCTGGAAAGTGCTGAGCATAGGAATACATAAGGAAATAAATAAATAAAAAACAAACAATGGTAGTGCAGCCTGCAAGTGGCAAGTGCAAGGTGTAAGGCAGGTACCTGGGCCGAAAGTCAAAGGGTAACAAGGTGCACGATGCCGAAGCAGAACAAATCAGCAGGGGAGAGGAGGAGTTAAGGCAGAAGCAAAGAGGAAGGTCTTGAGATGGTTCTCCTCAAGTTTCAGAGTGGCAGGGAGGCTGGCCCAGAGGGAGGCCCCAGATGTAGAGCTCAGGAGGGAAGGTATTTACGGAGGGACAGCTGAAGGCAGGCAGGGAGGCTGACCCAGAGGGAGGCCCCAGATGTAGAGCTCGGGAGGGAAGGTATTTACGGAGGGACAGCTGAAGGTATTTTGGACCCATGCCCCAGAAAGCCCTGTGGACAATGCAAAGGGTATTGCATTTAATCCTTGCAACCACTGGAAGCCATTGGAGAGATTTCAGGGCTGGAGAGATACGTTCCCAGGGCTTGAGCTAAAGGACAAGTCTTGCAGTCGTGTTCTGGATAAAATGCACAGGGTGGTGAGTATAAGCAGGTAGATTTAGAAATATGCAGTTGCAATAATCCAACCTAGAGAGAACCGGTGCTTGACAGTGGGCCTCATTACGAGGTTGGAGGTAGCCCTGCCAGTAAACCGGCATGTCTACCTCCAAACTCGTGAAAAAATCCGGCACTTGGCAATGAGGCATTACCGGGGTATTGCGACTTTGCCGGATCCAGTAATTCCTCCATTGCCGGGTGCCTGTCAGTCCCCATTCCCATTGGGACTTTGGCTGCACCGGCACCGTTTACAATGGTGACGGTGCGCCTGGTCACACCTGGTAGGCTGACAGGCACCTGCAAGCACAGAGCACAACTCGTAGTATGGCGGTACGGTAGCAACGGTGCTGGTAGCACTGCCGGCACTTTTGTCACCATCCCGCCATACTTGTAATGAGGCCCAGTGAGCTTCTGAGGGAAGGAGAGGAAAGGCAGAATACCTCTGAGGAGGTGCAGTAGAGGTGCATCAGAGATGCGGGCAGGTAAGGAAAGCATGGAGTCAAATATGACCCTGAGGTTCTCAGCCCCGCAGGTGGGGGTAGGAGTAGGGCCAAGGGAAGCTGTCCAGAGAGTGACAGGAAAGGAGGGTGAAGGTGTGCTGATGAGGAGAATCTCCATCTTTCTGGCATTCAGGAAGAGATCGTTGGTGGCACACCAATCCTGAATCGCAGATAGGCAATCAGAGATGAGAGAAGGAGAGGAGGTGGCTGAGGGAAGCCTGAAAATGAGTTGAGTGTCATCAGCATAGCACTGACAATTGGAGCAGAAAATGGCAATGTGGTGGGCGCAAGTTGCCAGGTATTGGTTGAAAAGCCAGTGTAAGAGGTTAGACCCCTGGGGAACACCGCAGGTAGAAAGGGAGATACTGGAAAGGAAGGACCCAAGTTGGACCTTGGAGGGTTGATCAGAGAGGAAAGATGTCAGCCAGGCCAGAGCCTGATCAGTGATACCCAGGTTGTCACAGAGACAGTTGAGCAGGATGGAATGGTTGACCGTGTCAAAGGCAGAAGAGAGATCGGGTAGGATGAGGACGGAGCGGATGTTAGACTCAAGGTTGAATAGCAAATTTTCACAGATGTTCAGGAGACCATTGTCCCTACTTCTGGCAGCTCTAAAGCCAGACTGATGGTAGTGGAGACAACCAACAGAATCAGAGTGAAGGTTAACCTGTGAGATGGCCAGCTTTTTTAGGAGTTTGACCAGAAAAAGAGTGATGGAGATCGGGTGATAATTAGCTGGGCAAGAAGGGTCGGCTGTGGGTTTCTTGAGAAGAGGGTGCACACGAGAGTGCTTCAGAGGGGAGGGGAAGATCCGTAGGCAAAGGAGAGGTTGCAGAAATCAGCCAGGGAAGGAGCGAGGGTGTCAATGTGGTCTTTGATGGTTTTGGAGGAACAGGGAAGAACCTATTTTGAGGAGACTTTCATACATTGGACTTGTCTATAGACCTTGTCAGGGGAGGAAAGAGTAAAGGACGAGAAAGAGGGTGGGGGGATGGCAGTAGGAGGGCCAGAGTTCACAGAAGAGGAGGGGAGAAGAGGGGGAGGGGACGAGAGGGTGGACAGGATATCCTGGGCTTTTTAGATGAAGTGAGAGGCAATGGCCGTGCAAAGGGATTGGGAGGTGACAGGAGGGGTTGAGACTGCAGTGGGGTTGGCCAGCTCCTTTCAGATTTTAAAGAGTTTGGCCAAGTTGTTAAATGCTGCAGAGACACATGCTTGAATGTGGGCTCTCTTCTTAGAGTGGACAGAGAGTCGGTGTTGCCTTTGGAGCAGGAGGCAGGCCAGTTTATCAGAGGATGTGCAAGAAGCCTTCCATTTCCTCACTTACGTTTAAGTGTAGCTAGGTCGGAGTTGTACCAAGCATTGCATTTGGCTTTGAACATCATACGGATCCTCATGACAGGGGCAAGACCATCAAGAGTATTGGAGATAGAAGACTAAAGCATAAACAGGGCTGTTTCAGGATGTGAGCCAGCAAGAGGAGGAGGGGGGGGGGAAAGGTGGTGGCAAAAGCCTCAACTGACACACACTTCATGGGCCGTATATCCGAGAAGGTAGGTGGCAGTGTTGGGTTTGGCTTGGCCTAGGGGGAAGAGAGGAGAGGAGGGAATGATCGCTCCAAGAGAGGGGAGTGGTCAGAGGGATGGAGAGCGGGAGGTCAGTGGAGATGAAGACATCAAGTGTATGCCCTGCAGATTGGGTCGGGCCAAAGGGGAGGTTAGAAAGAGAGAGGGAATCATAGAAGTCACGGAAGAATACATAGGAGGAACAAGGAGAGTCTAGATAGATATTGAGATCACCAAAAAAGAGGAGTTGAGTGGATGACACCAGGAGGGAGGAGGAGAGGTCTGCCCACTTAGAGAGAAATGAGGTGATCTGACCTGGAGGCCGGTAGATAATAGCCATGGTAAAATAGTGGCTAGGAGAGAGAGAGAGCCTGCAGACAAGGCATTGAAAGAGGAGCATGTCTGCGTGGGAATGATAGAGGCAGGAATCCACTCAGTAACACCCTCTCCAGACAAGGTGGATCTGGGAGCAGAGAGGCTCTTGTAGCAGTCAGGGAGGAGAGTGTCAAAGCTTGTGACAGAGCTAGCCATGAACCATGTCTCGGTAGGACCGAGGACATCAAGGTCAAGTTCTCCCAGAAGGTGGTAGATGTCAGGGGAGTGTTTCACAGCAGAGCGAGAGTTGAGAGTGGCAAGATGAAGAAGGTTGCCAGCCTTATAAGCCTTCTGGGTGGGGTACAAATCAGAGGTATGCCCTGCTGAGGTGAAGAAGGAACCTGAGGTGCGACAGAAGAGGAGGGGAGAGAGGGCAAGGTAGCTGGGGGTGGCAGCTGGAGATTAAAGGAAATTGATGAGGCGAGGGAAGTGCCTTTAAAAGAGGAGGAGATTGGCCTGAGGGCCTTGGACCATGACGGTGCCATTAAGGTAGACATTAATGATGACCTTAGAGGAGTCGATGGGAGCCATGAGGATTTTCCAGTGGGTGCCACCATTAATGGGAGAGGAGGAGACAGGACAGAGCACAGAGATCATATTAAGAGTCCATAGATGTGGCGAAGGAACAACCAAAAAGGATGTCAGTGAGGGTCTGTCTGCAGGAAGCGCTGGAATAGGTGTCAGCGATGGGGAGACTAGGGTTGGAGGCCAAGATCTCCTTTTTGATATTCTTCCTACCAGACTTAGGGCCTCATCACGACTTTGGCGGTAACCCTTAAATCCGGCGGTCGCGCTATTACCGCCGGATTTAAGGGTCTGCCAAATCAGGGCTTCGGCGGATTTCGCCCCAGCTCTGAGCTGGGGAGAAATCCGCCAAAAATTTGCATTATTACCGCCGGCGGGAAATCCGCCGGCGGTAAGAGCGTGAAAATTCCCCATTGAGCCCAATGGGAAATGGGGCATTCCCGAATGGGCTCAATGGGGAATGGGGATTAACATTACCGCCAAACTCGTGATCCGGCGCTATTAGCGCCGGGGAGTTCGGCGGTAGGGCTAATACCGCCAGCGGTAATACCGCCGGCGGTAACGCCCAAGTTGTGATGAGGCCCTTAGTGTGAAGGGAAGGATAATCAATGGAGAAGCAGTTGGAGAATATAGGAGAAACAGAAAGCGCCATGGGTGTGGTCGAGAGAAAAAGGAGGTGGGGAGAAGCAGGATGGGGGGAGCAGGTAGGAGTGGAACAAAGAGAACGGTGAAGTCACTGAGCCAGCAAGTTACAGAATAGAAACAATACGAGCAAAGTGCAGAACAAGTTAGCAAAATGCAGTTAGATTTGACTTTTAACTGAAATGCAAACTACAGCTAGATTTGACTTTGAACCAAAATGAGAAACACAGCTAGAATTGATTTTTAACTCAAATGCAAAGCAAAGCTAGATTTGTTTTTAACCAAAATATGAAACACAACTAGAATGGACTTATTAACTAAATTGCACAGCACAGCTACAGTTGACCTTAACTAAAATGCAAAGCACAGCTAGATTTGGTTTTGAACCAAAATGCAAAACACTGCTAGAATTGAAATTTACACTTGGGTTCAGATGCCAGAAAACGATGTAAAACGCAAAGTAATTAGGAGTGTGAACATGGAAGATAAGCAGAGAGTGAGGAGAAGTCAAGAGGGGGGTAAGAATGTGACGAGAAGGAGGGAACTAACCCATGGTTAACCCATGCAGGTTCTGTGGCACAGTGGACTAAGGCATCCACTACATGGACCTGTGTTTGACCTCATGGTCACAGGTTCGAATTCCGGTAGGTCCACTCCGCCTTTCATCTTTCCGAGCTCGATAAAATGAGTACCATTAAGTGAGGTAACAATAAACATTTGTTATGAGTGCTGTAAGGATATTTGGCGTGTTACAGCACAGAGTACAGCACTACTGCACAGGTAGCAATTTTTTTTTTGCAGCACCACCACAATGGTGCGGTGCATTGCTATATGTGTTACCAGATTAACAAGGAAAGACAGGCCATTCAGTCAAAAACGATTTTAACATATAAGATGCAAATCTATTTTTACAGTTAAAAGTACACGTGCACATTCAAAAATGCACACTATTTTTCACCTGAAATGCTTATGGTGCGAGAGACACATTTGAAAATAATAACTAACCTTACTGACAACTAACCTGACTAATGAAACATAATCCACTAATAAAAATGTGTCTCCACTACAGAATTAGGCCTATTCTGAAAGTGAACTTTTAAACGCACATCCATTTTTTTTCTGTTCTCTCTGCTGCCCTGTCCACATAACTACAGGAAGCAAATGGGCTCGAAAGAACAGGAAATCAGTTGGTTACAAAGTATTACTATAAAAATGAGCCATTGTGTAGAGAAGGAGGAGATGGCGTGATTAATTCTGATTGGAGCAGCGTCATAGCAAGTATCATGCTAGAGGGAGTGATCAGGCTTTTTGCTGGGGGAAGTTTGAGGGAGGAGAAAGGCAGTCGAGATTGGGGAGAGCTGAAAGAAGGACCTTTCCACTGGCTGAGGCATTCCTATCTGCAAAAGCTGAGAATTCCAGGCAATGACCCCGGTTTGAGAAGGCAAGCGTTCCTTTTTACTGGAGTTAATCTTCAAGGGAGCCACATTCAGAAAGAGAACAGCCAAAGAGAACAACTAAAAAGATAAGGTAATTACAGAAGTGTGGGAGCTGAGTGTGTACGATAATATGCAGTCAGTGTAGGATTCCTGTGCATGCCTTAATCAAATGCTAATGTTGCAATTTGAGTTCTGTTCTCCGCC
The DNA here is from genome assembly GCF_040938575.1 of Ambystoma mexicanum. NCBI lineage: Eukaryota > Metazoa > Chordata > Amphibia > Caudata > Ambystomatidae > Ambystoma > Ambystoma mexicanum. The sequence goes on along the minus strand of NC_090921.1, from coordinate 1,410,019,563 downwards.
ACTCTCTTTGCAGTGTGTCATAGACAATGCTTTTACTGTACCATTTTATTTATTTCTGTAAAGAATGAGATCGTGTTTAATTGCAACTTTTATAATACAGAAAAATATTTGAAAACAGACGGGTGGTGTATTTACTATTTACCATTACAATGCTGATGATGTGGGGAGATTTTAAACAGTGCAATGGTCATTTTAAGACAGATGTGTGCATGTCAGATTCAGTATGAACAGTTGTGAGTGACTGTAGCATAGCTCGTTGGAGGTACATGAGCCAACGGGAAGAGAGACTCTCTGAACATAGCTCCCTACCGTATATAAGGTAGTGGAAATTACCACAAGATTACCATATATAGCTCTCTGTCGTAAATAAGTCAGTGAGATCGCCCATGGTGGCACACTAACACTAACACTGAAAAATGTGGTATTCCTAAAATGTAGGTCTGAGGTCTCTCTAGTGATTACACGAAAAATCTAAGCAAAGATAAGGGATTCTGGACATTGGGGCCACAAATAAAACAAGGGAATTATGCCCACCAAAATACCACCAACCACGCCTACCACCCACGCATACCAAATATGCATGCCTGAATGCTGAAATAATGCATGTTCACTGTATTATTGTTGTACATGGCCCAATCTGAATACAAGGAGTGATTGTTGCTAAGTTATATTTCGGCGGTAAGAAAATACCGTCAGGCCCCAAATCTCCACAAAATACCCTACAGTGCCAAGATGCCCCTTTGGGGGTGAATGTGTGCTTTACAACTACACCTGTTATGTTATGGTTAAGCGTGTGTTAATGTCATGGTCTAGATTACTTTCAGGAATGAGGTAGCAGCATCATGTGCAGAGGTGAAGAAGGGTCTCAGGCAGCAGACAGGGAGCAGACATGGGCCTTACAAAATGGGCCTTTGAAGTAGGGGGCCGGCTAAAGCCTGCTGGTCCCCAATAGGATATTTTATGGGCACGCAGATAAGCAGATAGGGGAGGAACTTCTGGCTGCCTTCACAGGCCGAAAAATGTGGTTGCCATTTTGGAATTACTGCGTGTATGGCATGAAAAAAGCACCCTAGTTGTGCATTTCCAGCACTTGCAGCAACAAAAATTGAGGGGCACCAGAGAAAAAGATGCCGGAGAGCGCAGCAAAAGCACACAGAATGTGTGAAGTATTACAACAAGTTTAAACAAGTTAGTTATTTTTTCGTGTCTTTTTATTAAAGATAAATGTTTGTGATCCAAACCACTCTTGCACAAATGTAGGATATGGACACTGTAATGGCCATAACAGGGATGTGTAAACTAAAGAATAACAAGGAGTTGTCATTATTTCTTGGGCTAGTAGAGTACTTCCTTACACTTGTAAAACAAATGCTGGAAAAGCACAGAAAATTAGGAAACCTACTAGAAAGGGAAGTTGCTTCATGTGGTCTCTGTAGTGTGAAACATAGTTTCACAATATCTGGAGGGAGGCGGCCATAGCCCCTGTTCTGGAACTAGTTCATGAACAGAGGATGACTATTGTCTACCCTGATTTGAACAAAACTGCCTTAGCAGCAGTTGTCGTCCAGCCAGTGGCAGTTTTAGTCAGTTCCATGTGATATTAACAAAAAATGAAAAAACGAAAACATTTTTAATGAATCTAAAATATCGAAAGAAAATACAGATTTATATAATGTTTTCATTTGGGGGATACAGACCCCAAGCCCCACGTTTGTCTTGGTCGATAACCCCCCCAACACCCTCCCCACCTGTTTTAATCCCTTACCCCAACCCCCATATATATTTTAATAAAACATTCTGTTATTAGATATTGTAGGTTTGTTAAAAAGTTATTCGTTATTTGAAATTCATTAACATCATTGAATACCGTTTTAGTCTAGTCTAGTGGGATACTAGAAAGCAATGTAGCATTCACTTTGAGAACATTTAAAGGGGTGGAAACACATTACTCAGTAATTGAACCTAAAGTCTTGGGGTGCTTCTGGGGGATTAATACATTCAAAATGTACTTATGAGGAAGGCCTTCCACAGTTTAAACAGACCACAATTTTTAATGGTAACTTTTAATCTAAAAGCATGGTCAAAGTGTCCAGGAGAACCTTTCTCTGGATCAAAGTTTTGCAGGGATTGTACTTTGAGGTTGACCATGTATGATGTAGTGAAAATGTGGTGGCAGATAAGCTAAGTAGCAAAGGGACAGAACTTGTCGATGAGGATGATGGTTGCATCAAAGATGAAGCCGGGGAAATAATGGGAGGAGTGTTTTTGGTTAGGTGATATGTTGAGGAAGTAAATGGGATGCATCGCATGAGCCAGTGAATGGGGGTGGCTGGCTGTGAGAGGACAGATGGGGTGTTTGAGCCATAACTGGGCATTGATTTGTAAGTGTGTACATGCTCCAAAGTAAGGTACAGAAAAGTATGCATTGGTACTTTTTGTGGTGCCTAGGGCATGGTAAAAGGTCACACACTTGACTCAGTGTTCACTGGGGATGGTCACAGGAAATTCCCAGTGGCCACACCATATCTCTTTAAAGTGCATGGAGAAGCTCAGTGCATGGTCAAAGTCCATGCCCTGTTCAAATGGCAAACTTGGAATAGCTGGATGTGAAACCTAGTGGGCACTGTTGGTGTAATACCCTATGTCATTTAAATTGTATCAATAAATAAATACCTGAACATCTTTGTTAGGTACAGTTATGTTTAACCTACTGTAATGAGTCTATATACATTCAGGTAAAAAACGTTACGAGTGTCGACAATGTGGTAACAGTGCAAAAACACCGACACCACATAATTGACTGGTTATGGTTTCTTAAGCAACCATAACTCTGCCATGGCCATGCACTGACCGTCATAACACCACACATGACATCATAGATGCCATGCACATACCCACAGTTTCTACATGACATGAGTAAACAAAATAGAGTAGGTACCACAAACAAGTTATGTTGAGATTTAGGGCCTGATTCATGGAATTAATTACATGGGAAATAGGGGACTTGCACAGAAAACTGCATGCAAATCCGCATTCGTCGATTCATGGCACCGACTGTGCAGGACTTTCTTGGGACTTGCGCGGAGTTCTCGCAGACCCGGAACATCTGTTTGAGCCATTGAGAGCCTTGCGCGAGAGACCGCGCAGAGTGTGGACGTAGCTTGCGCAGAGGCCTGAGAAAGGGGCAGAACACAGACAACGGGGAAGAACGTGCCAAAAAGTGGCCATTTCCAGGGACATCCCGCAGGCAGTCCCTTGTGCGTCCACATTTACGGCAGAGAAATGGCAATGCAAACCCCTCGTTCACTACACCATCCGAAGGCAGGCGTAAGTACACTTGCACATAGGACCCACAGCTCAGAGGTATGTTTTAATGTCGGATTTAGGGGTGCATGTATGTAACCTGGGCTCCGATCTAATTTAGGGGGCCGCGTAAGCAGTGTAGCTGGGTGCAGGAACGGTTTACGGGGGTAAGCACACAGATTTTGCGAGGTTAGGCCAAGTTACGATTTTGCATATGCATGTTTTCGGGGTGCTAGCAACTGTCATGGGAGACCCTGCACATGGTCCCGGAGATACAGGCCTGCTTGCGGGGGAACTCACATACTGCTTGAAGGGTGTGTGTATTCACGCACAAGGGAGTGCGCAAAGTTAGCTGTTCTGGTTGTTTATGCTTTGCATATGGACATGTCGGGGGCTTTCCGGCCCTGACATGCCATTACGGTTACTTTGCACAGTAAATTCCATGAATATGCGGGGTGTGCATTTTTTATTCTGCGCACAGGCTTCTGGAGTGTCCTTCTCAGCATGCGGCCCTTGTGGGACTTCTGCATACATTTCCATGAATTTGGCCTTTACTTTTCATTGAGAGCCAAAACAAAAGAAATCCCGAATTGGCAATGAAGGTTATTTGAAAATGCTCTGTTCCATGGAAATTAGTATAATGTACAACGTCTTGAACAGTGTTTAGCAGTGGCCGAGTTAAGGTTGTGTTAGAAACCCTAATTGTTGATATGTCATTGTTTGACGTTTCGCACCGTAACCATAATATATAACTGAAACATTTTCAGTTAATTTTATCACTGCTTAGTAGAATTTTAACCCCTACTATTTTATATTTTTGTTTTTATTGGACATTTGTAGGGCGCTTACACAGTAAGAAATTGTGTTTGAAAGTGCCCACAGGGCAAAGGGAAGGGAACAACGAAAAACAGCAAGACAATTGGATATGATAATAAAGACGGGCGAATGTCAAAGTGGTCCGACTATTCCTTGTGAACATTTGCACCGTGCATGTTCAGAGAGAGAGATTAGGGAAAGGGGATGGGGGTAAGTGCTAGCGGTTCAACAGAGGGGAGAAGTGCCAGAGAGCACATTTCAGAGGCAACAGGTAAGTGTCAGGCGGTGACCACTAGATTGAAGAAGGTTCACTAGCCCATAAAATAAGTGCTGGCCTGTGAGACAACACAGGCCAAGTGGTGCCCGAAGGCAAGCGCAGGGCAACGGCGGATGCTGCAGCCTATATAGTTTAAGTCATCAAGGACTATGCTGAAGACTGAGTTGGCTTGAAATACACTATGTACATGTGGTAGGGGGTGAGACCACACTGTCATCGCTTCAGTAGTTGATGCAAGTTGTTTTCTAGTGGTTCCTATGCAGAATAAAATGCAGAATCTATTAAGGTTGGCACCAAAGCGAGGTTTGTAATGTGTCACAGAGAAATATTGTAAGAAGATGTAATAACGTCCATGTGAAGGTCTGTTTAAAATAATAGGCAGTGCGTAAGCTTTATTAGATTTTCAATATTATGTGTAAACAACCTATTCTGCTCATATCTTAATAATCAAAGCTCAGTCAGGCCTTGGCATGCTTTAATAATATAAACACATCAACATGTTTTAGCATGCGTATTGACTAAATTAGAATCCTAAAACTGTGAACCTTGCCAAAAACTCATCGACCCCCTCCCCAGCGCAGCATTTTACCTTCGATTGGGATTAATTCCCTGTGCTTGCAATTGCTCTGGTATTATTTTCTAAAAGAAACAAGTTTAATCCGGTTGCTGCCTCTAGCCACGCTTATCACAATTGCTCCCTTCTGCGTCAGCTTAATTTCACGACCAAAATATGCCATTATTCAACTGTATTAAAATGATAATGATATAAAACCCACAATGTGGGCGTGTTAGCGATTCTTATAGACGCGTTATGAGGCACAGAGCGTGTGCATAACAAGTTGCATGCAAAAAAAGCGAGATGCGAAAAGATAAAGGGTGTTAATGGGCGAAATTTTGAGAAGGATGAATCAAGTGACGTAGATATATCTTTCAAACGACCGCATTAGACGGTCTCATGAGGGGCGATATCCTTCAACAGCCTGGAAGATTCTGCAGTAAACACCAACACATTCAGGTGAAGGCCTGCCCATTATCCATCTGTTCGCAGGCCCAGGTTTTGCTTCTATCAACAAAGAAAATGTGCAACCCACTAACATGCTTCCTGATAATGAATATTCATTAATGCTCAGACATCTCCTGCTCATTATTTCTCCTCCTGCAACAAAACACGCGAAGGGTTGTTCCCTGCTCGGCGACGCATTTCTAAGTAAATGTCATTTTCTATCTGGAAATGCAGCATTCCGACCCACCATGCCTACTTTCCCGAAGCTCAAGCAAAGTGCAGTGCCTTAAAGAAACTGATATGGGAGAAGTTGTCTTGATGGAAATCAAGCAACATGTGACCCCTGGCGAATACAGACTTATGGACACACTATGGACTGTAATATTGTTGGATTTAATCAGTGGTCAAGTCTAAAAATGTAAGTAGGAGGACTCATCAACAAACGCAATGGGATGTGACGTCACCATAAATTAGCATATCAAGGTGAAATATACACATTTCATTAAATGGGCTTTGCATAACCACCCAAATTGAACAGGACGAATGGCGTTCATAAAAACACACACAAAAGCAAGAAAGGATATTTTCTTCTAATAGTTTTTTTGGGAAACGTTAAAAGGTGTGCATGCTTTACACTCCAAGAACCAATACAAACGTGATATTTCACCTTTAGTTGCTTGTTAACTTTCATCAGGTTATATAGTGCTTTGGTGGAGTGTATGGCCTACAAACCTAATGAATGCAGTTTGATCCCCGATTTTGGCTTTAATTCATAAATTCAAAGAGGACATCCAATGTTTCTCTTTTTGCTGGGGGGGGGACTGAGTCCACCCTCTGAATAAAGTGGGTGGACTCCATCCCCCTCCTCGACTTGAGCCCTGGATTTAATGCTAATTAGAAACTGTTCTATGACTGATCTTCGTGCATTCCTTCCCTCTAGACTGTACTCTTTTTCTGTTCCCTCCCTTTGGGTCTCACCCCCATGTCCCTTTTCACCTGCACCTTCTCAGACCATGTCCCCTGCACCTCAGGCGTGAGCTCCGTATGTATTCCGGGAGACCATGGTGGGTGGGAGTAACTTGGGCAGTATGAATAACTAGAGTGCATTACTATCAGACAACAAATGATAGTGGTGCTTTATTTAGCATAGTTCGTCCATTAGGCCAACGGCGCATTAGAAATAGTTTACTAATCATTCTATGTTTGACCTAAGTATTAATACAACAGAGTGATGTGCAAGCAATATGCAGATTACTCAGCATCCCTGCCTGAGCATCAAGGGAGAGATTATTTGTGAAGGCAGACATCACAAGAAACACCTGCATGCTGTAAGGGAGAGAACCAAAGTATGCTAGCAAAAAAAGCGTGCTGATCATGGTAGAAAATAAACACATGAAACGTAACATTTGAGTACAAGTGGCGCATATTAAACGATAGGGCCTTACGTTTAAAGCTAAACTTGAAATGCCATCAGTAGTGTTGTCTGTTTAGACTAAGGAACAATGGCAAGCACAGTCCCAAGGGTTCTGTTGTTGCTCCATCAGCTCGTTGCAGAGCTCCACGTGTTCAAGGACATTCCCCACTCTGTCGTCGATGACAATGCACTCAGGTGCAGAGACCAACTCACGCAGTCTTTCCAAGTAATGCTCAATAAACAGCCCGGAACAACACTGTCTATAAGACAGGCTATCGTTTCATTTAAAAGAGCCTTCCAAGATGCGTGCCCTGAATCTTAGCATTTACATAATTGCAGTGGCTGTGGGATGCATTACTTGAAAAGCTAGGTTGGAATCAGGTACTAATGGCATCTGGGCTTGTGCCTAAAGACCTCCATTTTAAACTTTGTCTTGGGTTTCCCTGAAATATAAGCTAAAGTAATTGCATAGAATGTTGACATTGAGCAAACTGGTTATTGTAGAAGAGAGTGTGTGTTTAGTAGTCTAGTGTCTTGTAATGTTTAATTGTCTTGTATTCTCAAAGTCTTTTTCTAGTGTAAGATATATGTTGCTCGATGTATATATATTACGACACCTTGATCTAATGCCCCCTAATTATGCAGTCGCTGTATAAAACATGTGAGATTGCAGGCTATCATTGTTTTTTCTAAGGCAAGGCAGATTAGTACAGGGTGTTCTTGGTATAAATGGTATATATGCCTTGTAGGAAACGTGTTGTGCTGTACTAGAGCAGTGGAGAGTTTGTCAGGGCATAAGTTCAGCATAGAGATCAAGGACTTGAATTGAAAGACAACGAATTCATGGTTGGAACATAAACATTGATTAACAAAAATGTATTGCAGCTGATGTGATAATGCTCTGCTTTAGATACTGTATCCTTGCAACTGAATCTAAGACCTCAATTAATTGTGCAGAATGAGGTCATGGTTAACATTGTTTTAACGAGGTGTAGTCACTAGTCCATGTTATGAGGGAAAAGAGCAGATTGTTTGTTTCAGCATCTGTTATTGGGTTTATGTAGTAGCCTGCACATAGACGATTAGGAGTCTCTTTTTTGGGAGTATTTTGCGATATTTGTTTCCACTTTTGCCCAACAGGTTGTAGGGAAAATGACTGGTTTGTACATATCTGTTACTTTTCTAGTCAATGCATTCTCAAAAGGATTGCTATGGGTACCGTGCGACACTGAGAACCTTGTTCAGCTGGCAAAGCCACGTCCAATAACGTGTGATGGGTAGCTAACTGGCATATGCTTACAGTGAAGTGATGTCATGCATCAGTGGACACCACTGGAGTGAAGTACTGGATCAGTAGGACAGGCCGTGCACCCCTCAGAGCATTCACGAGAAAAGGAGGGACTTCTCCTTGGGAAGTAATGCAAGTCAATATGATATCAAATCCAACATTGAGGTGGGGGAAAAAGAGAATTCACTTTGGGAAGAGAGGGTTGGTGGAAGGGCTGTCTGAATCTATTTAAACAAAACAGGGGGGGGGCAAAAAGGTTAACAGGGTGTTGCCCTTACTTTATACACTTTTTAACACAAAAAATAGGCAAAAACCAGCAGTCTCGTAATTGCGTTATAGCCAGTTAGAATCCATGTACATTCACACACATAGTGGAAGAGAGTGGTGAAGGACCAACAAGGCTGAAAGTATTACAACACTTAGAAGTTGTTAGTTTATCTCTTTTTCTATCTCTGTTAGATAAGCGACACACCACCATGACCTAGCTGAGGCGTGAGGTTGAGGTAGGGATAGTTAGACACTCGCGCTATCCTTTCTGTCCCTCGTCACAGCCTTGTCCTCCCTTCTTGGAAATTGAACATTGGTCCTCACCACCTAGGTTGTATAATATGGATTTTAACTGGCTATAACGCAATTACGACACATGTCTGAATCTATAACATCGATTGTATAAGAAAATATATAGATACATTTATGGGTGCATGTACAGAAATGGTTATAGTGTTGCTGTAGTTGGAGGATGTGTGGAGCCTTGTGGTGATCGAGGTCCAAGCATTGCTTCCGATGCCCCCACCACGTCGGTGAAATAGTGCCATTTCTGAAACTTTCATTCTCTGCTACTGTGAAATCCTGTTTGGACCAGATGACGTGCCATGTGGGGACAAAGATTTGTGCAATATGTACCACAACTTGCCTCAGAGTTGTGTTAGTCATAAACTCTTCAGAGAGGTTGGTCAGTACAGGAATCATCCAGGAAACCACAATATATTAAATAGTAAAAGGAAAGTAATGCCACTGTAAGTCTTCATAAAAAAGCACACTTTACTACAGACTCAACAATTACTAAAAACACTAACTTACCCCTGCAATGATAAGCACAGAAGAACTGGTTGACTATCTGAAATGTGGACACTAGGTGCTATGAATTTTATTGCAGGAAGAATATCACAAATAAGCAGCTGATTGAGTAAAAAAAAAACAAAAAACACTAAAATAGTATTAAAAAAAATCCTGAGCCAATATTTGGAAAAGGGTCCTAAGAGCTGCCTAGGGTCCAAAGTAAAGACACATTGTCAGGGTAGCTAGTGTGCCCGGGAATTGCATCTGTTCCATTCATCGTTTCCTTTGTTTGTTTTGGTGGCACAATATTGTGATCTCGTTGGTTCATGGATATATTCAAGTTCTGGTTCACCAGTCACAATTTGGCTAGATGGCACTTAATTTCCACTACTGGGTCATGGAGAAGGTACCTCAATATGCTGAATGGCACTTGGCCAATGCTGCAGTATCTTCAATGACAGAGTTTTATTGGTATGACCAAGTGGTTTGATTGTGTTTCCTTTAGTTTGGTTTAGTTTATTTTCTCATATAATGCGTCTAACCCAGGGGTATCTGGCACTTTTACTTGGCAATGCAGCAAGGTATAAGATTACAAGCATGGCATTACATAATTAAAATATAGACATGAGGCATATTTACAGAATAAAGTGTTACACTGTTGCAAATTTACAATAGAGCCGACACTAATGGTCCTGATAGGCGGACTCAGGTGAGCCCAGGAAGTCAACTGGCTTAGGTTACATAATAGACTCAAGACAAGCATGCCTAGATTTGTCAATGCGGGAAGAAGCTATACAATTACATACAATGCAGCAGGAAATTGAAGGAAGGAACTTTGCTGATAACTAAGTTAGATTGAGTGCTGGGCGAAGAGCCAGGATTTGACTTAATCTCTGAAAGCCCAGAAAGAGGGTTTTGCTGTGATGTCTGGGGGGAGTTTGTTCCAACATTTAGCCACAAGTAACGGGAAGCTTGAACCTCCTGCAGTTTTCATTTTATATTTTAGGATGTTAAGACAGTTGAGGTAGAGGGATCCGGTGGGTCTGTCTGACTGATTCCTTGAGAATTTAATAATGAGGTATTCTGGAGCTGTGTTAGATAGGCATTTATGCGTGATGACTAGCGATCATAGCGTGATTCTGTCACGCACAGGAAGCCAGAGTGTGTCATGTCTGATGGCTGTAATGTGGGAGGAGCGAGGGATATTCAAAGCCATTCTAAGGGCGTTATTTTGTAATACTTGAAATCTGTTTCAGTTCCGAGCCGAGGAGCCTAAGAATAGGGGGTTGCAATGCTCCAGTTTCAAGAGGATTGGTGCTTGGGCTAGAGTAATGCAACTATTGGTTGATAAGTAGGGTTTGCAGGCAGGCATTTATGAGTTTATTAGTGTAGGCTGTGATATAGGCTATAGTGTTCACCTTTTTTCTTTAAGAGATAGAGTGGAGTCTAGATATACCCCTAGTGTTTTAACTTTGTTGGCAATGTTTATAGTGTTCCCATCAATTTTGAAAGACTTGTAGCGTTTGTCCAGATTGTTGAGGCGAACTTGTGATCTGATGATTATAAGTTCAGTTTTTCCGTCATTTAGACTGTGGGCAGCCATCCTGGCCCGAATCACAAGGTAGATATCATTTATCATTTTAGAATCTTTAACATAGCAACCAGAGAGAGTGATGAGGCTCTGGGTGATGTCCGCGTAGTTTGTGTAGGTGATGCCAAGATCATGAAGATGGTCAAAGGGGAGCTTAGTAAAGATGTTATAGAGGGTTGGGAGACTCAGAAACCCTGTGGGACTCTGCAATGTATGGGTACAGGGGGAGCGGAGGCAGATGGTGCAAAGACCCTGGTGGTTCTATTAGAGAAGAACGATATGATCCAGCTGGCGGTGTTCGGTGAAAAGTCTGCAGCTGAGATTAGATGTTTGGTAAGGATCTGATGGTCGACAAGGTCAAACTCAGCTGAGAGATCCAGAAGTAGGAGGATAGCTAGTTTACCCTTGTCGTTGGTTTCATCCATCTGGATTTTTACGTCTAGGAGAGCAGTTTCAGTACCATGTTTTTGGTCTGAAGCCGGACTGCTGAAGTCCTAGTAGGTCATTATCTTCCAAAAGTTTTTGTATTTGGAGATAGGCAGCTCGGTCTAGTATTTTTAAGAGAAAAGGCACTGTTGTTATGGGTCTGTAATTGTTTGGTAAATTGGGGTCAAGATTAATTGTTTTGAGAAGCGGCATGACCCAGGCTTCTTTTAGGTTGTTGGGGACTCAGCAGGTTTTGAAGGAGGAGTTAATAAGGGCTGTTATGAATGGTGCTAGATCTCTTGCTACTTCCTTAATAGTCAGTGCTGGGCAATGATCTCCCTGGCAATTGGAGGGTTTGAGACCCTGGATGATATTTTCTACTTCTTTGGTAGTTACTGGTGAGAAATTGAATGGAGTACACGAGGGATCAGTGGGATCAGGAAGTTTGTGGTTGTGGCAACTCTTAGCTAGGCTGTTTTTTTTATTTCGATTTTAGTTTGTAATAAGGCTATTTTATCTGAGAGAGCCTTCTGTATGTTAGTACACCAGGCCTCATGTTTTAGGCAAGTATCCGTGATTAGAACTGGCGACTCAAGTTGCCGTAGTATGGTAAAGAGTTCTTCTGTACTTGACTTAGCGTTCTGGATTCTTTTGTTATAGATTTCTCTTTTGGTGCTGATGATAGCTGTTTTGTAGGTGGAGGCGGCTGCGGTAAACTTCTCTTTGTTGAGGGTTGAGGGGGATTTTCTCCAGAATGTTGCAGCAGCTCTTTTTTCATTGCGTAGCAATTTTAGGGCTGCTGTAAACCATTTATTTAGGGGGGCTGCAGGCTTAGCCTTAATAGATTTTAGCAGTGCAATTTTGTTTAGTGCTCGTTGAAGGGTTTTGTTATACATTTCAACCAACAAGGAATGGTCTTCATCTGAGTTGTGATGTATGCTAGTAATGGGGTGTAGAAGGGGCCGTAAATTGTCAAGAGTAATGTTGCGCTTATTTCTAGACAGAGTTTGGGGAGCTGGAGTCAAGTTGGTGATGAAGGGGCCCTTCTCCTGAATGGAGAAGGTGATGCAATGGTGGTCAGACCAAGCACAAGGTACTTTGTTGAGGATTGTGGTGGAGTAGTTGTAGTCTGCCAACCAATCCAGGGTTCTGCCTGTATTATGGGTGGGTTTGTTGATCTGGAGTTTGAAGCCCAGTTGTGAGATGGTATTTTCAAGGGTTGTGGCATTAGTGTCTTTGGGATCGTGGAGGCCTAGGTTAAAATCCCCTAGTAGGATGATTTGTGACCCAGGTCTAACATGTTGTGTCAGAAGGAGTGAGATGTCTTAATCGAAGGAGGAAATAGGGTCGGGGGGGGGCCATAGATGACATGGAATAAAATGGTAGAGGTGGCTGAAATCGGTAGTTTTACTGAGAGGATTTCCGCTGATGGGAGGGGGGTGCGGATGAATTCTCTGAGTCTGTGCTGGGATTTGCCTATGAAAGCCATGCCATCACCTTTGCCAGTGGCTCTGTCTGCTCTAATGATTGTGTAGTTGTCCAGGAGAACAAGTGTTAGGGTAGGGCCTGCGGCCAGTGATCCTAAGGTACAGTTGGGTGGTCTTAAGATTGGGGAAGTGGCATCATAAGGCTGATCACATGTGTGATGTCTCCAACGTAGTTTGCCTAACTATGAAACAGCAAGCATTAAGGAAGTATTATGGAAAATACTGTCAACATAAATGGAACGCAAGACAGTCTCCGTAATGGCAAACTGATGCTGAAAAACTGTGAGCTGCGTTGTTTCTTTCTAGTTTGAGGCAGATGACTCAGTGGGGGGAGAATCAAAGACCGATGGAAACAGTTTCAAGTTTAAGTGAGCGAGGCGCCACAAAAATGCATCATTTTAGTTATTATTTCCACCACTTATTCACACAACAAGGGTGCACCTGCAAGATGCAGGTAATAACCCGCACACCTGGGAGATGACACTTCACTTGACACATTGGGCCTTTGATTAGATTCCACTGAAGGAAATGCAGACTGCACTAATTTAATGTGGAACTTCATTTCTAAACTTGTCCTGGATATGTCAAAAATATAATCCTATTATCCATAGAAAATGGATTGTGTAACAGAGATTTAAAGGTAGGATTCTGTCAAGTGCTGTGAATGGCTAGCACATTCACTTTTCCTATTATACGTCAAATGAAGGGAATGAATCATCACTCATTCAGAGTCTTTTAATGGAATGTTTCATTTTCTCCATTAACTGTCAAACAAAATCCTCAACACCTAGGCCATGACATCGCCCCTTGCTCCACCTGACTCATTAGCACTGCCTGCCCCTCTCCTCCCCACCCCCGGGTACACCCCAGGGTAACCCCTCTTCTCTGCACCTCTGTATCCTACCCCTGCTGTATATCTGTTCTGTGGTTACCTCTGAAAGGCCCTCTGTTATGCATCTGTACTGTTGTATACCTCTGTAAAGCACTCTGTTATGTATCTGTATTGCTGTATACCTCTGTAAAGTTCTCTGTTGCTTCCCAAATCTAGGTCTGCACTCAATACATACAATAATAATAATAATAATAATAATAATAATAATAATAATAATAATAATAATAATAATGACAACATTTTTAATAGTAAAATTGGTTTATATAGTATCCCTCGGTATACATATGTAGAAAAGAATTGATTGTTTTCTGTTTGTTTGAATAACATTGGTGTTTGATTCAGTCTAATAGTGTAGTGACTTTAGGTTTCAACTCAGAGCTAGCTTGCCCTCTCACCCCCGGAAGTCTTACAGAGGAGCATGTTAGAAAACACTTTAAATTCAAAGAGTATGAAATCTGTGGGCTTGGCAGGAGATTATGATTTACTATGAACAGATGGTCTATTTTATGAGCCAGCCTCAAAGTACATGTATCCATTAGCTGGCACCTTTTGACCCTGCTCTCTTATAGAAATCAGCCAGTGCTGGAACCTATGATATGAGAACAATGGGGCCTGTCAAAAATGCCTAACCAAACAATAATGGCCTTAAAAAGAGCTGTTTACATAACTCATATATTGAGCAAGTAACTCAATTTGAATTAAATTACATGTCCAGTCATATACATTTCCTTATGTTTAGACATCACCCGCTTTTCATTAACTCTCTGCAAATGCAAATATGGTTCATAATTCTGGAACTAAAAGACCTATTTTGTTTCTAAGATCAGACACACCTTGTTAATTCGACACAGAATTCAAATTGTATACATTAATCAGATATTATTCAAATGAGAAAAATGCATATCTTTATGATGCAATATGCCAAATAGTTTGTTGTGCACCCATATATTCCAATAATGTAAATTTCATTGAATTAGTATGTTGCTGTCATGAATAACGGAAGAAAAACAAAATGGCATTCAGCATTGTGGAGGGTAATCGGCCTTCTCCATGGTTAATGTATAAAATATAAAACTTGTAATCATGCAATGAAAAATAGGGTTGTGTATTAAATGGGAGTATCTGATTTTTGGGTGAGACAAAGGGGGTAATTCATAGAATTCAGCGCACAAGTGGCGCAGGCGGCTGGCGCACAGTGTGCGCGTGCGGCAGCCTGCGCCAGCCGCGTGCACCAAAATCCATTTCCGCGCACAGCGTATTCATGGATTTAAACATCCATAACCAGCCGTGATGCAGAGTGGCGCAGCGACCCTGCAGCAGCACCAGTTACGCCCCCAACCCCTCACCATGCGCCATGAACAGCGCACAAATCCCGTACATGGCACACAGGCCAGTGGACCAGCATACAGCCCCCCAACCATGAATACGCCTGTAAAACTCCCCGCACACCCCTCCGAATACACGTACCCAGCTGCGTGGGGAGAATCACATGCGATTGGCCCTGTGCGAGCGGGGTACGTGTTTACGGGGATGCACAGGGAGAATCACACGTGATTGGCCCTGTGCGAGCGGGGTACGTGTATTTCGGTGGTGCGTGGGAAGTTTTACCCACGATTGGCCCTGTGTGAGTGGGGTACGTGTATTTCGGGGGTGCGTGGGAAGTTTTACCCGTGATTGGCCTTGTGCGAGCGGGGTACGTGTATTACGGGGGGTGCGTGGGGAGGATCACACGCGATTGGCCCTGTGCGAGCGGGGTACATGTATTTCGGGGGTGCGCGGGAAGTTTTACACGCGATTGTCCCTGTGCGACCAGGGTACATGTATTACGGGGGTGCGCGGGGAGAATCACACACGATTGGCCCTGTGCGAGCAGGGTACGTTTATTTCGGGGGTGCGCAGGAAGTTTTACCCGCGATTGGCCCTGTGCCAGTGGGGTACATGTATTTCGGGGGTGCGCGGGAAGTATTACCCGCGATTGGCCTTGTGCGAGTGGGGTACGTGTATTACGGGGGTGCATGGGGAAAAATCACACGCGATTGGCCCTGTGCGAGCGGGGTACGTGTATTTCGGGGGTGTGCGGGAAGTTTTACATGTGATTGGCCCTGTGCAAGTGGGGTACGTGTATTATGGGGGTGCGCGGGGAGAATAAAATGCGATTGGCCCTGTGCGAGCTGGGTGCGTGTATTTTGGTGGTGCACGGGAAGTTTTACACGCAATTTGCCCTGTGCGAGTGGGGTACGTGTATTTTGTGGGGTGTGCAGGAAGTTTTACATGTGATTGGCCCTGTGCGAGCAGGGTATGTGTATTTCGGGGGTGCGCGGGGAGAATCACACGCGATTGGCCCTGTGCGAGCGGGGTACGTGTATTTCGGGGATGCATGGGAAGTTTTACACGTGATTGGCCCTGTGCGAGCAGGGTACGTGTATTGCGGGGGTGCGCAGGGAGAATCACACGCGATTGGCCCTGTGCGAGCAGGGTACGTGTATTTCGGGGATGCGCAGGAAGTTTTACCCGCGATTGGCCCTGTGCCAGTGGGGTACATGTATTTCGGGGGTGCGCGGGAAGTATTACCCGCGATTGGCCTTGTGCGAGTGGGGTACGTGTATTACGGGGGTGCGCGGGGAGAATCACACGCGATTGGCCCTGTGCGAGTGGGGTACGTGTATTTCTGGGGTGCGTGTGAAGTTTTACCCACAATTGGACTTGTGCGAGCGGGGTACGTGTATTACAGGGGTGCGCGGGGAGAATCGCATGCAATTGGCCCTGTGTGAGCGGGGTATGTGTATTTCGGGGGTGCGCAGAGAAAGTCACACGCGATTGGCCCTGTGTGAGCGGGGTACGTGTATTTCGGGGTTGCGCGAGGAGAATCACATGCGATTGGCCATGTGCGAGCGGGGTATGTGTATTTCGGGTGTGCGCGGAAAGTTTTACCTGCGATTGGCCCTGTGCGAGCGGGGTACGTGTATTTCAGGGGTGCACGGGAAGTTTTACCTGCGATTGGCCTTGTGCGAATGGGGTACGTGTATTACGGGGGTGCGCGGGGAGAATCACAAGTGATTGTCCTGTGCGAGCGGGGTACATGTATTTCAGGGGTGCGCGGGAAGTTTTACACGTGAATGGCCCTGTGCGAGTGGGTTACGTGTATTATGGGGGTGCGCGGGGAGAATAAAATGCAATTGGCCCTGTGCGAGCTGGGTACATGTATTTCAGTGGTGCACGGGAAGTTTTACATGCAATTTGCCCTGTGCGAATGGGGTACGTGTATTACAGGGGGTGCTCGGGGAGAATCACATGCGGTTGGTCCTGTGCGAGCAGGGTATGTGTATTTCGGGGGTGCGTGGGAAGTTTTACCCGCGATTGGCCCTGTGTGTGCGGGGTACATGTATTTCGGGGGTGCGTGGCAAGTTTTACCCACGATTGGCCTTGTGCGAGCGGGGTACGTGTATTACAGGGGTGCGTGGGGAGAATCACATGCGATTGGCCCTGTGCGAGCGGGGTACGTGTATTTCGAGGGTGTGCTGGAACTTTTACACGTGATTGGCCCTGTGCGAGTGGGGTACATGTATTTCGGGGGTGCGCAGGGAAAATCACACGCGATTGGCCCTGTGCGAGCAGGGTACGTGTATTTCGGGGGTGCGCAAGGAGAATCACACGCGATTGGCCCTGTGCAAGCGGGGTATGTGTAAGTTACCCGCGATTTGCCTTGTGCGAGTGGGGTACGTGTATTACGGGGGTGCGCGGGGAGTATCACATGCGATTGGCCCTGTGCGAGTGGGGTATGTGTATTTCGGGGGTGCACGGGAAGTTTTACACACGATTGGCCCTGTGCAAGCGGGGTACGTGTATTTAGGGGGAGCGGGGGGAGAATCACACGCGATTGGCCCTGTGCGAGCGGGGTGTGCGAAGGGGTACGTGTATTTCGGGGGTGCCCCAACTAATTGTTAGTGTGTGTCCTCTAGGTGTGCCCTCTCCCCCTTTCCAGGGCCTGCAGGCAGACCACAGCAAAGGGGAACACACTGCACCCCTGGCCATGCCCCACAGGCAGCCCATCCACCCTGGTGAAGCCCCCCAGCCAGCCCACATGTCACCACGCACAAGTGAGCACCGACACATGTCCCCCAGCACCCCATCCACCCAGCATTGAGGGTCAGGCCCCGAATCATGTCCCCCAGCACTCCCATCCACCCAGCATTGACGGGCACCTGACAGCAGGCCCCAACTCATGTTCCCCAGCACCCCCATCCACCCAGCATTGAGGGTCAGGCCCCGACTCATGTCCCCCAGGACCCCCATCCACCCAGCATTGACGGGCACCTGCCAGCAGGCCCCGACTCATGTTCCCCAGCACCCCCATCCACCACAGCATTGAGGGTCAGGCCCCGACTCATGTCCCCCAGCACCCCCATCCACCCAGCATTGAGGGTCAGGCCCCGACTCATGTCCCCCAGCACCCCTATCCACCCAGCATTGACAGGCACCTGCCAGCAGGCCCCCGACTCATGTTCCCCAGCACCCCCTATCCACCCAGCATTGACGGGCACCTGCCAGCAGGCCCCGACTCATGTTCTTCAGCACCCCCATCCACCCAGCATTGAGGGTCAGGCCCCGACTCAGGTCCCCACCCAACATGTCATGAAGATGCACATTCATGGGCCTCATGTCCACCAAATTCCCACTGCACACCACCCTAGTCTTTAGATACAATCAAGTTTCCCATCCACCCTACACTGAAAGGCCTATTACTTGTCACTAATCAAAAGTCAAATATGCACATCAACACGTGTCCGTCACACACACACACTGGGTGCGAGTGATTGTGTAAACCCACATTGTGACATGCAGTAAACCAAAGAGCAAATACCACACATGGAATTAAGCATTCAAAATGTATGGTGCACAAAAATAATAAAAATGATTCAAAGCATGTAAATAATCATAAACAAGAAAAAAAGGCATGTCCAAATCAAAAAAAATAATAATGATGACACAATCCAAATTGAATCCTAAATAAAGTTTGTCAAAAATCCTTGTCCACCAAAGTAAATCCAAAGAAAACCAAAATCCCAAAAATCCATTGATCCATGGTGAGGGTAAATGATGTTCGAAAAAAAAATCCACTGTCCAACTATGTACAAATATTGCAACAAGGGTCCATGAGCCCAACAAATGAAATGAAACCTATATACAAAACTCTACCTAATTTACAACTATATACAAACATGTGGGGCATTGTCCAAGAGTCCCAAAATAATAAAAAAAAGAAAAGAAACCTATCACTAACTAACTATATACAATGGCGGCGGGCAAGTCCTGCGGCTCACTCTGTGATGTTGCGGGCCAGGGCATCATCGAACTCCATGTCTATCTCCTAGAGGCGGGATTCTGCACTCATGGCCTGTTCCAACTCCCTGCAAGTTTTCTCGAGGCACTCAGCCCGCCTCAACGCCCGACGCATGGAGAACTCCGCCCTGACCATGGTGAGCCGCGCCTCTTCCACCCGCCGCTGCTCCGCATCTATATGCTGGCCCAACCGCAGCCACACGGAAGACACTCCCATTCCAGGGTTCTCCTGCCCTCTGGCCGATGCCTGCCCCTCTGATGTTGATGGCCCCAAGCCAACATCGCTCCCACCTAGAGCCTGCTGCTGTCCATGTGCCCTGTCCGATGATGCCGGTACATACTCCATCTACTGGTCTCCAGTTGTTGGGGTGTCCACCCCCTGCTGGACCGCCGACTCCTGACTGTGCAGGGATGGGATCTCCACCAAGCTGGCTGTGTTGGTCGGGCCAGGTCCACAGAGGGCCCTGGTGGAATCTGGGCCAGAAGACGGCAGAGAGAACGACTGGCGCATAGTCTGCACAGAGGAGGAGAGGTCCGCCAGAGTGCACAACACATGTAGGAACCCACTGACCAGGGCCCCTCCCAACAGTGCCACGTTGCCATGCAGCTCTTCGTGATGGAGTGCGTGCTCCCCCCAGGAAGCACGCACGTCATCACGAATGTCACGCGTGCGCAACGTGACACCAATCAGGATGGAGCCCATATGGTCATGGGACTCCTCGTCCGCAGGTAGTGGTGAGCCAGATGACGTGGGCCTCCCCCCTACCTGCGGACGGGCCTGGGATGGGGCATCCCTGCTGGTGCATGGTGGTGCAGTCACAGGGTCAGGGACAGTGACATGCACAGGCCCCTCTGCGGTGACCTGTGCTGCCTCCTGACCCTGGTCCTGGACTGCACCACTTTCACCAGTGGTACTACCCCCACCAGGCCCCATGTGCGGCTCAGTAGTTGGCTCCTCCTCCTCTGTGGAGACCACCAACCTGGATGTCTCTGCACCGTCTTCCGCCATTGCAAGCCCCTCTGGGGGCTCACCCGGGCCTTCCGCTACAGCCGTAGTGGCAGATGCGGCACCAGTCCCCTCGCTCCCGGATGATGGCAATTCCTAGGAGGGTGGCTGGGCCTTGCGTCGCCGCCCGGTGGAGGCATCCCCTCCGCTTGGCTCCACAGCACCGTCTCCACTCTCTTCTTCACTCCACGCTGCGTAGAGGGAGACATAGAAAACAAGCATCAGGGCACTGTACAATAGTCCCCTAGACAGGAAGCAATAACACATGAGTGGCACTGTCAAACGTCACTTCCATCCTGTCCCTCCAGAACACATGGGTCAATGCACACAACACACATGCAGAAACAGGCTTGGCGCATGCAATCAACATCAGCATCCATGTACAAGGCCCTCCATGGACATAAATGTTGCCTTCAAACTCACATGCCTCATGGCTCATACTGATCCCATGCACACACATCACCGGAGGGTCATGCATCATGGCTTGTACACTACAGACACAGTGGATACAACGGTGACCAGACTGCATGGGTGAATCTACACATCGTCACGGACATGTGTCATGCATCCATAGCGTTTCAAAGTCACACACATGCTTCTCAGACACACAGACATACACACCATACATGTACATGAGAGCAGCACCCATCTCTCACCCCCCACCCATGTCCAAGAACAGGGACTGGCATGCATTCATGTGTGCATTCTGCATGCAGCTCCCCATGTCTCATTGGAACACATGCACCATCCATGTGGTTCACGCATTACTGGTCTCACATGCATTACCATGATGTCCCGGTGCACACACATCCATACATGGCCTATGTTACACATACAGGCAGGTAGTTGACTACCAGCACACTGCAACATGCCCTGTTTCACACAGCAATGCATGGCCACTTACCGCTCAACTCTAGACGGGTCTTTCTCCGAAGGATCTGGGTGTGGAGCGCTGGGTTTAGGCGTTCCAGGACCCTCATCTGGATGTTGCTCAGGTGGACCTGGCAGCCCTCTGCATCCTCTGCCTTCACGAGGCGCCGGGCCTTGTTGAGGGTCCTGGACCTGAGGTCCTCCCAGTGCTTCCATACGTGGTTGCAGTCACGGGTTGCCAGCCCCTCCGCGTTTATGCAAACCACGACGTCCTCCCAGATCCTCACCCATCCTTCCTTGTCAGCGTGCAATGGTGTGAAGAGGGCATCATAATGCCTCAGGACATGCTCCACCAGGACACCAACTTCCTTCTCACTGAATCTGGTGGCCCTCTGCCTCTCTGGGTCCTGGGGCTGGGCTGTGGAGCGATGGTATCCCAGTCGGGAGTCTTCTGTTCCAGCAGGGGTGGACACAGCAACTGGACCCCTGGAGATGGCTGACTTGCAGGCACCAAATAGCAGGGCAAATGGCCAGCAGGCAGGCAGGCAGCAGCAGATGGCAGGTGGGAGTGTGCTCGGGGCTCTTGGGGGCAGGAAAATGGCCTTTTGGGCAGGAGCGTGGTCTTCCGTGTGTTTTCACGTGGCTAGCTTGATACGGAGTGATTTGGCACGTGAATAAATTGCACGCCAGCGTGTCATTCGAGGAAAGGCCCTTAGCGCATAAGCGCATCTGTGACGTAGCACGCATGGGCGTTTCCCTCAACACGGGTGCATAGTGGATCAGCACGTGAAAATACCACACGTCCGTGTGTGAATGCATGTAATTCGAGGAAAGGGCCTAAGCACGTATGTGAGTCGATGCGTGCGGGCGTTTCCCTCAGCATGGGTTAAAGGTGAGCGGGGCCAGCAGTTCGCTGTATGTGCCTTTCATGGAGACCGACGTGTGTTGCTACTTTGTGTTGTTTCGCGCGCCATCACAACTTCACAGCGGATCAAGGATGTATCTCTTCTTTTGGCCGGGTAGTGGCTATGCGTGTTTTTCATCATCGCGCTAGTCTGACAGGGAGTCGCGCACGCTATTTTTCCCACTGTGGGTTCCCCTGTGTATTGCGTACCCATTTTCAAGGTCATAGTAGCCTGCGAGTCCCACGTGTACGCGTTTTAAGTGTTTCTGGGTGTCACCGCGTACTGCGGGAGGTTAATTCCACGCACGTAGGCTTTAGGGGTTGCGTGCACAGTTTTACTGCAATTTTGGGGTGCCTGAGCATTGCGTGACCCGTCACTTCATCACAGGGGTCACATACAGCCTTGCAGGTGCACAGGTGCTGTTAACATCTTGCATCCCACACCCTTCTCCCCAATTGCCCAGGACAATTGTGGTCTACACCTCCCATTGGCACTTCTCCATCTGTGCCGGCCCTACTCCATCTGTGCAATGGTTGAGAGGCCACCAAAGGTGAGGGGCACCTAAGCTGGGCGTACACCTCATGGCGGGCGTGCTCAGGGACGTGGCCAGGGTGACCAGGGAGTAGGGGGACTCCAGGGTGTCCACGGCAGCCACAGAGGGGGGAGAGGTAGGGGTGCGCCACTTGGGCACGATGTTTTGCCATGTGTCGGTGCAGTCATGCCACCACCCCCGGTGGTTCCGGGATATGCAGCTTCTGCATCTGGCACTGGCGCCCATGTGACCCGGCAGTCCGTTTCATCGACTGCCACGGGCCCAAGGGTAGTGGTAGCTGCAGGTGCAGCTGTGGACACCACCACCCAGGCTCAGGGTCTACCAGCACAGGCTGCATTGGCACTTGAAGAGTCCATGGAAGATTTCCAACAGGGCAGGAAGCCAACCATAGGTGCACGCAGGGGCTGCCCTGACCGAGACACATGTCCCTGGGGCAGTAATGTCATCTGCTGCCCCGACCAGCCGGGTGTTGGCAAGTGCAGGGGCAGATGCAGCCAACAACACCCTGGTTGTGAATCTACCAACCAGGACAGTCGCGGCCAATGACCCTGCCACAGCGGATGTTGCTGCGCAGGGTCCATTAGAGGGCACCCAGCTGCCACTGACGCAAGTCAGGCCTTTGGTCGTCCCTCCACCTGCCACTCCCTTGGCTCAATCCACCGGTGCCACTGGCCATACTGATCAGGGCGGCATTTGCCAGCCAGGGTCTGTGCCACAATCCAAGAGGAGGAAGGTTGCACCTGCAGCACAGGCTGGGACCCCACACACAGCCACAACCTCCTGCATGTTGAGGAAGAAGCCTTTCTGCAACCAGGAACTGGACTTTCTCGTGGACTATGTGCAGGACCACAGCCGTGACATGCTAGTGGGGCCTAATTGCCAAACTACAGCTGCCCACTGTGATACCCACTGGAAGCAAGTTAAGGAACATGTGAGTGCATTCGGCCATGAGGTGCGCACGCAGCAAGAGTGCAAAAAGCGTAGGAATGACCTCAAACACAGCGCAAAGGCTAAGCGTGCCTCAAATTACAACTTGACTCTGGTGACTGGCAGTGGGCCGGCACCTGAGGAGGAAGACTTCACTCCGCACGAGTCACTCGTTGCGGAGTTCATACCACCTGAATCGATCGAAGGAGTGGGGGAGATGCCAGACTTTGATGCCCAGTCCAGTGAGTGTTGCTGCGTGTTTGTCCAGGACATGTGTGTTTTACTTGTGTGGTGTGTTGTGCATGACTGCCACTACATGTCATGTGTACATGTCATGTGTACATGGTTCTGATGTGCAAGTAATGCAATGCTTCACTGATGCATGGCTGCTATGCAGGATGGTGGACATGTGGAGCAGACGGGGACTGTCTGCATCACCACTATTGCACCCTACTCACATGCTGGTCACCAGGATGCCCCTCCGGTCCATGTTCCAGCTCACTGGCCCTTCAACATGTAGCCTGGGGTGACCTTCCTCTCAGCCTAGGGACTATGTCATAGCATGACTGACGTGCATGTGTCCTCTGCCTGCATGCGGGTACTCCACGTAGGCATGCTCCCTTGTCCCTCCACCCCCCCTCTGCACCCCAATTTCACCTTTGCACTGATCTGCATCAATTTTGCCGTAAAGTACTTGCCTGTTCATGCGTCCTGTGTACATGCTAACTTCCACCAGCCAAACTGCCAGACATATGCTGTGTGGTACATCCTTTGTACTTGATGCAGGGTGTCTCACTTGGACTGTGCAGATGTCAGATGCTCCGCAGGGACACAAGTGCCCATTCATGCTCCATGTGCATTCCATGCATGCCCCTATGTGTCCTTGACTGGATGATCATTGTAGTACGTGTCCAGGGTGACCTACATTGCATGGCATTTCATGAGCCTTCCCATGGCCACTGTGGCTCAGTCCTGCGTCCCACACCTGTTTAGGGTGTGACAGCCTGTGTAGGTCACAGGCCTCAGCCTGTTTCAGGCCCAATGACTCTGTCCAACTGGTGTAGTGTCTTCTTCACAAGTGGGTGTACGCCAGAGGTTTCATCATGTGTCCAGTTTACTGTCCCATCATCATCTGCTGTGTTGTCACTTGACTCAGATGATGCAATTGATGCTAGTCAACACTGTCTGTCAATACACAGGTCTATGGTCATCCTTTTAATACCATGCAAGGCATCCCTGCATTTCCACTTAGGGGGAGGGGTGGTTTGCTTGTAGCCATGCTACCCATTGCATGCACATTGCACGTGATGGCTGAAGTTGACCTTGCACTGCCTTCACATTTTCTGAAACACATCATGAAGTACTTGTACATGTAGATAGTGAGTAACGTACAAATTTGCTGCACTGCATCGACCCACTTCTGAGCATGCCTAATCACAGAAGCAATGTCAAGTTGACCCAGCATGCATGGCAGGTTCTCTTTTGTGTGTGACATGTCTGCTTGATGTGTTTGGTGTCTGTGTGATGTCTGTGTGTGTGTGTGTGTTGTGTGCTTCTAACATGTGTAGTGACCTTTTTTCTCTCTACTTTTCAGATGATGATGCAATGGAGCCAGAGGATGGTGTTGTCATGTCAGGCACAGGGTTGTTATCACTACAGCAACCCGGCACAAGTGGGGGTTGTGGGGTGGTAGGCCATGAAAACCGACATGTACTACAGACCATCTTGTCTTTGGCTGGCAATGAGTCCAGCCCTGATGACCACTCTGACGTCCATGTCGAGTTGGATGTGCATCAGGTCCATATGTCAGGGGTGAGTGATTCTGATGTGGACACTCCTCTGTCCGCGACACCTGCACTGAGGGGTCAGACAGTGGTGGAACCTCTGCCTGTGGTGGATCGGGATGCAGGGTCACCCTCTAGACCAGTCGTTGATGTGCCTGGGCCATCACGTCGACGGGGGCATGTAGTCGTGCAGCCGCGGGCGGTGCCAACCCAACGAGGACACCCGGTCCTTGGGTCCCACTGGTGTCAAGCCCAGTAACACTGTGGCCGCCCGCAACCATGGTATACTGAGTGGGAGCAAGACATGACTGCCAATTCTGAATGCCAGGGGGCAGCAATGGAGAACATCGCTGTGAGCATGGAGCGTGTGGCCCAATCCGTGCTCCCCCCTGCTAGGCAGGTGCTTCTTCAGCAGCGGGTAGCACGGTCCGTGGCCCGCTCCCTCAGGCTGGGCATGGCGGCCTCAGACAGGGAACACCAGGCTCATATGTTGTCTCTGCGACAAGCAATTGCTGCTCACGCAGAGGCACACATGGAGGCCCTGTGTAACGCTCACCTGATTCTCGCAGAGGCGCCGGTCTTGACTGGGCGACTACCGTATCTTCAAAGGTGATGTGTAGCACCCGGTTGGCTCTTTGGGCTGGACCTCTGTGCACTGTATGCCTGACGTGTAGAGTAAGATGTCTTAGGTAAGTGAATGCCGAGCTCTCCATCTGCCTCGGGGCAGGGTGCTGTAACCAGTTTCTTCACTGGATAGGTAGCGCAGGCCTCTTGACTTCAGGGGACTGCTGTCCGTCGTTTACTGCACGAACGGTAAGTTTCGAGTCATTCAAATGTCTTTAAAGTCTTTAGTAATGATATCTCTTGTTTTGCAGGGTTCCGGCGATGGCGGATGACGGGCTGAAGTGAGTTGAAGATGGAGCCCGTGTGATGAATAGAAGCGCCTGGAAGCACGTAAGTAAGCGCTTGTTGCCTGCTTCACTATGCGCTCTAACTGTCTTTTTATTTTGCAGGTACGAGTTCGGAGCGGCTGCAGGGTGCCGGAATACCCACTGGATTAGATGTGGAAAGGAGTAATGGCACGTGAGTATTAAAGTTCCCCAATGTCTTTAAACGCACCTTGTTTTGTCTTTCAGATGCGGGATGCAGCGCCGAAGGCCTCCGGAGCGTGCGAAGAGTTGGTAAACTTTTGCCTTTCAGATACCGGAATGCTAACCTGTTCTTTCTTGTCTTTATAGGTGTTGCTGAAGACTGGATTCAGGATGGTAAGCCTTTGCCTTTCAGATGCCGGACTGCTAACCTGTTCTTTCTTGTCTTTATAGGTGTTGCTGAAGACTGGATTCAGGATGGTAAGCCTTTTTCCTTAGGCCCAGGACCGGATGCAGAAGACACGATGAGCGTTCTGCTGCAGAGGTTGCAGAATAACGCAAAGCAAGATTCATCCACCGGGTGTGGTTTAAATAGCCTCCTGTAGTGCTTAGGTGTCTCCTTCCACAGCCACGCCTAAGTAAGAAAAGAGTTCCTGGTAAGAAAAGAGTTCCTGCCTTCCAGAAGAGTTCCAGTGTTCTGAATCTAGGGAGTGGCTCCAGCCCCACCCAACAGGAAAAGTAGTTCCAAACAGAAGAGGATCAGAGGCTCAACTGGCAGGCAAGTAAGCAGCATGGTCTGCTGAAGGTAAGTCCACCCAAGCATTATGAGCCCGGCACTTCCAGCGCTGGGACTGGGCATATTTATGAGCCTGGTGCCACTGGCGCCAGGACTGGGTCCAAAAGGTCCCAATTGGGACTGGTTGGCACTCGGAACCTGGGTTATGGATCTGCTTCCAAGGGAGTTGGGAAAACCCTGACCTTTTGGAAGCAGAGATCATGACACCCTGAGGGCAGAGTATGAGTCCCTCAGATTCACTCTGGGTGTCCTCTTGATGTCCCAGAGGAAGCGGTCAGAGGAGAGCAGCTTGAGCGTACCATCTCAGCTGAGCTACTTGCTTGCCGGGAGGTGCATCAGTTGTCCAGCCAGGCCTTGCAGGAAGAATTCCGTGTTACACGTGTTACCTTGCTTGAGGAAGCACGCGTATCACGGGAGGTCCTGCATGCAGACCTACGTGTCATCACTGCACAGAACCAGGCTCACCCATCCGGCAGACTTGCTGCCGACGAGGGGCAAGCTGCGGCTAGGTGTGGTCAGGCTCCTGTGCCTCGTCGTCCTTTTCAGGAAGAGCCAGACTCGGACGACGAGGTATCTCCCACATAGGTCGGGCTGTGTAGGCTTTGAGCCCATGGAGGATATTTTTTCCTCAACATCATCGCATGTGGATGTTGAGCAGCACCCTGTACCTCCCCTTTCCTGGGTGCCCCCCCTGGGTCGTATGTGGCCATTTTTGATTTTTATTTTAGTTTAGTTAGTTAACTTTCAATTTGATAGTTAGTTTAATTAGGTAATGTAGGTTTTTCATAGTTAGTCTAATTAGTTAATATAGTTTAAAATTGCTTGTCTATTGTGCTTTCATGTGACGATGTGGTGGTTTGTGGCTTTTGAAAGCATCCACTGTCTGTTCCAGCTGGTCCCTTCAAGCTTGTCTCGTGTATGTGTTTGCAGCTTGGGGTCCTGACTCAAATATGCCACTCCTGCTTCCCATATCCATGAGCCCGCAAGGATGGTTCGGTGTTACAGCCTATTACATAAGGGCTTTGGACTGTCATATCTGTGGCATGTCTGCTGCTGTACTACTTGTGTTGATACCCCTAGTGGGGACGATAGGGGTGATATTGACCACAGTTCTTCCTTTGATAGATGGGTGGTTTCATGATTCATGTGCACATTAATTGCTATACATTGTGTAGTATGTTTCTTATCTTTTCTGTACATGTGCTTGATGCAATTCATGCTGTAGACAGTGGCTAACACACTTTGCCTGTGAAAGTCGCACTGATGGAGTGATTTCTGATGTACGTCTCTGACATGGTCCAGTCATGACATGCCTGAGGAGACACACACAGGGAAATTTCAAGTATTAATCATGTGTTTTCTGCCCTTTCTGCAGGGGGATGAGTCTCCAGGCCACCTTTCCCAGCAGACATGGCCCATTGGACGTATGGAAGCCGGCCACGTTCGGTGGAGCAGACATGCGCATGTGTGCGCAGGCAGAGCCACAGGGATTGCATTCATACATCATAAAGAAGCTGACGTGTTTCAAGGAACTCCAGGCAAGGTGAGCAGCACACGGGGGCCACACTGCAGCCAACCTTCAACCAGGCCAGTTGCACATGCATGCTAAGTAGCACCACTGACGGTGAGCTTGGACAGATATTGGTATTGAAGCGTACAGTACAGCTAAGATGCGTTGGTGGACTAATGGTTAGTTGATGGGAAAGTTGTCAGGGGCACATGCAGGGGCAGTGGCACATATCCTACGGTCCACCATGGTCCATTGAGGCAGTTTTATTAGTCATGTAGCGTTCCAAGACAGGGAAAGAAGCAGCTCACAGGGACAGACAGCGAGGGACAGACTTGTGTGCAGTGCATTTCATTTTCATGTTGAAATCGCCACATGCACTACCTACATTATTTGGGTTATGCTGGAACACGACTTGTACTGAAGTCGTACCTTGCTAAATGCATCTGGCTACTTACCCAGGGAACATTGGGTGTTGTGTGAATTTTGACACATTGGTCTTCCATTTGCCACGCACCCACCGGCGCCTGACTTACTGCATTGACTGTGTATGAACCATCACGTGGGAAGCTTATGTATGGGTACAAAGCACCACACCAGATAGTTTGTTTGTAGAGTATTTTGTTACTTTGGGGCATGCATGGTTGTGTGTGTGTGTGTTATGGGCACGCACAGATTAGTGACTCTGGCTCTCTTTGCAGCATTGAACTGCTCATGTTACCGGACCTAAGAGTGCGCAGGCAGGAGGCCAGCACTCATCCCAGACATAAGTTTCTCTTTGACTTCCATTTGAGTAATTTGGTACTATGTGCATGATGTACACGTTTGGTCTGATTGTGTATTTGTTAATGTGATTATTATATTTTTCTACATTCCCTACTTTCCTTTGTCAAACCTACTCCCCTCTCCTGCCCCTCATTCCGGTCATCCAGTATACCAACGCCTGTCCCAACTGCAGATCCCTGACCCTCCTTTCCCACCATGGTCTCAGAGGCCTGTGTGAGTTTGACCTTGCAGGGACCCAGACCACGGTGGGGGTGGTCGGTTCGTGCCACTCCTGCGCCTGTACATGGGAGCTGTGAACATCAGTTCGTGGTGCATCATCGTATATTATGTACCAAACATGGTACACATCCTGTTGTGACATTGTTTTACTGTGCTAACTTGGTTGTTCCATCATTGTGCTAGTACTTGTGCTTTGTGATGTACTGCTACTTCAATTCATCTACTGGAGACTCTTCTGGTTTATGTTGCTGCCTGCAGGCTTTTTGCGTGGCTTGTGTGTTTGCCTGCTTTGAGTTCTCTTTGATTTGGTGTTTTTGCAAGTCAAGGTGGCCTCTGAGGGTGCTGGACGCTTTTCACACGCAAGGTGGAAGATGGAGACAAAGGGGAAGGGTGATCCTGTGGCCAGGTAGACTTCAAGGATGAAGGATACATAGCCCATGCGCAGTTGTTCAGTGGGTCACAGTGATATGTGAGGGGGGCGTATTTTGTTGTTGGACAGTTGCCTTTCCCCACAGTGTGATGGGCACCATGACATTGTAATTGTGGTATCCTATGTACATGATGTATTCTGCTGATCAATGGCTGTTCATGTGTTGTGTTAACCTATCAGGTGTGAGGGTATAGTTGTGGTTTGACATGCTGGGGTGTACACATGGGCAATGTTCACATGTGATGAGGACACTGATGGTCACTTGATTGCACATGCATGTATTGAGTGCATGTCCCTACTGACACATACATTCGCACCATGATCCACAACATGTACAACCACCCTTCCATGTCCACATGTGCACTCAGTTTGCCTTCTAGAGCCCACTGTGTCCCTGCAGCACATGATCTATGACCATTTGTGGGTCCTGTACATGCGTGATCTGTTTTTTTTATTTAGTTTGTTGTTTTCATGTGATGATCAGGTGTGCGTCACACACAATGGCTGGTCACTGTGCTGTGTGCTGAGCAGTGTGTTGCAGGAGATGGACACAGCACACATATTATGCAGTGTTGATTTTGCTGTGCACAATGTGCATGTAAACAGGCATTCATTGTTATGTTCAGGCTACAACTGTTGGTATGCATTTGGGTGTGACTTGCTTTGTGTGGCAGGTTGTTGGTCAGTCATTTCATCTGATTCCATGTCACGCATCATTGTCTGACGCCACTTTGCATTTTTCACATGTCAATGTGTACATTATTGTTACTGTGTTGGTGTTTTGCTATTGCTTTCCATGTCATGTTGTGGTTTTGGTGGTTTTGGGTGACATACCAGTGATTGTCATGGCCTGTTTTGCAGGTCTGTGTGATACACACCTTGCATGTCTACCTTTTGGTCACGCAGGATTGGTTAGGTTTGAGAAGCTAGGGATGCACACAATGTGGCACTTTCATGGCAACATTCTCAGGGTGGTAACGTTGTGAAGGTTGGCTGTCTCTTTGTCATCATTGATCGTCACCTGGTATGTGCCAGGCCTGTGTGCACTCCGCAGGGTTGAGAGTTTAGTTGAAAAATGTGGCCACAAGCTGGGTCCGGGCTGCTTCGCCACGTGCCCTATCCACTCCCATGGGCAGCGCCTTTGCCTGTGGTTGGGGATGTGGGGGCACCACCATGTCCATCGGTATGCCCTGCGTGTTGCAACATTGTGCAGGACACATGCTGCCACAATGATCCTGCACACTACTGGTGGTGCATAGAGTAGCTGCCTGCCAGAGCGGTCAAGGGAGTGGAAGCGTGACTTGAGCACTCCGAATGCGCGCTCCACTATGGCCCTGGTTGCAATATGGGCAGCGTTGCATTTTACCTGGGGTGGTGTGGTGGGGTTCCGGATTGGTATCATCATGTGGTTGCTCAGAGGGTAGGCACTGTCCCCTGGAGAGGTGATAATGGTTGTGATTATTGGTGTTTGTGTATTTGTCTGTGTGTGACATGTATGCATGTGCACGGGCATTTGTACTCACCTAGGAGCCATGTGTCGCCATGCTGCCCAGCTTCCAGGGCCCGGCTCAGGACAGACATTTTGTATATGAAACTGTCATGGGTGGAGCCAGGGTAGTTTGCAGAGACAGAGGTGATGATTCCCTTGGCATCGCATACCACCTGCACATTGATGTAATGCCACTGCTTGTGGTTTCGGTAGATGTGCTCAGTGGCCCCAGGTGGACATAGGGCCACATGGGTGCAATCTATGGCACCGAGCACTTTGGGGAAGTGTGCCACCCTGTAAAAGTCCTGAACAACGGCCTGCCTTTCTGCGGGTGTTCTGGGCATGTATATGTGCCTGCGTACTGAGGGGCGCACAGTGATGATTGCCAACACCTGGTGCAGGCAGCGTGACTGCGTGGCCTGTGAGACCCCCCCACTAATGCAGTACTCCGCTGAAATGACCCAGTGGCCAACAAATGCAGGACATTGAGCACCTTCTCAAAGGGGCTCAATGCTTGGGAGCAGAGGGTGGGGGATGTAAGGTCATCTTCCCACTCCCTGACCAGGTCTAGGATGATACGAGGTGGAAACCTATACCTGCCGTAGACCTGGTCTTTAGGCATCCCAAAAAGGCTAGTCTGGGGGGAAAAAATGCAGGCCCTGGCTATTCTCCCCCTACTGCGCTGTCCCACGATCAGTGCTGCGACAAATGGGGCATTCATCGTAGCGGTATATACGTGTTTTGTTGTTTGTGTGTGCTTTTATACTGTGCGCAGGGACGCTTACGCCTGCCTTCCTGTGGAGGACGTGTTGACGCCTGTGCGTGTCTTTTAGCGTGAGCTTGTTTCCCGTATTCAAATCCATGAATACGAGTTGTTTGTGTGCGTGTGGGCGTTCCGTGTAGTTCCCTGCAGTACTTCCCCAGTTACGCCTTCTTTTTCACGCGTTGTTCCCCATTCCGTGCATTACGCCCCGTGTCCCGCCCCCTTTTCCATGCGGGTTGTTGCAATGACGTGTGTGCCCGTGTGCACCACGCACGGATTTGGCGCACAACCAGTGGAAAACACGTGCAGCGCCTTCCTTGAATCGCACGCGTGCACGTGCGCTTGCTTTCTCCCACTTGCGCCACCTTGCGCCAGCTTGCGCTGGGATTTTTGGCGCACGTTTGTTCCATGAATCGGCCCCTTAATGTCATAAGAGTGGGAATTTTGGACACTTGAAACACTGTTCACATAGAAGGGATACCTTTCTGAGGCTGCTAGAAAGGACCACATTTGTATGATTTACAACAAGCTATCTGTAAACTGGAAGGGTGCTGAGCTGTGGAATATCTGTTAATGAGGATCCTTGTCCAGGAGGTAGATTGAAGCTCTGGTTTCAGATGTTGCTTTTGTCACAGGGGACCAACGACTATGGGGGCTTATATCTCTAATTGATGAAGGATCCATGAACTAAAATAATTCCCCTGAAGTCGATCCCCTAGAGCAAATTGGATTTGCCCTTTAGCGTCTTCGATGCTAAGTCCCAAGTATGGGTGGTTTTGAAGTGCCAAAGGGCAATAATTCCCAATAGAATGCAGGAGTATTGTAATGTGAAACTCATATTAATTCTCACAAACAGTAAGTGCCACGTGAGTTATTCTTTCAAGAAAACCTATTTGATTGTTCTGTTATTATAGTGCCAAACTGGTAGCGCTACTTTTTTCACAGACGGCTGTTTATAAGTGAACAGTTTGTGCATTTTTGGGTCAAATAGACTAATTATATATACATATACATACACATGTTTATGTGTATGTGGAGTTTGGGGAGTAGAGAGTCGGGGGAGGGAGTCAAGCCTGGGCTGGGAGGATTATGCCCCCCTTTAAAAAAAGAAAGACATTGGGCCTCATTACGAGTCTGGTGGTAACCTGACGGTTATAGGACTCAATGGGAATGGGGACCATGGAAACACCGGCACCATCTCGTGATGGTGGCGGTGTTTCCATGTCCGCCTGCAGGCGGGCGGTGCTAAACCCGCCACGTCAGACCTGGCGGGAATGACACCTCCGCCTGCAGGACTCGAGATCAGGCGATCCGGAAACAACGGTGGCGGCGGGTTTACCGCCACCGTTATTTCTGGACCGCCTGACTCGTAATGAGGCCCAATGTCAAGTTCATGTTGAACAAATGTCCATGAAAAAACTGCAGTCTTTTTATCAGCAGTCTATTAAAGCATGTAAAACCAGCACTACTATGCAATTTAAGTGCAGTTGGTGTTTGTAAATCTAATCTCTAGTCAAATAAAATTGAACCCCACTTGTTTTCACAGGTATAGTTGGCTGTGCAGACTGTAAACCGAGGGTCTGAGTGTTTTACCCTGACAGAGAATGTATTCATAATTTACAGCCTGTGAATGCCATAGAAAATTAAAAAGATATTTACGGAACGAGCTGAAAGGAGTCATTTCTATTCCCATGAAACCAGTATAACTGTTAATCCAATGAAACGCCTCATTCTGAAATTGCACAGTTAGATTCATATGTGATATTTGAGGGGAGGAGTTAAACGTGTTAAATACAAACTGAAAACATTTTTTTTAGGTTTGATGGGTGACTCAAAATAGTCTGTGCATTCTAAATTGAAAACATTACTTCCCTGACACAAAATCAGCAGAATTCGAATGCAAGTCATTATAAGCATTTTGTTAACTGCACACACATGTTAGTACCCCACAGCATCATATGCACAATGGAAGTCAGACTTTGGACACAGTTCTTTGATTCTAGTATGTAAATGTGTCACTGAGGAAAACACATTTTTCTGCATCATTTGCAGAAGTAATTTCATGTGTAATATGGACATGTTTTAATGTAAAGGAAGTGTTGAAATATTTGCCGATAAGTGGCAGCAGTGAAATTAGAAGACCTATTGTGATTTAGAACCTAATATACAAATATCATTGATTATGTAAATGGGTGTTTGTGTGTGAGAAATAGTGAGGTAAATGCAGGTAGTTTATTTTTGAAGCTGTCTGTGATTGTGTAACGCTGTGCTGTCTTCCCCTACATAAAGTTGGAGACAACCTTTGCTTTGATTGCACCTTTAAAGTCTTTATTTAAATATATTTGAGTTTTGATAACACTGCCATTTTCATGCTACAGAATTGTGGGGTGGGACTCTATAATTAGGTGTCATAATATATATACATCGACCAAAATATATCTTACACTGCTAACAGACTTTGAGAATACAAGACCACCTCCTGAACCACCCACCAAGACCACCTCCTCCCCACTATTTGACTTCAAAGATATCACTGAGGCAGAGGTCATCGCCCTGCTCAAGTCCATCAAACCATCCAACTGCAAGGGTGATGCCTGCCCAGCCAGCCTCATCAAAGACTCGCCATCTACCCTAGCCCCCTTCGTAACAGTTTTTATTAACTCCTCCTTCCAGTCAGGCCATGTTCCATCTGGACTCAAGGAAGCATGGGTACGCCCTCTCCTTAAAAAACCTTCACTCGACCCATCAGTCCCTGGGAATTACAGACCCATCACCACTGTACCATTTCTGCTCAAAATCTTGGACAAAGCAGCATACCTCCAAGTCCAACAGTTCCTGTAAGATAACCATCTCCTCGGCCTGCGGCAATCTGGCTTCCGCCCACGACACAGCACCGAAACAGCCCTCCTAGACTTAAAGAACCAAATGGACGATCTTAGAGATGCAGGAAAACCTGCTCTCCTATTGCTCCTGGATCTTTCCACTGCTTTGGCTTGGTTGACCACAACATTCTATGCCACCATCTAGCCACCCGAGCTAACTTCTCCACCAAAGCTTGTCAATGGATCATCTCCTTTCTCCAAGAAAGGGCCATGAAAGTCTTTTCTGACTCAGCCTCCACCACTCCCAGCCTCATCACCTGTGGTGTTCCTCAGGGCTCCTGTATCGCGCCCACGCTATACAGCCTCTTTACGAGGCCCCTGTTCAGCATCCTCCACTCCTTTGGCATCTCATATACTAATTATGCGGATGACACGCAGGTACTTATCCCTCTCACGGGTGATTACCTAACAGATACCAAAACCCTCACCACCATCTACTCTACCATCCAATCATGGATGGCAGAGAACTGGCTCTACCACAACAGTGAGAAAACTGAACTACTTCTCATAGGGTCACCCTTCACACTGGGCAACCTCAGAGGTTAGTACGCCTCCTTCACCATCTACAACATTACCATCAAGGTTTCCAACCACGTTAAGACACTCAGAGTCTACCTGGACTCTGATTTGTCCATGGACAGACAGGTCAATGCCATCGCCGCCTCCTCAGCCTACTACTCCAAAGTCTTCAATGCTGCCAGGCCCTTCCTGTCCCACCATAACTGCCTCACCATTGCCAGGGCAATTATTGGGTCAAGGCTAGACTACTGCAATGCACTTCTCGTTGGGACCTCCAACAAAAACATTGCCAAATTGCAGCTAGTCCAAAACAACGCACTGAGGGCAGCCACAGGAACCGCAAGAAAATACCATATCTCTGAAATCAGAAGACAGGCACACTGGCTCCCTGTCAAAGAGAGATTGTCTTCAAAACTCTCGCCCTCACTCACAAATG
Source organism: Ambystoma mexicanum (assembly GCF_040938575.1). NCBI lineage: Eukaryota > Metazoa > Chordata > Amphibia > Caudata > Ambystomatidae > Ambystoma > Ambystoma mexicanum. The sequence goes on along the minus strand of NC_090921.1, from coordinate 1,409,983,926 downwards.
CCTTCACGAACTTACCCCTCCATACCTGACACACAGAATTACCAAGCATACTTCCACAAGACTCTTAAAATCGTGTTATGCCAATACGATTGTCACGCCCGCAATGCGTAAGGTGCACGCTGGTGACTCCAGCTTCCCCACCCAGGCAGCCATGCACTGGAACGCGCTCCCACCCCATTTAAGATTGATCGAGTCACACCAATTTTTTCGCAAAGCTATCAAAACCAGGCTCGTTGTTTAAATTCTCTCTCGCTCTACTATGAATATGCAAATGTCGTTTTTTTTTAATCTGTGCTTGTTCCTGTGCAACCATGAGACCTTTGGTCACCTGTCTGTAAATCATAAGTCCTTCATTTTCTGTAACAGTGCCTCGATGCCTTATGGGCTGCAAGCACGCTTTACAAATTTAAATAAATAAATACAATTAGACATTGCAAGACACTAGACTGAGCAAAAGCTTGAGCTGAACTTAGCCGAGCTCGCCCATTTTAGACACATCTTGTAGCAGACTGTACCCACACAGCCTCAGAACTCAGTTTGTCAGCTTGTTCCTGTGCAACCATGAGACCTTTGGTCACCTGTCTGTAAATCATATGTCCTTCATTTTCTGTAACAGTGCCTCGATGCCTTATGGGCTGCAAGCACGCTTTACAAATTTAAATAAATAAATACAATTAGACATTGCAAGACACTAGACTGAGCAAAAGCTTGAGCTGAACTTAGCCGAGCTCGCCCATTTTAGACACATCTTGTAGCAGACTGTACCCAAACAGCCTCAGAACTCAGTTTGTCACCAATATAAGGACACCTCAGACCACACAGAATGCCCATTTAATCCCATGCGTTCACCACAGGTTGACATATTCCACCTCGCCTTTGGCTGCATCAATGCACATTCAGCCAACTAGAATGTCATAAACATTAAAAACACCTTGGAGTCTGAGCATCTGGCTTGGATGAACCAGGTTCTTAGTTGACTAAACTATTCCCCTTGACACATTTACGCAAGTCAACTTAGTAAACAAGTTTGGTACTTGAATGGTTGTATCCATCCATAATCAAATACCATTACACAGACTGCAGCCCATTTCTAATTTTGGGAATATTTCACTGTTAAAGCTTACCTCAGTACTAACATGTGTATTCTGGTCTTCCATGATTACTGACTGCCATATCTGAACACCAACTTCCTTCTGGATCTGTCAGACAAAATGTGTTGACATCAAGAAGACTATCCCCAGAAAAAAAACTGGGTTGCTACCATGAGAGGTATAGGATTTGTGAAACATATCAGAGGCCTAACCCACATTCATGGTCACACCCTGGAGGCCATGTCCTCCCAAATTTGCAAACTTTCAGACTCCAAGTATATGCTCCAGTCATTTGTCTGATTGTTTCACATGTGTTGTTACACCATTCCCCCTTCTGAAAAAACAGCAATGTATCATGTACTTTGGGGACTCTGATTACACTCAGAGCTGAAAGAAAGTGTCAGCATAGGAATTTGGGAATCTGTTCACTCTTAGACAAGAACCCATAGATGACATACACAACCGAGAATACCTGTTGTCAGACATTCATGAAGCAATCCCCTAAACCCAGGACATATTTACTCCTCAAATAACCAAACATCTGAATTCCCTACATATTGGCAATACAAATGATTCAACCTATGGCTAGCACTTATGAAACATGAACAGTTAATATTGGAATGAAACGTTCCCAAATCTGATAACCTCTCAGCGAAGATTAAGCGTCCTTGTTATGAAACAAAATTACGACACATCATCCAATGGAACAATGGCCATTTAGCATAAATGTGTAGATTGGGCCAGGGATACATCTAATGAAGTGTTCATTAAACACAAAGAGCTATCCAACTCTGTTCAAACCACCACTTCCCTGGAACAACATGCTGCCTTTTTTTAGAGGACATCAAAAATCTATTTGTGTACTGACCCATGAAACACCATCAACATACTTAGCATCTGGCCCTTCCCTATTCTTGGAAGATACATTGAAAACCATCAATTCTACGAAATTATATAAAGGGCAAGACAGTCCTTGCTTCACTGATCTGACCAAATCTTTAATCACAGCCCCATGCAACCCCCTCAAAACCTATGCAATACTTCTCTCACCACCGGTATACTTCCCTCCTCCTTCAAGGCCTCAGTATTTGCTCCTCTCTTGAATAAATGGACATTTACCCATCCATCTATTTTGCCTTACTATAGTTATGTATTCTCAATTGTTCTGGAGACTAAACTCACAACTTCAAGAATATAGTGAATAACCTAGCCTGTTCCATGAACAGCAGTATTGTTTCAAAAGAGGGATAAATACCAAATAATTGCTTCTTAACAAAAGGGCAGACATCGTCTTGAATCTGAATTCACAGTAAGCCATATTTATCATACCCATAGATCTGTCTGCATCTTATGCGAACGTAGACTCTTCTACCTTTTTTTCAGTCTTAAAAGGCATATGGACATCAGTGGCACATTCTGGAAGTGGATAGTGTCCTTTCTTAAAAACTGCACAGTTAGGGTGAGAACAGGAAGAACATGAAGTCCAAACTAACCTTCCTCTATTACAAATTTCTAGAGGGCTCGCCAATTTCAACTCTCTTGAAACGACCTCCCTTTAACCAATGTTCTTAACTTTTCCACTTTGCTTTTTTTTGGCCACTTCAATATTGCTTTGAAGATTTATGCTGACAATATGCACTTTAGAAATTGTATGGATTCAAACACACCTAAAAATGTTGTAAAGAACTGTGATTACTTGTCATCTGTTCAAAACGGTATGTCTTACAGCCAACTCTGACAAAACAGACACTGTGTTGTGTGGCTCCACACAGGTGACTGTTTCATCTCTGCCCCATCTCATCCAGATCTGTGATTGGCCCCATTCAAATGTAAAAATGTAAAACATGTAGAAATCCTTCTCAATCATAAAAAAAACATTTTTCTAAATACATATTCTACAATGAGCAAGTGGCACGTCCCTCTCAACATGCATTTACAAAATGACCAAACCTGAAAATGCCCTTCAGGTCCAGAATATCCAGACTTTCGTGGTGTTGCAGAAGGATTACTTTAGCTGTCTGTTACTGGCCCTACTAAATAATGAAACCACAGGCCATCAGAAATATGCAAGTGCAGTTAGTCCTCAGTCTGAGAAAGTACAAACATATTTCTGGTGAAGTAAAAAAGCGTGCGGGGTTACCAGTTACATTTTGTATCACGTTTAATGAGGTCTCCATTATAAAGGAAACAGCATTGAAGAAAAGACCCAAATACCTTCCCAAATGATCCACTAAATTTAAAAGTCAAAGGGCCCGATTACTAGAGGAGGGCTATTTCACCAGGTGAATCAACATCTGATGAATACAGATACGGCATGTGGCAAACGTTGGCAGTATGGACAATTACAAAATCACCTACAAGCTTGCAGTTATGATTTACTAGATGCAACTAATAGAGAACACAACACGAAGTACCAGATGTGCATCACCATGTTTCGTAGTACCTTACTGGATCCAGAATTTTCATGGTTTCGCAATACAACACACAAAGTGGCAGAAAGGACAAAGAGATAATCTATTCTAAAACCCAGCCACAATCACCAATCCACCCACAATAAGCAGCACAAAAGATGGCAAGGACACTGAGGAGAAAAGGGTGTTTATGTTAAGCATTGAAAGCTTAAATTCAGTGAGAATTAGTTCAAGGTGTTGCTAATAAGTTTGCCGGGTTGCACAGAGACTGGTGGTCCATCTAATGGTTATGCCACAGACAAAGGGCAAAACTGTGGAACTGGATGCCTAGTAAGGTGTATGCAGTGTCCGCCATTCAAGATCCATGAAGGGAAGTAGGAAGTGATGGGACAACAAAAGTTGCTATGTGCGAAGAATCTTCACTGAACACAGACAGGTGTGCGAGCTGCCGGATGGTGTAAAGCTCCCAACCCATACAAGCACCCATTGGAGAAGGCTGCATCCTTGGTCGGCATCACAGGAATCGAGTTTAGACCAAGAACGCAAATATCTTCTGGCATGTGCACATACCATAAAATATGCATGCAATATGTATGTAACATAAATGCAAAGCATTTGATAGGGGAGGGCATACCAGGAACATAGCACAGGGCTCACTGTTTGCAATAATCATACCCAGATAAATGAGATATAAACTATAGATATTCTACACAAATAAACCTTTCCCATAAAGGTCCAATTCTCTGTGAAAAAGAGCCAGCATGCAGAGACCATGTGTTCACCCAGCACACCACCAACACATCTCTTGAAAAATCTGTAATGATCTTCATGGATCCAAATGAACTGCCAACATCTCTGAAACCACAAATCCCAACCTGTCCAACCATACCTGTACAGAGCAGATTAGTATGCCAAACTCACTGCAAAACTGTACGCAAGTAGGCCTGTGATGTGAATTATACCATCTATTCATACATCAATTTCTACAAGCACAAGTAACTGAATATAGCTCACATTGATAGAGATCACCTCCAGTGACCAGGCTGGAACATCAGGGACACAGACCCAAACCACAATAGCAATGCCAAGTGTCCCATCAGTTGTACCTTCAAAAGCAGAAAGAGGCCCACCAAGAGCAAATGTGATAACAAAAACATCTGCACCCGCAGCTGCAACTGCCCAGAAAGAGACAAGCCAGACCCCAAGCCACACATACTGGCAGAAGCACCACTACCAGCCCAACATGCAATCCCATCGGAGGCAGCCATTATTGCCACAGAGAGAACCCAGCAGACTCCAGAGGATACATAAAGTGTTCTGGCTCAGCCATGGCATACCAACAAGGCAGTGATGCAGTTAATCGCCCCTCAGAAATTGTTGTGATTGACCCCGCAGATGCGGATATGAATGATGACTCATTTGCACCAGGACATACACTAACTGCAAGTGCAGGAGTTGACACAGATGATGAAGACACTGACATAGGGTACTGTCTCCAAACCTCTAGTCCAGCTGAATACCCAACTCCATGTCACATCCAAGCTTTTAAAGCCCCACGTGAAACCTGCCAGGGGGATCTGAATGTTAAGCATCAAGTGGAGTGGATTCAATCAGGATTGCTTAGCAGAGGCTATCCTCCTCCCACTACCAGAGATGGAGTCCATACTCCACAGACAGGGAAACCTGTCTACAAAGCACTCAGAAGTACTCATTAAAATACATATGATGATTGCAACACATGTCTAAAACACTGAGAGGCATCTAGCATGAGTGGTATGTAAGGATGAGAGTCTTGTAGGTGCAATCACCATAGTGAGCCAAAGAATGCAAGCGAACACTGAGACATCCACACAGCGATTCAGCCTTCCATTAGGAATCCTGGAGAGGTCCCCTGTGCACCTGCAGACATTGGCCCACTACTGCCTGACACATCTACCTTAGTTTCAACAATGGAACTATTCCCCATGTTAAGCCAGTCAAGGTGCTCAAGTAGACTGTCCCAGGATCCATCTCCCGAGCCGCTAGTCAAAAAGGCAAGAGTCACAGGCATAAATAATACACTCCGTCATGTGGTTTTGGGGAAAGTGGGTGGTATGGCAGTTGGGGTACAAAGGGACGGTGGGAGAGTTGGAGGAAGGGTGTTGGATGAGTTAGGGGAAGAGGGAGGTGGGTGAGTTGGGGGAAGGGATGGTGGGATAGTTGGAACACTCATGGTTGGCATATTCTGTAGAATAAAGGCTTCTAATGCTGCACACTGTTATGTATTTTTTCAACTCCAAACCATAGTAACCTTCTGATCTGACATGACATTGTCGATGTGCAACATGCATGTACACATGTGATAGTACTGCTGCCAAGGCACTGCACTGTCATCACATGTGCAGATTATTGTCATACACTTCAATGTCCATAGGTGATGTGAAAGGCTCCAATCTTCCAGTCTGGAAAATGCTGCCACTACACATTGCCTCATATTCAGTCCTTCATGCACATCTCATTGTAGCCGTGTGGGCAGTTGCTCGTCCTAATCATCATCAATGTCTGGCTGTATAACCACGTTATGCTGAAGCGGTACATTGTGATGTATGCACAAGTTTAACAGCATGTAAAAGAAAATGATACGATAACCAGTCTTCTGTATGAATATATGGTGGCTCCATCAGTACTCTGTAGGTATTTGAACCTGCTTTAAACAGCCAAAAGTATGTTCCTATGATGCTGCATATGCATGTGTGCACAGCAGCCTCTATCCTCTCCTCATGCCATTAGCCATGGCAGAAGTGGATAGGTTGTATCCCAAGTATGCATCAGTTGACATGTTGGTTTTAGCATGTAGAAAGTTCACATAATCTAACTATGTAAATGTTGTAGTTTGTAGGTCTTTTAATTGCAGGGTGAATGACTGAACTTTGATTTCCCTCATGACCCCTAGATAGGTTTGTCGGGAATATCTCTGTTCACCATTTCCACACAAAACAACCCTTCTCTCCACTACTCCCTGGTGCTTTGTAAACTAGCATGCATGTCATTTGTCCCCTATTCCTGGCCATGTATGCAGTTAGGGTGTGAGATGTCAGAGATGATGGGCGGACATGAATTATGTGGACGACACCCAAATACTACTACCGATCACTGGTGACCACAGCTCCGACTCAAATCTCTTAACACAATCTACCTCACCATTCAAGCCTTGATGATGCAACATGGCCTTTGTCTGAACAACGAAAAAACGGAACTACTCATTATTGGCAATCAATATAGATAAAACAACCTACCCGAATCCTGCAAACACTTCACTGTTGACGGCAACTTTATCTCGGTAGCAAAAGAGGTACAAACATTAGCAGTTTACCTAGACTCATCTCTTTCCCTTACTAGGAAAGTTAATGCTATTGCCTCAGAAGCATCTCACACTGCCAAACTGATTATTGCCAGCAGACCATTCTTAACGCCCAACAATGCCATCACACTTTCCAGTGCACTCATCCTATCTAGGATGACCTGATCTTTGCAGGCTCCAATGCAATAAACATCAACAAGCTACAAATAACCCAGAACAATGCAGTAAGAGCCACTCTCAACATATCTAAAAAAGAACATATCTCCTCAGTCAGACAGAATATCCACTGGCTGCAGGTTTGCGATCAAATCAACTTCAAAATCCAATCCTTACCTCGCAAATGCCTATCTAACAGCGCCCCCATCCACCTGGCCATCCACCTTTCCAAACAACTTTCCAAAGTCTAATCCTCTAGAACTACCCGCTCAGCCTAAGCTGGCCCCATTATCATCCCCAGGTTTAGATGGCAAAAGGCTGGAGACATTTTTCCCAAGACACCTAAACTGCACCTTAGCCTCAACTATTCACCCCAAGTAGCATCACACCATGTTAATTATGGAACCTATCTCTGTAACCCACGCAAACAATTTCGGTATGATGTAACCTATGTGATGTAAGTAACACAACCAATGTCTGTAACCTTGCTAGTAACTTCCTAATGATGTAACTTATGTAACGAATGTATGTAATCTATGCAACCAACTGCTATCCGACTGCACCCGGCATAACACCTTTGTAAGCAGTCAATGTAACCATCCCTCTTTAGTAAAAGTGTCTAGATGCCTACAGGTTAGATGCGCTATACAAATGCCAAAATAAATAAATAAAGTGGTAGTGTTGTCAACATACATTAGACATCTTTATTAGAATAAAAGGGTTGGATATAGGCCTATCTGTCCCTACCCAAAGGTGAGAAGCTAAAACTAAAGAATAGTCGGTGTCTCATTGTCACAATTATATACGCTGTCCTTGTGTTCACAACATTAGTCTGACCCTCACACTAAAGATGAACAAATTAAAGTGTAAGGAAAGTGTCTCTGATGCTTGTTGTGTAAAAAAGTGTTAATAAATGCATAAAACTTCTCAAGAATGGCAAACATGTCTCTTTCAAGAAGCTACATCATTAGGATGGTGAAGATAATTCTTTTTAAGATGATAAACGTATCAATGTCTCTTTCAAAACAATAACTTCTTATGAAGACTCTCCTGGTGTACTCCACTGCCCTGAAGACTTAAGCAGATTTCTCAGAACCGCTGGTATACTCTCCTGTCAGGTATTTTCCCACAATGGACAGATTTTATGGTATACTCTCCTGCTAGGTATCTGTCTACAATGTCAGTATTCTTATATATTTTGAAGGGATTTCCTGGTATATTCCCCTTGCCAGAAATCCCTTTCTGGGGTCTCAGATCCCCTGGTATAGTTTCCTTTTAGGTACCCCACCCCCCAGGTGCTCACTGCCTGGTGGGTCTCTTTCACCAGGGTTTAAAGGGATTTCTTGGTATACTCCCCTGCCAGGAATCCCTTTCTGGGGTCTCAGATCCTTAGTATGCTCTCCTTCTAGGTATCTTCACCCCCCAAGTGCTTACTGCCTAATGCGTTTCTTTCAACAGAGCTTCCTGTTAATGTTCTCACAGTCTTTCAATATAGAAGAGGTGGATTCCCTCACTACCTATACTTTTTTGGCTTGAGGTGCTACTTGCTCCAACTTCCGGCACATTGACATCTGATATATGGAGACTTGGTCAAGTTCACCCTTTTAACGTAAGATGGCCGCTGCACTGGTTAGTTTACCCGTTGCCTAGCAACGAACTACGTTGCATCGACAGCCCTGATTGGCCCACACATGCCTCTAATCTCCTCCTCTATTGCCGGAAGGCGCTAGCTGACCGGGTGCTTTACAGGCCTCATATATAAGGCCCCCTGTCTCATCCGGGCTCCTTCTCGTCTGCACTGCCTAGGGTAGAGGGCTGGAGCCCGTCCCCGCAATCCCTGACCTGGCTGCACTGCGTCCACAACCCTGATCCTCACTAGCCTGTTCCTCGGATGCCAGGGTAAGACTGGAATCGTTCTGCTTACCCAGCCCCAAACTTCCCCTCTGGAGCAAGCGAAGCCTCCTCAGCAGCAACACCCTGCAAACTGAACCTTGACCATCTCCAGCCTCTTTCGCTACACTGCCGTGTCCTCAACATGAGCAGCTGACCGTAATATGGCTGCCACACTTGTTAGTTTAAATGTTGCCTAGCAACAAGCTACATTGCATCCACGGCCCTGATTGACCCACACACGCCTCTAATCTCCTCCTTTATTGCCCAAAGGTGCTAGCCAGCCTGGCGCTTCAAAGGCCTGATATTCTAAGGCCCCCTGTTCTTCCTGTGTCTGTCCATGGGAGTCTGTGCCGTGGCCACCCCACTTACACCACACTCAATGAGCAAAGTACTGCCTAACTACGCTACGCTGCCTCTGAGTCTTTGGAATTAGTCAGATTCTTACCCACGACCCTGCAAAACTGTGCATTAGGATTACAGCCAATCCACCACTGCCGCTACCACGAGAACTAGTAAGTTATGTTGTAGGTCTATGCAGCTATGCCACAGCCAGTTGAATCTCCCATACTGTAAACATTTGCTCATACTGGCCCATGTTACGCAAATCACAGAGCAGTCCTACCCATCATCGACATGCTCTTCCCAACCGCTGGGCCCATATCACTGAAAGTGACCCTCAACCCGCTACAAGCTCACTGTACACTCACCTGTATGGGGTTTCATGCCCATCGTGCCTCATTCTGCAAAGACGCCTTCAGCCTATTGTTTTCTAACCTGTACAGTGTTTGCCGCCTACTGTGCCTTATTTTTCTTAACTCGCATTTAGCCTACTGCACCCTAACTTGTATGGCATTTCACCATCACTGTGCCTTATTTTTCTTAACTCGCATTTAGCCTACTGCATCCTAACTTGTAAGGCGTTTCCCGCCCACTGTGCCTTATTTTTCTTAATTTATATTTAGTCTACTGCATCCTAACTTGTACAGGGTTTCCCGCCCGCTGTGCCTTATTTTTCTCAATTTGCATTTAGCCTACTGCATCCTAACTTGTACGGGGTTTCCTGCCCACTGTGCCTTATTTTTCTTAATTAGCATTTTGCTTACTGCATCCTAACTTGTATGGCGTTTCCCCCCCACTGTGCCTTATTTTTCTAAATTTGCATTTAGCCTACTGCATCCTAACTTGTACAGGGTTTTTTGCCCACTGTGCCATACTTCCGAAATGTTGCATTTAGCCTACTACTTTCTAACTTGTATGGGATTTCCTGCCTACTGCGCCTTATCTCTTAAATTTGCATTTAGCCCATTGTGTTCTGACCTGTATGGGTTTTGTCCTGCCTACAGTGCCTACTCTGGAAATTTGCACTTAGCCTAGTCTGCCCAGATATTGCTCTACCTTCTGAACCTGGAACCATCTGCTAACCTACCTACAGACTAGTCCAACCTCACTGTACTATGTATGTACCAGGCCTCTACACAGTCCTACTAAGGACCATCATTGACCTGATCTGTATGACCAGGCAAACAAGCCCTGACATCTCACTAGCTCTTGACATAGTAATACCACCCACTAGAAACATGACTATGTACTCTCACTCACTCACCCCTAACGCCCATAGCCACAATTTAACCAAAACTACCAATCCGTGCAGCTCCACCTCCAGAAACCTCAGACTCTGTGCTAGGCTACCCAAATTGTACGAACCCCTCGCCAGGTCCATGCACCCCACCCAATCAAGAAACATTAGAAAACCGTGCCCTCGAGCCAAACCCACCAAACCCCCAACACACTCCACACCCATTGCCCCCATGACCTAAGAACCTCCACCTTAATAAACAAGCTAATGCCCACTCAAATACAGTCTCAACAACCAAACCTTAGCTAAGACACCAATCGAGACTAATACCCCACCACATCAGAGGTGCCTTAATAAACGCCCGTTCCATAGTAGCACATGCCACAGAAATAGCTGACCTCTTACAGCTTGAAAAACTGGACTTCCTAGCCATCACTGAATCTTGGCTCCACTCTGCTGCAGGCCCTGCCCTCATGCTAGCAATCCCAGAGGACTACACAATACTTAGAGCAGACAGAACTGAGACCCGAGGCAGAGACCTTGCTATAAGTGCCAAAACCAACCTTGCCATGAGACTCGCCCCGATACACAATTTGAAATCCTGTAAATCCCTCACCGCAAAACTGCCTATCAATGACACCCAAACTCTTACTATCCATCTTCTCTACAGACCCCCTGGTCCCATAGGGTCATTCGAAGAGGACCCAATTAATATCCACTCTGATAATTTAAAGAACACATCCCAAAGCCTTCTTCTAGATGATTTCAACCTGGGGTTCAAAGACCCTAAATACCAACATGCTGCTCTAATCGCTGACACTGTGGCAGAATTAGCTCCAATCAAAAAGTGACTCTTCCCACCCACAACAAAGGGAAAACTCTTGACTGGGTGGCTGACTACAATTTCCAGGCTTCCATTACCTCTATCTCTCCACAGCCATGGTGTGATCACCACCTCCTGTCCATCTCACTCGAAGCCCTAACGCTGATTCCTCATAAGAATCCTCAGGCCCCTGCCATCCCCACCAGAAACAAAAGAAACATTACGCCCAAAAAACTTGTCCCTTTCATTTTACCAACCTTGAATGCACTAACAGAGTCCACTGACACCGGTACCCTTGCAATGAATATAACAAAATAATGACCTCAGCACTTGACTCCACCCCCCAATCAAACTTAGAAAGGGTAAACCAAAAAGTCATCTGAACATCTGGTTCTCCCCGTACCTGAAATCACTAAGACTGGAAAAATGAAAAAGTGAACAGATATGAGACAATCACCCTCAGATGACAACACGATCAACCTTAGCAATACAACCTCCCTCTAAAAGAAAGAAGTTCTATTATCCAAGCAAGACTCCTATAACCAGAGAATCACTCAAGCAAACTCAAGCATAAAAGAACTGTCCATTATCCTTAAAGAATTGAAAACTCCTATCACAATCGCAGACACCTGCCTGAAGGATAAAAGCTGGGGCACCGGTATCCTAAATGCCCTCTCCAACAAGGGAGCAGCCCTACAAGTTAAGATCACTAATAAAGAAGAATCGCTCCAACACTCAACCCCTGTAGCCAACACACCCTAACCCACACAAAAACCGATACAAAATCCCCCACACCGCTTCAGCTTCTCCAAAATATCCATTTTAGAGGTTTAAAAAGTCATACTCACCCTCAAACCATCAAACTGCTTAGGCGATCCCTGACCACCCAAACTCATTAAAGACGCAGCCAGAGATCTATCACCTTTTATCTTGAAGCTTATTAACTCCTCCTTTTCCACAGGCACCATCCCAACAACCTCACAGAGTCATGGGTTCTTCTGAAGGGGCCCCTAGGGGACAATCGCGTATGGAAACAAGGCAGAATCACCACACATGAACTGATACGCCAGACACGAGGTTGTATTCCCAAAAGCTAGGGTTTATTGCAAAGCAAATAGTCTCAGTTGGCCAACTGGGTCCCACACCCCGCGATGTGTGTTTCTAGACCTCGGGGGACGCAAGAGAGAGAAAATCGTACAACAGTTACATATATACAAAATGAGCATCTTACAATCAGCGGTGACACATTCAATACCACCCATAATGTATTTCCTTCGAACTGGGTTCGATGATTGACAATTGTGACGAGTATGACACCTTCAAACATTCATTTAGCAACAGTTTGCAATTTTCCAATCCTATAGACACAAGTCTTTGTTTTAAAGAACACAATGCTTCTGTTTTTGCAAGCAAGCTGCGTGCAGGGGAGAGACACATTCCAGGCCTTGCTAACCCTAGTTTCTATTTGTGTACTAGGGCTCAACTTGCACTCCAGGGCTCTACAGGGTTCAGGAAAGGGGGGGCCGCAAAGAAGAGCATAATTCAAGCCATTTAATGTTCGCTTCTAACATTTCTACTGTATTAACGAGACTAGATGGCACCTGTGTACTGATTAGAATGCCTCGCTGTTTCCAAGGATTTCTGAGGGAGGAGACCAGGCATTTCTGTCTGGTTTGCTGCGTTATGTTTCAACAAGTCTCTCGCGACCTTGCACCTTACATGAACAATGATGTACTAGTGGAGCAGAATAAGTTTTCAGCAAAGCAGTTTTAACAGAAAGCAAAAGGCAAACGTTAGAAAACAAAATGGCGATTTCAGTCACTTCAAAATGGCCGCACTTCAATCAAGCTTATGGCTATATATTTCTAATACTAAACACATGAGGCGGTTGGTCTTCGGCCAACAAAGTACATTGCCTCTGATTGAGTGGTGTCTACTTTTTCTGGACTGACAACCCTCCTTTTGGCTGTATGCCAAACGCCTCATCCGTACATTGTATCCTCTTCCGACCAAGTATCTGAATCTGATTCTGAATCTTTCACACTACTGGTCTCCTCCTCATTGTCATCAATATTGATTGACATGAATTCTTTTACTGTCTTTGATTCTTCATTACTGTGAGTACTTGATTTAGCAGTGCTCTTTTTTTCTACCATCCGTACACACTCTTCGCTTATTTCAGTACATATTATGGGTAAGCTGTGTATGCAACAACATGTCATGAATATTCCTAGCACTGCTACTAGGATCGCAAATAATTTCCATCCCCATGAGCGTAATACTTCCCAGAACCAGGAGCTTATGTTTCATTCCCAACTCCCTTCATGGGGGTGAAGGTCAGAGCTTAAAACGTGCAACTTTCTTATCGCTTCAAAAATCATAGGGGAGGAGTCGCTTACAAATACGCAACGTGCTGATCCCACGATTTTGAAAACTCTGCCACGATCAACCAGGATTACATCAAGAGCCATTCTATTTTGGAGTGTCATTAATCTAATTCCTTTTTCCTCTAATGTCATATTGTATAATATATCTGTTGTCTCATTTATCATTTTCTCTAGTATTCTGGACAGTTGTCTTATATTATACAAATGTATTGCTTGGCCCCAAAATGGTATGAATGATTTTGCTATGTCCTCTATGATTAAACCTCCTTCCTCATTCCGTCATGGTCTTGACCTGGCCAATATGGGTATGTCTGCTGTTTTTGAAAGAAATACCCCTGGGAACAAAAATCCCAAGTAACAAGTACCTCCCCAGTTTCTGGGTAACCAGGGATACGCTTTTTCTCCACATATAAAATAAACAGGATCACCTACATAAACTAGCTCTACCTCCTTATCAAGCAATGCTATATTCATACATCTAGTGAATGTCCCCAACGAATATGAACCCTTCTTTCTCAGGCAAAAGGGGACAGAGCGTGGACTGTAATTTACTGTACTGGAGGGGGGCACTGTATCTTTATTTCCTTCTGGGTTCATATGAAACGTGATTACAGATGATTTATAGGGCACAAATAATCTATCTTGTGGCATCACTACTGGTGTGATCAGTCGTGCTTTGCGAAATATAGAACAACCTATGGGTTTCATAATAATTTCTAATTGACCAGTTTCACTTTCATTCCATTTCCCATAATATAATGCACTCAGTGATGCGTAACATTCTGAACTCAATGGCAGGGGCTGCACATGCCAACCTATTCCCTTACCGCTATTTTGTGGCAAGTGGGCACATACCCAGAAATTATTCTTTCTTAATATGGAGTAGGTCATATTCATTATTAGCAGTAATGTGTTATTCCCATAACCTTCCCTGTGTCTTTCTTCCATCGGGGACAGAGTGTGAGTAATTACATGAACCGGGCTTTCAGTAGTGGAAATGTTTCTAACAGGCAAAAGTACTTCTAAGGGGTGTATTTCTTCCAAGTACCATAATACCAGTACGGCCATTATTGGGGCTAATATACTCATTATGCACATAACTATCGTTAAGATTAGCATACCATTTTTCTGGCAATTCTTTTTGTGTAACCTTCCAGTCTCTATGCTTAACTCATTATCAGCAGTGGTGCAGGAGGGGGAAAAAGCTTGTTCCGGCATTTTTCTCTCGCTTTTTCTTCTTCTCCAACAATGTTTGTCGTGAATATCTCTTGTCGTTGCACTTGTTCGAATGTTAAAAGGTTCGGTAATTGTCAACAGTCTATTCTGCAAGTTCTTAGCAGCCTGGACTGCTATACATTGGGCAAGATATCTGTGCATCCGCAAATTGCTCAAAGAACTCCAGAGCAGTTATCAATTGCCTCCGTACCATGTGAGCCCCTCTTGTCGGGAGGGGTGATCTGCACATGGATTTATTTTTAGCACCGAGGAGCCTCGCTCTTGGGCTGTCCGATTTGCACAACCCTCACACCGCTCTCCTCTAGGCCTCTGATTCCTACTTCATCCGCAATAGGAAACAGAGGCAAAAAAGATCAAAAGAAATGAAGATTTGATCACTCCTTCTTCCGGTTTCGCAAATTATACCGCCTTGCTCCTGGTATCGTCTGATCAATGAATAGTGCGGGTGCACTTCCAGACTCAAGCTCGGAGTCAGCCTGTGGCGCAATGACAGATGATGGTGGGCGCCAAAGTGATGATGCAGATTTTGTGTCAGGCTGCGGCGCAATGAAAGATGGTGGCCGCCAAAGTGGTACACGGTTTGTGTCAGCCAGCAATGATGCAGGTTCTGCTGGACAACGTTGGGGCACTCTTTGCCCTTCCTCCTTTATAGCAATATTTTCAGGCTTCGTTTCATGCTTTATTTCAGGATCAGACAGATTTTGTGGCAAAGAACTGGCAACAGTTTCTTTCGTTTCTGGGACCGCTGTCTCTTTCTTGTCATCTCAATCATGCAGTTTATCAGACGGCGACGGGACTTTCTTGGCATGTGTTGCATGTATCCATGCTTTTCTTCAGTCCACGCGGATGGCGGTCTACTTTGTTAAAAGTATCAAATAGGGTCCACGCCACCTTGGTGCAAGCAATGTTTTCCTCTCAATGTTCTTGATCAGCACCCAGTCGCCAGGTTCCAGTGCATGCCCGGACCAGTGTACCTGATTGGTAATTCCTCCTGCACATGCTGATGAATCAAACGCAATTTTTGAATTAACAGATTACAATAAATGCTGAGCACAGGGTATTCAAGCTCCCTTAACCACTTTGGCTGCGGTGCACACCAAACATTCGCTGGTCTCCCCATCACTATTTCATATGGGGAGAGCCCAGTTCTTGCTTGCAAAGATGTGCGCATGCACAGTAACGCTAGTGGTAATGTGTCTACCCAGCTTAACTTGTTTCCTGCACACATTTTACTTATTTTGGCCTTCAAAATGCTGTTGTGGCGTTCAATAAGACCGGCACTCATGGGGTGCCTAGAACAATGGAATCTCTTATCAATCTGGAGACCTGCACATATCTGTAATATCACTGCGCCCACAAAATGCGGATCTGACCATATGACACGGGGCAGACCAAAACGGGAAAAATACTCTTTTAACATTACTTTTGCAGTGCTCATCGCGATGCTGTCTTTTAATAGATATGCTTCCACCCATTTACTGAATGCACATATAACCACTAGGACATACTCTAAGTTTTGGCATCTCTCCATCTCTATGAAATCAAAATGGATCACCACAAATGGCATAGAGGGAGGGCCGAAACTGCCTGTTGGAGTCACTGTTCCCTAACCCACATTGTGCTGTAGGCACGTGATACAATTCTGAACCAGCCTCTCGGCATGTTTCTTTATGTGCGTGTTCTCCCATACTGTGGCTGGATGCTGGACTATCTTTTTGGCAGAAATATGAGTAGGGCTGTGGGCCATCGTGACCATTGCAGTTACATAGGAGTTGGGCAGCATCCAATTTTTACTCTTCTTATCTACCCAGCAACCTTCTAGATCTAATTCTGCAGAGCCCTCAGCCCACCCCCGTATTTCATCAGCAGTGGCCTCTGCCTGCATCTCTTTGACAGTAGCAATTCCATTTTCTATCATACAGGGCACTTCCTCAGATTGTACTGTCAACATTTTAGTATTCAAATCAGTGGCAGTTTGCTTCGCAATCCTGTCTGCAAATGCGTTTCCCTCTCCCACTTTACATGTTACTTTTTTATGCGCCTCGCATTTCACTATTGCTAGGCGCTTTGGACATGTAAGTGCAGACAGTAATCGTACAATCAAAGGGCTATGTTGAATCATGGCCCCATGTGATGTCAAGAAACCACTTTCAGCCCAAAGTCGACCAAAGTTATGAACCACGCCAAAGGCGTATTGGCTGTCAGTATATATGTTTACACTCAAATTTTCTGAAATCTCACAGGCTCTAGTTAAAGCTATTATCTCTGCGGCTTGTGCAGAGTTGTAGGGGATTTTCTTGCTTTCTACAATACGTAGTGATAACATAGGCAGCAGTTGATGTGCATCAGGTAATTTAAAACAGGAGCCGTCACAAAACAATTCTCCATCTGGCTCTTTTTGTGGGGTATCTGTCAAATCAGTTCTTCCTTTTGTTTCTTCCTCAGTAACCATTAAGCAATCATGGGGAGGTGATTCATTTTCACCTAGTTCTTCCGTGGGCAGTGGCATTAATTCTGCAGGATTCAAAGCGCTACACCTCATAATTTGGATGTGTGGCGCAAAAAGGACAATTTCGTATCTAGTCAATCTAGCAGAGGTGAGGTGTTGCGTCTGCGTTCTATTTAATAGAACGTCTATAGCATGTGGCACCATCAAAATTAAGGTGTGCCCCAATACCATTCCTTCAGTTTGTTTCACTGATGCAGCAGCCGCTGCAACAGCTTGCAAACAACGTGGTAGTGCGCGCGCTACTGGGTCCAGCGCGGAAGAAAAATAGCTGCATGCCCTATTTCTTCCACCTTGTTCCTGTGTCAAAACAGCCAGCGCGCAGCCTTCACTCTCGTGTACAAACAATCTGAAAATGTTCTCATAATTTGGTGTGCCCAAAACTGGAGCAGAACACAATTCAGTTTTGAGCAGATCAAATGCTCTCTGACATTCTTCATTCCACTGCAAAGGCATCACAGCATCCTTTTTTGTCAATGCCACCATTGGCTTCACAATTAATGCAAAGTGTACAATCCACTGCCGGCAAATGGAAGCCATGCCTATTATAGCTCTGGCTCCTTTCTGTGTTCTTGGAATAGGCATACTAGAAATGCTCTCTATCCTTTCCGTGGTCCGTCTTCTCCCTTCTCTCGAAGGTAGGTAGCCCAAATAAGCCACTTCCTTACGACAATATTGGAATTTCTTTAAGCTTGCTTTATGTCCATGTGCTGCCAAGTGTGTTAACAGTAAAACAGTACTCTTTTTACAAATCTCTGTATCTGCAGCGATCAATAAGTCATCTATATACTGTAACAATACACAACCTGCCGGTAACTCTAGCATATCTAGCTGTTCTTTCAATGCTCTGCTGTAAATACTCGGACACTCTGTGTAGCCCTGTGGAATGCGCATTAATGCAAATGATCGTCCTGCTAATGTGAAGGCAAACAAATATCTGCTTTCCTTGTGTACTGGAATACTGAAGAAGGCATTTTTCAATTCAATAACACTAAAGTACTCTGCCGAGGCAGGAATCATTGTCAAAATTGTGGTGACGTCTGGAACCAATGGGAATTGAGGATCTACTACTTTGTTTAGTGCACGCAGATCAATTGTGAAACGATATGGTACCTCATTACCTCCTTTCATATACACCGGGAGAATGGTACTGTTACATGTACTGCCTGTAATCTCTTCAATCACCCCCAATTTTACCAAATCAGAAACAATTCTGTACTGTGGAATACGCGGTAACGTTACTCCTTCTTTTAAAACAATTTTTACTGGCTCTATCTTCAAGCATCCCACATCATTGTCATTCATTGCCCATATACAAGTTGGCACTTCACTAAATTCTCCTGGCAAAGGCTTGGACAGAAATTCAGATACCGGTGCATCCTGTGATGAAATTGGCAAGAACACTCTATCTGGTGTGCAATAGATAACTGCACTCAGTTTTTTCAATAGATTTAACCCCAAAAGATTTTCCCCACAATTTTCTGTTAAGAAAAATTGACAATATTCAGTGAATGGACCTAATGTCACTGCTAGTGGATTGATCACTGGGGTATCTGCAAACCCTGCTGAAATATTTCTTTGCCCTGACAGTGGTATCACCGGAAACCAAGTGATGGTCTATCGAGCACTTTTGTGCCCCCATATCTACGAGAAAGCTATGCTCTCTATTCCCGACTTTCATTTCTACGTAGGGTCCTTTTTGATTCACGGGAATAGGCACTGGTTCCAACCCCTGTCTTGGGCTGTCCTATTGAGGAAACAACACATCATCCGATGTATAATCGCTGCTATTACTATAGTACGTATTTGATTGCGTGTCAAAAATGTTCCCGCCCCTTCCTCTATTTCCATTTTGCGTTTTCTGATGGCTCTGATTCGGGGTAAAAGAAGTCTGATTCTGTGCTTGGTTCTGATTTTGGGTACCATTTCCTTGGCTATTTTGGTGCTGCTCCATGTTGTTTCTATTCTGCCCATTTGTTCCTGGATGCCCCCTATGCTGTCTTCTCTGGCCATACCCATTTCTATTTTGTAAATGTGGACATTGCGCTCGCCAGTGACCTTCCTCTCTGCAGTATGCACACTGATTTAGTCCCAGAAGCCCTCCATGCATATTCAAATTACCTCTGCCCTGTGCGTTTCCTCTTCCTCTATTCTGTCCCGCCACTTGCTGGAGTAGCACTCTTGTTTTTAAATTCGCCTTTCTCTTTCTCTCTTTCTGCTTTCGACTTACGCCTGCGCGCGCTCTTCTCTCTACTTTTCCAATGAAGCATAGCTTCCCTTCTCCAGTCCCTAAGGATATCAAATGCTGCAGGATGTGTTTTCTTTTTTATCAACACCTTCTCCAAACAATCTATTCTCGGAATCTCAAAACTCCCATCTTTTGGCCACTGAAGGTCTTCCTCTTTTCTGGTTTGCCTATGCCAAGTCTCACAAAACATTATCAGTCCCACACCATACTTCACATACATCTCATACGCCGGCGACCCTTTGGGTGGCGCGAACTGGCCAGTTTCCAAAGATTGTTTACTGCAGCGGAAAAATCCCGCTAAAGTGGACAATACCCAGGCATGTTTTAACATTACCCTCGGCTAATCAACCTTACACTGGGTGTTTTATTTTGCAAAATCAACTCCCAACCAATATCAGGGTTACTTTGAATCGGGGCACGACTCACCTGATCAGTCAAATCGTATTTCAAGACGCAATTCGTCCGTATACTGATGCAACCAATGAAGTTGTGTCTGCGTATCTTGGCTCACTCTGCCTCGTTTCGGGACTCTCGCCTCCTTGTTCTCTGGCTGGACACGTCGATCAGGGATCAGTTGTGGCAGATCTGCAAAGGAGTCTCTCATCACTTTCACAGCGGCGCCTGAACACCTCTTGGTCCCGGCTCTATCGTCCCATCCTCGCCGTTCTCTTCGCCTTCCTTATTTTACAACATACATGATGGAACAAGTGGGGGAGGGTCCTTATTCGGGCGCCATCTTGAAAGGGCCCCTAGGGGACCCTCGCGTGTGGAAACAAGGCACAATCACCACACAAAACTGATACGCCAGACACGAGGTTGTATTCCCAAAAGCTAGGGTTTATTGCAAGGCAAATAGTCTCAGTTGGCCAACTGGGTCCCACGCCCCGTGACGTGTGTTTCCAGACCTCGGGGGACGCAAGAGAGAGAAAATTGTACAACAGTTACATATATACAAAACGAGCATCTTACAATCAGCGGTGACACATTCAATACCACCCATAATGTATTTCCTTTGAACTGGGTTCGATGATTGACAATTGTGACGAGTATGACACCTTCAAACATTCATTTAGCAACAGTTTGCAATTTTCCGAGCCTATAGACGCAAGTCTTTGTTTTAAAGAACACAATGCTTCTGTTTTTGCAAGCAAGCTGCGTGCAGGGGAGAGACACATTCCAGGCCTTGCTATCTCCTAGTTTCTATTTGTGTACTGGGGGTCAACTTGCTCTCCAGGGCTCTACAGGGCTCAGGAAAGGGGGGTCACAAAGAAGAGCATAATTCAAGCCATTTAATGTACGCTTCTAACATTTCGACTGTATTAACAAGACTAGCTGGCACCTGTGTACTGATTAGAATGCCTCGCTGCTTACTTCCAAGGATTTGTGAGGGATGAGACCAGGCATTTCTGTCTGGGTTGCTGCGTTATGTTTCAACAAGTCTCTCACGACCTATCACTTTACATGAACAATGATGTACTCGTGGACAGAATAAGTTTTCAGCAAAGCAGTTTTAACAGAAAGCAAAAGGCAAACGTTAGAAAACAAACGGCGATTTCAGTCACTTCAAAATGGCCGCACTTCAGTCAAGCTTATGGCTATATTTTTCTAATACTAAACACATGAGGCGGTTGGTCTTTGGCCAACAAAGTACATTGCCTTCTCATTGAGGGGTGTCTACTTTTTCTGGACTGACACTCCCATTACTAAGAAAGCAAACTCTGGACCCCTCCTTACCCACTAATTACAGACCCATTACCACAGTCCCCTTCCTACTCAAAATCTTAGGTAAAGTAGCATACCTCCAAATTCAGCAATACCTAGAACAAAACCACCTCCTGGGTGTCCGCCAATCTGGCTTCAATCCTCAACAAGGACTGAAACAGCGCTTATCGACCTCAAGGCACAAAATGGACACACTTAGAGATAATCGTAAAACCGCCCTTCTTCTACTCCTCGACCTATCAGCAGCGTTTGATTTAGTTGACCATAAAATCCTCTGCAACCACCTGGAATCGGCCGCCCACTTCTCGCAAAAAGCAATAAGATGGATATAATCATTCCTAAACAAAAGAACCATGCGCTTCTTCTCCACCTCAGCATCTGCAGACCCCATCCCCTTTACCTGCTTGGTCTCCCAGTGTTTATCGGTCTCCCCTACCTTGTACAACATATTCACGAAGCCCCTCTTCGATGATCTCGATGGTCTTGGTATCACCTACACCAATTATGCCGATGATACCCAGATCCTCATACCGTTGACAGGAGATTATGATATGGATTTGGCCTTGGTGAACAGAGTGTATCTCATCATCCAGGCATGGATGGTCTCTCATGGTCTATGCCTGAATGATGATAAGACTGAACTCATAATTCTAGGCACCACATCCAACATCAACACACTTCACCACAACTAGACAAGCTTTATCATAGATGGTAACACCATCAATGTAGCCAAAGAAGTCAAAACCCTAGGCTTCTACCTAGATGCCACACTCTCCTTTAAGAAACAGGTCAACTCCATGGCCTCTTCTACCACCTATACATGTAAACTAATTAGAGCAAGAGCAGCAAAGCCCTTTGTCTCCACCAACAGTTGCACCACACTGGCAAGGAGCCCTTATTTGATCAAAACTAGATTATTGCAACCCTCTATGTCTATGGATCAACAAATATATCACCAACAAAATCCAGATTCTACAAAATAACACTCTCAAAGCAGCATTGAGTATCCACAAAAAAGACCATGGGCCTCACTACGACCCTGGCACTCCCGTAATGAAGGGTGCCGGTACGGGACTGGCACCATTTATTACGGGATGCCCTATTACGAGGTCCCCTAGTGGGACCCGCTCAGGACATCTGGTCAGACCGGACGTTCTTAGCAGGTCCCGCAAGGGGACCCGGGAGCTAATACCCGGCCCGTTATTAACAGGCCCGTTATTAGCTCCCTCCCCATTCCCATTGAGCCCTATGGGGGCTCAAATGGAATTGGGGATGGGTTTTTTCAATGAGGAATTACCGGGTCCTTCAATGTTGGAATGGCCCGGTTATTCCTCATTGAAGGAACCCAGAGCTGGAACCCGGTATGGAGGCAGCCATGCCCTTATTAAGTAATGAGGCCCCATATCTCTGACATTAGGAAATCAAATAACTGGCTCACTACTTTGGTCAAAATCTCACTAAAAGTAGCCTCACTCACACACAAGTCCTCAACAACGCCACCCCATGCTACCACATAGATAGATTCAAGAGACAGTCCTCGACCCACCCCACAAGAACTGTCAACTCCTTACTGTACCCAGATTCAAACTATCTAAAACTGGAGGAAGTAGCTTTCTGGTGAAAGCCGCACAGCTTTGGAACTCCATCCGCCCGCCCTTAGGGCAGACCAAAAGTACCCACACTTTAGGCACAATCTCATTCACTGGATCAAGGAAAACGACCTCTAACATTCAGTTAGGGCCTTTTACCTGTATTTTCATGTACATATATCCCACCTCCTCATGCCCTCCTTCTTTGACCTTCATTCTTTGGCTTTTGCCCTTTTAATTAATACCATATTCCATTTATTTTGTCTGTTTAATATGTATATAACTGTGCAGTAATGTAACTGAAACTGAAAATGTATGTACTTGTACAGCAATGTACCCGAAGCTGAAAATCCTCTTTTGCTTTCTGCGCCCTGATACCCCAGGGACTAGCGAGCATTATAAATAATAAAACCAACAAACAAACAAACTTCTCCAATAGTATTCATTTGCTTTTGGTAACACTAGCTCCAACATTCCCCATATTGATATTTCATATATGGAGACTTGCTAAGTTTTGTCTTTTAATTCCTTCATTAACATTCATTGGCTTATGGCAATACGTGCTCCAATCTTCCCAATATTAACATGTCATGTTTTCTATTTGGGCGGTATTCAAATAAAGTTCTTAATGGTTTCCACGCCTGTCGGTTTGCCCCGGGTCCCCAATAGCTCTGTGCAGACTCACTGGTATCTGGCAGCTCCTCTGACGTGCGGCGCATTGTTGAGGTGAAACTTTCATCTTGGGATGGATTTCTCCGCACTGCAGACCCTCTCTCATCTCCTCTGCTCTCTCTACGAGCATCCACCTGTAAACCAGGTGCCTTTGGATTTGACCGCTCTTCTGGCAGCTCTTCTGGTAGCTCTATTGTTGTTGCTGGTGGCCCAGCAGTCCTCTCCAGGTGCTTTCAGTATCTTCAGTGGTGTTGTGCCATGCCAGTAAGCACTGCCTGTGAGCGGCAGTCTGAGAATGCCTGTTCTCATTAGCATGGTCTGCTACCATGCTTCTGCCTTCTCGCGGGGTCCTGCTTCGTTCCGTTTGACTTCGCTCTGCATTATGGATGTCGACAACATTTTTAAATTAAATGTCCCGCATAGTGGGATTTCATCACAACCACTAGACTGAATGTTTAGTTGGTCTGTAGATACATATTAACTCCTTATTCCTCTTCCTCGCCTCAGTACTTGAGGCTTTGTGGGAGTTGAAGGTTTTACAGGACTTCTAAGGTGATTTTGTTTGGGATTTTTGTTTAGCACAAAACATCAGAGACAGGAGGTGTTATATGTGTATTATGTACGTAGGAGGTGTGAATGTTATCCTGCCTAGAGTGTCAGGCAAGAAGGGGTTTTAGGGTTTTAAAATTGGAGGGATTTGTATAATGACAACATGCCATCAGGAATTCTGGAATTAGAGGGTCTTCTTCACATGAAAGGGAAGAACAATGTGTCTCTCCTGATGCGGTCATCACCCTGACAGCCATCTCCTCCCATGTGATCCTCCCTCATAACAACACCCCCATGGTCAGGATCACGTAGCGGCTGCCGTCCCCTGGCCATATGGGAAGAATTCTCAGGCTGGGGATTATTGATGACTGCACAGGATTCATCTCACAGTACTGTTGTGCAGGACCATCAAGTGGTGTCGTTCCTGGGAAACTGTATTAGTTAACCGCATTTCATTTCCTGGTGAACTGTGTCTGCAATATCTCACATCTAGGCAAACTGTTTTAGTTAACAATATCTCACATCGTTAGCATTGTGTTAGTTAGCAATATCTCACATCATTAGCATTGTGTTAGTAAAGCCATTAATGTACTCAATTAACTACCCCACCCATCTTATTCCCCAATTCCCTACTCCCCAGGCACTCAGCCTACTTGTTGCTTATCAGCCATAGTTAGCATTTACTCTATAAGGTAGCCTTTCTGAGTTTAGCCTCAATGTCGAAAGTTACCATACGTTGCATCAAGCCAATTGGGTTAGTCAGCCACAGTTTACATTTTGCCCAGCTATGGATGGGGTAAAATTGTGAATATTAGCTTGCGTCACATCTAGACAGAACTGTGAATATTAACCTGCATCACATCTAGACAGAACTACGAAGACTAGCCTGTGTCACATCCAGACATAACTGTGAAGATTAACTTTCATCACATCCAGACAGAATTATGAATATTAGATTGTGTCACATCTAGACAGAACTGTGAAGATTAGCCTGCATCACATCTAGACAGAACTGTGAAGATTAGCCTGCGTCAAATCTGGATAGAATTGTGAATATTAGCCTTCGTCACATCTAGACAGAAATGTGAATATTAGCCTATGTCACATCTAGACAGATGTGAGAATATTACCATGTGTCACACCCAGACGGAAATGTAAATGTTAGCTTACATCACATCCAGACAGAATTGTGAAGACTAGCTTGCTTTACATCTAGAAAGAACACTGAAGATTTGCTTGCATCACATCCAGAGAGAAATGTGAATATTAGCCTGCGTGACATCTAGACATAACTGTGAATATCAGCCTGCGTCACATCTAGGCAGAATTGTAAATGTTAGTTTACGTCACATCCAGATAGAACCGTGAAGATTAGCTTGCATCACATCCAGACAGAATTATGAATATTAGCTTGTGTGACATCTGGACAGAACGTGAAGATTAGCTCGCGTCACATCCAGACAGAAATGTGAAGATTAGCGTGACATATAGACAGAACTATGAATATCAGCCTGCTTCACATCTAGATAGAATTGTTAATATTAGCTTGCGTCACATCTAGACAGAGTTGGGACTATTACCATGCTTCACATCCAGACAGAATTGTGAATATTAGCTTGCATCATAGCTAGACAGAATTTATGAAGATGATTTTGCATCACATTTAGAAAGAACTGTGAAGATTAATTTGTGTCCCATTCGGACAGAATTGTGAATATGAGCTTCCGTCACATCTAGACAGAACTGTGAAGATTAGCCTTTTTCACATCTAGACAGATTTGTGAAGATTAACTTGCGTCACACCCAGACCGGATTGTAAATGTTAGTTTACGTCACATTCAGAGAGAATTGTAAAGATTAGCTTGCAATACATCTATACAGAAACATGAAGATTAGCTTGCTTCACATCCAGTCAGAATTGCAAATATTAGCCTGTGTGACATCTGGACAGAACCGTGAAGATTAGCTTACGTTACATCCAGACTGACATGTGAAGATTAACCTGCATGACATCTAGACAGAACTGTGAATATCAGCCTGCTTCTCATCCAGACAGAATTGTGAATACTAGCTTGCATCACAGCTAGACAGAATTTGTGAAGCTGTTCTTGCATCACATCGAGAAAGAACCGTGAAGATTAACTTGCATCACATCCAGACAGAATTGTGAATATGAGCTTCCGTCACATCTAGATTAAGGGCCTGATTCATAGAAATCAGCGCAGAAGCAGCGCAAGCGCCATGCTCCGAGAGGGAGCGTGCGCCAAACGTGCGCCAGCCGCGACGCAAAGCAGCAATTGTGCACAACACGTATTCATGGATTTCCTGGGCCATAACTAGCCGTGGCACAGTAAACATCCAACTACACCAGTAACGCCCCCAACACCTCCCCTTGACCAGGAAAAAGCCAGTGAAATGTCCAATACGGTGCAAGGCCCTGCACTATCCTTGGCCCAGCACACAACCCCCGTAATAGCGTGAAATATCGGTGCGTACCCTGCTCGCAGCAGTCAAATCGCATGAAAATAGCCTTACGTACCTCCGCAAAATCATGTACCTCACTCGCGCCATCCAAATCGCGTGAAAAATGCCTAGTGAAACCCTGTGAAATCGCGTACCCCGCTTACGCCAGTCAAATCGCGTGAAAAGGGCCTTGCGTACCCCCGCAAAATCACATACCCCGCTTGCACCAGTCAAATCGCATGAAAAGGGCCTTGCGTACCACCACAGAATCCCATACCCCGCTTGCGCCAGCCAAATCGCGTGGAAAGGGCCATGCGTGTGGTGACAGGGGTTAGGGGATCCCATGTGGTGTGGGCTGCCTGCGGGGTATGGTCCCATGTGGGCTCCCTGCGGGGTATGGACATGGGTGATGGAGGTCTCCCTTGTGGTGTGGGCTGCCTGCGGGGTATGGTCCCATGTGGGCTGACTGCGGGGTATGGTCATGGGTGATGGGGGGCTCCCTTGTAGTGTGGGCTGCCTGTGGGGCATGGTCACAGATGTTGGGGGTCCCTTCTGGTGTGGGCTGCCTGTGGCGTATGGTCCAATGTGGGCTGCCTGTGCGGTATGGTCACGGGCGATGGGGGCTCCCTTATGGTGTGGGTTGCCTGCAGGGTATGGTCATGGGTGTTGGGGGGGTCCCTTGTGCTGTGGGCTGCCTACGGGTTATGGTCACTGGTGTTGGGGGGCCATTGTGGTGTGGGCTGCCTGCAGGGCATAGTCACAGGTGTTGGGGGTCCCTTGTGGTGTGGGCTGCCTACAGGGTAAGGTCACGGGTGATGGGGGGCTCCCTTGTGGTGTGGGCTGCCAGCGGGGTATGGTCACAGGTGTTGGGGGGGTCCCTTGTGGTGTGGCCTGCCTGGGGGAATGGACACGGGTGTTGGGGGTCCCTTGTGGTGTGTGCTGCCTGCAGGTATGGTCATGGGTGATGGGGGTCTCCCTTGTGGTGTGGGCCTCCTGCGGGGCATGGTCATGGGTGATGGGGGTCTCCCTTGTGGTGTCGGCTGCCTGTGGGATATTGCCATGGGTGTTGGGGGGGTCCTTTGTGGTCTGGGCTGCCTCCGGGGTATGGACACGGGTGTTGGGAGGTCCCTTGTGGAGTGGGCTTCCTGCGGGTATGGTCATGGGACATAGATGCTGGAAGCCCTCTGCCTCTTTGCCGGGGGTTGCCACTTGCCCCAGATGTTGCTTGACCGACATGGCAACCCCCGAGGCAGGTGTGAGTGGGCAACTGGGTCCTTGGGCTGGGCTGTGGAGCGATGGAATGGCAGTCAGGAGTCTTCTGGGTCAGCAGAGGTGGTCTCAGCAACAGGATTTCTGGCAATGGATGATGTGCCAGGGCATATGGGCAGCAGGCACAAAGAGTGGGCTGGCAGCAGCAGATGGCTTGTAGGAAGCAACTTGGGGCGTCTGAGGTAGGTAAATGGCCTTGTGGGCAGGAGCGTGGGTCTTCCGTGTGCTTTAGAGTGGCCAGCCAGATGCAGAGTGACTCCGGACGTGCAGAAACAGTGCTTTAGCATGTAATCAGAGAAAAGGCCTTAAGCGCATAAGTTATGTGACGCACACGGGAAGTTGGGCGTTGCCGTTCAGTACGGGTTAAAAGTCTGCATAGGACGCCACTGCACTGTACATGGTGTTCATGGAGACTGATGTGTGAGATTCTTCTTCTTGTGGGTTCACACGCAATTTGCTCACTGCTCTGGCAGCGCGTACTTCTTATTTTGGCGGGTGAGTTGCTGATTTTGTGTGCGTGTGTGTGTGTGCGGGTGCACACACACACACGTTTTTTTCTCCATTTTTCCAGGTAGACAGTGAGTCGCGCTCATATTTTTCCCACTGTGGTAGCCCCTGTGTGTTGCGTACCCCATTTTCGAGGTCATGGTAGCCCGTGTTCCATGCGTATGCATTTTTTGTGTTTCTAGGTGCCACAGCATACTGCGGGACGTTAATTCCATGCACGTGGGCTACCGATGGGTTGCATGCATGTTTCTTTTGTTTTTAGGGTGCCTGAGCATTGCGGGACCCGTCATTTTTCCCCAGGGGTCACAGACAGCCTTGCAGGAGCAAAGGGGTACACTTTCCATCATGTATCCTGTCCCCTTCACCCCAATTGCCCAGGACAATTGTTGTCTGCACCTCCCATTTGCACTGGTATATCAGTGCCATGACTGGGAGGCCAACAAGTGGTAAGAGAGGCAAAGCTGGGTGACCTCCAAGAGGTGTCCGTGGTAGCTGACATGGCCAGGGTGGGCAAGGTGCGGGATGTGGCCAGGGTGGCCAGGGTGGCCACGGTGGGCAATGTGGGCAGGGTGGCCCATGAGGGCAGTGTGTCCAGGCCCATTCAGGGAAGGCTATGCCCCCCCAGCAGGTCAGGGTGAGGCAGCTGCTGCTGCCATCCCCAGCGCCCGTCAGGCCCGACAATCAGTGCCATCTGCTGTCACAATCAAGCAGGGTGTGGAAGCCGAAGGGGAAGCTGAAGCTGATACCACCCCAGCTCAGGGCCTGCTAGCCTGGCCCGGATTGGTCATGGAACAGGCACGGGATGATTCACAGGCCGACCTCCGTGTCAGGAAGTCCAAGCCATATGTGGCAGTGAAAGTTGCTTTCACCAGGCCACTTGGATCTGGGGCAGCAATGTCATCTGCTGCCCCGAGCAGCCAGAGTGTGGAACCTGTAGGGGCAGCTGCAGCTAACACCACCCCGGCTCTGAGTCACCCAGCCAGGACTGTGTTGGTCCCGGCCCTTGACACTGAGGCAGTTGTGGTGCTGGGTCCTGGCAACAGCAACCACTGCCGGCAGTCAGACCTTCGGTCGTCATGCCATTGCCTGCTTCCAGTGGCCAGTCCACCTGCGCTTCAGCCCCTACTGACCAGATCAGCAGAACCCACTCAGGGGCCGCACCACCTCCCAAGAGGAAGAAACGTGCTCTTGCGGAACAGGCTGGGACCACAGACACTGTTCAGGCCTCCAACACGTCAAGAAAGCGTAGTTTCAATGAAGTGGAACTGGACACACTTGTGGGCTACATGTCGGTACACAGCCGTGACATGCTGGTGATGGCAGGGTGCAAAACTATGCCTGCTCAGTGTACAGCCCACTGGCAGTGCATCACGGATCATATTAGTGCCTTGGGATGTGAGAAGCGCACAGCTGATGATCGCTAGAAGCGTTGGAATGACCACCGACTCTGAGCAAAAAACCAAGCAGTCTTTGTCATGATCTCTGCTTCCAAAAGGTCAGGGTTTTCCCAACTCCCTTGGAAGCAGATCCATAACCCAGGTTCCGAGTGCCAACCAGTCCCAATTGGGACCTTTTGGACCCAGTCCTGGCGCCAGTGGCACCAGGCTCATAAATATGCCCAGTCCCAGCGCTGGAAGCGCCGGGCTCATAATGCTTGGGTGGACTTACCTGCAGCAGACCATGCTGCTTACTTGCCTGCCAGTTGAGCCTCTGATCCTCTTCTGTTTGGAACTACTTTTCATGTTGGGTGGGGCTGGAGCCACTCCCTAGATTTAGAACACTGGAACTCTTCTGGAAGGCAGGAACTCTTTTCTTACCAGGAACTCTTTTCTTACTTAGGCGTGGCTGTGGAAGGAGACACCTAAGCACTACAGGAGGCTATTTAAACCACACCCGGTGGATGAATCTTGCTTTGCGTTATTCTGCACCCTCTGCAGCAGGACGCTCATCGTGTCTTCTGCATCCAGTCCTGGGCCTAAGGAAAAAGGCTTACCATCCTGAATCCAGTCTTCAGCAACACCTATAAAGACAAGAAAGAACAGGTTAGCATTCCGGCATCTGAAAGGCAAAGGCTTACCATCCTGAATCCAGTCTTCAGCAACACCTATAAAGACAAGAAAGAACAGGTTAGCATTCCGGCATCGGAAAGGCAAAGGCTTACCTACTCTTCGTGCGCTCCGGAGGTCTTCATACTGCATTCCGGCATCTGAAAGACAAAAGCTTACCAACTCTTCGCACGCTCCGGAGGCCTTCGGCGCTGCATCCGCATCTGAAAGACAAAACAAGGTGCGTTTAAAGACATTGGGGAACTTTAATACTCACGTGCCATTACTCCTTTCCACATCTAATCCAGTGGGTATTCCGGCACCCTGCAGCCGCTCCGAACTCGTACCTGCAAAATAAAAAGACAGTTAGAGCGCATCGTGAAGCAGGCAACAAGCGCTTAATCACGTGCTTCCAGGCGCTTCTATTCATCACACGGGCTCCATCTTCAACTCACTTCAGCCGGTCATCCGCCATCGCCGGAACCCTGCAAAACAAGAGACATCATTACTAAAGACTTTAAAAAGACATTTGAATGACTCGAAACTTACCGTTCGTGCAGTAAACGACGGACAGCAGTCCTCTGAAGTCAAGAGGCCTGCGCTACCTATCCAGTGAAGAAACTGGCTACAGCACCCTACCCCGAGGCAGATGGAGAGCTCGGCATTCACTTACCTAAGGTGAGAGCGTTAACCTTTGGGGTCTACAGGAGAGGAGAAGAGGAAAGAGATAGGGACACCCCAATAACCCCAGTTTATTAACCCCATATTTTCTATCTGCAGACATCTTACTCTACACGTCAGGCATACAGTGCACAGAGGTCCAGCCCAAAGAGCCAACCGGTTGCTACACATCACCTTTGAAGATACGGTAGTCGCCCAGTCAAGACCGGCGCCTCTGCGAGAATCAGGTGAGCGTTACAGAACGCAAAGCCTACCGCAAAACTCTCGCACAGGCGCTATGGAAACCTCGGATACTGACCCCCTAGCCCGGTTACTTGGGGAACTAAGGGCAGAAGTGCATGCAACTCGTCAGGAAACGAATGCTCTAAGAAGGGAACTAATTATTTCCAAGGAGAGAACAGACAATCTTGCTAGACAAGTGCTACAGTCACAAGCCGGACAGACCCCGTTACCCGCATCAGGGGCAAATCTTCCTTCAACATCCTCTATGAATCCAGTGCAGATCAAACTACCTGGGAATGTACCTCTGGCTCCGCCCGAGCGATTTTCTGGTGACCCAAAGAGGTTTGCAGTATTTATCAATCAGTGCCGGTTGCACTTCTTATGCCGGCCAGCAGCCTTTCCAACTGATCAAGCTAAAGTAGCTTTTGTACTTTCGTACCTTAGTGG
Organism: Ambystoma mexicanum; assembly: GCF_040938575.1. NCBI lineage: Eukaryota > Metazoa > Chordata > Amphibia > Caudata > Ambystomatidae > Ambystoma > Ambystoma mexicanum. Next base: position 1,409,952,093 of record NC_090921.1, on the reverse strand, counting down.
CAATGCGGCAGACTGGTCGATCCCTCTAGTTCATCAAGATGATCCGGTTCTCCATGATTTTCAAGCCTTTCAGCTTAGTATGGAAAAACTGTTCGCAAGACATTCACAGGGACAGGCCTTGGACAATGAGCTTCTTTCGTTGCGACAGGGTAATCAAGACCTTTTGGCTTATATTGCATCTTTCAATAGACTAATAGTGGAAACTCAATGGCCTGAGGACAAAAGGATTACGCTGTTTTATAGAGGTCTACGTGGAGAGCTCAAAGACATTTTAGCCCAAGTAGTGAATCCCCCACAAGACTGTTCGGATTACATAGACTTGGTCGTTCAAATAGATCACAGGCTGCAGAACAGGAAGGCCGATCGTTCCAAGTTTGATGCTCGAGTATTTTCCAAACCGCCAACTCCTTCCAAAGGAGTAGACTCCGGGGAATCCATGCAAATAGGGGGTCTGAAAGGTCCTCTAACACAACGGGAGCGGGAAAGGAGGAAACAGTTGCAATTATGCCTATATTGCGGAAACTCAGGGCACTTTCTTCGAGACTGTCCGGTGAAACCTGCCAAGAAGGCAGTAGGAGCTGCAGTTACCAAAGTTACAAACTCTGAGCAGATAAACGACCTCGCCCGACAAGAATAGAGGTCCTCTTGCCGAGCGTAAAAACCAGTTCCGTGACCTCGCATTTCGTGATACCTATGGTCCTCATTAGCCCTGATAATCCGGATCGATTACATGCAATTGAAGCTTACGTCGACAGCGGTGCCATCGGCAATTATGTGGATCATGAAATGGTTTTGAGGATGAATCTAACTCTTTGTCCCAAGGCTGTAAAGGACGTCATTACTACGGTGGATGGTACGGAGACAGCCTCCGGGCCAGTAACGCATACCACTCAAGAAGTGACGCTAGTAAGTCAAGATGGACACCATGAGAAGATCGTGTTCGATGTGATCAAGGCCCCTCAGTTTCAGATTATTCTAGGAATACCTTGGTTAGAGAAACACAATCCTCTGATCGATTGGCGAGCAAGAACGGTCCAGTTTCCAGAATGTGTCTCTACTTGTCACCCTCCACCTGGTGTTGCACTGGCCGCAATTTCTTCAGAGACTCCCCAGTTACCTCCCGAATACCTAGAATACCAAGATGTTTTCCGGAAGGATCAGGCTAACTCTCTACCTCCTCATAGGTCTTATGACTGCCAGATAGACCTGATACCTGGATCTACTCCTCCTTGTAGTAGAATTTATGCCCTCACCGAGCCTGAGAACCTTCACCTTCGACAATACCTGAATCAATACCTGGCAAATGGGTTTATTCGTCCTTCCAAGTCCCCTGCTTCTTCAGCTTTGTTCTTCGTTCCAAAAAAGGAAGGAGACCTTAGAACTTGTATCGATTATCGCTCCCTGAACCAGATCACCGTTAAGAATAGATATCCGTTACCTTTGATCCCTGAACTCCTGGACCAAGTCAGAAAAGCATGCATATATACAAAGCTGGATCTTAGAGGAGCTTACCACTTGGTACGAGTAAAAGAGGGCGATGAATGGAAGACGGCCTTCCGCACCAAGTATGGGCTATTTGAATATGAGGTCATGCCCTTCGGACTTTGCAATGCCCCGGCCGCCTTTCAATATTTTATGAACGATGTTCTCAGAGAGCTCATAGATGTATGTGTTGTTGTTTACATTGACGACATCCTCGTTTATTCTTCATCGGAATCTGAACATCGGAAACACGTGAAAATGGTCCTCGAAAGATTGCGTCAACACAAACTTTTCGCTAAGTTGGAAAAATGTGTTTTCAACGTGACTGAAGTTGAATTCTTGGGATTCATATTATCACCTGGCGGGGTGCGTATGGATTCAAAGAAGGTCGATGCAGTTCTCAAATGGACATCACCATCCTCCATAAAAGGTGTGCAAAGCATGTTAGGCTTCGCTAACTTTTACCACAGGTTTATCCCCGAGTTCTCTCGAATAGTCCAGCCCATCACTGCCTTGTTAAAGAAAAACAAACGTTTTGAATGGTCTACCGAGGCGGAACAAGCTTTCCAGGATTTGAAGACTAAATTTATCTCTGCACCAATCTTAAAACACCCTCGCCCCGAACTCCCCTACATCGTGGAAACTGATGCTTCAAGCCTTGCCATGGGGGCAGTTCTATCACAAAAGGACCCGGTAACCAATCAGTTGCATCCCGTGGCATTTTGGTCCCGCAAATTCTCGCCTCCTGAAGTCAATTACACGATTACTGACAAGGAATTTCTGGCTATCAAGTCAGCCTTTAAGGCTTGGCGGCATTATCTGCTGGGGGCCCGACACACCGTTACTGTGATTACGGATCACCGAAACCTGCAATATTTGAAAACCGCAAAAGCCCAATCCTCTAGACAACTCCGTTGGGCATTATTCTTTGCCGAGTTTGACTTCATAATTACCTATTGACCAGGTACAAAGAACGGTAAAGCCGATGCCCTTTCTCGGATCGGAGTGGAAGAACACTTGATCAACCCTAAACCTGTACCAATCATTCCCAAACAAAGAATTCTGGGTGTAATCGCCACAGAATCCATAGAGGAAGTTAAGGATAAAGCCAGGCAACTTGTAACTCCAGCAGATATACAGAATTGGCATCTGCAGGGAAAGGACTTTGCAGTAAAGGACAACTTATTGTATTTCCAAGAACGATTATACCTACCCAGCACAGATTTACAGAAAAAAGTAATCTCTTGTTATCACGACTCTTTAATGGAAGGTCATCCCGGTATAGCCAAGACCTCAGAAAAGATCAAGCGCTACTTCTGGTGGCCGTCTTGGAAAAAAGATATCAGAGACTTTATAATATCCTGTGGAGTATGCGCCCAAAACAAGAGTCAAAAGGAAAGACCAGCAGGCCTCTTACGACCTATTGACATCCCACCTCGCCCTTGGCATACGCTTTCTATGGACTTCATCACCGATCTACCTCCATGCTCCGGATACAATACGATTCTAGTAATCGTGGACTTATTCTCCAAGATGGCGCATTTCATTCCGCTCAAAGGCTTGCCAACAGCAGCAACTCTGGCCCGAGAATTTCTCGAAAACATCGTCCGACTGCACGGTTTTCCTTCGGTTCTAATTTCGGATCGAGGTAGTCAATTTATTTCTCATTTTTGGCGAAGTTGCTGTCGGTCGGCTCAAATTGATGTGAGACTATCGACCAGTCACCACCCTCAGACCGACGGACAAACCGAGAGGACCAATCAAACTCTGGAACAGTATTTACGCTGCATGCTGCAACAAACTGAAAAAACTTGGAAAGATATCCTTTGGATAGCCGAGTATGCCTACAATAACTCTGTCCACTCGGGAACTGGGAAAACCCTGTTTTTTCTTTTGTACGGCAGTCACCCTCGAACCTCGGAGTTGGATCCCCTCCAAGATCTTGAAACACCAGCAGTAGACTATCTGCATTC